>NC_091456.1:188957407-190267493 GCF_027789765.1 Dendropsophus ebraccatus | reverse complement strand
TCATTTTGTCAAGTGGAAATAGGTTAATGTCCTGTTCCTCTTCACTGTCTGAAAAGGCTGTGTAGACTTCATCAATCACTTAAAAACCATCTAGATCAGGGGTACTCAACAACTTTTAGTGAGGGTCCACTTTCCGGGGTCTATTGTGAGGTGAAGGTCCGAGCTTAACATCAGTAGGAAACGTGTTTTGTTACTTTTCACAAACGTTCAACTATTTACATACAGAATTGATGCTCATTAGTGGGAAAAATGGCGTTTTTTCTCTCTCACCAGCACTTTGATATTGGGTACAAAGGGGGTGACTGCCCTAGTAGTATATAGCCCCCCCTGTGCGCTCTCCCCCAGTAGTATATATCCCCCCCTGTGCACTCTCTCCCAGTAGTATATATCCCCCCCTGTGCACTCTCTCCCAGTAGTATATAGCCCCCCTGTGCGCTCTCCCCCAGTAGTATATAGCCCCCCTGTGCGCTCTCCTCCAGTAGTATATAGCCCCCCCTTTGCGCTCTCCCCCAGTAGTATATATCCCCCCCCTGTGCGCTCTCTCCCAGTAGTATATAGCCCCCCTGTGCGCGCTCTCCCCAGTAGTATATAGCCCCCCTGTGCGCTCTCCCCAGTAGTATATAGCCCCCCTGTGCGCTCTCCCCAGTAGTATATAGCCCCCCTGTGCGCTCTCCCCAGTAGTATATAGCCCCCCTGTGCGCTCTCCCCCAGTAGTGTATAGCCCCCTGTGAGCTCCCCCCAGTAGTATAGCCCCCCTGTGCGCTCTCCCCCAGTAGTATATAGCCCCCCTGTGAGCTCTCCCCCAGTAATATATAGCCCCCTGTGCGCTCTCCCCCTGTAGTATATAGCGCCCTGTGAGCTCCCCCCAGTAGTATATAGCCCCCCTCTGCGCTCCCCCCAGTAGTATATAGCCCTCCAGTAGTATATAGCCCCCCTGTGCGCTCCCCTTAGTAGTATATAGCCCCCTGTGCGCTCTCCCCCAGTAGTATATAGCCCCCTGTGCGCTCTCCCCCTGTAGTATATAGCCCCCTGTGAGCTCCTTATAGATGGCCCCCAGACAAAAAAATAAACAAACCACAACTCACCTAGCACCTCGTTCCCCGCTGCGGCTGTCTTCTTCTTTTCTGAAATCTAAGGACAGTACGCCTATGGGGCGGGAGGCATTGCGGTGGGGAGCGGGACACATAGGGACTGTCTGGGGCCGGGCGGTTGGGAGGTCTGACCAGGGGTCCGGACAGCTGGCCTCCGCGATCCGGACCGCGGTCCGCCAGTTGAGGACCCCTGATCTAGATCTACATATTCATGCAGATGACATACAGCAGATTGTACTGAACCAGAACAGGTAGCCACTTCTGTAACACACTGCTCTTTCTTGCATTCTTTCTACTCAGATCAATGTCTGCGGAATTCCGTCAGCTGTCCGCCCGCACATCTGGGCGCCTTTCCGCCGGCCCCATAGACACCATTCTATGGGCCGGCGTATTCCGCTATACGCTGAAAGAAGTGTCATGTCATTTCTTTCAGTGGATCGCGGAATACGCCGGCTCATAGAATGGTGTCTATGGAGCCGGCGGAAAAGCGCGCGCCCGTGCGGGCGGACAGCTGACGGAATTCCGCGGACATTGTCCGCGAGAATTCCATAGTGTGAACCCGCCCTTACACAGAAAGATTATCTGACAGATTATCTGCCAAAGATTTAAAGCCAAAACCAGGAACAGACTATAAACAGATATCAGGTCATACAGGAAAGCCTGAGATTTCTCCTCTTTTCAAATCCAGTCCTGGCTTTGGCTTTAAATCTTTGGCAGATAATCTGTCAGATAATCTTTCTGTGTAAAAGGGCCCTTAAAATAAGGCAGAAAAAAAAAACCATGATAGAATCAGGGAAAACAACACTTCAAACCAATAAAGCATAGTAATGGTCTTAAGACCAGCAAGGCAATGCTGCCATCTGTTGGCTAAAAACGGCACAGCCATAATAATAAAAAGGATAAACTAGCCATAGCAGCAGGTACAAAAAACAGCAGAGTGTAACTGAAGGTAAGAAGCATACAGTCATGGCCAAAAGTTTTGAGAATGACACAAATATTTTCACATGATCTGCTGCCCTCTGGTTTTTATGTGTGTTTGTCAGATGTTTTTATCACATACAGAAATATAATTGCAATCATATTATGAGTAACAGAAGCTTATATTGACAGTAAGAATGAGTTAATGCAGCAAGTCAATATTTGCAGTGTTGACCCTTCTTCTTCAGGACCTCTGCAATTCTCCCCGGCTGCTCTCAATCAACTTCTGGACCAAATCCTGACTGATAGCCGTCCATTCTTGCACAATCAATCCTTCATTTTGTCAGAATTTGTTGGTTTTTGTTTGTCCACCCGTCTCTTGATGATTGACCACAAGTTCAATGGTATTAAGATCTGGGGAGTTTCCAGGCCATGGACACAAAATCTCTATGTTTTGTTCCCTGAGCCATTTAGTTATCACCTTTGCTTTATGGCAAGGTGCTCCATCATGCTGGAAAAGGCATTGTTGATCGCCAAACTGCTCTTGGATGGTTGGGAGAAGTTGCTCTCGGAGGACATTCTGGTACCATTCTTTATTCATGGCTGTGTTTTTAGGCAAGACTGTGAGAGAGCCGAATTCCTTGGCTAAGAAGCGACCCCACACATGAATGGTTTCAGGATGCTTTACAGTTGGCATGAGACAAGACTGGTGGTAGTGCTCACCTCGTCTTCTCCGAATAAGCTGTTTTCCAGATGTCCCAAACAATCGGAAAGGGGATTCATCAGAGAAAATGACTTCACCCCAGTCCTCAGCAGTCCACTCCCTGTACCTTTTGCAGAATATCAGTCTGTCCCTGATGTTTTTCTGGAGAGAAGTGGCTTCTTTGCTGCCCTCCTTGAGACCAGGCCTTGCTCCAAGAGTCTCCACCTCACAGTGCACAGTGCAGATGCACTCACAACTGCCTGCTGCCATTCCTGAGAAAGCTCTGCACTGCTGGTGGCCCGATCCTGCAGCTGAAACACTTTTAAGAGACGGTCCTGGCACTTGCTGGTCTTTCTTGGGCGCCCTGGAGCCTTTTTGGCAACAATGGAAAAAAACAAAAACAAAACTCACCTAACACATTGTTCCCCTATCACTGCTCTCTTC
This sequence comes from Dendropsophus ebraccatus, assembly GCF_027789765.1. Lineage (NCBI taxonomy): Eukaryota > Metazoa > Chordata > Amphibia > Anura > Hylidae > Dendropsophus > Dendropsophus ebraccatus. The sequence continues at coordinate 190,264,337 of NC_091456.1, read as the reverse complement.
TCCCCGGCTGCTGCTCCGCTCCCTGGGGGTGTCCCGGGGATTCCTGGCCGGCGCACACATCAGGAAGCTCAGTGTGCGACGGGGCCGGTACTTCCGGTGCAGGGAGCGTCTCTAACATGCGCTCCCTGTGCCGGAAGTCCCGGCCGATGCACACTGAGCTTTCTGATGGTCATAGAGCAATTTTAAAGAACATTTATTTTTTAAAAAGGTTTTAATTTTTTAAAAGCAACCAAATAGAATAAAAGTTACACAATTTGCATATTGTTGTAATCGTACTAACTAGAGGAACATGTACAACAAGTCAGTTTTACCCCAGGGTGAACAGTGTAAACATGAAACCTCCCCAAATAATAATAATTTTTTCTGATTTCGCAGTGTACTTTATGCAAGCCTCTAATTATAAAGTAAAATAAGCGGCGCAAAAAATAAGGGCTCATGTGGGTCTCTAGATGAAAAAATACACAAGAAGGAAAAAATGAAAGTGCAAAAATGGAAATTGGCCTGGTCCTTAAAGTGTCACTGTCGTTAAAATTTTTATTGCAGAAATCAATAGTCCAGGCAATTTTAAGAAACTTTGTAATTGGGTTTATTAGCCGAAAAATGGATTTTTATCATGAAAAAGCAGTTTGAAGCTCTCCCCCCTGTCTTCATGGTTTTCCTATGGAGAGAGAAAGTAAAGGCAGCAAAAACAGGACAACAAAGAGTTAATTTACATTCACTTCCCAGGCTCTCTCTTCTGACAGGCACCATGGAGCTATCTGACCACTAATTAGGGCTCTGAATAGCTCCCCTGCTGAGCAATCCTTTGTTCTTGACTCTCAGCTCCCTCCTTCCGCCTCCCCCCTCCCCTCTTCATAGACCATACTGATTGATTGATGAACGAGATGAAAAAACAGGAGTGGACAGCAGAAAGGAGAGGAGGGAGGACCTGGGAAAAGGCTTTTTACATGCAGATAATGGCAGATTTGGCAAATAAACCCAATTACAAAGTTTCTTAAAATCGCCTGGACTATTGATTTCTGCAAAAAAATTTTTAACAACAGTGACACTTTAAGGAATTAAAGACATTACAGCAAAGTTGGATCAGCCTGGAGAGCATTTTTCCACTTTAATCCAGGCCGCCATTGGGTAATACAGGGGATTTCCAGTGATGATGTTTGTGGGGTTTTGTTGTCATCACATTCAGCTTCATACAGAACAAAGTATCACTGAGAAGATTTCATTCACTCAGATCTAGGTGTTATCTGAGGGTAGGGCTGAGCAACATGGCCAAAAAATTTAATCTAGATTTTTTTTAGAAATCTGGACAAACCTCGTTTTTTTTTTTTTTTTTAAATTATATTTTGAGAAATAAACGGAAATTTTTTTCGCAGTGTCAGATACTATTTTAATGACCTTTGAGACAACTGTATTGCTTCCCAGTGTAACAGTGCTCCCCTGTGACTGGTGGAGCTGGGGGACTGGGGATGACTGAGGGGGACTGGGGCAGCTGGGGGTGACTGACGGGGACTGGGGCAGCTGGGGGGGACTGGAGATGACTTGGGCAGGAGTGCACATAGCCCTCCTCCTCTCACCTTGGCACACAGCGTCCCGCTCCCCTGTCAGCCACACTCAAAGCTCCCCGGTCTCTGCAGGAGGCAGCAGGGACTGCAGAATAGGGTGATTCCTGGAGCTGTACAGCGGGATCTGACCCTGCTGTACAGCTCCAGGACACGCAGCAACACTATCACCCTGCAGTTCCTGCTGTCTCCTCCAGAGACCGGAGAGCTCTGAGTGTGGCTGACAGGGGAGCAAGACACTGTGCTGGAGGCCACCCACGCCGCATCACTCCGGACTGCCTACCCTGCACCTCGCCTCCAGTGCTCGCCCGCACCGCCCCTCTCCGGACTGCCGGCCCACCCTGCACCTCACCACAGCGCTCGCCAGCCCTATACTACCCCTCTCCAGACTGTTTTTTGAGCAGTGTATGTTGATACCATTATTTTTCTTTTTTATCCAGGCTTTAGGATTGTTCCCTTATGTTTGTAGTCACTGTTTCAATATGATGAATGGAATAAAGGTCCAGCAGGTAGTATGACACCATCTCCTGCACACAACACTATCCTTTCCCCTCCAGCTACTCCTTTCTATTACTTCCATCCTCTATGTGTCTTATAGTGTCCAAAATGTGTTATTTGTGGCCCATTAGAGCCTGTATATACCTATGGTCACTGGGGAGGGGCATGGGCACGGCCATCTTATGGACAGAATCACCACAGAGCAGGACGGCACAGCCTGGAGGAGGGGAGCCTGATTATAGCTCTATGGGGTACACAGGAAACTGCTGTCAGTAAGTGCAGTGAGTACAGTTACTAATACCATACACAGAACTATTTTACTATAAAATTCGGATTTTCATTCATAATCATATAGAATTCTTTATATTCATTTACCTCATTGTGAACAAGAAAATAGCTTCTCCCTTTTAGTTTTTCAAATTGAAACATTTCCCACATTCCAAACGTGAAAATGGCTTCTCGCCTGAAAGAGTTCTGTGATGGTCAAGAAGAATTCATTGATGAGCCAAACACTTCCCACATTTAGAACATGAAAATGGCTTCTCTCGCGTGACGTTTTCGATGCGTAACAAGGTCTGCTTTCCGATGAAAACATTTCTCACATTCCGAACATGAAAATGGCTTCTCCCCTGTGTGAGTTCTCTGATGCTTAACAAGATCTGATTTTTGATTAAAACATTTTCCACATTCTGAACATGAACATGGCTTCTCCCCTCTGTGAGTTCTCTGATGCTTAACAAGATTTGATTTCTGATTAAAACATTTCCGACATTCCAAACATGAAAATGGCTTCTCCCCTGTGTGAGTTCTCTGATGTTTAACAAGATTTGATTTAAAAGTAAAACATTTCCCACATTCTGAACATGAAAATGGTTTCTCCCCTCTGTGAGTTATCTGATGCTTAACAAGATTTGATTTCCGATTAAAACATTTTCCACATTCTGAACATGAAAATGGCTTCTCCCCTGTGTGAGTTCTCTGATGTTTAACAAGATTTGATTTAAGAGTAAAACATTTTCCACATTCCGAACATAAATATGGTTTCTCCCCTGTGTGAGTTCTCTGATGCTTAACAAGATCTGATTTCTGATTAAAACATTTTTCACATTCTGAACATGAAAATGGCTTCTCTCCTGTGTGAATTCTCCTATGCTTAACAAGATCTGATTTCTGATTAAAACATTTTCCACATTCTGAACATGAAAATGGCTTCTCCCCTGTAAGATATTTTCCACGTTGTAAATATGAAAACTGAGTCTTTCCTGCATTTGCTCTTTGATGTTCATCGTCTTCTCTGTAAATGTCAGCTTGCTGTGATGGAGCAGAAGATGGGACTTGTATAACAGGATGAGATGAGAGATCTTTGCTGTGAGGGGCTGAGGGTGTATCTGGGATAGTGGACGGCTCCTCATATGTATCTTGTGTGATATGATCCTCTGAGGAGATCTGATGTCCCCCTGAGCTCCTGGTAGAATCATCTGCAAAGGAGAAAACACCATTTCTCTGATTTCCCAGTAATAGAAGCTTAAACATATTGCAGACATGGAAAGTTACTCTTTTTTATGTAACATAATAAGAATGATCAGATCTGTTCCCATCCACAGGAAGTGTCAGGAAGAAGAATCTAGAAGCTGGAGGCCGGGTAGATGACATCCTTAAAGGGGTAGTCCACCCAAAAAATTTTTCTTTCAAATCAACTGGTGCCATAAAGTGCCAGAGATTTGTAATTCACTTCTATTAAAAAATCTTAAGTCTTCCAGTACTTATCAGCTGCTGTGTGTCCAGCAGGAAGTGGTGTTTTCTTTCCAGTCTGACACAGTGCTCTCTGCTGCCACCTCTGTCCATGTCAGGAACTGTCCAGAGCAGTAGCAAATCCCCATAGAAAACCTCTCCTGCTCTCTAGACTGGAAATAATACAACTTCCTGTTGGGCATACAGCAGCTGATAAGTACTGGAAGGCTTGAGATTTTTTAATAGAAGTAAATTACAAATCTCTGGCACTTCATGGCAGCAGTTGATTTGAAAGAAAAAATTTTTGGGTGGACTACCCCTTTAATAGTAAAAAAAAAAAAAAAAAAAAAATCTCTATAATAATTATTATTATTTGTATAGCGCCAGGTTTTTTTGTTTGTTTTACACACACAATACAGAGGTTACATTTACATATTATAGAATTAATTAAAATATATAAATACAGATACAAAGGGAGTGAGAGACCTGCTGGCGAGAGCTTACAGACTAGGAGGACTGGGGGGGGGGGGGGGGGGGAGACACAAGACGCAACAAGCGCTTTATTTTCCGGTGGTCCAGCCATTATACATAATACATAGTCAGAAAGTGTCTATAAGTGTTGGGTGAGCCAGTCACCGGCCAATGTCTGAGTACAGGGAATACATACATGGAACAAGAGGAGATATAGGGTAGAAGGCGAGGGGATAGCAGAGGGAAGACAAGTTTAGGAAATGTTATAAGCCTGAGGAGATGAGTCTTCAGGACATGTCTGACACTGTGGGTGTTGGAAATAAGACTGAGGCAGGGGCGTAGCTGGGGGGGGGGGGGAGGTGAGTGACGTTGGTTTTGTGTTCTAATTAGCCATCCATCCATTCTTCTATCTCTTTATCTCATATCTATCTGTCTAATATCTATTGGGCAGCATGAGGACTACACCATAGCTGATGGTCAATGACAAAATAGAAAAAACACCAGAAGCGGATACCCGCAGTACTAATAGAGTAAATATATAGTACAAATGATGGGTAATAATAAATAGTCCCATGCAGTTCAAGGCAACTAAACTAAATAACCTATATACAAAAAAAAACAGATTACTGCAACATAACTAAATGGAATAATAAATTTAAGCCCTCATATAGTTCTTAGGGTCCCTCTATGCTCTCATATAGTAAAAAGGCCACCATCTATACCTTAACATAGTAGATTATCCCCCCTTGTTCCTACATATAGAAGATAGACCCTCCCTGTGCACCCCCATATAGTAGTCAGGCCCCTCTGTACCATCATATTGAAATTCAGCTTCTCTGTGCATCTATATAGTAGTTAGGCTTTCTGTGCCCCAGTATAGTTATTATTTCCCTCTGTTTCCATGTAGTAGTAGTTAGGGCCCTCTGTGCTCTCATATAGAAGTTAGACTCCCCCTGTTCATCTATCTAGCATCTAGACCTCCCTGTGCAGGCAATCCCCCCCCCCCCAAAAAAAGGTAGTATCCTCCATGTAGGCATCCCCTCCAGCACCATCTCATGTAGGTAATCCCCCGGTATGTATTCCCCATGCAGCCGACCCCTTCCCCAGCAGTAATCTCCCTGGTTATCCTCCTGGTGGATAGGCATTACCACCACCAATGTGAGTAGACTATACCTCCAGATAAGGTACCCCTTTTCAGTTAGCCAGCACATCCCATATCCCCACCCCCATAGATAACATCCTTCCCAGGAGTTAACACCACCCACATAGGTCTCCTCCACTATAACTAAGGGGAAAAAAAGCCATACTTACCTGCTGTGCGGTTGCAGTACTGTAGTCTTCTGATGTCAGCTCTCTCCCTGCTCTGTGAGTGTACAAGTGACATCACTCATGTCCTGCAGCTCTAAGGGAGAGAACGGCCTATTGTAGCCACAACAGTGATTGGCAGGGTAGAGAGCCAATGCTCTCCTCGTCTTGTCAATCACCCTGCTGCATTCAACTGTATGTTCTCCTCGCATACAAGCATATACAGCTAAATGGTCAGACACAACATTCGGTAGCCATTTGGGCCCCCCAGGAGCACTGGTTGCTGGCCAGGGGCCACCTACAGCCAATAGACGTTTGTTAACTCTGTCTGCAAAAGCAATAGCATTAACTGGCAAAATCTTCAGTGGGCCCCCTGCCTGTGTGGGCCCGGGAGCAGCTGCCCCCTCTGCCCCCACCAAATTACACTTCTGGACTGAGGTCTTTGAGTAATGAATTCCAGAGAACTGGTGCAGCACGACAGAAGTCCTGGAGGCCGAAGTGAGAGGTTCTGATTATAGAAGTTGTTGGTGTAAGATCATTAGCAGAACGTAGAGCGCGGGTAGGATGGGAGGTGGAGATGAGGGAGGAGATGTATGGAGGGGCAGAGTTGTGGAGAGCTTTATGGGTGAGAGTGACTGGTACAGGGGGGAGACATCAGTGTAACGGCTGGAGAGGAAGATGAGCCTGGCTGCTGCATTCAGGATAGACTGGAGAGCGGAGAGTTTAGAGAAAGGAAGAGCGATTAGTAGGGAGTTACAGTAGCCAAGACGAGAAGGGATCAGGGCGACAGTCAGAGTCTGAGCTGTGTCAGTGGTGAGAAATGGGCGGATTCTGGAGAGGTTTCTGAGATGTAGGTGACAGGAGCTGCAAGAGCTTGGATATAGGGAGTAAGAGATAGATCTGAGTCCAGCATAACCCCCACACATGGAGCTTGATGCTCAGGAGTGATGCTAGTACCACAGTTTGAGAGGGAGATGTCAGGTTTTGGTTGGTCAGAGAAGGAATACCAGAAGTTAGAAGTTCTGCTTCCCCGTGACGGCGCCATTCGATCCGTCGGTCAGGTTAAAGAGGATGTACCTGGTGGTATATCCTCTTTAAGTCTGTTAATCTGGAGTTGCGGTCAGTTTCTGTATAAGCTATAATATATTGGGAGAATATAGGACCAAACCGTCTACACTGAATAGTGGTGGGAATAAAGGGCCATGAGGTCTTGTCGGAGGCCTTTCCTGCATCTAAACTAAGTATAATGGTCAAAGGTCATGAGGGGTCATATACTCGGGCATTGAAAAATTCTTGACTAGTAACAAACACTCGAAAATTTTAGTTCTCACTGAACATCACTGTCAGTCATTACCGAGCCATGTCTGTGAGCGCTGGGACTGTGCTGTATATTAGAACTTAGGCTGAATGATTATATAGCTGGAAAACTGACAGGACACAGAACTTATAATATTCCACACAGAATAGTTACAGCCGGTGACTGAGGAGAAGGTGTGACTGTTCTCTGCATTTAGTGGTCACTACTCACCTGGGCGGCTACCTGTAGTGATGTCCTCCTTATACTGCTCATCACTGCTGTCATCTGTCTCTTCTTCTTCTGCCTCTTCTTTTACGCTTATGTCTGTAGCATTACAACAGTTCAGATTATTCCCTCTAGTATCTTTCTCCTTAAACTGCTCATCACCGTTGACATATGTCTCCTCTTCTTCTTTAATTATCATATTTGTAGCAGTAATAGAATTCAGATCCTTCGCTGTAGTAATTTCCTCCTTATACTGCTCATCACTTCTCACATCTGTCTGTTCTTTTACGGTCATATCTGTAGCATTGATCTCAATAAGATCTTCCCCCTGATTCATAAGATGTGAGAGAAATATTGTAAAAGTCATCAGACAGTAGGAGAAGTCAGGTGGGATGTACAGATCATAGGGAACATCTCCATCTACCTGATCCTGATCCTGTGGGAGAAGAGGTCGGGGACATCTCTCTGGTGCTGTTCTCTTACTGGATCTGACTGGAGGGAACACATACAGAGACTGAATTCATTCTTTCCATCCAGATAATACAGAGAGGAGGTGTGTATATAGTCCTGTCTATTACCTGCTGATGGGAGGGGCTGCTGATCCTCCAGCATCACATCCTTGTACTGATCCTTGTGTCCTTCTACATACTCCCACTCCTCCATGGAGAAATAGACCGCCACGTCCTGACACCTTATAGGAACCTGACACACACAATGGTCACACAGTCATCCCCCCCACCCCTCCAGTGGTGTTACTGTATAATGTCCCAGCATTCCCAGCAGCCACAGTCTCACCTCTCCACTCAGCAGCTCCACCATCTTGTTGGTGACTTCTAGGATCTTCTCTTCCTCCATTTCCTCATGTATCAGGGGCCCCGGGATTGGGCTCAGGGTTCTTCCCCATCCTTCACACCCAGGGGCCCCACAGCGCCCACTAGAGGACTTCTTCTCTACTGTGTAATCCTGTGTATGGAGAGACACATTACTATCACTCCATCCATTCCCAGAATCCCTCACCTCTCCCGTCCTATCTATCTGTTATTCCATAGATAAGAATGATGTCATGATGACATCACTCCCAGAATCCCTCACCTCTCCAGTCCTATCCATCTGTTATTCCATAGATAAGAATGATGTCATGATGACATCACTCCCAGAATCCCTCACCTCTCCAGTCCTATCCATCGGTTATTCCATAGATAAGAATGATGTCATGATGACATCACTCCCAGAATCCCTCACCTCTCCAGTCCTATCCATCGGTTATTCCATAGATAAGAATGATGTCATGATGACATCACTCCCAGAATCCCTCACCTCTCCAGTCCTATCCATCTGTTATTCCATAGATAAGAATGATGTCATGATGACATCACTCCCAGAATCCCTCACCTCCCCAGTAAGCAGGAAGAGTATGTGTAGGGTGAGGGTTATTATCCTCTCGGCCATCTTGTCTCTGTCTCTCTCCATGGTTGATGGGTCGGTCTCTTATATAGAAGATATCAGCAGAGGATCCTGGAGAGATGAATAGAAAGTAGAGGATACAATGTATAATAAAGAATGGGAAGAAAAAGTACAACAATCCCGGCACAGCGATAGGAAGAAACAAGTTATGAATGTGTAAGATGTTTGAGCTCCTGTGATGTCAGAGAAAGGAAATTAACAAATATAACTCTGGGAGCGCTTAAAGGGATTATCCAATGTGATCCCTCCATACTGCCCCCCTCCCCCTTAGCACAGCTGGATGCCCCCTCTCCCCTGAACACTGTAAATCTCCTACCTGTCTGGCAGCCAGTGGGCAGATCCCAGGAGGCAGCAGCAGCAGCAGAGCACACTAGCAGGAGGAGGGGGAGGGGCAGGAAGGATTTCCACATGTACCTTGTGTCTGGCCCCTCCTCCTCTCCAGTGATTGGTGCTCTGGAGGCAGGGGGCGGGGCAGTCCAGCAGCAGCTGATAAACAAGTCAGGAAGCCGCCTGCAGAGCTGTACAGGAGCCGTGTGCTTCCAGGACCTGCCATGATGTCACAGTCATGTGATCAGTCACATGGAGGAGGAGTCACATGATCAGGGGCTGCTGCTCAGTGTATGCAGGACTCTGCTGTTGCTGGATGAGCTGAAGTGATGTGTATGCAGCAGAGCTGTGTGTGTGTGATGTGTGTGGAGCAGAGCTGTGTGTGTGTGATGTGTGTGGAGCAGAGCTGTGTGTGTGATGTGTGTGCAGCAGAGCTGTGTATGTGTGTGTTATATATGCCTGCAGCAGAGCCCTGTGTGTAATGTACATGTAGCTGGGCTGTATATGTGTAATGTACATGTAGCTGAGCTGTATATGTGTAATGTACATGTAGCTGAGCTGTATGTGTGTAATGTACATGTAGCTGAGCTGTATATGTGTAATGTACATGTAGCTGAGCTGTATATGTGTGTAATGTACATGTAGCTGAGCTGTATATGTGTAATGTACATGTAGCTGAGCTGTATATGTGTAATGTACATGTAGCTGAGCTGTATATGTGTGTAATGTACATGTAGCTGAGCTGTATATGTGTGTAATGTACATGTAGCTGAGCTGTATATGTGTGTAATGTACATGTAGCTGAGCTGTATGTGTGTAATGTACATGTAGCTGAGCTGTATATGTGTAATGTACATGTAGCTGAGCTGTATGTGTGTAATGTACATGTAGCTGAGCTGTATATATGTAATGTACATGTAGCTGAGCTGTATGTGTGTAATGTACATGTAGCTGAGCTGTATGTGTGTAATGTACATGTAGCTGAGCTGTATGTGAGTAATGTACATGTAGCTGAGCTGTATGTGTGTAATGTACATGTAGCTGAGCTGTATGTGTGTAATGTACATGTAGCTGAGCTGTATGTGTGTAATGTACATGTAGCTGAGATGTATGTGTGTAATGTACATGTAGCTGAGCTGTATGTGTGTAATGTACATGTAGCTGAGCTGTATATGTGTGTAGTGTACATGTAGCTGAGCTGTATATGTGTAATGTACATGTAGCTGAGCCGTATATGTGTGTAATGTACATGTAGCTGAGCTGTATATGTGTGTAATGTACATGTAGCTGGGCTGTGTATATGTGTAATGTACATGTAGCTGAGCTGTGTATGTGTGTAATGTGCATGTAGCTGAGCTGTATGTGTGTAATGTACATGTAGCTGAGCCGTATATGTGTGTAATGTACATGTAGCTGAGCTGTATATGTGTAATGTACATGTAGCTGAGCTGTATATGTGTGTAATGTACATGTAGCTGAGCTGTATATGTGTAATGTACATGTAGCTGAGCTGTATGTGTGTAATGTACATGTAGCTGAGCTGTATATGTATAATGTACATGTAGCTGAGCTGTATGTCTGTAATGTGCATGTAGCTGAGCTGTATATATGTGTGTAATGTACATGTAGCTGAGCTGTATATGTGTAATGTACATGTAGCTGAGCTGTATATGTGTAATGTACATGTAGCTGAGCTGTATGTGTGTAATGTACATGTAGCTGAGCTGTATGTGTACACAGTAGAGCTGTATATGTGTGTAATGTACATGTAGCTGAGCTGTATATATATGTAGCAGTCTGTAGTGAGCGGATATCAGGGAGGATGGAGGTTATGATGAATAAATGAAGATATATCCTGTCACAGGCCGAGTGGTAATATCTCTCTCCCTCTTCCTGAGGTAAATACGGCCACAGAGGTTATAGAGGGGACTGTACCTAGGTGTGTGGTGATTATGGTACTTGTAGTTCCTCCTGGGACTTCTCTATTACTGCTGCCTGAGGTGATAATGGAGAAGCCCTTGATGGTGATGAGGTGCAGAGAAAATCAGACAACAGGGAGTCGGAGCAGTGAGGTACAACAGTGACTGTTACTTGTATAGGAAGTATATAACTTGAACAGTTTCTTTATGCTTAATATCTCTCAATATGGCCGACTGCCAGAGATGGGTCACTGCTGTTAATCTGGAGGTATAGTGGTATATGTGCAGTCGCCCTTTGTGAATTGGATAGGTAGTGAACCACAACCCAGTGGAATGGGAGTCCTTTAGGGTATCTGGGCCGCACCATAAGCCACAATGTTTCAGTTCCCAGGATATATAATAGTATGTGGAGGAGTTGTCCCTCATTGTGATACCTTGATGAGTAAGTCTTATTTCCCAACTTTTGCTGGGAGGAAAGAGAGACAGTCACGACAATGCACCATGCCCCTTAAAGCCACGCCCTCCCCATAGCCACACCCTCATATCCACGTCACCTATTACCATTATATAAAAAACAAATATCACCACATCATGACTTATACCTCCATGCCATTACTACATAACATCCACTATATCAGGGGTCCTCAACTGGCGGACCGCGGAGGCCAGCTGTCCAGACCCCTGGTCAGACCTCCCAACCGCCTGTCCCGGGACGGTTCGCATGTGTCCCGCTCCCCACCGCACTGCCTCCCGCCCCATAGGCGTACTGTCCTTAGATTTCAGTACACTTGTGGGGTTGGAGGGCGGTGTCGGCCTGGCCCCCGGCTGATACGCACTCTCTGGGGATGTCCCAGGGATTCCGCAGCAGAGCGCTCATCGGTGACCTCAGTGTACGCCGCTGGCCTGCTCTACCGGAAGTACAGGACGGTGGCGCACACTGAGGTCACTGGTGTGCGCTCTGCTGGGGAATCCCCGGGACATCCCTCGAGAACGCGTATCAGCCGGGGGCGGGGCCAGGGGGGCTATATACTACTGGGGGGAGCGCACAGGGGGGCTATATACTTCTGGGGGGAGAGTGCACGGGGGGCTATATACTACTGGGGGAGAGCTCACAGGTGGGCTATATACTACTGGGGGAGAGCTCACAGGTGGGCTATATACTACTGGGGGAGAGCTCACAGGGGGGCTATATACTACTGGGGGAGAGCTCGCAGGAGGGCTATATATTACTGGCGGAGAGCTCACAGTATATATTACTGGCAGAGAGCTCACAGGGGGGCTATATACTACTGGGGGAGAGCACACAGGGGGGCTATATACTACTGGGGGAGAGCGCACAGGGGGGCTATATACTACTGGGGGAGAGCGCACAGGGGGGCTATATACTACTGGGGGAGAGCGCACAGGGGGGCTATATACTCCTGGGGGAGAGCGCACAGGGGGGCTATATACTCCTGGGGGAGTGCGCACAGGGGGGCTATATACTCCTGGGGAAGAGCGCACAGGGGGGACTATATACTACTGGGGGAGAGCACACAGGGTGCCTATATACTACTGGGGGAGCAACAGGGGGGCTATATACAAGGGCAGTCACCCCCTTTGTACCCAATATCAAAGTGCTGGTGAGAGAGAAAATACACCAGTTTTCCCGCTAATAAGCATCAATTCTGTATGTAAATAGTTGAACGTTTCTGAAAAGTAACAAAACAAGTTTCCTACTGATGTTCAGCTCGGACCTTCACCTGACAATAGACCCCGGTAAGTGGACCTTCACTAAAAGTTGATAAGTACCCCTGCACTATATAAAGACCAGTATCTCTACTACACTGACCCATATGGAGGTAGATACAAATGGTGCACAGGCTCTTTACACCTTATATGTGATTACAGTACAGCTACATTCAGTGACTCACAGGGGGCGTCTTTTCTGATTGGAATTGCTTACTTTTTCTTTTCTTCTCCATCTGGTACAGTCCATCATGAATCTGCCAGACAAATATTTTAGGCTTTTTGTATTTGCACCATCCTCACATCTATACAAAGTCCCCATCTATATTGCTCTGCACTGTAACAGTGCTCACTCTATGCCACCCTGTAGTGTTTAGGCCTGCTGTGGACCCTCAAATAGTACTTAGGCCCCTCAGTACCCTCATATTGTAGATAAGAAAGTAGTAAGACCCCTCTGTCCTCCCCAATATAGTAGCTAAAACTCTCTGTCCCCTGGTAGTAGCAACCCCCTCCCATGTAGCCATTGCCTCCTGTCCTGATAGTACGTGCCCCCTACCATGTAGCCATTGTCCCCTGGTATGAACCCCCCTCCCCCCCATGTAGCCACTGTACCCTGGTATTAAGGCCCCCTGGAGAACCTATATCCAGTCCCGTATACAATGAATCAGTAGAGATAACCTATATCCAGTCCTGTGCTGTACAGTTTGAGCTGTATACAGTGTACCAGACAGCCAACTGCAGCTCACAGAGCATTGTCTGTGTCAAGCTCGCAGTCCTCCAGCTGTTGAAAAACTATTCCCATCATGTCTGGTCAGACAAAGCTTTAGATATCCAGGCCTGATGGGAGTGGTAGTTTTGCAACATCTGGAGGGCTGCAGTTGGGATTGTAGTTTGGGGTTGTGGAGCAGTATGCAGCTATCAGGACATGCTGAGGGTTGTGGAGCAGTATGCAGCTGTCAGGACATGCTGGGGGCTGTAGCTATGGAGCAGTATGCAGCTGTCAGGACATGCTGGGGGTTGTAGTTGTGTAGCAGTATGCAGCTGTCAGGACATGCTGGGGTTGTAGCTATGGAGCAGTATGCAGCTGTCAGGACATGCTGGGGGTTGTAGCTATGGAGCAGTATGCAGCTGTCAGGACATGCTGGGGGTTGTAGCTGTGGAGCAGTATGCAGCTGTCAGAACATGCTGGGGGTTGTAGCTATGGAGCAGTATGCAGCTGTCAGGACATGCTGGGGGTTGTAGCTGTGGAGCAGTATGCAGCTGTCAGGTAATGCTGGGGGTTGTAGCTATGGAGCAATATGCAGCTGTCAGGACATGCTGGGGGCTGTAGCTGTGGAGCAGTATGCAGCTGTCAGGACATGCTGGGGGTTGTAGTTGTGGAGCAGTATGCAGCTGCCATTGTCCCCTGGTTTTAAGCCCCCCCCCCCTCAGATAGCCATTGCCCCCTGGTAGTAAGCCCACCTAAGGTAGCCATTGCCCCCAGGTAGGCAGTCCTTCTCTCTCCCATGTGGGCAATGCCCCCTGTACAGTAAAAAAACAAAAGCCATACACTCACCTCTGCAGCTGAGCTCCTCTGTCCTCCAGCGTCTCTTCTCCCTGCTCTGTGTACATGAGTGACGTCACTCATGTGACGGAGCTATGGGGAAGAGAGCGGCCTCTTGTGGCTGGAGGCAGAATGACGCCTTCAGCCACAAGAGGTTTAGCAGAGCAGGAAGCCGATGTCTCCTGCTCTGCCAGTGTAACTGGGGTACGGGGGAGCTAGCGGGACACATGGGGCTGTCCGGGGACGGTGGGGCATGACCCTAAAAAACGGGACTGCCCCGCCGGATCCGGGACAGTTGGGAGGTATGAGTAAGTGGATCAGGCTCGCTCTCTGGGTAAGTTCATCAATAAAACAAGCTCCTTGGCTCAACAAGTCCCATGGGCCGCACTATCTCCATTAGTTGTGTTGCTGTCTCCAGCGAATCTCCTCACAGGTTGTAGACCCTCAGAGAATGTTAGGCTGCGTTCACACTGCGTTTTTGCAATGTATTTGTGTGCATCCGTTTTTCCATTGACTTCCATTGTAAAAAAAACGGATCCGTTTTTTTTTTTACGGACACAAAAACGTAGCTGACACTACTTTTGTGTCCGTTAAAAAAAAAATGGATCCGTTTTGAGCCGTTTTTTTTTTTACAATGGAAGTCAATGAAAAAACGGATCAAAACGGATGCACACCAATGCATCCGGTTTTTTCATCCGTTTTTTTTTTTTTTTTTTTTTTAAATGGATAAAAAAAACGGATAAAAAAACGCAGTGTAAACCCAGCCTTACTCCTGCCACAGCTGCGCTCGACTAACCAGGAAATTACTGTCACAACTGCCTATAACTCCGCCCTCTTTCTGGGCCGTTCTCCTAGCTAGTGTAGTACACTAAGGAGGCAGCTGGTGTTGCTATGGTAACTCCCTGCTCTGGTCTGTGTGAATAATATAGATGTCCCATCTCCAGCATGGCTCCTCTCTATAATACAATAAAGAATTACCAATATATTAATAAATCTATGTCAGTATAATACAGGATCCATTCTCTGCTCAACCCCAGGGGAAAAGTCCTATACACTACATGTACACAGTAAGGCTGGGGTCACACTACGTATATTTTAGTCAGTATTGTGGTCCTCATATTGCAACCAAAACCAGGAGTGGATTGAAAACACAGAAAGGGCCTGTTGAAATTGAGTGGATGGCTGCCATTTAATGGCAAATATTTGCTGTTATTTTAAAACAACGGCTGTTATATTGAAATAATGGCCGTTATTTACCGATATATGGTGGCCATCCACTCAATTTCACCATTGTGTGAACAGAGGTTTTCTGTGTTTTTAATCCACTCCTGGTTTTGGTTGCAATATGAGGACCACAATACTGACTGAAATATACGTAGTGTGAACCCAGCCTAAGGGTACAAACCCACTTGACGTATTTGCTGCGTGAATCAGTCTTAAAAATAAGCAGGCAAAACGCAGGTTGGCTTTATACAATTGTTCTGCGTTAAAATATGCAATTGCGTATTTTTGAAGTGTGAAGCTACATGCGTTTTTCGCACAGGTTGTTAACAACTGATGCTTTGCTAACAACAAGCTTCACGCTTCAAAAATATGCAATTGCGTATTTTAACGCAGAACAATTGTATAAAGCCAACCTGCGTTTTGCCTGCTTATTTTTAAGACTGATTCACGCAGCAAATACGTCAAGTGGGTTTGTACCCTCAAGCTGTATATGTGTAAAGTACATGTAGCTGAGCTGTATGTGTGTAATGTACATGTAGCTGAGCTGTATATGTGCAATGTACATGTAGCTGAGCTGTATGTGTGTAATGTACATGTAGCTGAGCTGTATGTGTGTAATGTACATGTAGCTGAGCTGTATATATGTAATGTACATGTAGCTGAGCTGTATATGTGTAATGTACATGTAGCTGAGCTGTATATGTGTAATGTACATGTAGCTGAGCTGTATATGTGTGTAATGTATATGTAGCTGCGCTGTATATGTGTGTAATGTACATGTAGCTGAGCTGTATATGTGTAATGTACATGTAGCTGAGCTGTATATGTGTAATGTACATGTAGCTGAGCTGTATATGTGTAATGTACATGTAGCTGAGCTGTATATGTGTAATGTACATGTAGCTGAGCTGTATATATGTGTAATGTACATGTAGCTGAGCTGTATATGTGTAATGTACATGTAGCTGAGCTGTATGTGTGTAATGTACATGTAGCTGAGCTGTATATATGTGTAATGTACATGTAGCTGAGCTGTATATATGTGTAAAGTACATGTAGCTGAGCTGTATGTGTGTAATGTACATGTAGCTGAGCTGTATGTGTACACAGTTAGGCTGGGTTCACACTACGTATATTTGAGGCGGTATATTTCAGGCCTCATAGCAACCAAAACCAGGAGTGGATTGAAAACACAGAAAGGCTCTGATCACACAATGTTGAAACTGAGTGGATGGCCGTCATATAACGGTAAATAACTGCGACATTAAATGACGGCTATCCACTCAATTACAACATTATGTGAACAGAGCCTTTCTGTGTTTTCAATCCACTCCTGGTTTTGGTTGCTATGAGGACCTGACTTGAGGACCAAATACAGCCTCAAATATACGTAGTGTGAACATAGCCTAGAGCTGTATATGTGTAATGTACATGTAGCTGAGCTGTATATGTGTAATGTACATGTAGCTGAGCTGTATATATGTAATGTACATGTAGCTGAGCTGTATGTGTGTAATGTACATGTAGCTGAGCTGTGTATGTGTGTAATGTACATGTAGCTGAGCTGTATATGTGTAATGTACATGTAGCTGAGCTGTATGTGTACACAGTAGGGCTGGGTTCACACTATGTATATTTGAGGCTGTATTTGTGAGGCTGTATAGCAACCAAAACCAGGAGTCGATTGAAAACACAGAAAGGCTCTGTTCACATAATGTTGTAATTGAGTGGATGGCCGTCATTTAAAGGCAAATATTTGCTGTTATTTTAAAACAACGGCTGTGGTATTGAAATAATGGCCGTTATTTACTGTTATATGGCGGCCATCCACTCAATTTCAACATTGTGTGAACAGATCCTTTCTGTGTTTTCAATCCACTCCTGGTTTTGGTTGCTATGAGGACCTGACATGAGGACCAAATACAGCCTCAAATATACATAGTGTGAACCCAGCCTAAGGCTGGGTTCACACTATGTATATTTGAGGCTGTATTTGTGAGGCTGTATAGCAACCAAAACCAGGAGTGGATTGAAAACACAGAAAGGCTCTGTTCACATAATGTTGTAATTGAGTGGATGGCCGTCATTTAATGGCAAATTTTTGCTGTTATTTTAAAACAACGGCTGTTATATTGAAATAATGGCAGTTATTTACCGTTATATGACGGCCATCCACTCAATTTCAACATTGTGTGAACAGAGCCTTTCTGTGTTTTCAATCCACTCCTGGTTTTGGTTGCTATGAGGACCTGACTTGAGGACCAAATACAGCCTCAAATATACATAGTGTGAACCCAGCCTTAAGCTGTATATGTGTAATGTACATGTAGCTGAGCTGTATGTGTACACAGTAGAGCTGTATGTGTGTAATGTACATGTAGCTGAGCTGTATATGTGTAATGTACATGTAGCTGAGCTGTATGTGTACACAGTAGAGCTGTATGTGTGTAATGTACATGTAGCTGAGCTGTACACTCACCGGCCACTTTATTAGGTACACCTGTCCAACTGCACGTTACCACTTAATTTTTAATCGGCCAATCACATGGCGGCAACTCAGTGCATTTAGGCATGTAGACATGGTCAAGACAATCTCCTGCAGTTCAAACCGAGCATCAGTATGGGAAAGAAAGGTGATTTGAGTGCCTTTGAACGTGGCATGGTTGTTGGTGCCAGAAGGGCTGGTCTGAGTATTTCAGAAACTGTTGATCTACTGGGATTTTCACACACAACCATCTCTAGGGTTTACAGAGAATGGTCCGAAAAAGAAAAAACATCCAGTGAGCTGCAGTTCTGTGGGCGGAAATGCCTTGTTGATGCCAGAGGTCAGAGGAGAATGGGCAGACTGGTTCGAGCTGATAGAAAGGCAACAGTGACTCAAATAGCCAACCGTCACAACCAAGGTAGGCAGAAGAGCATCTCTGAACGCACAGTACGTCGAACTTTGAGGCAGATGGGCTACAGCAGCAGAAGACCACACCGGGTGCCACTCCTTTCAGCTAAGAACAGGAAACTGAGGCTACAATTTGCACAAGCTCATCGAAATTGGACAGTAGAAGATTGGAAAAACGTTGCCTGGTCTGATGAGTCTCAATTTCTGCTGCGACATTCGGATGGTAGGGTCAGAATTTGGCGTCAACAACATGAAAGCATGGATCCATCCTGCCTTGTATCAACGGTTCAGGCTGGTGGTGGTGGTGTCATGGTGTGGCCAATATTTTCTTGGCACTCTTTGGGCCCCTTGGTACCAATTGAGCATCGTTGCAACGCCACAGCCTACCTGAGTATTGTTGCTGACCATGTCCATCCCTTTATGACCACAATGGACCCAACATCTGATGGCTACTTTCAGCAGGATAATGCGCCATGTCATAAAGCTAGAATCATCTCAGACTGGTTTCTTGAACATGACAATGAGTTCACTGTACTCCAATGGCCTCCACAGCCACCAGATCTCAATCCAATAGAGCATCTTTGGGATGTGGTGGAACGGGAAATTCGCATCATGGATGTGCAGCCGACAAATCTGCGGCAACTGTGTGATGCCATCATGTCAATATGGACCAAAATCTCTGAGTTATAATAGAGAAAGGAGACTTCAGCTCACCCCGTTTGGCAATACGTGGTTATAATGTCATGCAGTTCCCCAGGAGCGCGTGGAAAATAATGTTGCGGGCCGTCACCCGTATGGAAGGTATCAAAAAACCGAGGGATATTCACAGCTCCTTAAAACGTATATTCATTTATTGGTACAACTTAAAAAAAGGCAAAAACATTAAAATCGCGCCGACGCGTTGTGGAGGAGACCCTCCTTAATCATGGCTGATGTATACTTAGACAATGAGTAACTTTATACTTAGCAAAAAAGTGTACCGCCTACATCCGGGTCCCGCCCCCAAGCCGGGAAAAGGGAGAGGGAGGGGGGGACAAGGGATCGGGATGCAGGAATCACGTGACGTACATTATATAAGCATGAAATAATAAGTATAAAGCAGTAAATGAAACAAGCAATAAAGGATCATGAACACATTAGTAAATAAACATTAAATCCGTTTTTAGGTTCATGCCTCTGGGGAAGCGGGTTGCCAGGTGTAAAATCCAGTATGCCTCTCTTTTGCGTAACACCTGGACCCAGTCTCCACCCCTTTTAGGTTTGTTCACCTTCTCAATGGCCTGAATAGCAAAGGAACTAGTGTCACCCTCATGGCATTGGTGAAAATGTCTGGACAACCCGGACATGGCTCTGGGACCCCCAAAGGGGGGATCAACAGAGCGTATGTCATGGAGGTGCTCAGAAACTCGAACTTTAAGTTTCCTTTTAGAGGAACCGACATACTGTAATCGGCAAGTGGTGCAATGTGCTAAATACACAATATATGTAGTGTCACAATTAAGAAAACTACGTATTTTGAAAGTGCGTCCTGTGACATAAGAAGTAAAAGTAGATTGTTTTAGTGTAAAGAAACACATAGGGCACCTGGGAGCGGCACACTTGTGAAAACCGGTGGTTTTCAACCACACTGTGCCAATATGTGTGGTTGGAGTCTCGGGTAATGCAGAGGGGGACAGAATGTTGCCAAGGGTAACCCCTCTTCTAGCAACATATCTGACCCCTTGGGAAAGGATTTTGTCACATAGGTCATCCTGAAATAGAATAGGTAAGTACTTACGTACTAGATTGGTAATGGCCTCAAACTGGGGACTAAAAGCAGTAGAAAAAGTTAAATGATTAGTGTTCCCTCCAGTGGCTAGATGGGCATCATTGGGGCGACTAGTGTGTGGATGTCGGTCAGTTAGATGGTATTGTCTGTCATGACTCTCTGCTATGTTGCGAGCCCTTGTAATGCAGTGTTTGCTATATCCCCTAATGCGCAACCTATGGGTTAACTCCGATGCTGTTTTTTGGTAACCCTGTTCAGACGAACAGTTGCGTTTGGCACGTATAAATTCCCCTATTGGCAGATTTCTAACTACATGTGTGGGGTGACTGCTTTCAGCGTGAAGAATGCCGTTGCCTGCTGATGGTTTCCTGTATAGTGTACTAGTCACCTTACCCCCAGAAAAGGAAAGAGTGACATCAAGAAAAGGAATAGAGGAGGGTTCATATTGGAATGTGAATTTTAAGTTTAAAGTGTTACCATTAATGTAGTGGACGAAATTTTGGGCTGTGTCCTTGTCCCCTCCCCATATTAGGAGGAGATCGTCGATGTATCTACCGTACCACAAAATGTGACCCCGATAGGGATTGTGGACGGTAAATAAGACGATCTCCTCCCAATACGCCATGTAGATATTAGCCAGAGACGGGGAGAAACTAGCCCCCATGGGGCAGCCTCTGGTTTGGAAATAAAACTTGTTTTCAAACTGAAAAAAATTGTTAGACAACAGAAAAAAAGTGACCAAAAGAATGTAATCACATAAACCCTTCTCGTAATTGCTGTACTTAAACAAATGAAAGGACAGTGCCCGTATAGCAAGGTCATGTGGTAGAGAAGGGTACAAAGCAACAACATCGCATGACAGCCATGATGCTCCCTGTATGGAAGGTAATTTATCAAAATTAGCCAGGAGACTTTTGCTGTCACGTATATAGCCTATACTGCGTGTGGCTAGAGGTTGGAGTAAACTATCCAGCCAGACACATAGCGGCTCTAGAAGGGAACCGATGCCCGACACTATAGGGCGGAGGGGGGGAGGAAACACCTCCTTATGGGTTTTAGGGAGTGCATGGAAAATGGGGACTCTAGGAAATTCAGGTACCAAATGTGACTGTTGTTTGTTGTCAATATAGCCCCCCTCAATGCCAGTGTCTATGATGTCCAGTAGTTTGGATTTAACACTTTCAGTGGGGTCACCCGAGAGGGGTCTGTAGGTTGCATCATCATGTAGGATGCGGAGAACCTCACGAACATACAGATCCCTGTCGAGGACCACCACTGAGTCCCCTTTATCAGACTGGCGGATGATCAGGTATGGATTAGACATAAGGTCCCTAAGTGCCACTCTTTCCATCCTAGAGAGGTTGTCATTGCCAGGGTCCAAAGAGGACAGATTAGAAAGGGCAGTGAGTTCCTCCTCCAGTTTGGTTTGGAAAGCATCCATGATAGGTGCTCTAGACTGAACAGGGTAAAAACCTGGATTGGGGATAGCGATCCTGCTGGTATTAGTTACCGAACCCGAGTGGTTCAGGTTTTCCCCCTGTAAGTCCAGTAAGGATTGGAATGTCAGTTGTTCCTGGAATAGTAAATTTGGTGGTACGGGATTCTGGCCCAACACGTTCAAATCACATTCCTTACTGGACTGTTCACATAGGGGTTGTAACAATCGGTCTGTAGACAAAAAATGTCTCTTAACAGTTAGTAAGCGCACGAACTTATTGACATCTTGTAGTGTGGAATATAGATCAAAGGGTTTTTTAGGAACAAAATTCAGACCTCGTGACAGTGCTTTTAAATGTTCCTTAGAGAGAATGCCGGCGGAGAGGTTGTAGACATCAGTAGACAAAACAGTTTTTACCTTCTCTGATGCCGGTTGCGAATTCCTCGACCGGTGCTTCCTACCTGCTCTCCTCGGCCTTGCTCGTTTTTTGGCTGTTCATTGTGGTTGTTGACACGGGAACGTGTGTTTGGGGGCTCATCTGGGACATACTGTGAGCTTCCCCTACCTCGTGTCGATCTCCTCCAAGAGCGGGCTCTTTGCGGGGCAGGTAAAAGGGAAGCCTCCTCTTGTTCAGAGAGGTCAGTTTGCGTGTCTGAGGTTTCGCAATCCGTAGAAGCAAAGGTAACTGTTTTTTGTCTGTGTCCAGGTGTGCCGGCTGATTCCAATTGGGCTCTTTTGTTACGTCTCTGCTCCCACCAACTGTATACTGTGTCCATGGAATAATCTTTCTGATCACGCATGAACTTGGTCTTTTTGGTAGCCACAATGTCATTTTCGTATTCTGAGATGGACTTTGTGGTGCTGTCCATGAGTGACTTGTATTGTGGATTGTCGTGGAAAGTTTGTAAAGTAATTTCAAGATCATTGAGGCTAGTATCCAGTGGTAGCAGTTTGCTCTCACCTTTAGCTATAATGATCTTCATTAGGGTAAAAGAACAGGTGGATAATGCGGCGTTCCACTCTGTAGCATATTCTTCTCCCTCAGTCGCCCCAATGATGCCCATCTAGCCACTGGAGGGAACACTAATCATTTAACTTTTTCTACTGCTTTTAGTCCCCAGTTTGAGGCCATTACCAATCTAGTACGTAAGTACTTACCTATTCTATTTCAGGATGACCTATGTGACAAAATCCTTTCCCAAGGGGTCAGATATGTTGCTAGAAGAGGGGTTACCCTTGGCAACATTCTGTCCCCCTCTGCATTACCCGAGACTCCAACCACACATATTGGCACAGTGTGGTTGAAAACCACCGGTTTTCACAAGTGTGCCGCTCCCAGGTGCCCTATGTGTTTCTTTACACTAAAACAATCTACTTTTACTTCTTATGTCACAGGACGCACTTTCAAAATACGTAGTTTTCTTAATTGTGACACTACATATATTGTGTATTTAGCACATTGCACCACTTGCCGATTACAGTATGTCGGTTCCTCTAAAAGGAAACTTAAAGTTCGAGTTTCTGAGCACCTCCATGACATACGCTCTGTTGATCCCCCCTTTGGGGGTCCCAGAGCCATGTCCGGGTTGTCCAGACATTTTCACCAATGCCATGAGGGTGACACTAGTTCCTTTGCTATTCAGGCCATTGAGAAGGTGAACAAACCTAAAAGGGGTGGAGACTGGGTCCAGGTGTTACGCAAAAGAGAGGCATACTGGATTTTACACCTGGCAACCCGCTTCCCCAGAGGCATGAACCTAAAAAACGGATTTAATGTTTATTTACTAATGTGTTCATGATCCTTTATTGCTTGTTTCATTTACTGCTTTATACTTATTATTTCATGCTTATATAATGTACGTCACGTGATTCCTGCATCCCGATCCCTTGTCCCCCCCTCCCTCTCCCTTTTCCCGGCTTGGGGGCAGGACCCGGATGTAGGCGGTACACTTTTTTGCTAAGTATAAAGTTACTCATTGTCTAAGTATACATCAGCCATGATTAAGGAGGGTCTCCTCCGCAACGCGTCGGCGCGATTTTAATGTTTTTGCCTTTTTTTAAGTTGTACCAATAAATGAATATACGTTTTAAGGAGCTGTGAATATCCCTCGGTTTTTTGATACAAAATCTCTGAGGAAGCTTCCAGCACCTTGTTGTATCTATGCCACAAAGAATTGAGGCAGTTCTGAAGGCAAAAGGGGGTCCAACCCGTTACTAGCATGGTGTACCTAATAATGTGGCCGGTGAGTGTATATGTGTAATGTTCATGTAGCTGAGCTGTATGTGTACACAGTAGCAGGGCCGCTTCTGCCATGAGGCGAAATAAGTTTATTGTTCAGGGTGGCAGCATTGAAGAGCAGCAGATTTTATGCAGTGGCAATAAATTATACTGTCTGCTACACCCCACAGACTTCAGTGCCCCTCATGACCCCCAAATGATAGCGGACACAGACATAGAAAACAAGGAAGTCAGGGCTGCAAACACTATGCAGGTATTGTTATATATAGACTGAATAGATAATAACAAGTATGGGAGGAATTGTTTATCTCACCATGGGTAGCAACATATCAAAACTTATTATTGAGTGAATACCCCTTTACATGAGAGACTACAGGGCCTTTTACACAGGCCGATCATCGTGCAATCAATCATTAAATCTGATCGTTATGAAAAAAAACGTTACTCCGACATCGTTAATCGTACGATCGGGCGAATTATCGTTCCGTGTAAACGCAGCATTAGGTGCAGACTACTTCACCACTTTTTTTTTTTTTTTTTTTTTTTTTTTTAACCCTATCCTATCCCTTTTATCTCACATACACAGCCCCGCCAATTATAGGGAAGCTTAGTATGCCACTAGAAAAGGGAGTCTACTTCCTGGTGGGTGGTTCCTTCTAGTCACAGTCTTAACAGAAAAAGCAAGACAAGAAGACACAGTTCCTGCTGCAGCGAAGGCATTTCTATGGGGGCCGCACAGCCCTCCATGTGCTGCCAGAGATAGCCTGACTGCCATTGGAGGCAGAGAAGCTATGGACTTGTCGCCCATTTCCCAGACCTGAATCCCACTGAGCACATCTGGGACATCATGTCTCCTTCATCCACCAACGTCACGTTGCAGCACAGACTGTCCAGGAGTTGGCGGATCCTTTAGTCCAGGTCTGGGAGGAGATCCCTCAGGAGAACATCCGCCACCTTTTTGTGGGATTTTGTTGTCAGCACATTCAGCTTTGTACAGAACAAAGTATCACTGAGAAGATTTCATTCCCTCAGATCTAGGAGAGGTTATCTGAGGGTTCCTTGTATTTTTTGAGCAGTTTATGTTGATAGGATTATTTTTCTTTTTTATCCAGGCTTTAGGACTGTTCCCTTATGTTTGTAGTCAGTGTTTCCATATGATGAATGGAATAAAGGTCCAGCAGGTAGTATGACACCATCTCCTGCACACAACACTTCTCACTTCTATCCTTTCCCCTCCAGCTGCTCCTCTCTATTACTTCCATCCTATATGTGTCTTATAGTGTCCAAAATGTGTTATTTTTGGCCCATTAAAGCCTGTATAGGTCTATGGAGGACACTGGGGAGGGGCATAGGTAAGGCCATCTTATGGACAGAATCACCACAGAGCAGGACGGCACAGCCTGGTGGAGGGGAGCCTGATTATAGCTCTATGGGGTACACAGGGAGCTGCTGTCAGTAAGTGCAGTGAGTACAGTTACTTATACAATACAGTAAACTATTTTACTTTAAAATTTGGATTTTCCTTCATAATCATTTAGAATTTATTACATTCATTTACAGCATTGTGAACAAGAAAATGGCTTCTCCCTTTTTCTTTTCCAATTAAAATATTTCCCATATTCTCAGCATGAAAATGTCTTCTACCATGTGTGAGTTTTCTGATGCCTAACAAGATCTGACTTCTGATTAAAACATTTCTTACATTCTGAACATGAAAATGGTTTCTCCACTGTGTGAGTTCTCTGATGCTTAACAAGATGTGATTTCTGATTAAAACATTTCCCACATACAGCGCATGAAAATGGCTTCTCTCCTGTGTGAGTTCTCTGATGCGTAACAAGTTCTGACTTCTGATTAAAACATTTCACACAATCCAAACATTTAAATGGCTTCTCTCCTGTGTGAGTTCTCTGATGCACAACAAGGTTTGTTTTCCGAAAAAAACATTTCTTACATTCTAAACATGAAAATGGTTTCTCCCCTGTGTGAGTTCTCAGATGCCTAACAAGATGGGATTTGTCAGTAAAACATTTCCCACAATCCGAACATGAAAATGGCTTCTCCCCTGTGTGAATTCTTTGATGGTTAACAAGAACTGACTTATAAGTAAAACATTTGCCACATTCTGAACATGAATATGGCTTCTCTCCTGTGTGAATTCTCTGATGCAGAACGAGGTCTGTTTTCTGACAAAAACATTTCTCACATTCTGAACATGAAAATGGTTTCTCCCCTGTGTGAGCTCTCAGATGCCTACCAAGATGGGATTTCTCAGTAAAACATTTGCCACATTCTGAACATGAAAATGGCTTCTCCCCTGTGTGGGATCTCTGATGCTTAACAAGATGGTATTTCTGATTACAACATTTCCCACATTCAGAACATGAAAATGGCTTCTCCCCTGTGTGAATTCTATTATGCTTACTAAGAACTGATTTCCGAGTAAAACATTTACCACATTCTGAACATGAAAATGGCTTCTCCTCTCTAAGATATTTTTTATGTTGTAAATCTGAAAACTGAGGCTTTCTTGTATTTTCTCTTTGATGTCCATCGTCTTCTCTGTAAATGTCAGCTTGCTGTGATGGAGCAGAAGATGGGACTTGTATAACAGGATGAGATGAGAGATCTTTGCTGTGAGGGGCTGAGGGTGTATCTGGGATAGTGGACGGCTCCTCATATGTATCTTGTGTGATATGATCCTCTGAGGAGATCTGATGTCCCCCTGAGCTCCTGGTAGAATCATCTGCAAAGGAGAAAACACAATTTCTCTTATTTTGGAGTAATAGAACCTTAAAGAGCATGTACCATCAGGTACCATCCTCTTGAATTTAACAGACCAATTCCCTCCCAGTGGAAGGGAATTCCCTCCCCTCTATGACGCGGCTCCATTGATTCTAATAAAGCCGCGTCATAGAGGGGAGGGAATTCCCTCCCACTGAGGGTGGGCCGGCCGACCTCCAGTGCTTCAGCACGGCCCGTTACCGCTGGATAGAACGGCGCCATACACGGGAACCGGGCCGCGGTTAAAAAAATGGACCGAGGCACCTGCTTCCCCTTGGCGGCGTTGTTCTATCGGTCTGTTAAATTCAAGAGGATGTACCTGGTGGTATATCCTCTTTAAACATATTGCAGACATGGAAAGTTTTTCTTTTTTATGTAACATAATAAGAATGATCAGATCTGATCCACAGGAAGTGTCAGGGAGGAGAATCTAGAAGCTGGAGGCCGGGGAGATGACGTCCTTAGTAGGAAAAGTAACGGAAACTTGTTTCAAATTGAAAGTAATATTTATCTGTACAGCACCAACAGATTCTAAAGTTGTTGTTTTTTTTTTATACACACAGAATACAGAGGTTACATTTACATGTTACAGAATTAAATTATTAATATATATATAAGTACAGATACAAAGGATGTGAGAGACCTGCTGGCAAGAGCTTACAGACTGGGAGGACTGGGGGGGGGGGGGGGGGGGGACGGACACAAGACGCAACAAGTGCTTTATTTGCCGATGGTCCAGCCATTATACATAGAGTCAGAAAGTGTCTATAAGTGTTGGGTGAGCCAGTCACCGGCCAATGTCTGAGTACAGGTAATACATACCTGGAACAAGAGGAGATATAGGGTAGAAGGCGAGGGGATAGCAGAGGGAAGACAAGATTAGGGAATGTTATAACACTGTAGAGATGAGTCTTCAGGACATGTCTGACACTGTGAGTGTTGGAAATAAGTCTGAGATCTTTGGGTAATGAATTCCAGAGAACTGGTGCAGCACGAGAGAAGTCATTAGCAGAACGTAGAGTGCGGGTAGGATGGGAGGTGGAGATGAGGGAGGAGATGTATGGAGGGGCAGAGTTGTGGAGAGCTTTATTGGTGAGAGTGACTGGCAAAGGGAGGAGACATCAGTGTAACGGCTGGAGAGGAAGATGAGCCTGGCTGCTGCATGCAGGATAGACTGGAGAGGGGAGAGCTTAGAGAATGGAAGACCGATTAGTAGGGAGTTACAGTAGCCAAGACGAGAAGGGATCAGGGTGACAGTCAGAGTCTGATCTGTGTCAGTGGTGAGAAATGGGCGGATTCTGGGAGGTTTCTGAGATGTAGGTGACAGGAGCTGCAAGAGCTTGGATATAGGGAGTAAGAGATAGATCTGAGTCCAGCATAACCCCCAGACATGGAGCTTGATATACAGGAGTGATGCTAGTACCACAGACTGAGAGGGAGATGTCGGGTTTAGGTTGGTTAGAGGGAGGGAATACAAGAAGTTCTGTTTTAGAAAGATTTGGGGAGATTTATCAAACATGGTATAAAGTGAAACTGGCTCAGTTGCCCCTAGCAACCAGACTCCAATTTTCATTCCTCACAGACTCTTTGGAAAATGAAAGGTGGAATCTGATTGGTTACTAGGGGCAACTGAGCCAGTTTCACTTTACACCATGTTTGATTAATCTCCCTCATTAAAGGGGTTGTCCAGCGAAAATCCTTTCAAATCAACTGGTGTCAGAAAGTTATATGGATATGTAATTTACTTCTATTAAAAAATCTCAAGTCCTCCCAAACTTATTAGCTGCTGCATGTCATACAGGAATTGTTGTTTTATTTTTAGCCTGACACAGTGCTCTCTGCTGATATCTCTGGCCGCACAATCCAAACATTAAAATGGCTTCTCTCCTGTGTGAGTTCTCTGATGCACACGGTTTGTTATCCGAAAAAAAACATTTCTTAAATTCTGAACATGTGAGCTCTCCGATGCCTACCAAGATGGGATTTCTCAGTAAAACATTTCCCACATTCAGAACATGAAAATGGCTTCTCCCCTAAGTGAGTTTTCTGATGCTTAACAAGATCAGACTTCTGATTAAAACATTTCGCACAATCCGAACATTTAAATGTCTTCTCTCCTGTGTGAGTTCTCTGATGCACAACAAGGTCTGTTTTCTGAAAAAAAAAACATTTCTCACATTTTGAACATGTAAATGGTTTCTCCCCTGTGTGAGCTCTCAGATGCCTACCAAGATGGGATTTCTTAGTAAAACATTTGCCACATTCTGAACATGAAAATGGCTTCTCCCCTGTGTGGGATCTCTGATGCATAACAAGATGTGATTTCTGAGCAGTCAGTCACTATAGATGCAGCAGCATGAGACTGATAGTGATTTATTGTCTGCTGGGACAATATGGTGTATATTAGAATTTAGGCTGGGGGGGGATGTTGGAGTGAGCAGTCGCACAGCTCTGAGCTCTGCCTGGGGAATGGCTTATAACGGGGGATAACTCGTTCACCCGCACTCTACCTCAGCCCAGAGATGTCCAAGAGGGGATCGCAGAAGTCCCGCATCCATTTCAGCTCCGTGGGTCCGCTTCCCACTGCCCCCCTGGACGCCGGCAGCGTGCAGCACAGACTGAGGGCTCTCCCTCTTCCTCCCTGGCACATTCTGGCAGCAGTGAGGACTCTCACAGGTCAGAGGGGCAGGGGGACATGACACCGGGAGACTCCCCGACCCGCTCCTCGCGGTCCCCAATGCGACAGACTTACGCTTCAGAAGTCCGGTCCAACATTGAGACGGGTGCACAAGCTGCCTCACCAGGTACTATGGGTGCTGCAGAGCCTCCATCTTCCTCCACCCCTAAACCTGCAGACTCTCCTCTGGGTGTAGAGAAGCCCCCACTCCCTCAAAGGCAGCAAGGAAAGAATAAAGGGACCCCTGTAACTCATCCAGCCAGACCTCTCTCTTCACTGCCAAATTGGTTCTTAAAGGACACAGGAGACGGCCCCCATATGTCCAAACATGCTAAAGAAACAGGGGCACAAACTGACTCTTGGTGGTCTAACAGATCCTCTGCCTCAGACCCTGAGGACTCTACTCTGCCTGCTCCACCTGCAGATCACAACTGGCACCAATGCCTGCAAAATATACCTACTAAGGATGATTTCAATTCCCTTATACAGGAGGTCCGAGCTTGTAGATCTGAAATAACTGCAATTCGGAAGGACACCATATCGCGAGAGTGGATAATATTGAGGAAGAACATGATGCTACCCGAGCACATGTTGCTGACCTACATACTACTGTGGTGGCTCAGCATGGTGCCCTCTGTGATTACCAGCGCCACCTAGAAGATTTGGATAACCGATGGCGCAGACACAACATCCGTGTGAGAGGTGTGCCCGAGGCGGAGGGAGATGAGGACGTACAGACCACTCTCACATCTCTTTTCAATACGATCCTCTCAGCCCCTGCTGACCATGTCATAAACATGGATCGTGCCCACAGGGCCCTGCACCCTAAGGATAAAACTTTACAACCCAGAGACATCATTTGCTGCATAACCGACTACGCACTGAAAGAGAATATAATGGCGAAAGCGCGAGGGCTTGAACGCATTGAGTTTGCAGATGTTCCAGTCCAACTAATGCCAGACCTTTCTTGGGTCACTTTACAGAAGAGACGTTTGCTGCGGCCCCTTCTGCAAATGCTTAGAGACTCTAATGGATGGGGTTTCCCGTTCAGTCTCATACCTCGTAAAAATGGTCGTTCGGTTACCCTTCGCACTGCTGCGGATCTTCAGAATTTCTGTTACTCCCTGGATTTGCCGGTACCAGACCTGCCTCATTGGGAGATGGTCCCTCTCTCCTCCACCACCTCAGATTTGGTCTCAAGTGCAACCTAGACGCAAGAGGACCCAGCCTTGGCTGAGCACAGCTAAGATCAGCCAATCACGGCTGAGCACCTGATGACGCAGCAGAGGGGGGCCGGCATGACTACGTCATTGTCACAAGATGGCGGACGGGGGTCGAAGCGAAAGCGGTAAGTATAATGCTCCAACACTTCCGGTTCTAGCGTAGGTGGGGGGGAAACACGGGGAAGGGGGCCCATTCACATACATAACACACATAACAAAGTTGTATAACTTTGTAATGTGTGTTATTTTGTGAATAATTGTTTAGCGCCGCACTACCCCTTTAATTGGAAGGATCGCGGCGGTTAAAATGTCCGTTCTGCCCAAAAAATGCCTTAAAAAATGTTCAGTCTACCCTGTTTAGGCTCATATGGAATAAAGGTCGACATAGGATCCCTAGCTCAGTCATGCTCTCCAAGACCACTGGGGGGTTATGGGGGTTCCTGATTGTTAAATGGCAACCCATTTGCATCGGGTTCCCTCTTGGACGACCCTCCAGGCCTTCTTGAGGTGGTTCGAAATTGAAAAATTGTGGTTGGCCCCGACTCATCCGTGTGTCTTGCTTTGGTCTCCTTCTCTGGACCAGCCTGGGCCTTCGCTCTTAGGCCCTATGAAGCTTACAAGAGATATGTGGGTCAAGGCTAACCAGCTGTTCCCATTGAGATCCTTCCGTACTCCGCTGGTCCCTATCCTCTATAATCCCTCTATTCCTGAAAGTATGATGGGTCATATGATTAGACCTTGGTAGGCGGCAAAGCTTTTCCATCTGGCGGATGTTGTATATGTTTTTCAGAGGGAATTGCTGCCTTTGGACAAGCTTTGTGATAGATATTCTTTCCCACCTCAAGCACGCCCCTATTACGCCATATTGGCCCGTTGGTTGGAGGATCTCTATGGGACAGGACCTATTTCCAAGCCTACTACTTTTGAAACCCTTATGTCAATTGCTGAGTATGTTAACACATTTGTAGGGCAAGCAATAGTCGACATGATTCTAGGGTCATCCATGTTGACCATCATTGCATATACATTTACCGACCACTTTATTAGGTACACCTGTCCAACTGCACGTTACCACTTAATTTCTAATCAGCCAATCACATGGCGGCAACTCAGTGCATTTAGGCATGTAGACATGGTCAAGACAATCTCTTGCAGTTCAAACCGAGCATCAGTATGGGGAAGAAAGGTGATTTGAGTGCCTGTGAACGTGGCATGGTTGTTGGTGCCAGAAGGGCTGGTCTGAGTATTTCAGAAACTGCTGATCTACTGGGATTTTCACGCACAACCATCTCTAGGGTTTACAGAGAATGGTCCGAAAAAGAAAAAACATCCAGTGAGCGGCAGTTCTGTGGACGGAAATGCCTTGTTGATGCCAGAGGTCAGAGGAGAATGGGCAGACTGGTTCGAGCTGATAGAAAGGCAACAGTGACTCAAATAGCCAACCGTTACAACCAAGGTAGGCAGAAGAGCATCTCTGAATGCACAGTACGTCCAACTTTGAGGCAGATGGGCTACAGCAGCAGAAGACCACACCGGGTGCCACTCCTTTCAGCTAAGAACAGGAAACTGAGGCTACAATTTGCACAAGCTCATCGAAATTGGACAGTAGAAGATTGGAAAAACGTTGCCTGGTCTGATGAGTCTCGATTTCTGCTGCGACATTCGGATGGTAGGGTCAGAATTTGGCGTCAACAACATGAAAGCATGGAACCATCCTGCCTTGTATCAACGGTTCAGGCTGGTGGTGGTGGTGTCATGGTGTGGGGAATATTTTCTTGGCACTCTTTGGGCCCCTTGGTACCAATTGAGCATTGTTGCAATGCCACAGCCTACCTGAGTATTGTTGCTGACCATGTCCATCCCTTTATGACCACAATGTACCCAGCATCTGATGGCTACTTTCAGCAGGATAATGCGCCATGTCATAAAGCTAGAATCATCTCAGACTGGTTTCTTGAACATGACAATGTGTTCACTGTACTCAAATGGCCTCCACAGTCACCAGATCTCAATCCAATAGAGCATCTTTGGGATGTGGTGGAACGGGAGATTCGCATCATGGATGTGCAGCCGACAAATCTGCGGCAACTGTGTGATGTCATCATGTCAATATGGACCAAAATCTCTGAGGAAGCTTCCAGCACCTTGTTGTATCTATGCCACCAAGAATTGAGGCAGTTCTGAAGGCAAGAGGGGGTCCAACCCATTACTAGCATGGTGTACCTAATAAAGTGGCCGGTGAGTGTATATATATGGTGGCTATGTTGTTTTTTCCTCTGCTGTTTTCTCATGCTATCATACAATGGTACCATATTTTACTGTTGTTTCACTGAGAGAGGCCTTCCCTGAATGTTTGCTATGCTGCTTTCACAAGATGTCTTATTAACTGCTCAGATGTTCTTATTTTGTCTGTATTGTCGTTATAAAATGAAAAAATAAATAAATAAACAGTTTAAAAAAAAAAGAATTTAGGCTGAATGATTATATAGCTGGAAAACTGACAGGACACAGAGCTTATAATATTCCACACAGAATAGTTACAGCCGGTGACTGAGGAGAAGGTGTGACTGTTCTCTGCATTTAGTGGTCACTACTCACCTGGGCGGTTACCTGTAGTGATGTCCTCCTTATACTGCTCATCACTGCTGTCATCTGTCTCTTCTTCTTCTTTTACGGTCATATCTGGAGCATTGATCTCAATTAGATCTTCCCCCTGATTCATAAGATGTGAGAGAAATATTGTAAAAGTCATCAGACAGTAGGAGAAGTCAGGTGGGATGTACAGATCATAGGGAACATCTCCATCTACCTGATCCTGATCCTGATCCTGTGGGAGAAGAGGACGGGGACATCTCTCTGGTGCTGTTCTCTTACTGGATCTGACTGGAGGGAACACATACAGAGACTGAATTCATTCTTTCCATCCAGATAATACAGAGAGGAGGTGTGTATATAGTCCTGTCTATTACCTGCTGATGGGAGGGGCTGCTGATCCTCCAGCATCACATCCTTGTACTGATCCTTGTGTCCTTCTACATACTCCCACTCCTCCATGGAGAAATAGACCGCCACGTCCTGACACCTTATAGGAACCTGACACACACAATGATCACACAGTCATCCCCCCCACCCCTCCAGTGGTGTTACTGTATAATGTCCCAGCATTCCCAGCAGCCACAGTCTCACCTCTCCACTCAGCAGCTCCACCATCTTGTTGGTGACTTCTAGGATCTTCTCTTCCTCCATTTCCTCATGTATCAGGGGCCCCGGGATTGGGCTCAGGGTTCTTCCCCATCCTTCACACCCAGGGGCCCCACAGCGCCCACTAGAGGACTTTTTCACTACTGTGTAATCCTGTGTATGGAGAGACACATTACTATCACTCCATCCATTCCCAGAATGCCTCACCTCTCCAGTCCTATCCATCTGTTATTCCATAGATAAGGATGTCATGATGACATCACTCCCAGAATCCCTCACCTCTCCAGTCCTATCCATCTGTTATTCCATAAATAAGAATGATGTCATGATGACATCACTCCCAGAATCCCTCACCTCCCCAGTAAGCAGGAAGAGTATGTGTAGGGTGAGGGTTATTATCCTCTCGGCCATCTTGTCTCTGTCTCTCTCCATGGTTGATGGGTCGGTCTCTTATATAGAAGATATCAGCAGAGGATCCTGGAGAGATGAATAGAAAGTAGAGGATACAATGTATAATAAAGAACGGGAAGAAAAAGTACAACTTGTCCAGCAAACAACAAACCTTTGTCTCCAGTTCAGCTGTGATTTGGTAATAAGCTAAAAAACTTCACCAACACTAGGGACCAGAGTTGTGCTGTGTCTGGAAGAAACTCTGGGAGCACTTAAAGGCATTATCCAATGTGATCCCTCCATACTGCCCCCCTCCCCCTTAGCACAGCTGGATGCCCCCTCTCCCCTGAACACTGTAAATCTCCTACCTGTCTGGCAGCCAGTGGGCAGATCCCAGGAGGCGGCAGCAGCAGCAGCAGAGCACACTAGCAGGAGGAGGTGGAGGGGCAGGAAGGATTTCCACATGTACCTTGTGTCTGGCCCCTCCTCCTCTCCAGTGATTGGTGCTCAGGAGGCAGGGGGCGGGGCAGAGAGGTGAGCAGTAACCCAGCGTTAGTACATACTGTGGGCAGGGAGCGGGCGGGACAGTCCAGCAGCAGCTGATAAACAAGTCAGGAAGCCGCCTGCAGAGCTGTACAGGAGCCGTGTGCTTCCCCTGTGCTTCTAGGACCTGCCATGATGTCACAGTCATGTGATCAGTCACATGGAGGAGGAGGAGTCACATGATCAGGTGCTGCTGCTCAGTGTATGCAGGACTCTGCTGTGCTGGATAATTGGAAGTCAGGGCTGTTTCTAGGGAGAAGTGTGTGTATTATGGCATAGAGCAGTGTTGTGTTATTCAACCATTTTCAACTTAGGGCGAAAAAAAAAGTAATTCAGTGACCCACAGGTGACGTCTTCTTTGATCTGAGCCGTTAATTTCCTTTTCCTCCCCCTCAGGCCCCGACCTCCATGATGATTTCCCTGTCGTCCTATTGGCCTCACAATAGCTGGGTGTGGAGTGGAATTTTAATGATACCAAACTTGTAGCTCCTCCCACCCCTGTATATAAGGCCCCTCTACCTTCCTCCTCAGTTTTATTTTTTCGTCCCTTTTGGTTGGGGCGAGTGGATTATGTCCGGTCCTGGGTTTGTCTGGAGCCGAAGGTAGCTCCGCTATGATGCTTCTGCCCTCGGGTAGTAGGGCGGTGGTCCGGTATCTTTTGGTGTCCGGGCCGCTGTGTACTTCAGTTTTTGTCTCCCCGGATGGAGGCCGCCATTTTGGCGGAGCCTAAACCGAAAGGGTCAGTTTGACGCACTTCCTGTTTCGGAGCGGGGATTCGTCTGATCAGTAGGTTCCTGCTCGTTTTTATTTTGGTCCTTTGTACAGCGCATTCCTAGATGGGACGCCTTCCTAGGATGCTGGTCTGAGGTCTGGTTTGTTGGTTAGTTGGTGCGACGTTCAGTTCCGCCCGAGGGGGTGGATTGGAGGTGGAGGTCTCTGCCTTACCCAGATCCTTACCAGTACCACTGGATCTCTCTAGCTGGTTGGACGTGTCTAGAGATTGCTTGCAGTTCTTTTGACTTCCCTCAAGCTAATGTTAGTGACGGCTCTTTGAGTTATTTTTCTTATTTATAATTGTTACTCATTTTAATGTGCATTGTTAGATGTCTTCTAAGGCTAGGTTCACACTGTTTTTAGCATCCGTTTAACGGATCAGTTTTTTTGAAAAAAACGCATTGCAAAAAATGGATGCATTTGTTTGCATCCGTTTTTGATCCGTTTTTTCATTGACTTCCATTATAAAAAAAAAATAAAACGGATAAAAACGG
This sequence comes from Dendropsophus ebraccatus, assembly GCF_027789765.1. Lineage (NCBI taxonomy): Eukaryota > Metazoa > Chordata > Amphibia > Anura > Hylidae > Dendropsophus > Dendropsophus ebraccatus. The sequence continues at coordinate 190,228,622 of NC_091456.1, read as the reverse complement.
ATGCGGTTTTTTTTTTACGCACAATAAAGTACTGTTGACACTACTTTTTTGACCATTAAAAAAAACGGATCCGTTAAACGGATGCTGATAACGCAGTGTGAACCTAGCCTAAGTAGGGCTCTGAGAGGAGAGCTTCTGATGGCAGAAAAACTGTGGCTAAGAGAAAACATTTCTCATGTGCCGATTGTGAGAAAGACCTTCCTGAGGGATGGGAGTATTTAAAATGCCAAGAGTGTCATATGACAGCTTCAAGAGAGGAACCTACCATTCATGACGTGGTATGTTAACCCCCTCCTGACGTTAATTCCTTTTATTATAGTAGATACTTACATAAATCTATCCCCACAGGTGGTGTGGGTGAAGCAGTCCCTGAGAGGATTCAGGACTCTGTGTCTGAATTAAAAGAATCCTTCCAAAAATCCAAAAGGTCAAGGAGGGATGAGCAGCCCATGTGTGTCTCGCCATCTGGACGTGAATATAAGATAGTAGATGAAAAAGGGTCATCTACTGATGATGATGATGACATTGAAACCACAAGAACCTATTTCCCTGTTGAAAAAAATGCAAAAATTTATTATGGTGGTTAAGCAGCAAAATGAATTTGACTTTGATGATGAAGATAGACCATCCACATCTAGAAGAGCTTTAGATGTGGATGAGACTTCTATGTTTATGTTAAAGAATGAATGGCTCAAGCCTGAGAAGGCTCCTGTAATAAGCCGTAGGTTTAAGGCTATGTTTCCATTGGTAGAGGACAAGGCCAAAGAGTGGCTCTCGCCTCCTAAGGTTCATGTAACTGTTGCCAAGCTATCTAAGCGTACCATGGTCCCATCTGAGGATGGGGCCAGTCTGAAGGATCCCATGGACAGACGCTTAGAGGTGTCTCTTAAAAGAGCTTACTCTGCGGCCTCTGCTCAGGGTGCTGTTTCTATTTCAGCCTTTGAAGTAGGGAAAGTCTTAAGAAAATGCCTTATGAAAGTGCAGGAAGATATTGAGTCAGGAGTGGGGAGAGATGAGATACTTACCGCCTTAAAGAAGGTTAATCTTGGTATAGATTTTCTTTGTGATGCGGCCTCTCAACAAGTCAGGCTAGCTGCCAGATCTATGTCCCTGTCCACTGCGAGCCGTAGAGCTCTGTGGTTGAGGCCCTGGTCAAGTGACTGTGCCTCCAAGTATTATTTATGTAACTTAGAGTATAGTCCGGGGAGACTATTTGGGACGGAGCTGGACCAGTTAATGTTGGATCTCTCTGATAAAAAAGGGAAGAGTCTCCCTTATGAGCAGAGAAGAGGTCGTCACCAGTTTCGCAGGGATAGAACTCCCCAAATAGTGTGGCAGTTTCATTACTCCACAAAAGGTAGAGGTGGTTATGCCAATAAAAGAGGTGCTTCTGGACAACAGTCCAAAGGAAATAAAAAGCCAGATTTCTGACTATCCCCAGCAAGTAGGGGGACGTTTATGTTTTTTTGTGGAGATCTGGGAATCCAAGATAAAAGATCCATGGGTACTCAGGATTATTCGGGAGGGTTACTCCCTTCCTCTAGAATCCCCCCTCCAGAGAAATTTTTAGTTTCAAATCCTCCACCTTCTCCAAGAAAAGAAATTTTGGAGGAGGAAATCAGAAGTCTAGTTTCCAAAGCAGCCTTGGAAGATGTCCCCCCCCTTCAGAAAGGCAACAGGGAATATACTTTCCGGTTTTCCTTGTGCCGAAGCCTTCTGGAAGGTGGAGAGTTATAGAACTCAGATATCTAAATCGTTCCATAATAAAGAAAAAATTCAGGATGGAAACAATAAGGTCTGTTCCGTTTATTCTGTCACAGGGGGACTTCCTGGCATCTCTGGACTTACAGGACTCTTATTTTCATATTCCAATTCATCCACAGTTCAGAAAATTCATGAGGATTGCGGTGTATCTCGATGGTCAGCTGACGCACCTACAATTCAAGGTACTCCCATTCGGCATAACCAAGGCACCCTTTGTTTTCATCAAGGTGGTATCCTCGGTGGTGGCGGAACTCAGACTTCAGGGAATGAGAGTCATCCCTTACTTGGACGACTGGCTAATCATAGCCCAGACTGCGGACCTCCTAGACACCCAAGTCCGTTTAATTCTCCAGTTTCTACGGGATTTAGGGTGGATTGTCAACAAAGAAAAGTCAGATTTTTTCCCAGCAACAACAAAGATCTTTCTAGGGTTTCTTGTAGACACTCTTCAGATGAGATTATCTCTATCACCACAGAGGAGGATGAGAATCCATCAGGGATGCGCCTTTCTCTCAGTTCCAAGACAAGTGTCTTTGAGAACACTAATGAGATTTCTAGGTCTAGTAACCTCCTCTGCAGATGCGGTCCCCTGGGCCTTGTGGCATATTTGAGTTCTTCAGATGGAAGTCATCCGAGCCTGGGACAGAGATCCTGCAACACTGGACAAGAGGATAGTGTTATCTACACAAAGCAGACAGTCCCTGTTGTGGTGGAAGGATTTGAAGGAAGGGAAGAGTCTAGAGGAGCCTTGCTGGACCATAATTACCACAGATGCTTCAGGCACCAGCTGGGGAGCCCATCTGCAAGATCAACAGGTATCAGGAATCTGGACCAAGGAGAAGGCAGATCTCCCCTCCAATACCAGGGAACTAAAGGCAATATTTTACTCCCTCAAACATTTCTCTTCACAGATCACACAAAAAGCGATTCGGATATGGACGGACAACATGGCGTCAGTTTGTTACATCAACAAACAAGGAGGCACGAGATCCCAGTCTCTTCTGGAGGAAGTAGGGAGGATCTTTAACTGGGCAGAAGGGAGGATAACCAGGTTATCAGCATCCCACATCAAAGGAGAGCAGAATGTGTTAGCAGATCGCCTCAGTAGGGGTTTGACAGTGCCAGGAGAATGGAGTCTCAACCAAGACATATTCTCCAAGATTGTGAAAAAGTTTGGACTTCCCCAAATAGACCTAATGGCGACAAAACACAACACAAAACTCCAGAATTTCTGCTCCCTTCATCCCTCAGACAAACCAGTTGTTATAGATGCCATGACCATCCCTTGGGCATACGATCTGGCCTACATCTTTCCACCAGTCTCAATGATACAGCGTGTATTGTAGAAGATCAGACAGGACCAAGCAACCGTGATAGCAGTTATTCCATTCTGGCCCAAGAGATCTTGGTTTCCTCTCCTTCTAGAGATGAGTCAAGGGAAATTTTGGAGACTCCCGTTGAGACCAAACCTTCTCTCGCAGGGGTCTCAATTATGCATGAATCTGAAATCCTTCAACCTAACTGCCTGGCTCCTAGTAGGTCCCTATTAAGAACCGAGGGTCACTCAGACCTAACTCTCTAAGAGTACAAGTAGCAGCTATGTCAGTTTTTCTCAATAAAAAGCTATTGCAGGTTCAGGAGATAAGAGACTTCTGCAAAGCAGCCGACAGATTAAGACCTCTGTTGGTAAGACCGGTTTCAGCCTGGGACCTGGTGTTAGTTCTCAAGGGTCTATGCGCAACTCCCTTTGAACCTCTGCAGGAGGTGGACCTGAAGTATTTGACTTTAAAAACTGTTTTTCTCCTGGCTATTTCTTCAGCAAAGCTTGTAGGAGAAATTCAAGCCTTAGGTTCTAAGGAACCGTATGTCCTCTTTCTCAATGACAGAGTTGTACTTAAGCTTTTGCCTTCCTTCAGACCCAAAGTCGCTTCTTTTTCTAACCTCAACCAGTCCATATCTCTTCCAGTATATACTCCTGCACCTAATGAAGACGGTATGGATTTCTCTTCTCTGGATATAGTACGATACCTCAAGATCTACCTAGACAGAACGAGCCAGTTTTGCAAGGATGAAAACCTTCTAATTCTATTCCAGGGAAGTTACAGAGGTAAGAAGGCTTCCAAACCTTCCATCTCTAGATGGATATGTGACTGTATTAGAGTCTGTTATACCATGACAAAAGTCCCAGCACCTGAGTTTTTAAGGGCACATTCTACCAGGTCGGTCTCCACCTCGTGGGCGGAAAGGAATTCTATTGCTATGGAAAACATCTGCATGGCTGCTACATGGTCTACCCCTATCACATTTCTGAAACATTATCGGATTGATTCTTTACTTTCAGCCACTACTGGGTTTGCAAAATCCGTTCTCAGTTCTGTGTCTAATATCCCATCCTAGGGGATTTGTTTTGGCTTGCTAAGTCCCCAGCTATTGTGAGGCCAATAGGACGACAGGGAAGTTAACATTTATTATGTTAAATTGTTTTCCCTTAGTCCTATTGGCATCACAAGAGTCCCTCCCTTAAGGTTAATTTGACTTGTTAATAAACTAAGAGGAGGAAGATAGAGGGGCTTTATATACTGTGGTGGGAGGAGCTACAAGTTTGGTATCATTAAAATTCCACTCGTCCTAGTGGCCCACAGGGGTGAGAACACCCCAGCTATTGTGATGCCAATAGGACTAAGGCAAAACTATTTAACATAATAAATGTTAACATCTTGCAGCTACAATTTATCTCAGAACTAGAGATGAGCTAATCTTTCGGACTTTTGGTCCAACGGCATCTGCGCTTTATCGTCATGCCTGTGATCCCGGCCGCATAGTTGCGCTCCCGGGAATATGCGGCCAGGATATTCCAGGGAATCGATCTGGAATTCCCTGGAATATCCTGGCGGCATATTCATGGGATTGCAACTATGCAACCGGGATTACAGGCATGACGATAGAGAGCAGATGCCGTCGGACCAAAAGTCCGACGGTCCACTCATCACTACTCAGAACCTGCCAGACAAACATCTTAGGCTCTGCACTTTTACAACTTCCACTTTTTTTGTATCACGTGCAGTAAAGTCAGTAGGTATTCAGGTTGCTGTACCCCCCAAATAGTAATAATGTATCCTGATGTACCCCTCCATATAGTAATAATGTATCCTGCTGTACCCCCATATAGTAAAATTCCCCCCCCCCCGGGCTGTCCCCATAGTAATAATCCCCCCTCTGCTGTCCCCATAGTAATAATCCCATGTTCTGCTCCATAGTATTAATCCCCCCTCCCATGTTCTGCCCCATAGTAATAATCCCCCCTCTCATAGTAATAATCTGCCCCATAGTAATAACCCCCCATAGTAATAATCCCCCTGCCTATATTCTGCCCCATAGTAATAATCCCCCCTCCCATAGTAATAATCTGCCCTGTAGTAATAACCACCCCATGTTATGCCGCATTGTATTAATCCCCCTGCCTATATTCTGCCCCATAGTAATAATCCCCCCATGTTATGTCCCATAGTTATAATACCCCCCATGTTCTGTCCCATAGTATTAATCTCCCATGTTCTTCCCCATAGTGATAATCCCCCCTCCCATGTTCTGCCCCATAGTAATAATCCCCCCCATGTTCTGTCCCATAGTGATAATCCCCACTCCCATGTTCTGCCCCATAGTAATCCCCCCCAATATTCTGCCCTATAGTAATAATGCCCCCATGTTATGCCCTATAGTAATAATCGGTAATCGTTCTCAGATACTTTAGTGTAAACACTCGTTATTCGCAGGGATCACTATTTATCTTCTCGTCTAAACGGTGTATCGTGTAAAAGAAAAAAATCATCAATTGTTGTTCGATAAACAATCACTTAAGAGATTTATCTGTACAAATAAAGGGATTCTTAGGGGAGATTTATTAGGGGTTTTGTGCCTATTTTTAGGTGAATAATTGGAAATGGGAAAAAGATAAAATTACCCCCCCTGCTTGTTACCTTTATTCAAATGGGTCAGTATGAATATGACAATACCTGTATGTACGTGTAGTGCCCCAGCACAAGGTGCTTTATTAAGTTTCCTATGCACCTGTGTAAAGTTCTCTCTCAGGTTCACAGAAAGGGAGATGGTCTAAATGTATTCTGTGTTTTCTCTTACTGAGGAAAGTACTGGGTTAATTGTTTTATGTCACATGTTATTCTCTTGTCCAGTTGTAGGTGCAGACTACTTTCCCTCTTTTTTCTACCCTATCCTATCCATTTTCTCTCTCACACACAGCCTAACCCAATCGCAGGGAAGCTTAATATGCTCCTAGAAATGGGAGACTAGTTCCTGGTGGGTGGTTCCTTCTAGTCAGTCTACACACAGAGAGCAAGACCAAAAGACGCAGTTTTTGCTGTTCTGGCTCCAGCTAGGCACTGACCGCAGTGGAACAAAGCAGCAGTTAGCCTATGTATTCCACTGCGTAACGCACGGCTATCCTGGAAAGCTTCGGGGAGTCTGCGCAACCCAGCACAGGGACCTCGTACTACCCTCACAGACTGGGTACCTCTACACTGTAGGGCATTAGGGCACTGTAGGATCCGAGATGGCGTATTACAGCACAAATCTACGAGGATGGTATAAGGGCCCAACGTCCAAAGATGGGGGTTGTGCTCACAGCCCAACACCGTGCAGGATGCGTGACATTTGCCAGAGAACACCAGGATTGGCAGATTCACCACTGGCGCCCCCTGTGCTCCTTACAGATGAGAGCAGGTTTACACTGAGCACATGCGACAGACGTGACAGAGTCTGGAGACGCTGCGGAGAGCGATCTGCTGCCTGCAACATCCTTCAGCATGAGCGGTTTGGCAGTGGGTCAGTAATGGTGTGGGGTAGCATTTCTTTGGGTGGCGGCACAGCCCTCCATGTGCTGCCAGAGGTAGTCTGACTGCCATTAGGTACCGAGATGATATCCTCAGACTCCTTGTGAGAGCATATGCTGGTGCGGTTGGCCCTGGGTTCCTCCTAATGCAGGACAGTGCTAGACCTCATGTGGCTGGAGTGTGTCAGCAGTTCCTACAAGATGAATGCAGTGAAGCTATGGACTGGCCGCCCATTCCCCAGACCTGAATCCCATTGAGCACATCTGGGACATCATGTCTCCTCCATCCACAAAAGTCACATTGCAGCACAGACTATCCAGGAGTTGCCGGATGCTTTAGTCCAGGTCTGGGAGGGGATCCCTCAGGAGACCATCAGCCACCTCATCAGGAGCATGTCCAGGCCTTGTAGTGAGGTCATACAGGCAAGTGGAGGTCACACACAATACTCACACAAGCCTCATTTTGACTTGGTTTAACCCCTGCTCTGAACCATCGGGATCCCAGGTGCTATGTGCAGCCCGAGACCGAGGCAATTAGCAAAGTTGACAACTGCATTTAAATGGTTGTTTTCCCCCATCCCTGGTCATCTAGTGGGAGGACCGCCCCCCGCGACAAGATTGTGGAGGAGCGGTCCCCGCATGTGAGCCGGCCCGGGATCTGCGCCGTAATGGCGCTGATCCCGGCTTGGTAATCTATTGCTCTCGGCTGCTGCAGCCAATCTCATGGATCTATGCATTATATCTATACTGCATAACTCTCAATGAGAGATCAATGTGGCTATACAAGAAGTCCCCCAGGAGAAATAACCCTTACCCCAGGGGGACTTCTAGTATGTGTGTAAAAAAAAAAAAAAAAAATTATTAGTAAAAAATCTCCTTTCCCCATTTTATAAAAAAAATAAACATTCATATTTGGTATCGCCGTGTGTGTAATCGCTCGAAGTATTTATTTAATTCCTGATCAAAAAAATTCCAAAATGCTTAACTGCGCATTTTTGGTCGCATCAAAACCAGAAAAAATGTGCATATACGCAAACAAAGTACCGATAGAAAGTACAGATCATGATGCAAATAATAAAACCCATAGACCAAAGGATAAAAGCGCTATAAGCAGTGTCATAGAGCAATTTTAAAGAACTTTTTTTTTTTTTTTAAATAACTTTTTTTTAAATCAACCAAATAAAATAAAAGTTACACAATTTACATATCCTTGTAATCGTATTAACTAGAGGAACACGTATAACAAGTCAGTTTTACCCTAGGGAGAACAGTGTAAACCTCCCTAAATTAAAAAAAAAATGTTTGTGGGATTTTGTTGTCAGCACATTCAGCTTTATACAGAACAAAGTATCACTGAGAAGATTTCATTCGCTCAGACCTAGGAGGGGTTATCTGAGGGTTCACTGTATTTTTTGAGCAGTTTATGTTGATAGAATTATTTTTCTTTTTTATCCAGGCTTTAGGATTGTTCCCTTATGTTTGTAGTCACTGTTCCGATATGATGAATGGAATAAAGGTCCAGCAGGTAGTATGACACCATCTCCTGCACACAACACTTCTCACTTCTATCCTCTTTCCTCTCCAGCTGCTCCTCTCTATTACCTCCATCCTCTATGTGTCTTTTAGTGTCAAAAATATATTATTTGAGGCCCATTAGAGCCTGTATATACCTATGGAGGACACTGGGGGAGGGGCATGGGCACGTCCATCTTATGGACAGAATCACCACAGAGCAGGACGGCACAGCCTGGAGGAGGGGAGGCTGATTATAGCTCTATGGGGTACACAGGGAGCTGCTGTCAGTAAGTGCAGTGAGTACAGTTACTAATACTATTCACAGAACTATTTTACTATAAAATGCAGATTTTCCTTCATAATCATTTAATATTCTTTATATTCCTTTACCTCATTGTGAACAAGAAAATGGGTTCTCCCTTTTAGTTTTTCAATTGAAACATCTCCCACATTCTGAACGTGAAAATGGCTTCTTGCCTGTGAGACTTCTGTGATGGTTAACAAGAATTCATTGATGAGCCAAACACTTCCCACATTCAGAACATAAAAATAGCTTCTGTCATGTGACTTTTTCGATGCTTAACAAGGTCTACTTTCCGATGAAAACATTTCTCACATTCCGAACATAAAAATGGCTTCTCCCCTGTGTGAGTTCTCTGATGCCTAGCAAGACCTAATTTCTCAGTAAAACATTTCCCACATTCCAAACATGAAAATGGCTTCACCCCTGTGTGAATTCTCCGATGCTTAACAAGATCTGCTTTCCGAGCAAAATATTTGCCACATTCTGAACATGAAAATGGCTTCTCCCCTGTGTGAATTCTTTGATGCTTAACAAGATCTGATTTCTGATTAAAACATTTCCCACATTCTGAACATGAAAATGGTTTCTCTTCTCTGTGAGTTTTCTGATGCTTAACAAGACTTGATTTCTGATTAAAACATTTTCCACATTCCGAACATGAAAATGGCTTCTCCCCTGTGTGAGTTCTCCTATGCGTAACAAGAATTGATTTCTGATTAAAACATTTCCCACATTCAGAACATGAAAATGGTTTCTCCCCTGTGTGAATTCTTTGATGCTTAACAAGATCTGATTTCTGATTAAAACATTTCCCACATTCTGAACATGAAACTGCCTTCTCCCCTGTAAGATATTTTTTATGTTGTATATATGAAAACTGAGGCTTTCCTGTATTTACTCTTTGATGTTTATGGACTTCTCTGTAAATGTCAGCTTGCTGTGATGGAGCAGAAGATGGGACTTGTATAACAGGACGAGATGAGAGATCTTTGCTGTGAGGGGCTGAGGGTGTATCTGGGATAGTGGACGGCTCCTCATATGTATCTTGTGTGATATGATCCTCTGAGGAGATCTGATGTCCCCCTGAGCTCCTGGTAGAATCATCTGCAAAGGAGAAAACACCATTTCTCTGATTTCCTAGTAATAGAAGCTTAAACATATTGCAGACATGGAAAGTTACCGTATTTTCCGGCGTATAAGACGACCCCTGACTTTTAGGGTCAGTTCACACGTACAGACTCGCAGCGTAAGCGTAAATTTATGCTGCGAGTCTGTCAGGTCATGGCAGTTCACTGTCACTACATACTCGCAGCTGTCTGAACAACCGCTGCGTGTATGTAATTCTGCCGCCCCCCTTAACCCCTTCTGCTGCCGCCCGGCTCCCGCTCTGTATACATTACCTCTTCTCGCTGCACGGGGTCCCGGCGTATTGCTCTCCTGCCCGGCCAGTGGCTGTGACTGGGCAACACACTGATTGGCCGGGCGGGAGAGCAATACGCCGGGACCCCGTGCAGCGAGAAGAGGTAATGTATACAGAGCGGGAGTCGGGCGGCAGCAGAAGGGGTTAAGGGGCTGGCAGAATTACATACACGCAGCGTTCGTTCAGACAGCTGCGAGTATGTAGTGACAGTGAACTACCAGGACCTGACAGACTCACAGCGAGATTTACGCTGCGAGTCTGTACGTGTGAACTGACCCTTAAAGAGATTGTCGAGTTCGCCTTCTATGCCGGAAAATGTTAACCCCTGTCTGACCGCAGCCCTGCTGCAGTCAGGCTGGGGTTAACTGCAACTAAATTAATAAAACAACAAACAGTTAACTCACCATGGGGCCCGTTCCCGGTCTCCGCGCGTCTTTTTCGCTCCCGTTTCCAGGGCGCAGCCAGTGTGACGTACACTGACTGCGACGGGATGCCCGAAGCTCTCCCAAGCAGCCGAGTGTGTAAACGGAGATGCGCAGAGGTCCAGTCATTATACATAGAGTCGGAAAGTGTTGGGTGAGCCAGTCACCCGCCAATGTCCGAGTACAGGGAATACATACATGGAACAAGAGGAGATATAGGGTAGAAGGCAAGGGGATAGCAGAGGGAAGACGAGATTAGGGAATGTTATAAGCCTGAGGAGATGAGTCTTCAGGACATGTCTGACACTGTGGGTGTTGGAAATGAGACAGAGGCAGGGGCGTAGCTAGGGGTTCAGCCTAGGGGGCGGCGAGTGACTCTCAGTGGGCCCCCAACCAATTGTGTTACCCATAGGGAATGTCAGTAGATGACAGCTCTTTCTGAATAATAAAGGGTATTTTCTACTACATTATTCATAGTGAATAGGGACTGAGAACAGTGGAAAATACTTTCTACATCTCACATATATAACCATGTAAAAATTAAAGGGATTATCCAAAAACAGCTGCCTTTTTCCAGAAACAGCGCCACTCTCCTCCAAAGCTTGGATGTTGTAGTGCAGCTCAGTTTCACTAAATGGAACCAAGTTGTAATACCACAAACATAGAGGAAGATTTGGCGCTGTTTTTGTTTTCTAATTAGCCATCCATTCTTCTATCTCTTTATCTCATATCTATCTGTCTAATATCTATTGGGCAGCATGAGGACTACACCATAGCTGATGGTCAGGGACCAAATTAGCAACACCACAAGGGTATACCCGCAGTACTAATAGAGTAAATGTATAGTACAAATGCTGGGTAATAATAATAAATAGTCCCATGGAGTTCAAGGCAATTAAACTAAATAACCTATATACAAAAAAGCCAGAGTACTGCAACATAACTAAATGGAATAATTACTTTACTAATTCATAGAAACAATTTTAGCCCTCATATAGTTCGCAGGGTCCCTCTATGCTCTCATATAGTAAAAAGGCCACCATCTATACCCTAAGGCCCCGTTCCCACTGAGCAAAAGTAGCGGAATTCCGCGACGGAATTGTCCGCCGCGGAATGCCGTTAGCCTCCCGCTCATAATGGGAGTCTATGTGAGGTGCGCGCTCTTGCTCTGTACACGCTGAAGAATGAAATACCGGCACTTTCACTTCATAATTCAGCTTCCTTTTACACCCGGGACTAGGTATGACATCCCTCCACTCGCCCAGCCTGAAATTAACTTCCAAGAGAGCAACAGCTACGCTCTGGAGGAAGATTGAAGCCTCCCTCCCCACGGCCGCGGCAAGACAAGATGGCACTGACCTCCCTGATATGCTTTACTTCGACTCCTCCCCCACAAGAGCTGGAGCGGTGTGGCAGACCTCCCCGGCTCAGCCTGCATCATCAGAGCAGCAAACCCGTTCAGTCACCCGCTCAGCTACAGCCCGCACAGGGCAGAAAGCCGCAAAGAGTAGAGGCCAAGGGAGAAAGATTGTCACCATCGGCTCCCCCGGGCAGGCTGTCTCTCCTCCTCTCCTCATCCCCCTCCGGCCCTTCCTCCACACTCCACAACAAACAAGCCGGGTGTGCAGATCTGCTCTTCACCATCCACTACGGGGATTGAACCTTATAATATGCCTAAGCATACCCACACTACAGCTTCTCCTGCCTCCTCATCACCTCTTCACGGTGATCCATTTGACATTGTGTGTTCCGGACAAGCAGCTGACCACTCTGGCTCTCAGGGAGATGCTGCTAGCCTTCAGGGACTCCATACAGCTTCGTTTAGACCGTGCCATTACAGAAATCAAAGAATCCATACATAATGTGGAACAGAGTATGTGATACAGAGCAGAAAATCTCCGAGATTGTAAATGAATACAACACCCTAATAGACTCACACTGGCACATGTCTGATGAAATCACCCAACTGAAAGAGACACTGGCAGCTGTAGATGACAGATCTCGTGCTCACAATCTCAAACTAAGGGGTGTACCCGAATCCATCCCAGCCTCTGATCTCTCTAACTATGCCCAGGGCTTCCTCCAGGCCATTTTGCCTTCCCACGCCCAAGAGGAACTTGCCATCGACTGGGCTCGACGCCTGCCTCGACCTGCCAACCTTGCCACCCTCCCAGAATACTGGAATTGACTGAGGCTCCACCTATCACGATGATTCTGCCTGGTGATTGCTACTACATACAGACTGTCTGCCGGACATACGCTTCACACATGTTTTGCTATCTCCTTAGCCTTACTGAACTCTGTGCCCCCTCCTACCGACCGAAGCTCTGAGCTGGTGCTAATTAGCACTGTCCATCTTCGGTCTTTGTATTTTTGTTCCTCCTTGTATGTTGTTCTAGTGTTTTTCTACGTCTTGTTTGTAGGTTAGCACTGTGGATTCGTTATATATATATATATATATATATATACCTCCTCAGCGACTACTTTGCTGTATTACCAACTTATCTTTCCATTCACCTCTGTAGTTTGGTTTATACTATCTGTATTGTTGCCTGGGGAAGCACTCCCTTTGTTTAAACGTAACTTTCCACTACAGGGACCCCCACAGCTGTAGGTGTTAGTCCTTGTTTGTCTATGTGTCCCTATCCTTTACCCTGATTACCTTCAACATGCTACAACTTCCCTAACCTTCCGCGACCTACTACCTATGACTTCAGCTCCTATATATAGACGACTCACCTCTATTTTGCTCGGACATCTGTGTGTGCGCTACACTTTTACCCATATTGGTTACGACCAGCTCCTATTCCCTGTTATTACTTCTCCATTTCCTGTTTTATTTGTTAGTTTATGTCTCTGTCTGGTGTGACACCTGCGACATCATAGGTGCTCCCTCGTTAATAAGGGAATGAGCGTTGCTAGTGCAGTATATATTTTATTTTTGTTATGCTTAGTTCTCGCAAACAACTTTGTGTGTGTACTCACCCCCACCAGCCATTGCATATTGTTATGTGCTTTATTGCTTCACACCCTGTACATTCCCTTCCTCTCCCTCCGCCTCCCCTCCTTTCCTTTCCTATTCCCTCCTTTCCCTGGCCCTGCGTCTCCTTCCCTTTCCCATTCTTTCCTACCCCCGCCCCCCCCCCCCCATCTCCCCCCTCCCCTCCTCTCCTTTTGATTGTCCAACTATTTCTGTTATACGAATATTTTCTGCATTCATTCTGTGTGATATTTGTTGTAATGAAAAACCTTTCAATAAAATACTTTACGACGTTAAGGCCCTATTCCACGGAACGAATGTCGTTCTTATTCGGCCGCTACAAACGATAATCGTCCCGTGCCATGGCATGCTATATGCCATGTTAGCATTACTGTGAGATGTTTACTGTATTGTAAAGTCAGAAATAATACAGCATACTTGTCAATAAAATAGGTTAAAAAAAAATCACAACAGGTGCGCTGTAAAATGAGGACAGTCACTATAGATGCAGCAGCATGAGACTGATAGTGATATATTGTCCGCTGGGACTGTGCTGTATATTAGAATTTAGGCTGAATGATTATATAGCTGGAAAACTGACAGGACACAGAGCTTATAATATTCCACACAGAATAGTTACAGCCGGTGACTGAGGAGAAGGTGTGACTGTTCTCTGCATTTAGTGGTCACTACTCACCTGGGCGGTTACCTGTAGTGATGTCCTCCTTATACTGCTCATCACTGCTGTCATCTGTCTCTTCTTCTTTTACTGTCACACCTGTAGCATTGATCTCAATTAGATCTTCCCCCTGATTCATAAGATGTGAGAGAAATATTGTAAAAGTCATCAGACAGTAGGAGAAGTCAGGTGGGATGTACAGATCATAGGGAACATCTCCATCTACCTGATCCTGTGGGAGAAGAGGACGGGGACATCTCTCTGGTGCTGTTCTCTTACTGGATCTGACTGGAGGGAACACATACAGAGACTGAATTCATTCTTTCCATCCAGATAATACAGAGAGGAGGTGTGTATATAGTCCTGTCTATTACCTGCTGATGGGAGGGGCTGCTGATCCTCCAGCATCACATCCTTGTACTGATCCTTGTGTCCTTCTACATACTCCCACTCCTCCATGGAGAAATAGACCGCCACGTCCTGACACCTTATAGGAACCTGACACACACAATGATCACACAGTCATCCCCCCCACCCCTCCAGTGGTGTTACTGTATTATGTCCCAGCATTCCCAGCAGCCACAGTCTCACCTCTCCACTCAGCAGCTCCACCATCTTGTTGGTGACTTCTAGGATCTTCTCTTCCTCCATTTCCTCATGTATCAGGGGCCCCGGGATTGGGCTCAGGGTTCTTCCCCATCCTTCACACCCAGGGGCCCCACAGCGCCCACTAGAGGACTTCTTCACTACTGTGTAACCCTGTGTATGGAGAGACACATTACTATCACTCCATCCATTCCCAGAATCCCTCACCTCTCCAGTCCTATCCATCTGTTATTCCATAGATAATGATGTCATGATGACATCACTCCCAGAATCCCTCACCTCTCCAGTCCTATCCATCTGTTATTCCATAGATAAGAATGATGTCATGATGACATCACTCCCAGAATCCCTCACCTCTCCAGTCCTATCCATCTGTTATTCCATAGATAAGAATGATGTCATGATGACATCACTCCCAGAATCCCTCACCTCCCCAGTAAGCAGGAAGAGTATGTGTAGGGTGAGGGTTATTATCCTCTCGGCCATCTTGTCTCTGTCTCTCTCCATGGTTGATGGGTCGGTCTCTTATATAGAAGATATCAGCAGAGGATCCTGGAGAGATGAATAGAAAGTAGAGGATACAATGTATAATAAAGAATGGGAAGAAAAAGTACAAGAGGTGAGCAGTGACCCAGCATTAGTACATACTGTGGGCAGGGAGTGGGCGGGACAGTCCAGCAGCAGCTGATAAGTCAGGAAGCCGCCTGCAAAGCTGTACAGGAGCCGTGTGCTTCCCCTGTGCTTCCAGGACCTGCCACGATGTCACAGTCATGTGATCAGTCACATGGAGGAGGAGTCACATGATCAGGGGCTGCTGCTCAGTGTATGCAGGACTCTGCTGTGCTGGATGAGCTGAAGTGATGTGTGTGCAGCAGAGCTGTGTGTGTGTGATGTGTGTGGAGCAGAGCTGTGTATGTGTGTGTTATATATGCCTGCAGCAGAGCCCTGTGTGTAATGTACATGTAGCTGAGCTGTATATGTGTAATGTACATGTAGCTGAGCTGTATATGTGTAATGTACATGAAGCTGAGCTGTATGTGTGTAATGTACATGTAGCTGAGCTGTATGTGTGTAATGTACATGTAGCTGAGCTGTATATGTGTAATGTACATGTAGCTGAGCTGTATGTGTGTAATGTACATGTAGCTGAGCTGTATGTGTGTAATGTACATGTAGCTGAGCTGTATATATGTGTGTAATGTACATGTAGCTGAGCTGTATATGTGTAATGTACATGTAGCTGAGCTGTATGTGTACACAGTAGAGCTGTATATGTGTAATGTACATGTAGCTGAGCTGTATGTGTTATATATATATCTATGTTAGCCTTGGAGGTCTCCTTATACTGACATAACACCAGCTTAGTATTAGTAAAGTCGTACTAACAGATGAACCAGACCTCAACTATTCTCAACAATTTACTGTTATGTAATGTGTGAGAAGCTGCATTTACATGTTCCATGGTCCGCACGGAACACAGACGTGGAATGCCTGTAACGGACTTCCCTCCACCCGGAAAGCATCTGTGATAAGATGCTGGGAGCGGGGGAACTGTACAGATAGGCGCCGCACTGTAATGAATCAGCTGCGCGTTGCTGTCATTACAGCGCAGTGCATATCTTTACACTTCCCCCGCTCCCAGCTACCTGAAGGGTTATTATACCCTCTACCTGTGCCTACAAGACCATGGACCCATATCTCAATGGATTTTATTACTGACTTGCCTCTGTCCAAGGGAAAAACTGTAATTTGAGTGGTTGTGGATAGGTTTTCTAAGATGTGCCATCTTATCCCCTTATGCAAATAACCCAATGCTCAAACCCTGGCCACACTATTCATTAATCATATTCTGCATCTGCATGGTATTCCTGAGAACATTGTGTCTGATCAAGGTATTCAGTGTGTTGCTAAATTCTGGAGAGAATTCTGTGGTCGATTTGGTGTCTCCTTGTCCTTCTCGTCTGCCTTCCATCCACAGACGAACGGGCAGATGGAAAGGATGAACAAATCTTTGGAACAATTTCTGAGGTGTTTTGTGGCTGATGCCCAAGATAAATGGAGGGACTTTCTCTCCTTAGCAGAGTTTGCCTTAAACAATCATGAGCAGCACTCATTAAAAAGGTCACCGTTCTTCTGCAATTATGGTTCTAACCCGAGGTATTCCTCTATTAATGCCACCGAGTCAGTTAACCCCTTAGAAGAAGATATTTTTTCGAAACTGTGCACAGTTTGGGCCCAGGCTCATCAGAACCTGGTTAAAACCCAAGAGCTTTTGCAGAAACATGCTAATAAAAGACGCATACCTGGCCATCAATACGTAGTAGGGGAAAAGGTTTGGCTCTCTACTAAGAACCTAAGGTTACGGGAGCAGTCTGGCAAACTGGCAAATACATTGGTCCATATTCCATTGTGGAGATAATTAATCCTGTTACTTTCAGACTGAAATTGCCTTATTTATTACGAATTCATGACGTATTCCATAAAGTACTATTGAAAAGGTACGTTCCTCCGGTGTCTCCGTCAACTCCTCCTGCTCCACGGGTTATTCAGGGGGAGTTGGAATATGAGGTGGAGAAAATTATTAATTCTCATTGGGTACGGGGTTCCATACAGTATCTGGTCCACCAGAAGGGCTTCAGTCTAGAGGAACGCACGTGGTTTCTGGGAAGGACATGCATGCCCCACATCTGGTTGGCAATATCATGCATGTAATCTTTCCAAGCCTGGTGCGCTGAATAAGGATCCTGAGGCCCCTCGTAAAAGGGAGATACTGTCAGGGATGTGCGTTAGCCTGGTGTGAACTGGGCCTGTTTTTACTTTTGTGTGACCAATGTGCTTCTCAGCTTCCTGGCAATGCAGGAGTTAAACTGATCACTGTTAGACTTTATTATACAGCTGAGTAAGTCTTTTGACTACCTGTCTGGAACCTGGAAGATCAGAGCGCCGGTCCAATGGGGAACAGGACCGGGCTCTTAGTCATCATAAAAGAAAGCTGAGCCTGTCTCCCAGCACTGGCTATTAGGATTCCTACCCTGGTCCCAGATCCCCTGTCTATTCTTGCATGTAACGGGGGCTGGGCGTTCCAGCCGCCATGTGTTCATTCACCGCTATTAGTCCTTCAGGCCTTTGGGTCAGACTGCATGTTCCTCTGCATGTAGTATTGTTCTAGCGGTAGTAAAATGAGTCCAGCTTCCAGCGATGTGGTTGCAAATATGGTTTATTTTGATTGTCCGTCACCGTACACACACTGCGGCATGACCTCAACAAGACCTACACGTTTCAGCTGAAAGCTGCAGCCTTAATCATGGCTATACTTCTTGTGGCAAGATCACACTAAATAGCTATCAGGTAGCAGTGCACGTCAACAGGACCTCCCACCAACTTCCGTGATGACGACAGCACTGATCACCTGTATTGTTCTAGCCACTAGAGGGGACGTGTGCACACTGCTCTGTGCATTAATTACCCTGCACCTGTGGCTTAGCCATTTAAGGAAGCTTCTTGCACATGTGCTCTGCCTGAGCGTCAAGGTCCTTTTGTCCCTGCAAAGGTGTTTGTGCATTTGCTCTGCTAAAGCATGCCTGTGTTCCTGTATCCTCTGCCCTGGTTACTGTAATTCCTGCCCTGGTTCCGGTGTTCCTGTATTGTTCCTGTGTTACCACCGAGGTGTCCTCGTTCCCTGGAGTTCCTGTTGTTTGATCCTGCACTCCCAGTTGCTTCCAGCATACCTGCATCCTGTGTGTGAACCTGACCCAAGCCGTGTTTGCTCCTGCTACCATTCCTGCATCTGGTTATCCGCCTTGTGTGAACTGCACCTGTGTCTTCGTCCTCAGCATCTGTCACCTGTATCCATTACTTTCATCCGGTGTGTCCTGTGTGCATTATTGTCTGTACTGTGAGTTGGCAACACGGGTTGTCCCACCCTCGCTATCTGGTCTGCCTGGACCAGCTGTTACGTGCTTTGTCTATCTCAGGAGGTAGCGACCTGGCGTATCCTCTGGGAAAGTCTAGCTCCACCTTCAGGAGTATCTTGTGAAGAAAAGAGGATACGCTTAGACAACGCCCTTAGGGATAGACGGGCATGTGACACAGTGGGTTCACGTCCGCTGATCCTGAAACTGTGATCCCCGTTCTAACTCCCTCTGCTTGCTCGACTTTGTTACCTGACCTCTGGCTTGACTTTTTGACTATCCGATTGTTACCTGATTTTGTACTATGCTGCCCATTTGGTTCTGACCTTGCTTGTTTGACAATCCCGTATTGTGTTTGTTTGTCTGTCTTGTTCTCAGGGGCGTAGCTAGGATTCATGGGGCCCCATAGCCCCCCCCTCCCCTACACACTAATAAATATTAGTGAGGCAGAGAGCTAATTTTTAACACTTTTTTTTTGTTTTGCAGCATGTTAGAGAACATTGGGTCACTTACACAATGCAGTAAATAAGGGGTTAAGCAAAAGGACACAGGAGGCTCTTATCTTCCCTGGGCCCCCTCCCTCCACGGGCCCCATAGCAACCGCCTTCCCTGCCTCTATGGTAGCTACGCCACTGCTTGTTCTGTGTGCACGTATCCAGTACAAGGAACATCTTCATGGTTTTCCACGGCTGCCTAGGGCCGTTTGAGGTAAGTAGGTAGGCACAGTTGGTGGGTTCAGCATCAGGGCTCGTGTCTTGTCCCTGCCTCCCCGTCCCTGACATAAACCATATAGGATCTGGCCATGCTTTTCTAATGACGCATAACCCCTTTAGGCGTAGGCTGTATAGGCATGCTGGAGATTGTAGTTTATCTGAGAGTCAATGGGGGATGAAGGAAAAGCAATACCCACAGAGGTTTTTTGCTATGTGTTTTTCCTTTTTCCCCGTAAATTAATATAGGGAGATAAAACACAATTTTTCTATACATATTGGTGTTTTTTGAATTGTTTTTCCCCAATTCTTCTTCAACAGAAATTTTGACATCATAAGATAAAGAATCACATAACTTGCAGAAAAAAACTGTTGGGGATAAAACAAAAATGTCTAATAATTTATACATAAAGGGGTATTCCGCTCTAACTTAACTTTTCATATGTTGCTGCTCATGCTGAGACTGACAATTCCTTCCATACTTGTTATCTATTCAGTCTCCTTCCCCCGTTCTGAGATCAGTATTTGCAGGGACCGGGGACCTCGTACTACCCTCACAGGCCGGGTACCTCTACACTGTAGGGCATTAGGGCACTGTAGGATCCGAGATGGCGTATTACAGCACAAGTCTACTATCCTTTGCCAAAAAGCAGCACAGCCACACGTACAGGTCCTGGACTATATCCCCATGCCACGCAGTGGTGGTAACAGGAAACAAAGTTAGAGTTCTTCTAGATACACACTTAGAACCCCATAGACTAAACAAAGAATACAAGATATTCTACCATTAACAGACATGAGGCCATCACTCTGTTCACATCGGTTTATTACACTGCCTAAAAAAATAAAGGGAACACTCAAATAACACATCCTAGATCTGAATGAATTAAATATTTGCTGTGTCTGTGAGCGTAGTGTCCAGAGGCTGGAGGAGCTACCAGGAGACAGGTCAGTACACCAGAAGACGTGGAGGACTCCTTGTGAGACCATATACTGGTGTGGTTAGGGTTCCTCCTAATGCAGGACAATGCTAGACCTCATGTGGCTGGAGTGTGTCAGCAGTCCCTGCAGGGTGGAGGCATTGAAGCTATGGACTGGCCACCCCATTCCCCAGACCTGAATCCCATTTTTTGTCACATCAAATCCAGAAAAAATGTGCATATACGCAAACAAGGTACCGATAGAAAGTACAGATCATGATGCAAATAATAAAACCTCACATCGCTCCATAGACCAAGGGATAAAAGCGCTGTAAGTATGGTCATAGAGCAATTTTAAAGAACAATTTTTTTAAAAAAAAGTTGTTTTTTTTTTTGTTTTTTTTAAATCAACCAAATAAAATAAAAGTTGCACAATTTACATATCCTTGTAATCGTATTAAATAGAGGAACACGTATAACAAGTCAGTTTTACCCTAGGGAGAACAGTGTAAACACGAAACCTCCCCAAATAAAAAAAAAATGCTTTTTTTTTTCCAATTTCACCACACATTTAATTTTTTTCTGGTTTCACAGCATACTTTATGAAAAAATTAAGCCTGTCATTACAAAGTACAAATAGTGGCGCAAAATTATGGGCTCATGTGGAAATTGGCCCGGTCCTTAAGGGGTTAAAGACATTACAGCAAAGTTGGATCAGCCTGGAGGGCGTTTTCCCACTGTAATCCAGGCCGCCATTGGGTAATACAGGGGATTTCCAGTGATGATGTTTGTGGGATTTTGTTGTCAGCACATTCAGCTTTGTACAAAACAAAGTATCACTGAGAAGATTTCATTCCCTCAGACCTAGGAGAGGTTATCTGAGGGTTCCCTGTATTCTTTGAGCAGTTTATGTTGATACCATTATTTTTCTTTTTTATCCAGGCTTTAGGATTGTTCCCTTATGTTTGTAGTCACTGTTTCCATATGATGAATGGAATAAAGGTCCAGCAGGTAGTATGACACCATCTTCTGCACACAACACTTCTCACTTCTATCCTCTTTCCCCTCCACCTTCTCTTCTCTTTTACCTCCATCCTCTATGTGTCTTATAGTGTCAAAAATATATTATTTGTGGCCCATTAGAGCCTGTATAGGTCTATGGAGGACACTGGGGGAGGGGCATGGGCACGGCCATCTTATGGACAGAATCACCACAGAGCAGGACGGAACAGCCTGGAGGAGGGGGGGCTGATTATAGCTCTATGGGGTACACAAGGAGCTGCTGTCAGTAAGTGCAGTGAGTACAGTAACTAATACTATACACTGAACTGTTTTAGTATAAAATGCAGATTTTCCTTCATAATCATTTAATATTCTTTATTTTCATTTACCTCATTGTGAACAAGAAAATGGCTTCTCCCTTTTAGTGTTTTAATTGAAACATCTCCCACATTCTGAACGTGAAAATGGCTTCTTGCCTGTGAGACTTCAGTGATGGTCAACAAGAATTCATTGATGAGCCAAACACTTCCCACTTTCAGAACATAAAAATAGCTTCTGTCGTGTGACTTTTCTGATGCTTAACAAGGTCTACTTTCCGATGAAAACATTTCTCACATTCTGAACATGAAAATGGCTTCTCCCCTGTGTGAGTTCTCTGATGCCTAGCAAGACCTAATTTCTCAGTAAAACACTTCCCACATTCCAAACATGAAAATGGCTTCACCCCTGTGTGAATTCTCCGATGCTTAACAAGATCTGCTTTCCGAGCAAAATATTTGCCACATTCTGAACATGAAAATGGCTTCTCCCCTGTGTGAATCCTTTGATGCTTAACAAGATCTGATTTCTGATTAAAACATTTCTCACAATCCGAACATGAAAATGGCCTCTCCCCTGTGTGAGTTCTTTGATGGTAAATAAGAACTGATTTATGAGCAAAACATTTGTCACATTCTGAACATGAAAATGGTTTCTCCCCTCTGTGAGTTTTCTGATGCTTAACAAGACTTGATTTCTGATTAAAACATTTTACACATTCCGAACATGAAAATGGCTTCTCCCCTGTGTGAGTTCTCCTATGCGTAACAAGAATTGATTTCTGATTAAAACATTTCCCACATTCAGAACATGAAAATGGTTTCTCCCCTGTGTGAATTCTTTGATGCTTAACAAGATCTGATTTCTGATTAAAACATTTCCCACATTCTGAACATGAAACTGCCTTCTCCCCTGTAAGATATTTTCCATGTTGTAAATCTGAAAACAGAGGTTTTCCTGTATTTTCAATTTTATATTCATCGTCTTCTCTGTAAATGTCAGCTTGCTGTGATGGATCAGAAGATGGGACTTGTATAACAGGATGAGATGAGAGATCTTTGCTGTGAGGGGCTGAGGGTGTATCTGGGATAGTGGACGGCTCCTCATATGTATCTTGTGTGATATGATCCTCTGAGGAGATCTGATGTCCCCCTGAGCTCCTGGTAGAATCATCTGCAAAGGAGAAAACACCATTTCTCTTATTTCCTAGTAATAGAAGCTTAAACATATTGCAGACATGGAAAGTTACCATATTTTCCGGCGTATAAGACGACCCCTGACTTTTAGGGTCAGTTCACACGTACAGACTCACAGTGTAAATCTGTCTGCCAGTCTGTCAGTTCACTGTCACTACATACTCTCAGATGTCTGAACGAACGCTGCATGTATGTAATTCTGCCGCCCCCTTAACCCCTTCTGCTGCTGCCCGCCTCCCGCTCTGTATACATTACCTCTTCTCGCTGCACGGGGTCCCGGCATACGGCGTCTCTTATATGCCGACGTCTCTTATATGTCAGGCTGGGGTTAACTGCAGTTAAATTAATTAAACAACAAACAGTTAACTCACCTGGGGCCCGTTCCCGGCCTCCGCGTGTCTTCTTTTTCGCTCCCGTTTCCAGCGCAGCCAGTGTGACGTACACTGACTGCGTCGGGGATGCCCAAAGCTCTCCCGAGCAGCTGAGCGTGTAATCAGAGATGCGCAGAGGTCCAGCCATTATACATAGAGTCAGAAAGTGTCTATAAGTGTTGGGTGAGCCAGTCACCGGCCAATGTCCGAGTACAGGGAATACATACATGGAACAAGAGGAGCTATAGGGTAGAAGGCGAGGGGATAGCAGAGGGAAGACGAGATTAGGGAATGTTATAAGCCTGTACAGATGAGACTTCAGGACATGCTAGACACTGCGGGTGTTGGATATGAGACTGAGGCAGGGGCGTAGCTAGGGGTTCAGCCTAAGGGGAGCGAGTGAGTCTCAGTGGGCCCCCAACCAATTGTGTTACCCATAGGGAACCTCAGGAGATGACAGCTCTTTCTGAATAATAAGGGTATTTTCTACCACATTATTCATAGTGAATAGGGACTGAGAACAGTGGAAAAGACTTTCTACATCTCACATATAACCATGTAAAAATTAAAGGGGTTATCCAGTATTTCAAAAACATAGCTGCCTTTTTCCAGAAACAGCGCCACTCTCCTCCAAAGCTTGGATGTGGTAGTGCAGCTCAGTTTCATTAAAAGAGAATGGAACCAAGTTGTAATACCACAAACAACATAGAGGAAGCTGTGGAGCTGTTTCTGTTTTCTAATTAGCCATCCATCCATCCATCCATTCTTCTATCTCATTGTGGATAGACACCACCACCATCACCGTGAGTAGACTGTACCTCCAAATTAGGAACCCCCTTTTCAGTTAGCCAGCACATCCCATATCCCCACCCCCATAGATAACATCCTTCCCAGGAGTTAGCTCCACCCACATAGGTCTCCTGCTCTATAACTAAGCGGGAAAAAGTTATACTTACCTGCTGTGCGGTTGCAGTACTGTGGTCTTCTGATGTCAGCTTTCTCCCTGCTCTGTGAGCACACGAGTGACATCACTCATGTCCTGCAACTGTAAGGGAGGGAACGGCCTCTTGTAGCCACAACAGTGATTGGCAGGGTGGAAAGTCAATGCTCTCCTCGTCTTGTCAATCACCCTGCTGCATTCAACTGTATGTTTTCCTTGCATACAAGCGTATACAGCTAAAAGGTCAGGCACAACATTCGGTAGCCGTGTGGGCCCCCCAGGAGCACTGGTTGCTGACCAAGGACTACCTACAGCTAATAGACATTTGTAAAGTCTGTCTGCAAAAGCAATAGTATTAACTGGCAAAATCTTCAGTGGGCCCCCTGCCTGTGTGGGCCCGGGAGTGGCTGTCCCCTCTGCCCCCACCAAATGACACTATTAGACTGAGGTCTTTGGGTAATGAATTCCAGAGAACTGGTGCAGCAAGAGAGAAGTCCTGGAGGCCGAAGTGAGAGGTTCTGATTATGGAAGATGTTAGTGTAAGATCATTAGCAGAACGTAGAGCGCGGGTAGGATGGGAGGTGGAGATGAGGGAGGAGATGTATGGAGGGGCAGAGTTGTGGAGAGCTTTATGGGTGAGAGTGACTGGTACAGGGGGGAGACGTCAGTGTAACGGCTGGAGAGGAAGATGAGTCTGGCTGCTACATGCAGGATAGACTGGAGAGCTTAGAGAAAGGAAAACCGATTAGTACGGAGTTACAGTAGTCAAGACGGGAAGGGATCAGGGTGACAGTAAGGGCCCTATTCCACAGTAATGATATTTAGGGCCAGACCTAAAATCAATGTTCCCCCACCGCGCATCGCTGCGGTTGAATAGAGGTGCACGGCGGGCGACTGAAGACTTGAGAAGCAGCAGCAGCATACATTACCTGTCAGGTCTTATCCGCTCTCTCTTCCTCCCCAGGTCCCGCACGCTCTAGCTTCAGAATGGCCGGTCAGCTGACGGAGCGCTCAGCCAATCACAGGCCGGGACCGTCGTGGCCTGTGATTGGCCGAGTGGCCTGTCAGCTGACAGGCCATTCTAAAGCTAGAGCGTGCGGGGCCCGGGGATGAAGACAGAGCGGAGAAGACCTGCAGGTAATGTATGATGCTGCAAGGGCTGCAAGGACACCGGTAACGATGTCCTTGCAGCCCTCGCTCAACAATCATCAGGCCGTGGAATAGGCCCAGTAAACGAGCGGCGATCTAGCAGAATGGCGCTCGTTTACATAGTTGATCGGGTCCTCCTCGGCCCGTGAAATAGGACCCTAAGAGTCTGAGCTGTGTCAGTGGTGAGAAATGGGCGGATTCTGGAGAGGTTTCTGAGATGTAGGTGACAGGAGCTGCAAGAGCTTGGATATAGGGAGTGAGAGATAGATCTGAGTCCAGCATAACCCCCAGACATGGAGCTTGATATACAGGAGTGATGCTAGTACCACAGACTGAGAGGGAGATGTCAGGTTTGGGTTGGTTAGAGAAGGAATACGAGAAGTTAGAAGTTCTGTTTTAGAAAGATTGAGTTTGAGAAATGGAGAGGTCATAGTATTAGAGAGAAAGAGAGACAGGGATAATGTCACGGAAGGAGGAGTATAGCTGGCTGTCATCAGCATACAGATGTAGTTAAAAAATATTGACCCCCTACATACCAGTAACCTACTGGACCCCAACCAGCATGGTGTTACTGGGGGCAGATCACAACTTGAAAAGAGATAGAGGAGTGTTTGTGTGTTGGGGCAGGGTCTTAGACAAACCAGGAAGTTAATCAACGTATGGTGTTACATCCTCTTTAAGTCTGTTAATCTGGAGTTGCGGTCAGTTTGTGTATAAGCTATAATATATTGGGAGAATATAGGACCAAACCGTCTACGCTGAATAGTGGTGGGAAAGGGCCATGAGGTCTTGTCGGAGGCCTTTCCTGGATCTAAACTAAATGCAATGGTCAAAGGTCACGAGGGGTCATATACTCGGCATTGAAAAATTCTCGACTAGTAACAAGCACTCGAAAATTTTAGTTCCCGCTGAACATCACTGTCAGTCAGTACCGAGCCATGTCTGTGAGCGCTGGGACTTTCTGTGTTTGGTCTCTTTTTAAACAAAGAAAAGACCAAATATCGTCACGAAGGGAACATGGAGCACAGCTCGGCCGTATGTATAACACTGATGTAACTGTATAATTATACAAAATAAATATATAAAAGTGAGTATATTACATAACTGTTTGTGATCACAACCCCTGTCAATTTCTTAAAAATTTTTTCATGTGCCGGCCTGCACTGCTGGAGTGAGGAGCAGATTACTGTTGTACGATTTATACTGTGTTACTGTAACTTGGTTGTTGTTTAACCATCATATATCTGGGATTTGTACCACTGATGCTATATGCCATGTTACCATTACTGTGAGATGTTTTCTGTACTGTATGCTTTATTATTTCTGACTTTACTTGTCATTAAAATGAGTTAACAAAGAAACACACCAATGGACAATTCTGCCACTTTTGCTCCGTGTGCACTGGAGCCTAAGATGAGGACAGTCACTACAGATGCAGCAGCCTGAGACTGATAAGTGATATATTGTCCGCTGGGACTGTGCTGTATATTAGAATTAAGGCTGAATGATTATATAGCTGGAAAACTGACAGGACACAGAACTTATAATATTCCACACAGAATAGTTACAGCCGGTGACTGAGGAGAATGTGTGACTGTTCTCTGCATTTACTGGTCACTACTCACCTGGGCGGTTACCTGTAGTGATGTTCTCCTTATACTGCTCATCACTGCTGTCATCTGTCCCTTCTTCTGCCTCTTCTTTTACCCGTATGTCAGTAGCATTAAAACAGTTCAGATTATTCCCTCTAGTATCTTCCTCCTTATACTGCTCATCAACGTTGACATATGTCTCCTCTTCTTCTTTAATTATCATATTTGTAGCAGTAATAGAATTCAGATCCTTACATGTAGTAATGTTCTTCTTATACTGCTCATCACAGCTCACATCTGTCTCTTCTTCTTTTACTGTCACACCTGGAGCATTGATCTCAATTACCTCTTCCCACTGATTCATAAGATGTGAGAGAAATATTGTAGAAGTCATCAGACAGTAGGAGAAGTCAGGTGGGATGTACAGATCATAGGGAACATCTCCATCTACCTGATCCTGATCCTGTGGGAGAAGAGGACGGGGACATCTCTCTGGTGCTGTTCTCTTACTGGATCTGACTGGAGGGAACACATACAGAGACTGAATTCATTCTTTCCATCCAGATAATACAGAGAGGAGGTGTGTATATAGTCCTGTCTATTACCTGCTGATGGGAGGGGCTGCTGATCCTCCAGCATCACATCCTTGTACTGATCCTTGTGTCCTTCTACATACTCCCACTCCTCCATGGAGAAATAGACCGCCACGTCCTGACACCTTATAGGAACCTGACACACACAATGATCACACAGTCATCCCCCCCCACCCCTCCAGTGGTGTTACTGTATAATGTCCCAGCATTCCCAGCAGCCACAGTCTCACCTCTCCACTCAGCAGCTCCACCATCTTGTTGGTGACTTCTAGGATCTTCTCTTCCTCCATTTCCTCATGTATCAGGGGCCCCGGGATTGGGCTCAGGGTTCTTCCCCATCCTTCACACCCAGGGGCCCCACAGCGCCCACTAGAGGACTTCTTCACTACTGTGTAATCCTGTGTATGGAGAGACACATTACTATCACTCCATCCATTCCCAGAATCCCTCACCTCCCCAGTCCTATCCATCTGTTATTCCATAGATAAGAATGATGTCATGATGACATCACTCCCAGAATCCCTCACCTCTCCAGTCCTATCCATCTGTTATTCCATAGATAAGAATGATGTCATGATGACATCACTCCCAGAATCCCTCACCTCTCCAGTCCTATCCATCTGTTATTCCATAGATAAGAATGATGTCATGATGACATCACTCCCAGAATCCCTCACCTCTCCAGTCCTATCCATCTGTTATTCCATAGATAAGAATGATGTCATGATGACATCACTCCCAGAATCCCTCACCTCCCCAGTAAGCAGGAAGAGTATGTGTAGGGTGAGGGTTATTATCCTCTCGGCCATCTTGTCTCTGTCTCTCTCCATGGTTGATGGGTCGGTCTCTTATATAGAAGATATCAGCAGAGGATCCTGGAGAGATGAATAGAAAGTAGAGGATACAATGTATAATAAAGAATGGGAAGAAAAAGTACAACAATCCCGGCACAGCGATAGGAAGAGACAAGTTATGAATGTGTAAGATGTTTGAGCTCCTGTGATGTCAGAGAAAGGAAATTAACAAATATAACTCTGGGAGCGCTTAAAGTGATTATCCAATGTGATCCCCCCATACTGCCCCCTCTCCCCTGAACACATTAAAGGGGTTATCCAGCGCTACAAAAACATGGCCACTTTTCCTCCTCTATTGTCTCCAGTTCAGGTGCGGTTTGCTATTAAGCTTCATTTACTTCAATGAAATTTAGTTGGAAACCACACCCAATCTGGAGACAATAGAGGGGGAAAAGTGGCCATGTTTTTGTAGCGCTGGATAACCCCTTTAAATCTCCTACCTGTCTGGCAGCCAGTGGGCACATCCCAGGAGGCAGCAGCAGCAGCAGAGCACACTAGCAGGAGGAGGGGGAGGGGCAGGAAGGATTTCCACATGTACCTTGTGTCTGGCCCCTCCTCCTCTCCAGTGATTGGTGCTCAGGAGGCAGGGGGCGGGGCAGAGAGGTGAGCAGTGACCCAGCATTAGTACATACTGTGGGCAGGGAGCGGGCGGGACAGTCCAGCAGCAGCTGATAAGTCAGGAAGCCGCCTGCAGAGCTGTATAGGAGCCGTGTGCTTCCAGGACCTGCCATGATGTCACAGTCATGTGATCAGTCACATGGAGGAGGAGGGGTCACATGATCAGGGGCTGCTGCTCAGTGTATGCAGGACTCTGCTGTGCTGGATGAGCTGAAGTGATGTGTATGCAGCAGAGCTGTGTGTGTGTGATGTGTGTGGAGCAGAGCTGTGTATGTGTGTGTTATATATGCCTGCAGCAGAGCCCTGTGTGTAATGTACATGTAGCTGAGCTGTATGTGTGTAATGTACATGTAGCTGAGCTGTATATGTGTAATGTACATGTAGCTGAGCTGTATATGTGTAATGTACATGTAGCTGAGCTGTATATGTGTAATGTACATGTAGCTGAGCTGTATGTGTGTAATGTACATGTAGCTGAGCTGTATATGTGTGTAATGTATATGTAGCTGAGCTGTATATGTGTAATGTACATGTAGCTGAGCTGTATATGTGTAATGTACATGTAGCTGAGCTGTATGTGTGTAATGTACATGTAGCTGAGCTGTATGTGTGTAATGTACATGTAGCTGAGCTGTATGTGTGTAATGTACATGTAGCTGAGCTGTATATATGTGTAATGTACATGTAGCTGAGCTGTATATGTGTAATGTACATGTAGCTGAGCTGTATATGTGTAATGTACATGTAGCTGAGCTGTATATATGTGTAATGTACATGTAGCTGAGCTGTATATGTGTAATGTACATGTAGCTGAGCTGTATATGTGTGTAATGTACATGTAGCTGAGCTGTATGTGTGTGTAATGTACATGTAGCTGAGCTGTATGTGTGTGTAATGTACATGTAGCTGAGCTGTATGTGTGTAATGTACATGTAGCTGAGCTGTATGTGTGTAATGTACATGTAGCTGAGCTCTTTGTGTGTAATGTACATGTAGCTGAGCTCTTTGTGTGTAATGTACATGTAGCTGAGCTGTATATGTGTGTAATGTACATGTAGCTGAGCTGTATGTGTGTAATGTACACATATACAGCTCAGCTACATGTACATTACACATATACAGCTCAGCTACATGTACATTACACACATATACAGCTCAGCTACATGTACATTACACACATACAGCTCAGCTACATGTACATTACACACATACAGCTCAGCTACATGTACATTACACATATACAGCTCAGCTACATGTAATGTACATGTAGCTGAGCTGTATATGTGTAATGTACATGTAGCTGATCTGTATATGTGTAATGTACATGTAGCTGAGCTGTATATGTGTAATGTACATGTAGCTGAGCTGTATGTGTGTAATGTACATGTAGCTGAGCTGTATATATGTGTAATGTACATGTAGCTGAGCTGTATGTGTTCACACTACGTATATTTCAGTCAGTATTGTGGTCCTCATATTGCAACCAAAACCAGGAGTGGATAAAAAACACAGAAAGGCTCTGTTCACACAATGGTGAAATTGAGTGGATGGCCGCCATTTAATGGCAAATATTTGCTGTTATTTTAAAACAACGGCTGTTATATTGAAATAATGGCCGTTATTTACTGTTATATGGCAGCCATCCACTCAATTTCAACATTGTGTGAACAGATCCTTTCTGTGTTTTTAATTCACTCCTGGTTTTGGTTGCAATATGAGGATCACAATACTGACTGAAATATACGTAGTGTGAACCCGGCCTAGAGGTGTTATTTCACTACGTGCTGCAGGTCCTTCCTAAGAACTTCAGTCTGTGTCGGTCACATCCTCTGGTGGTGTATCTGGTCCTTGCTCCCCCTGCAGCACTCCCGGAGTTTATGCATTCT
This sequence comes from Dendropsophus ebraccatus, assembly GCF_027789765.1. NCBI lineage: Eukaryota > Metazoa > Chordata > Amphibia > Anura > Hylidae > Dendropsophus > Dendropsophus ebraccatus. The sequence continues at coordinate 190,198,026 of NC_091456.1, read as the reverse complement.
GCACTAGGACATTTTTTTACGGAACAGATTATGGATCAAAATTAAACAGACTGTGTGAATAGGCCAATATAAAACAAAGTGCTCTAAGGCCTTATTCACACGTCCCGTGATCTATGGATCCGTATTCGAGTTAGTGCACATTGTTGTCTATTGGGATATTAACACGATCAGTAGGTTACAAGGATGCAATCCAATGCTGAAAAAAAAGGACATGTCCTAGTACGGAGCAAGATTTTTTGTAAGTATCCTCTCATAGAAATCAGTAGGATCCGCTATTTTTCACAGATTGTAACCTGTTTGTTATCCGTCTTTCCGCAAACAAATACGGATGAGTTATAATTGAAATATTAAAAAAAAATTTTTTTAGCAGATTTAACAGGTGGAATGTATGGACTTGAAAAAAATACTGAACCTGGGCATAAGGCCGAAGTTGGACCGTGATTACAGAGCCGCAATTCCAGCCAACTTTACAGAACGTGTGAATACGGCCTTAAGCTCATGTAGGATCTGAAACCTTATGCAAGGTTTCCGTCCAGTGTCAGACTGGGATACCTGGGGCCCACCAGAGGAAATGATCCTTGGGGCCCACCAAAGAAGAATCGGTAAAAAGCGACATACTGACCCGGCCCTATCCTGGATTCATCTGGATCTGTGACAACTCTCTTGTCCTACACTCAGAGCAGGCTATAGAGATAGCACTCCAATGACTGGCTGTATATACTGGTAGTTTGTGCCCATATGATGCAGCTGCACCCCATATCATCATACTACTACCTCCTTCATCCTCCTGCCCCTCCATCATCATACTACTACCCCTTCATCCTCCTGCCCTCAATCATCATACTACTACCCCCTTCATCCTCCTGCCCTCCATCATCATACTTCTACCCCTTCATCCTCCTGCCCCTCCATTATCATACTACTACCTCCTTCATCCTCCTGCCCTCCATCATCATACTACTACCTCCTTCATCCTCCTGCCCTCCATCATTGTACTTCTACCCATTCATCCTCCTGCCCTCCATTATCATACTACTACCTCCTTCATCCTCCTGCCCCTCCATCATCATACTACTACACCCTTATCCTCCTGCCCTTCCATCATCATAGTTCCCCTCTCATCCTTTTGCCCCTCATCACCATACTACTACCCACTTCATCATTCTCCTGCCCCTCCATCTGTATTTAAAACAAAAAGCTATACTTACCTCACCTGAATGGTTCCTCTAGTCCCCCAGCGACTCCTCTCCCTGCTCAGCACGAGGGATCAGTCACGCCGACAGGGGGTGGGGCTTTCAGGTGATACCCGGGTCCTTGCAGGGCCTGCTGAAGTCCTGACAGCTGCCGCAGCTTCCGACACTGGGGCCCCAGCTGCTGGACGGTCAGTGGGAGTGGGGGAGGGGCCCACCGGAGGATTCTCCGGTGGCCCAGTCCGATACTGCATATTAATCTATGGGGAAAAAGACCATAGCAGAAACCTCTTGTCGGTATTGCTTAACTTTCAGATGAGCTACAATCTCCATCATGCGTGTACAGCCTACGCTTAAAGGGGTTATCCAGTGGTAGAAAAACATGGCCACTTTCTTTCAGAGACAGCACCACTCATCTTCAGATCAGGTGTGGTTTACATTTAAAGTGACACTGTCACTCCCTTTTTTGCATTCTGACTTCTCTACACAGGTGTAAAGGGTAAATTTAGCAGTTTTTATGCCTTATTTTCTATCATCCGTCATGGTGCTTGTTTAAGTAAAAAGTGATATTTCATCATCTACGGATTGTGCTAAGTGGGCGGGCTTGATGGCAACAACGGCACTTAGCCCACAGCAGCATCGTTGGTCCTGCCCCTCTGTGACATCATCAGCTCATAGGCCCCGCCTCCTCCATGCACACTGGTATGGGCCGACCTAGAGGGGATGGGGCCTAGACCTTTAGGCCAGCCTTTTCCAATGGTCGTCGAGGGGGTGGGGCCAACGGTGGCGCTGTTGCTGTGAAGCCCCGCCCACTTCGCACAATTTGCATTTGATAAAAGATCACTTTTTACTTGAACAAGCACCATGACGTATGATATAAAATAAGGTATGAAAACTGCTAAATTTACCCTTTACACCTGTTTAGAGAAGTCAGAATGCAAAAAGGGGGGGCAGTGTCACTTTAAGCTCCATTTACTTCAATGGAACTAAGTTACACGCGAACTGGAGATAAGAGCAGTGGCATTTGATTAGCTGGGGCTGCTGAACTTGGATAAAGCTCTAAGGTTGTCTGGAAAACATGGATACAGCCAATGACTATATCCATGTTTTCCACATAGCCTTAGGGCTTTATCCAACTTCAGCAGCCACCGCTAATCAAATGCCGAAAGTTCGGGTTTGGATCGACTCGAGCATGCTCCAGGTTCGCTCATCTCTAGATGTAATGTAATAAGGCAAATCTGCTACATGGGCGGAGTTGTACTATGGAGGCCAGATCTTTTCAAAGGTTGCCACTGTATTTCCCCTTATGGCAGAGATCTTTTTAGACAAAAAAATACTAGTGCACTCTATAAGGCTACGTTCACACAGAGCAAAAGGGGCGGATTACGCGAGGAAATATTTCCGCCTGAAATCCACTGTCGCTGAATTCCGAGCAGAATGTAAGCAGAATGTAAGCAGAATCCCTGCGTATTCCGCTAGGAAAGTGTTCAGCTCGTAATCAGCTCTTGACAAATTCAGCTCGGAATACTCGAGGAATCCGCGCTGAATCCGCATGCATTCAGCGAAGAAATTCAGTGAGTATTTGGCGCGTAAACTAGACTATACCACAATATATACTAGAATCCTCCTCCCCCCTTTTTCTTCCCATTTCCGCGCTGATTCAGCGCGTAATTTCCGCTTGTATTCCGCACGTATTCCGCGCTGAAACAGAAAATCAGAGCCCCATTGGTTTGTATAGGCTTCCGCTAGCGGAAGAATGAACATGTTCATTCTTCTGGCGGAAAGGGGATTAGTTCAGTGCGGAAATACCACAGTGTGAACTGCAGAGCAGAATTTCCATTCAACACAATGGAAATTAGCTCTGCACCTATTTTAACGGCTGAAATTTCAGCTGCTTTTTCTCTGTGTGAACTAGCCCTAACTTTATCTAAAAGTAACGATGGGTGTTTCTAGTGGGACGCTATAAAGATCCTAGCGGCTATGAAAATATATTGTACCAGTTTAAATGTCTTGCAGGGTATCTTAGAGGGTTTAATCCCAAAAAGAGAGGCTTGTGGTGTTTTAGGGTAGGAGCGGCCGATGATATCTACCCAATGGCGGATTATAATGTAGGCGGTTTGGGCGGCCGCCCGGGGCCCGAGGCTCCGGGGGGGCCCATGCCTTGCCGCCCACATTATAATGCCGCCCGGGAGGCCCACCCGCCACTGCACTCTTGTGACCGCAAGCATTGTTTCGCTTGCGGTCACAGTCTCCGGCTGCCTCCGTCTGATGCGCGGCTGCCGGGGGTGTCCGGTCCTCTCCCCGGCATCGCGCGCATCACACAGCTCCTAGTGCCGCCTGGGGCCCTGACTTCCGGTACTGGGAGCGCACGTACCGGAAGTCAGGGCCCAGGCGGCACTAGGAGCTGTGTGATGCGCGCGCTGCCGGGGAGAGGACCGGACACCCCCGGCAGCCGCGCATCAGACGGAGAGAGGATCGACGGGGGAACGCAGGGTAGGTGAGTTGTATTTTGTTATTTTTGTGTTATTTACTCACTGGGGGGCATCTATGAAGGGGGGAAAGGGGGGCCAGCTATAAGGGGGGGAAAGAGGGGGACCATCTATAAGGGAGGGGGGAGAGGGGGACCATCTATAAGGGAGGGGGGAGAGGGGGACCATCTATAAGGGAGGGGGGAGAGGGGGACTATCTATAAGGGAGGGGGGGGAGAGGGGGACCATCTATAAGGGGGGAAAGAGGGGGACCATCTATAAAGGGAGGGGGACCATCTATAAGGGAGGGGGGAGAGGGGGACTATCTATAAGGGAGGGGGGGAGAGGGGGACCATCTATAAGGGGGGAAAGAGGGGGACCATCTATAAAGGGAGGGGGGCCATCTATAAAGGGAGGGGGGAGAGGGGGACCATCTATAAAGGGAGGGGGGGAGAGGGGGACCATCTATAAGGGAGGGGGGAGAGGGGGACCATCTATAAGGGAGGGGGGAGAGGGGGACCATCTATAAGGGAGGGGGGAGAGGGGGACCATCTATGGGGGAGAGGGGGACCATCTATAAGGGGGAAAAGGAGGACCATCTATAAAGGGGGGGAGAGGGGGACCATCTATAAGGGAGGGGGGAGAGGGGGACCATCTATAAGGGAGGGGGGAGAGGGGGACCATCTATAAGGGGGGGAAAGAGGGGGACCATCTATAAAGGGAGGGGGAGAGGGGGACCATCTATAAAGGGAGGGGGGAGAGAGGGACCATCTATAAGCGAGGGGGGAGAGGGGACCATCTATAAGGGAGGGCGGAGAGGGGGACCATCTATAAGGGAGGGGGGGGGGGGGAGAGGGGGACCATCTATAAGGGAGGGGGGAGAGGGGGACCATCTATAAGGGGGAAAAGGAGGACCAGCTATAAGGGGGGAGAGGGAAGAGGGGGACCAGCTATAAGGGGGGAAAGGAGGACCAGCTATAAGGGGGGAGAGGGAAGAGGGGGACGAGCTATAAGGGGGAAAGAGGGGGACCAGCTATAGAGGGGGAAAGAGGGGGACCATCTATAAGGGGGAAAGAGGGGGACCATCTATAAGGGGGGAAAGAGGGGGACCAGCTATAGAGGGGGAAAGAGGGGGACCAGCTATAAAGAGGGAAAGAGGGGGACCATCTATAAGGGGGGAAGAGGGGGACCATCTATAAGGGGGGAAAGAGGGGGACCATCTATAAGGGGGGAAAGAGGGAGACCATCTATAAAGGGGGAAAAGAGGGAGACCATCTATAAAGGGGGACTATCTCCTATAGGATTAGCACCCTCCTCTCCTGACATCCTCTGTGCTGCTCGGACCTCTCCTATAAGATCAGCATCCTCTTCTCCTGACATCCTCTGTGCTGCTTGGACCTCTCCTATAAGATCAGCACCCTCCTCTCCTGACATCCTCTGTGCTGCTGTGACCTTGGGGGGGGGGCAACATCAGGGGACCAGGTGAGGTGGCGATATGTTTATTGGGGGCAGTGGAGGTGGGGTGGGCAATGCTTACTGGGGTAGTAGCAACGGACCAAACATTATGTTTATTGGGGTCAGCAGGGAGGGGAGGCAGGCAGGCAGTGTTTATTGGGGACAGTGGGGTGGGGGGGGGGGACACGCAGTAGCAGATTATAATGTGGGCGAATTGACTGGGGGGGGGGCCCAGGTTGGGTGGACAGCCCGGGGCCCAGGGTACATTTAATCCGCCACTGTATCTACCTCAAGACAAAACTAATGGACTATCGGACACGACCACCATATGTGATGCATTGTACCAATGGCTGTGCACCCCCTAAAACAAAAGGGGGAAATTTCAGGGTAGATAGCATGTAACCTAAAAGGTACATAATATGCACGGTGAAGGACCTTAAGAGCAGTTTCTGTTAAGTTGAGTTCACTGCTCATTTTCCACTGTAGTGGAGATAATGAAATATGTAAATCAGACTCCCATTGAGTCATGTAGGGAATTTTCGTGCCACTTGGTGGGGCAGCCAACATAGAATATAAGAGTGACAGCAACCTCTGCTATCAGGAGAATAAAGGGCTGTACATTCAAAATCTGAGGGGGAACATTCAGTGGCCGGAGGGCGATAAGTTTGTTAAAATGAAAATATCTGCCGCATTCTATAAGATTCTACCAATGGAGATCATGATGGCGTCTAAAATCTTCCATGGCGTATAAACATAGGGTTCTCTAAAATAGAAAGCCGGGGGAAAACAGCTGACCGTAAATTTTTTCTTAAGGGTACTAACCCACTTGACGTATTTGCTGCGTGAATCAGTCTTAAAAATAAGCAGGCAAAACGCAGGTTGGCTTTATACAATTGTTCTGTGTTAAAATACGCAATTGCGTATTTTTGAAGCATGAAGCTTGTTGTTAGCAAAGCATCAGTTGTTAACAACCTGTGCGAAAAACGCATGTAGCTTCACGCTTCAAAAATACGCAATTGCGTATTTTAACACAGAACAATTGTATAAAGCCAACCTGCGTTTTGCCTGCTTATTTTTAAGACTGATTCACGCAGCAAATACGTCAAGTGGGTTTGTACCCTAAATCTAACTTTTCTCCAAAGAATAGAGTACTATTTGGGCCGAGGCGTGCAGACGAGGCAACGAGGGTAAGCGCGACCACATCAGCTCTGAATGTGTGTAGGGACTTACTAAATCACATTCAAGGAGAACCCAGCTAGGATGATGTTCTTTAGAGTGTATCAACAAAAGTTGTGCTAGACGGGCAGCCATATAATAGTGACCAAAATGAGTAACCGAGAGACCTCCTGCACGTTTATGGATTAGCATAATTTTATTATCAATACGAGGTCTTTTACCATTCCATATAAATTTCAGTACATCACGCTGTAGTCCATCTAGGTCGGAGCCCACCAGGGGAAGTGGCAATCAGCGAAAATAGTACAGTACCCAGAGTGACCGCCGTCCTGACCGCATTTATCCTGCCTAACCACCACAGATGAGGGACATTCCATTTACGAAGATCAGATCTAACTGTTGTGGACAAAGAGGCATAGTTAGAGTATTCAGAGAACCACTAAGTTTTATCCCGAGGTATAGGAGGGTACGGGATTGGGGTTGAAATACAAAATTAATTCGTATCAGTTTTTGTTTAGAGTCTGGAATATTGCAGTAGAGCGTTTCTGATTTAGATGGTTCTGATTCTGGTTAATACGGGGAACAGATACTTTATCAAAGTCAGACAGAGTACGAAATAAGTTGGGGAGGGACGTTAAAGGGCTAGTAAGAGAAAATGAAGAAATATCTGCAAAAGGGTGCAATTTGTACGTTCTAGAGGCTATAAGTATTCCTTGAATATCAGGATTTTGGTGTGTGAAGATCGCCAGGGGCTCCATCGCTAGCGCAAAAAGGGCCGGGGACAATGTACACCCCCGACAAGTTCCACAGGCTATAGGCATTAAGTGGGGCTGAGAAACCAGGAGTTGATTAAAAACACAGAAAGGATCTGTTCACACAATGATGAAATTGAGTGGATGGCGCCATTTAATGGCAAATATTTGCTGTTATTTTAAAACAACGGCTGTTAGATTGAAATAATGGCCGTTATTTACTGTTATATGGCCGCCATCCACTCAATTTCACCATTTCACCACAGATCCTTTCTGTGTTTTTAATCAACTCCTGGTTTTGGTTGCAATATGAGGACCACAATACTGACTGAAATATACGTAGTGTGACCCCAGCCCTACTGTGTACACATACAGCTCAGCTACATGTACATTACACACATATACAGCTCAGCTTCATGTACATTACACATATACAGCTCAGCTACATGTACATTACACACATACAGCTCAGCTACATGTACATTACACACATACAGCTCAGCTACATGTACATTACACACATACAGCTCAGCCACATGTACATTACACATATACAGCTCAGCTACATGTACATTACACACATATATACAGCTCAGCTACATGTACATTACACATATACAGCTCAGCTACATGTACATTACACACATACAGCTCAGCTACATGTACATTACACACATATACAGCTCAGCTACATGTACATTACACACATACAGCTCAGCTACATGTACGTTACACACATATATACAGCTCAGCTACATGTACATTACACACACAGCTCAGCTACATGTACGTTACACACATACAGCTCAGCTACATTTACACATATACAGCTCAGCTACATTTACATTACACATATACAGCTCAGCTACATGTACATTACACATATATACAGCTCAGCTACATGTACATTACACATATATACAGCTCAGCTACATGTACATTACACACATACAGCTCAGCTACATGTACATTACATATATACAGCTCAGCTACATGTACATTACACACATACAGCTCAGCTACATGTACATTACACACATACAGCTCAGCTACATGTACATTACACACATACAGCTCAGCTACATGTACATTACACATATACAGCTCAGCTACATGTACATTACACACCTACAGCTCAGCTACATGTACATTACACATATACAGCTCAGCTACATGTACATTACACACATACAGCTCAGCTACATGTACATTACACACATACAGCTCAGCTACATGCACATTACACACATACAGCTCAGCTACATGCACATTACACACATACAGCTCAGCTACATGTACATTACACACAGACAGCTCAGCTACATGTACATTACACACATACAGCTCAGCTACATGTACATTACACACATACAGCTCAGCTACATGTACATTACACACATACAGCTCAGCTACATGCACATTACACACAGGGCTCTGCTGCAGGCATATATAACACACACATACACAGCTCTGCTCCACACACATCACACACAGACAGCTCTGCTGCATACACATCACTTCAGCTCATCCAGCACAAGAGTCCTGCATACACTGAGCAGCAGCCCCTGATCATGTGACTCCTCCTCCTCCATGTGACTGATCACATGACTGTGACATCATGGCAGGTCCTGGAAGCACACGGCTCCTGTACAGGTGGAACAGTCAATGAAATCCGTCCGGGGCGGAGCTTGCTTGGGAGCTGTGTGCCCGCCCCCACAAGGTCCCTTTACGGTATGGGATTTAGTCACTACAGTGGAGGGAGCTGGGGGAGAGCAGGAGGATTAACCCCTTCAGGACTGGGTATTTCTCTGTCCTGTATTGATACATTACAGGAGCCAGAACTTTTACTTTTTTTGCACAAATTTGTGCTGAGTTGTGTTACATTGTCTCCTGTTTTCTCCATTCATCTCCCAACACTCCAGGATCCTCTGCTGATATCTTCTATATAAGAGACCGACCCATCAACCATGGAGAGAGACAGAGACAAGATGGCCGAGAGGATAATAACCCTCACCCTACACATACTCTTCCTGCTTACTGGGGAGGTGAGGGATTCTGGGAGTGATGTCATCATGACATCATTCTTATCTATGGAATAACAGATGGATAGGACTGGAGAGGTGAGGGATTCTGGGAGTGATGTCATCATGACATCATTCTTATCTATGGAATAACAGATGGATAGGACTGGGGAGGTGAGGGATTCTGGGAGTGATGTCATCATGACATCATTCTTATCTATGGAATAACAGATGGATAGGACTGGGGAGGTGAGGGATTCTGGGAGTGATGTCATCATGACATCATTCTTATCTATGGAATAACAGATGGATAGGACTGGGGAGGTGAGGGATTCTGGGAGTGATGTCATCATGACCTCATTCTTATCTATGGAATAACAGATGGATAGGACTGGAGAGGTGAGGGATTCTGGGAGTGATGTCATCATGACATCATTCTTATCTATGGAATAACAGATGGATAGGACTGGAGAGGTGAGGGATTCTGGGAGTGATGTCATCATGACATCATTCTTATCTATGGAATAACAGATGGATAGGACTGGAGAGGTGAGGGATTCTGGGAGTGATGTCATCATGACCTCATTCTTATCTATGGAATAACAGATGGATAGGACTGGAGAGGTGAGGGATTCTGGGAGTGATGTCATCATGACATCATTCTTATCTATGGAATAACAGATGGATAGGACTGGAGAGGTGAGGGATTCTGGGAGTGATGTCATCATGACATCATTCTTATCTATGGAATAACAGATGGATAGGACTGGGGAGGTGAGGGATTCTGGGAATGGATGGAGTAATAGTAATGTGTCTCTCCATACACAGGATTACACAGTAGTGAAGAAGTCCTCTAGTGGGCGCTGTGGGGCCCCTGGGTGTGAAGGATGGGGAAGAACCCTGAGCCCAATCCCGGGGCCCCTGATACATGAGGAAATGGAGGAAGAGAAGATCCTAGAAGTCACCAACAAGATGGTGGAGCTGCTGAGTGGAGAGGTGAGACTGTGGCTGCTGGGAATGCTGGGACATTATACAGTAACACCACTGGAGGGGGGGGGGGATGACTGTGTGATCATTGTGTGTGTCAGGTTCCTATAAGGTGTCAGGACGTGGCGGTCTATTTCTCCATGGAGGAGTGGGAGTATGTAGAAGGACACAAGGATCAGTACAAGGATGTGATGCTGGAGGATCAGCAGCCCCTCCCATCAGCAGGTAATAGACAGGACTATATACACACCTCCTCTGTGTATTATCTGGATGGAAAGAATGAATTCAGTCTCTGTATGTGTTCCCTCCAGTCAGATCCAGTAAGAGAACAGCACCAGAGAGATGTCCCCGTCCTCTTCTCCCACAGGATCAGGATCAGGTAGATGGAGATGTTCCCTATGATCTGTACATCCCACCTGACTTCTCCTCCTGTCTGACGTCTTCTACAATATTTCTCTCACATCTTATGAATCAGGGGGAAGATCTAATTGAGATCAATGCTCCAGATATGACCTTAAAAGAAGAGACAGATGACCGCAGTAATGAGCAGTATAAGGAGGAAATTATTACAGGGAAGGATCTGAATTCTATTAATGCTAAAAATATGATGATGAAAGAAGAAGAGGAGACATATGTGAGCGGTGATGAGCAGTATAAGGAAGAAGTTACTAGAGTGAATAATTTAAACTGTTGTAATGCTACCGACATAAGGGTAAAAGAAGAGGCAGAAGAAGAAGAGACAGATAACAGCAGTGATGAGCAGTATAATGAGGACATTTCTATGGGGAAGAATCTGAACTTTATGAATGCTACAGACATGAGGGTAAAAGAAGAGGAGACAGATGACAGCAGTGATGAGCAGTATAAGGAGGACATCACTACAGGTAACCGCCCAGGTGAGTAGTGACCACTAAATGCAGAGAACAGTCATACATTCTCCTCAGTCACCGGCTGTAACTATTCTGTGTGGAATATTATAAGTTCTGTGTCCTGTCAGTTTTCCAGCTATATAATCATTCAGCCTAAGTTCTAATATACAGCACAGTCCCAGCGGACAATATATCACTATCAGTCTCCTGCTGGTAAGAAGAGGAAGGTTAAGGTTATAGTGACTGTCCTCCTCTTACTGTGTACCTGTTTTGAAAATTAACAAAAAATAAAAAAATCAACAGGGGCTGTGATCGCAAGAAGTTATGTAATATATTGACTTCATTTTTTTTTAAATTATGTCTTTAACTCACAGGGTCCCTGCTCCTTTGTGACAATATTTGGTCTTTTCTTTGTTGAAAAAAAAGAGACCGAACACATAAAGTCCCAGCGCTCACAGACATGGCTCGGTAATGACTGACAGTGATGTTCAGTGAGAACTAAAATGTTCGAGTGCTTGTTACTAGAGTCGAGAATTTTTCAGTGATCGAGTATATGACCCCTCATGACCTTTGACCATTATACTTAGTGTAGATGCAGGAAAGGCCTCCGACAAGACCTCATGGCCCTTTATTCCCACCACTATTCAGCGTAGACGGTTTGGCCCTATATTCTCCCAATATATTATAGCTTATACACAAACTGCCGGCAGCTCCAGATTAACAGACGTAATACTTTGCCCTTCGACATCTTCACAGTAACAGCACAAGGTTGCCCCCTCTCCCCCTTCTCTCTAATCCCTCTCAGTCTCTTACTATACCACATACCCCCTGTAACACCCTCCGCACAGTCACCACCATACTCTGTGATATTACCATGGCTGCATTAGCAGAGGATGTACTTCTTATCATCAGGAACCTTCTCTCTACTCTCTCCCCTTTGTTGGGCGACCTCCAGGCTTTAGGTAATGTAATGTCCCAGTACAGCTGAGCCACCACATCTTGTATACCCCCTGTCTATAGGTGACTCAATCTGGGATGATGGCTGCCTTTCTGCAATGTCTCCTTATGGTGTCTCACTCTAACTTGTTTGTGCACAGCTAAAGGGAAAAAGGTTAAAGGAAAAGTTTGGCGAAAATTTTTAATAAAGTATTGTATTGCCCCCCAAAAGTTATACAAATCACCAATATACGCTTATTACGGGAAATGCTTATAAAGAGAAAATTTCTTACCTGTAATTACATTTTACTTTCGTAGAGTCCAAAGGCAACACAGATGGGATATTCTGTCCCCCAGACTCCACCCTAGGACCGTCCACCTAGCATAGCATTCAAGAAATTTGCATGTTTAATTGATGGCCTATAAGAGCCCACTCTCTCAGCTGTCACATGTTTTAAATATAGACGAATCACTAAAAATAGATCATTGGGTGGGTATATGTGTGCTGCCTTCGGGCTTAAGGAAAGTAAAATTACAGGTAAGAAAAATTTTCTCTTTCCTCTTCGTCCTCAGGCAGCACAGATGAAATTTTTATAGCTAAAAACCAGGGGAGGGTAAATATTGAAGGACATCAGCGGATAAACTGAATTTCTAAAAACTTCACTAAATTTTGAGCAGCAAGCCCCTCACAGCCTGGAGCAGAAAGTTATAGTACAGGCATCTTGGTTGGATCACTGGCTCCTGTCACAGCTCACAGAGGTTGGATCACCGGCTCCTGTCACAGCTCACAGAGGTTGGATCAGCGGCTCCTGTCACAGCTCACAGAGGTTGGATCAGCTGCTCCTATCACAGCTCTCAGAGGTTGGATCAGCGGCTCCTATCACAGCTCTCAGAGGTTGGATCAGCGGCTCCTGTCACAGCTCACAGAGGTTGGATCACTGGCTCCTGTCACAGCTCCCAGAGGTTAGATCAGCGGCTCCTGTCACAGCTCACAGAGGTTGGATCACCGGCTCCTGTCACAGCTCACAGAGGTTGGATCACCGGCTCCTGTCACAGCTCACAGAGGTTGGATCACCGGCTCCTGTCACAGCTCACAGAGGTTGGATCAGCGGCTCCTGTCACAGCTCTCAGAGGTTGGATCAGCGGCTCCTGTCACAGCTCACAGAGGTTGGATCACCGGCTCCTGTCACAGCTCTCAGAGGTTGGATCACCGGTTTCTGTCACAGCTCCCAGATGTTGGATCACCGGCTCCTGTCACATCTGGTCAGCATTGACTGTTTCCCAGGTACAGATGCTTCAAACTAACATGACACAGCAAATGCAACCAACATCTCACTGATCACATCTCATGGGAACCATAAGGACAATCCTCTGCATCATAGAGTCCACACATCTGCCAGTGTCCCCCCCTTGATAACAGACATCAGGGTACAGTAATATATATCTTCCCTTTGTGGAGATCTTCTCATTCAGCCATAGAGAAGGCCTGCTCCAATAATAGAGTTCAGCCTCTCTATAACCAGAAGGGATCTGATACCAGGATGGGAGGATTTCCTGTTGGAGATCTCTGAGGTACCTGTATCTGTGGCAGAAGAAGTGAGATGGTGAAGGTCCTTATGGTAGAAAGGATAAATTCTCATTTCCAATTCTCGCAGAGTGGCCTGCCATCTGACGGTAGAGGCTTTCTTGTAGTAAATGAGAGTGTTTGAGGCCAGATCCATGAAGCTTTCCTGTTAAATCTTCCTTAAAATGGCCGATCATCAATACAGGATCACACCAAGGATCAGGAGAGCAGCCATCACCATAATGGCCACTACATAAGGGTATACATTGCCACACTAAGGACCCATAGGGCTGCCATCACCATAATGGCCACTACATAAGGGTATACATTGCCACACTAAGGACCCGGAGGACTACCATCACAATAGCCACTTGATAAGGGTATACATCACCACACCAAGGACCTGGAGGGCTGCCATCACCATAATGACCACTACATAAGGGTATACATTGCCACCCGGAGGAGTACCATCACAAAAGCCACTTGATAAGGGTATACATCACCACACCAAGGACCTGGAGGGCTGCCATCACCATAATGACCACTACATAAGGGTATACATTGCCACCCGGAGGAGTACCATCACAAAAGCCACTTGATAAGGGTATACATCACCACACCAAGGACCTGGAGGGCTGCCATCACAGCTTCATAATGGTATACAGGACCGGAGACCAAGCAAGCACGAGATCAGAACTTCAGATGACAAACACTGCTTAGACAGTGAAGAATAAGCCATGTGTGCTCCATTAGGTGTGGATGTAAGGAGTATACAGCAATGTATGAATGGCATCATAAAAACATGGAGACTTCTACAGAAGAGCAGAGGAGACATATCTAATGGAAACCATCTAGAATTTTCTCCTTATGTTTAGGCAGAGACACATAGGAGAAGGCTCCCCGACCTCCCAGCACAGGGAATAGTGGATAAAACTCCTAGCAGATCAGCAGCAATGAGGTAAATCATGAATACATCACTGTATGGACCGGAGACCCCTGGCAGCAAATGTTCATGAAACAATTCTGACATTAGATCAAGATGAAGACTTTGTACATCTTGTGCTCTTGTGAGACGACCAGCACTGCTCAGAGTCCGGATCTGCAAGGGACAAAGGAAACAGATGCCAATAAACAGATATTCTTCTGGACTATAGAAGAGATCAGCAGATAATAGTGAGTGTAGGAGCCGGCTTTAGGCACATATCATACCGACTATAGGCCCACATCGCACCGGCTATAGCGTATCACACCGGCTATAGGCCCACATCACACCAGCTATAGGTCCACATCGCACCAGCTATCGGCCCACATCGCACCAGCTATAGGCCCACATCGCACCGGCTATAGGCCCACATCACACCAGCTATAGGTCCACATCGCACCGGCTATCGGCCCACATCGCACCGGCTATAGGCCCACATCGCACCGGCTATAGGCCCACATCGCACCAGCTATAGGCCCACATCGCACCGGCTATAGGCCCACATCGCACCGGCTATAGGCCCACATCGCACCGGCTATCGGCCCACATCGCACAGGCTATAGCGTATTACACCAGCTATAGGCCCACATCGCATCGGCTATAGGCCCACATCGCACCGGCTATAGGCCCACATTACACCGGCTATAGCGTATCACACCAGCTATAGGCCCACATCGCACCGGCTATAGGCCCACATCACACCAGCTATAGGCTCACATCGCACCGGCTATCGGCCCACATCGCACAGGCTATAGCGTATCGCACCAGCTATAGGCCCACATCGCATCGGCTGTGCTTAGACCTATAGAAACACTCTGGGAAGCTCAACTGACAGGTATCAGGAGCACAGGGGATATGCTGACCTTTCAGGATCCCCAGAAAGTACAGCAAGCCTGCAACTTGGCCAGGATTTCCTTCACTGGCTGTTGCTTCATGGGGTCACATGAAAATGCCACAGCACTCATGGCAGGACCCCTAAGTGCAGCACATGCTGCTAGTGCTGTGGCCAAGGTTTCCCACATTGGCCAACCTGGAATAAAACAAACAGAAATATATGTTAGAATACAAGATGGAAGCAGGAGAGGAAATACTCAACTGCCTCCAAATAGGAAGATAGAAAAAAAAAAAACAAAGGTGGATGAGAGCAGGAGAGGTAGATACTACACACTCCTGCTGGTGGAACGAGGACAGAAAAAACACATGTGACAGCTGAGAGAGTGGGCTCTTATAGGCCATCAATTAAACATGCTAAATTCTTGATTGCTATGCTAGGTGGACGGTCCTAGGGTGGAGTCTGGGGGACAGAATATCCCATCTGGGCTGCCTGAGGACAAAGAGGAAAGTGCTTTTTTCCCTGCACTTACTACTTCATCAAGGCTTCACTTCCTGGATAACATGATGATGTCACTTTCTGAATAAGATGGTGATGTCACTTCCTGGATAAGATGGTGATGTCACTTCCTGGATAAGATGATGTCACTTCCTGGATAACATGGTAATGTCACGACCCGATTCCCAGGGCTGTGGCTGCTGGAGAGGATGATGGCAGGGGGACAGTGAGTGACACAGGGCACTGGAGGGACACTGAGCATCCCCCTGCCATCATCCTCTCCAGCAGCCACAGCCCGCACAGCTCTGGGAATCGGGTTGTGACATAACCATGTTATCCAGGAAGTGACATTACCATATTATCCAGGAAGTGACATCACCATGTTATCCAGGAAGTGACATCACCATGTTATCTAGGAAGTGACATCAACATGTTATCCAGGAAGTGACATCACCATGTTATTCAGGAAGTGAAGCCTTGATGCAGTAGTAAGTGCAGAGAAAAAAGCACATTATAAGCATCTCCCATAATAAGTGTATATTGGTGATTTCTATAACTTTTGGGGGGCAATACAATACTTTAATAGCTGGACTTTTCCTTTAACTTTTGCTTTGTTCACTGTTTCAACCAATCACTGGTGCAGGTACCACACACACTTCCCACCTATTACACTTCTTCCTTCTCCTTTTTACCACCAATAGGAGGATGGCTCTTCTACCTTCTACTATCAGTCACTACCTCAAGCACTATCACCTGTACCTGCACCTACAAAAGATATTTCACCTGGATTGCACTGAAATTCTCAAGTAAAGTCATCTTCTGGTTAAGTACTGGACTCTGTCGCACTCGCACCTGTACGCACCTGGTCCTACCCTTGTCAAAGCCCAGTGGTTGTGTACTCGGGGGTGGGAATCACCACTCCTGGTCACTGTGACAAGTGCCTAAATAATACCACCACACTAACCCGCTGCTAACCACACCTAGCGACCCCAGGTCACGGCACTAAGCTTTCAGGTTATACCATATACATAGACAAGTCAGAAGCCCTATTGCTTCCAGGACCACCATTTCCACGCTGGACCTATGTCTACCCGTTCTGTTTTGAGCTGTGTGGAAGTCTCTGAGCACTTACCAAGGACATAGGTAGCCAGAGGCCGGCCGGGTCGGGGACGTCACTGCACCACGTGACTTATGCAGAAAATGAGAGAAAAAGCCGTGATCTGCCCCCAGTAACGCCATGCTGGTTGGGGCCCAGCAGGTTATCTGTTATATTTGAGAAGAGTTTCCGTTACTTTTACCACTAAGGACGTCATCTCCCCGGCCTCCAGCTTCTAGATTCTTCTCCCTGACACTTCCTGTGGATGGGAACAGATCTGATCATTCTTATTATGTTACATAAAAAAGAGTAACTTTCCATGTCTGCAGTATGTTTAAGCTTCTATTACTGGGAAATAAGAGAAATGGTGTTTTCTCCTTTGCAGATGATTCTACCAGGAGCTCAGGGGGACATCAGATCTCCTCAGAGGATCATATCACACAAGATACATATGAGGAGCCGTCCACTATCCCAGATACACCCTCAGCCCCTCACAGCAAAGATCTCTCATCTCATCCTGTTATACAAGTCCCATCTTCTGCTCCATCACAGCAAGCTGACATTTACAGAGAAGACGATAAACATCAAAGAGCAAATGCAGGAAAGTCTCAGTTTTCATATTTACACCGCGAAAAATGCTTTACTCACAAAACATATCTTACAGAGGCGGAGAAGGCATTTTCATGTTCTGAATGTGGAAAATGTTTCATTTATAAATCAAGTCTTGTTACCCATCAGAGAATTCACACAGGGGAAAAGCCATTTTCATGTTCAGAATGTGGGAAATGTTTTTCTCAGAGATCAAAGCTTGTTAACCATCAAAGAATTCACACAGGAGATATACCATTTTCATGTTCAGAATGTGGAAAATGTTTTACTTGGAAATCACGTCTTGTTACCCATCAAAGAACTCACACAGGGGAGAAGCCATTTTTGTGCCCAAAATGTGGAAGATGTTTTGCTCACAAATCAGTTCTTGATATACATCAAAGATCTCACAAAAATGAGAAGCCATTTTCATGTTCAGAATGTGGGAAATCTTTTAAACATAAATCAGTTCTTGTTACGCATCAGAGAACTCACACAGGGGAGAAGCCATTTTCATGTTCTGAATGTGGGAAATGTTTTACTGAGAAATCAGTTCTTGTTAAGCATCAGAGAACTCACACAGGGGAGAAGCCATTTTCATGTTTGGAATGTGGGAAATGTTTTATTCAGAAATCAGTTCTTGTTATACATCAGAGAACTCACACAGGGGAAAAGCCATTTTTATGTTCGGAATGTGGGAAGTGTTTTGCTCAGAAAGCAAGTCTTCTTAACCATAAAAGAATTCACACAGGGGAGAAGCCATTTTTATGTTCAATTTGTGGGAAATATTTTACTGAGAAATCGGTTCTTGTTAAGCATCAAAGAACTCACACAGGGGAGAAGCCATTTTTATGTTCAGTATGTGGGAAATGTTTTAATTTGAAATCACATCTTGTGGTTCATGAAAAAATTCACAAAAGGGAGCAGCCATTTTCTTGCTCACAATGAGGTAAATGAATATAAAGAATTCTAAATGATTATGAAGGAAAATTTTATAGTAAAAAATCGAGATTTACAGTAGGAACAAAGGGAATGGCTTCTTTCCTATCTGCATTCTGCTCATCAGACTGCCGGCTTTGAAGTCTGCTTGAAAAGATGGATGCAGTCCTGGGAATTTTCTCCGAGTTTCCCAGGACTGGATCCATCTTTTCCCAGCACCCGGGGAGGAGCGGCATGGAGCGGAGCAGAGCAGACATAAAAGATTGCAGCCTGATGAGCAGATGTCAGATAGGAACAAAGTGATTCCCTTCATTCCTACTGTAAATTTGCTCATGTCTAGTAGAATAGTTCTGTGTATAGTATTAGTAACTGTACTCACTGCACTTACTGACAGCAGCTCCCTGTGTAACCCATAGAGCTATAATCAGACTCCCCTCTGCCCATGGTGAGACTAACTGTTCCTTACATACTTGTTATTATCTATTCAGTCTCCTTCCCCTAGTTCTGAGCTGCTGCTTTCTACTGAAGACACGAAAATCTGAGTGTGAGCTTTTCTCTCCCCCTCCCTTCTGAGACGGCTGATGTAAACAAGTCCCTATCTGCAACTTCTGCATTACAAAGAAGCTACATAGTTGCAGATAAAGGCTATGATCACACCAAGTAAAAATAAGAGAAGATGTTGTCTGTTTATTTTAGTTGTTCACACACAGTTTTTGTTTTCTCACTGTCCTTACTCTTAAATTCAATGGACTTTTTAATTAAAGACACATCCAATGAGCGATCAGTTTACCTGAACTGGAATAATGTACTAATGGCCGTCATTGCACTGACGGACGACTAAACTGCGAAATGACAGACATCATTTTGAAAAATATGGGAAAAAACGTGGGAACATAGCCAAAGCCTGCCAGGGACTTGTTTACATCAGCGTCTCAGAAGGGAGGGAAGGAGGAGGGGAGACAGAGAGAAAAGCTCACACTCAGATGTTTGTGTCCTCAGCAGAAAGCAGCAGCTCAGAACTGGGGGAAGGAGACTGAATAGATAATAACAAGTGTGGAAGGAACAGTTAGTCTCACCATGGGCAGCAACAAAAGTTATGTATAAGCGGAATACCCCTTTATGTATAAATTACTATAAATATTGCTTTTGTCTTGCTTTTTATCCCCTACAGGTTTTTTGTGTCACGTGATTCTTTATCTTGTGCCAGAATTTCTGTTGAAGAATTGGGGAAAAACATTGGGGCAAGATAGGGCGGTCTTGGCATTTCTGGGGCCCCGAGCGAAGTCATGTCCCCTGTACACCAATATAATAGTTACACCCCTCTGTGCCCCCACAGTTTGGAGGTGTCCGTGGGTCCTCACTTTATAATTAGGTATGTTCTGTGCCCCAGTATAGTAGTAATGTATATAGGCACCTCTGTGCAGTCCCAATGTAATATAGTGTGCGCTGCCCTCAGTAGTATATACCGCTTGTGTGGTGCCCCCAGTAGTATATACCCCTTGTGTGCTGCCCCCAGTATTATATGCTCCTTGTGTGCTGCCCCCAGTAGTACAGTGATTTGCAGTAAATTAGAATATCAACAAAAAGTTTTTGGTTTTTTTTCAGTAATTCAATTCTAAAAGTGACCTCTATATTCTGTAGAGTCATTACATACAGAGTGAACTTTTTCAAGCGTTTATTTCTGTTAAAGTTGATGACTATGGATTACAGCCAAGAAAAACCCAAAAGTCAGTATTTCAGAAAATTAGAATAATGAACCCAAAAGCCCTGCAGTCGCTTCCTTAGTGTTATAAAAGGTCCCATAGTCTGTTTCAGTATTCAACACAATCATGGGGAAGACTGATGATTTGACAGATGTCCAGAAGGCGGTCATTCACACACTCCACTTTACACACTCCACAAGGAGGGGAAGCCACAAAAGTTCGTTGCTAAAGAAGCTGGCTGTTCTCAGAGTGCTGTATCAAAGAATATTAAAGGGGAACTCCGGATAACAAAAACTTGTTTTCTATTAAAATTACATTAAAAGTTATATAGATGTGTGTATACCATGTATTACTGTATCTGTACGGGTTCTGCCTCACCTGTAGCTGATAGAAATCCAGGAAGTGAAAAAAATGGCCCCTGTGCCAACTCACATTGTCTCCTGCTCCATCTGCTATCCCCCTTTAGGGTAAAAACCCACTTGCCAGGTCTGCAGCGAGTCTCCTCGCTGCGTTTTTGCAGTGAGACTCGCTGCAGATCCCAGCCCTAACGGGGTGGGTGCGGACAAACTCGCAGCAGGGATGTACATCCCTGCTGCGAGTTTCTCTGCTATTGAAAGTATAGGGCCGGGATCTGCAGCAAGGAGACTCGCTGCAGATCCGGCAAGTGGGTTTGTACCCCTTAGGAGACAAATATTCCAGGCTTCTGTTAACATTGTGTGTGTTTGCTGATGATACAGACAGGGGGCAGGGCGTGATGTCACAGGAGGCTTGGCTGGATCCCCCAATCCCCTGAGCGATCCACCATGTCTGACCGTCCAGAAGCAGGTGCTGCACTGATTTTACTGATTGTAATGGGTGGGGGCTGTGATGATCACGTAAGGGAAAGCATTGCATTCTGGGAACTGATCAAACACGAAGGAAAGAAACACAATACAGAGCAAACCCCCCCCAAACAAATGGATTTTTGGGACAGGTAAGTAATGCGTTAGGCTTCTGCAGAAGTTTCATTTTTTTACCTCTACCTGGAGTTCCCCTTTAATCGAAACTTGAGTGGAAGGAACAAGTGTGTTAGAAAAAGATGCACAAGAAACTGGGAGAACCGCAGTCTTATCAGGATTGTAACGAAAATGCCATTCAAAAAAGTGTTGCATCCCATGTGTTACTCCTGACCAAGAAACAAGGCCGGAAGTGTCTTATCTGGGCCAAGGAAAAGAAGAACTGGACTGCCAGAACTGGGCCAAGGAAAAGAACTGGACCCCCTTGATCAGTGGTCCAAGGGGCTGATTTCAGATAGAAGTAAATTTTGCATTTCATTTGGAAATCTCGGTCCCAGTCTGGAGGAAGAGTGGAGAGGCCCAATCCAAGCTGCTGGAGGTCTAGTGTGAAGTTTCCACAATCAGTGATGGTTTGGGGAGCCATGTCATCTGCTGGGGTAGGGTCACTGGGTTTCATCAACACTAAAGTCACCGCTGCCGTCTACCAGGAAATCTTAGAGCACTTCATGCTTCCCTGCACTGAAAAGATTTTTGGAGATGGAATTTTCCTCTTCCAGCAGGATTTGGCACCTGTCCACACGGCCAAAAGTACCAATCCCTGGTTTACTAACCACAGAATCACTGGGCTTGATTGGCCAGTAAACTCGCCAGAGCTCTCACAATGATCATTTCCAGGAACTCTGACGCAGGGGCGTAGCTAATATCTCTTGGGCCCTGGTGCAAGAGGTTATTTTGGGCCCCTCCTTCCTCGACCAAGCGATGCTATTGGTATATATATATATATATATATATATATATATATATATATATATATATATATATATATATATATATATATATATATATATATATATATTTATATATATATATATAAATCTTAAGACTGATATTACCAATAATACCAGTATATAGGAAATATAATCACCATACATATTACCGCCATACTGTTACTGACCAAATCCTGTATACTGAGACCAATAATAACAGTATACAAGGGCAAATATTACCGCCACACTATGACCACCATATTGTGACTGACCAAATCCAGTACACTAAATCCAATAAAACAAAGTACCAGATTACAAGTAACAAATACCACCACATACTGAATAACACCACTGCTGCTACTGACTTATACCACCATATACTAACACCACCACTGCTACTAACATCACCACATACTGACTTATACAACCGCTGCTACTGAATAACATCCACTGTACAAAGACCAATATCACCTCATCCAGTCATATAGAAGTAGCCTCAGCTCTACACAGGTTCTTTACTCCATATACATTACAGTGCAGTTATATCCGGTGACTCACAGGGGGCGTCTTCTCTGATCAGAGTTCTTCCCTTTTTATCTTCTTCTCCATCTGCCCTGGGCCATTATGAGAACTTCTCCGAGCCACGAATCCACAGAATCTGCCAGGCAGACATAATAGGCTCCTCACTCACCATCCCTATCTCTCTACAAACTGCACATCTGTCTTGTCCCCTTTGTGCGCTCATTAGGTGGGTAGGCTGGCGCTATGTGATCACCCTTATAGTTTATGCCCCCTCTGTGTAGTCCACGATAGTACATGCCCTATTGCATACACCCTCCATGGAGTCCCCCTTATAGATGCCCCCCATGTTATCTCCCTTATAGATGCCCCCCCTTGTTATCTCCCTTATAGATGCTCCCCCTATGTTATCCCCCCCTATGTTATCTCCCTTATAGATGGCCCCCCTATGTTATCCCCCTTATAGATGCTCCCCCTATGTTATCCCCTTTATAGATGGTCCCCCCTGTATCCCCCTCATAGATACCCCCTAGTTATCCCCCTTATTGATGCCCCCTGGTTATCCCCCTTATTGATGCCCCCTGGTTATCCTCCTTGTAGATGCCCCCTGGTTATCCCCCTTATAGATGCCCCTTAGTTATCCCCCTTATAGATATCCCCCTAGTAATCCCCCATATAGATAGTCCCCCCTGTATCCCCCTGTATAGATGGTCCCCCCTGTATCCCCCTTATAGATGCCCCCCGTTATCCCCCTTATAGATGCCCCCTGCTATTTATCCCCCTTAGATTCCCCCCCCCCCCCCCGAGTTATCCCCCTTATAGATGCCCCCCCCCCCAGTTATCCTCCTTATAGATGCCCCCAGTCTGTGCAACGCAGATAAAAAAATAAACAACAACTCACCTGACAACCTGCTCCCCCGTCGTGGATCTTCTCTCCTGAAGGCTGGAACTGGCCCCCGGCTGACCCGCGGCTCCTTCCTGTCCCAGCCCCGGCAGCACACGCACCACGGAGCCCCCCCCCCCCCCCCCCCCCCCCCCAGGACACTGTAGTAATCCCCCTCCCCCAGTTAATCCCACTGTAGTAATCCCCCTCCCCCAGTTAATCCCACTGTAGTAATCCCCTCCCCAGTTTATCCCATCCATTACACACATACAGCTCTACTGTGTACACATACAGCTCAGCTACATGTACATTACACATATATACAGCTCAGCTACATGTACATTACACACATATACAGCTCAGCTACATGTACATTACACATATATACAGCTCAGCTACATGTACATTACACACATATACAGCTCAGCTACATATACATTACACACATACAGCTCAGCTACATGTACATTACACACATATACAGCTCAGCTACATGTACATTACACATATATACAGCTCAGCTACATGTACATTACATATATACAGCTCAGCTACATGTACATTACACATATACAGCTCAGCTACATGTACATTACACACATATACAGCTCAGCTACATGTACATTACACATATATACAGCTCAGCTACATGTACATTACACATATACAGCTCAGCTACATATACATTACACACATACAGCTCAGCTACATGTACATTACACACATATACAGCTCAGCTACATGTACATTACACATATACAGCTCAGCTACATGTACATTACACATATACAGCTCAGCTACATGTACATTACACATATACAGCTCAGCTACATGTACATTACACACAGGGCTCTGCTGCAGGCATATATAACACACACACACACAGCTCTGCTCCACACACATCACACACAGCTCTGCTGCATACACATCACTTCAGCTCATCCAGCACAGCAGAGTCCTGCATACACTGAGCAGCAGCCCCTGATCATGTGAGGACTCCCCCTCCTCCATATGACTAATCACATGACTGTGACATCATGGCAGGTCCTGGAAGCACACGGCTCCTGTGGCTTCCTGACTTGTTTATCGGCTGCTGCTGGACTGCCCCGCCCCTTGCCTCCTGAGCGCCAATCACTGGAGAGGAGGAGGGGCCAGACACAAGGTACATGTGGAAATCCTTCCTGCCCCTCCCCCTCCTCCTGCTAGTGTGCTCTGCTGCTGCTGCTGCCTCCTGGGATCTGCCCACTGGCTGCCAGACAGGTAGGAGATTTACAGTGTTCAGGGGAGAGGGGGCATCCAGCTGTGCTAAGGGGGAGGGGGGCAGTATGGAGGGATCACATTGGATAATCCCTTTAAGCGCTCCCAGAGTTACTTCCAGTGACAGCACCGCTCTGGTCTCCAGTCTTGGTGAAGTTTTTGAGCTTAGTTTAATTACAAATCACAGCTAAACTGGAGACAAGAGTCCTGCTGTCTCTGGAAGAAAGTGGCCATGTTTTTCCAACACTGAATGACCCCTGTAATAGAAGGGTTAGTAGGTGGGGGGAGGGGGGTGCTGAGTTGTGAGGATAAAGTTTTCTTTCTATGACATCACAGGAGCTCAAACATCTATACTAGAGATGAGCGAACCGGGTTCAGGTTCGAGTCGATCCGAACCCGAATGTTCGGCATTTGATTAGCGGGGGCTGCCGAACTTGGATAAAGCTCTAAGGTTGTCTGGAAAATGTGGATACAGTTAATGACTATATTTATAAACTCAGCTGAACCGGCGACAAAAGTTTGTTGTTTGCCGGACAAGTTGTAATTTTTCTTCCCATTCTTTATTATACATTGTATCCTCTACTTTCTATTTATCTCTCCAGGATCCTCTGCTGATATCTTCTATATAAGAGACCGACCCATCAACCATGGAGAGAGACAGAGACAAGATGGCCGAGAGGATAATAACCCTCACCCTACACATACTCTTCCTGCTTACTGGGGAGGTGAGGGATTCTGGGAGTGATGTCATCATGACATAATTCTTATCTATGGAATAACAGATGGATAGGACTGGAGAGGTGAGGGATTCTGGGAGTGATGTCATCATGACATCATTCTTATCTATGGAATAACAGATGGATAGGACTGGGGAGGTGAGGGATTCTGGGAGTGATGTCATCATGACCTCATTCTTATCTATGGAATAACAGATGGATAGGACTGGAGAGGTGAGGGATTCTGGGAGTGATGTCATCATGACATCATTCTTATCTATGGAATAACAGATGGATAGGACTGGGGAGGTGAGGGATTCTGGGAGTGATGTCATCATGACATCATTCTTATCTATGGAATAACAGATGGATAGGACTGGGGAGGTGAGGGATTCTGGGAGTGATGTCATCATGACATCATTCTTATCTATGGAATAACAGATGGATAGGACTGGGGAGGTGAGGGATTCTGGGAGTGATGTCATCATGACATCATTCTTATCTATGGAATAACAGATGGATAGGACTGGAGAGGTGAGGGATTCTGGGAGTGATGTCATCATGACATCATTCTTATCTATGGAATAACAGATGGATAGGACTGGAGAGGTGAGGGATTCTGGGAGTGATGTCATCATGACATCATTCTTATCTATGGAATAACAGATGGATAGGACTGGAGAGGTGAGGGATTCTGGGAGTGATGTCATCATGACATCATTCTTATCTATGGAATAACAGATGGATAGGACTGGGGAGGTGAGGGATTCTGGGAATGGATGGAGTGATAGTAATGTGTCTCTCCATACACAGGATTACACAGTAGTGAAGAAGTCCTCTAGTGGGCGCTGTGGGGCCCCTGGGTGTGAAGGATGGGGAAGAACCCTGAGCCCAATCCCGGGGCCCCTGATACATGAGGAAATGGAGGAAGAGAAGATCCTAGAAGTCACCAACAAGATGGTGGAGCTGCTGAGTGGAGAGGTGAGACTGTGGCTGCTGGGAATGCTGGGACATTATACAGTAACACCACTGGAGGGGTGGGGGGATGACTGTGTGATCATTGTGTGTGTCAGGTTCCTATAAGGTGTCAGGACGTGGCGGTCTATTTCTCCATGGAGGAGTGGGAGTATGTAGAAGGACACAAGGATCAGTACAAGGATGTGATGCTGGAGGATCAGCAGCCCCTCCCATCAGCAGGTAATAGACAGGACTATATACACACCTCCTCTCTGTATTATCTGGATGGAAAGAATGAATTCAGTCTCTGTATGTGTTCCCTCCAGTCAGATCCAGTAAGAGAACAGCACCAGAGAGATGTCCCCGTCCTCTTCTTCGTCTGAATTCTATTAATGCTAAAAATATGACAATGAAAGAAGAAGAGGAGACATACATGAGCGGTGTGGAGCAGTATAAGGAAGAAGTTACTAGAGGGAATAATCTGAACTGTTGTAATGCTACCGACATAAGGGTAAAAGAAGAGGCAGAAGAGGAGACAGATGACAGCAGTGATGAGCAGTATAAGGAGGACATCACTATAGGTAACCTCCCAGGTGAGTAGTGACCACTAAATGCAGAGAACAGTCACACATTCTCCTCAGTCACCGGCTGTAACTATTCTGTGTGGAATATTATAAGTTCTGTGTCCTGTCAGTTTTCCAGCTATATAATCATTCAGCCTAAATTCTAATATGCAGCACAGTCCCAGCGGACAATATATCACTATCAGTCTCAGGCTGCTGCATCTATAGTGACTGTCCTCA
Source organism: Dendropsophus ebraccatus (assembly GCF_027789765.1). Classification (NCBI taxonomy): domain Eukaryota; kingdom Metazoa; phylum Chordata; class Amphibia; order Anura; family Hylidae; genus Dendropsophus; species Dendropsophus ebraccatus. The sequence goes on along the minus strand of NC_091456.1, from coordinate 190,171,073 downwards.
TCGTACAGCGCACCTGTTGTAAATTAAAAAATAAACAAAAAACGAGTGATTGCAAGTAGTTGTGATATATTGTAATATATTGACTTTATTTTTATTTTAATTATGTCTTTAAATCAAAGTGTCCGTGCTCCTTTGTGACAATATTTAGTCTTTTCTTTGTTCAAAAAAAGAGACCAAACACAGATAGTCCCAGCGCTCACAGACATGGCTCGGTAATGACTGACAGTGATGTTCAGCAAGAACTAAAATGCTGGAGTGCTTGTTATTAGAGTTGAGAATTTTTCAATGCCCCCTCTCCCCCTTCTCTCTAATCCCTCTCTGTCTCTTACTATACCACATACACCCTGTAACACCCTCCGCACAGTCACCACCATACTCTGTGATATTACATGACTGCATTAGCAGAGGATGTACTTCTTATCATCAGGAACCTTCTCTCTACTCTCTCCCCTTTGTTGGGCGACCTCCAGGCTTTAGGTAATGTAGTGTCCCAGTACAGCTGAGCCACCACATCTTGTATACCACCTGTCTATAGGTGACTCAATCTGGGAGGTGTCACACTCTGGGATGATGGCTGCCTTTCTGCAATATCTCCACTTGGTGTCTCCCTCTCCCCTGTTTGTTGTGCACAGCTGGAGGGATAAAGGTTAAAAGACAAGTCTAGCAAAATTTTTTCTTAAGGTATTGTATTGCCCCCCAAAATTATACAAATCACCAATATACACTTATTACTGGAAATGCTTGAAAAGTGCTTTTTTACCCTGCACTTACTACTGCAACAAGGCTTCACTTCCTGGATAACATGTTGATGTCACTTCCTGGATAACGGGGTTGTGGGGCTATTCCGTGGCCCCCCTTCTATGCTTGCGCATGCTTTGCAGGGATTGTGGTCACTGACCAGCACAGTGATGTTTTTTGGTTAGGGACTCATGTGTATCAGAAGACCTGCACGTGGTACATGAGGCAATATGGTTTGGCCAAATTATATACTAACTTCTGATGTTGGTTTCAAATGTAGCTGAACAAGCTTTCGTGTCAGCCATGGGTGCGATGTGCAGCCATTTCTGTCTTTTTGGCTTGTTCATATTTTATGTACTCTGTCCCTTTTTTCATTGAGGCTAGCACTCGTGCTTTGTAAGACCCATGTGATCCAAATTAGCATCATCAGTGGTGCAGGTACTACACACACTTCCAACTTATTAAACTTCTTCCTTCTCTCTTTCTGATATGTTCCCCACCAATAGGAAGATGGCTCGGTCACTCCCTATTTAAGTCACTTGGTTCCTGGTGGGATGGCTTCCCGGATGATGATGCAGTGGATGACGCCCATAGAAGCGTAATTACAGACAAACCCAGCCTGTGACTACTTGGCATGAATATGACTACATAAGAGGAATTAGGGTTCTATTTCACGGGCCGAGGAGGGCCCGATCAACGATGTAAACGAGCGGCGATCTGCCAGATCTGGGCCTATTCCACGGCCCGATGATCGTTATCGATGTCCTTGCAGCCCTTGCAGCATACATTACCTGTCATGTCTTCTGCTCCGCTTTGTCTTCCTCCCCGCGCGCTCTAGCTTCAGAATGGCCTGTCAGCTTACATGCCACTCAGCCAATGACAGGCCGCGGGGGTCCCGGCCTGTGATTGGCTGAGCGCTCCGTCAGCTGACAGTCCATTCTGAAGCCAGAGCGCGCGGGACCCGGGGAGGAAGACAGAGCGGAGCAGAAGACATGACAGGTAATGCATGACTGCTGCTGCTGCTTCTCAAATCGTTGGTCGCCCTCCGCGCACCGCTATTCAACCGTAGCGATGCGCGATGGGGGAAGGATGATTTTAGGTCTGGCCCTAAATGAACGATCAGCCGATGACACAATCATCGGCTGATCGTTCTCTCTATTCCACCGAGCGATAATCGGCCGAATCAGCGCGGGACAAGATCAAAGTATGATTTTGGGGTGTATGAGGCAGCTGCTATAGATATATGCGTGGAAAGTGTGTAGAGTATTGGCGTCATATCGATTTTTCCGGTGATTGGTTCCCTTTAAGAAAAAGTAGCTATGCAGTGCACTCAGGACAACCTACCAAAACCGAGATTGATCCACAGTGGGACAAACAGCCTAAGCTGAAGTATTTCTGTATTACTGATACCTGTTCATCTTGAGGATTTAGCTTCGCCCAATAGTTCAAGCCTGGGACTCGTGCTACCAAAGCCGACAGTCACTGGACTTGTTTGGCAAAAGGTGGTCTTATTCTCTACTTATTCTAACCGTGAGTATGAGGTCCTCTTCTTATACAACACTAGGCTATCTTACACAGCCATCCTGGCCGAGTACTGCACCAATTAGGCAAGGTCCCCTAGACAGTCCCTGAAACTATCCAAAGTCAAGCGACAATTCTTCTTCTTCTACCTTCTACTATCAGTCACTACCTCAAGCACTATCACCTGTACCTGCACCTACAAAAGATATTTCACCTGGATTGCACTGAAGTTCTCAAGTGAAGTCATCTTCTGGTTAAGTACTGGACTCACTCGCACCTGTACGCACCTGGTCCTACCCTTTTCAAAGCCTAGTGGTTGTGTACCCGGGGGTGGGAATCACCACTCCTGGCCACTGTGACAAGTTCCTAAATAATACCACCACACTAACCCGCTGCTGACCACACCTAGCGACCCCAGGTCCCGGCACTAAGCTTTCAGGTTATACCATATACATAGACAAGTCAGAAGCCCTATTGCTTCCAGGTCCTCCATTTCCATGCTGGACCTATGTCTACCCGTTCCATTGGTGTTCCTCTACAATCACATATCTGGGAATCGCTCCTTCATCTGGAAGAACAAGAATCCTCTTCCATCTTCTATAACAATCCAGATCTAATTGGGGCCGGAACTTTCCAGGTGTTCGGGCATATAACATAGCAATAACCTCCAGTCCAGTTTCCTGATACCATCTGCAGTGAACAGACATGGAGGGAAGATAAGATGGATCAACCTGTCACAGCTAGATTTCATATTTTAGAATCCATGTTAAAGGCAACATCTCCCCCCTAAGCAGCAAGGGATGCCCCCAGTTTGTCCCCCTGTATGTATATATATATACACTTATACACACTGTCCGCTCGGGGGTCTATAGTCCTATTTTTTTTTTTTTTTTTAGAAGAGTTTCCATTATTTTTCCTACTAAGGACGTCCTCTCCCCGGCCTCCAGCTTCTAGATTCTTCTCCCTGACACTTCCTGTGGATGGGAACAGATCTGATCATTCTTATTATGTTACATAAAAAAGAGTAACTTTCCATGTCCGCAATATGTTTAAGCTTCTATTACTGGGAAATAAGAGAAATGGTGTTTTCTCCTTTGCAGATAATTCTACCAGGAGCTCAGGGGGACATCAGATCTCCTCAGAGGATCATATCACACAAGATACATATGAGGAGCCGTCCACTATCCCAGATACACCCTCAGCCCCTCACAGCAAAGATCTCTCATCTCATCCTGTTATACAAGTCCCATCTTCTGCTCCATCACAGCAAGCTGACATTTACAGAGAAGACGATGGACATCAAAGAGAAAAGACTGGAAAGCCTCAGTTTTCATGTTCAGAATGTGGAAAATGTTTTACTTGGAAATCAGTTTTCGTTACCCATCAAAGAATTCACACAGGGGAGAAGCCATTTTCATGTTCAGAATGTGGGAAATGTTTTACTCAGAGATCAAAACTTGTTAACCATCAAAGAAATCACACAGGAGATAAACCATTTTCATGTTCAGAATGTGGAAAATGTTTTACTTGGAAATCAGGTCTTGTTACCCATCAAAGAACTCACACAGGGGAGAAGCCATTTTTGTGCCCAAAATGTGGAAGATGTTTTGCTCACAAATCAGTGCTTGATACACATCAAAGATCTCACAAAAATGAGAAGCCATTTTCATGTTCAGAATGTGGGAAATATTTTAAACACAAATCAGATCTTGTTAAGCATCGGAGAATTCACACAGGGGAGAAGCCATTTTCATGTTTGGAATGTGGGAAATGTTTTACTGAGAAATCAGTTCTTGTTAAGCATCAGAGAACTCACACAGGGGAGAAGCCTTTTTCATGTTCGGAATGTGGAAAGTGTTTTATTCAGAAAGCAAGTCTTCTTTACCATAAAAGAATTCACACAGGGGAGAAGCCATTTTTATGTTCAGCATGTGGGAAAGGTTTTAAGTGGAAATCACATCTTGTGGTTCATGAAAAAATTCACAAAAGGGAGCAGCCATTTTCTTGTTCACAATATGGTAAATTATAAGCGATCTCTTCTTAGGAGACCTTAGACCCCTGACGTTCCATGATAGCATAGTAAAACCAGCCATTGTGAAGTATAAGTGACTATCAGCAAATACTGTATGGTAATATGCACCCTATGATAATATGTAATAACACTTGTCATAACGTGTACTTGAAGAAACTTCTTGAATAAAAAACAAACTAAATGAAATAGAACAGTATCCTTGGATTGTCCATAAGAAATAGTACTCAAAACACTCAGAATATGGCTAAGAATAAACAAAACATAGGTGCTGGTTGATGGCACCAAAGTGGCTCTGTTAATGGGGCAGAACCCGTCATCATGAAAACAGTAAAGGCTCCTATCAGCCAAACAATGGTATAAAAGAACAACAGAATAGGGCAAGGTCCAGCTTCAATAGCACCCTAAGGATACTCATCTGCACTTGACCGCAGAACTCTCTGGGTCTTTCTGAAGCCACAAGTGCATCATTCCTGGTGCGGTGAGTGCCGCCGCCGCCGCTGTCTTCTGGCCCAGTCATCAGCCTCTACAGGAGTGTTGAAGAAGATTGCTCGATCGCTATCTACAAATTGCAGCCGCGCCGGGTAAGCCATAGAGTATGCCACACCCAGGTCACAAAGGCAGGCTTTAACTGAGGTGATAGAGGATCTTTGTTTTTGCAGCTCTGCTGAGAAGTTGGGAAGAATAGACACTTTAACATTGTCGTATATGATATCTCACTTCCGTCTGGACGTGCGGAGGATAAGATCTGTCATTACAGTTGAGAATGCTGGCAAGCAATGGGCATGCCGGAGCTCCTGGGGGAGGGGGGTACGCAGGCACCGGGTGCTCTTTCAACAGTAAAGGCTATAGAGAAGTTATTGTCAGCAAAAGTCTCCTTAAAGAGGATGTACCACCAGGTACATCCTCTTTAACCTGAACCGCCGGATCGAACGGCGCCGGAACGTGAAAGCCGATGCCGCGGTTTGTTTTTTTAAACCGAGGCCCGGTTTCTGTGCACGGCGCCATTCTATGCACTGGAAGTGGCCGGTGCTGAAGCACTGGAGGCCAGCCGGGCCGCCCCCAATGGGAGGTAATTCCCTCCCCTGTATGACGCGGCTCCATTCATTCTAACTGAGCCGCGTCATACAGGGGAGGACATTCCCTCCCACTGGGGGCGGCCCGCGAACGGCACCGCGGCACCGACTTCCCCGTGTCGGCGCCGTTCAATCCGTAGGTTCAGGTTAAAGAGGATGTATCTGGTGGTACATCCTCTTTAAGCCATTTTTCCACAAAAGCAGTAGGATTCTGCCCTTCCGCTCTTTCAGGCATACCAAAGACCCGAATGTTATTACATCGGAGCCTGTTTTCAAGGTCGTCACAGGGTGAGCTGCGATGCCAAGGAGGACACTATATTAGTCAGGAGGTGAACATTATCCTCCAGTGAGAAGATGCGATCCTCAGCTTGTGTAATTCTTCCCCTGAGCTTCTGTAAGTCCTGTCTCAGGAGCCCCACGTCAATTTTCACCTTCTCAAGTTTTAACTGTAAACTTGTATTTACATGAGGTGATTGCTTGGAGAAGTTCCCTCATCGTAGGCTCACTGTCCTCGTCTTAGGCGGAGGGTCCGGCTGCTGGCTCAGGATCAACCTCAGCTGCTTGCTTCTTGGCGCCATCTTGGTTTTCCTCTCTGGCATAATCTCGGAGCTTCTCCAGCCCGGGGCATTCCTTCACCTTGCCAAAATCTTGTTTGCCGATCTTGCCCAACGCTTCCAGGGTAAGGTGGGCTGCGGTGGGAGTCAGGATAAGAGACAGAAGGCTGATAAAGACGGGCACAGGACGGGAGCTGTGTCTACATGCGACCGCTCTACTCAAGCGGTGAGCCACGCCCCCCCCTTAAAGGGGTAGTGTGGTGCAAAACATTTATTCCCAAAATAACACACATTACAAAGTTATACAACTTTGTAATGTGCGTTATGTAATGTGCGTTATGTCCCCACCCCACCCACGCTAGACCCGGAAGTTGGTGCATTATACTCACCGCATTCGTGTCGACCCCCGGCCGCCATCTTGTGATAATGACAACATCTTTGAGAGGTTATGCTCAGCCAATCGCGGCTGAGCAGCTGATGACGCGGCAGAGGGGGGGGGCGGCATGAGGGACGGCTAGAGCGGTTCAGCCAGCCTCCCTAAGATGTCGTCATTGTCACAAGATGGAGGTCGGGGGTCGACACGAATGCGGTGAGTATAATGCACCACACTTCCGGGTCTAGCGTGGGTGGGGGGGAACACAGGGAAGGGGGTCATTCGCTTACATAACACACATTACAAAGTTGTATAACTTTGTAATGTGTGTTATTTTGTGAATAAATGTTTAACACCGCACTACCCCTTTAAGTATAAATTACTATAAATATTTCTTTCCTCTTGCGTTTTATCCCCTACAGGTTTTTTGTGTCATGTGATTCTTTATCTTGTGCCTGAATTTCTGTTGAAGAATTGGAGAAAAACAATCCAAAAAGCACCAATATGTATATAGAAATGGTGTTTTATCCCCTCTGTATTAGTCTATGGGAAAAATGGGGAAAATGCAGCGTAGACTGTCTATATCTGCATGTGGTGCGATGCTAAAAATAAAAAAAGACTTTGGGAGCGGTAACGTCTTCTGTGTGAACTAGTCTTTAGAAATGGTAAATTACACTTGGTGAGAGGTGAGGATTTCGTCACTCCTAAATACAACACGTCCAAAGAGACCTCTGCCCGGCTCGCTGCCGTCCTCCCAGGGTGATCTCCCACTTCCCCGAGCTCCGAAATACCAAACAATGGAGAGCGAAGGTGACATCAGATGAGACCGTAAGTAAGTATCATTATAGAAGGAAGTGCGGAGGTTACACTCAGGAGGGGAGTTCTGGAACGCTCCCCCCCCCCACACCTCCAGGTTCTCGTTCTGATCCCAGCGGACGTCCATATCAGTCTCTGCTTCCTGTAACATCTTTCAGCATCTGGAGAGAAACACTGGGACATCCGAATCAATAACTGGTTCAGTATATTCTTCACTAGGTTCTATTCATTTCATATCCACATATACATATACACGTATATATACATACATATACATATACACGCATCAAGATATCACATCACTTTCTTAAAGGGGTTGTCCAGTGTGGGGGCACTTTTTCGGGGGGGAATGGGGAGGAGGTGGCTGAAATAAAAGACGTCCACTCACCTCCCCGCTTCCAGCGGCGGCTCACTCATCACGGCGCTCCGGTCCCCGGTTCCCGGCCGCTTCCGGGTGTCTGACGCCGCCCGAGACGCTACGTGTCAGGGCCGCTCAGCCACTCAGTGAAGGAGGCGGGATCCGTGTGAAGTCCGCTCGGAATCCGCCTCCTTCACTGAGTGGCTGAGCGGCCCTGAGACGTAACGTCTCGGGCGGCGTCAGACACCCGGAAGCAGCCGGGGACCGGAGCACCGCGATGAGTGAGCCACCGCTGGAACCGGGGAGGTAAGTGGACGTCTTTTATTTCAGCCACCTCCGCCCCGGTCCCCCCCAAAAAGTGCCCCCACACTGGACAATCCCTTTAAGGACAATCACTAACCGAAGGCGACACAGAGTGACCTCGATCTCTACCATCTCTGTGGCCGTGAGACCCCCGCAGCCTCTCACACATTACATAACAGGGAATTATTGAGGATAAGAAGTGTGAAAGTTTTATGGTCCTGATAGATGTCTGGTCCATGTACATATACAGCTCAGCTACATGTACATTACACACATACATCTCTATTGTGTACATATACAGCTCAGCTACATGTACATTACACATATACAGCTCAGCTACATGTACATTACACACATATACAGCTCATCTACATGTACATTACACATATATACAGCTCAGCTACATGTACATTACACACATACAGCTCAGCTACATGTACATTACATATATACAGCTCTATGTGTACATTGATAAGTTTACTTTTTTGTTTTGCCTGACTTTATGAAGCCAGACTTTCCCCAGGATAGAACGGTTCCTAATGAGAGTTAGCAGCTGCAGTTCTGCTTACAATTTAAAATCACAGACACAGACAGCTGATGTACGTATCAGTAATATAAGTTGGGGAAGCGCACCCTTTATTGTTTTGTGTTAACTTTTATAGACAAAATATGATGTGGCATTACTCATGCGCAGTGTATTCAAGTATTGCAAACGTAACATATATACATCATCTAAGGTGTCAAACTTTTTATGAAAACCATATATCAACTGATCCTTTTTGTCACGGTTAGTAACATTGATATGGATCCTTAAACATATCTTTTGACTCACAGGTCTCTTTGCAGACACTTGGACTCTTGGCCTCAGTTATATCGCTTCTTTTAAGGCCACTAGTATCACCTCAGACATTGGCTTTGTTCTCTCCCATAGTTTTGGCTGACCTGTAAAGAAGACATCAGTACAGACAAGGACATACCTATATAGGCCACCTGTAAGGACATACCTATATAGGCCCCCTGTAAGGACATACCTATATAGGCCACCTGTAAGGACATACCTACAGGGGTTTGCAATAAATTAGAATATCAACAAAAAGGTTTTTTTTTTTCAGTAATTCAATTCAAAAAGTGACCTCATATATTCTATAGAGTCATTACATAGAGTGAACTTTTTCAAGCGTTTATTTCTGTTAAAGTTGATGATTATGGATTACAGCCAAGAAAAACCCAAAAGTCGGTATTTCAGAAAATTAGAATAATTAACCCAAAACACCTGCAGTTGCTTCCTCAGTGTTATAAAAAGCCCCTTAGTCTGGTTCAGTATGCAACACAATCATGGGGAAGACTGCTGACTTGAAAGATGTCCAGAAGGAAGTAATTCACACACTCCACAAGGAGGGTAAGCCACAAAAAATCATTGCTAAAGAAGCTGGCTGTTCTCAGAGTGCTGTATCAAAGCATATTAATGGAAAGCTGAGTGGAAGGAAAAAGTGTGGTAGAAAAAGGTGCACTAGCAACCAGGAGAACCGCAGTGTTAACATGATTGTAATGAAAATGCCATTCAAAAATTTGGGAGAGATTCACAAAGAGTGGACGGCTGCTGGAGTCAGTGCTTCAAAAGCCAGAAGCACATCCGGACGTCTGCAGGACTTAGGCTACAAGTGTCGCATCCCATGTGTCACTCCTGACCAAGAAACAAGGCCAGAAGCGTCTTATCTGGGCCAAGGAAAAGAAGAACTGGACTGTTGATCAGGGGTCCAAGGGGCTGATTTCAGATAGAAGTAAATTTTATATTTCATTTGGAAATCTCAGTCCCAGAGTCTGGAGGAAGAGTGGAGAGGCCCAATCCAAGCTGCTTGAGGTCTAGTGTGAAGTTTCCACAATCAGTGATGGTTTGGGGAGCCATGTCATCTGCTGGGGTAGGGTCACTGGGTTTCATCAACACCAAAGTCAGCGCTGCCGTCTACCGGGACATTTTAGAGCACTTCATGCTTCCCTCTGCTGAAAAGATTTTTGGAGATGGAATTTTCCTCTTCCACCAGGATTTGGCACCCGTCCACACGGCCAAAAGTACCAATCCCTGGTTTACTAACCACAGCATCACTGGGCTTGATTGGCCAGTAAACTCGCCAGACCCATAGAGAATTTATAGGGTATTGTCAGAGGAAGATGAAAGACACCAGACCCAACAATGCAGACGAGCTGAAGGCCGCTATCAAAGCAACCTGGGCTTCAATAACACCTCTGCAGCGCCATCAGCTGATCGCCTCCATGCCACATTGTCGCATTGATGCCGTCATTCATGCAAAAGGTGCCCCAGCCAAGTATTGAGGGCATTTAGGCCCCATTCACACGTCCGTGTCAGTTTTTACTGTCAGGAAATCCTGATCAGAAGGCCTTAAATGTCATCAGGAAAGTATCAGGATTTCCTGACCGTAATCCGTTTTTACCTTCAGGAAACCATCAGGAAAAACCTTCAGGATTTCCTGATGAGAAGAAAAATAGGACATGTATTTCTGCAAACTGGATGGTCACAGCTTGCAGAATTACAACTCCCATCATGCTTGGCTGACAGGTCATGATGGAAGTTGTACTTCTGCAGTCTGTGGTCACCCAGGTTGCAGTACATGATGGGAGTTGTACTTCTGCAACCTGGATGGCCACAGGCTGCAGAAGTACAACTCCCATCATGACCTGTCAGCAAGGCATGGTGGGAGTTGTACTTCTGCAACCTGGATGGCCACAGGCTGCAGAGGTACAACTCCCATCATTTGTCAGCAGGGGCATGGTGGGAGTTGTACTTCTGCAACCTGGATGGCCACAGGCTGCAGAGGTACAACTCCCATCATGACTTGTCAGCAGGGGCATGGTGGGAGTTGTACTTCTGCAACCTGGATGTCCACAGGCTGCAGAGGTACAACTCCCATCATGGCCTGTCAGCAGGGGCATGGTGGGAGTTGTAGTTCTGCAACCTGGATGGCCACAGGCTGCAGAGGTACAACTCCCATCATGGCCTGTCAGCAGGGCATGATGGGAGTTTTAATCTCACCTGTCCTGGTCTCCTGGCCGCCGGGGGGGGGTGCCGCAAGTGGCCGTGGGGAGGGTTCGGGGGTGCCGCGGGGGGTGCGGGGGTACCGCGAGTGGCCGTGCGGGGGTGCCGTGAGTGCCCGCGGGGGGGGGGGGGGGGGGGGTGCGGGGGGGCCGCGAGTGGCCGCCGGGGGTACCTGCAGACAAGGATGCGGACGAAGAGGCAGCAGGAGGCCGGGGCAGAGGCGGAAGGTGAGTGAAACTCCGGACGCTTTCCTGATGTGCATCAGGAAAGCGTCCGGGGCCCGGGCGCTCCCATAGACTCCTATGGGGGCGTCCGGGCCGGATTTCCGGACGAAAATAGGACCGGTTCTAAAAAATCCGGTCCTATTTTCCGGAACGGACACCCTATGCGTCCGTAAATCCGGGTGGTTTTTCCGGACGTGTGAAGGGGGCCTTACTGTACAGACTTTTTATTTGGTCAACATTTCTGTGTTAAAAAAAAAAATTTCAGTTGGTTTTATATAATATTCTAATTTTCTTAAATACTGACTTTTAGTTTTTTTGTGGGCTGTAATCCATAATCATTAACTTTAACAGAAATAAACACTTGAAAAAGTTCACTCTAACTGTAATGACTCTATAGAATATATGAGGTCACTTTTTGAATTAAATTACTGAAAAAAAATAAGTAAATTTTTGTTGATATTCTAATTTATAGCAAACCACTGTATATAGGCCACCTGTAAAGACATACCTATATAGGCCACCTGTAAAGACATACCTATATAGGCCACCTGTAAGGACATACCTATATAGCCACCTGTAAGGACATACCTATATAGGCCACCTGTAAGGACATACCTATATAGCCACCTGTAAGGACATACCTATATAGGCCCCCTGTAAGGACATACCTATATAGCCACCTGTAAGGACATACCTATATAGGCCCCCTGTAAGGACATATCTATATATGCCACCTGTGGCAGTTGGATGAAGTCCACTTACATTCCCTGAAACAGGCAGGAAGATGATGACAGACTATGCAGACAGGCACTTTACCGTGTTACCTACAGTAGGCTATATACAAAACAACAAAGAAGGACAATGAATGGCGCACCCACAAATATGTAATCAATAAATTCAATATCTTTATTATCAAAACATATAAACAAAACAGCAAATGGACATACACTTAAAAACACCTAAAAACCCAATACGGGAAAACCATCACAGGGAGTGCACATAACGATAATTATGTCCCTCCCACCGCAGCCCCAAAAGAACAAATTACTACCAGGCCCTGTGTGCCGTCTGGTAAGATAAATGTCAAACCTGACTACTCCAATAGTACTCCTCCTAAAGTGCACGTGCTCACAAGAAATACATGAATGAATAAATAAATAAATAACTGTAGAAAATGGCGTTAGCACCTGTAGTTTATGGCTCGCCGCAGTAGGATGACATCAAAGAGGTTTCTTTATAAAATGGAGATTTATTGCTTCTTCTTTAAAAGTAGTGAAATTACAGAATTGAATAGAAAAGAATATCAGAGAAACGTCTTACAGCCCTTAGTGTCCTTAGTTCATATGAGTCCTTTGAAGTGAAGGGTTTGTCTTACAAATCGTCACGAGCTTCAAGCAGCTGTTGCTTCACTCAAGCATCCTGGATGACATTCCTTCCTTCACGCTTCCATCATGGATTCCTCACGCTTACATCACAACCTTCTCCTTGAAGGCTCTGGATCCTTCTTGTGACATAGGGCTCATACCCAGTGGCGTAGCCACCGTGGTCGCGGGGGTCGCCGCCGCGACCGGGCCCGCCACAAGGGGGGCCCGCGGGGCCCCCCGATCAATCACTCTTGTGACCGCAAGCATTGTTTTGCTTGCGGTCACAAGAGTCTGGCTCCGTCTTTCCCCGACTGCTGCGCGGCTGCCGGGGGTGTCGCGTCTTACCCCCAGCAGCGCGCGCATCCCAGAGCTCCCTGCGCGCCTTGGGCCCTGACTTCCGGTTTCCGGCGCGCAGGGAGTTCTGGGATGCGCGCGCTGCCGGGGGTAAGACGCGACACCCCCGGCAGCCGCGCAGCAGCCGGGGACAGACCAAGAGGAGTGAGAATCAACGTGGGAGCGCGATGTCAGGTGAGTTAAGTTTTGTTTTTTTATCAGCCTGTACGGGTGGGGGGAAAGGAGGGGGGCATCTATGAGGGTGGGGGGGAAGGAGGGGGGGCATCTATGAGGGTGGGGGGGGAAGGAGGGGGGCATCTATGAGGGTGGGGGGGAAAGAGGGGGCATCTATGAGGGTGGGGGGGAAAGAGGGGGCATCTATGAGGGTGGGGGGAAAGAGGGGGCCATCTATGAGGGTGGGGGAAAGGAGGGGGCATCTATGAGGGTGGGGGGAAAGGAGGGGGCCATCTATGAGGGTGGGGGGAAAGGGGGGGCATCTATGAGGGTGGGGGGAAAGGAGGGGGCCATCTATGAGGGTGGGGGGAAAGAGGGGGCCATCTATGAGGGTGGGGGGAAAGGAGGGGGGCATCTATGAGGGTGGGGGGAAAGAGGGGGGGGGCATCTATGAGGGTGGGGGGAAAGGAGGGGGGCATCTATGAGGGTGGGGGGAAAGGAGGGGGCCATCTATGAGGGTGGGGGGAAAGAGGGGGCCATCTATGAGGGTGGGGGGAAAGGAGGGGGGCATCTATGAGGGTGGGGGGAAAGAGGGGGCCATCTATGAGGGTGGGGGGGAAGGAGGGGGCCATCTATGAGGGTGGGGGGAAAGAGGAGCAATCTATGAGGGTGGGGGGAAAGAGGGGCCATCTATGAGGGTGGGGGGAAAGAGGGGCCATCTATGAGGGTGGGGGGAAAGAGGGGGCCATCTATGAGGGTGGGGGGGAAGGAGGGGGGCATCTATGAGGGTGGGGGGAAAGAGGAGCAATCTATGAGGGTGGGGGGAAAGAGGGGCCATCTATGAGGGTGGGGGGAAAGAGGGGCCATCTATGAGGGTGGGGGAAAGAGGGGCCATCTATGAGGGTGGGGGGAAAGAGGGGGGCCATCTATGAGGGTGGGGGGAAAGAGGGGGGCCATCTATGAGGGTGGGGGGGGAAGGGGACCATCTATAAGGGAGAGAGGAAGGGGACCATCTATAAAGGGGGGGAAAGGGGACCATCTATAAGGGAGGGGGGGAAGGGGACCATCTATAAGGGAGGGGGGGAAGGGGACCATCTATAAGGGAGGGGGGGGAAGGGGACCATCTATAAGGGAGGGGGGGGAAGGGGACCATCTATAAGGGAGGGGGGAGAAGGGGACCATCTATAAGGGAGGGGGGGGGGGGGAAGGGGACCATCTATAAGGGGGGGGGGAGGGGACCATCTATAAGGGAGGGTGGGGGGAGAGGGGGCCATCTATAAGGGAGGGTGGGGGGAGAGGGGACCATCCATAAGGGAGGGTGAGGAGAGAGGGGGCCATCTATAAGGGAGGGGGTATAGGGGGCCATCTATAAGGGAGGGGGTAGAGGGGGCCATCTATAAGGGAGGGGGTAGAGGGGGCCATCTATAAGGGAGGGGCCCATCTATTTGGGGGGGCAACATAGGGGGAGAGGGAATACACAGAGGGGGGCATATATTATTAGGAGGTCACATAGAGTCAGGCTACCCACTAAATGAGGGTGTAAAGGGGCCAGTACAGATGTGCAGTGTGTAGAGAGATGGAGATGGTGTCAGAGTGTGGAGCCTAATATGTCTGTCTGGCAGATTCTGTGGATTCGTGGCTCTGAGAAGTTCTCATAACGGCCCAGGACAGATGGAGAAGATGATGAAAAGGAAAGAACTCCGATCAGAAAAGACGTCTCCTGTGAGTCACCTGATATAACTGCACTGTAATGTATATGGTGTATAGAGCCTGTGTAGAGCTGGGGCCACCTCTATATGACTGGATGAGGTGATTTAGTATACTGGATTTGGTCAGTAACAATATGGTGGTGATGGTAGTGGTTGTGGTGTGGCGGTAATGTTTCCTCCCTATATACTGGTATTACTGGTAATATTGGTCTCAGTATACAGGATTTGGTCGGTAACAGTATGGCGGTAATAGGTAATATCTGTCTTGGTGTGTGTGTGTGTGTATATATATATATATATATATATATATATATATATATATATATATACATACAGTGGTACCTTGGTTTAAGAGTAACTTCGTTTAAGAGCGTTTTGGTTTAAGAGCTCACAGTTTTTCAAAATTGTGACTTGGTTTAAGAACATTGCTTTGGTTTAAGAACTTCCTGTATTGGGTGGGAGCGCGAGTGGAGAAGGGGCATGGCCTGCATAGCGGGGTCTACAGCACTGTACTCTAAACACCTTCCAAATCATAGCAGATCCCCTTCAGGCTGGGGCTTACATCAGGGGACAGGACTGTGGGGGGGGGGGTAATCTCTCCATAGCTGTAACCCCTCTCTCCCCGGACAGAGAGCGCTGCATGTATGTGCCCACATCTGTACTGCTCATTCCTTCCTGCTCCCTGCAGTCTCTGTCAGCCCTTGTGTTTCCCATCCTCTCCATTACTGTACAGTACAGAATAATAAATATATTTGGGGTGCGGAACCAATTGTCTGCATTTACATGATTTCTTATAGGAAAATTTGCTTTGGTTTAAGAGTGGATTTGGATTACAAGCACGGTCCTGGAACGAATTATGCTCATAATCCAAGGCACCACTGTGTGTGTGTGTATATATATATATATATATATATATATATATATATATACACACACACACACACAACAATAGCATCACTTGGTCGTGAAAGGAGGGGGGGGGGGGGCCCAAGTTGGCCTCTCGCACCAGGGCCCAGGAGACATTAGCTACGCCCCTGCTCATACCTTCTGTACAGCCCTGATCCAACCCACCTCCATCTTGGTAACTACCATCTTATATAGGGTTCTTGACTCACTGTCAATGTCATGTGTGTGGGCGTGTTTATTATAATTGGGTGTTTGTGTCTGCACATATATGACCATAACAAATATAGAACTCTTTCTCTATGCATCAGCATAACCTGTTTCCAGCTATGGATGTATAGTTATCCTGCTGTGTACAGCATTACCACCCTACATACGTCATGTAACCGTGAATAGTGCTGTGTACACTTATGTATCTATTTCCAACTTATACACGTCTCCTTAGTATAGAATATGATATTATAATGTCAGTATTACAATCACTTTATACAGTGAATAGTGTTGTGCTATTATGGTGAGGTCAGCAGTATATATATATATATGACTTACATTATATTATACCAAGATATTGTTCATTGTAAAACACATCATATTTAACAATAATCACATGTGAAATATAAATAATTCATAAACCAATCCATAAACATGTCCAAAAAAGTGACCAAGTGCTAAGCCACCCTATCACTGGAGAGTCAAGGTAAATCAATAACACTATAGTCGCATGTCACCCAGGGCTCTGGAATCGGGCTCCGGTCTGCAAACCCTACGCGTATCGTTACATCACGTGACTTCGTCAGGGGTAATGGCTCTACATTTGATACATCCTTATATACCCATTTGCCCACAAAAATACATAAATACAAACAACATTCAGGTGTCCATTACCATATCCATTGAGGGAGAACATCCTACCTACAGTAGGCTATGACAGGTGTAGATAATACAGCCGTACACAACCCTCTCTGCTATATTTGTTGTCCCCTGGGCCGCCAGATGTGAGGATACTACATCACATTACACATGGCTTCCTTCTGCTGGTTTTGTCAGATAACTCACAGTAAGATACAAGGCAGGCGGCAAACACAGTTTCTTATTTACTGTCTGGATGCCATTTTACCCCTGTACCTCCTCTCCATCCGCTGGTCTCTCAGCTTGTTACTGCTCATCTGTGGAAAAGACTTAAAGGGAACCTGTCACCCCCCGTGCCGGGGTGACAGGCTCCCGACCCCCCGTTAGAGCCCCATATACTTACCTAATCCCGCCGGGTCCCGCTTCTGGAGGTGGTCGGGTGACGGAGATCTCAGCCGCTGCAGCCCGGCGCGCGCGCTGAGAGATGAGTCCAACACCCATAGAGAATGACGGGAGAGTCCAGCGCTCCGTCATTCTCTATGAGCGTTGGACTCATCTCTCAGCGCGCGCGGCGGGCTGCAGCGGCTGAGATCTCCGTCACCCGACCACCTCCAGAAGCGGGACCCGGCGGGATTAGGTAAGTATATGGGGCTCTAACGGGGGGTCGGGAGCCTGTCACCCCGGCACGGGGGGTGACAGGTTCCCTTTAAAAACAAACAGATCCACATCTCCCCATCCACCTGTATAATATGTGCAGTTACCTCAGGAAGAGACCGGAAACATCTCCCCATTCCCTTGTACACTATGTACGGTTACCTCAGGAAGAGACCGGAAACATCTCCCCCTCCACCTGTACACTATGTACGGTTACCTCAGGAAGAGACTGGAAACATCTCCCCCTCCACCTGTACACTATGTACGGTTACCTCAGGAAGAGACTGGAAACATTTCCCCATTCCCTTGTACACTATGTACGGTTACCTCAGGAAGAGACCGGAAACATCTCCCCATTCCCTTGTACACTATGTACGGTTACCTCAGGAAGAGACCGGAAACATCTCCCCATTCCCTTGTACACTATGTACGGTTACCTCAGGAAGAGACCGGAAACATCTCCCCATTCCCTTGTACACTATGTACGGTTACCTCAGGAAGAGACTGGAAACATCTCCCCATTCCCTTGTACACTATGTACGGTTACCTCAGGAAGAGACTGGAAACATTTCCCCATTCCCTTGTACACTATGTACGGTTACCTCAGGAAGAGACCGGAAACATCTCCCCATTCCCTTGTTCACTTTGTACGGTTACCTCAGGAAGAGACCGGAAACATCTCCCCATTCCCTTGTACACTATGTACGGTTACCTCAGGAAGAGACTGGAAACATCTCCCTATTCCCTTGTACACTATGTAAGGTTACCTCAGGAAGAGACTGGAAACATTTCCCCATTCCCTTGTACACTATGTACGGTTACCTCAGGAAGAGACTGGAAACATCTCCCTATTCCCTTGTACACTATGTACGGTTACCTCAGGAAGAGACCGGAAACATCTCCCCATTCCCTTGTACACTATGTACGGTTACCTCAGGAAGAGACTGGAAACATCTCCCTATTCCCTTGTACACTATGTAAGGTTACCTCAGGAAGAGACTGGAAACATTTCCCCATTCCCTTGTACACTATGTACGGTTACCTCAGGAAGAGACTGGAAACATCTCCCCATTCCCTTGTACACTATGTACGGTTACCTTGGGAAGAGAACGGAAACTACAGCATCGTCAGCTTAATCCATCATCCGTCTCTGGAGATGACTGTGTGAACCTGAACGTTGTGTCAGTCACTCTCTTTGTCAGCTCTTCTGCTTCTTTGAAAAGTTTTTACTCATTGGTTTGCCCAGGGACCCAACAAAATCTTTAATTTGCCAATTAACCCACAATGGTGGGTTTTATATAGACCTCTGCACAGTTACCTCCAACCATCTTACATGTCTCAGTGATTGTCCTCACACCTCGGACAGGGTGGTTGATGTTAGTGGTACGTCATGCTGCGTGGTCACCGTATATCCTTGTGTCTTGTGTCATCCATCTTTGTAAAATCTGGGATTATCTACAATGAAAACTTTTAAACTTTCATTAATATTTGGGCTTTCAGTTACATTTTCATCTTTCAGATTTGAAATATCAAACACAATAGTAACAAAAACACAATAAACATCTTTAGTCATCAAAAATAAAAAAAAGTTTTTGCAGTGTTTTAGATTTTTTTTATTTTTAATCAAAATGGGCTACTCCCATTTCCATTTACCTCTATCCCTCCCTCATTTGAATCCACATCAAGAGGCAACAGAGATGCTGGATTCAATATAGTACACCTAGCAAAAGTAATACTGGAGCATTAGGAGTGCACACTGGAGGCGGCATAGTTACCTAGCCATGGATATGGGTTTGGCTTTACTAGGGATAAAACGACATAGGGTCATGATAGGGCCCAAGCTTGGCTTAGTGTTTTATACTAGTTTGTTAGAATCATCACAAAACTGTTAATTAAAAAAAAAAAATCTCTGAGAGTTCTGTGCCCCCACCCCCCCTCAATGACACTAATTAGGATGGGCACGGGGGGAAGGGCAGAAATGCCAGAAACTAAAATGGCCACTAGACTAGAAGTGATATCAGACATAACAAAGCCTGTGTTTTCAGACAATGATATAATGGTTGCAGTTGTTTATGATTCCTTGGCAAGGACATATTAGAAATCACTGTCCTTCTCTCCTCAGTGAGGTGGTTAACCCCTTGTGTAATACAATGTCCCAGAGAAGTTACCCGGGCCTGACAATACTAAAGTTTGGACTTTGCAACCACTTTCAGCTAAAAAACTGGAGTAGGGATTGAGTTGCCATTTTACATGTTTTATGATCGAGACAATAGAAAATTATCAACATTTTGTAACATAACCACTTCTAAGGGAGGACACATGCTACAGTACAGCAGTGTATGGTGTAGGGGAGGACATTAACAGCTCTGATTTTTTTTTCTAACTTGGCTTGCAGCTGCTAAAACACCATCTCTACCAGTTTCGGTCCCCCACCCGGGCATTGCTTGTGTTACTGCAGCCCGCAGAGCTGATGGGGAAACCTTGTACAAAACAAGAAAACAAATAAAAAACTTTTGTGAGGCTGATTATATACCTCATGTGCCAAATCATTGTATGCTGCTAACATTCATTAACCTCTTTAGCTCCCTTTATATTATATCTAGCAATGAGCTCACCTGTTCTCCTTGCCCGTCTCTTCACCATCTGGCTGCAGCATTTACATCTGCCGTACCTGAGTCTAATGACCTCTCTCACTCATGGTCAGCCAACACTGGTTATAATCTCATTGTAAAGGCAAGGAGCATCTGAAAAGTGACATCTGACATTTTCATTCTACAGAGGTTTTCCATCTCTACCCACGTGGCATTATACACCATTTGAATTTAGGCTGCCCACCTCCAAAAAGGCATTGGTCTTACTATTAGGGGCACTATCAGGGGCACTTTAAATCAAAGTAACTACTTCAAAAGCTGACCAAGGGGAAGATTCCTGCAAAACAAAGGGTCTATACGCCACCATTGGAGGTAGGTTGGCTTTTGCAGTCAAGAATGTGTGGAGTTCCTGGACATTTTGATTACGAAGGACAGCTTTGGGTATGTTCGAACAGACCTTTATAGAAAAAGTACCTCAGTGAACTCTTTGCTCCATGCCTCATCGTTCCACCCTGAGTCTACAAAACGTGGGATTCCGGTGGGCCAGTTCTTGAGAGCCAGAAGGCTGTGCTCTGACGACTCCTCTTTCCTGAAACAGGCAGAAGATTTATCTCAACGATTTTGTGAAAGGGGATATAGCAAGAGAAACATTAAAAGAGGCCTTGATAGGGCCAAAGCAACTCAAAGGAAAGATCTATTGATCCCAAGGAAGAGAAACATGGAACAACAAGATGTGGTAAGATTTATTACTCCTTTCAACTCGCAGTGGCATGAAATGAAATTGGTTGAAGTTTTGGCCGATTCTACAGGCGGACCCGATCCTAAAAAAATGGGTTGGGGATAGCCCGTCTATTACATATCAACGTGCCAAAAATTTAAAAGATGAATTGGTCCACAGCTATCATAAGGGGGTGTCAGTGAAAAACGTCTTTGGCTCTAGCGGCCCCAAATGGGGATGCTCACCTTGTGGTATGTGTGTAGCTTGTCCAAATGTTAAAAAGTCTGAGGAATTTGTATCCAGTGATGGATTGAAGAAATTCAAAATAACCCAACATATCACCTGCAAGACGGAAGGAGTGATTTACTATGCCAAGTGCCCTTGTGACTTAATCTATGTAGGCTTAACCTCACGGAAATTGAAGGTGCGTGTGAGGGAACATATAGGTGACATCATGCGAGCTCAGAATGAGGATGACCTAATGAATTTAAAACCCATACCCAGACACTTTAAAACTATGCATCAGTGTGACCCTAGGGGTCTGAAAGTGAGAGGCATAGACAAGGTCTATGTAGACAGCCGAGGAGGAGATTGGAAGAAAAGACTAGCCCAGCTAGAAACCCAATGGATCATGAGAATCGATTGTGTATATCCAAAAGGCCTTAATGAAGTTTTAAGCTTTGCCCCATTCCTGTGAATATAGGTAGACTATAGTAATGTAGTTGTTCCTTTTTAGGATTTTAATTTTGTATATGTGTTACTTATTGTGTTTTAATTGTTTCTTAGATAAACAACATGCTGCCCCTGTACTTACCGTGGATCTTTGATGTATATGTCATCTCCGGTGACCTGTGAAGAGGAAGGAAGAAAGGAGTGATTTTTTTATGCTGCTTTATTGGAGTAGTCTTCTGTGTAAAATGCTCAGCTTCCATCTTGTCACCGTACCTACTGTTGTAATCATCTCCCCATCGGACGCTGAACCCTGTGCGAGCTGCGTCCCGGCTCCCATGGCAACGCGCTGCCTTGAAGTCCGGCCTACTCCTCTCACGTGACGCGTCACGTGCGGGGGGACCGTCGGACGGAGCGGCGTTGCGTCATCGGCGCGGTGACGTCTGACGCTTGGTGGAAGTGTCCTGAGATGGGGGGAGGATCCTTATACATATAAATACCGGTGGGCAGCCAATATTCATTAGCCCCGTGATCAAGCTGCCACGCGAAACGTGCGTTGGGGAGAGGGAGCCACTATAGACCACCGGACAACAGGTATACGGAGCACTTTGCTATTTGCACCTTTGGAAGCTGGGCATTCTATATGTTTACATACTCTGACTACACTTTAGTAATTGTATTTAGTATATATCTTCTGCACATGCACTTTATATACATCCAGTGTAGTTGTTTACCCAGGTTTTTCTGATATTTTCTTGTCCAGGTGTGATCTGTGGTTTACCTGTGCCATTTTCTGCATGTCTTACTATTTTTAACATTGTGTGTTTTGAATAAAGGAATTAATATTTATTATCTGTGGACTTACAGTATATTTATTGGTGTGCACAATATTTGTAGGATTTATGTGGTTGGTTAGAGTCGCACCATATACATAGAATTTGGTCATATAAAATTTATATGGATCTGGGGTTTGTATACAGATATATACTGGGTACAATGATGTAACATAATGATGTGGCTTGGGTCGGCCACACACACAATATTCTGCCTCATCTAGTTTTTTTCTGGTCACCGGCACATGTCCACCCAGCTGGACCTGTGCTCCCCACCTATTATCCTGAATTTTATTTCTATCTGCCCCTCTGGCTCTCATCTCTCCTTCGTCTACTCCACACCCTCCCCTTCTAGCACCCTAATCTTTGATTCCCTTCTTAGTTGTCTAAGCGTCCTCTACCTCACTATGAATAGTACTTACATTGACCCCTAAAGTTCCTGGAAATTCCAAGGACCCATTTGCCCTGCATGTTACATGTAGGTCTGGTTACCTACCCACAAGGCAAAATAAGTGTGCACAGGAGTGTGAGGAGTTTCCCAGGTGTTGGTCAGAGAGCCAGAGGTTGGTGGGGCTAAGGCATGTATCTGCCTTCATATCAAAACTCCTCAAGATCTGTTCTAGGTCTTACACTGCATCTTCTCATGCCCATCGCTAACTATATCTTAGCTGGTCAATTTCCCCTAGTTCTTCCTTAAAGATAATGGGTTCCTCTTTTTAGTGAACATCTGTCCCATTCTCGCACCCAGCCCTAGGTAGCTTATTGGGGATTCTCCAAACCTCTCTAGGTGTTATAATAGGCTCCTGCTTGCGCGGGTGGGACGCCTTCCCTCTTTGCCGTCCTCCTAAGCGGCGAGAATAATCCACAGATCTACTGATCCGTGACGCCTAAACCTTGTACCGAATCGACAGGGCACAAGCAAGGAGTGGAACTAATACAAGTCCTATTTCCACTGTTATCCAGTCACAGTATGGCGGTATTGGTCCGGTCTGGTGTGGCTGTGTTATCCAGTCACAGTATAGTGGTATTGGTCAGGTCTGGTATGGCGGTGTTATCCAGTCACAGTATGGTGGTATTGGTCAGGTCTGGTGTGGCAGTGTTATCCAGTCACAGTATGGTGGTATTGGTCAGGTCTGGCAGTGTTATCCAGTCACAGTATGGTGGTATTGGTCAGGTCTGGTATGGAGGTGTTATCCAGTTACAGTATGGTGGTATTGGTCGGGTCTGGTATGGCAGTGTTATCCAGTCACAGTATGGCGGTATTGGTCAGGTCTGGCGGTGTTATCCAGTCACAGTGTGGCGGTATTGGTCAGGTCTGGTATGGCGGTGTTATCCAGTCACAGTATGGTGGTATTGGTCAGGTCTAGTGTGGCGGTGTTATCCAGTCACAGTGTGTCAGTATTGGTCAGGTCTGGTGTGGCGGTGTTACCCAGTCACAGTATGGCGGTATTGGTCTGGTATGGCGGTGGTAGTCAGTCACAATATGGCGGTATTGGTCAGGTCTGGTATGGCAGTGTTCTCCAGGCACAGTATGGTGGTATTGGTCAGGTAGGTCTGGTGTGGCAGTGGTAAATGTGACGCCTGGAGCTATTACCTACCAATCTACCAATCCTGTGGTGAGAATTCCTCCAGACAATATGCAGACGGCTCTAATCATTGATTCAATGTGGAAATTTGTTTATGTTTTAAGCAGCTAACAACCATGAAAAACGCGATTCTGACAATGTTTTTACATGTATAGAAATGCATGTGGCAGAAACCACTCTCCTCCACGCTCCCCAAGATGGAGCATCTTCAGGTTTAGCACCTAGGGCAGCAGCAGCAGCTGATAATACGGCCCTGCTCCCGGCCACTGGGGATTCACACATTCCACTCACAGGATCTTATGTGACGGACGCTTCTCCAGTTCTCAACATTCAACTGTTCTCGATATTATGCTGTATTACAAGGGTTAAGCATTAACCCTGGAAGGAAGAAAGGAATGGGAACTCTCACTCACAATGATATTTTTCAGGAACTCTGGCGCATATGTTACGTTTGCAATACTTGAATACACTGCGCATGAGTAACACCGCCATATATTTTGTCTATAAAAGCTAACACAAAACAATAAAGGGCCCGCTTCCCCAACTTATGTTACTGAGAAGTTTAACTTTTGTTTTACCTGACTTTATGGAGCCAGGCAAGTAAATATATGGCGGTGTTACTCATGCGCAGTGTATTCAAGTATTGCAAACGTAACATATGCGCCAGAGTTCCTGGAATATATCATTGTGAGTGAGAGTTCCCATTCCTTTCTTCCTTCCAGACCATATTTCTGTCACACACTGATCATCTTCTAATTCAGAGACCTGTATATATAGGTGTAGGTGTAATCCCACAGGTACGGTGTAAGCAGGTACAATCACATCACCTAGCCTTATCAACATATACAGCTCAGCTACATGTACATTACACATACATACATACAGCTCAGCTACATGTACATTACACATATACAGCTCAGCTACATGTGCATTACACACATATACAGCTCAGCTACATGTACATTACACATACATACAGCTCAGCTACATGTACATTACACATATACAGCTCAGCTACATGTACATTACACACATACAGCTTAGCTACTTGTACATTACACACACATACAGCTCAGCTACATGTACATTACACATATACAGCTCAGCTACATGTACATTACACATATACAGCTCAGCTACATGTACATTACACACATACAGCTCAGCTACATGTACATTACACACATACAGCTCAGCTACATGTACATTACACATATACAGCTCAGCTACATATACATTACACACATACAGCTCAGCCACATGTACATTACACACATACAGCTCAGCTACATGTACATTACACACATACAGCTCAGCTACATGTACATTACACACATATACAGCTCAGCTACATGTACATTACACATATACAGCTCAGATACATGTACATTACACACAGGGCTCTGCTGCATGTACATTACACATATACAGCTCAGCTACATGTACATTACACACATACAGCTCAGCTACATGTACATTACACACATACAGCTCAGCTACATGTACATTACACACATACAGCTCAGCTACATGTACATTACACACATACAGCTCAGCTACATGTACATTACATACATATACAGCTCAGCTACATGTACATTACACACACATACAGCTCAGCTACATGTACATTACACATATATACAGCTCAGCTACATGTACATTACACATATACAGCTCAGCTACATGTACATTACACACACATACAGCTCAGCTACATGTACATTACACACATACAGCTCAGCTACATGTACATTACACACATACAGCTCAGCTACATGTACATTACACATATACAGCTCAGCTACATGTACATTACACACATACAGCTCAGCTACATGTACATTACACACATACAGCTCAGCTACATGTACATTACACACATACAGCTCAGCTACATGTACATTACACACATACAGCTCAGCTACATGTACATTACATACATATACAGCTCAGCTACATGTACATTACACATATATACAGCTCAGCTACATGTACATTACACATATACAGCTCAGCTACATGTACATTACACATATACAGCTCAGCTACATGTACATTACACACATACAGCTCAGCTACATGTACATTACACACATACAGCTCAGCCACATGTACATTACACACATACAGCTCAGCTACATGTACATTACACACATACAGCTCAGCTACATGTACATTACACACATACAGCTCAGCTACATGTACATTACACATATACAGCTCAGCTACATGTACATTACACACAGGGCTCTGCTGCAGGCATATATAACATACACAGCTCTGCTCCACACACACACACAGCTCTGCTCCACACACATCACACACACACAGCTCTGCTCCACACACATCACTTCAGCTCATCCAGCACAGCAGAGTCCTGCATACACTGAGCAGCAGCCCCTGATCCTGTGACTCCTCCTCCTCCATGTGACTGATCACATGACTGTGACATCGTGGCAGGTCCTGGAAGCACACGGCTCCTGTACAGCTCTGCAGGCGGCTTCCTGTCCCGCCCGCTCCCTGCCCACAGTATGTACTAATGCTGGGTCACTGCTCACCTCTTGTACTTTTTCTTCCCATTCTTTATTATCCATTGTATCCTCTACTTTCTATTCATCTCTCCAGGATCCTCTGCTGATATCTTCTATATAAGAGACCGACCCATCAACCATGGAGAGAGACAGAGACAAGATGGCCGAGAGGATAATAACCCTCACCCTACACATACTCTTCCTGCTTACTGGGGAGGTGAGGGATTCTGGGAGTGATGTCATCATGACCTCATTCTTATCTATGGAATAACAGATGGATAGGACTGGAGAGGTGAGGGATTCTGGGAGTGATGTCATCATGACATCATTCTTATCTATGGAATAACAGATGGATAGGACTGGAGAGGTGAGGGATTCTGGGAGTGATGTCATCATGACATCATTCTTATCTATGGAATAACAGATGGATAGGACTGGAGAGGTGAGGGATTCTGGGAGTGATGTCATCATGACATCATTCTTATCTATGGAATAACATGGATAGGACTGGAGAGGTGAGGGATTCTGGGAATGGATGGAGTGATAGTAATGTGTCTCTCCATACACAGGATTACACAGTAGTGAAGAAGTCCTCTAGTGGGCGCTGTGGGGCCCCTGGGTGTGAAGGATGGGGAAGAACCCTGAGCCCAATCCCGGGGCCCCTGATACATGAGGAAATGGAGGAAGAGAAGATCCTAGAAGTCACCAACAAGATGGTGGAGCTGCTGAGTGGAGAGGTGAGACTGTGGCTGCTGGGAATGCTGGGACATTATACAGTAACACCACTGGAGGGGTGGGGGGGATGACTGTGTGACCATTGTGTGTGTCAGGTTCCTATAAGGTGTCAGGACGTGGCGGTCTATTTCTCCATGGAGGAGTGGGAGTATGTAGAAGGACACAAGGATCAGTACAAGGATGTGATGCTGGAGGATCAGCAGCCCCTCCCATCAGCAGGTAATAGACAGGACTATATACACACCTCCTCTCTGTATTATCTGGATGGAAAGAATGAATTCAGTCTCTGTATGTGTTCCCTCCAGTCAGATCCAGTAAGAGAACAGCACCAGAGAGATGTCCCCGTCCTCTTCTCCCACAGGATCAGGATCAGGTAGATGGAGATGTTCCCTATGATCTGTACATCCCACCTGACTTCTCCTACTGTCTGATGACTTTTACAATATTTCTCTCACATCTTATGAATCAGGGGGAAGATCTAATTGAGATTAATGCTCCAGATATGACAGTAAAAGAAGAAGAAGAGACAGATGTGAGCAGTGATGAGCAGTATAAGGAGAACATCACTACAGGGAAGGATTTGAATTCTATTAATGTTACATATATGATGATGAAAGAAGAAGAAACAGATGTGAGCAGTGATAAGCAGTATAAGGAGGACATTTCTATGGGGAAGAATCTGAATTTTATGAATGCTACAGACATAAGGGCAAAAGAAGAAGAGACAAATGACAGCAGTGATGAGCAGTATAAGGAAGACATCACTACAGGGAAGGATCTGAAGTATATTGATGCTATAAAGATAGAAGTTAAAGAAGAGCCAGATGTGAGCAGTGAGGAGCAGTATATGGAGGATATTACTACAGGGAAGGATCTTTACTTTATTAATCCTACAGACAAGATAATAAAAGAAGAAGAGACAGATGTGAGCGGTGATGAGCAGTATAAAGAGGACATCACTGCAGGGAAGGAACTGAACCATAATATTGCTATGCACAAGATAGTAAAAGAAGAAGAAGAGACAGATGACAGCAGTGATGAGCAGTATAAGGAGGACATCACTACAGGTAACCGCCCAGGTGAGTAGTGACCACTAAATGCAGAGAACAGTCACACCTTCTCCTCAGTCACCGGCTGTAACTATTCTGTGTGGAATATTATAAGCTTTGTGTCCTGTCAGTTTTCCAGCTATATAATCATTCAGCCTAAATTCTAATATACAGCACAGTCCCAGCGGACAATATATCACTATCAGTCTCACGTTGCTGCATCTATAGTGACTGTCCTCATCTTACAGCGTACCTGTTCTGAATTTTAAAAAAATCAATAGAACGGACAGATGGTAATGCAGACGGTGAATGATTTTAAACTGTATGAGTTGGTGATTTTTGTTAACACTACTTTTCCTAATGTTTCCCAAAATGTTATCCCATTCTACCTCCGGAATCTCCCCCACTTCTTCTTCTTCCCACTCTGTGCTTTTCTTATAATTCCTAAACCAGTCAGTGTATAAATTTTCTGTGAGAATCGTGAATAATTTTTTAAATTCCCCTTTTTTATTCCCTTGGCAATCATCCACCACATCCATGAAAGTAACATTTTGGACTATTGCCAAACTCCCTCCTAAAGTAGCATTAAGTGCGTGCTGCAGCTGTCTATATTTCAGCCAGTCTCTTGAAGTGAAAATTCTATCTTTATTTCCTCAAATGTTTTTATGGCCCCATCCCGAAATAGATGAGACACTAAGGTGATTCTGCGATTATACCAAAAAGACTATTTAAGTGTGTCAGTTGTGTATTTCCCCACGAGGGGGTGTACTTTGTGCTAGCTGTTATGCCCAACAGTTTCTTCATTTTCACCCAAACCTTGCCCCACATTCTCACCATCTTCCATTCTCTATAATATACAAGGGACCATCTATTGGATTCCAGGAATTCATACAGTGATTCATATCTCAGATTCTCAAGGCCGAAAACTACATTCCTCCAAAGATTATTATTATTATTATTATTATTACGTTTTATCTGCAGCAATTTATACATAAAAAAAGTAAAATCGGAAGTCCAGTAAAGACCAGCCCCCCCCAAATCAGACGGTAAAGTAAAAGTATGGTATCTGAGCCTGTTCCTTCTGCCACCCCAAATCGGTTTACCCAACAGAACCTCTAGACACAAAAAGTATCCATCCGGGATCCAGGCAGGAGCCGCTCTAAGATAATACAAGACCTGTGGTTGAACCACCATTGTTACACGGGCTATTCTGTCAGACATTGATAGTGGTAATTTAAGCCATACCTTAATTTTACCCTCCAGTTTATTTAAATAGGGTTTAATGTTTGAGACAGCGTACCTTTCTAAGTTTGCAGAGACCTTTACACATAAATAATCTACGTTCCTCTGGAGGGTCAGATTGGCCAGAGCCTCCATTCGGGGATGATCTAACTCAAGCAGTACGGATTTGGACCAGTTTATTTGGAAACCTGAGTATGTACCAAATAACTCCAGTTGTTCCATTGCTGCTGGAAGGCCGTGACCTGGGTCCCGGATGAACATCAGTACGCCGTCTGCATACATAATAACTTTGCTCCTTATATCTTTTAGCCTGAAACCTTCTATACATTGATCATTTTTTATTAATTGAGAAAGGGGCTCTATGTAGAGTGCAAACAAGATGGGTGAGAGGGGGCAGCCCTGTCTGGTGCCCCTCTAATCTAAACGCCTTTGACACCGCTCCATTCTCCACATGCCATGGGCTTAATATACAACATCTTCACATATTGAATTACAGTCTAAAGGTCCTAAGGGTTTCCCAAAGGATTCCCCACTCCACCCTGTCAAGCCTTTACGGCATCTATAGGCAGGATGGAGCGGGGCAACCCCCTCGACATCTGTATGTTAGCAAATGTCTCTTCTATGTTAGAGAAGACTGAACGGCCCGATACAAATCCTCTCTGATCCTCACTTACCAATATTGGCATCAGGTCCTTCTGCCTCTGGACTATATGTTTAGCAAAAATTTCAGTATCGATGTTTAGTAAGGATATCGGCCTATAAGAACCGACATCCAGTGGGTCCTTTCCTTTTTTTAAAATGAGTATAATCGTTGCTTCATACATCGAAGGGGGTAGTTCTCCCAGAGCACAGGATTCGTTAAAGCGACTCTGCGCCCACTGATTCCCCCCCTACTTATACCTGCTTGTAGCTTATCTGAACTGCTGTCTCCTGGTATGTTTGCCCCTGCTGTTTGTACTTTCTTTCCGCTAAAAATCAAAGTTTACTTGAGAATATGCCGGGTCTAAGAGGCGGGGCCGAGAGCGTTCGTGCCCAGGGGAAGCGCCTGTGTGGTCTCAGGCTCGCCTCCCCCTGCCTTTCGTTCCGCCCTCAGTTTGCCCTCTGCGCCATGGTTGCCGGGTCGCAACTGCGCACATCGGAAGCTGAGAAGAGGACTCAGGAAGCGGACGCAAACAGCGTATGTGGGGTGCGGTGTTGGGGGATGGGTTGTCCGCACACAGGCATGGAAGGCGCTGCAGACAGACATGGGAGGCGGTGCAGGGACACACCACAGAGGCGGCGCTGACTCGGGACAGAGTTGAAGTCACCCGCGATTATCAGTGGAGTGTTAGGTTTATCCTTCATGTAATCAACCAGTATTCTTAAAACATCTGTCTTACATGGGGGAGGTATATGCAAAAAAGCAAGAACCATTATCTCACCATTAATTTTAGCGTGCAGAAAAATATATTGTCCCTCCCATCCACCTTCCTGTGCACTAAAGAATAATGTATCTGTCTGTGAATATAAATAGAGAGACCGGCAGAGTAGCCTGTAAATGATGCATGATATTCCTGCATGGACCATCTCTGGCGTACTTTGGAAATCGTATCCTCTGTGGTATGATTTTCTATCAAACACACTATGGCCGGGAGATGACGCTGGACCAAGACGAAGACTGCTCTCTGTGTGTCTCTAACTTCCACTAACGCCTCCTCCCTCCCTCCCCCTGTCAGCAGTCCCCGACAACTTATTTTTGGAACAGAATACCGAGCCAAACACACCTCCCCCACACAACATTATTACCGCCCTATGCTCTCAATCCATTCAAGTACATCAGAGGGCGTTACAAATATATGGACTCTATCCATATAGGTCACTCGAAGCTTTGACAGAAACAGAAGGGAAAAAGGAATATTTAATTCTCTAAGCTTAGGGCCCTATTCCACAGTAACGTTAATCGGCCCCATTTGGCCTGATTCGGCCGATTATCATTCGGTGAAATAGAGAGAACGTTCAGCCAATGATTGTGTCATCGGCTGATCGTTCATTTAGGGCCAGACCTAAAATCATCGTTCCCCCACTGTGCATCGCTACGGTTAAATAGCGGTGCATGGCGGGCGACCAAAGATTTTTTTTTTTTTTTTTTAAGAGATTACCCCCACAGTCCTGTCCCCTGATGTAAGCCCCAGCCTGAAGTGGATCTGCTATGATTTTTTTTTTTTTTTTTTACTCACATTTTTTTTTTTTATTTATAATATTTTAATATTATTTAACACAAACAAACCCAAGCCCCCCCCCCATCCCACCCCCACAGTCTCATTAAAACACTAAAGAACCACAATCCTAATCTGTGTATACAGTTACAAAACATTCCTCATGAAATACAGATTTTACCCTTTCCTCCATGCGGTAAAACCTGCAGGGCGCCCTTTTGTTCTCTAAACCTATCCTACCTAGCCCACCACCCATCCTACACTTACTTTAAAACACTCATCCCACCAGGCTGCGGAGTAGCCACACCCCCGCCGCGCCAAGGCCAGGGGAGACGGGCAAACAGGCCCAGAGCCCACCCCTCCCACCTCTACACAGTGCCGGCTGCAGACAACAACTTACTCAGGTAACCACAACCAAACTCAGCTCCCTGTCCTGCCAGTCCAGCCCCGTTGAGGACTACACTGGCCATAGACGGAAGAGAGAAAGAGGGAGAAAGAAGAGAAAAAAAAAAAAAAAAAAACCCCATAGACCCCATTCATACCAGCTATCCACGGACCCTGCGCGCCGAGTCCTATGGACAACTGCCCTGTCCAGTCCAACGGCTTCCACAGTCCATCTATTATGAGCTGCGGTCCCCATCAAGCGACCGGGTTCATTTCATATACTTCCCATTCAAACGTTAAATGTTAACTTAACCGTGGTCAGTGGTCCGAATAAATTCCAGCCTGTTCACTCGACCCTCTCACGGCCGACTTCCCTGGCCGTTCTGTCTCCAAACACTATGTCGGCGGGCCGGTGCGCCCAAGGCCGCCCGCCCCCCCCCCCCCCCAGCCCGGCAAGCGCGCAGCCACCCCGCCACCCCATTCGCACTCACCAGACATCCACTATAATACTATATCCACCGGGCGCCCTGAAGATACCTCACAGATTACATTCCTTACACATCCTCAAAAAGACAGAATTATTTATATATTCCCTATATAATCCCCACCTTCCCTCCCCAATCCCTTCCCATCCCACCAGAGAACATGCACAGAAAAAGAAATAGGGAAAAAAGAAACATTCCTTACACATCCTCAAAAGGACAAAGTTATTTATATATTCCCTATATAGTCCCTTCCTTCCCTCCCCATCCCCTCCCCGTCCCACTCGAGAACATGCACAGAAAAAAAACTAGGGAGAAAAAAAAAAAAAAACAAAAAAAAAAACCTCATCCTCTTACTTTACACACTCATATCGCTTCACACATTGATCCCATTCCACTAGACTGGGTGGCTGAGAGGATATCCACCTTCTCATGATCAGTAATTTCGCACAGAACAGCATTTTCAACACACATATCCTCTGCTTCCTATTTGTCCCCACAGGTAACCCCGATGTATCCCCCAGGACAAACAAACGAAGGTCCTCCCCTATGGGCAGGCCCACAGCCTTAGTTATCTCCCGAGAAACACCGGACCAAAGCTGACCCAGCTGCTCACACGACCAGAGCATATGCACCAAATCTCCCACCTCCTTTTTACATCTAGGACAAAGATTATTAGTTCTTTTTTTAATTTTACTAAGGAAAGATGGAGAGTAATATAATCTATGGACAATATTAAACTGGATAAGTTGATGATTCACCGAGGGGGCAGCTTTTTAAATGTTCCTATAAACTGACGGCCAGTTCACCTTCATCCCAACATCCCTTTCCCAGGCGCTCTGGCTCCCAAAAACCCATTCTTTTTCTAGCAGAAAGCATTTATACAATATTGAGACCCCTTTAGATCTACTACCCAGCCCTCTTAACTTATCCAGCATTATATTTGCTCCAAGCCTGTACTCCGTCCTTCTGAGATCCATCCTTAGCGCCCTAGAAAAACGCAAATAATCAAACCAACGGGAGTCTGCGAAACCATACTCTGCCCTAACTTGCTCCCAAGATTTAATCTGCCCCATAACCACTACATCAGTTATCAACCTCAGGTCGCGCCCAAATACTCCATAAAGATCCTCTAGCTTCTTAACCTCCAGCAGCTCCCGATGATCCCAAAGAGGGGAGAAATTCAAGAAACCCTCCAGCCCCAGACATTTTTTTATTTCCCGCCAAGTTCTAACCAAGGCGACCACCATCGGCCAGTCAGCTCTTGCTCCCCTCTCCAATATTCCGGCATCAAGGATCTGAAAGATATCTAAAGAGACATCTCTTGCCCCCTCTCCTAATAGGGAAAAGAAAGGATTATCTTTCCAGTTCAGAAGCCAGAAGGCCTGGGAGGCTAATGAATACAGCTCCATAGACGGAAGGCCAAGCCCACCCCTATTTTTAGGTGCTGTCAATAGTTCTAGTTTGATACGAACACGTTTGCGCCCCCAAATCAAAAAGTTCCAAATATTCCTTATCCTCTTAAAGATCTTCTGGCCTACCCAAACCGGGGCAGCCCCAAAAATATACAAAAATTTGGGGAGCAGGACCGCCTTCAGTAACACCAACCGGTCCGCCCTAGAGAGGGGCAAATTATGCCATACCTTCACCTTATCCTCTGTCTCTCTAATCAGCGGAACTAGATTAAGGTCACTGAAGGCTGCCAAATTCTGACAGATCCGTATTCCCAAATATCTAAAGGATTCACCCTTTCCCAGGACCTGCAACTGTGGAAAGGACAGCTCGCCCTCCAAGGCCAGTGGCATTAGCACCGATTTTTTCCAATTAATCCCAAGGCCCGAGTACTTCCCCACCTGCTGTATCAACTCGATGACTCTTGGGACAGCCGTTACGGGGTCCCGTAAAAACAAAAGCATATCATCTGCGTAGAGGGACACCCTGTCCCCCTCACCCCTCGCCCCAAAGCCAACTATTCTCTGATCTAATCTAATTAAATTGGCTACTGGCTCTATACTAAGGGCGAAGAGTGAGGGGGAGAGAGGGCAACCTTGCCTAGTCCCCCTACCCAGCTCAAAAACGGCAGAGTGCAATCCGTTAACCGCGACCGTCGCCCTCGCATCTCCATATAGCAGTTTGACCAACTCAATAAACCCCCTCCCCAGACCAAACCTCTCCATCACTGCCCAGAGGTATCCCCACTCCACCCTATCAAAGGCTTTAACCGCATCCAATGACAAGATGGAGTGGGGACCCTCCCCGTCCGCTAGCTGCATATTTACAAATAATCTCCTCAAGTTGGACTTAATCTGGCGCCCTGGTATGAAACCAGTCTGGTCTTCCCCGATCAGACCCCCCATTACTTTATTAAGCCGTGCGGCCAACACTCCAGCAAAAAGCTTCACATCTACATTAAGTAGAGATATCGGCCTGTAGGATTCTCTCTCCAGGGGGTCCTTCCCCTCCTTTAAAATCAATATGATTTCAGCCTCACTCATGGACCTGGGGAGTGACCCCCCGGAAATCGAACCCCCCAAAACCTGAAGGAGCGCCGGAAGCAGGACCTTTCTATGCCTTTTATAAACTTCAAATGGGATGCCATCCTGACCTGGAGAGGACCCATTCGGAGACTTCGCCAAGACACCCTCCAGCTCCTCCAGCGAAATAGGGGCCCCTAACATTTCACCTTGATCCTGTGTTAACCTAGGCAGGAGAGCAGACTCGAGTAATTCCTCTAGATGCTCATCCTGCACTTCGCCACTGGAACTATATATGTCCTGGAAATAGCTCCCAAATGCCTTCAAGATATCCCCCGAGGAGTTCACAACAGACTTATCAGGCAGCCGCAGGGCATGGACTTCCCTACTATCTCTCTGATTCCTGATGACCCCCATAAGCCCCTTATTAAGGGTTCCAGACTCAAGATAATTTTTCCTGGCCGCGAACCCCATTTGAGACCGTGCCTTCTCCAACAGATAGCTATCCAACTTTTCCTGGCCCTGAGCTAAATTATACTGTGCCACCGGTGACGGATCCCCTCTAAATATCTCTTCCAAAGATTTAACATTATCTTTAAGTTCTGTTTCTTCTTTCCTAAATTGTGCCTTCTTCCCGTGAATTAAACTAAAATATTTTCCCCTGATAATAGCTTTAAAAGCGTCCCAAACAATATTTAAGGGGGCACTACCAATATTAGCCCTCCAAATTTCCTCTAACTCAACATCCAATTCAGGTGATATCTCTGTTAATTGTAACCAATGTGCATTAATCTTAAAAGTGCGACTAAGACTGCGTCTCTGCCCATCAAGATCCACCAAAATCGGACCATGATCTGAAAGGCAGCGAGGCAGATATTTTATATCGTGAACCCATTTAAACATTTCAGTGTTAACCAAGGCCATATCAATCCTGGACTGCGTGTTACTCGATCTGTTCCAACAAGAGAAGGCCCGCGCGTCCGGATGTCTCGCCCGCCAGACGTCGGTCAGGCCCAGCTCCCGAAGCAAAATGGGGAGAGGGGACCGACCCACGCCCCGGACAGGGACAGAGACCCGGAAGCGGTCAGCCTCCTCACAGGCGACTACATTAAGGTCACCAGAGATCAGCAGCGGGCAACCACCAAATCTATTGGCAAACGCGGAAACTAGTTCAAGGACCTCTGATCTAAAGGGAGGAGGGATATATACAAACGCCAGGGTACACTCCAACCCCTCGACCTGACAATGCAGGCAGATGAATCTCCCCTCTCTATCCACCAACTGATCCAGCAACACCCATTTAATTCGCCTATGGACTAAGACCGATACCCCTCTGGCATAGTTGGAGAAAGTCGCATGGTACTGTGCCCCCCAGCAGGGTCTATGCACTTTGGCCACTGTTTCTCCAACCAAATGTGTTTCAAGAAGACCGACAATACAAGGTTGGTAGTTCTTGATCACATTCGTAATCGCCAGTCTTTTACACTTCTCCCCTAATCCTCTAATATTCCAGGTCAATATACGAACCATAGACTTTTACCCAAAAAAAAAAAAAAAAAAAAAAAAAAAAAGGAACTACTTGCATGCCCTCACTTACCCACCCCCCCAATCCCCCAGACACCCATCCACCTATTAACCTACCCCCCCCCTTCCCCCCCCCCTCCCCCGCCCCCCCCCCGACCACCCCCCCACCCCACCCCCCCACCCCACCCCCCCCCCCCACCCCCCATATAGCCCGAGGTATAACCAAGGGCCTCTCTACCTGAGCAATCTCCAGGTTACCTCTGACTACAAATTAACTCATCATAGTCCCTTGTGAGTCAACCATGCGGTGGCCTCAGCGGGAGAGGAGAAAAACCAGGCCTTATCCTCATACTGGATTCTCAGCTTAGCTGGGAAAATGAGCGAATACTTAATGTTGTTTTGTTGCAACCTCTTTTTAACTTGAATAAATTCTGCCCTTTTTTTTTGTGTATCATATGCGTAGTCCGGAAAAAAGAACACTCTATTCCCATTGAACTTAATCTCTCCTGCCTCCCTAACCCTCCTTAGCACCAATTCCTTAACCTGAAAGGAGAGAAACTTAATAAGGAGCGTGCGTGGATGCCCTCCAGGAGGTGGGGGCTTGGCAGGGACCCTATGTGCTCTTTCTATATTATATTTTATTTGATGCTCTTTTGAACTCAGCACTGAGTCCAACCAATCTTGAACGAATTCCACAACTCCTCTACCCTCTACTCCTTCGGGGAGCCCAACCAACCTAACATTGTTCCTCCTCGAACGATCCTCGAGGTCCACTACTTTCCTTTTGAGCGCTACATTGTCCCTTGCCAAACCCTCCACCTCACCCTGGATTTTGACCATATTATCTTCCAAAGCACTGATCCTATTCTCAGCTTCGTTAAACCTTTCTCTTATGTTACTTAAATCCTGCCGTAGCAAATTGATATCACTTCCAATAGCGCCAACTTGCTCTGCCACTGCTGAGATGGAGCTATCACATTTACTTATGGCTGTGAGGATATCCGCCAACCACGGAGGCGGGTCATCTCCCCTCCCATCACCTCCCCCGTCCCTCTCCCCGGCACAATCCCCTCCGATCTTGTTCAGGTCTTTGGATTTACCAGCCGTAGGAGAGTTAAATAATTTGTCGATCTTACCAAGACTTTTCCTAGCCTCTTGTTTAGGGCTGTTATTTTTGTGAGCTTTCCTAGAAGCCATTATACAGGGATCAGGAAAAAAAAAAAAAAAAAAAAAAAGGCAAAACCACTACAACCAGATTTAGTTACTCAGAAATGGCAGGGGCGATGACCCGGCTAGCTATCAGCCCACCCGCAGCCCCACAGTCTCTCTGGTGTGTCAGTCGGCTTCGCTTTGTAAGTCTAACAACCCCCCCCCCAGACAATGAGTCACAGAAGACAATTAGATTAGCAAAACATTCATAGATACAAGCAAAAGTATACACAAAATTATTCCTCCCCACTAAGGGAGAGTCCCTACCGACGCTCTCAGACCTGGCAGGGGGGACCGGAAGAGAGCGCTAGAACAGACCACACAGTAAGGAATTGATTATGTCCAGCAAACAAGAAACCAAGGGGGACCAGCGTGAAAGGGAGCAAAAGGGCATATAAATTATTTCCGCAGATAGAATTAGTGAAAGAGTTAGTAATAATTAGCCAAAGTCATCAAGGAAAAACAGCTTCCGCCAAAGTCACTTATTTCATCTTTCCACCTCATGGAGGAGAAGGTCAGGAACTTGCTGTCTTTCTTCCACTCACTAAGGAGTGAGGGTTACCAACCGCTGTTATAATCGAGAAGGAAAATGTAGGCGTTAGTACAAACGTACAGTCCTCCCCGCCGAAGCAGTTTTAAAGAGAAGTTAGACCCAGTTACCGGTCAGACGTAGCGAAGCAGAGGAATCAGTTCAAGCTGAGGACCGGCACTATGAGCAACATACAAAGATCAGTTGATAGCTTCGTATCTCCAGCCAAACGGGCCAATCCACTTTACTTGTGTCTGTAAAGCAATGTTACTGATTACGATACGATGGTGTCCAACAGATAGTAAATATCAGCTATTATACCATGTTGAGGTTCCTCAAACCGTATGATCCTCCATTTTAAAGTCGGCCATATTGCCCTCCCCCCGTCTGCATGGAGCTGCTATTGATCGCTCCTCCAAACACCACCTAGCCAATATCCCCAGTACCAATAGGGCGGCGCTGCCACCGCCATCCCCACTGGCACAAAAGTGGGATCACCACATCCGGGGGAGAACCCTCTGCCACCGGGTCTCCCCACTGATCTTCCAGCCGCTCCATCGCAGCCCCAGCAAACATAGTTAATAATCGTCTGGCGTCCGAACCATCCTAAGGGGGGGGAGGACCCAGCACAGAACAGTTCAAAGGGTCAGAGGGTGCCATGAGATATAGTCAAAAGGAAACCTCCTTCCAAAGGAGCTTACCCCCTCAGTGCTTCACCAGCAGGCGCAAACAACCAGAGCAGGTTCTCAGGCAGGTTCTCAAGCAGGGCCCGCTCTCACCGGGACCCTGCTTCAAGTGAGGTGCTCTGCAGCTCATCCGTCCGCTCTTATGACGCGCCCTGCCCCACGTGACAGGGCGCATTGGCCGCGGCCCACGTGAGCTCCCCGGGCAGGCGGCCGCGTCTTCACGCAGCCGACACCATGCTGCGCCTGGCTCCCTCATCTTCCGCCATGCTCCGATGCCCGTCTCCGGCAGCCAATCACCCCCCGGACACGCTCCCTCCAGCAGCCCGGGACCCGCGTCCACGCTCGGCCTCCTCCCGCAGGGCGCCGCTGGTCCTCACATAGCTCCGGATCCACGAGGTAACCACAGGAGAGGCGAACCTATCTAGCAGATCGCTGCTCGTTAACATCATTGATCGGACACTCCTCGGCCCGTGGAATAGGACCCTTACGCTTAACATCTTTAAAAGATTCCCTCTGTTTCTGTGTTGCTTTTGAGTAATCTGGAGAGAGTGAAATCTTATTACCATTAAATAGAACTTCTCCGTTCTGCCTCAAATGCCTGAGGATGATGTCCCTATCCCTGCAAGACATAATTTTAACCAACAAAGTTCTAGGCGAGGCGCCCGGAGGGGGCGGCTTAAATGGCACTTGATGTACCCTCTCTACATCAAAATACGGTGAAAGGAGAGAGGCATCCATGTTATCCTTTATCCACTGGACGCAGAAATCAATGCACTTCTCTCCTTCCGCCCCCTCCGGGAGACCCACCATTCTAATATTGGCACGTCGAGACCTGTCCTCCATGTCTGTGAGACGACTAGTCACTGAGCCATAGTTAGATTTAAGGGATTTCATCTCAACCTCCAGGTTTTTTAACTGTGCCTGTATGGGATCTACAGTTTTTTCCACTTTATGAACCCGGTCTCTAATTTTATTGAGATGGTCCCGGATTAATGACACATCCGTGACCAGTCCGCCAATTTGCATCCTCATCTCAGACATTCCAGAGTTACACCTCAGTACTTCTGAGAGGATTTTAGACAACATCAGACACCAGTGCCCCAGGGATAGAAGCTCCGTCCTCTAAGGGCCCTATTCCACAGGCCGAGTAGGGCCCGATCAACGATGTAAACGAGCGCCGATCTGCTAGATCGGCACTCGTTTCCTGGGCCTATTCCACGGCCCAATGATCGATGAGCGAGGGCTGCAGGGACATCATTAACGATGTCCTTGCAGCATCATACATTACCTGTCAGGTCTTCTGCTCCACTCTGTCTTCCTCCCCGGGTCCCGCGTGCTCTAGCTTCAGACTGGCCTGTCAGCTGGCAGGCCACTCAGCCAATCACAGGCCGTGGCGGTCCCGGCCTGTGAGTGGCTAAGCGCTCTGTCAGCTGACCGGCCATTCTGAAGGTAGAGCGCGCGGGACCCGGGGAGGAAGACAGAGCGGAGCAGAAGACCTGACAGGTAATGTATGCTGCTTCTCAAATCATCAAATCGCTATTCAATCGTAGCGATGCGCGGTGGGGGAACGATGATTTTAGGTCTGGCCCTAAATGAACGATCAGCCGATGACACGATCATCGGCTGATCGTTCTCTCTATTCCACCGAGCGATAATCGGCCGATTCGTTACTGTGGAATAGGGCCCTAACTCTAGAGCAGCATAACAAGCTCCTTTGCTCACAGCCCCTGCATTGGGGGAAACATTTTTCTGGCCGCGAGTCTTAGTATTAGTTAAAGGAGATTTAAAATATTTTTCTATCTTCTGGGGCTGTTGCAGATCTTGAACACCCCCGGCCTCCTAGGTTGTGCTTTTGTCGGCATCCTGATCTCTTATCCAGGAGGAGGAAGGTAACGGGACTGCTCCACAAAAGTCTACAAAATAAACATTAGTTATCATTAATGACCCCAGCCAGCGGCCATGAGCTCTATAATACAGGACGGACCTCATACCTTGGAGATACTGCAATATTACAATTAGAAGTCTTCCGGCTATGAGCTGGATCTGGCAATACTAGCCTGCAGATATTACTTGTCACTCTTGGAGTACTTACTGCACCTCAGGAATTCCCCCGGTCCCCCAGTCATATACACAGGAATGCAGGGGTATCAGTGGGGGTATGAGGGTATGCAGTAGTTAGTTCATTCCTGGCTTACAGCTCAGGGTTATAGAAAGATCTTACCGCCTCCACAGGTACTAAGAGCTTTCCCAAGATGTCCGGTGGCAAGTCTCTCAGCCCCACACTCATCCAGCAACGAACCGCAGCCTCCGACTCGACTCCGAGACTGTGAGGCTGCCTCGTGTTAAACCAGCGCGCCATCCCTGGATGTTGCTGCCGGATCTTCTTATGCTATCCTGTCCGCAGCGTAGTCACATGACGGTGCCGAGGATCCCGAGCTTTGCCTGGGGTTGTCCTCTCCTTTGCCGTTTCGAAACCGGCCCTCCCTCGCCGACGATCGGGGTTAGCTTCGCCTGGGAGTTCAAGCCTGGGACTCGTGCTACCAAACCTGACAGTCACTGGACTTGTTTGACAAAAGGTGGTCTTATTCTCTACTTATTCTAACCGTATGATGTCCTCTTATTCAACCCTAGGCTATCTTACACAACCATCCTGGCAGAGTACTGCACCAATTAGCCAAGGTCCAAGGTGGGTTTGGGGGGGGCCGTGTGTACTGTGTTGGGCAGAAACCTCCACCACCCTGACAGTATAGACCCTGGACCGGGGAGTCTCTGTGACGTCTCTTATTCGGGGAGGGTCATCCAGAGAGCTGTGTGGAAGTCTCTGAGCACTTACCAAGGATGTATGTAGCCAGAGGCCAGCCGGGTCGGGGACCTCACTGCACCACGTGACTTATGCAGAAAATGAGAAAAAAGGCCATGATCTGCCCCCAGTAACGCCATGCTGGTTGGGGTCCTGCAGGTTATCGGTATGTAGGGGGTTAGTAGTCCTGTTTTTTATTTGAGAAGAGTTTCCATTACTTTTCCTACTAAGGACGTCATCTCCCCGGCCTCCAGCTTCTAGATTCTTCTCCCTGACACTTCCTGTGGATGGGAACAGATCTGATCATTCTTATTATGTTACATAAAAAAGAGTAACTTTCCATGTCTGCAATATGTGTTAGAGTTCAGTCTGTGTGTGTGAACTCGGCTGGAAGAATCAGCCGAGGCCCGATTTCTTTCTGACCTGTTCACACTTCTTGCTCTGCTGCCAGGGAGCCGACACCCAGTCTCATGCCTTTCTCCTGACTCCTCTCTGGTGCTCGTGGGGTTAAGCCTTCAGGTGTTGCATTCTCCTGAGGCTTGCTCCTTTCTGAGTACAGGGGAGGGCTCCCTGGCTGCTATTGGTGTCTCCTTGCTCCTATCAGGGGCTGGGGGGGGAGCTCTGGTAGCATTTAAGCTGGTGATTTACACCTTGAAGTTGCCAGTGTATGTTTGGTCTCCAGCTACACCAGCGTATCTTATTGTTCTGCTTGCTATTTGACACTTGGACTTCGCATTTGCCTCTGCCTCATCCTCTGTACTGCGTTACTTCTTGTGTTTGACCTAGGACCGGACTCTGTTTACCCCCTGTTTGCTGATTCAGATTTTAACGTGACCTCCTGTTGCTGACTCGGACTGCCTGAACTGTTTGTATATACCTATCTGTGTGTACTGTCTACCTCCCCGTATCCCTAGGTAAGCTAGGGACTGTCGCCCAGTTGCTGCCCTAGGGGTTAGCCTAGGGGTGCAAGCAGGTAGGGACAGGGGTTGCGGGTCTAGACAAGGGACTTCCATCTTCCCGGACCCCAGGACTCCCTGACAATATGTATAAGCTTCTATTACTGGGAAATAAGAGAAATGGTGTTTTCTCCTTTGCAGATGATTCTACCAGGAGCTCAGGGGGACATCAGATCTCCTCAGAGGATCATATCACACAAGATACATATGAGGAGCCGTCCACTATCCCAGATACACCCTCAGCCCCTCACAGCAAAGATCTCTCATCTCATCCTGTTATACAAGTCCCATCTTCTGCTCCATCACAGCAAGCTGACATTTACAGAGAAGACGATGAACATCAAAGAGAAAATACAGGAAAGACTCAGTTTTCAGATTTACAACACGAAAAATATCTTACAGGGGAGAAGGCAGTTTCATGTTCAGAATGTGGCAAATGTTTTAATCAGAAATCAGATTTTGTTAGGCATAGGAGAAATCACACAGGCGAGAAGCCACCTTCATGTTCGGAATGTGAGAAATATTTTAATCAAAAATCAGATCTTGTTAATCATCAGAGAAATCACATGGGGGAGAAGCCATTTTCATGTTCAGAATGTGGGAAATGTTTTAAAAGCAAATCAAAACTTGTTGAACATCAAAGAATTCACACAGGAGAGAAGCCATTTTCATGTTTAGAATGTGGGAAATGTTTTAAAAGCAAATCAAAACTTGTTGAACATCAAAGAATTCACACAGGAGAGAAGCCATTTTCATGTTTAGAATGTGGGAAATGTTTTATTCGGATATCTGATCTTGTTACACATCAGAGAACTCACACAGGGGAGAAGCCATTTTCATGTTCAGAATGTGGGAAATGTTTTAAAAGCAAATCAAAACTTGTTGAACATCAAAGAATTCACACAGGGGAGAAGCCATTTTCATGTTTAGAATGTGGGAAATGTTTCATTCAAAGATCAAAGCTTGTTAACCATGAAAGAATTCACACAGGGGAGAAGCCATTTTCATGTTCAGAATGTGGGAAATGTTTTACTGAGAAATCATGTCTAGTTAAGCATCAGAGAACTCACACTGGGGAGAAGCCATTTTCATGTTCAGAATGTGAGAAATCTTTTAAAAGCAAATCAAAACTTGTTGAACATCAAAGAATTCACACAGGAGAGAAGCTATTTTCATGTTCAGAATGTGGGAAATGTTTCATTAAGAGATCAAAGCTTGT
This sequence comes from Dendropsophus ebraccatus, assembly GCF_027789765.1. NCBI lineage: Eukaryota > Metazoa > Chordata > Amphibia > Anura > Hylidae > Dendropsophus > Dendropsophus ebraccatus. The sequence continues at coordinate 190,127,628 of NC_091456.1, read as the reverse complement.
TACCCATGAAAGAATTCACACAGGGGAGAAGCCATTTTCATGTTCAGAATGTGGGAAATGTTTTATTGAGAAATCAGGTCTAGTTAAGCATCAACGAGCTCACACAGGGGAAAAGCCATTTTCTTGTTCAGAATGTGGGAAATGTTTTACTGAGAAATCAGGTCTAGTTAAGCATCAGAGAACTCACACTGGGGAGAAGCCATTTTCATGTTCAGAATGTGGGAAATGTTTCATTCAAAGATCAAAGCTTGTTTACCATGAAAGAATTCACACAGGGGAGAAGCCATTTTCATGTTCAGAATGTGGGAAATGTTTTACTGAGAAATCATTTCTAGTTAAGCATCAGAGAACTCACAGTGGGGAGAAGGCATTTTCATGTTTGGAATGTGGGAAATGTTTTATTCGGATATCTGATCTTGTTACGCATCAGAGAACTCACACAGGGGAGAAGCCATTTTCATGTTCAGAATGTGGGAAATGTTTTAAAAACAAATCAAAACTTGTTGAACATCAAAGAATTCACACAGGAGAGAAGCCATTTTCATGTTTAGAATGTGGGAAATGTTTCATGCAAAGATCAAAGCTTGTTAACCATGAAAGAATTCACACAGGGGAGAAGCCATTTTCATGTTCAGAATGTGGGAAATGTTTTACTGAGAAATCATGTCTAGTTAAGCATCAGAGAACTCACACTGGGGAGAAGCCATTTTTATGTTCAGAATGTGGGAAATGTTTTATTCGGAAATCAGATCTTGTTACGCATCAGAGAATTCACACTGGGGAGAAGCCATTTTCATGTTTGGAATGTGGGAAATGTTTTATTCGGAAATCATATCTTGTTACACATCAGAGAACTCACACAGGGGAGAAGCCATTTTCATGTTCAGATTGTGGGAAATGTTTTAATTTGAAATCATATCTTGTGGTTCATGAAAAAAATCACAAAAGGGAGCAGCCATTTTCCAATTGACAATGAGGTTAATGAATATAAAGAATTCTAAAGGATGATTAAGGAAAATCTGCTTATTATAGTAAAAAATAGAGATGAGTGAATTTACAGTAGGAACGAAGGGAATGGCTTCTTTCCTATCTGCATTCTGCTCATCAGGCTGCCGGCTTTGAAGTCTGCTTGAAAAGATGGATCCAGTCCTGGGAAAGTTTCATAGGACTGGATCCATCTTTTCCCAGCACCTGGTGAGGAGCGGCATGGAGCGGAGCAGACATAAAAGATTGCAGCCTGATGAGCAGATGTCAGATAGAAACAAAGTGATTCCCTTCATTCCTACTGTAAATTCTCTCATGTCTAGTAGAATAGTAATGTGTACAGTCATGGCCAAAAGTTTTGAGAATGACACAAATATTCTATTTTCAAATGTCTGCTGCCCTCTCTTTTTTATGTGTGTTTGTCAGATGTTTTTATCTCATACAGAAATATAATTGCACAATCAATGCTTACATTTTGTCAGAATTGTTGGTTTCTGTTTGTCCACCTGTCTCTTGATGATTGACCACAAGTTCTATATGGGATTAAGATCTGGGGAGTTTCCAGGCCATGGACCCAAAATCTCTGTGTTTTTTTTTTTTGCAAACATATTTTTTATTTTGAGTAAAGGCATGTCATAGAAGTACAACAATGAAGAGTATAATGACAATCAAAGTCATCCGGGATATGCCAACATTTATGCCCAAATTAGAACCAAATAACCCCCCCTCCCCATCCCCCTCCCTTCCCAATCCTGCGAAGTGGGGTCCCGCCAACCCCTAGGCCTTTTCTATCCCTAGTCCGGAAGGCGCAACTCACCGAGAGAGCCTGCGACATCCGCTTGCAGATACCATTTGGTATTCCGGAATGGTCTCATTACTGCATAGATCTCCTCTGGTTCCAAGAAGGACACAATAAATTTCCTCCATTTCTTAATAAATGATTTGACCTAGGTTTCCCTTTGGGGTTCCGCATCCAGCTGATCCATTAGCAGATATCTCTTTACCTGAGAGAGGACATGATCTGTAGTAGGGATTTCTGGTACTAACCATCTAGCAAGTAAGCATCTTTTGGCAACTAAGAGAAATATATGGACCAGTCGGGGAACAGTGGCTCCAGTCGGGGAAATGTGAAGCACCATCATGTGGGGATCCACTGGCACAGATATGTGCAGTTTGTGCTGTAACAACTCTGTCAAGGCACGCCAAAATGGCATCACCTTCATGCAGATGTAAAGCCCATGATATAAATCAGTCAGTGGATCTCCACAATTGGGGCATGCTACAATCCTATCCGAGTGATCGGGTGTCCTAGGTGCATTGAATCCGTATGTGGCATGATGTGTGATTTTATAGAAAGTTTCCCTCTATTGTTCGCAGATAATTGCCGACCGTACATCCACCCAACTCTTCTATCTGTTCGGTAAGGTCAGGCAAGGGTAATTTTTCACTCCAATATTTAAACAGTGAAGGGAATGTTCCTGTAGTACAGGCATCCCGCAGTGTTGCATTAAGAGAGGCTAGAGAATGGGTGGCATTAGTAGATTCAATATAGCCCCAGAGAGGGTTAGATGTCAGTTCCCCTCGCAAATCCCTGAGTCTAGAGAACAAAAAACTTTTTATCTGGCCATATTCCAAAAAGTGTCGTGAAGTTAAGCCATAAGCCGACTGGACCTCCTGGAAGGTCAAGTATCTAGATTCCGACGTGTTAATCAAGGCAGAAGTAGTGTGAATACCAACCCTCCTCCATTGTTGGAAAGACGGGTGAGAATTTGATACATCAAATTCCGGGTGATGCCATAAGTCCATATAGGAGCTCATTAGCATGGGCAGGCCTAACAGCTTACGCGCATGTTGCCATCCTTTGATGGTATCCCTAAACAGGATGCTGTTTTTTATGTCCTTAGGTAGTTTTGCAAACCTTGTGTGAAGAAGTCCATTAAAAGACCATGGCGTTACCATTTGCGATTCTAGGGTGAAATTGGAATATGTGCTGGAACCCCTCAACCAGTCTACACCGTGGCGTAATAGACAAGCCAAGTTATAACACCTTACATCAGGTAGATTAAGCCCCCCTTTCAGTTGTGGTAGAATCAGCTTTTTACGAGCTATTCTCGGACGTTTGCCAGCCCATATGAACTTAGTAAAGGCCGAAGCGAGCAAAGAAACATCCACATGTCTGAGTAGCACCGGTATAGTCTGTAGAGGATACAGCAGTTTTCCAAAGCCCATAATTTTTAGCAGCGACACCCGTGCCAGCAGAGGGAGAGGAAGAGAAGACCATCTCGTTAGGTCTGCCTGTAGTTTTTTAAATAGAGGAGGAAAATTCAGTGAGTATAAGGAGCTAGCTACTTTTCCTATCCTAATTCCCAGATATGTTATATGTTTGGCCGCCTGTTTAACCAGGAGCGGTGGATCACCCCTCCTCCCTTCCGAACCAACGGGAGACAGCATTAGGAGTTCACTTTTGTCTATGTTTACCTTGAAACCTGAGTAGGAGCCAAAGAGCTCCAAATGACGGAAGACAGCCGCTAAATCTTCCCTGGGACGGTCTAAGAAGACGAGGATGTCATCCGCAAAAAATGTACATTTTAACTCCATGGTCCCCACCGTTATTCCTGTGAAATCTCTGGCTTTTTGTAGTCTACGCGACAAGGGTTCTATGGCCAAATTAAATAACAACGGGGGCAACGGGCACCCTTGCCGCGTTCCCTTAAGTAGTGCAAAGGGCCTGGAAAGAAAGCCCGGGGTGTGTATTCTAGCGTGGGGGGAGGAATATAGCCCATGTAGGAAGGACAAGAAAGCTCCACCAAAGCCCATTGCTCCCAATACCTGGAACATCCCTCCCCAGCTCACACTGTCGAACGCTTTTTCAGCATCTATGGACAGGAGAGCTGGGGATGGACGTCCATGGGGTCTCAACTTCACCCCGTCCAACACGGCCATAACTTTTCGGATATTGGCTACTGCCGCTCTTCCCCGGACAAAGCTCACCTGGGCCGGGGAAATCAGATCCGGTAGGATCATGGCCAACCTATCTGCCATGATTTTGGATATGATCTTTAAGTCTAAATTTAATAGTGAGATGGGTCTATAGGAATTTGGATTTAGGGGATCCTTTCCGGGTTTCAACAGAACCTTGATGTAAGCCGTGTTGGACGAGATCGGAACCGGTTCCCCCTCCATGTAAAGAGAGTATAAGGATAAGAGAGAAGGTGTGATTTCCTCGCTAAGGATTAAAAAAAAAATCCTCTGTTAGGCCATCAGGGCCAGGGGCCTTATGGGCATTGAGTTGGGAGATTACACTCTTAATCTCCTCCGCCGTCACGGGTGAATTAAGTAATGTCCTATCCTCTTCAGAAAGTTCAGGGAGACCCTGAAGGAAGTCTGGAGGCGCAGTCTGGGCAATAACATCTGATGTGTATAATTTATGATAAAAGGTTTGCAAAACACCATTAATTTCCTGAGGATGCTTCCTAACCACCCCCGCCATGTCTCTCAGCTGAGTAATGTGTTGAGGGGAATAGGGACCTTTCGCATATCTCGCTTGTTCCCATGTCTGAACAAAAGGGAATCAAAGTGGGAGCGATGCAAGTCCTCTCCTCAACCACGACTCTTAATTTGATCGAGCCAGTTGCCAAGCCTCTCTGGTGACATCTGAGGGGAACTGTAGGAATTTAGTGTAAGTTTCGCTCAAAGTGGCACTGTAGATTGCCACAGCAGAGGTAATCACTTTTTGTTTGGAGGCTTTATAAGCCATTATGCGCCATTATGCTCTACCGCAGGAGACCCATGGACTTCCTTGACCCAGAGTTTCCTCATCCTGAAAAAGTCTGTAGAGTCAAGATGGGTCTCCTGCAGGAGAGCCAGATCAGGCTTTAGTTTTTTCAGATGGCGCAGTATTGCAACCCTTTTGTGAGGAGACCTGAGGCCTTTGACATTCCATGTCACTATCTGAAACATGGTAAGGCCAGTAGCGAGGTATGCAGCCCCAGGGATTTCAGAAGGAGGAACCCACTTTGCAGGAAGCGTCTTCAGGGGTACGATAGTTGGACATCGAGCCATCCGGATGGAACACTTGCAGCACGGCCGGGTAGAGGAGAGCAAAACGGATTTGTTTCTCGAAAAGCATGGTGCAGAGTGGGGAAAATAGCTTGCGTCGCCTAGTAGTCTCAGCGGAGTAATCCCCGAACATTAGCAATTTAGCTCCTTGAAGCATAAGATCCGAGCCCTTCCGTCTAAAGGCCTTCATAATGTCAGTCTTATCTACATAGTCCAGGTATCGTACAATTACTTGCCTCGGACGTATTCTTTGCTGAAGTGCCGGGTGGGATACCTCTATGGGAGCTTCCGGTCTGGGCCTAAACGATGTGCCCTTTCCACCTTGCAGACACGGTCCAAGCCCAACAGTTTAGGAATGGTAGACTCACAAAGTACTGCAAGGTCTCGTTGTGCCACCGATTCAGGGAGCCCGATCACACGCAAATTATTTCTCCTGGATCGGTCTTCTAAGTCCTGGAGTTTGTCCCATAATCTGCGATTTTCTTCAGTAAGGTCAGACAGTATAGTCTCCACCGAGGGTGACACTTCCTCCAGCATCTCCAGCATTTGCATCTCGGCGGCGGCCATGATGGGCTATCTCCGTCTGCATCTGTTGCAAGGAGGAGGATACAGTAGCCACTAAGGTATCCTGAATATCGGGCGCTATTCTTTTGGCCACCTCGAGTGCCAACTTCTTGTAGTCAATCCTCACCGAATCTTGTTCCTCATCCGAATAGCATACGGAAGAGTGGGAGGGAGAGTTAGCCCGCGATTCTGGAGCGGAGGCTGGAGCAGCCATCTTAGTTCCCTGCGCCGCCTCCTTCTCGGACTTGCTTTGCCCTTTTCCTCGGACTTTCCCCATGGTCAGGACGAATCGGTCCATCCAACTTCTCACCCGGGTGAGAGTCTGGCGTTCAGGGTGCCTTTAGTCTTCCGTTGTGCGGGTCTAAAGCTAGGATATGTGAGGTCTCTCACGGAGCTCCGGTCCTGCACGTCTTTACAGTATGGCGCCGGAACCGGAAGTAAATCTCTATGTTTTGTTCCCTGAGCCATTTAGTCATCACCTTTGCTTTATGGCAAGGTGCTCCATCATGCTGGAAAAGGCATTGTTGATCGCCAAACTGCTCTTGGATGGGTGGGTGAAGTTGCTCTTGGAGGACATTCTGGTCCCATTCTTTATTTATGGCTGTGAGGGAGCCGATTCCCTTGGCTGAGAAACAACCCTACACATGAATGGTTTCAGGATGCTTTACAGTTGGCATGAGAAAAGGCTGGTGGTAGCGCTCACCTCGTCTTCTCCGAATAAGCTGTTTTCCAGATGTCCCAAACTATCAGAAAGGGGATTTATCAGAGAAAATGACTTTCCCCCAGTCCTCAGCAGTCCACTCCCTGTACCTTTTGCAGAATATCAGTCTGTCCCTGATGTTTTTTCTGGAGAGAGGTGACTTTTTTGCTGCCCTCCTTGAGACCAGGCCTTGCTCCAAGAGTCTCAGCCTCACAGTGCGTGCAGATGCCCTCACACCTGCCTGCTGCCATTCCTGAGCAAGCTCTGCACTGCTGGTAGCCCGATCCGGCAGCTGAAACACTTTTAAGAGACGGTCCTGGCACTTGCTGGTCTTGGGCGCCCTGGAGCTTTTTTGGCAACAATGGAACCTCTCTCCTTAAAGTTCTTGATGATGCGATAGATTGTTGACTGAGGTGCAATCTTTCTAGCTGCGATACTCTTCCCTGTTAGGCCATTTTTGTGCAGTGCAATGATGACTGCACGTGTTTCTTTAGAGATAACTATGGTTAACAGAAGAGAAACAATGATGCCAAGCACCAGCCTCCTTTTAAAGTGTCCAGTGGTGTCATTCTTACTTAATCATGACAGATTGATCATCAACACCCACACCTGTGTTAATGGAGCAATCACTGAAACGATGTTAGCTGGTCCTTTTAAAGCAGGGCTGCAATGATGTTGAAATGTGTTTTGGGGGATAAAGTTCATTTTCTAGGCAAATATTGACTTAGCAAGTACTTGCTGTTAAGCTGATCACTATATAACATTCTGGAGTATATGCAAATTGCCATTTTAAAAACTGAAGCAGTAGACTTTGTAAAATTTAATATTTGTATCATTCTCAAAACTTTTGGCCATGACTGTATATTATTAGTAAGTGTACTCACTGCACTTACTGACCGCAGCTCCCTGTGTACCCTATAGAGCTATAATCAGCCCCCCCCCTCTGCCCATGGTGAGACTAACAATTCCCTCCATAGTGTTATTATCTATTCAGTCTCCTTCCCCCAGTACAAAATAACATGAAAAAAAATGTGAAAAAATGCATTTTTCCAACTTTGAAACTTGTCTGCTTATACAGAAAATGGTTATACCACATAAATTATATATTAAATAGCATTAGCAACATGTCTACTTTATGTTGGCGGCATTTATTAAACTATCTTTCTTTTTTTTTTTTTTTAGACAATAAAAAACTTAAAACATTAGCAGCAATTTTCCAAATTTTTAGTAAAATTTCAAAATCAGATATTTTTAGAGACCTGTTCAGATTTAGGCTGGGTTCACACTATGTATATTTGAGGCTGTATTTGGTCCTCATGTCAGGTCCTCATAGCAACCAAAACCAGGAGTGGATTGAAAACACAGAAAGGATCTGTTCACATAATGTTGTAATTGAGTGGATGGCTGCCATATAACGGTAATAAACTTCCATTATTTCAATACAACAGCCGTTGTTTTAAAATAACAGAAAATATTTGCCATTAAATGGCGGCCATCCACTCAATTACAACATTATGTGAACAGATCCTTTCTGTGTTTTCAATCCACTCCTGGTTTTGGTTACTATACAGCCTCAAATATACAGCCTCAAATATACGTAGTGTGAACATAGCCTTAAAATGTATTTGAGGGGACTGTATGTTAGAAAGCACCACAAAGCACCCCATTTCAGAAACTGCACCCCCCCACACTCTGCAAAAGCACATCCAAAAAGTTTTTTTAACCCTTTAGGGGAATCACAGAAATTAACGCTAAGTGTGTAAGAAATTAGAAAATTTTAATTGTCTGTGCAGAGATTTTATTGTAATCCAATATTTTTCATAATTATAAACTTACCAGAGAAATGCACCCCAATATTTATTGCCCCGTTTCTGCAGTTTATAGAAATACCCCATATGTGGCCCTATTGCGCTATTTGACGCAACCACAAGCCTCAGATATAAAGGAGCGCCTAGTGAATTTCAACGCCTCCGTTATACAGTATTTGGTTATTTTTGACTGTACCACTTCAGGCTGGCAGAGGCTCTGGGGTGCCAAAACCTAAAAAACACCCCTAAAGGGACACCATTTAGAAAGCTACACCCCTCGAGGAATGTAACAAGGGGTGCGGTGAGCATTTGGACCCCGCAGGTGCTTCACAGATTTTCATAACAATATGGTGTAAAAAAGGAAAAATTCTATTTTTTACACTAAAACGTTGTTCTAGCCTTTAATTTTCATTTTTATAAGGGGATAAAAGAAAAAAAAATACAAAACGTGTAGCGCAGTTTCTCCCGAATACGGAAATACCCCACATGTGGACATAAGGTGCCAAGCGGGCGCAGGACGAGCCTCCAAAGGGAAGGAGCGCCAATTGGCTTTTGGAAGCTGGATTTCACTGGAATGGATTTCAAGGGCCATGTCGCATTTACAGAGCCCTCGTGCTGCCAAGACACTGGAAACCCCCCACAAGTGACCCCATTCTGGAAACTACACCCCTCAAGGAATCTAACAAGGGGTGCAGTGAGCATATGGACCCCACTGGTGACGGGCACAAATGTGGAACAATGTGACGTGAAAGGGAAAATTTTAAATTTTTCACTTTCACGGCACAAATGTGCCCGTTATCAAGGGGTCCATATCCTCACTGCACCCCTTGTTACATTCCCTGAGGGGTGTAGTTTCCAGAATGGGGTCACTTGTGGGGGGTTCAACTGTCTTGGCAACACAGAGGCCTTTTAAATACAACAAGGCCCTCGAAATCTATTCCAGCCAAATCCAGCCTTCAAAAACCAAATGGCGCTCCTTCCCTTCGGAGGATTACCCTGCACCCGCATGGCGCTTTATGTCCACATGTGTGGTATTTCTGTACTCAGGGGAAATTGCTCTACACATTTTGTGTTTTTTTTTTTATCCCCTTGTGAAAATGAAAAAAATCAAGATAAGATTAATTAAAATTAATTAATTAAAAATTTTTACACTAAATGTTGTTCCAGCCTTTATTTTTTCTATTTCCACAAGGGCTTTAAAATAAAATGAACACAAAACGTGTAGGGTAATTTCCCCTGAGTACGAAAATACCCCACATGTGGGCATAATGTGCCATATGGGCACAGGGCGAGCCACCAAAGGGACAGAGCGCCATTTAGAGGCTGGAATGGAGGATGGAGGCCATGTCGCAATTACAAAGCTCCTGTGCTGCCAGGACATTAGAAACCCCCCACAAGTGACCCCATTCTGGTACGTACACCCCTCAAGGAATCTAACAAGGGGTGCAGTGAGCATATTGACCCCACTGGTGACTAGCACATATGTAGGACATGTAGTGTGAAAATAAAAAATATTTTTTTTTCCATTTTCACAGCACAAATGTGCCCGTCACCAGGGGGCCATATCCCCGCTGCCCCCCTTGTTACAGTGCTGGCCAAAAGTATTGGGACCCCTGCAATTCTGTCAGATAATACTCAGTTTCTTTCAGAAAATAATTGCAATCACAAAGGCTTTGGTAATAATATCTTCATTTATTTTGCTTGCAATGAAAAAACACAAAAGAGAATGAAAAAAAAAAGTAAAATCATTTTACACAAAACTCCAAAAATGGGCCGGACAAAAGTATTGGCACCCTAAGCCTAATACTTGGTAGCACAACCTTTAGACAAAATCCGCTTCTGGTGATTATCAATGAGTCTCTTACAATGCTCGGCTGGAATTTTAGACCATTCTTCTTTGGCAGATTGCTCCAGGTCCCTGAGATTTGAAGGGCGCCTTCTCCAGGCGGCCATTGTGAGATCTCTCCACAGGTGTTCTATGGGATTCTGGTCTGGACTCATTGCTGGCCACTTTAGAAGGCTCCAGTGCTTTCTCTCAAACTGTTTTCTAGTGCTTTCTGAAGTGTGTTTTGGGTCATTGTCCTGCTGGAAGACCCATGACCTCTGAGGGAGACCCATGACCTCTGACCTCAGCTTTCTCACACTGGGCCCTACATTATGCTGCACAATGTGTTGGTAGTCTTCAGACTTCATAATGCCATGCACACGGTCAAGCAGTCCAGTGCCAAAGACAGCAAAGCAACCCCAAAACATCAGGGAACCTCCGCCATGTGTGACTGTAGGGACCGGGTTCTTTTCTTTAAAAGCCTCTTTTTTCCCTGTAAACTCTATGTTGATGCCTTTTCACAAAAAACTCTACTTTTGTCTCATCTGACCAGAAAACATTCTTCCAGGCTTTCTCGGGTAAGTTTTGGCAAACTCCAACTTTTTTATGTCTCTGGGTCAGAAGTGGGGTCTTCCTGGGTCTCCTACCATAGAGTCCCTTCACATTCAGACGCTGATGGATACAGGGTACGGGGTGACACTGTTGTACCCTCGGACTGCAGGGCAGCTAGAACTTGTTTGGATGTTAGTCAAAGTTCTTTAGCCACCATCCGCACAATCTTTCGTTGAGATCTCTTGTCAATTTTTCTTTTCTGTCCACATCTCGGGAGGTTAGCCACAGTGCCCACATCTAGGGAGGTTAGCCGCAGTGCCCATATCTAGGGAGGTTAGCCACAGTGCCCACATCTAGGGAGGTTAGCCACAGTGCCCACATCTAGGGAGGTTAGCCACAGTGCCCACATCTAGGGAGGTTAGCCACAGTGCCCACATCTAGGGAGGTTAGCCACAGTGCCCACATCTAGGGAGGTTAGCCACAGTGCCCACATCTCGGGAGGTTAGCCACAGTGCCCACATCTCGGGAGGTTAGCCACAGTGCCCACATCTCGGGAGGTTAGCCACAGTGCCCACATCTCGGGAGGTTAGCCACAGTGCCCACATCTCGGGAGGTTAGCCACAGTGCCCACATCTAGGGAGGTTAGCCACAGTGCCCACATCTAGGGAGGTTAGCCACAGTGCCCACATCTAGGGAGGTTAGCCACAGTGCCCACATCTAGGGAGGTTAGCCACAGTGCTCACATCTCGGGAGGTTAGCCACAGTGCCCACATCTCGGGAGGTTAGCCACAGTGCCCACATCTAGGGAGGTTAGCCACAGTGCCCACATCTAGGGAGGTTAGCCACAGTGCCCACATCTCGGGAGGTTAGCCACAGTGCCCACATCTAGGGAGGTTAGCCACAGTGCCCACATCTAGGGAGGTTAGCCACAGTGCCCACATCTAGTGAGGTTAGCCACAGTGCCCACATCTAGGGAGGTTAGCCACAGTGCCCACATCTAGGGAGGTTAGCCACATTGCCCACATCTAGGCAGGTTAGCCACAGTGCCCACATCTAGGGAGGTTAGCCACAGTGCCCACATCTAGGGAGGTTAGCCACAGTGCCCACATCTCGGGAGGTTAGCCACAGTGCCCACATCTCGGGAGGTTAGCCACAGTGCCCACATCTCGGGAGGTTAGCCACAGTGCCCAATCTCGGGAGGTTAGCCACAGTGCCCACATCTCGGGAGGTTAGCCACAGTGCCTACATCTCGGGAGGTTAGCCACAGTGCCTACATCTCGGGAGGCTAGCCGCAGTGCCCACATCTAGGGAGGTTAGCCGCAGTGCCCACATCTCGGGAGGTTAGCCGCAGTGCCCACATCTCGGGAGGTTAGCCGCAGTGCCCACATCTAGGGAGGTTAGCCGCAGTGCCCACATATCGGGAGGTTAGCCGCAGTGCCCACATCTCGGGAGGTTAGCCGCAGTGCCCACATCTCGGGAGGTTAGCCGCAGTGCCCACATCTCGGGAGGTTAGCCACAGTGCCCACATCTCGGGAGGTTAGCCACAGTGCCCACATCTCGGGAGGTTAGCCACAGTGCCATGGGCTTTACACTCCTTGATGACACTGCGCACGGTAGACACAGGAACATTCAGGTCTTTGGAGATGGACTTGTAGCCTTGACATTGCTCATGCTTCCTCACAATTTGGCTTCTCAAGTCCTCAGACAGTTCTTTGGTCTTCTTTCCTTTCTCCATGCTCAATGTGGTCATACAAGGACACAGGACAGAGGTTGAGTCCACTTAAATCCATTTCAACTGGCTGCAAGTGTGATTTAGTTATTGCCACCACCTGTTATGTGCCACAGGTAAGTAACAGGCGCTGTTAAAGGGGATGTTTCACCTTTTTTTTTTTTTTTTTCAAATCAACTGGTCCCAGCAAGTGCCAGAGATTTGTAATTTACTTCTATTAGAAAATCTCAAGTCTTCCAGTACTTATAAGCTGCCGTATGTCCCACAGGAAGTTGAATTATTTCCAGTCTGGAGAGCAGGAGAGAGGTTTTCTATGGATATTAGTCCTGTTCCTGACATTTCCTGACATGGACAGAGGTGGCAGCAGAGAGCACTGTGTCAGACTGAAAAGAATACCACTACTTCCTGCAAAACATACAGCAGCTGATAAGTACTGGAAGACATGAGATTTTTTAATAGAAGTACATTACAAATCTCTGGCACTTTCTGGGACCAGTTAATTTGAAAGAAAAAAAAATATGGTGAACAACCCCTTTAATTACACAAATTAGAAAAGCATCACATGATTTTTCTAAGGGTGCCAATACCTTTTTTATGTTTGGTGTGGAATTATATCCAATTTGGCTTTTTGACAATTCTTTTTGTGGTTTTCCATTCAAGACAAATTAAATGAATAGATTAATACCAAAGCATTTGTGATTTCAATCATATTCTGGAAGAAATTGAGTAGTATCTGACAGAATTGCAGGGGTGCCAATACTTTTGGCCAGCACTGTAAATTCCTTATGGGGTGTAGTTTCCAGAATGGGGTCACTTGTGGGGGGTTTCTACTGTCCTGGCCGCACAGAGGCTTTGTAATTGCATCATGGCATCCTCTAATGGGAATGGCGGCCATACCTATTTAGCTGGGGAAAAGGGACAATTCTAATTTATTTGGGGGTATTAGGCCAATTATTAGTTTATAAGGTTGAAAATGACAGGTGTCCATCAAATTCAACCTGTGTTGATCCAGAGGAAGGCAAAAACCCCTCGTGAGGCAGACGACAGTAGCCTCATCACTGGGAAAAAATTCCTTCCCGACTCCATAATGGCGATCAGAATAATCCCTGGATCAACGTGACCCCTGAAATAGGAATAAGGGACAGAATTTAGATAATGTAGAACCCCAGTGACGTGTGGTGCGCCTTGGAGCGATCCAGTATGCAGAGGTCGGGGTGATCAGGACAGGTGTCACACTGGAAAATGTTGTCCTTCCTGATCCCCCTGTTACGCCACACTCTGCACGTCTTCTGGGGTCTCCTGTTCTCCTGTGTGGGGGACGTCACCTGGAAAATGTTGTCCTGGTGCGATACGGGGTCCTTCATATCCAGAAGTGCTGGGTCCGCTCCATGGCTGCTAAATATTAGGGCTCTATTACTGCTTCTGATATGTTCGGATCGTGCCGCAAGCTACAGTAGCTCGGGCAGCGAGGGACCAGAAGAGGGGGTGCTGGTATAAAAGTTATCCCCGTACGGGTGGTAACCTTTATCCAGCAGTGGGAAGATCAGTTCCCGGACGATCTTCCCACTAACTCCGAGGATGGGGGACGGGACGGGGGTCTCCACCCGTGTCCATGACTCCATTTTATGCACGGGCGGATTCCGCCCTCTGTCCAAAGAATGAACGTGTTCATTCTTTGGACGGAGGATGGAATCCGCAGGTGTTTAGAATAAGAGATCACGGTATGGCACAATACAGACGTTCTAGTGTAACTTTACTAATACTGAGCTGGTGTTGTGTATTATACATTACTAGGAGACCTCCAAGTATAATATATATAGATATATATATAGAGAGAGAGAGCTACATGTACATTACACACATACAGCTCAGCTACATGTACATTACACACACACAGCTCAGCTACATGTACATTACACACACACAGCTCAGCTACATGTACATTACACATATATACAGCTCAGCTACATGTACATTACACACATACAGCTCAGCTACATGTACATTACACACATACAGCCAGCTACATGTACATTACACACATACAGCTCAGCTACATGTACATTACACACATATACAGCTCAGCTACATGTACATTACACATATACAGCTCTACTGTGTACACATACAGCTCAGCTACATGTACATTACACATATACAGCTCAGCTACATGTACATTATACACATATACAGCTCAGCTACATGTACATTACACACATACAGCTCAGCTACATGTACATTACACACATACAGCTCTACTGTACACACATACAGCTCAGCTACATGTACATTACACATATACAGCTCAGCTACATGTACATTACACATATACAGCTCAGCTACATGTACATTACACACATACAGCTCAGCTACATGTACATTACACACATACAGCTCAGCTACATGTACATTACACATATACAGCTCAGCTACATGTACATTACACACATATACAGCTCAGCTACATGTACATTACACACATACAGCTCAGCTACATGTACATTACACACATATACAGCTCAGCTACATGTACATTACACACATACAGTTAGGGCCAGAAATATTTGGACAGTGACACAATTTTGGCGAGTTGGGCTCTGCATGCCACCGCATTGGATTTGAAATGAAACCTCTAAAACAGAATTTAAGTGCAGATTGTAACGTTTAATTTGAAGGGTTGAACAAAAATATCTGATAGAAAATGTAGGAATTGTGCACATTTCTTTACAAACACTCCACATTTTAGGAGCTCAAAAGTAATTGGACAAATAAACATAACCCAAACAAAATATATTTTTTTTCAATATTTTGTTGCAAATCCTTTGGAGACAATCACTGCCTTAAGTCTGGAACCCATGGATATCACCAAACGCTGGGTTTCCTCCTTCTTAATGCTTTGCCAGGCCTTTACCTCCGCAGACTTCAGGTCTTGCTTGTTTGTGGGTCTTTCCGTCTTAAGTCTGGATTTGAGCAAGTGAAATGCATGATCAATTGGGTTAAGATCTGGTGATTGACTTGGCCATTGCAGAATGTTCCACTTTTTTGCACTCATGAACTCCTGGGTAGCTTTGGCTGTATGCTTGGGGTCATTGTCCATCTGTACTATGAAGCGCCGTCCGATCTACTTTGCAGCATTTGGCTGAATCTGAGCTGAAAGTATATCCCGGTACACTTCAGAATTCATCTGGCTACTCTTGTGTGCTGTTATGTCATCAATAAACACAAGTGACCCAGTGCCATTGAAAGCCATGCATGCCCATGCCATCACGTTGCCTCCACCATGTTTTACAGAGGATGTGGTGTGCCTTGGATCATGTGCCGTTCTCTTTCTTCTCCAAACTTTTTTCTTCCCATCATTCTGGTACAGGTTGATCTTTGTCTCATCTGTCCATAGAATACTTTTCCAGAACTGAGCTGGCTTCTTGAAGTGTTTTTCGGCAAATGTAACTCTGGCCTGTCTATTTTTGGAATTGATGAATGGTTTGCATCTAGATGTGAACCCTTTGTATTTACTTTCATGGAGTCTTCTCTTTACTGTTGACTTAGAGACAGATCCACCTACTTCCCTGAGAGTGTTCTGGACTTCCATTGATGTTGTGAACGGGTTCTTCTTCACCAAAGAAAGTATGCGGCGATCATCCACCACTGTTGTCTTCCGTGGACGCCCAGGCCTTTTTGAGTTCCCAAGCTCACCAGTCAATTCCTTTTTTCTCAGAATGTACCCGACTGTTGATTTTGCTACTCCAAGCATGTCTGCTATCTCTCATGTCTGCTATCTCTCTGATGGATTTTTCCTTTTTTTTCAGCCTCAGGATGTTCTGCTTCACCTCAATTGAGAGTTCCTGTGACCGCATGTTGTCTGGTCATAGCAACAGCTTCCAAATGCAAAACCACACACCTGGAATCAACCCCAGACCTCTTACCTACTTCATTGATTACAGGTTAACGAGGGAGACGCCTTCAAAGTTAATTGCAGCCCTTAGAGTCCATTGTCCAATTACTTTTGGTCCCTTAAAAAAGAGGAGGCTATGCATTACAGAGCTATGATTCCTAAACCCTTTCTCCGATTTGGATGTGGAAACTCTCATATTGCAGCTGGGAGTGTGCACTTTCAGCCCATATTATATATAGAATTGTATTTCTGAACATGTTTTTGTAAACAGCTAAATAACAAAACTTGTGTCACTGTCCAAATATTTCTGGCCCTAACTTGTACAGCTCAGCTACATGTACATTACACACATACAGCTCAGCTACATGTACATTACACACATACAGCTCAGCTACATGTACATTACACATATACAGCTCAGCTACATGTACATTACACATATACAGCTCAGCTACATGTACATTACACACATACAGCTCAGCTACATGTACATTACACACATACAGCTCAGCTACATGTACATTACACACATACAGCTCAGCTACATGTACATTACACATATACAGCTCAGCTACATGTACATTACACATATACAGCTCAGCTACATGTACATTACACACACACAGCTCAGCTACATGTACATTACACACATATACAGCTCAGCTACATGTACATTACACACATACAGCTCAGCTACATGTACATTACACATATACAGCTCAGCTACATGTACATTACACATACACAGCTCAGCTACATGTACATTACACATATACAGCTCAGCTACATGTACATTACACACATATACAGCTCAGCTACATGTACATTACACACATACAGCTCAGCTACATGTACATTACACACATACAGCTCAGCTACATGTACATTACACACATATACAGCTCAGCTACATGTACATTACATACATATACAGCTCAGCTACATGTACATTACACACATACAGCTCAGCTACATGTACATTACACACATACAGCTCAGCTACATGTACATTACACACATACAGCTCAGCTACATGTACATTACACACATACAGCTCAGCTACATGTACATTACACACAGGGCTCTGCTGCAGCATATATAACACACATACACAGCTCTGCTCCACACACATCACACACAGACAGCTCTGCTGCATACACACAGCTCATCCAGCACAGCAGAGTCCTGCATACACTGAGCAGCAGCCCCTGATCATGTGACTCCTCCTCCATGTGACTGATCACATGACTGTGACATCATGGCAGGTCCTGGAAGCACAGGGGAAGCACACGGCTCCTGTACAGCTCTGCAGGCGGCTTCCTGACTTGTTTATCAGCAGCTGCTGGAATGCCCCGCCCCTTGCCTCCGGAGCACCAATCACTGGAGAGGAGGAGGGGCCAGACACAAGGTACATGTGTAAATACTCCCTGCCCCTCCCCCTCCTCCTGCTAGTGTGCTCTGCTGCTGCTGCCGCCTCCTGGGATCTGCCCACTGGCTGCCAGACAGGTAGGAGATTTACAGTGTTCAGGGGAGAGGGGGCATCCAGCTGTGCTAAGGGGGAGGGGGGCAGTATGGGGGGATCACATTGGATAATCCCTTTAAGCGCTCCCAGAGTTATATTTGTTAATTTTCTTTCTCTGACATCACAGGAGCTCAAACATCTTACACATTCATAACTTGTCTCTTCCTATCGCTGTGCCGGGTTTGTTGTACTTTTTCTTCCCATTCTTTATTATCCATTGTATCCTCTACTTTCTATTCATCTCTCCAGGATCCTCTGCTGATATCTTCTATATAAGAGACCGACCCATCAACCATGGAGAGAGACAGAGACAAGATGGCCGAGAGGATAATAACCCTCACCCTACACATACTCTTCCTGCTTACTGGGGAGGTGAGGGATTCTGGGAGTGATGTCATCATGACATCATTCTTATCTATGGAATAACAGATGGATAGGACTGGAGAGGTGCGGGATTCTGGGAGTGATGTCATCATGACATCATTCTTATCTATGGAATAACAGATGGATAGGACTGGAGAGGTGAGGGATTCTGGGAGTGATGTCATCATGACATCATTCTTATCTATGGAATAACAGATGGATAGGACTGGAGAGGTGAGGGATTCTGGGAGTGATGTCATCATGACATCATTCTTATCTATGGAATAACAGATGGATAGGACTGGAGAGGTGAGGGATTCTGGGAATGGATGGAGTGATAGTAATGTGTCTCTCCATACACAGGATTACACAGTAGTGAAGAAGTCCTCTAGTGGGCGCTGTGGGGCCCCTGGGTGTGAAGGATGGGGAAGAACCCTGAGCCCAATCCCGGGGCCCCTGATACATGAGGAAATGGAGGAAGAGAAGATCCTAGAAGTCACCAACAAGATGGTGGAGCTGCTGAGTGGAGAGGTGAGACTGTGGCTGCTGGGAATGCTGGGACATTATACAGTAACACCACTGGAGGGGTGGGGGGGATGACTTTGTGACCATTGTGTGTGTCAGGTTCCTATAAGGTGTCAGGACGTGGCGGTCTATTTCTCCATGGAGGAGTGGGAGTATGTAGAAGGACACAAGGATCAGTACAAGGATGTGATGCTGGAGGATCAGCAGCCCCTCCCATCAGCAGGTAATAGACAGGACTATATACACACCTCCTCTCTGTATTATCTGGATGGAAAGAATGAATTCAGTCTCTGTATGTGTTCCCTCCAGTCAGATCCAGTAAGAGAACAGCACCAGAGAGATGTCCCCGTCCTCTTCTCCCACAGGATCAGGATCAGGTAGATGGAGATGTTCCCTATGATCTGTACATCCCACCTGACTTCTCCTACTTTCTGATGACTTTTACTATATTTCTCACATCTTATGAATCAGGGGGAAGATCTAATTGAGATTAATGCTCCAGATATGACAGTAAAAGAAGAAGAAGAAGAGACAGATGTGAGCAGTGATGAGCAGTATAAGGAGAACATCACTACAGGGAAGGATTTGAATTCTATTAATGTTACATATATGATGATGAAAGAAGAAGAAACAGATGTGAGCAGTGATGAGCAGTATAAGGAGGACATTTCTATGGGAAAGAATCTGAACTTTATGAATGCTACAGACATAAGGGCAAAAGAAGAAGAGACAAATGACAGCAGTGATGAGCAGTATAAGGAAGACATCACTACAGGGAAGGATCTGAAGTATATTGATGCTATAAAGATAGAAGTTAAAGAAGAGCCAGATGTGAGCAGTGAGGAGCAGTATATGGAGAATATTACTACAGGGAAGGATCTTTACTCTATTAATCCTACAGACAAGATAATAAAAGAAGAAGAGACAGATGTGGGCAGTGATGAGCAGTATAAAGAGGACATCACTGCAGGGAAGGAACTGAACCATAATATTGCTATGCACAAGATAGTAAAAGAAGAAGATACAGATGACAGCAGTGATGAGCAGTATAAGGAGGACATCACTACAGGTAACCACCCAGGTAAGTAGTGACTACTAAATGCAGAGAACAGTCACACATTCTCCTCAGTCACCGGCTGTAACTATTCTGTGTGGAATATTATAAGTTCTGTGTCCTGTCAGTTTTCCAGCTATATAATCATTCACCATAAATTCTAATATACAGCACAGTCCCAGCGGACAATATATCACTATCAGTCTCATGCTGCTGCATCTATAGTGACTATCCTCCTCTTACAGCGTACCTGTTCTGAATTAAAAAAAAAATCAATAGAAAGGACAGATGGTAATGCAGACGGTGAATGATTTTAAACTGTATGAGTTGGTGATTTTTGTTAACACTACTTTTCCTAATGTTTCCCAAAATTTTATCCCATTCTACCTCCAGAATCTTCCCCACTTCTTCTTCTTCCCCCCACTCTGTGCTTTTCTTATAATTCCTAAACCAGTCAGTGCATAAATTTTCTGTGAAAATCGTGAATAATTTTTTAAAATTCCCCTTTTTTATTCCCTTGGCAATCATCCACCACATCCATGAAAGTAACATTTTGGACTATTACCCAACTCCCTCCTAAAGTAGCATTAAGTGCGTGCTGCAGCTGTCTATATTTCAGCCTGTGAGTCTCTTGAAGTGAAAATTCTATCCTTATTTCCTCAAATGTTTTTATGGCCCCATCCCGAAATAGATGAGACACTAAGGTGATTCTGCGATTATACCAAAAAGACTGATCATCAATACTATTTAAGTGTGTCAGTTGTGTATTTCCCCACGAGGGGGTGTACTTTGTGCTAGCTGTTATGCCCAACAGTTTCTTCATTTTTACCCAAACCTTGCCCCACATTCTCACCATCTTCCATTCTCTGTAATATACAAGGGACCATCTATTGGATTCCAGGAATTCATACAGTGATTCATATCTCAGATTCTCAAGGCCGAAAACTACATTCCTCCAAAGATTACGTTTTATCTGCAGCAATTTATACATAAAAAAAGCAAAATCGGAAGTCCGGTAAAGACCAGCCCCCCAAATCAGACGGTAAAGTAAAAGTATGGTATCTGAGCCTGTTCCTTCTGCCACCCCAAATCGGTTTACCCAACAGAACCTCTAGACACAAAAAGTATCCATCCGGGATCCAGGCAGGAGTCGCTCTAAGATAATACAGTACCTGTGGTTGAACCACCATTGTTACACGGGCTATTCTGTCAGACATTGATAGTGGTAATTTAAGCCATACCTTAATTTTACCCTCCAGTTTATTTAAATAGGGTTTAATGTTTGAGGCAGCATACCTTTCTGAGTTTGCAGAGACCTTTACACATAAATAATCTACGTTCCTCTGGAGGGTCAGATTGGCCAGAGCCTCCATTCGGGGATGATCCAACTCAAGCAGTACGGATTTGGACCAGTTTATTTGGAAACCTGAGTATGTACCAAATAACTCCAGTTGTTCCATTGCTGCTGGAAGGCCGTGACCTGGGTCCCGGATGAACATCAGTACGCCGTCTGCATACATAATAACTTTGCTCCTTATATCTTTTAGCCTGAAACCTTCTATACGTTGATTATTTTTTATTAATTGAGAAAGGGGCTCTATGTATAGTGCAAACAAGATGGGTGAGAGGGGGCAGCCCTGTCTGGTGCCCCTCTAATCTAAACGCCTTTGACACCGCTCCATTCTCCAGCAAACATGCCATGGGCTTAATATACAACATCTTCACATATTGAATTACAGTCTAAAGGTCCTAAGGGTTTCCCAAAGGAATCCCCACTCCACCCTGTCAAAAGCCTTTACGGCATCTATAGGCAGGATGGAGCGGGGCAACCCCCTCGACATCTGTATGTTAGCAAATTTCTCTTCTATGTTAGAGAAGACTGAACGGCCCGATACAAATCCTCTCTCATCCTCACTTACCAATATTGGCATCAGGTCCTTCAGCCTCTGGACTATATGTTTAGCAAAAATTTCAGTATCGATGTTTAGTAAGGATATCGGCCTATAAGAACCGACATCCAGTGGGTCCTTTCCCTTTTTTAAAATGAGTATAATCGTTGCTTCATACATCGAAGGGGGTAGTTCTCCCAGAGCACAGGATTCGTTAAAGCGACTCTGCGCCCACTGATTCCCCCCCTACTTATACCTGCTTGTAGCTTATCTGAACTGCTGTCTCCTGGTATGTTTGTCCCTGCTGTTTGTACTTTCTTTCCGCTAAAAATCAAAGTTTACTTGAGTATATGCCGGGTCTAAGAGGCGGGGCCGAGAGCATTCGTGCCCAGGGGAAGCGCCTGTGTGGTCTCGGGCTCGCCTCCCCCTGCCTTTCGTTCCGCCCTCAGTTTGCCCTCTGCGCCATGGTTGCCGGGTCGCAACTGCGCACATCGGAAGCTGAGAAGAGGACTCAGGAAGCGGACGCAAACAGCGTATGTGGGGTGGGGTGTTGGGGGATGGGTTGTCCGCACACAGGCATGGGAGGCGCTGCAGACAGACATGGGAGGCGGTGCAGGGACACACCACAGAGGCGGCGCTGACTCGGGACAGAGTTGAAGTCACCCGCGATTATCAGTGGGGTGTTAGGTTTATCCTTCATGTAATCAACCAGTATTCTTAAAACATCTGTCTTACATGGGGGAGGTATATGCAAAAAAGCAAGAACCATTATCTCACCATTAATTTTAGCGTGCAGAAAAATATATTGTCCCTCCCATCCACCTTCCTGTGCACTAAAGAAAAATGTATCTTTCTGTGAATATAAATAGAGAGACCGGCAGAGTAGCCTGTAAATGATGCATGATATTCCTGCATGGACCATCTCTGGCGTACTTTGGAAATCGTATCCTCTGTGGTATGATTTTCTATCAAACACACTATGGCCGGGAGATGACGCTGGACCAAGACGAAGACTGCTCTCTGTGTGTCTCTAACTTCCACTAACGCCTCCTCCCCCCTCCCTCCCCCTGTCAGCAGTCCCCGACAACTTATTTTTGGAACAGAATACCGAGCCAAACACACCTCCCCCACACAACATTATTACCGCCCTATGCTCTCAATCCATTCAAGTACATCAGAGGGCGTTACAAATATATGGACTCTATCCATATAGGTCACTCGAAGCTTTGACAGAAACAGAAGGGAAAAAGGAATATTTAATTCTCTAAGCTTAGGGCCCTATTCCACAGTAACGTTAATCGGCCCCATTTGGCCTGATTTGGCCGATTATCATTCGGTGAAATAGAGAGAACGTTCAGCCAATGATTGTGTCATCGGCTGATCGTTCATTTAGGGCCAGACCTAAAATCATCGTTCCCCCACTGCGCATCGCTACGGTTAAATAGCGGTGCATGGCGGGCGACCAAAGATTTGACAAGCAGCAGCAGTAATACATTACCTGTCCAGGCTTCTTCTCCGTGCTGTCTTCATCTCCGGGTCCCACGCGCTCTATCTTCAGAATGGCCGGTCAGCTGACGGAGCGCTCAGCCAATCACAGCCTGTCAGCTGACCCGCCATTCTGAAGATAGAGCGTGCGGGACCCGGGGACGAAGACAGCGCGGAGAAGAAGCCTGGACAGGTAATGTATGATGCTGCAAGGGCTCAACGATCATCGGGCCGTGGAATAGGCCCAGTAAACGAGCAGCGATCTAGCAGATCGCTGCTCGTTAACATCATTGATCGGACCCTCCTCGGCCCGTGGAATAGGACCCTTACGCTTAACATCTTTAAAAGATTCCCTCTGTTTCTGTGTTGCTTTTGAGTAATCTGGAGAGAGTGAAATCTTATTACCATTAAATAGAACTTCTCCGTTCTGCCTCAAATGCCTGAGGATGATGTCCCTATCCCTGCAAGACATAATTTTAACCAACAAAGTTCTAGGCGAGGCGCCCGGAGGGGGCGGCTTAAATGGCACTTGATGTACCCTCTCTACATCAAAATACGGTGAAAGGAGAGAGGCATCCATGTTATCCTTTATCCACTGGACGCAGAAATCAATGCACTTCTCTCCTTCCTCCCCCTCCGGGAGACCCACCATTCTAATATTGGCACGTCGAGACCTGTCCTCCATGTCTGTGAGACGACTAGTCACTGAGCCATAGTTAGATTTTAGGGATTTCATCTCAACCTCCAGGTTTTTTAACTGTGCCTGTATGGGATCTACAGTTTTTTCCACTTTATGAACCCGGTCTCTAATTTTATTGAGATGGTCCCGGATTAATGACACATCCGTGACCAGTCCGCCAATTTGCATCCTCATCTCAGACATTCCAGAGTTACACCTCAGTACTTCTGAGAGGATTTTAGACAACATCAGACACCAGTGCCCCAGGGATAGAAGCTCCGTCCTCTAAGGGCCCTATTCCACAGGCCGAGTAGGGCCCGATCAACGATGTAAACGAGCGCCGATCTGCTAGATCGGCACTCGTTTCCTGGGCCTATTCCACGGCCCGATGATCGATGAGCGAGGGCTGCAGGGACATCATTAACGATGTCCTTGCAGCATCATACATTACCTGTCAGGTCTTCTGCTCCACTCTGTCTTCCTCCCCGGGTCCCGCGTGCTCTAGCTTCAGACTGGCCTGTCAGCTGGCAGGCCACTCAGCCAATCACAGGCCGTGGCGGTCCCGGCCTGTGAGTGGCTAAGCGCTCTGTCAGCTGACCGGCCATTCTGAAGGTAGAGCGCGCGGGACCCGGGGAGGAAGACAGAGCGGAGCAGAAGACCTGACAGGTAATGTATGCTGCTTCTCAAATCATCAAATCGCTATTCAATCGTAGCGATGCGCGGTGGGGGAACGATGATTTTAGGTCTGGCCCTAAATGAACGATCAGCCGATGACACGATCATCGGCTGATCGTTCTCTCTATTCCACCGAGCGATAATCGGCCGATTCGTTACTGTGGAATAGGGCCCTAACTCTAGAGCAGCATAACAAGCTCCTTTGCTCACAGCCCCTGCATTGGGGGAAACATTTTTCTGGCCGCGAGTCTTAGTATTAGTTAAAGGAGATTTAAAATATTTTTCTATCTTCTGGGGCTGTTGCAGATCTTGAACACCCCCGGCCTCCTAGGTTGTGCTTTTGTCGGCATCCTGATCTCTTATCCAGGAGGAGGAAGGTAACAGGGGACTGCTCCACAAAAGTCTACAAAATAAACATTAGTTGTCATTAATGACCCCAGCCAGCGGCCATGAGCTCTATAATACAGGACGGACCTCATACCTTGGAGATACTGCAATATTACAATTAGAAGTCTTCCGGCTATGAGCTGGATCTGGCAATACTAGCCTGCAGATATTACTTGTCACTCTTGGAGTACTTACTGCACCTCAGGAATTCCCCCGGTCCCCCAGTCATATACACAGGAATGCAGGGGTATCAGTGGGGGTATGAGGGTATGCAGTAGTTAGTTCATTCCTGGCTTACAGCTCAGGGTTATAGAAAGATCTTACCGCCTCCACAGGTACTAAGAGCTTTCCCAAGGTGTCTGGTGGCAAGTCTCTCAGCCCCACACTCATCCAGCAACGAACCGCAGACTCCGAGACTGTGAGGCTGCCTCGTGTTAAACCAGCGCGCCATCCCTGGATGTTGCTGCCGGATCTTCTTATGCTATCCTGTCCGCAGCGTAGTCACATGACGGTGCCGAGGATCCCGAGCTTTGCCTGGGGTTGTCCTCTCCTTTGCCGTTTCGAAACCGGCCCTCCCTCGCCGACGATCGGGGTTAGCTTCGCCTGGGAGTTCAAGCCTGGGACTCGTGCTACCAAACCTGACAGTCACTGGACTTGTTTGACAAAAGGTGGTCTTATTCTCTACTTATTCTAACCGTATGAGGTCCTCTTATTCAACACTAGGCTATCTTACACAACCATCCTGGCAGAGTACTGCACCAATTAGGCAAGGTCCAAGGTGGGTTTGGGGGGGGCCGTGTGTACTGTGTTGGGCACAAACCTCCACCACCCTGACAGTATAGACCCTGGACCGGGGAGTCTCTGTGACGTCTCTTATTCGGGGAGGGTCATCCAGAGAGCTGTGTGGAAGTCTCTGAGCACTTACCAAGGATGTATGTAGCCAGAGGCCGGCTGGGTCGGGGACCTCACTGCACCACGTGACTTATGCAGAAAATGAGAAAAAAGGCCATGATCTGCCCCCAGTAACGCCATGCTGGTTGGGGTCCTGCAGGTTATCGGTATGTAGGGGGTTAGTAGTCCTGTTTTTTATTTGAGAAGAGTTTCCATTACTTTTCCTACTAAGGACGTCATCTCCCCGGCCTCCAGCTTCTAGATTCTTCTCCCTGACACTTCCTGTGGATGGGAACAGATCTGATCATTCTTATTATGTTACATAAAAAAGAGTAACTTTCCATGTCTGCAATATGTGTTAGAGTTCAGTCTGTGTGTGTGAACTCGGCTGGAAGAATCAGCCGAGGCCCGATTTCTTTCTGACCTGTTCACACTTCTTGCTCTGCTGCCAGGGAGCCGACACCCAGTCTCATGCCTTTCTCCTGACTCCTCTCTGGTGCTCGTGGGGTTAAGCCTTCAGGTGTTGCATTCTCCTGAGGCTTGCTCCTTTCTGAGTACAGGGGAGGGCTCCCTGGCTGCTATTGGTGTCTCCTTGCTCCTATCAGGGGCTGGGGGGGGGAGCTCTGGTAGCATTTAAGCTGGTGATTTACACCTGGGGGCTGGGTTCACACTATGTATATTTCAGGCAGTATTTGGTCCTCATGTCAGGTCCTCATAGCAACCAAAACCAGGAGTGGATTGAAAACACAGAAAGGATCTGTTCACACAATGTTGAAATTGAGTGGATGGCCGCCATATAACAGTAAATAACGGCCATTATTTCAATACCACAGCCGTTGTTTTAAAATAACAGCAAATATTTGCCATTAAATGATGGCCATCCACTCAATTACAACATTATGTGAACAGAGCCTTTCTGTGTTTTCAATCCACTCCTGGTTTTGGTTGCTATACAGCCTCACAAATACAGCCTCAAATATACATAGTGTGAACCCAGCCTGAAGTTGCCAGTGTATGTTTGGTCTCCAGCTACACCAGCGTATCTTATTGTTCTGCTTGCTATTTGACACTTGGACTTCGCATTTGCCTCTGCCTCATCCTCTGTACTGCGTTACTTCTTGTGTTTGACCTAGGACCGGACTCTGTTTACCCCCTGTTTGCTGATTCAGATTTTAACGTGACCTCCTGTTGCTGACTCGGACTGCCTGAACTGTTTGTATATACCTATCTGTGTGTACTGTCTACCTCCCCGTATCCCTAGGTAAGCTAGGGACTGTCGCCCAGTTGCTGCCCTAGGGGTTAGCCTAGGGGTGCAAGCAGGTAGGGACAGGGGTTGCGGGTCTAGACAAGGGACTTCCATCTTCCCGGACCCCAGGACTCCCTGACAATATGTTTAAGCTTCTATTACTGGGAAATCAGAGAAATGGTGTTTTCTCCTTTGCAGATGATTCTACCAGGAGCTCAGGGGGACATCAGATCACCTCAGAGGATCATATCACACAAGATACATATGAGGAGCCGTCCACTATCCCAGATACACCCTCAGCCCCTCACAGCAAAGATCTCTCATCTCATCCTGTTATACAAGTCCCATCTTCTGCTCCATCACAGCAAGCTGACATTTACAGAGAAGACGATGAACATCAAAGAGAAAATACAGGAAAGACTCAGTTTTCAGATTTACAACACGAAAAATATCTTACAGGGGAGAAGGCAGTTTCATGTTCAGAATGTGACAAATGTTTTAATCAGAAATCAGATTTTGTTAGGCATAGGAGAAATCACACAGGCGAGAAGCCACCTTCATGTTCGGAATGTGAGAAATATTTAAATCAAAAATCAGATCTTGTTAATCATCAGAGAAATCACATGGGGGAGAAGCCATTTTCATGTTCAGAATGTGGGAAATGTTTTAAAAGCAAATCAAAACTTGTTGAACATCAAAGAATTCACACAGGAGAGAAGCCATTTTCATGTTTAGAATGTGGGAAATGTTTTAAAAGCAAATCAAAACTTGTTGAACATCAAAAAATTCACACAGGAGAGAAGCCATTTTCATGTTTAGAATGTGGGAAATGTTTTATTCGGATATCTGATCTTGTTATACATCAGAGAACTCACACAGGGGAGAAGCCATTTTCATGTTCAGAATGTGGGAAATGTTTTAAAAGCAAATCAAAACTTGTTGAACATCAAAGAATTCACACAGGGGAGAAGCCATTTTCATGTTTAGAATGTGGGAAATGTTTCTTTCAAAGATCAAAGCTTGTTAACCATGAAAGAATTCACACAGGGGAGAAGCCATTTTCATGTTCAGAATGTGGGAAATGTTTTACTGAGAAATCATGTCTAGTTAAGCATCAGAGAACTCACACTGGGGAGAAGCCATTTTCATGTTCAGAATGTGAGAATTCTTTTAAAAGCAAATCAAAACTTGTTGAACATCAAAGAATTCACACAGGAGAGAAGCTATTTTCATGTTCAGAATGTGGGAAATGTTTCATTAAGAGATCAAAGCTTGTTACCCATGAAAGAATTCACACAGGGGAGAAGCCATTTTCATGTTCAGAATGTGGGAAATGTTTTATTGAGAAATCAGGTCTAGTTAAGCATCAACGAGCTCACACAGGGGAAAAGCCATTTTCTTGTTCAGAATGTGGGAAATGTTTTACTGAGAAATCAGGTCTAGTTAAGCATCAGAGAACTCACACTGGGGAGAAGCCATTTTCATGTTCAGAATGTGGGAAATGTTTCATTCAAAGATCAAAGCTTGTTTACCATGAAAGAATTCACACAGGGGAGAAGCCATTTTCATGTTCAGAATGTGGGAAATGTTTTACTGAGAAATCATTTCTAGTTAAGCATCAGAGAACTCACAGTGGGGAGAAGGCATTTTCATGTTTGGAATGTGGGAAATGTTTTATTCGGATATCTGATCTTGTTACGCATCAGAGAACTCACACAGGGGAGAAGCCATTTTCATGTTCAGAATGTGGGAAATGTTTTAAAAACAAATCAAAACTTGTTGAACATCAAAGAATTCACACAGGAGAGAAGCCATTTTCATGTTTAGAATGTGGGAAATGTTTCATTCAAAGATCAAAGCTTGTTAACCATGAAAGAATTCACACAGGGGAGAAGCCATTTTCATGTTCAGAATGTGGGAAATGTTTTACTGAGAAATCATGTCTAGTTAAGCATCAGAGAACTCACACTGGGGAGAAGCCATTTTTATGTTCAGAATGTGGGAAATGTTTTATTCGGAAATCATATCTTGTTACGCATCAGAGAATTCACACTGGGGAGAAGCCATTTTCATGTTTGGAATGTGGGAAATGTTTTATTCGGAAATCATATCTTGTTACGCATCAGAGAACTCACACAGGGGAGAAGCCATTTTCATGTTCAGATTGTGGGAAATGTTTTAATTTGAAATCATATCTTGTGGTTCATGAAAAAAATCACAAAAGGGAGCAGCCATTTTCCAATTGACAATGAGGTTAATGAATATAAAGAATTCTAAAGGATGATTAAGGAAAATCTGCTTATTATAGTAAAAAATAGAGATGAGTGAATTTACAGTAGGAACGAAGGGAATGGCTTCTTTCCTATCTGCATTCTGCTCATCAGGCTGCCGGCTTTGAAGTCTGCTTGAAAAGATGGATCCAGTCCTGGGAAAGTTTCATAGGACTGGATCCATCTTTTCCCAGCACCCGGTGAGGAGCGGCATGGAGCGGAGCAGACATAAAAGATTGCAGCCTGATGAGCAGATGTCAGATAGAAACAAAGTGATTCCCTTCATTCCTACTGTAAATTCTCTCATGTCTAGTAGAATAGTAATGTGTACAGTCATGGCCAAAAGTTTTGAGAATGACACAAATATTCTATTTTCAAATGTCTGCTGCCCTCTCTTTTTTATGTGTGTTTGTCAGATGTTTTTATACATACAGAAATATAATTGCACAATCAATGCTTACATTTTGTCAGAATTGTTGGTTTTTGTTTGTCCACCTGTCTCTTGATGATTGACCACAAGTTCTATATGGGATTAAGATCTGGGGAGTTTCCAGGCCATGGACCCAAAATCTGTTTTTTTTTTTTTTGCAAACATATTTTTTATTTTGAGTAAAGACATGTCATAGAAGTACAACAATGAAGAGTATAATGACAATCAAAGTCATCCGGGATATGCCAACATTTATGCCCAAATTAGAACCAAATAACCCCCCCTCCCCATCCCCCTCCCTTCCCAATCCTGCGAAGTGGGGTCCCGCCAACCCCTAGGCCTTTTCTATCCCTAGTCCGGAAGGCGCAACTCACCGAGAGAGCCTGCGACATCCGCTTGCAGATACCATTTGGTATTCCGGAATGGTCTCATTACTGCATAGATCTCCTCTGGTTCCAAGAAGGATACAATAAATTTCCTCCATTTCTTAATAAATGATTTGACCTAGGTTTCCCTTTGGGGTTCCGCATCCAGCTGATCCATTAGCAGATATCTCTTTACCTGAGAGAGGACATGATCTGTAGTAGGGATTTCTGGTACTAACCATCTAGCAAGTAAGCATCTTTTGGCAACTAAGAGAAATATATGGACCAGTCGGGGAACAGTGGCTCCAGTCGGGGAAATGTGAAGCACCATCATGTGGGGATCCACTGGCACAGATATGTGCAGTTTGTGCTGTAACAACTCTGTCAAGGCACGCCAAAATGGCATCACCTTCATGCAGATGTAAAGCCCATGATATAAATCAGTCAGTGGATCTCCACAATTGGGGCATGCTACAATCCTATCCGAGTGATCGGGTGTCCTAGGTGCATTGAATCCGTATGTGGCATGATGTGTGATTTTATAGAAAGTTTCCCTCTATTGTTCGCAGATAATTGCCGACCGTACATCCACCCAACTCTTCTATCTGTTCGGTAAGGTCAGGCAAGGGTAATTTTTCACTCCAATATTTAAACAGTGAAGGGAATGTTCCTGTAGTACAGGCATCCCGCAGTGTTGCATTAAGAGAGGCTAGAGAATGGGTGGCATTAGTAGATTCAATATAGCCCCAGAGAGGGTTAGATGTCAGTTCCCCTCGCAAATCCCTGAGTCTAGAGAACAAAAAACTTTTTATCTGGCCATATTCCAAAAAGTGTCGTGAAGTTAAGCCATAAGCTCACTGGACCTCCTGGAAGGTCAAGTATCTAGATTCCGACGTGTTAATCAAGGCAGAAGCAGTGTGAATACCAACCCTCCTCCATTGTTGGAAAGACGGGTGAGAATTTGATACATCAAATTCCGGGTGATGCCATAAGTCCATATAGGAGCTCATTAGCATGGGCAGGCCTAACAGCTTACGCGCATGTTGCCATCCTTTGATGGTATCCCTAAACAGGATGCTGTTTTTTATGTCCTTAGGTAGTTTTGCAAACCTTGTGTGAAGAAGTCCATTAAAAGACCATGGCGTTACCATTTGCGATTCTAGGGTGAAATTGGAATATGTGCTCGAACCCCTCAACCAGTCTACACCGTGGCGTAATAGACAAGCCAAGTTATAACACCTTACATCAGGTAGATTAAGCCCCCCTTTCAGTTTTGGTAGAATCAGCTTTTTACGAGCTATTCTCGGACGTTTGCCAGCCCATATGAACTTAGTAAAGGCCGAAGCGAGCAAAGAAACATCCACATCCACCGGTATAGTCTGTAGAGGATACAGCAGTTTTCCAAAGCCCATCATTTTTAGCAGCGACACCCGTGCCAGCAGAGGGAGAGGAAGAGAAGACCATCTCGTTAGGTCTGCCTGTAGTTTTTTAAATAGAGGAGGAAAATTCAGTGAGTATAAGGAGCTAGCTACTTTTCCTATCCTAATTCCCAGATATGTTATATGTTTGGCCGCCTGTTTAACCAGGAGCGGTGGATCACCCCTCCTCCCTTCCGAACCAACGGGAGACAGCATTAGGAGTTCACTTTTGTCTATGTTTACCTTGAAACCTGAGTAGGAGCCAAAGAGCTCCAAATGACGGAAGACAGCCGCTAAATCTTCCCTGGGACGGTCTAAGAAGACGAGGATGTCATCCGCAAAAAATGTACATTTTAACTCCATGGTCCCCACCGTTATACCTGTGAAATCTCTGGCTTTTTGTAGTCTACGCGACAAGGGTTCTATGGCCAAATTAAATAACAACGGGGACAACGGGCACCCTTGCCGCGTTCCCTTAAGTAGTGCAAAGGGCCTAGAAAGAAAGCCCGGGATGTGTATTCTAGCGTGGGGGGAGGAATATAGCCCATGTAGGAAGGACAAGAAAGCTCCACCAAAGCCCATTGCTCCCAATACCTGGAACATCCATCCCCAGCTCACACTGTCGAACGCTTTTTCAGCATCTATGGACAGGAGAGCTGGGGATGGACGTCCATGGGGTCTCAACTTCACCCCGTCCAACAAGGCCATAACTTTTCGGATATTGGCTACTGCTGCTCTTCCCCGGACAAAGCCCACCTGGGCCGGGGAAATCAGATCCGGTAGGATCATGGGCAACCTATCTGCCATGATTTTGGATATGATCTTTAAGTCTAAATTTAATAGTGAGATGGGTCTATAGGAATTTGGATTTAGGGGATCCTTTCCGGGTTTCAACAGAACCTTGATGTAAGCCGTGTTGGACGAGATCGGAACCGGTTCCCCCTCCATGTAAAGAGAGTATAAGGATAAGAGAGAAGGTGTGATTTCCTCGCTAAGGATTATAAAAAAATCCCCTGTTAGGCCATCAGGGCCAGGGGCCTTATGGGCATTGAGTTGGGAGATTACACCCTTAATTTCCTCCGCCGTCACGGGTGAATTAAGTAATGTCCTATCCTCTTCAGAAAGTTCAGGGAGACCCTGAAGGAAGTCTGGAGGCGCAGTCTGGGCAATAACATCGGATGTGTATAATTTATGATAAAAGGTTTGCAAAACACCATTAATTTCCTGAGGATGCTTCCTAACCACCCCCGCCATGTCTCTCAGCTGAGTAATGTGTTGAGGGGAATAGGGACCTTTCGCATATCTCGCCAGTATGCGTTCGCCTTGTTCCCATGTCTGAACAAAAGGGAATCAAAGTGGGAGCGATGCAAGTCCTCTCCTCAAACTCATAATTTGATCAAGCCAGTTGCCAAGCCTCTCTGGTGACATCTGAGGGGAACTGTAGGAATTTAGTGTAAGTTTCGCGCAAAGTGGCACTGTAGATTGCCACAGCAGAGGTAATCTCATTTTGTTTGGAGGCTTTATAAGCCATTATGCGCCATTATGCTCTACCGCAGGAGACCCATGGACTTCCTTGACCCAGAGTTTCCTCATCCTAAAAAAGTCTGTAGAGGGGGGCGGAGCGAGCTGCCGATGGAGCCGGACGTGTGAGACGAGAGCTCCCGCTCCACACAGTAAAAGCAGATCCTAACATTCCCAGCGACACCGTTCATGGGAAAACTACAGAGGAAACCCTCCCTGACCACCCGGACGACACCCTCCACCCGGCTGCGGTCCTCCACGCTTGACCGGTACCTGCTTAAGGACCCCGGGTCTTCTCCTCTCCCTGTCGGGCGGCCCGGTCATCAGCCGCTGAGGAGATCGAGTCGGGCAGGCTCCAGATCCCTCAGCCTCCCGTCCAAGTCCCCACCGAACTCCCCGGGGCTCGCATCGGAGGCGGAATCAGAGGCATTACCGGTGGGTGACTCCATCCAGCCCCCGGCACAGTGTACAGCCCGTCTGCCGGCGCCATCTTGCCACGAGGCACAGCCCGCCACGCAGCTCCTGCCTGCTTCCACTCTCTGCCTCCAGCGCACCTCACCACCAGAAGCCCCGGTGCCTGCAACGGGGACGGCAGCCACGGTCTCCTCGCTGGGTGAGCATACACAGCCCCTAGCACAGCGGATATCCCAGCCGTCAGCGCCATCTTGCCCCGAGGCGCAGTCTGCCACGTGGTCCTGGTCTCCCTCCCCCGCCATCGCCGGTGACTTAGACATAGAGGAGGACGTGATTATTACCCTCCAGCACCCCACTAATCCCGGTGGGATCACGCAGCAAGGTGGGACATTCTGCATAGGGGCTGTGATATCCCCTGGCCCTCCATTAACCCCAGCACAACTGTCTGTCCTGCACCCCATGGACATGGCTGCAGTTCCTAAACCCCAGAGGGGGGAAAAACATCATCAACCTGCTCCTGTGTCTGGCTGGATGCAGCAAGATCCTGCCTCCTCTCACACAGCCTGCTCCCAGCGTCCTATATCACTACCAGGACCTGGTTCCAATGCTGGAGACTCTGACTCTAATTCATGTATGCTAGGGGAGGGCTCTCAAGCCATACTTCGCACCTTGCTTGCCCAACTACCTTCTAAGAATGACTTTTTCTCCTTACTCACTGAAGTTAAGGAAGCTTGCAGGGCAGAAATCTCTGCAGTACGAAAAGATATTCAACACATGGCTAACCGAGTGGATTCCCTGGAAGAGGAGCATGACTCCACTCGTTCCTATATTGCTCAACTACAACAAACGGTCACCTCACAATCCTCAGCCTTAAGCGAGATGCAACGTCACATGGAGGACCTTGATAATCGTGGTCGCCGCAACAACATACGGGTGCGGGGTCTTCCCGAAGCCACACATGATGAGGACCTCCATGAAACTCTTGAAGCTATTTTTAATAACATTCTGGGTGAACCCTCCTCTCATCATATTAAGTTGGACAGAGCTCACGAGCCCTAAGGCCGAAAATTTACTTCTGGCACTCCTCGGGACGTTATTTGTTGTGTGCACGATTTTGCCCTAAAAGAACGAATTATGTCTAAAGCAAGGAACCTCAGGAACTTCGACTTCGATGGCGCCCCGATCCAGCTCTTCCCCGACCTTTCGTGGATTACCTTGCAGAAAAGGCGCCTTCTACGCCCATTGCTGTCAGTGCTTAAGGATCATCAGGTGGCTTATAGGTGGAATTTCCCATTTGCTCTAAATGCTCGTAGAGACGGACGCTCTGCAGTTCTTAGAGATATTGCGGACCTTCCTGGTTTCTGCGAGGCTCTAGAAATCCCTACTCCACATATAACTGACTGGACGGTGGCTCCTCCACCTCCGCCGCCTCCTACAGTCTGGCAACAGGTTTCCCAGAAGAGACGCCGAAAGGGCCCGCAAGGACCATCACCTGCATCCTCCTCGAGATCCTCGCCTCGTCCTCCGACTTGAGCCGTGAGCTCCTGTGATGGCTGAAGCTCTAACATTACCTTGTTTCCCCAATATTAGCTAGGGTTCTCTTTTCTATTTTCTTTATAGTTATGTCTTGCTACACTTTTTCTATATACCCTCACTTATTTTACGCTATATATTACTGTGTGGACCGGTCTCTTGTTCTGGTCTTTACCTATGTTCTCTCTCGTCTTGGCTCTGTCCTGCCTCTTCCTCCCCCTACGGGACTCAGTTTCTGTACTTGAAGCTCAGATTGATCTGCATATTATGTGTGTTGATCTGCCTCTCCCAGTTCGCAGTCCTCACCCATACTATGGTAGTATGGGTTTACGGCCTTGTGCCGCAGTGCTGTCTTATGTCTCTCTGTGTAGTTTGTTTTGTCCATGTCTTCCCCCCCCCTTCCCCCTCCCCTCTTTCCGCGGTTTATCTCCTGGTTCTTTTAGATCGAGCATGGGTGAGCTGTCGTGGACTCGGCCAGTATGGGACGGTGATCATACCGAAATGAGTGAGTATATACATACTATAGGTTCTCTTCTTATTCGCCCTAATGGTTAAGTGTATTTCTCTTAATGTTAATGGCCTCAATTCTAATGTCAAAAGACGTCTGGCACTGAGAGAATTGAGATCATTACAGGCTGATGTAGCGTTTCTTCAGGAGACGCATTTTGATACATCTGCTACCTTCCGATTTGCCCGTCACTCCTTTCCCCAAGCCTTCTCGTCCTCCTCGGGTCATAAACGTGCTGGTGTCGCCATACTCATCTCCCGTCATTGCCCCCTGCAAGTTACTTCGTCCTACTCAGATCCTGGGGGGCGGTTTGTCATAGTGGAGGGTTCTTTACAGGGTAACCCACTTCTCTTATGCAATGTCTACGCGCCCAATTCCTCCCAAATTCCTTTTCTCCGTAGGGTCCTCAAGCGTTTGGCAGCGTATCCAGCTGCGCCCCGAATTTTGGGGGGCGATTTTAACCTCCCCTTTTCGGGCACTCTAGATAGACAGTCGGCCGCTGGACAGCCCCCGGCTCCTAGCTTGTTACGACTCTCCACAGAGTTCCGCAAACTTATCCGCCAATACCAACTCTATGATTTATGGCGTATTGGACACCCTACGGAGAAAATGTTTACATTCTATTCCCACCCACACAAAACGCACACCCGTATAGACTATCTATTTGGCAATATCCCCGCGGTCCGCCTCCTACGAGACACTACTATTGAACAGATCTCCTGGTCTGACCATAGCCCGATC
This sequence comes from Dendropsophus ebraccatus, assembly GCF_027789765.1. NCBI lineage: Eukaryota > Metazoa > Chordata > Amphibia > Anura > Hylidae > Dendropsophus > Dendropsophus ebraccatus. The sequence goes on along the minus strand of NC_091456.1, from coordinate 190,091,599 downwards.
ACGGCCTCGCTGGCTTCCCTAACCACTCCTATACGTCAATGCCACTGGCGTCTTAATGAGTCGCTATTGAAGCACCAGGTTACGAGAGATTCTATCAAAGACTGCATCTCTAAATATTTCCTAGAAAATGAGGGAACAGTAGACTCTCATTCCTTGTTGTGGGAGGCTCACAAGGCCGTGATTCGAGGGCATTGTATTTCCATAAGCTCCAAAAAAAAACGGGACACCTTAGCCAGAATCACTGAGACTAAAGCTATTATCCGTACATTAGAACAACAATTGGCTGTCCGGGCAACCTTGGGGGTCCTGCGCAGACTGGTAGCCGCCAGAGCCCAGCTAAAGGACTTGCTACTACACAAAGTGGAGCGCTCGCTGCTGTATTCTAGGCAGCGCTTCTATGAAAAAGGAAACAAGGCTCACACACTTTTGGCCCGGATGCTTAGAGATCGGGTGGCGGCGCAGTCTCCACAGGCCCTGAGGGACCATTTAGGTACTACTAAATTTCACCCCAAGGACATAGCCTCGATCTTTCTTAAGTACTTTTCTCGGCTGTATTCTCTTCCCTCATCCCTACCCTCGGACCCGGGGGCTCGCACTCGGAAACTGAGGAGCTTCCTGGAATCCTGTAACCTGCCCACTTTATCTGCGGAGGCCTTAGAGTCCCTGAATGCCCCCATCTCGGCTGAGGAACTTCAGGAGGTTCTTAAATTCTTGCCGGCTGGGAAGTCCCCGGGTCCCGATGGTTTTACTTATCTCTACTATAAAACTTTTGCTCTTGAACTTTCTCCTAAGCTACTTGATCTCTTCAACTCTTTTCTCACCGGGGAGGCTGTTCCCTCTTCCATGCTCCACTCTTTTATCACACTCATTCCTAAACCTCATAAGGACCCGCTTGAGTGCTCCAACTATAGACCGATAGCGCTGCTTAATGCGGACCTTAAACTTTTCACCAAAATATTGGCCAATCGTTTGGGCTTCTGGCTACCCTCCCTGATAGACAAGGATCAGGTTGGCTTTGTTCTGGGGCGGCAGGGCGGTGACAACACTAGAAGGGCTATAGATATTATAGACGCAGTGAATAAACAATCTGACCAGGCTCTCTTACTTAGTCTGGATGCTGAAAAGGCTTTCGACCGCCTGGGTTGGCCTTTCCTATTCGAAACATTGAGGACTTATGGGGTGTCGGGGCCTTTTTTGACAGCGATTGGGAGTCTTTATTCCAATCCCACTGCGGCTATAAAACTGCCTCACCAGTTATCGGAGCGCTTTGCCTTGCATAATGGCACCCGCCAGGGCTGTCCGCTGTCTCCCCTGCTTTTTGTCATGTGCATTGAACCCCTGGCGGCGGCCATTAGGTTGAACCCGAACCCGGGGGTAAACATCCGGGGTCGAGAGTTCAAAGTCATGCTCTTTGCGGACCATGTCCTCCTCACCCTGTCGGAGGCCCTTAATTCCCCAAAAGTAGTTAGGAGACTTTGCAGGTTTGGCAGGGAAGTATCGGGGTATAAGGTTAATGCCACAAAAACTGAAGCAATGGCCTTAAACATCCCCGACCAGTTCAAAGCCCACCTCAAGACTACTTTCAATTATAAGTGGACCACAGACCATATCAAATATTTGGGGATCCGCCTCACACCCACATACCCATCGCTATATACTGCCAACTTTGTCCCTCTATTTCGGGAAATCAGGGCGCTGCTATCCAGGTGGGAATCGCATTATATTTCCCTTTTGGGCCGCATCGCCTCGGTCAAAATGACCATCTTGCCAAAAATCCTGTATCATTTTGAGACACTCCCTGTGAGGGTCCCCGTGAAAGAAATTAAGTCTATTCAAACTGCTATATTCCGATTCATATGGGGGGGTAAGAGGCACAGGATCCCCAAATCGGTGATGATGAGCGGAAGGTCTCGGGGTGGTATGGCGACACCAAATCTAATGCATTACTATTGGGCAGCTCATCTCCGTCATATCCCTTGTTGGGCGACGCACCACGCCTATAAAAAATGGACCTAGATTGAAAAACTCTGGCTAGCTCCCTTTCACCCTAATTCTTACTTGTGGAGTTCTTCCCCTCCTGCTTGGCCGACAGGTCCCCTGTTAGGGCCGATCCTATTTACAAAACAGATCTGGTCTTCCTGCGCAGACAAATTTAAGTTATATTCTAAGAATTCCCCATTGACCTCCTTTCTCCTGACCCCATTGTTCACTGCCAGCCTAGACTCCCATGTAGTTCGAACATGGGGAGACAAGGGATTGTTTCAGTTTGCAGATGTGGTGGACCCCTTGACGCGCACTTTACTCCCCTTTCCTAGACTCTCAGATAGATCTCACCTTCCTAGGACTGAGCTCTTCACGCACACTTGTTTACAGCATTTTATGACGTCCGCCATGGGAACCACCACAGTCTCTAAACCTACGGCCTTTGAGCAACTATGCAGGGCGGGCACCTCTACAAAGGGCCTGATCTCTGATATTTACAAAATTCTAAGTACTGAAGGCAGGGAGGAGGCGGTCAGGCATAAATATATGGATACGTGGGAAAGGACGTTATCTAAGTCCATTTCCCCTGAGTTATGGGAAATTATCTGGAGTAGAGCAGCCAAGTCCTCGATATGCACCACCTATAAGGAGGTACACTATAAGCTACTAATGCACTGGTACCACACCCCTGAATTACTAAACAGGCTCAATGGGTCGATCTCCCCACTCTGCTGGAGATGCCAGAGTGCCATTGGCTCTCTCTTTCACATTTTCTGGTCCTGTACAGGCATCTGTGGATACTGGTCGACCGTCCACACTCTGCTTACCGATCTCCTGGGCGTCCAGATTCCGTTAGACCCTATGGCTTATTTGCTCAACCTCACTCCTAAGACTTTAGGGAAAAAGCACACTAAGCTGGCACTTCAGGTCTTGACTGCTGCTAAGACCCTGATCGCCCGAAACTGGAAAAAAACTACGCCACCTTCAACCCTTGAGCTTGTTTCCAGGGTGAAGGAGATAAGGTCTCTGGAACATCTAACAGCGTCCCTGAATAATACGCTCCCCATGTTCGATTCTGTGTGGTCACCATGGGACGCCTATTGCTTGAGATCTGGTTACTCATGTTGAATGTAGACCCGACAGTCTCACCTACATGCGGCTTATCTATTCTCACCCCCCCTTCCCTCCCCGTTTCCCCTCCTTCCCTGAGTGTCAACTCCTATGTCCTTGTTATGTGTGGCTAGTGTTACCTTAGACTGAAGGTTATAGCATAAACTGTTGAACTTCAATTTGGTTTGCTACTGATTTCCTCATACTGATGGCTGTGTTCTAACCTGTGAAACTGTTCACGATATACTGTTTTCCTGCACTGAACACCTTCCATATGCTCTTCATTTTATATCCTTTCCTGCTAAGTTCCTCTTGCTGTCTCTGTATTGTTGAGGAAACTGCATTGTTGTTTCTGTTTTGATTTGTATTGTGTTGTCCATTTGTTCTCTGTTACTATAATGGAAAACTACTTAATAAAAATTACAATTTAAAAAAAAAAAAAAGTCTGTAGAGTCAAGATGGGTCTCCTGCAGGAGAGCCAGATCAGGCTTTAGTTTTTTCAGATGGCGCAGTATTGCAACCCTTTTGTGAGGAGACCTGAGGCCTTTGACATTCCATGTCACTATCTGAAACATGGTAAGGCCAGCAGCGAGGTATGCAGCCCCAGGGATTTCAGAAGGAGGAACCCACTTTGCAGGAAGACCCACCCACCCCTCCCTAACCCAACCCACCCCCCTCCCAACAGAATAACCAAAGTAAACAACATTTCACCCCCTCTAGAACTTTAGAAACCCAACGACTAGTTACCGAGAGGCTGCTATCAACGTTCCGAAACCCTGTCTCTAACTTCTCTTTTTTCCACACAGTAAAGGCAGAAGAACTCTTACTGCTCGTCAGTTCCTAACTTAGACCTGACTCCTGTGAGAGCACATTAGATTATAACTTATGTATATTCAATAAGCTAGCTATGTGCAGCATAACAGTAAAGAACCCAGAGCACGCCCTTCATATATGTAGGAGGGTAACGGCCCTCAGATCCCAACATCTGGCAGAGAGGATCGTCGTTTTCGCTGAGGCTGTTCTCTCGGTGTCGCAGCCCAGTCCAAGTCCCGCTGTGATGCCGGTCTTGAGATGCGTTCTCCCGGGCGATCTGGTTGGTAAGGGCGACGATTCCTATTATTTTGAGGAGGCTAGACAGTATCATCAAAATATTCTTGCAGTCCGACCTTAGCGTCTTCAGGGGTACGATAGTTAGACATCGAGCCATCCGGATGGAACACTCGCAGCACGGCCGGGTGGAGGAGAGCAAAACGGATTTGTTTCTCGAACAGCATGGTGCAGTATGGGGAAAATAGCTTGCGTCGCCTAGTAGTATCAGCGGAGTAATCCCCGAACATTAGCAATTTAGCTCCTTGAAGCATAAGATCCAAGCCCTTCCGTCTAAAGGCCTTCATAATGTCCAGGTAATCTACATAGTCCAGGTATCGTACAATTACTTGCATCGGACGTATTCTTTGCTGAAGTGCCGGGTGGGATACCTCTATGGGAGCTTCCGGTCTGGGCCTAAACGATGTGCCCGTTCCACCTTGCAGACACGGTCCAAGCCCAACAGTTTAGGAATGGTAGACTCACAGAGTACTGCAAGGTCTCGTTGTGCCACCGATTCAGGGAGCCCGATCACACGCAAATTATTTCTCCTGGATCGGTCTTCTAAGTCCTGGAGTTTGTCCCATAATCTGCGATTTTCTTCAGTAAGGTCAGACAGTTTAGTCTCCACCGAGGGTGACACTTCCTCCAGCGCCACGATTTGCATCTCGGCTTCATCGAGGCGGCGGCCATGATGGGCTATCTCCGTCTGCATCTGTTGCAAGGAGGAGGATACAGTAGCCACTAAGGTATCCTGAATATCGGGCGCTATTCTTTTGGCCACCTCGAGTGCCAACTTCTTGTAGTCAATCCTCACCGAATCTTGTTCCTCATCCGAATAGCATACGGAAGAGTGGGAGGGAGAGTTAGCCCGCGATTCTGGAGCGGAGGCTGGAGCAGCCATCTTAGTTCCCTGCGCCGCCTCCTTCTCGGACTTGCTTTGCCCTTTTCCTCGGACTTTCCCCATGGTCAGGACGAATCGGTCCATCCAACTTCTCACCCGGGTGAGAGTCTGGCGTTAAGGGTGCCTTTAGTCTTCCGTTGTGCGGGTCTAAAGCTAGGATATGTGAGGTCTCTCACGGAGCTCCGGTCCTGCACGTCTTTACAGTATGGCGCCGGAACCGGAAGTAAATCTCTATGTTTTGTTCCCTGAGCCATTTAGTTATCACCTTTTGCTTTATGGCAAGGTGCTCCATCATGCTGGAAAAGCCATTGTTGATCGCCAAACTGCTCTTGGACGGTTGGGAGAAGTTGCTCTTGGAGGACATTCTGGTACCATTCTTTATTCATATCTGTGTTTTTAGGCAAGACTGTGAGAGAGCCGATTCCCTTGGCTGAGAAGCAACCCTACACATGAATGGTTTCAGGATGCTTTACAGTTGGCATGAGAAAAGGCTGGTGGTAGCGCTCACCTCGTCTTCTCCGAATAAGCTGTTTTCCAGATGTCCCAAACTATCGGAAAGGGGATTCATCAGAGAAAATGACTTTCCCCCAGTCCTCAGCAGTCCACTCCCTGTACCTTTTGCAGAATATCAGTCTGTCCCTGATGTTTTTTCTGGAGAGAAGTGACTTTTTTGCTGCCCTCCTTGAGACCAGGCCTTGCTCCAAGAGTCTCAGCCTCACAGTGCGTGCAGATGCCCTCACACCTGCCTGCTGCCATTCCTGAGCAAGCTCTGCACTGCTGGTAGCCCGATCCGGCAGCTGAAACACTTTTAAGAGACGGTCCTGGCACTTGCTGGTCTTGGGCGCCCTGGAGCCTTTTTGGCAACAATGGAACCTCTCTCCTTAAAGTTCTTGATGATGCGATAGATTGTTGACTGAGGTGCAATCTTTCTAGCTGCGATAGTCTTCCCTGTTAGGCCATTTTTGTGCAGTGCAATGATGACTGCACGTGTTTCTTTAGAGATAACTATGGTTAACAGAAGAGAAACAATGATGCCAAGCACCAGCCTCCTTTTAAAGTGTCCAGTGGTGTCATTCTTACTTAATCATGACAGATTGATCATCAACACCCACACCTGTGTTAATGGAGCAATCACTGAAACGATGTTAGCTGGTCCTTTTAAGGCAGGGCTGCAATGATGTTGAAATGTGTTTTGGGGGATAAAGTTCATTTTCTAGGCAAATATTGACTTTGCAAGTACTTGCTGTTAAGCTGATCACTCTTTATAACATTCTGGAGTATATGCAAATTGCCATTTTAAAAACTGAAGCAGTAGACTTTGTAAAATTTAATATTTGTATCATTCTCAAAACTTTTGGCCATGACTGTATATTATTAGTAAGTGTACTCACTGCACTTACTGACCGCAGCTCCCTGTGTACCCTATAGAGCTATAATCAGCCCCCCCTCTGCCCATGGTGAGACTAACAATTCCCTCCATAGTGTTATTATCTATTCAGTCTCCTTCCCCCAGTACAAAATAACATGAAAAAAAATGTGAAAAAATGCATTTTTCCAACTTTGAAACTTTTCTGCTTATACAGAAAATGGTTATACCACATAAATTATATATTAAATAGCATTAGCAACATGTCTACTTTATGTTGGCGGCATTTATTAAACTATCTTTCTTTTTTTTTTTTTTTAGACAATAAAAAACTTAAAACATTAGCAGCAATTTTCCAAATTTTTAGTAAAATTTCAAAATCAGATATTTTTAGAGACCTGTTCAGATTTAGGCTGGGTTCACACTATGTATATTTGAGGCTGTATTTGGTCCTCATGTCAGGTCCTCATAGCAACCAAAACCAGGAGTGGATTGAAAACACAGAAAGGATCTGTTCACATAATGTTGTAATTGAGTGGATGGCTGCCATATAACGGTAATAAACTTCCATTATTTCAATACAACAGCCGTTGTTTTAAAATAACAGAAAATATTTGCCATTTAACGACGGACATCCACTCAATTACAGCATTATGTGAACAGATCCTTTCTGTGTTTTCAATCCACTCCTGGTTTTGGTTACTATACAGCCTCAAATATACAGCCTCAAATATACGTAGTGTGAACATAGCCTTAAAGTGTATTTGAGGGGACTGTATGTTAGAAAGCACCACAAAGCACCCCATTTCAGAAACTGCACCCCCCCCCCAAACTCTGCAAAAGCACATCCAAAAAGTTTTTTAACCCTTTAGGGGAATCACAGAAATTAACGCTAAGTGTGTAAGAAATTAGAAAATTTTAATTGTCTGTGCAGAGATTTTATTGTAATCCAATATTTTTCATAATTATAAACTTACCAGAGAAATGCACCCCAATATTTATTGCCCCATTTCTGCAGTTTATAGAAATACCCCATATGTGGCCCTATTGCGCTATTTGACGCAACCACAAGCCTCAGATATAAAGGAGCGCCTAGTGAATTTCAACGCCTCCGTTATACAGTATTTGGTTATTTTTGACTGTACCACTTCAGGCTGGCAGAGGCTCTGAAGTGCCAAAACACAAAAAACACCCCTAAAGGGACACCATTTAGAAAACTACACCCCTCAAGGAATGTAACAAGGGGTGCGGTGAGCATTTGGACCCCACAGGTGCTTCACAGATTTTCAGAACAATATGGTGTAAAAAAGGAAAAATTCTATTTTTTACACTAAAACGTTGTTCTAGCCTTTAATTTTCATTTTTACAAGGGGATAAAAGAAAAAAAAATACAAAACGTGTAGCGCAGTTTCTCCCGAATACGGAAATACCCCACATGTGGACATAAGGTGCCAAGCGGGCGCAGGATGAGCCTCCAAAGGGAAGAAGCCCAATTGGCTTTTGGAAGCTGGATTTCACTGGAATAGATTTCAAGGGCCATGTCGCATTTACAGAGCCCTCATGCTGCCAAAACACTGGAAACCCCCCACAAGTCACCCCATTCTGGAAAATACACCCCTCAAGGAATCTAACAAGGGGTGCAGTGAGCATATGGACCCCACTGGTGACGGGCACAAATGTGGAACAATGTGACGTGAAAGGGAAAATTTTCAATTTTTCACTTTCACGGCACAAATGTGCCCGTTATCAAGGGGTCCATATCCTCACTGCACCCCTTGTTACATTCCCTGAGGGGTGTAGTTTCCAGAATGGGGTCACTTGTGGGGGGTTCAACTGTCTTGGCAACACAGAGGCCTTTTAAATACAACAAGGCCCTTGAAATCTATTCCAGCCAAATCCAGCCTTCAAAAACCAAATGGCGCTCCTTCCCTTCGGAGGCTTACCCTGCACCCGCATGGCGCTTTATGTCCACATGTGGGGTATTTCTGTACTCAGGGGAAATTGCTCTACACATTTTGGGTTTTTATTTTATCCCCTTGTGAAAATGAAAAAAATCAAGATAAGATTAATTAAAATGAATTAATTAAAAAAATTTTACACTAAATGTTGTTCCAGCCTTTATTTTTTCTATTTCTACAAGGGCTTTAAAAGAAAATGAACACAAAACGTGTAGGGTAATTTCCCCTGAGTACGAAAATACCCCACATGTGGGCATAATATGCCATATGGGCACAGGGCGAGCCACCAAAGGGACAGAGCGCCATTTAGAGGCTGGAATGGAGGATGGAGGCCATGTCGCAATTACAAAGCTCCTGTGCTGCCAGGACAGTAGAAACCCCCCACAAGTGACCCCATTCTGGTACGTACACCCCTCAAGGAATCTAACAAGGGGTGCAGTGAGCATATTGACCCCACTGGTGACTAGCACATATGTAGGACATGTGGTGTGAAAATAAAAAATATTTTTTTTTCCATTTTCACAGCACAAATGTGCCCGTCACCAGGGGGCCATATCCCCGCTGCCCCCCTTGTTACAGTGCTGGCCAAAAGTATTGGGACCCCTGCAATTCTGTCAGATAATATTTAGTTTCTTCCAGAAAATAATTGCAATCACAAAGGCTTTGGTAATAATATCTTCATTTATTTTGCTTGCAATGAAAAAACACAAAAGAGAATGAAAAAAAAAAGTAAAATCATTTTACACAAAACTCCAAAAATGGGCCGGACAAAAGTATTGGCACCCTCAGCCTAATACTTGGTAGCACAACCTTTAGACAAAATAACTGCAAACCCCCCCCCCCCCCCCGCTTCTGGTGATTATCAATGAGTCTCTTACAATGCTCGGCTGGAATTTTAGACCATTCTTCTTTGGCAGATTGCTCGCGGTCCCTGAGATTTGAAGGGCGCCTTCTCCACGCGGCCATTGTGAGATCTCTCCACAGGTGTCTGTGGGATTCTGGTCTGGACTCATCGCTGGCCACTTTAGAAGGCTCCAGTGCTTTCTCTCAAACTGTTTTCTAGTGCTTTCTGAAGTGTGTTTTGGGTCATTGTCCTGCTGGAAGACCCATGACCTCTGAGGGAGACCCATGACCTCTGACCTCAGCTTTCTCACACTGGGCCCTACATTATGCTGCACAATGTGTTGGTAGTCTTCAGACTTCATAATGCCATGCACACGGTCAAGCAGTCCAGTGCCAAAGACAGCAAAGCAACCCCAAAACATCAGGGAACCTCCGCCATGTGTGACTGTAGGGACCGGGTTCTTTTCTTTAAAAGCCTCTTTTTTCCCTGTAAACTCTATGTTGATGCCTTTTCACAAAAAACTCTACTTTTGTCTCATCTGACCAGAAAACATTCTTCCAGGCTTTCTCGGGTAAGTTTTGGCAAACTCCAACTTTTTTATGTCTCTGGGTCAGAAGTGGGGTCTTCCTGGGTCTCCTACCATAGAGTCCCTTTACATTCAGACGCTGACGGATAGTACGGGGTGACACTGTTGTACCCTCGGACTGCAGGGCAGCTAGAACTTGTTTGGATGTTAGTCGAGGTTCTTTAGCCACCATCCGCACAATCTTTTGTTGAGATCTCTTGTCAATTTTTCTTTTCTGTCCACATCTCGGGAGGTTAGCCACAGTGCCCACATCTAGGGAGGTTAGCCACAGTGCCCACATCTCGGGAGGTTAGCCAATGTGCCCACATCTCGGAAGGTTAGCCAATGTGCCCACATCTCGGGAGGTTAGCCGCAGTGCCCACATCTAGGGAGGTTAGCCACAGTGCCCACATCTAGGGAGGTTAGCCACAGTGCCCACATCTCGGGAGGTTAGCCACAGTGCCCACATCTCGGGAGGTTAGCCACAGTGCCCACATCTCGGGAGGTTAGCCACAGTGCCCACATCTCGGGAGGTTAGCCACAGTGCCCACATCTCGGGAGGTTAGCCACAGTGCCCACATCTCGGGAGGTTAGCCACAGTGCCCACATCTAGGGAGGTTAGCCACAGTGCCCACATATCAGGAGGTTAGCCACAGTGCCCACATCTAGGGAGGTTAGCCACAGTGTCCACATCTCGGGAGGTTAGCCACAGTGTCCACATCTCGGGAGGTTAGCCACAGTGTCCACATCTCGGGAGGTTAGCCGCAGTGCCCACATCTCGGGAGGTTAGCCGCAGTGCCCACATCTAGGGAGGTTAGCCACAGTGCCCACATCTCGGGAGGTTAGCCACAGTGCCCACATCTCGGGAGGTTAGCCACAGTGCCCACATCTAGGGAGGTTAGCCACAGTGCCCACATCTAGGGAGGTTAGCCACAGTGCCCACATCTCGGGAGGTTAGCCACAGTGCCCACATCTCGGGAGGTTAGCCACAGTGCCCACATCTAGGGAGGTTAGCCACAGTGCCCACATCTAGGGAGGTTAGCCACAGTGCCCACATCTAGGGAGGTTAGCCACAGTGCCCACATCTCGGGAGGTTAGCCACAGTGCCCACATCTCGGGAGGTTAGCCACAGTGCCCACATCTAGGGAGGTTAGCCACAGTGCCCACATCTCGGGAGGTTAGCCAATGTGCCCACATCTAGGGAGGTTAGCCATAGTGCCCACATCTCGGGAGGTTAGCCACAGTGCCCACATCTCGGGAGGTTAGCCACAGTGCCCACATCTCGGGAGGTTAGCCGCAGTGCCCACATCTCGGGAGGTTAGCCGCAGTGCCCACATCTCGGGAGGTTAGCCGCAGTGCCCACATCTCGGGAGGTTAGTCATAGTGCCCACATCTCGGGAGGTTAGCCGCAGTGCCCACATCTCGGGAGGTTAGCCGCAGTGCCCACATCTCGGGAGGTTAGCCACAGTGCCATGGGCTTTACACTCCTTGATGACACTGCGCACGGTAGACACAGGAACATTCAGGTCTTTGGAGATGGACTTGTAGCCCTGACATTGCTCATGCTTCCTCACAATTTGGCTTCTCAAGTCCTCAGACAGTTCTTTGGTCTTCTTTCTTTTCTCCATACTCAATGTGGTCATACAAGGACACAGGACAGAGGTTGAGTCCACTTAAATCCATTTCAACTGGCTGCAAGTGTGATTTAGTTATTGCCACCACCTGTTATGTGCCACAGGTAAGTAACAGGCGCTGTTAACCCCTTAGGGACCAAGCCTGTTTGGGCCTTAATGACCAGGCTCATTTTTCAAAATCTGACCTGTCTCACTTTATGCGCTTATAGCTCAGTGATGCTTTAACGTATGCTAGCGATTCTGAGATTGTTTTTTCGTAACATATGGTACTTTATGTTAGTGGCAAAATTTGGTCACTGTCTTGTGTGTTTTTTGTGAAAAACATCAAAATATAATGAAAAATTTGAAAATTTTGCACTTTACGAACTTTGAAATTCTTTGCTTCTAAAAAAAAAAGGCACATGACAAAAATTAGTTAGTAAGTCACATTATCAATATGTCCTCTTTATTCTGGCTTCATTTCGTAAACATATTTAACTTTTTTAGGCTGTTATGGGGCTTAGAAATGTATCAGCAAATTATCAAATTTTCATGAAATTTCCAAAACTGATTTCTTTAGGGACCAGTTCTTTTTTTAAGTTGATTTAGGAGGCTTGTATACTGGAAACCCCCATAAGTGACCCCATTTTGGAAACTAGACACCTTAAAGAATTAATCTAGGGGTATAATGAGCATTTTAACCCTACAGGGGCTGGAGGAAAGTATTCACAATTAGGCCGGAAAAAAATGGAAAATAGAAATTTTCCAATAATATATTTGTTAAGATTAAAGTATCTCATTTTCATAATAAACATGAGAGAAAATGCACCCCAAATTTTGTAATGCAGGTTCTCCTGAGTAGAACGGTACCCCATATGTGGGCGTAAACCACTGTATGGGCACACAGCAGGCCTCAGAAGGAAGGGAGCACCTATTAGCATTTCCAGTTCAGATTTTGCTGAAGAAATTTCTGAGCGCCAGGTGCGTTTGCAGAGCCCCTGTAGTGTCAGCAGAATAGAACCCCCCCAAAAGTCACCCCATTTTGGAAAGTACACCCATCAAAGAATACATCTTGGGGTGTGGTGACCATTTTGACCCCACAGGTATTAGAGGAAAGTATTCAAAAGAAGACAGTAAAAATGAAAAAATAGAATTTTTCCAATAACATGTTTGTTTAGTTTGAAATTTCTCAATTTTACGAGAAACAGGGGAGAAAACTCACCCCAATATATGTAAGGCAGGTACTCCTGAGTAGAACAGTACCCCATATGTGGGCATAAACCACTGTGTGGGCACACAGCAGGGCTCAGTAGGGAGGGAGCGCCAAGCATTTTCAGTGCATGATTTTCCTGAAGAAGTTTCTGAGCGCCAGGTGCGTTTGCAGTGCCCCTGTAATGTCTACAGAATAGAACCCTCCCCCCCAAAATCACCCCATTTTGGAAAGTACACCCCTCAAGGAATTTATCTTGGGGTGTGGTGACCATTTTGACCCCACAGTTATTGGAGGAAAGTATTCAAAACTAGACCGTAAAAATGAAAAAAAATGAATTTTTTCAATAACATGTTTGTTTAGTTTGAAATTTCTCAATTTCACTAGGAACAAGGGAGAAAAAGCACCCCAAAACTTGTAATGGAGGTTCTCCTGAGTACAATGGTACCCCATATGTGGGCATAAACCACTGTATGGGCACACAGCAGGGCTCAGAAGAGAAGGAGTGTCATTTTAGTTACAGGCAATATGTGGGTGTTTACTGGTTATCTGGGGTGGTAATAGACAATCTCAGGGTGTTTACTGGCTATCTGAGGTGGCAGCAGGCAATCTGGTGGGGTTATGGGCAATCTGGGGTGGTTACGAGCAGTCTGTGCCAATCTGGGGTGGTTACGGTCAATCTGGGGTGGTTACGGTCAATCTGGGGTGGTTACGGTCAATCTGGGGTGGTCACAGGCAATCTGGGGTGGTTACGGGCAATCTGGGGTGGTTACTGGCTGTATGGGGTGGTTATGGGCAATCTTGGGGTGTTTACTGGCTATCTAGGGGTGGTTACTGGCTATCTGGGGAGGTGACGGGCAATCTGGTGGTGTTCACTGACTATCTGGGGATGCAACTGGCAATCTGGGGTGGTGACGGAAAATCTGGGGTGGTGACGGGAAATCTGGGGTGGTTGCGAGCAATCTGTGGTGGTTACAGGCAATTTGGGGTAGTTACAGGCAGTCTGTGGCAATCTGGGGTGGTTACGGGCTGTCTGGAATGGTTATGGGCTATGGGTGGGGATACGGGCAGTCTGTGGAGATTACGGGCAATCTGTGGAGATTACGGGCATTCTGGGGTGGTGACAGGCAATCTGGGGTGGTTATGGGCTGTCTGGGATGGTTATGGGCTGTCTGGGGTGGATACGGGCAATCTGGGGTGGATACGGACAATCTGGGGAGGTTACAGACAATCTGGGGAGGTTACAGGCAATCTAGGGTGGTTACAGGCAATCTGGGGTGGTTACGGGCAATCTGGGGTGGTTATGGGCAATCTGGGGTGGTTACGGGCAATCTGGGGTGGTTACGGGTAATCTGGGGTGGTTACGGGTAATCTGGGGTGGTTACGGGTAATCTGGGGTGGTGATGGGTAATCTGGGGTGGTTACAGGTAATCTGGGGTGGTTACAAGTAATCCAGGGTGGTTACGGGTAATCCAGGGCACTTGACTTTGGTGACAGGCGTAAAAAAGTGCCGGCACCATTTGGAACAAGCGATCAGTGGTATATAGTATATACCGCTGATCACTTGTACTGGGACCACATCGGGTGGTCACCGATCATTGCCCCATGCTCTCCGCCACCTCCTGTGGTGGAAAGAATGAAGCTTGGATCATTTTTAGGAATCCATCACTGTGAACAGAGTCTGTTCACAGTGATGACGGCGGCCATCTTGGATCAGATGGCCGCCCAGGGAGGGGAGGGTCAGTGGCCAGGTCACTAGGGTTAATTCTGGGGATGGGGGGGACATGTTTTCATCTCCTCTCACTGTGGATTCACGGTGAGAAGAGATGAAAGCGTTCAGCTGCGCTGGCAATGCCCGTTACCGGTAGCCGCCTTTATACTGATAATAACGGCGATCACCGGTGAGGGTACTGGCCGGGACTGACCCCACACTCTCCCCCAACCCCTCAGCGACCTCCGATAGCTGAGAGGAGGAGGCTGCGGGCATTACCGGCGCCGCTGCACTATTCTGCACCATCGCCATAAAGAGCTGATGGCAGAAGAATAGAGCCCATTAGTGATCGCCGTAAAAATCCGTATCGGCGGTCACTAATAACATAGCACATGTATTCTCTGGGTCGCTACGGTTACGGCGATACCACATTTGTATAGTTTTTTTTAACTATTACCGCTTTGGCGCAATAGAAACTATCTTCCTAGCCAAAACCCACAAAAACTGTCCCTGCATTGCAAGATCCATAGCGTTCTCATCTTTTGCGCGACAGAGCTGGTTTTGGGCTTATTTTTTGCGGGAAGATCTGTAGTTTCTATTGATACCAAGTTTTATATGTATATGACTTTTTGATCTCTTTTATGACGTATTTTCTAAAGTGGATTGATAAAATACAGCTATTCTAGTACTGTTTTTTTTATTTTTTTTTACAGCGTGTGTCGTGCAATATAATTATTGATATAGTTTTATAGATTGGGTCGTTACGGACGTAACGATACCAAATATGTATAGGATTTGTGTTTTTGATCACTTTTATGTAATGTTTTATAGTGTATGGGGAATGTAATGCATCTTTATTATTGGGGGGGCTGGGGGGGGGGCTGTGTTGTGTTTGGTGCACACTTTTTTTCACTTTTTTTTTACTTTTACACTAGTGTACATTACTGTACACTAGTGTAAAATACTTTGATCACTGATACAATACATTGCAGTACCTGATGTACTGCAATGTATTGTATCATGCCTCATGCTGACAGGCAATAGCCGCGGCCACCCCTGTCAGCATCAGGCATCTCCATGGTGACCCCGGGGACCTTCATTAGGACCCCGGAATCACCATGGAGACATCGGGACCCCGGACGGCGCCGCGGGACATCGCGATCATGTAAGTGAACCACGGCGCCGTCCGGGATCCACCGGGACCCGTTAGATGCCGCTGTCATGGTTTGACAGCGGCATTTAACAGGTTAAACTGCCCGGAGCGGAGAATCCTCCGCTCCGGGCAGTTATAGGAGGGTGTCAGCGGTCACACTGACCGCTGATCACCCGTCCTGCAGCCGCCGCCGGGCGGTAATTTATTCCGATGCGCCCGCCGTTAAAAGGCATACGCATCGGAATAAAGCCCATTAGTGGCCGCCGTGAAAAGGCAGCATGGCGGTCACTAAGGGGTTAAAGGGGATGTTTCACCTTTTTTTTTTTTTTTTTTTTTTCAAATCAACTGGTCCCAGCAAGTGCCAGAGATTTGTAATTTACTTCTATTAGAAAATCTCAAGTCTTCCAGTACTTATCAGCTGCCGTATGTCCCACAGGAAGTTGAATTATTTCCAGTCTGGAGAGCAGGAGAGAGGTTTTCTATGGATATTAGTCCTGTTCTTGACATTTCCTGACATGGACAGAGGTGGCAGCAGAGAGCACTGTGTCAGACTGAAAAGAATACCACTACTTCCTGCAAAACATACAGCAGCTGATAAGTACTGGAAGACATGAGATTTTTTTTAATAGAAGTACATTACAAATCTCTGGCACTTTCTGGGACCAGTTAATTCGAAAGAAAAAAAAATATGGTGAACAACCCCTTTAATTACACAAATTAGAAAAGCATCACATGATTTTTCTAAGGATGCCAATACCTTTTTTATGTTTGGTGTGGAATTATATCCAATTTGGCTTTTTGACAATTCTTTTTGTGGTTTTCCATTCAAGACAAATTAAATGAATAGATTAATACCAAAGCATTTGTGATTTCAATCATATTCTGGAAGAAATTGAGTAGTATCTGACAGAATTGCAGGGGTGCCAATACTTTTGGCCAGCACTGTAAATTCCTTATGGGGTGTAGTTTCCAGAATGGGGTCACTTGTGGGGGGTTTCTACTGTCCTGGAAGCACAGAGGCTTTGTAATTGCATCATGGCATCCTCTAATGGGAATGGCGGCCATACCTACTTAGCTGGGGAAAAGGGACAATTCTAATTTATTTGGGGGTATTAGGCCAATTATTAGTTTATAAGGTTGGAAATGACAGGTGTCCATCAAACTCAATCTGTGTTGATCCAGAGGAAGGCAAAAAAAAAACCTCATAAGGCAGACGACCGTAGCCTCATCACTGGGGAAAAATTCCTTCCCGACTCCATAATGGCGATCAGAATAATCCCTGGATCAACGTGACCCCTGAAATAGGAATAATGGACAGAATTTAGATAATGTAGAACCCCAGTGACGTGTGGTGCGCCTTGGAGCGATCCAGTATGCAGAGGCCGGGGGGATCAGGACAGGTGTCACACTGGAAAATGGCGTCCTTCCTGATCCCCCTATTACCTCACATTCTGCACTTCTTCTGGGGTCTCCCGTTCTCCAGTGTGGGGGACGTCACCTGGAAAATGTTGTCCTGGTGCGATACGGGGTCCTTCATATCCAGAAGTGCTGGGTCCGCTCCATGGCTGCTAAATATTAGGGCTCTATTACTACTTCTGATATGTTCGGATCGTGCCGCAAGCTACAGGGCAGCGAGGGACCGGAAGAGGGGGCGCTGGTATAAAAGTTATCCCCGTACAGGTGGTGACCTTTATCCAGCAGTGGGAAGATCAGTTCCCGGACGATGTCCCCACTAACTCCGAGGATGGGGGACGGGACGGGGGTCTCCACCCGTGTCCATGACTCCATTTTATGCACGGGCGGATTCCGCCCTCTGTCCAAAGAATGAACGTGTTCATTCTTTGGACGGAGGATGGAATCCGCAGGTGTTTAGAATAAGAGATCACGGTATGGCACAATACAGACGTTCTAGTGTAACTTTACTAATACTGAGCTGGTGTTGTGTATTATACATTACTAGGAGACCTCCAAGTATAATATATATAGATATATATATAGAGAGAGAGCTACATGTACATTACACACATACAGCTCAGCTACATGTACATTACACACACACAGCTCAGCTACATGTACATTACACACACACAGCTCAGCTACATGTACATTACACACATACAGCTCAGCTACATGTACATTACACACATACAGCTCAGCTACATGTACATTACACACATACAGCTCAGCTACATGTACATTACACACATATACAGCTCAGCTACATGTACATTACACACATACAGCTCAGCTACATGTACATTACACACATACAGCTCAGCTACATGTACATTACACATATACAGCTCAGCTACATGTACATTACACATATACAGCTCAGCTACATGTACATTACACATATACAGCTCAGCTACATGTATATTACACACAGGGCTCTGCTGCAGGCATATATAACACACACATACACAGCTCTGCTCCACACACATCACACACACACAGCTCTGCTGCATACACACAGCTCATCCAGCACAGCAGAGTCCTGCATACACTGAGCAGCAGCCCCTGATCATGTGACTCCTCCTCCATGTGACTGATCACATGACTGTGACATCATGGCAGGTCCTGAAAGCACACGGCTCCTGTACAGCTCTGCAGGCTGCTTCCTGACTTATCAGCTGCTGCTGGACTGCCCCGCCCCCTGCCTCCTGAGCACCAATCACTGGAGAGGAGGAGGGGCCAGACACAAGGTACATGTGGAAATACTCCCTGCCCCTCCCCCTCCTCCTGCTAGTGTGCTCTGCTGCTGCCTCCTGGGATCTGCCCACTGGCTGCCAGACAGGTAGGAGATTTACAGTGTTCAGGGGAGAGGGGGCATCTAGCTGTGCTAAGGGGGAGGGGGGCAGTATGGGGGGATCACATTGGATAATCCCTTTAAGCGCTCCCAGAGTTATATTTGTTAATTTCCTTTCTCTGACATCACAGGAGCTCAAACATCTTACACATTCATAACTTGTTTCTTTCTATCGCTGTGCCGGGTTTGTTGTACTTTTTCTTCCCATTCTTTATTATACATTGTATCCTCTACTTTCTATTCATCTCTCCAGGATCCTCTGCTGATATCTTCTATATAAGAGACCGACCCATCAACCATGGAGAGAGACAGAGACAAGATGGCCGAGAGGATAATAACCCTCACCCTACACATACTCTTCCTGCTTACTGGGGAGGTGAGGGATTCTGGGAGTGATGTCATCATGACATCATTCTTATCTATGGAATAACAGATGGATAGGACTGGAGAGGTGAGGGATTCTGGGAGTGATGTCATCATGACATCATTCTTATCTATGGAATAACAGATGGATAGGACTGGAGAGGTGAGGGATTCTGGGAATGGATGGAGTGATAGTAATGTGTCTCTCCATACACAGGATTACACAGTAGTGAAGAAGTCCTCTAGTGGGCGCTGTGGGGCCCCTGGGTGTGAAGGATGGGGAAGAACCCTGAGCCCAATCCCGGGGCCCCTGATACATGAGGAAATGGAGGAAGAGAAGATCCTAGAAGTCACCAACAAGATGGTGGAGCTGCTGAGTGGAGAGGTGAGACTGTGGCTGCTGGGAATGCTGGGACATTATACAGTAACACCACTGGAGGGGTGGGGGGGATGACTGTGTGACCATTGTGTGTGTCAGGTTCCTATAAGGTGTCAGGACGTGGCGGTCTATTTCTCCATGGAGGAGTGGGAGTATGTAGAAGGACACAAGGATCAGTACAAGGATGTGATGCTGGAGGATCAGCAGCCCCTCCCATCAGCAGGTAATAGACAGGACTATATACACACCTCCTCTCTGTATTATCTGGATGGAAAGAATGAATTCAGTCTCTGTATGTGTTCCCTCCAGTCAGATCCAGTAAGAGAACAGCACCAGAGAGATGTCCCCATCCTCTTCTTCCACAGGATCAGGATCAGGTAGATGGAGATGTTCCCTATGATCTGTACATCCCACCTGACTTCTCCTACTGTCTGATGACTTTTACAATATTTCTCTCACATCTTATGAATCAGGGGGGAGATCTAATTAAGATCAATGCTACAGATATGACCATGAAAGAAGAAGAAGAGACAGATGACAGCAGTGATAAGCAGTATAAGGAGAACATTACTACAGGGAAGGATCTGAATTCTATTAATGCTAAAAACATGATGATAAAAGAAGATGAAGAGACATACGTAAGCTGTAATGAGCAGTATAAGGAGGAAGTTACTAGAGGGAATAATCTGAACTGTTTTAATGCTGCCGACATAAGGGTAAAAAAAGAGGCAGAAGAAGAAGAGACAGATGTGAGGAGTAATGAGCAGTATAAGGAGGACATTACTACAGGTAACCGCCCAGGTGAGTAGTGACCACTAAATGCAGAGAACAGTCACACATTCTCCTCAGTCACCGGCTGTAACTATTCTGTGTGGAATATTATAAGCTCTGTGTCCTGTCAGTTTTGGCATATGAGAGGGATTCATTGGGAGGGTCAAGATATTGTATACAAATGCAAAAGCCGTGGTGAGCGTCAATGGAACTCATTCTAGGATGTTTAACTTGTACCGTGGAACTCTGCAGGGTTGTCCTCTCTCCCCTCTATGTATTGAGCCTTTGGCAATACTGGTTAGATCCTGTCCAGAGTTGGAGGGGTTTGGGGCGAGGGGGGGAGGGGACAGAATCTCTTTATATGCAGATCCGCTGGTAGCAATTCCCAGAGTAATTGATATAATCCAGGAGTTGGGCTCATTCTGAGGCCTTAAAATAAATTGGGCCAAATCGGTACTGTTGCCTCTAGAAGTAAATGAGGGGTTATCCTTCCCGCCCTTACGTGTGGTGGAAGAAGGGGGTAGCTTCTCATACTTGGGTATTCATGTCTGCAGAAATATTGCTGACTATAATATGTTGAATGTTAAAGAAACGATACTTACCTTAGAAAGAAAGGCCAGAATTTGGTAGAGATTGTGGCTTTCTAGAGCGGACAGAATAGTCCTGATAACGGCCATAATCCTTCCGAAATTGCTGTATGTTTTCGGAGCGGCTCCAGTGTGGTTGGAGAATAAATACTTTAAACAGATTGGAGCTTTGTTTAACTCTTTAATTTGGGGCAGGAAGAGAGTAAGGATGAAACTTGGGGGATTGTTTGTCCCAACGGCTAAAGGAGGGTTGAGGGTTCCCGAAGTTGTTCCCCTACTGGCAGGGGATGGTGATATCTTTTATATATTGGAGGGGGGTTGGCTAGAAGGAGATGAAGGGAGGAAGTTGGTGATGGCCAAGGCTATGGTTAAAGGGGTTATCCAGCGCTACAAAAACATGGCCACTTTTCCCCCTCTCGTCTCCATGTCAGGTGCGGTTTGCAATTAAGCTCCATTTACTTAAATGGAACTGAGATTGAAAGCCCACCCAATGTGGAGAAAAGAGAGGGGGAAAAGTGGCCATGTTTTTGTAGCACTGGATAACCTTTTTAAGTTCTGGAAAGAATTGAAGTAAAAATTTAAACTAGAAGGGGTTATGGGCTTTGCACCGTTACGGAATAATAATAACTTGTTGGAAGTAATGAAACTGGGATATTTGAAGACATTACAGGGAGCTGGGATAACTGGTATAAGAGACATATGGGCGGGTAATAAATAGAAAAATTGGGAACAAGCCCGAGTAGAATTTGAACTAGCAGGGAGCGCTTGGATTTACTATGGGCGCTTGGGGCATGCAATTCAAACTACTCTGAGGTAAAGAAAAATCTAGATTTGGGCGCTGAGAAGGTATACATTGTACAGATAAGAAAGCATACTATTAGGAAAAAAAAGGTCTCCGTGATATATAAATACTTGAACAGCTTCACAGTGGTCGGAACTAAAAGGAAGCAGAAGTGGCAAGAAGAATTAGGGGATATCCGCGAAGAAAGTTGGGAGAAGATCTATGGAAATATGAAAAAAGTCTCGATGCGGGGGACATCAAATTGCAATTTAATATTCTACAACGTTTGTATTATTCCCCTAGATTCTTATTCTCCATTATTATGAGCCATAGTACCTGCCCGGGATGTAGTGTAGAGGATGCAGGGGTAAAGCCAACTTAGCTAAAGGGAAGCAACCGATCACTAACATAGCCCAATTGCGTGACTCCGCCGGCTCTCTGGTCTCACACCCCGTTCGGATAAACAATTATCCAAATTGTATGCTGAGCCTAGGGCAAGGGTACATTCCTCGGGCTTCCTGTTGACACCCATTTCACTCCAAAGGGGCACGCGACAGGGGTGCCCACTGTGACCCCTTGTAACGGTCTAGTCTGGGTTGGAGCCCAATAGCAATAACAACGCTGGATGTCGACAAAAGTACAAGAGACTAACCTTGGTCAGTAGTTAGTTGGAGGTCGGTAGACAGGTTGCAGTGACGTGGTGGAGACAAGCGTGGTCTGCAATCAGCCAGAAGTCCATACACGAGTAGCAGCAATGTGTTTGGAGGTTTATACAAAAGCGTAGTCAGATACTTAGCCAGAGTCCGGTGCACAGAGAGCAGCAATATAGTTGGAAGATAAGGCAGAATCGTAGTCAGATAACTAGCCAGAGTTCGGTACACAGATAAGTAATAATAGCAGCAAAGCAGGGGAAGGAGTAGCTTGATTAAGGGCAAAGCACAATAATCTCACAAGGAGGAAGTAGAAAGGCGGGGCTTATATAGGAAGTCCAGGGGTGGAGCCAATTAAGGATTCAAGACTGGAAACTAAAGAGACATGATCTTGTCCAATATATTCAGAACTGGAGCAAGGTTCAGTGGCTCAGTGAGTAGAGCTGCAGCCTTGAGTGCAGGAGTCACTAGGTTCAAATCCTGACAGTAGTCCCCTCCTTCCAAGATGGCCTCCGGACATCCTTGGAGCTGGTTTTTCAGGATGCTGTTGGTGAAATGCTTTTGTTAACGTAGGAGCATGGACATTTTCCTCTGGCTCCCAAGAATTTTCTTCTGGCTCATATCCCTTCCATTAAATGAGATATTGCAATTTGTTTCTAAAAATTCTAGAGTCCAGAATCTTTTGAACAATAAATTCTTCCTCACCTTAAATATTTACAGGTGGAGGAGGTGGCTGGTTTCTTCCTGGAAAAGGATTTTCATTATATGGTTTGAGCAGAGATACATGAAATACAGGATGAATTTTCAGTTTGTTTGGAAGCTCTAAACGAAAAGCAACTTGATTGATTTTTGCAGAAATCTTAAAAGGACCGATGAATTTTTGCCCCAATTTAGGAGATGGTACATGAGCCTTCAAATTCTTTGTGGACAACCAGACCTGATCACCAACCTGAAATGTAGGTGGAGCTTTCCAATGTTTATCTGCTGCTATCCTGTAGTCCTTTTGGGCTTCTTGTAATATCTCTACTAGTTTTTTGTGAGATTTTTGCAACATTGATAGTCTTTCAGTAACAGCAGGGATTGGAGTATTGAGTGGGAGGTTAGGAATGAACACAGGATGCAAACCATAATTAGCATAGAATGGACTTTGAGAGGTAGAACTATGTTCAGAGTTGTATGCAAATTCTGCTGTAGGTAGATAATCTACCCAATCATCTTGAAGATATGAAATAAAGCAGCGAAGGTACTGTTCAAGAGTCTGGTTGGTCCTTTCAGTCTGACCATTAGATTGTGGATGAAAGGCCGAAGACAAATTAACAGTTACTCCTAAGGCTGTACAGAAACTTTTCCAAAATCTTGAAGTAAATTGTACACCTCTGTCTGAAACCACATTGTCAGGAATTCCATGTAGTCTAAATATTTCTTTGGTTATTAATTCTGCTGTTTGCTCAGCAGTTGGAATCCCTTTAGTTGGAATAAAATGGGCCATTTTTGTAAGTCGGTACACTATCACGAGGACAGCAGTCATTTCTTTAGAAGAGGGGAGATCAACAATAAAATCCATGGAAATTGAGCCCCAAGGCCTGGATGGAATTGGAAGTGGTTGAAGAAGTCCTAAACGGGGGTATCGTGGGGTCTTGTTTCATGCACATGTCAAACAAGAGGATACATATTTTTTAACATCTTTTTTGCAATTAGGCCACCAAAATGAACGGAGTAGTAATTCATTAGTTTTATTGATTCCAAGATGTCCAGCAAGTTTGGAATCATGGACTAACTTGAGGATTTCAAGTCGAGCAGATTCGGGGACATATAACCTATGTTCTTGCATCCAAAACCCCTCCTTAAAAAAGAGATCCACATCATTAGGAGGATGATTAAGGAAAAAAATCATCTTGGTAGCCATCTTTAAGGATTTTCAAAAATTCTTTGAAGTCAAGTATTCCTAGAAAGTTTTTAGGAGACAAAATGGTACCCTCTGACTTGTATCTCTCTTGAGACTCAGTAAAAGTCCTGGACAAGGCGTCGGCTTTGCCATTTCTTGAACCTGGACGATAAGAGATGATGAAGTTAAATCTAGAGAAGAATAAGGCCCATCGTGCTTGTCTTGCAGATAGCCTTTTTGCAGTACGTATGAATTCTAAATTTTTGTGGTCTGTAAGGACTGTTACTGGATGATTGGCTCCCTCCAAGAGATGTCTCCATTCTGAGAATGCAACCTTTATGGCTAAAAGTTCTTTATTTCCAATGTCATAGTTTCTTTCTGCAGATGACATTTTATGAGAAAGAAATGCACACGGGTGAAGCTGCATCTTGTCACCGATTCGTTGGGATAATACTGCTCCCACTGCAGATTCTGAGGCATCAACCTCAACAATAAAAGGTAATTCCGAATTTGGATGAACTAGTAAGGGTGCAGAAGTGAAAAGAGTCTTTAGTTTCTCAGATGCAACCTGTGCTTCTGGAGACCAATTAAATTTTTTTGCTTTCTTTGTGAGATGAGTGATTGGCAAAATGACTTTTGAAAATTGTTTTACAAATTTTCAGTAAAAATTTGCAAATCCAATAAAACGCTGAACTTCTTTTAAATTGCTTGGAGTAGGCCAATCAACGACAGCCTTGATTTTACTGGGATCCATAGTCAGACCTTCTGGAGAAATTATATATCCAAGAAACTGAATCTGAGTTTGTTCAAATTCACATTTTTCCAGTTTGATATAAAGGTGATTTTTCTGTAGACGTTCCAAGACTAAATTTACATGTCTACGATGCTCATCCATGCTATCAGAAAATATGAGGACGTCGTCAAGATAAGCAATAACAAATTGATCCAAGAAATCGCGAAACACATCATTGATGAAATGCTGAAAAGTGGCGGGAGCATTACAGAGGCCAAATGGCATTACCAGATATTCATAATGTCCATATTTACTTGGAAAAGCTGTTTTCCACTCATCCCCTGGGCGAACGCGTAGTTTGGTCTAGTTTGGTAAAGATCTTGGCAGAGCGAAGGCTTTCCAACAGCTCAGGAATTAAGGGGAGAGGGTAGCGATCTCAGACACTTTAATGAATTCAGAAACATTTTTCTGACAACTGCTCTTACAGTACTCAGAGGGAAAAGAGATTGTCCTTGATTCCCAGTTGATAGATGGGTTGTGGATGGAAAACCAGGGAATTCCTGGAATAACTGGAAATTTAGGAAAATAAATCAGATGGAAACTAACGGTTTCTTTATGGTCTGAAGTTCAACAGTCTCATGGGTTACAGGCCCAGATGATAAGGGTGATCCATCTACGGTTTCCATATCAACAGGCATGGATTTATTTCTCCTCTCAATGCTATGATTAAGTGCAAATTCCAAGTCCATGAAATTTCCTCCTGCACCAGAATCCAACATGGCTGAAGAATGCACCTTATGATTTCCAATGGTGATTTGTATGGGAATGATGAAGTGAGAGATGGTGAACATGCCTTTACATTATCTAGAGTTATAGAGGAAATAGGATATGTAATATAGTCCAGATGTTTAAGATCAGAGTTACTTACAGACTTGGCACCAGTAAAGGCTATGGTCCTTTGAACTTTGTTAGGACAGTTGATTGCATAATGACCTTTACTCCCACAATAGAGGCACAAGTTTTCGGTACGACGCCTCTCTTTTTCTGCTATAGAAAGGGGCTTCCGTATGGCATCAATTTGCATGGGTTCAGGTGCACTTTCTGAATCTTTCTGGGTGTTTAATGGTAGTTGATTAAAAGAGAAAGTAAGATTGTTTCCAAATACCTGCAGTTTTTCCTTTCTTCTGTCTGGTCAATTCGAATACACAGTTGAATAAAGGCTTCCAAATCATCTGGGGTTTCAACTCTGGCAAGCTCATCCTCCACTTGCTCGGATAGTCCTCGGCGAAACTGGCTTCTTTGTGCTGCTGGATTCCATGTAGTATCAGTCACCCAGCGTCAAAATTCGGCTGTATATTCAGCAACGGAGCGTCTACCCTGACGTAGATTGTGCAATTTACTCTCAGCAGTGGCACAACGATTTGGATCATAAAAAACTTGATTCATAGCAATAATAAAGATTTTAAGGTCATTGAGAATATCACAGTCCTTTTCCACCTATGGAGAAGCCCATGCAAGAGCTTCATCTGTCAAGAGATTAATGATAAACAGAACTTTTTTCTTGGCACTAGAAAATGAGGCAGGTTGCATTTGAAAATAAATAGGGCATTGGTTAAGGAATCCTCGGTAACGTTGACGGTCACCATTGAATTTTGATGGTAGTGGCATGCGTGGATTTGAGTCAGAGCCACGTATCTCCAGAAGTTGTCTTTGTAGCTCTATAATGTCCTTTTGTTGATCCAGTACAACAGTTTGTAATTTAGAAATTTTTTCTTGATAGGTAGCACCAAATGCTTGTAATTCAGCAACTTGTTCCCTCAACGTTGTCAGAGCAGACTCCATATTTTGGGTCAGATTATTCTGTAACGGCCTAGTCTGGGTTGGAGCCCAATTGCAATAACAACACTGGATGTAGACAAAAGTACAAGAGACTAACCTTGGTCAGTAGTTAGTTGGAGGTCGGTAGACAGGTTGCAGTGACGTGGTGTAGACAAGCGTGGTCAGCAATCAGCCAGAAGTCCATACACAAGTAGCAGCAATGTGTTTGGAGGTTTATACAAAAGCGTAGTCAGATACTTAGCCAGAGTCCGGTGCACAGAGAGCAGCAATATAGTTGGAGGATAAGGCAGAATCGAAGTCAGATAACTAGCCAGAGTTCGGTACACAGATAAGTAATAACAGCAGCAAAGCAGAGGAAGGAGTAGCTTGATTAAGCCCTTAGCGACCCATGACGTATCTGATACGTCATGGTGCCGCAGGGGGTGTTCAGAGCGGGGTCCCGCCGGGACCCCGCTCTGAACGGCACCGATCCCGGCTGCAATCTGCAGCCGGGCAGTGCCTCTATTAGCCGGCGCGGGTCCCGTTGCCGCGCAGGCTAATTAAGCCCTTCAATGCAGCTGTCAAACCTGACAGCTGCATTGAAGTGCTTTCCTCCGTGCATCCCTGGTGTCTAGTGGCACGGATCTCCGTTCTTCTGCCCGTGCCGGGCCTCAGCGTCGGAATGACGCTGATCCCGGCTCGGCAATAGATTGCTATGGCCTGCAGCAGGCCATAGCAATCTATGACCGATCTAATGGATCTTTGCTGTGTATATACACAGCATTGATCTCTATGAGAGAACAGTGCTATGTATATACAAGCCCCCCAGGGGGGCTTCTAGTTAATGTAAAAAAAAAAGTAAAAAAGTGTTTTTATTAATAAAAAATCCCCTCCCCTAATAAAAGTCCAAATCACCCCCCTTTTCCCATTTTATAAATATAAATTAATAAATAAATAAATTAATAAACATATTTAGTATCGCCGCGCGCGTAATCGCCCGAACTATTAATTAATCACATTCCTGATCTCGCACGGTAAACGGCGTCAGCGCAAAAAAATCCCAAAGTGTAAAATTGTGCATTTTTGGTCGCATCAAATCCAGAAAAAATGTAATAAAAAGCGATCAAAAAGTCGTATATGCACAATCAAGGTACCGGTAGAAAGAACACATCATGGCGCAAAAAATGACACCTGACACAGCCCCATAGACCGAAGGATAAAAGCGCTATAAGCCTGGGAATGGAGCGATTTTAAGTGACGTATATTTGTTAACAATGGTTTGAATTTTTTATAGGCCATCAGATACAATATAAGTTATACATGTTATATATCGTTGTAATCGTAACGACTTGAGGAACATGCATAATAAGTCAGTTTTACCATAGGGCGAACGGCGTAAATGCAAAACTCCCCGAAATCAAAACAAATTCGTTTTTTTTTTCAATTTGACAGCGCAAATGATTTTTTTCCGGTTTCACAACATATTTTATGGAAAAATTATGCCTGTAATTGCAAAGTACAATTGGTTTCGCAAATAATAAGCACTCATATGTCTCTAGGTGAAAAAATGCAAGCGCTATGGACTTTTAAACATAAAATGGAAAAAGCAAAAGCGCAAAAACGAAAATTGGCTTTGACCTTAAGGGGTTAAGGGCAAAGCACAATAATCACACAAGGAGGAAGTGGAAAGGCGGGGCTTATATAGGAAGTCCAGGGGTGGAGCCAATTAAGGATTCAAGACTGGAAACTAAAGAGACTCAGAAGTGGAGCCGTCCAGCAAGGTTCAGTGGCTCAGTGAGTAGAGCTGCAGCCTCGTGTGCAGGAGTCACTAGGTTCATATACTGACACCCCTGCTGTTCAATATCGCATTGGAACCCTTCTTGAGATGGCTGGCGACTAGTGAGATACGGAGAATCAAAGTGGGACGTGTAGAGACGAAAATTACAGTATTCGCAGACGACCTCATGTTGTTCTTGGCCTCGCCAAAATCGGATCTACCAATTAGATTTCAGATGTTGGAATCCTTTGGGGAGTTCTCGGGTTTTAAAATTAATCTATCTAAAAGTGAATTCGACTAGAATAACCACTAAACCGATTAAATATCTAGGGATAACCATCGGTCACACCCAGAATCATTATATCACTTAAACTACCCCCCGCTTTTTCAAAAAATATTAACCAAACTTAAGAGATGGGAGGGACTACCCCTTTCTTTTTTGGGATAATGCTATTTAATTAGAATGCTTAGCTTTTCCAAACTACTCTATCATCTACAAGCCATACCACTACTGCTGCGTCATCAGGACGTTGCGAGGATCCAGTCTGCCTTCTCGAGATATATATGGTCAGGTAAGAGACCTCGGATAGCATTGGCCAAATTGCAACTCCCCAGATCCAAAGGGGGGCTGAACTTCCCGGATTTGCGGAGATACAATGTAGCTTGTTTGTTAAGACACTGCATTGATTGGATACAGGGCTCTAACTTTTATTCTAATGTTGCCTTGGAAACGGAACTTGCCGCCCCTTGGTCATTAATAGCTTTGTTGCACACCAAGTACGCGGCGCTACCATCTCTGATTAAACAACATCTCATTCTAAAAGATACCATAGCGACTTGGAAGATTGTGAGAAAGTTGTATGGTCTTCCACAATTATTTTCTAGATGGGGACACCCCGACTTTAGTCAGGGTAGAGAGAATCTGATGTTCAGGAAGTGGCATCCATTCATTACACCAGTTGTTTCACCACCAAGAACATAGATTTCTCACCTTTTCTGAACTCTGTGCCAGGTTTTCATTACCACCATCCCAGTTTCTGGCCTACTCTCAATTCATGGGGTTTCTGACTTCACGACTAAGAGATATATCCCCCTTGACTAAGTCTACGGAGATGCACGTAATGATTACTGAGCCCCCAGCTAACCCATCTGTATCTTATTTATACTATAAGTTGGGAACCCGACCTAAGACCCCCTTAGTTGGGAACCCGACATAAGACCCCCTTTTAAAGATACTGACTTACCGAAAAATTTTTAGAGGGATGGGCAGCTATACGAAAAGCGGTTCCTAGTGAGTGATTGCGCGATACACAGTACAAGCTCATGTATAGGGCAATATATGGCTTTAATATACCTCCACATCCCTTAGCGCCAGACAGACTACTGACATGCCCGAAGTCTTAGCCTTGTTTGCCTTCCTACTTGTTGCCAAACGGTGTATCTTACAAAAGATGGTTACAACCAACATTGCCTAATATAATGGAAGTGTTGGGGCAGATGAAACACTGTCTATTCCTTGATAGAGTGGAATGTGAGAGAGTGAAAGAGGCAAACACCACAAAATTCTTTAAGAAATAGAAGCACTGTATTGGAAAATTTCTTTCTGACCTGGAAATAAGAGAATTGATGGCACCATGTGTGGGCACGAAATGGTACTTAATGTCCGAGCTGACAGGGTCTCTGGGTCGCCTGAAAATCTCAGGTTGTCAGGGGTAGATGTCAATTCTGAACCATACCGACTTCCTATAATCCTAATTATGGTATTTAGTCCACCGCTGCACCTGTGAAGGGGGGGAGGGGGGTAAATGGGTTTAGTTGGTACGGTTACTGAAAGGTTTCTTATATCTTATGTATTATATCACTTTGGACTTATGATGTCCAAATGCTGTTTTGCATTGTCTTGTACCATTTTCTAAAGGAAAAATTAATTGAAAAAAGTATTTAAAAAAAAAAGAGTAACTTTCCATGTCTGCAATATGTTTAAGCTTCTATTACTGGGAAATAAGAGAAATGGTGTTTTCTCCTTTGCAGATGATTCTACCAGGAGCTCAGGGGGACATCAGATCTCCTCAGAGGATCATATCACACAAGATACATATGAGGAGCCGTCCACTATCCCAGATACACCCTCAGCCCCTCACAGCAAAGATCTCTCATCTCATCCTGTTATACAAGTCCCATCTTCTGATCCATCACAGCAAGCTGACATTTACAGAGAAGGCGATGGACATCAAAGAGAAAATACAGTAAAGTCTCAGTTTTCAGATTTACAACATGAAAAATGCTTTACTCACAAAAAATATCTTACAGGGAAAAAGGCATTATCATGTTCAGAATGTGGGAAATGTTTTGCTGAGGAATCATGTCTTGTTAAGCATCAGAAAACTCACACAGGGGAGAAGCCATTTTCATGTTCAGAATGTGGAAAACAGTTTCTTAATAAATCATATTTTGTTAAGCATCAGAGAACTCACACAGGGGAGAAGCTATTTTCATGTTCGGAATGTGGGAAATGTTATATTCACAAATCAGATTTTGTTATGCATCAGAGAACTCACACAGGGGAGAAACCATTCTCATGTTCAGAATGTGGGAAATGTTTTAGTAATAAATCATATCTTGTTAAGCATCATAGAATTCACACAGGGGAGAAGCCATTTTCATGTTCGGAATGTGGGAAATGTTTTATTCAGAAATCAGATCTTGTTGTGCATCAGAGAACTCACACAGGGGTGAAGCCATTTTTATGTTCGGAATGTGGGAAGTGTTTTGCTCTGAAAAAAAATCTTCTTTACCATAAAAACACACACACAGGCGAGAGGCCATTTTCATGTTCAGATTGTGAAAAATGTTTTTATTCTAAACCAAATCTTGTGATCCATCAAAGAATTCACAAAAGGGAGAAGCCATTTTCCTCTTCACAATGAGGTTAATGAAAATAAAGAATTCTAAAGAATGATGAAGGAAAATTCTATAGTGAAAAATACAGATGAGTGAATTTACAGTAGGAAGGAAGAGAATGGCTTCTTTCCTATCTGCATTCTGCTCATCAGACTGTCGGCTTTGCAGTCTGCTTAAAAAGATGGATCCAGTCCTGGGAAACTTCTCCCACTTTCATAGGACTGGATCCATCTTTTCCCAGCACTTGGGGAGGAGCGGAGTAGACTTAAAAAGGGAAGTCCGGCCAGAAGTATTTTTTGATATGTTATTACTTATGGAAAGTTAGACAAATTTCTAATGTACATTAATTATGGGAAATGCACATATAGGGCTATTTCCCGTTATTTAGTAGATCAGGGAGACTTCAGATTCTCTGAAATACTGTGACGTCACAAACCAGAGGTGTAATTCCAATGGAGTGTCCAGCAGGGGGCGCACTATATATATAGAAGTCAATGAGTATCCGCCACCACTCACCGCTCCCACATACCGCCTCCCGGTCCGCACTGCATGCCAGCCGGGGACAGGAAGCACCCCCACCCCGCAGGGTGCACAGCACTCCCGGTGTTTCCTGTCCCCGGCCGACATGCAGTGCGGACCGGGAGGCGGTATGTGGGAGCAGAGAGCTGCGGCGATGAGCGTCGGTGAGGATAGTTAGAAATTGTTAGCTAGGAGGGGGAGTGGTGGAGGAGGCATGCTGAAGTCCTTGTGAGGAGCAGCTGTGCTTCCCAAAGTATTCCATAAATGTATTCAATCAAAAACATACTGTATATTACATTTACATACACATCCATTGTAATTCCAATGGAGTGTCCAGCAGGAGCGCACTATATATAGAAGTCACTCATTGACTTCTATATATAGTGCGCCCCCTGCTGGACACTCCATTGTGATTACACCCCCGGTTCGTGACATCACAGTATTTCAGAGAATCTAAAGTCTCCCTGATCTAGTAAATAAAGGGAAATATACCTATATGTGCATTTCCCATAATTAATGCACATTAGAAATTTGTCTAACTTTCCATAAGTAATAACATATTAAAAAATAGTTTGGGCCGGAATTCGCCTTTAAAAGATTGCAGCCTGATGAGCAGATGTCAGATAGTGATTCCCTTCCTGCCTACTGTAAATTCGCTCATGTCTAGTAGAATAGTTCTGTGTATAGTATTAGTAACTGTACTCACTGGACTTACTGACAGCAGCTCCCTGTGTACCCCATAGAGCTATAATCAGCCTCCCCTCTGCCCATGATGAGACTAATAATTCCTTCCATACTTGATATTATCTATTCAGTCTCTTTCCCCCAGTTCTCAGCTGCTGCTTTCTG
Organism: Dendropsophus ebraccatus; assembly: GCF_027789765.1. NCBI lineage: Eukaryota > Metazoa > Chordata > Amphibia > Anura > Hylidae > Dendropsophus > Dendropsophus ebraccatus. The sequence continues at coordinate 190,059,274 of NC_091456.1, read as the reverse complement.
CTGAAGACACAAAAATCTGTGTGTGAGCTTTTCTCTCCGTCTCCCCCTCCCTTCTATGACGGCTGATGTAAACAAGTCCCTATCTGCAACTTCTGCATTACAAAGAAGCTACAGAGTTGCAGATAAAGGCTATGTTCACAACAAGTAAAAATGAGAGAAAATGTGTCTACTTTTTTATTTTATTCGCTGACGTCTTTTGCAAACAACGGACAGCTCACACTCAGATTTTTGTGTCTTCAGCAGAAAGCAGCAGCTGAGAACTGGGGAAAGGAGACTGAATGGATAATAAGTATGGAAGGAATTGTTAGTCTCACCATGGGCAGCAACATATGAAAAGTTATGTATCATCGGAATACCCCTTTATGTATGAATTACGATAAATATTTCTTTCCTCTTGTGTTTTATCCCCTACAGGTTTTTTGTGTAAGTCCAATTGGGGGAAAAATAATCCAAAAAAACACCAATATGTATATAGAAATGGCGTTTTATCCCCTTTGTATTATTCTATGGGGAAAAAGGAAAAATGTGGAAAATGCAGCGTAGTCTGTCTATATCTGCATGTGGTGCGATGCTAAAAATAATAATAAAAAAGACTTTGGGAGCGGTAACGTCTTCTGTGTGAACTAGTCTTTAGAAATGGTAAATTACACTTGGTGAGAGGTGAGGATTTCGTCACTCCTCAATGTAACACGTCCAAAGAGACCTCTGCCCGGCTCGCTGCCATCCTCCCGGGGTGATCTCCCACTTCCCCGAGCTCCGAAATACCAAACAATGGAGAGCGAAGGTGACATCAGATGAAACCGTAAGTAAGTATCATTATAGAAGGAAGCGCGGAGGTTACACTCAGGAGGGGAGTTCTGGAACGCTCCCCCTCCCCCCCCACCTCCAGGTTCTCGTTCTGATCCCAGCGGACGTCCATATCAGTCTCTGCTCCCTGTAACATCTTTCAGCATCTGGAGAGAAACACTGGGACATCCGAATCAGTAACTGGTTCAGTATATTCTTCACTAGGTTCTATTCATATCCCAACACGTATCAAGATATCACATCACTTTCTCAAGGACAAACAACGGCCGAAGGCGACACAGAGGGACCTCGATCTCCACCATCTACTTTACACACATACAGCTCAGCTACATGTACATTACACATATACAGCTCAGCTACATGTACATTACACACATACAGCTCAGCTACATGTACATTACACACATACAGCTCAGCTACATGTACATTACACACATACAGCTCAGCTACATGTACATTACACATATACAGCTCAGCTACATGTACATTACACACATACAGCTCAGCTACATGTACATTACACACATACAGCTCAGCTACATGTACATTACACACATACAGCTCAGCTACATGTACATTACACACATACATCTCAGCTACATGTACATTACACACATACATCTCAGCTACATGTACATTACACACACATATACAGCTCAGCTACATGTACATTACATATATACAGCTCAGCTACATGTACATTACACACATATACAGCTCTACTGTGTACACATACAGCTCAGCTACATGTACATTACACATATACAGCTCAGCTACATGTACATTACACATATACAGCTCAGCTACATGTACATTACACATATACAACTCAGCTACATGTACATTACACACAGCTCAGCTACATGTACATTACACACATACAGCTCAGCTACATGTACATTACACATATACAGCTCAGCTACATGTACATTACACACATACAGCTCAGCTACATGTACATTACACACATACAGCTCAGCTACATGTACATTACACATATACAGCTCAGCTACATGTACATTACACACATATACAGCTCAGCTACATGTACATTACACACATATACAGCTCAGCTACATGTACATTACACATATACAGCTCAGCTACATGTACATTACACATATACAGCTCAGCTACATGTACATTACACATATACAGCTCAGCTACATGTACATTACACACATACAGCTCAGCTTCATGTACATTACACACATATACAGCTCAGCTACATGTACATTACACATATACAGCTCAGCTACATGTACATTACACACATACAGCTCAGCTACATGTACATTACACACAGGGCTCTGCTGCATGTACATTACACACATACAGCTCAGCTACATGTACATTACACATATACAGCTCAGCTACATGTACATTATACACATATACAGCTCAGCTACATGTACATTACACATATACAGCTCTAGGCTATGTTCACACTACATATATTTCCGTCCGTAGTGCGAACCGCAAATATACGCACGTAGTTTTGAGGTTGATGCGTTCGCTTAAAAGTATACGATATACGGCCACACAGTTCACACTACGTATGAGCTTACGGCCGTATCGTATACGGCGCCGTGAAAAATGAACAAGACCATTGTTTGAGGATGGAAATGTTGTAACTCACGGCCGTGGATTTCCATGCGGTCCCGTACAAAGTACTTATTTCAGCCAAATTGGACTTGACTTTTCGATCCAAAAGGTTCTGTGTGTTTTATTGGGCTGTCCCAAATGGCGCTCCTTCCCTTCGGAGGCTTGCCCTGCACCCACATGGCGCTTTATGTCCACATGTGGGGTATTTACAGACTCAGGGCGAATTGCTCTACACATTTTGTGTTTTTTTTTCTCTTTTAACCCCTTGTGAAAATGATAAATTCAAGGCTAGACCAACATTATAGTGTAAAAAATGTAATATTTAATTTTCACGCCACATTGTTCCACAAATGTGCCCGTCACCAGTGGGGTCCATATGCTCACTACACCCCTTGTTACATTCCTTGAGGGGTGTAGTTTCCATAATGGGGTCACTTGTGGGGGGTTCAACTGTCTTGGCAACACAGGGGCCTTTTGAATGCAACATGGCCCCTTGAAACCCATTCCATCCAAATCCAGCCTCCAAAAACCAAATGGCGCTCCTTCCCTTTGGAGGCTTACCCTGCACCCGCATGGCGCTTTATGTCCACATGTGGGGTATTTCCGTACTCAGGGGAAATTGCTCTACACATTTTGTGTTTTTTTTTTTTTTTTATCTTTTAGCCCCTTGTGAAAATGAAAAAATCAAGACAAGATCAATGATTTAGAGTAAAAATTTTTAAAAAATTACACTAAATGTTGGTCTAGCCTTGATTTTTTTCCATTTCCACAAGGTGTTAAAAAAGAAAATAAGGCAAAACGTGTAGGGTAATTTCCCCATAGTACGGAAATACCCCACATGTGGGCATAATTTGCCATATGGGCACAGGGCAAGTCACCAAAGGGACAGAGCGCCATTTAGAGGCTGGAATGGAGGATGGAGGCCATGTCGCAATTACAAAGCTCCTGTGCTGCCAGAACAGTAGAAACCCCCCATAAGTGACCCCATTCTGGAAACTACACCCCATAAGGAATCTAACAAGGGGTGCAGTGAGCATATGGACCCCACTGGTAACAGGCACATATGTAGAACATGTGCCGTGAAAATAAAAAATACCATTTTCATGTCCCAAATGTGGCCGTCACCAGGGGGCCATATACCCGCTGCCCCCCTTGTTAGATAACTTATGGGGTGTAGTTTCCAGAATGGGGTCACTTGTGGGGGGTTTCTACTGTCCTGGCCGCACAGAGGCTTTATAATTGCATCATGGCATCCTCTAATGGGAATGGCGGCCATACCTACTTAGCTGGGGAAAAGGGACCATTCTAATTTATTTGGGGGTATTAGGCCAATTATTAGTTTATAAGGTTGAAAATGACAGGTGTCCATCAAACTCAACCTGTGTTGATCCAGAGGAAGGCAAAAACCCCTCGTGAGGCAGACGACAGTAGCCTCATCACAGGGGAAAAATTCCTTCCCGACTCCATAATGGCGATCAGAATAATCCCTGGACCAACGTGACCCCTGAAATAGGAATAAGGGACAGAATTTAGATAATGTAGAACCCCAGTGACGTGTGGTGCGCCTTGGAGCGATCCAGTATGCAGAGGCCGGGGTGATCAGGACAGGTGTCACACTGGAAAATGGTGTCCTTCCTGATCCCCCTGTTACCCCACACTCTGCACTTCTTCTGGGGTCTCCTGTTTTCCAGTGTGGGGGACGTCACCTGGAAAATGTTGTCCTGGTTCGATACGGGGTCCTTCATATCCAGAAGCGCTGGGTCCGCTCCATGGCTGCTAAATATTAGGGACCTATTACGGCTTCTGATATTTTCGGATCGTGCCGCAAGCTACAGTAGCTTGGGCAGCGAGGGACCAGAAGAGGGGGTGCTGGTATAAATGTTATCCCCGTACAGGTGGTGACCTTTACCCAGCAGTGGGAAGATCAGTTCCCGAACGATCTCCCCACTAACTCCGAGGATGGGGGGGGGGGGGCATCTGGGGTCTGGATTCGGGTGTCCCTTCCTTCATACACTCTAAGGGTACGTGCACACTGTGGAATGGCGAAGGATAACCCTTTGTGCATTCCGCAGCTGGCACCCACCGGCGGACTGATGCAGGCGCACGTCTCCGTCCGTGTCGTAGACTCCATTCTATGCACGGGCGGATTCCACTCTCCGTCCAATGTGTTCATTCTTTGGATGGACGACGGAATCCGCCCGTGCATAGGATAGAGTCTATGACACGGGCGGAGACGCGCCCCTGCATCAGTCCGCCGGCGGGTGCCAGCTGCGGAATGCACAAAGGGTTATCCTTCGCCATTCCGCAGTGTGCACGTACCCTAAATCTGTAAGTGTACCCAGAGGTACTCTCACAGAGTTTGTAGATTTTCACGCCATACCGTCATCTCTTATTGGGACGGTACTGGCGGAAAAGACGTGTCTGGGGGGCAGTGTACGCTACGCTACCCCCAGACACGTCACTGGATGATGAGGAGGATGATGAGGATGAATGGAGGAAAGAAGGATCCCCCCCATTCATCCTCACTGGCTGTTTCGGTGTCGGAGGCAATAATAACGTATGCGTCTAAAACCAAAAACACGCCGGGGGCCACTTTTATACGGGGACTAGTATATGGGGTATGTAGTGGTGTAGTGTCAAACTTTATTCAATGTAGTGTGGTGTAATGTAGTGTTTTTTACGTGTTTTTTTACAGTAAGTATGAAAAAAAAAAAAGCTACGCCAAAAATGGTGTTGCTGATAAATGCCGCACTTATGTGCGACACTTATCAGCAGACCGTGGCAGTAGAATATAGGGAAAAAAACACCCTACGCCAAAAAGGAGGAGTTGCTGATTAGCAGCGCACTTTCGAAAATAGAAAAAAAAATTGGAAAAAAAACACAAAACTTTTACTACATACTGATCATCCCTATAGCTGATGATAAGTGTATTACACTTATCAGCCGCTAGAGGGCAGCAGAGCGCAAAATCCGGAAAAAGACGACGCTGGAGCTGAAAAAAGCCGAAGGGGACAGCATGGAAGAAGCCAAAGACCCGAAGAGAAGACGAGGACGCCGCGAACCCGGAAGGCGCCGATCAGGACCCCGGGACAAGTGAGTAATGTACAAATACCTGCTCTGGACCCCTCAGCTAGGTAGCTGAGGGGTCCAGAGCAGGTATTTATTACTTTTGGGGACTTTGATCGCCGTGAACGGCCGGCCGGTACCGGATGGCCGTTCACGGCGATCGGGCCGGTGGCACCGTGGCCACCATTACTTTTTACAGTAATGGCGGTCGGTGCCGTCCTCGGACAGCACCAACCGCCATTTTTTCCGGGTCACCGATGGCCCGAAAAGGTTCCGATCGAAACTATTGGCTGATCTGAACTGATCAGCCAATAGCAGCGATCGTCGGCATGGGGGGGTTAACAACCCCCCATGCCGACAGGGAGAGATGGCCTGCAGTGTATTTCAGCAGGCCATCTCTCCCGATCGTATGCGGCCGGTCCACGGCGCCCTCTGAAAGGTCATGGGTCCTTAAGAGGTTAAAGGGGAACTCCGGATAAGAAAAACTTGTTTTCTATTAAAAGTACATTAAAAGTTATATAGATGTGTCTATACAATGTATTACCGTATCTGTACGGTTCTGCCACACTGGTAGCTGACAGAAATCCAGGAAGTGAAGAAAAATGGCCTCTGTGCCAATTCACATTGTCTCCTGCTCCTTCTGCTCTCCAACCTTAGGAGACAAATATTCCATGCCTCTGTCTCACATTGTGTGTGTTTGCTGAGCACAGGCTGATTTTTGGTAGTTTCAAAACTAGGATAGACAGGTAAGTAATGCCATATGCTTCTGCAGAACTTTCATTTTTTTAAAAAAGTTCCCCTGGAGTTCCTTTTTAACCCTTTGAGGACCAGGCCCAAAATGACCCAGTGGACCGCGCAAATTTAGATCTTAGTGTTTCCGTTTTTCCCTCCTTCCCTTCTAAGAGCTCCAGCACTCTCAGTTTTCTATCTACAGGGCCATGTAAGTGCTTGTTTTTTACAGGAATAGTTGTACTGTGTAATGGCATCTTTCATTTTACCATAACATGTATGATGGAATCCCAAATATATTATTTATGAAGATATAAATAGGTGAAATCGTGAAATAGAATGCAATATGGTAAGGTTTGGGTGGTTCCTGTGTCTACGTAATGCACTATATGGTAACAGCGACATGACACCATTATTCTATAGGTCAGTCCGAACACAACCATATGCAGGTTACACAGATTCTCTAATGTTATTTATATTTTTTTAATGCCATGATCTCTAGTTTTTATTAATACCATATTTGTGAAGATCGGACGTTTTGATCACTTTTTATTGATTTTTTTTTAATATAATGTAACATAAAATCGGTAATCCGCGCACTTTTTTCCCTCTTTTCGTGTACGCCGTTCACCGATCACAATGACGCTTGTTATATTTTCATAGATCGGACAATTACGCACGCTACGGTATATTATATGTTTATCTATTTATTTATTTTTATATGTTTTATTTATATAATGTGATAGGGGGGGTGATTCCAACTTTTATTGGGGGAGGGGCTTTGGGGTAGTGTGTTAGTGTTTTGAACTTTTTTTTTTACACATTTGAAGTCCCTTTGGGGGACTTGTACATACACTACTTGGATTTTTACACTGATCATTGCTATGTCATAGGCATAGCATTGATCAGTGTTATCGGCGATCTGCTCATTGAGCCTGCCTGTGCAGGCTCAGTGTAGCAGATCGCCGATCGGACCGCGCGGAGGCAGGTGAGAGACCTCCGGCGGTCCGTTTGAACGATTGGGACCGATCGGTAAGTGACAGGGGACTCCCCCTGTCACACTTAAACGTCGCGGTGGCGCGGCGTTTAAGGGGTTAATGACAGCGCGATCGCTGCAGCGTGTCATTACCGGTGAGGTCCCGGCTGCTCACTGCAGCCGGCCCCCACCTGCTATGAAGCGCGCTCCGCTCCGGAGCACACTTCATAGCGGGAGAAACACCCAGGGCGTACAGTTACGCCCTAGGTCGTCTGGGGACAGACTTCCATGACGTAACTCTACGTCCAGGGTCGTCTAGGGGTTAAGCTCCATTTACTTCAAGGGAACTGAGTTTGAAACCCCACCCAATATGGACACAAGAGAGGGGGAAAAGTGGCCATGTTTTTGTAGCGCTGGATAACCCCTTTAAAAGCATCATTGTGATCAAGTTAACACAGTCTACATCTGTTCACAGCTCCTGCATACACTGAGCAGCATTGCCTGATCATGTGACTCCTCCAACTCCATGCGACTGATCACATGACTGTGACATCATGGCAGGTCCTGGAAGCACACGGCTCCTGTACAGCTCTGCAGGTGGAGGAAAGGAGCTGGGGGACAGCGGGAGGATTAACCCCTTCAGGACTGGGTAGTTTTTTTGCCCTGTCTTGAAAGATATATATATATGAAGTTTTACTTTTTGGCTCACATTTGTGATGAGTTGTGTTTACATTGTCTGCTCTTTTATCCAGATTCTTACACTCCAGGATCCTCTGCTGATATCTTCTATATAAGAGACCGACCCATCAACCATGGAGAGAGACAGAGACAAGATGGCCGAGAGGATAATAACCCTCACCCTACACATACTCTTCCTGCTTACTGGGGAGGTGAGGGATTCTGGGAGTGATGTCATCATGACATCATTCTTATCTATGGAATAACAGATGGATAGGACTGGAGAGGTGAGGGATTCTGGGAGTGATGTCATCATGACATCATTCTTATCTATGGAATAACAGATGGATAGGACTGGGGAGGTGAGGGATTCTGGGAGTGATGTCATCATGACATCATTCTTATCTATGGAATAACAGATGGATAGGACTGGGGAGGTGAGGGATTCTGGGAATGGATGGAGTGATAGTAATGTGTCTCTCCATACACAGGATTACACAGTAGTGAAGAAGTCCTCTAGTGGGCGCTGTGGGGCCCCTGGGTGTGAAGGATGGGGAAGAACCCTGAGCCCAATCCCGGGGCCCCTGATACATGAGGAAATGGAGGAAGAGAAGATCCTAGAAGTCACCAACAAGATGGTGGAGCTGCTGAGTGGAGAGGTGAGACTGTGGCTGCTGGGAATGCTGGGACATTATACAGTAACACCACTGGAGGGGTGGGGGGGATGACTGTGTGATCATTGTGTGTGTCAGGTTCCTATAAGGTGTCAGGACGTGGCGGTCTATTTTTCCATGGAGGAGTGGGAGTATGTAGAAGGACACAAGGATCAGTACAAGGATGTGATGCTGGAGGATCAGCAGCCCCTCCCATCAGCAGGTAATAGACAGGACTATATACACACCTCCTCTCTGTATTATCTGGATGGAAAGAATGAATTCAGTCTCTGTATGTGTTCCCTCCAGTCAGATCCAGTAAGAGAACAGCACCAGAGAGATGTCCCCGTCCTCTTCTTCCACAGGATCAGGATCAGGTAGATGGAGATGTTCCCTATGATCTGTACATCCCACCTGACTTCTCCTCCTGTCTGATGACTTTTACAATATTTCTCTCACATCTTATTAATCAGGGGGAAGATCTAATTGAGATCAATGCTACAGATATGACCATTAAAGAAGAAGAAGAGACAGATGTGAGCAGTGATGAGCAGTATAAGGAGGACATGACTACAGGGAAGGATCTGAATTCTATTAATGCTACAAATATGATGTTTACAGAAGAAAAGGAGACATACGTGAGCGGTGATGAGCAGTATAAGGAGGAAGTTACTAGAGGGAATAATCTGAACTGTTTTAATGTCACAGACATAAGCGTAAAAGAAGAGGCAGAAGAAGAGACAAATGACAGCAGTGATGAGCAGTATAAGGAGGACATCACTACAGGTAACCCCACAGGTGAGTAGTGAACACTAAATGCAGAGAACAGTCACACATTCTCCTCAGTCACCGGCTGTAACTATTCTGTGTGGAATATTATAAGCTCGGTGTCCTGTCAGTTTTCCAGCTATATAATCATTCATGGGAGGTAATGAAACGGTTTGGCATAGGGGAGGGATTCATTGGGAGGGTCAAGTTATTGTATACAAATGCAAAAGCCGTGGTGAGCGTCAATGGAATTTATTCTAGGATGTGTAACTTGTCCTGTGGAACTCGGCAGGGTTGTCCTCTCTCCCCTCTATGTATTGAGCCTTTGGCAATACTGGTTAGATCCTGTCCAGAGTTGGAGGGGTTTGGGGCGAGGGGGGGGGGGGGGGGGGAGGGGACAGAATCTCTTTATATGCAGATGACCTGTTGATGTTTTTGAAAAATCCGCTGGTAGCAAATCCCAGAGTAGTTGATAGAACGACTTCACATCGGTCGGAACTAAAAGTAACCAGAAGTGGCAAGAAGAATTAGAGGATAGTTGGGAGGAGATCTATGGAAATATGAAAAAAGTCTCAAGATCCGGGGGACATCAAATTACAATTTAATATTCTACAATGTTTGTATTATTCCCCCAGATTCTTATTCTCCATTATTAGGAGAAGCCATAGTACCTGCCCGGGATGTAGTGTAGGGGATGCAGGGGTAATGCAGAGGTTGTGCTCCTGTGGTGAGAGAGAAGAATTCTGGAAATTCTTGTTAAATTAAGTGGGTACTAAGGAGATTGGCAGGAGAAGTGTGTGGGGTGTTATACACAGAGTTAGTAAGTAGCCGGGGACTCATGGTGCTACTGTATTTTTGCGGTGACTTTAGGGAAGTGTATTGGCCCACACATCACATGAATAATTTATGTAATAATGTAATGGACATAGGGCTGGGAGACATGGCCAAAAAATAAAATCTTGGATGATTCTTAAATCTCGATTTAAATCTCGTTTTTTTTTCCTCTTTTGCTAAATAAACATTTTTCTCCTTGCAGCGTCAGATACTATTCTAATGACGTTTGAGACGACTGTATTGCTTCCCAGTGTAGCAGGGCTCCCTCTCTGCCCCCATGTAGTAGACAAGCCCCCTCTGTGCCTCATATAAGTAGGTTTGCCAAATATGCGCCACTCTGTGCCCCCATATAGTATAGGAGATCTTATTTGTGCCTTGATCTAGGTAGGGGGTAGTAGTGGAGGTATAGTGGATAAGGGTGTAGTAGTACAGGTATAGATGAGGGGTGTAGTAGTACAGGTATAGATGAGGGGTGTAGTAGTAGTAGTACAGGTATAGATGAGGGGAGACTGGGGCAGCTGGGGATGACTGAAGGGGAGTAGGGGTGACTGGGGCAGATTTGGGCGACAAGGGCAGACTGGGGGTGACTAAGGGGGACTGGGGGGAACTGGGACAGACTGGTGGTGACTAAGGGGGGACTATGGCAGACTGGGGGTGACTGAGGGGGACTGTTACAGACTGGCGGTAACTGAGGGGGAATGGGGCAGCTGGGAGTGACTAAAGGGAACTGGGGGTGACTGAAAGGGATTGGAGCAGACTGAGGGGGACTGGGGTTAACTAAGCAGACTGGGGATGACTGAGGGGGACTGGGGCAGCTGGAAGTGATTAAGGGGGACTGGGGCAGACTGGCAGTGACTGAGGGGGACTGGGGCAGCTGGAAGTGACTAAGGGGGACTGAGGGGGACTGGGGCAGCTGAGCACATCCCCCCCCTTCCTCCTCCTCCTCCTCCTCTCACTGGAGTCTCTGGAAGACTGCAGGATAAGGTGATCAGGAGCTGTACAGTGGTAACGCGAGTCTGCACTGCACCCACCAATCCCGCTGTACAGCTCCAGCACCCACAGCAGCGCTATCAATCACCTTATCCTGCAGTCTCATCCAGAGACAGGGGAGCGGGACGCAACGTGTAAGGGGCAGGTCAGCGGCGGCTCTGCTACCTTATGCAGCTAAACACCGCCCGACCGCCGGTACACCTCACGTCCTTCTCACTGGCACACTCCTGACCGCTCGTCGCTGCCACACACAGCACCACCCGCCCACTACAGCCCCACAGAGCGCCGCACACCACACTGCCCGCCTGCTACAGCCACACGGCGCGGCGCCCCACCGCCTGCCCACCGCACATGGCACTGCCCACCTGCACACCCATCGCACACCGCACCGCCCACTGTGGTTTTATGTGAAAATCGAATTTATGATTTTCACAAAAAAATCTAATCTAGTTCTGGCCAAATTAATCGAATTAATTAAATTAAATCTCTGGTTGCACCCGTTCTGTATGGGTTTAACTGTTATTACTTACACTACCGTTCAAAAGTTTGGGGTCCCCCAAACAATTTTGTGTTTTCCATGAAAAGTCACACTTCTTCACCACCATACGTTGTGAAATGAATAGAAAATAGAGCCAAGACATTGACAAGGTTAGAAATACTGATTTGTATGTGAAATAACATTGTTCTTCCATCACACTTTCCTTTGTCCCAGAATCCTCCTTTTGCAGCAATTCCAGCATTGCACACCTTTGGCATTCTAGCTATTAATCTGTTGGGGTAAGCTGGAGAAATTGCCCCCCACGCTTCTAGAAGCAGCTCCCACAAGTTGGATTGGTTGGATGGGCACTTCTGGCGTACCATACGGTCCAGCTGCTCCCACAACAGCTCAATGGGGTGGTGATCTGGTGACTGCGCTGGCCACTCCATAACCTATGATAGAATACCAGCTGCTGCTTCTGCTGGAAATAGTTCTTGCACAATTTGGAGGTGTGTTTAGGGTCATTGTCCTGTTGTAGGATGAAATTGGCTCCAATCAAGCGCTGTCCACTGGGTACGGCATGGCGTCTGGGCAAAATTGAGGGATAGCCTTCCTTATTCTTTTTTTTATTTTTTTTTATGGGTATATATCTACTTTATAGCTATATATACACCATGTCAGTACTTTTTTTTTCTTCTTTTTTTCTTTCCCCTTTTTCTTTCAAAATATAACATATATTTACTTCATCCAAGATATCAGTACATAGAAAGAAAATAAAAAAAATAAACACCAATATCATCCAGATTTATATAATCCCCCATTACCCCCCTGCCCCCCCCCCCCCACGCTTCACCCCAGGGGGTTGATGACTTAAACTAAGAGACACCTCCCTACAATTACGTACGACATGTACCCATTCTTCTACCGAGATAGGACCTATTTCTATCTCCCATTTCTTTTTGGTTTCTTGTATCCTTCCTAATTCTTCAATTATTGCCATGTAAATTTTTTTAATATCCCCTTTCCCACCCCCCGTGAGCTTATCCAACAGTAGAACTATTCTGCAATCTTAAATAACTAATTTGTCTTTATTCCCTATTTTTTTGTGACAGATGTGACAATTTTATATAGTGCAACCAATTTTCTTTTTTCAAGTTATATTGTGTCTGCAGGTCTTTGAAAGCTTTAAGCACTCCATTCTCATACATGTGACTAATTCTATATATACCCAAATCCTTCCAAATACTTTTTCCCTGAAAGGAGTCCATTTCCTTTAAATATTGATTCTCCCATAGTGGTGCGTATAGTAAACTATGTGTAATTTTAAACCAACTCTTCCATTTTTCCCACACCCTGTGCCACATCCCAAAGATAGGGAGATGTCTCAAGGCCAAGTTCTCCCCATTCCCAGCTTCCAAGGCCTCAAACAGTGTACAGAAATGTCCCCCCAGAGTCTCCAAGATATACTCTCCAAGCCATGTCATAGACACAGAAGTTTGGCAAACCCATCCCTCCCAAGTGCGGCGGTACTGCGAATCTCCCGCATCTAGCCCTCACTCTCCGATTACCCCATAACAGCCTACCCAGAATACCTTCCAACTGTCGAAAATACTTTTCGGGAATCCAGATAGGAGATGCCCGCAAGAAATATAACACTTGTGGTTGTAACACAATTTTAATAAGAGCAGCCCTGTCTGCCATGGAGATTTCCAGTCTAGACCATATCACCACCTGTTTTTCCAGCTTCTTCAAATAAGGTCAACTCCTTATTTTCTCTGGCCTTTTTTAACATAACATCTCTGTCCCTAGATAATGTAATCTTCGAAAGAATTGTCCTTGGTGGTGCACCCGGAGGAGGTCTCTTCCTGGGGACCCTATGTGCTCTTTCAATATCCCATTGAGGAGACAATACCGCTTCTGAAATATTTTCTTTGATCCAATTTTGGCAGAATTTAAGAGTGTCTTTCCCTTCCACACCCTCAGGGAACCCAACCCATCTAATATTAGATCTCCTCATTCTATCCTCTAGATCGTTCACCTTATCCTGTAAGGGAACAGTAGTTCTTCTCTAAGGCTTTAATTGAAGCGCAGGATAATTTCACTTGGTGGAGATCTGGGACCACTTTTTCAATATCTGTAACTCTGTCCCTTATTTTGTTACAGTCTTCCCTTATTAGTGTTATATCGCAGGCAAGTCCCCCAATCTGCGTTTTAACATCCAGCAGACCTTTATTGCATTTCTGAACTTCAGCTAATATCTGGTCTAACGTCGGGTTATTATTCTCCTCTTCCTCACCCTCCTCGACAGCCGTACCTTCCGGGTCCAATATAGCAAATCTCGACCCCTTATTTGATTCAGTTCTCGTGTTAGGGGATACATTTTTATTATTACTGCGAGATTTCGTTTGTACATTCGGAGATTTTAAATATTTTTCTATTTTCAGAGGGTGTCCTAACTCAGCACTCCCCCCAGATTTCCTATTGACAGCTTTAGGCGGCATGCTGGTCAGCTACAGTTCAGTTACAGACAGTACAGAAGATTGAAATGGCTTTTACTGGCCACGCAGCTCTGCTCGTCCTTCCCGTGCCCCTGCACACTGTTTGCACCGCTCTGATGATATATATCTTAATTACATGTCACTCTTAACAATACTCGTTCCTTCTGAGTGTCCCGGGGCCTGGGCTATCTCCAGGTGATCAGTTCAACAGCTATTATTACCACTGTCGAGTGCGCTTCTCCCGTTCATTTAAGAAAATTTAAGGTATACCGGCTGGCAGATGTCTTTCTCGCAGCCCCGGCCAGTCTCTGTTCATATGTGGAGTCGGCTCCCACAGTAATGGTGCCCGCTCCCACCAGACGCTGGAGGTCTCCAGCTCCTGCCAAATAGTGCTTTCTCCACCCGCGGTCCGGGCTTCCAAAGGTGGCACATCCCTCTCTTGCTCGCCATCCTCCGACATACCGAGGCCGCAGATCACCTCACCCACCTCTCCTCCCCAACTCGTCCATCCATTGCCGCGCCGCATCACTATCACTCCATCCGCAGCTTTCCACCGGCGCATGCATCCTGCGCTCCGCTTCCGACCAGGACTTCCCCATTGCTGAGGCCGCTCACCAGCACCACCACCCCTTTCCTGGGCATTAGACCGGCTATCACCCGCTGAACTTGGGCCACATGGAGAGACGGAGGTACAGAGCACCGGCGGCTAGCACATCCTGCCGCGTGGCCACGCCCCCATCCCCAATAGCCTTCCTTATTCAGAATCCCTTTTACCCTGTACAAATCTCCCACCTTACCAGCACCAAAGCAACCCCAGACCATCACATCACCTCCACCATGCCTAACAGATGGCGTCAGGCATCTTCCAGCATCTTTTCATTTGTTCTGCGTCTCACAAACGTTCTTCTTTGTGATCCAAACACCTCAAACGGATTCATCTGTCCACAACACTTTTTTCCAGTCTTCCTCTGTCCAATGTCTGTGTTCTTTTGCTCATCTTAATCTTCTTCTTTTATTGGCCAGTCTCAGATATGGCTTTTTTTTTGCCACTCTGCCCTGAAGGGCAAAATCCCGCAGCCGCCTCTTCACTGTAGATGTTGACACTGGTGCTTTGCGGGTACTATTCAGTGAAGATGCCAGTTGGGGACCTGTGAGGCGTCTGTTTCTCAAACTAGAGACTCTAATGTGCTTATCTTCTTACTTAGTTGTGCAATGCGGCCTCCCACTTCTTTTTCTACTCTGGTTAGAGCCTGTTTGTGCTGTCCTCTGAATGGAGTAGTACACACCGTTGTAGGAAATCTTCAATTTTTTAGCAATTTCTCGCATGGAATAGCCTTCATTTCTAAGAACAAGAATAGACTGTCGAGTTTCAGATGAAAGTTCTCTTTTTCTGGCCATTTTGAGTGTTTAATTGACCCCACAAATGTGATACTCCAGAAACACAATCTGCTCAAAGGAAGGTCAGTTTTGTAGCTTCTGTAACGAGCTAGAGTGTTTTCAGATGTGTGAACATGATTGCACAAGGGTTTTCTAATCATCAATTAGCCTTCTGAGCCAATGAGCAAACACATTGTACCATTAGAACACTGGAGTGATAGTTGCTGGAAATGGGCCTCTATACACCTATGTAGATATTGCACCAAAAACCAGACATTTGCAGCTAGAATAGTCATTTACCACATTAGCAATGTATTGAGTGTATTCGTTTAAAGTTAGGACTAGTTTAAAGTTATCTTCATTGAAAAGTACAGTGCTTTTACTTAAAAAAAAATAAGGACATTTTAATGTGACCCCAAACTTTTGAACGGTAGTGTATATTTATATAATACGTATTTATAAATCTGAGATATGCCTTATATAAAATTAATAAAGAAGAAATAACTGATAGGACGTCATCTCCCCGGCCTCCAGTTTCTAGATTCTTCTCCCTGACACTTCCTGTGGATGGGAACAGATCTGATCATTCTTATTATGTTACATAAAAAAGAGTAACTTTCCATGTCTGCAATATGTTTAAGCTTCTATTACTGGGAAATCAGAGAAATGGTGTTTTCTCCTTTGCAGATGATTCTACCAGGAGCTCAGGGGGACATCAGATCTCCTCAGAGGATCATATCACACAAGATACATATGAGGAGCCGTCCACTATCCCAGATACACCCTCAGCCCCTCACAGCAAAGATCTCTCATCTCATCCTGTTATACAAGTCCCATCTTCTGCTCCATCACAGCAAGCTGACATTTACAGAGAAGACGATGAACATCAAAGAGAAAATACAGGAAAGACTCAGTTTTCATCTTTACTGCGTGAACAATGCTTTAGTCACAAAACATATCTTACAGGGGAGAAGGCATTATCATGTTCAGAATGTGGGAAATGTTTTACTCGGAAATCAAAACTTGTTGAACATCAAAGAATTCACACAGGAGAGAAGCCATTTTCATGTTCAGAATGTGGAAAATGTTTTACTCGAAAATCAAATCTTGTTACCCATCAAAGAATTCATACAGGAGGGAAGCCTTTTTCTTGCCCAAAATGTGGAAGATGTTTTGATCAGAAATCAGTTTTTGATAGACATCAAAGATCTCACAAAAGCGAGAAGCCATTTTCATGTTCAGAATGTGGGAAATGTTTTAATAAGAGATCAAAGCTTGTTACCCATCAAAGAATTCACACTGGGGAGAAGCCATTTTCATGTTCAAAGTGTGGAAAATGTTTTACTCGGAAATCGGGTCTTGTTATCCATCAAACAATTCACACTGGGGAGAAGCCATTTTCATGTTCAAAGTGTGGAAAATGTTTTACTCGGAAATCGGGCGTTGTTATCCATCAAAGAATTCACACTGGGGAGAAGCCATTTTCATGTTCAGAGTGTGGAAAATGTTTTACTCGGAAATCGGATCTTGTTATCCATCAAAGAATTCACACTGGGGAGAAGCCATATTCATGTTCAGAATGTGGGAAATGTTTTAGTGATAAATCATGTCTTGTTAACCATCAGAAAATTCACACAGGGGAGAAGCCATTTTCATGTTCAGAATGTAGAAAATGTTTTATTAGTAAATCAGATCTTGTTAAGCATCAGAGAACTCACACAGGGGAGAAGCCATTTTCATGTTCAGAATGTGGAAAATGTTTTACTGGGAAATCGTATCTTCTTAAGCATCAGAGAACTCACACAGGGGAGAAGCCATTTTTATGTTCAGAATGTGGGAAGTGTTTTATTCAGAAATCAGATCTTGTTACGCATCAAAGAACGCACACAGGGGAGAAGCCATTTTTTTGTTCGGACTGTGGGAGGTGTTTTGCTCAGATATCAAGTCTTCTTTACCATAAAAGATTTCACACAGGGGAGAAGCCATTTTCATGTTTGGATTGTGAAAAATGTTTTAATTCGAAACCACATCTTGTAGTCCATCAAAGAACTCACAACAGGGAGAAGCAGTTTTCGTCTTCACAATGAGGTTGATGAATATAAAGAATTTTAAAGGATGATGAAGGAAAATCTGCATTTTATAGTTAGAAATAGAGATGAGTGAATTTTCAGTAGGAAGGAAGGGAATGGCTTCTTTCCTATCTGTATTCTGCTCATCAGACTGCCGGCTTTGAAGTCTGCTTGAAAAGATGGATCTAGTCCTGGGGAACTTCTCCCAGTTTCGTAGCACTGGATCCATCTTTTCCCAGCACTCGGTGAGGAGCGGCATGGAGCGGAGCAGACATAAAAGATTGCAGCCTGATGAGCAGATGTCAGATAAGAACAATGTGATTCCCTTCATTTCTACTGTAAATTCGCTCATGTCTAGTAGAATAGTTCTGTGTATAGTATTAGTAACTGTACTCACTGCACTTACTGACCGCAGCTCCGTGTGTACCCCATAGAGCTATAATCAGCCCCCCCTCTGCCCATGGTGAGACTAACAATTCCTCCCATACTTGTTATTATCTATTCAGTCTCTTTCCCCCAGTTCTCAGCTGCTGCTTTCTGCTGAAGACACAAAAATCTGTGTGTGAGCTTTTCTCTCTGTCTCCCCCTCCTCCCCCTCCCTTCTGAGACGGCTGATGTAAACAAGTCCCTCTCTGCAACATCTGCATTATAAAGAAGCTACAGAGTTGCAGATAACGGCTATGTTCACACCAAGTAAAAATAAGAGAAAAGGTGTCTGCTTTTTTTTTTTATTCGCGGTCGTCTTTTTCAAACGGACGTTATTTTTTAGTTGTTCACACACAGTTTTTCACCGTCCTTCCTCTTAAATTTAATTATAGAAAAAACAAAGGGCGACAGCGCTCCATGGCGAGGATCAGAAGGGCAAGGTGAAAAAGGGATAGGGGTGCACGGCAACCCTCACCTGATGTGGTTGTGCAAAGGGAGGCACAACACTCTGCAGCGTATATATCAAGGACCGCAGCCACTCCCGATATCCAACAGGAAACAATGATGCAAACAACCTCCAACTCCAGACTACACGGATTATGGGGCGCAGGTCCAACTTGAGATCGAGGCACAGTGAGTAATAAAAATATATATTTTATTGTGGAGACTCAACACGTTTCGGAACCGCACCGGTTCCTTTCTCAAGAGTCATGATACTGATAAAACAGAACAGCACTATATATCACAAACCAAGATGACATTAAAAGGGGAGGAGGACTCAGAACCTCCCACTTCAATCAACACAGACACCTGTAACACCAATAAAGAAAGGCATATGGCTATATACTACATTGCATTAAAATACAATAATATATAAGAAGAGTATATAAAACGAATATGTATATAAATAAAAATAATAATATGTGTAGAAAATGTATAAAAAAAAAAATAAAAAAAAAATTTCCTTTTTTCTTTTCTTTTTCTTTTTTTCTCTTTTCTCCTCTCTTTTTCTTTCTCCTCCCCTTTCTTTCCCCCTTTTTTCTCTTCCTTTTTATATATTTATATATATATATATTTAAAAATAAGTATATAAAGTTAAAAAATTATACCTTCGTATTTTCTAGTGTCTCATTTAAGCCATCTGGTGACAAAGAGCAAAGTTTAAAAATCCAGTATGATTCCCTATTAGTGAGCTGCTTGTATCTATTGGGAACATTCTCTCCTATACGTTCCAAAATAGTGAGTCTCAAACTACTAGGGTCAGAATTATGCTTAAGAAAAAAGTGTCGAGAGACACTATGCAATAAAAATGAATTTTTAATATTAGCTCGATGCTTGTTCATGCGGCACCGCACCGTCTGAATGGTGCGTCCCACATACTGCAGGTGACATGGGCATTCTAGGAGATAAATAACGTACTGTGATGAACAAGAATACATTTCACGGACAAAAAATATCTCATTGGTGACTATAGAGGTAAATGTTGATGCTGGGGTATCTGTTATCCAATTGCAGCATAAGCACCTCGCTACATTGCAGCGTACGGTGCCCACAGCTCTAGTTTTTGTATTATTATTTTTGTTTGTATTATTACTATTTTCCATATCTGAAGTAATTTTACGGAGTTTGCTAGGTGCTAGATGGCTACGTAATGTTTTAGTTCTACGGAAAATAACATTAGGTTGTTTGGGAAGAATTGATTTTAGAATAGGATCACTGAGAATAATACCCCAATGTTTCGTTAAGACCCTTTTAATTTCCTGTGTACCACAATTATATTCTGTAACCATAGAAATGCCATATTTATTGAGATCTTCAGAAGTAGTTTCATGTTTGTGGTTATTAGTCATCTCATCTAAAATCTTTTTTTGTGTGGTACATTTATTTTTACTGTAAGCATTGGATAGTAATCGTTTGGGATAGCCTTTGTTGGTGAAACGATCATATAAAATTTTTGATTGTTCCTGGTAATCAGTATCAAAAGTACAATTTTTTCTTATACGTTGGTATTGCCCGCATGGTATATTTTTTATCCAATTCGGAAGATGGCAACTCTTATAATCTAGGAAGCTGTTAACGTCCACTTTTTTTAAAAAATTAGAGGTGATGATACTGTTAGATGGAATATCTTTCTTAATTAAAAGATCCAAAAATTCTATACTAGTTTCACTATAGTTAAGGGTAAATTTAATGCCCCATTCATTCTGGTTTAGAAGATGCACAAACAGAAGCGCATCATCATTAGTCCCCGTCCACACCATGAATAAATCGTCGATATACCGACGGTAAAAAAACACAAATTTACTGTACAATTCAGAGACTTGGGACTGTGCGATGAGCTCTGCCTCAAAACGACCCATGAAAAGGTTGGCAAAACTTGGGGAGAAACGAGAGCCCATCGCACAGCCCTTTATTTGACGAAATATATTATCTTCAAAAGAAAAAGCATTATGTTCCAAAATAAAACGTATATCCTGTAATATAAAAGTGGACTGAGCTGACGGTAAAGAAATATCATTGGTGAGATAATATTGTGTAGAATTTAAACCTAATTCAATGTCAATGTTGGAATAGAGTGCTCCTACATCTAAAGTGATAAAGGAAAAATTAGAAGGTAAAGAAAGTGACTGTAATTCAGTAATCAATTGTGAAGAATCTTTAAGAAAAGACGGTAGTGTCCAAACATATTTTTGAAGAAATAAATCAATATAATGGGAAAGATTAGATGTGAGGGATCCCACCCCCGAAATAATAGGTCTCCCTGGTGGTTTCTTCTCACATTTGTGCACTTTAGGAAGATAATAAAAATAAGGAAAATTAGTATTAATAATAGACAAAAAAATCTTTCTCATTTTTGTTCAGAAAACCTTCATTCATCGCTTCTTGTATTAGAATATTGTAAGCAATAGTGTATTCATGGTTAGGATTAGTATCTAATTTAATATATTAATCAGTGTCAGATAATATTCTGTATGCCTCCTCAAGATAATCCGTCCTGTTCAAAAGAACAGTGCCCCCCCCCCCCTTATCAGCCGGGCGTATTACTAATTGAGTATTGGATCTCAGAGAGTCTAAAGCATTTCTCTCACCTCTTGTTAGATTATCCCTATGAGTATCATTGTAAACTGTGCTATTAATATCTCGTAGCTCATTAAGAACTAGTGATTGGAAAGTTTCAATAAAGTGACCCTTATTGTGTGCTGGATAAAAATTGGATTTATTTTTAACCGGGACATGGTGGTATATATCAGGCGGGGCATCAACACTACCACTAGAGAGAGTGGGCAGTAGATCATCAGATTCTTTTAATTTAAAATGCCGCTTGAGAGTCAATTTGCGTATAAACTCATTTATATCCAAAAAATTTGTAAAATTATCGGGATATGACACTGGACAAAAAGAAAGACCCTTACTAAGTAAGCTAATTTCGTTCTCCCTTAAATTATGTGTAGATAAATTAAATAGTTTAACAGTTTGTGATTGTGTTAACAGAGGTCTATTTTTCCTTTTTTGTCCTTTTTGTCTAACCCCTCCTCTGCAGCCTCTAGGTATGTTTTTCTTTTTCTTTTTGCTTCTGACTGGGGGGACGATGTTGGATTCGGAATTTTCTGAAAATATTTCAGTATGTTCTGTGTGTTGTTGTTCACAATTTGTGGAGCATGTATTGCAGCCTCTACTATTACAGGTCGGGAGTCTAAAAAAATAGATGTATCAGATAAATTGGAAGAAGTAGTACTAATTCCTGCGGCATTATCTATATCTGATCCCTGGAAAGGCAATGTCAACGGATTTTGTGACGGTGTGCCATATATGGAAAAATCAAAAACAGTATCTGCCTCAGATATTGTCTCAGAGTCAGACATCGAGGAGTTCGGCAATGCATCGCAATTGGAAACAAACGCATCGGACAAAATAATACCAGTTGAAGCTGTAAGTACCGCATGGTGTGAACAGTCTCCCACCGATTCAACTGGGGCAGCAGTCACAAGGGGTTCCATATTAGTAGTAACAGTAGGGTTAGAAGGTAACTTTTTTTTTTTTTTTTTTTTATACATTTTCTACACATATTATTATTTTTATTTATATACATATTCGTTTTATATACTCTTCTTATATATTATTGTATTTTAATGCAATGTAGTATATAGCCATATGCCTTTCTTTATTGGTGTTACAGGTGTCTGTGTTGATTGAAGTGGGAGGGTCTGAGTCCTCCTCCCCTTTTAATGTCATCTTGGTTTGTGATATATAGTGCTGTTCTGTTTTATCAGTATCATGACTCTTGAGAAAGGAATCGGTGCGGTTCCGAAACGCGTTGAGTCTCCACAATAAAATATATATTTTTATTACTCACTGTGCCTCGATCTCAAGTTGGACCTGCGCCCCATAATCCGTGTAGTCTGGAGTTGGAGGTTGTTTGCATCATCTTAAATTTAATTGTCTTTTTAATTAAAGACTCATCCAATGAGCGATCAGTCCACCTGAACTGGAATAATGTACTAATAGCCGTCATTGCACTGACAGGCGGCCAAACCGCAAAATAACAGATGTAATTTTAAAAAATTTGGACAGGAGGGGGCGTGGCTTGCTGATGGAGGAGTGAGGACGCACTGAAACTTAGCTCCGGGCCCGACTTCCTCCCTGCAGCTCCGGGCCCGACTTCCTCCCTGCACCCCCTTTCAGCTTAACCAGCACTATTTTCTCACCCCCATGACTCGGGAGAGACGGAGGGGAACCCGTACAACTTCTTCTGCCTCAAATCCGGGCTCGATTAAGAACTTTTTTGGCGATCAGAAGAAAGCCGCGCAGAGGAGCTCCGGACCTAAAATGGCCGCCGACACCCGTGCAGTCCCAGGACCACACAGGGGCTGTGTCCCCGGTCCCCTCAAGCCGCTCTTGCCACTCTGAGTTGGAGGAATCGGATGAGGAGTGGGACCTCAAAACTTATCTTAAAGCGTTACCCACAAAGACAGACTTTGAGAACTGTGTCACGCGCCTGAAGAACAGCTATAAGAAGGAGGTGGACGCCATTAGAGGGGAGATACGCTATATAGACCAGCAGGTGTTGGAACTAGATAAACAACAGGAAGATATCCATGACAGACCTGCATACCCAGATCCTGCAGGACCACTCTGCCAAGATCCTAGACCTCCTCACCATGCAGAAGGATATCGAGAACTGCCACAGGCGGAATAATATACGCCTGAGGGGAATCCCTGAATCCGTGTTACCGCCGGACCTAGAGTCTACAGTGCAGCGTCTTTTTACCATGCTTCTGGGGCCTGACAACGTTGAACTGGTGGAAATGGACAGAGTCCACCGCTCCCTGGGCGCCAAACCTCCGGACAAGGCACCACCCCGTGATGTGATCTGCAGGGTCCATTTTTACAAGGTGAAGGACAGGCTCATGGCGGCTGCCAGAGGTAAGGGCCCCTTAGACCTTGATGGCGC
Source organism: Dendropsophus ebraccatus (assembly GCF_027789765.1). Lineage (NCBI taxonomy): Eukaryota > Metazoa > Chordata > Amphibia > Anura > Hylidae > Dendropsophus > Dendropsophus ebraccatus. Next base: position 190,035,868 of record NC_091456.1, on the reverse strand, counting down.
AACAGTCATTCTGCCCGATTTGGCTCCGAAGGGCCCTGAAATTCTACTCACTGTCCTGAAAGAGAAAGAAATCCCTTACCGCTGGGGATACCCCTTCCAACTGATTGTGAGGTTTAAGGGCAAATCTGCTGTGTTCTGACACCTGGGGGACCTCCCTGCATTTCTTGGAGCGCTGGACCTGCCGATGATTGCATTGCCAGACTGGCCACCGGTAGACCCCCCAAGACGTGAGAGATGGCAGACAGTTGCCCTCAAGAACCGTTCCTCAGGCTCGTCGTCTTCCAGGAGCCCGGTCACCTGAACTGGTGTAATTGACTGCGAGTGAATCCTTACCCTGCAGCCCGAGATACGGGTCCTTGACTTTTCTTCCTTTGTCTAGCATGGTTATGATTACTGCCATGCTTACCTGAATGCTGGTTGAGTATTACATGTGTTTTAAGTTGGTGTCAGTTGGGGGGGGGATGGGCAGGTGGCTGGGGTTGGGTTCCTATGGTTTTTCTCATAACTGTGTTGGCTCTAATTGCCGGCTGACCACATACTAACAGCCTTTGATTGCTTTAGGCCGCAAGTGTTAGGCACCACTCTGCAGCTGTTGTGTGCTATGTATTGTTTGGAAAACAAAGGCTGGAGATGCACTGCTCTAGACATTCAAAGTATATGTAAATAACTGTAAAAAAATGGGTGCACAGAGCCCGCATACCACACAAAATACTGAGCACAAGAACACTAGTAAGTATGCAAATAGGGGCAATGGCACACCGATGTAGAGAGGATAAATATCTTTATTTAACAAATCACAAAATATAAAGGGAAAACACTTGAAAAAAGTTTAAAAACACTTAAAAAACATAAGAGACCATGATTGTAATCATGTGCTCAGAGCCAATAATGGAGAGTAATCTACTCCAGATACAAGTCTCCAACCCCATCCAACAACAATATGTAGTTCCCTAATTACCACAAAAAAGTCGATCTCAAAAAAACACACATATACGTACAAGTAAGGTGCACATGCATGAAAAGATGATGAGAACTATGTGACAAGCACAACAAAACAAAAAGGACTACCATGCGACACCTGGATAAAGTAAGAAATTTCGGCGATCTTCTCCTTATGTCCCAGCACGGACAAGCGCTCTATATTGTGTTTGCGCATGCGCATCCTTTTGATCAGCGTCTCGTTTGTGAATAGTGCATTTCGCGCATGCGCAGTGCGATATACCACACATATTCTAGCGCCTGCGCATTACTAAGTGGCTTGTGTCATGCTAGCGCACGCGTATATGGTGTGATTGATACCGTGGTGGCCTTTGATTACTCTGAATCACTGCGCATGCGCACGCTTTTGATCAGCGTTTTCTTTGTGAATAATGTATCCCGCGCACGCGCAGTGCTGACTACTGCACGCCGAGTCGGCCATTGTCTGCACAGCATGTTCTACTGAGTCCTCCCCCGGTCAGCAACAGGTCTGTTAGCTTATTTCCTGTTTTACTCAGGTATTTTTTGTATGCTGATTATTGTATATGTATATAAGGAACACTTGTAAGGTACTCATCCCTGAGGAAGTCCTGGGAGCAGGACGGAACGCATGGGACGTCACTGAGCCATAGATACTGGTTACTTGCCTCTTCCCCCCCCTTGTCCCATACCACATCCTGTCTTGATCTCTCGCACCTTACTTTATCCAGGTGTCGCATGGTAGTCCTTTTTGTTTTGTTGTGCTTGTCACATAGTTCTCATCATCTTTTCATGCATGTGCACCTTACTTGTACGTATATGTGTGTTTTTTTGAGATCGACTTTTTTGTGGTAATTAGGGAACTACATATTGTTGTTGGATGGGGTTGGAGACTTGTATCTGGAGTAGATTACTCTCCATTATTGGCTCTGAGCACATGATTACAATCATGGTCTCTTGTTATGTTTTTTAAGTGTTTTTAAACTTTTTTCAAGTGTTTTCCCTTTATATTTTGTGATTTGTTAAATAAAGATATTTATCCTCTCTACATCGGTGTGCCATTGCCCCTATTTGCATACTTACTAGTGTTCTTGTGCTATGTATTGTTTGGCACACCTTTCTCTGTGCCTCCTTTTTTCTTCTCTCTTCTCTTCCCCCCTGTTTCTACTCCCCTCTTCGCCTCCCTCGGCTTTCCTTTCCCCCCCCTTTTCTTTTCCCCATCCCCTCCCCCCACGCAGTAAAGGACTATGGATACTTTTTCTGTATGCACCTTTAATGTAAAAGGCTTAAATGTGCCCCAGAAACGCAGCCAAATACTTTACTACCTTCAGAAGCGTCGAGTCTCTATTGCTCTCTTTCAGGAGACGCATTTTCAGACCTCTGCATGCCCTAAGCTACTAAATAAATGGTACCCAACTTGGTATCACTCTACTAACGATGAGGCTAAAATTAAGGGATTATCCATAGCCTTTCATAGATCCTTCCAACCTGAGGTTCTTAAAATTCAGAGAGACCAGTCTGGTCGCTACGTGTTGCTCCAATGTATGTACGCTGGCCAGCAGCTCACCCTTGCATCTGTTTATTTTCCTAACCAGGGGCAGGTGTCTTTTGCCCTCGACTTCCTGCAACAACTTGATGAGTTTGCTGGGACATCTCAGGTGATATTGGGAGGCGACTTCAACTGGATCTGGGACCCGAATAACGATTCCTTAAGTGGTAGGTCCTCTCTCTCCTTCTCAGCACTCTAGGTTGAGGAAAGAGTTTCACTCCAGACAGGAGATCTCTGGAGGGTCTTACATCCAGGCGTCAAAGATTATACATACTTCTTCCCATCTCACTCCTCTTATAGTCGCCTGGACATGATTTTTTTTAGTCACCCGCTGTTGTCATATGCTCCTAGAGCCTCCATAGACTCAATTGTATGGTCTGACCATGCGCCTGTTCTTTCTAGTTTGCCATTTTTCCCCTAGACCTTTCTCCTGGCGGCTAAATGATAATTTGCTCAAAGACACGCTGTGTCTAAAAGAGATCCAGAGCACAATTTCCACATTTGTGTTAGAGCATCGCTTAGATGACACTGCCGCTTCTATGAAATGGGAAGCATTAAAATGCTCCCTTAGGGGAGTTTTCATGGCGCATGGTGCACGCCTTAAAAAAGCGAATGCCCTGAAGCTCAAGAAGCTCTTTCAGGAGCTTGCCGGATTAGAAGCCCAAAACAAACGGTCCTACCAGCCTGAAACTCAGGCCCAAATCTCCATGACGCGGCAACAAATCTTATCATGCCTAGATAAGAAGTATGCTTGTTTAAGAGACAAGCTACACAGAGGTTACTATGAGTATGCTGACAAAAGCGGGTCATGGCTTGCTAGAGCCCTTCATAGACACAAACCCTCTACATTCATACTTTCCCTACACTCCCCTACCAAGGGGAAAATACACACTACAGGCCATATAGTGGAGGAGTTCCACTCCTACTACGCAACCCTATGCCATCTTAAGAATAAATAGGCAGACCTTCCCGCCCCACAACTGGTAGATAAAATTAGGCTATATCTTGCTAAACAAACTCCCTACCCTTCCCGACGACAGCTGGTCCGCACTGGAGACTGGAGTTTTTGGAGACCTGGTCATCAAAAACCTTAAGAATGGCAAATGCCCAGGCCCAGAAGGCTATACTGCCCGTTTCTACAAAACCTTCGGAGGTGCCTTGGCCCCCCGCTGCTGTCCTTCTTCAACTCTGTCTCCCAGGGATCGAGCTTCCCCCCTCAGGCCCTTATGGCGCACATTTCGGTAATTCCCAAACCAGGAAAAGATAGGGAGGTCTGCGGCAACTATCGCCCCATATCCCTAATAAACTTAGACATCAAAATCTTTTCTAAAATGCTTGCCATGCGGCTGGGTCCCTTGCTTCCCTCCCTGGTGCATTATGACCAAGTTGGGTTTGTGCCTGGGAGGGAGGCCAGGGACAACACGCTCATGACCTTTTCCCTTTATGGCCGCCGCCAAACAGCATAAGATCCCCACCTGCCTTCTCTCAATTGATGCTGAGAAGGCATTTGATAGGATCGGATGGGACTTCTTAAAGCTAGCTCTGGAGGGCTTGGGGATGGGACCCGCTCTTTTGCATACTGGCCCTCTACAACAGCGCCTCTGCGCAGGTGAGGGTAAATGGCACTCTGTCTTCCCCATTTGCCATTTGCAACGGGACAAGGCATGGTTGCCCCTCTCGCCCCTCCTATACGTTCTTGTAATGGAGCATTTGGCGGTGGCTTTGAGGGGGAATACCTCTATCCCTTGCCGGACCTTCTCCCTTTAGGCGGACGACCTACTTTTATACATCACGTTCCCACACATCTCCCTACCCGCGATATTGGCAGAGTTTGAGGAGTTCGGATCACTCAGCAATCTAGTGGTTCGGTAAGATGGCAGCACTTAAGATGGACATATTGCCGAGACTCTTGTATCTGATGCAGGCCCTACCTATGGCACTCCCTAGAGCCTTTCTGGACAAGATCTTTCATGATCCGTTTCGTATGGGACCCGGGGGGACCCTGCATCAAATACCAGAATCTGACAAGGGCTAAGGATATGGGAGGCACGGGCCTTCCAAACATCCTGTTATACTATTACTTGACTGTTGACACAAGGATACTGGACCTTTGCCATCACCAGGTCACGAAGGGTTGGGTCTCGTTTGAATCAGCCCTGTCCCCATGTGCCCTCCTACACTACCCTGGCTGCCCCCGACCGATAGACCCTCTTCCATACTGATTCCGGACGTGACCAGGGTGCTGCTACCCATATGGGACCGCATATTTCACAAACAGGGGCTATCATCTAGGCCCGGACCGTAGACACCCTTATATAGTAACCCTCAACTCGCTTGGGACCAGGACACTCGCTCTATTCTGGGGATCCCCCTACATGACAAGCCCCGTCTCCATCAGGTCCTGGCAGGCACCCGGTTACGTCCTCTCGCAACTGACCTGACACCCTCCCCTGGGGCTTGGCTTTTCCATAGCAGGCTACAACATTATTACAAACACACTAACCCCCGCATGCCAGATTCACAGAGACCTCACGTCCTTCGAACACCTTTGCATCCAGTCGACATCACCTACCCACACAATTTCTTTGATCTATGGAGCGCTCAGGGGCAATCTAGAGATGGACCTGAAACCTTCCTTTATCCTGCAATGGGAAACTAATTTAAACAAGACATTTTCAGAAGACGATCTCTCTAGGATTTTCCTTCTTACTCACAAGACGTCTATCTCCAGCAGGATACAGGAACGTAATTACAAAATCCTCAGTCGGTGGTACCGATGTCCGGACTGGCTGCATGCTGTATTTCCTTCTGCCTCCCCCATGTGTTGGAGGTGCGGTGGAGCCCAAGGCACTTATATCCACATTTGGTGGAACTGCCCAATTATCCATTCTTTCTGGACATCGGTCTTCCAACACTATAATAAGGTTTGTTCTGCATCCGTGCCGGCTACGCCTGAGATCGCTCTATTGTCCCTTATCCCAGGCTCCCTGCCTCTGGTTAAGAAAGGCCTACTGAGGCAATGGTCATTCCGAGATATTGGAAGCAGTCCTGCCCCCCCTCTAAAGTAGAGCTGGTGGAAACTCGAAAAGATCAGGCGTATGGAGGAACTGGTGGCGGACGACTCAGATAATTCAGCCCTATTTGACAGAACCTGGTTTGCCTGGGACGAGTTCAGGGCTACCCCGGACCTTCAGGCCTGGTTAGTGTGAGTCCCAGGTGTGGCTCTCCATACCTTTTCCTATTCCCTCCCCCCTCCTTGAACCTTTTACCTCCCCCCTTTCTTCTTCTGCTTCTGTTCCTCGTATCTCTCCCCTCTCTTCTGCCTACCCAGAGGGCACTATGCCCGTTTTCACTTTCTTTTATTCTTTTCTGCTTACATTGGTTTATTTGATGTAAAGTGATGTTTTACTTGTCTGTGTTCCGGCATGTTGATAGCCCCTTGCCCACACCTCTCAATGGTTTGTCAACTAGTTACTACACCCCTTGGTGCCACAGTACCAGAAATCGGATGGATGACTTTCCTTTTCTCTAGACAACATAAACTAGCCTTCCCTGTTGGATCTCACTTCCGGAAGAGACTGGAACTGCGATCATGGAGCACCCAGTTATGTTTGTTTTTATGCTGTGTAATAGAAGCTCACTTTATCTCATGTACACGCTCATGTTTTGGGCGTTACTTAGTCCTGTTGTATTTCTTAAAACTTTGTGTTAATAAAAACGATTTACCACAAAAATTTGGACAGAAAAAATGTAGTGAGAACAAAGCCAAAGCCTGCCAGGGACTTGTTTACATTGGCCGTCTCAGAAGGGAAGGGGGGAGGAGGTTGAGACAGAGAGAAAAGCTCACACTCAGATTTTTGTATCTTCAGCAGAAAGCAGCAGCTGAGAACTAAGGGAAGGAGACTGAATAGATAATAACAAGTATGGAATGAATTGTTAGTCTCACCATGGGCAGCAACATATCAAAAGTTATGTATCAGCGGAATACCCCTTTATGTATATAGAAATGATGTTTCATCCCCTCTAATATTCTATGGGGAAAAGGAAAAATGCATTTGGTGCAATGTTATAAAAAAAAATAATAATAAAGACTTTGGGAGCAGTATCGTCTATTGTGTGAACTAGTCTTTAGAAATGGTAAATTACACTTGGTGAGAGGTGAGGATTTTGTCACTCCTAAATGTAACACGGCCAAAGAGACCTCTGCCCGGCTCGCTGCCATCCTCCCAGGGTGATCTCCCACTTCCCTGAGCTCCGGAAAACCAAACAATACACAAACAATGGAGAGCGAAGGTGACATCAGATGAAACCGTAAGTATCATTATAGAAGGAAGCGCGGAGGTTACACTCAGGAGGGGAGTTCTGGAACGCTCCCCCCCCCCCCCCTCTCCCCCACCTCCAGGTTCTCGTTCTGATCTCAGCGGACGTCCATATCAGTCTCTGCTCCCTGTAACATCTTTCAGCATCTGGAGAGAAACACTGGGACATCCGAATCAATAACTGGTTCAGTATATTCTTCACTAGGTTTTCTCAAGGACAATCAACATCCAAAGGCGACATAGTGATCCCCAATCTCCATCATCTACTTTACACACTTGTGGGGGGTTAGCTCCATCACAGGTATCACAGACACAGCAGAGTTAAAAATAAGTGGGTTTTATTTCACAAAGTCCAAGCAGTAACAAAATAGCTTTTCTTCAGCAGGTGCAAATAACATAAGGATAGCCTGAACAAAGGGTTAAATGAAAACAGGATTTCTCACCAGAACAGTCTTTTTAGGCTACAGCAGATTCTCCAGCTTCTCTGCCTGGAACCAACACAGCAGAACCTCCAAACAAGCTCCAGCCCTGGAGTTACACACCACACACAGCTCACCTCATTTCCTGGCTGTTATAGGGAAAACCGGGATGGATACGTGGGAGCAGTCATCCCACCCAACTCTGAGACTGCTCCAGTAAAAGCCGGCCCGGAACAACTACTTGAAAGCAGGTATACTAAATTTGAAAAAACCTGTTAGTAACCTATGTCACCAACCTCGGCCTACTCTACTGAGGCCTTGAACCACGGTGACACGTATCTATCATCGACCACCATACCTTGTGCCTTGTCACAACACATACAGCTTAGCTACATATACATTACACATATACAGCTCTGCTGTGTACACATACTGTACAGCTCAGCTACATATACATTACACATATACAGCTCTACTATGTACACATACAGCTCAGCTACATGTACATTACACATATACAGCTCAGCTACATGTACATTACACATATACAGCTCAGCTACATGTACATTACACATATACAGCTCAGCTACATGTACATTACACACATACAGCTCAGCTACATGTACATTACACATATACAGCTCTACTGTGTACACATACAGCTCAGCTACATGTACATTACACACATACAGCTCAGCTACATGTACATTACACACATACAGCTCAGCTACATGTACATTACACACATATACAGCTCAGCTACATGTACATTACACATATACAGCTCAGCTACATGTACATTACACACATACAGCTCAGCTACATGTACATTACACACATATACAGCTCAGCTACATGTACATTACACACATATACAGCTCAGCTACATGTACATTACACACATATACAGCTCAGCTACATGTACATTACACATATACAGCTCAGCTACATGTACATTACACATATACAGCTCAGCTACATGTACATTACACATATACAGCTCAGCTACATGTACATTACACACATATACAGCTCAGCTACATGTACATTACACATATACAGCTCAGCTACATGTACATTACACACATACAGCTCAGCTACATGTACATTACACACATATACAGTTCAGCAGGGGCGTAGCTAATGTCTCCTGGGCCCTGGTGCGAGAGGCCAACTTGGGCCCCCCCCCCCTCCTTTCACGACCAAGTGATGCTATTGTTGTGTGTGTGTGTATATATATATATATATATATATATATATATATATATATATATATATATATATATATATATATATATATATATATACACACAGTGGTGCCTTGGATTATGAGCATAATTCGTTCCAGGACCGTGCTTGTAATCCAAATCCACTCTTAAACCAAAGCAAATTTTCCTATAAGAAATCATGTAAATGCAGACAGTTGGTTCCACACCCCAAATATATTTATTATTCTGTACTGTACAGTAATGGAGAGGATGGGAAACACAAGGGCTGACAGAGACTGCAGGGAGCAGGAAGGAATGAGCAGGACAGATGTGGGCACATACATGCAGCACTCTCTGTCCGGGGAGAGAGGGGTTACAGCTATGGAGAGATTACCTCCACAGTCCTGTCCCCTGATGTAAGCCCCAGCCTGAAGGGGATCTGCTATGATTTGGAAGGTGTTTAGAGTACAGTGCTGTAGACCCCGCTATGCAGGCCATGCCCCTTCTCCACTCGCGCTCCCACCCAATACAGGAAGTTCTTAAACCAAAGCAATGCTCTTAAACCAAGTCACAATTTTGAAAAACTGTGAGCTCTTAAACCAAAACGCTCTTAAACGAAGTTACTCTTAAACCAAGGTACCACTGTATATATATATATATATATATATATATATATATATATATATATATATATATATACACACACACACACACACCAAGACAGATATTACCTATTACCGCCATACTGTTACCGACCAAATCCTGTATACTGAGACCAATATTACCAGTAATACCAGTATATAGGGAGGAAACATTACCGCCACACCACAACCACTACCATCACCACCATATTGTTACTGACCAAATCCAGTATACTAAATCACCTCATCCAGTCATATAGAGGTGGCCCCAGCTCTACACAGGTTCTATACACCATATACATTACAGTGCAGTTATATCAGGTGACTCACAGGAGACATCTTTTCTGATCGGAGTTCTTCCCTTTTCATCATCTTCTCCATCCGTCCTAGGCCGTTATGAGAACTTCTCCGAGCCACGAATCCACAGAATCTGCCAGACAGACATATTAGGCTCCACACACTGACACCATCTCCATCTCTCTACACACTGCACATTTGTACTGTCCCCTTTACACCCTCATTTAGTGGGTAGCCCTGACTCTATGTGACCTCCTAATAATATATGCCCCCCTCTGTGTATTCCCTCTCCCCCTATGTTGCCCCCCCAAATAGATGCCCCCCTCTACCCCCTCCCTTATAGATGGCCCCCTCTACCCCCTCCCTTATAGATGGCCCCCTCTCTCCTCACCCTCCCTTATGGATGGTCCCCTCTCCCCCCACCCTCCCTTATAGATGGTCCCCTCTCCCCCCCTCCTCCCTTATAGATGGTCCCCTCTCCCCCCCTCCTCCCTTATAGATGGTCCCCTCTCTCCTCACCCTCCCTTATGGATGGTCCCCTCTCCCCCCCTCCTCCCTTATAGATGGTCCCCTCTCCCCCCACCCTCCCTTATAGATGGTCCCCTCTCCCCCCACCCTCCCTTATAGATGGTCCCCTCTCCCCCCCTCCTCCCTTATAGATGGTCCCCTTTCCCCCCCTCCCTTATAGATGGTCCCCTTTCCCCCCCTCCCTTATAGATGGTCAACTTTCCCCCCCTTTATAGATGGTCCCCTTCCTCCCTCCCTTATAGATGGTCCCCTTTCCCCCCCCTTTATAGATGGTCCCCTTCCTCCCTCTCTTATAGATGGTCCCCTTTCCCCCCCCCCACCCTCATAGATGCCCCCCTCCTTTCCCCCCACCCTCATAGATGGCCCCTCTTTCCCCCCCCCCACCCTCATAGATGGCCCCTCTCTTTCCCCCCACCCTCATAGATGGCCCCCCTCTTTCCCCCCACCCTCATAAATGCCCCCCTCCTTCCCCCCCACCCTCATAGATGGTCCCTCTTTCCCCCCACCCTCATAGATGTCCCCCTCCTTCCCCCCACCCTCATAGATGCCCCCCTCCTTTCCCCCCACCCTCATAGATGCCCCCCTCCTTTCCCCCCACCCTCATAGATGCCCCCCTCTTTCCCCCCACCCTCATAGATGGCCCCCTCTTTCCCCCCACCCTCATAGATGTCCCCCTCCTTCCCCCCACCCTCATCGATGGCCCCCTCCTTTCCCCCCACCCTCATAGATGGCCCCCTCTTTCCCCCCACCCTCATAGATGCCCCCCTCCTTTCCCCCCACCCGTACAGGCTGATAAAAAAACAAAACTTAACTCACCTGACATCGCGCTCCCACGTTGATCCTCACTCCTCCTGGTCTGTCCCCGGCTGCTGCGCGGCTGCCGGGGGTGTCGCGTCTTATCCCCGGCAGCGCGCGCATCCCAGAACTCCCTGCGCGCCGGAAACAGGAAGTCAGGGCCCAAGGCGCGCAGGGAGTTCTGGGATGCGCGCGCTGCCGGGGGTAAGACGCGACACCCCCGGCAGCCGCGCAGAAGCCGGGGGAAAGACGGAGCCAGTCTCTTGTGACCGCAAGCAAAACAATGCTTGCGGTCACAAGAGTGATTGATCGGGGGGCCCCGCGGGCCCCCCTTGTGGCGGGCCCGGTCGCGGCGGCGACCCCCGCGACCACGGTGGCTACGCCACTGCAGTTCAGCTACATGTACATTACACATATACAGCTCAGCTACATGTACATTACACACATACAGCTCAGCTACATGTACATTACACACATACAGCTCAGCTACATGTACATTACACACATACACAGCTCAGCTACATGTACATTACACATATACAGCTCAGCTACATGTACATTACACACATACAGCTCAGCTACATGTACATTACACATATACAGCTCAGCTACATGTACATTACACACATATACAGCTCAGCTACATGTACATTACACATATACAGCTCAGCTACATGTACATTACACACATACAGCTCAGCTACATGTACATTACACATATACAGCTCAGCTACATGTACATTACACACATATACAGCTCAGCTACATGTACATTACACATATACAGCTCAGCTACATGTACATTACACACATACAGCTCAGCTACATGTACATTACACACATATACAGTTCAGCTACATGTACATTACACACATACAGCTCAGCTACATGTACATTACACACATACAGCTCAGCTACATGTACATTACACACATACACAGCTCAGCTACATGTACATTACACATATACAGCTCAGCTACATGTACATTACACATATACAGCTCAGCTACATGTACATTACACACATACAGCTCAGCTACATGTACATTACACATATACAGCTCAGCTACATGTACATTACACATATACAGCTCAGCTACATGTACATTACACACATACAGCTCAGCTGTAGGCATATATAACACACTAGAAAATGTACCCGGCGCTGCCCGGGTATAAAGTGTCAGTGTGTTAATTAGATTTGTTCCAAGAGTGCTCAGGAGGCAAATCTATACCCTTTTTTTGTTCTTTTTTTGTTTAAGGGGAAATCTCCAGGAGCCTTATATACCCCTATATACCCGACAGTTCTGCACTGTTCGCGTAAATTGTAGCTTATGCACATTAGAAAATAACTAAAAACTTTAAACATCCTAAATACCTAATAGTCAAACTGATATGTCATGTGATCAGACTGTATACAGAGCCTGGTTATATACAACATTGGCTGTGTTTTATACAGCCTGGTTATATACAACATTGGTAGTGTTATACTGAGCCTGGTTATATACAACATTGGCAGTGTTATACTGTGCATGGTTATATACAACATTGGTAGTATTATACTGAGCCTGGTTATATACAACATTGGCAGTGTTATATACAGCCTGGTTATATACAACGAGATATTCTAGTGTAAGAACTCAACCTAATAGCACAGTTAGGGTGAGGGGTGTGTAGCGAGTGCACTACTTGGTTGGCACCAAAAACCAGCAATTGTAAATAGTGTTAATAGTAGGCTCTCTAGCATAACCCCCTTTAAAATATCTAAATTAGTATAGCATAGGTGATTAAGGATAATATTGTAATTCATATACACTCACCGGCCACTTTATTAGGTACACCTGTCCAACTGCACGTTACACAGCTCTGCTCCACATACATCACACACATATACAGCTCAGCTACATGTACATTACACACATACAGCTCAGCTACATGTACATTACACATATACAGCTCAGCTACATGTACATTACACACATACAGCTCAGCTACATGTACATTACACACATACAGCTCAGCTACATGTACATTACACACATACAGCTCAGCTACATGTACATTACACACATACAGCTCAGCTACATGTACATTACACATATACAGCTCAGCTACATGTACATTACACACATACAGCTCAGCTACATGTACATTACACATATACAGCTCAGCTACATGTACATTACACACATACAGCTCAGCTACATGTACATTACACACATATACAGCTCAGCTACATGTACATTACACACATATACAGCTCAGCTACATGTACATTACACACATACAGCTCAGCTACATGTACATTACACATATACAGCTCAGCTACATGTACATTACACACATATACAGCTCAGCTACATGTACATTACACACATACAGCTCAGCTACATATACATTACACACATACAGCTCAGCTACATGTACATTACACATATACAGCTCAGCTACATGTACATTACACATATACAGCTCAGCTACATGTACATTACACACATATACAGCTCAGCTACATGTATATTACACACATACAGCTCAGCTACATGTACATTACACATACAGCTCAGCTACATGTACATTACACACATATACAGCTCAGCTACATGTACATTACACATATACAGCTCAGCTACATGTACATTACACACATATACAGCTCAGCTACATGTACATTACACACATACAGCTCAGCTACATGTACACTACACACAGGGCTCTGCTGCAGGGATATATAACACACACACATACACAGCTCTGCTCCACACACATCACACACATACAGCTCTGCTGCATACACATCACTTCAGCTCATCCAGCACAGCAGAGTCCTGCATACACTGAGCAGCAGCCCCTGATCATGTGACTCCTCCTCCTCCATGTGACTGATCACATGACTGTGACATCATTGCAGGTCCTGGAAGCACACGGCTCCTGTACAGCTCTGCAGGCGGCTTCCTGACTTATCAGCTGCTGCTGGACTGTCCCGCCCGCTCCCTGCCCACAGTATGTACTAATGCTGGGTCACTGCTCACCTCTCTGCCCCGCCCCTTGCCTCCTGAGCACCAATCACTGGAGAGGAGGAGGGGCCAGACACAAGGTACATTGGAAATCCTTCCTGCCCCTCCCCCTCCTCCTGCTAGTGTGCTCTGCTGCTGCTGCTGCCTCCTGGGATCTGCCCACTGGCTGCCAGACAGGTAGGAGATTTACAGTGTTCAGGGGAGAGGGGGCATCCAGCTGTGCTAAGGGGGAGGGGGGCAGTATGGGGGGATCACATTGGATAATCCCTTTAAGCGCTCCCAGAGTTACTTCCAGAGACAGCAGCACTCTGGTCTCCAGTTTTGGTGAAGCTTATTAGCAAACTACAGCTGAACTGGTGACAAGAGTTTGTTGTTGTTTGCCGGACAAGTTGTACTTTTTATTCCCATTCTGTATTCTACATATACATATTATTATACATTATTATTATTATTATTATTATTATTATTATTATTATTATCCATTGTATCCTCTACTTTCTATTCATCTCTCCAGGATCCTCTGCTGATATCTTCTATATAAGAGACCGACCCATCAACCATGGAGAGAGACAGAGACAAGATGGCCGAGAGGATAATAACCCTCACCCTACACATACTCTTCCTGCTTACTGGGGAGGTGAGGGATTCTGGGAGTGATGTCATCATGACATCATTCTTATCTATGGAATAACAGATGGATAGGACTGGGGAGGTGAGGGATTCTGGGAGTGATGTCATCATGACATCATTCTTATCTATGGAATAACAGATGGATAGGACTGGAGAGGTGAGGGATTCTGGGAGTGATGTCATCATGACATCATTCTTATCTATGGAATAACAGATGGATAGGACTGGAGAGGTGAGGGATTCTGGGAGTGATGTCATCATGACATCATTCTTATCTATGGAATAACAGATGGATAGGACTGGAGAGGTGAGGGATTCTGGGAGTGATGTCATCATGACATCATTCTTATCTATGGAATAACAGATGGATAGGACTGGAGAGGTGAGGGATTCTGGGAATGGATGGAGTGATAGTAATGTGTCTCTCCATACACAGGATTACACAGTAGTGAAGAAGTCCTCTAGTGGGCGCTGTGGGGCCCCTGGGTGTGAAGGATGGGGAAGAACCCTGAGCCCAATCCCGGGGCCCCTGATACATGAGGAAATGGAGGAAGAGAAGATCCTAGAAGTCACCAACAAGATGGTGGAGCTGCTGAGTGGAGAGGTGAGACTGTGGCTGCTGGGAATGCTGGGACATTATACAGTAACACCACTGGAGGGGTGGGGGGGATGACTGTGTGACCATTGTGTGTGTCAGGTTCCTATAAGGTGTCAGGACGTGGCGGTCTATTTCTCCATGGAGGAGTGGGAGTATGTAGAAGGACACAAGGATCAGTACAAGGATGTGATGCTGGAGGATCAGCAGCCCCTCCCATCAGCAGGTAATAGACAGGACTATATACACACCTCCTCTCTGTATTATCTGGATGGAAAGAATGAATTCAGTCTCTGTATGTGTTCCCTCCAGTCAGATCCAGTAAGAGAACAGCACCAGAGAGATGTCCCCGTCCTCTTCTTCCTCAGGATCAGGTAGATGGAGATGTTCCCTATGATCTGTACATCCCACCTGACTTCTCCTGTCTGATGACTTTTACAATATTTCTCTCACATTTTATGAATCAGGGGGAAGATCTTATTGAGACCAATGCTACAGATATGACAGTAAAAGAAGAAGAGGAGACAGATGTGAGCAGTGATGAGCAGTATAAGGAGAACATTAATAAAGGGAAGAATCTGAATTCTATTAATGCTAAAAATATGATGATGATGAAAGAAGAAGAGGAGACATACGTGAACAGTGATGAGCAGTATGAGGAGGAAGTTACTAGAGGGAATAATCTGAACTGTTGTAATGCTACCGACATACGGGTAAAAGAAGAGACAGATGACAGCAGTGATGAGCAGTATAAGGAGGACATCACTACAGGTAACCGCCCAGGTGAGTAGTGACCACTAAATGCAGAGAACAGTCACACATTCTCCTCAGTCACCGGCTGTAACTATTCTGTGTGGAATATTATAAGTTCTGTGTCCTGTCAGTTTTCCAGCTATATAATCATTCAGCCTAAATTCTAATATACAGCACAGTCCCAGCGGACAATATATCACTATCAGTCTCCTGCTGGTAAGAAGGTTAAGGTTATAGATATATATGACCGTCCTCATCTTACAGCGTACGTGTTGTGAAAAAATTTGTTTAAATGCAATTAAATCAAAGTGTCCCTGCTCCTTTGTGACGATATTTGGTCTTTTCTTTGTTCAAAAGAAGAGACCAAACACAGATAGTCCCAGCGCTCACAGACATGGCTCAGTAATGACTGACAGTGATGTTCAGCGAGAACTATAATGCTGGAGTGCTTGTTACTAGAGTTGGGAATTTTTCAGTGATCCAGTTCATGACCCCTCGTGACCTTTGACCATTATACTTAGTGTAGATCCAGGAAAGGCCTCCGACAAGACCTCATGGCCCTTTATTCCCACCACTATTCAGCGTAGACGGTTTGGCCCTATATTCTCCCAATATATTATAGCTTATTCACAAACTGACAGTGACTCCAGATTAACAGACGTAATACTTTGCCCTTCGACATCTTCACAGGAACAGCACAAGGTTGCCCCCTCTCCCCCTTCTCTCTAATCGCTCAGTCTCTTACTATACCACATACCCCTTGTAACACCCTCCGCACAGTCACCACCATACTCTGTGATATTACCATGGCTGCATTAACAGAGGATGTACTTCTTATCATCAGGAACCTTCTCTCTACTCTCTCCCCTTTGTTGGGCGACCTCCAGGCTTTAGGTAATGTAGTGTCCCAGTACAGCTGAGCCACCACATCTTGTATACCACCTGTCTATAGGTGACTCAATCTGGGAGGTGTCACACTCTGGGATGATGGCTGCCTTTCTGCAATATCTCCACTTGGTGTCTCACTCTCCCCTGTCTGTTACGCACAGCTGGAGGGAAAAAGGTTAATAGACAAGTCCGGCAAAATTATTTATAACAGTATTGTTTTGGCCCCCCAAGAGTTATACAAATCACCAATATACACTTATTATGGGAAATGCTTATAAAGTGCTTTTTTCCCTGCAGTTACTACTGCATCAAGGCTTTACTTCCTGGATAACATGGTGATGTCATGACCCAACTCCCAGAGCTGTGCGGCTGTGGCTGCTGGAGAGGAGGATGGCAGGTGGATGCTCAGTGTCCCTCCAGTGCCCTGTGTCCCTCAGTGTCCCCCTGGCATCAGAGAAAAGAGGAGAGAGACATCTCTAGGCCAACCCACAACTTAGTGGAAGTAGTGGAAGAATGGTGGTGTCAGTCTATCACTCTGGACAGGTGACTAGCGACATAATAATGGAATAGGTTAGGGAGGACCAGGCCTCCACGTAACTTAGGACGGCACAACACAGACTTTGCAATCCTTGGCTGCTTATGAGCCCAAATGAATTTAGCCAGGAGTGCAGAGAGTTGTCGAAAATAGCTCAAGGGCACCATAACTGCAAGGGCTTGGAAAAGATACAAGGGTCTAGGGAGGATATCGAGCAACGGCCAAACCAAGTAAAGGTGCTCTTGTGCTATCTGGACAAGTCGGCCTCAATAGTTTTTAGCATGGGGGAAAGTTAGTCTTGAACAAATCAGAAACAGAGGGCGTCAGCTGGACCCCCAAATAGGACAAGGACAAACTCAACCAGCGAAAGGGGAAAGACATGGCAAGGGAAGGGGGAAGAGAGAGGTTGAGTGCTGCCAACTTCTGGAGGTTAATTTTATAGTTGGAAAGAGCCTGATATTTGGACAATTCAGAAAGAAGGTTAGGGAGAGACACAGAAGGCTGCGTAAGAAAAAAGAGAAGGTAATCCGCGTACGCTGCAACCTTGTGGTCAGTGGAGCCTACACGCTAGGGCTGGGCGATAATGGCCTAAATCAATATCGCGGTTTATCGTACATGTAGCCGCGGTAACGATAAATTGAACGATAATTATGACACGCCCCTTTTAAAAGCCACACCCCTTTTGAAAACCCCATTTTCCGATGGTAATACAAACGTGAATTTATTCCATATCACAATGTGCAGCAAACTTCACAAGTAATACACAATGTTTTGGCGTCTCCTACACCATTTTCAAGTGCCACTTAAGATTGGCATAAGAGACGCCAAAACGTCATATATTACTTGTGAAGTTTGCTGCACATTGTTATATGGAATAAATTCACGTTTGTATCACCATCAGAGTGCTGCAGAGTATTTTTACTAGCCGACTTGGTATTCGACTGCTGGCCTCCACAGTTCGTTTAGTGTGCTGCCTATATTGTTTGCTCTATCTATCTATCTATGTATATATCTATATATATATATCTATATATATCTATATATATATATATATGTGTATGTATAGATAGATCTATCTCCTCTATCCATTATCTATCTATCTATCTATCTATCTATCTATCTATCTATCTCTCTATCTATCTATCTATCTCCTATCTATCTATCTCCTATCTATCTATCTATCTCTCTATCTATCTAACTCCTCTATCTATCTCTCTATCTATCTAACTCCTCTATCTATCTCTCTATCTATCTAACTCCTCTATCTATCTCTCTATCTATCTATCTATAGACCAAAAAATACGGTTCCAGCTTGAAAACAGTGCTGATTGTGGCATCGAAACGTTGCTGCTGCATGTTCCTTTGAGCAAATAAACTACACTTTTCTTCCCTATTGGAGTGCCGGAACCCTATTTTTTAGTCTGTATATGTGCACGAAGGATACTTAGTGCGGGGTGGCACCCTATACCTTTACTGCAGGAGTGCTGTGGATTTTCTGATTGCTCTATATCTCTCTCTCTCTCTCTCTCTATCTATCTTTCTCTCTTTCTCTATCTTTCTCTCTCTATCTCTCTCTATCTATCTTTCTCTCTCTCTCTCTCTCTCTCTCACTCAGTGGCTGCGGGGGGTCAGGTATAGGTGGACACCTCCTTCCTCCCCCAGGCACCGCTCTCTCTCTCTCCCGCACAGGAATCCTCGGCCCCTGTCACTCGGTGCTGTAGCACATGTATCTGTGTCCCGGACTGAGCGTCACACATGGCCGCTTCCAGCACTGACAAAACATAACGGGGCTCCGAGGATTCCTGTGCGGGACAGAGTGCGGTGGCCAGTGAAGCATGGAGGTGCCGACCCATACCTGACCCCAACTATATATGCGGGAGAGGGGGGGCAGGGCTCACCGTGCAGCTTCCAGAGAAGTTAGGAGGAGAGAGCCGCCCGGCAGCAGCAGCGCTGAGCACACACTGGAGGGGGAGATGCCGTCTGTGTACAGCCTGTCCTATCTCCAGCCTTTTTCTTCAGCCCCCACAGCAGGATCTCTTGCCCTGCAGCAGTATATGTGCGTCCTGGCTCGGGAGGTGAATCGGAGCATAAGCTGGCACCCCTCTCTCTCTCCCTGCACCAGAGCATGCGGCCGCCGGGTGTGGGGGGAAAATACCGCAGATACCGTCCTGGCAGAGTTGAGGTCGGTTAACCGACGCCAGTGACGGTATCGGTATTTTTGCGGTATACCGCCCAGCCCTACTACACGCACTCCCGAAATGTCCGGGTTTTGTCTCACATGATGGAGAAAAGGTTCAAGGGTCAGGATAAAGATGAGAGGAGATAGAGGGCAGCTCTGGCGTGCGACGTTGCATATAGGGAACGTCGACGAGAGAAGGCCGTTGACAGAGACTTGAGCCAAGGGATCAGAGTACAGGCACCCGATCCACGCCAACATACGAGGACCAAGACCAAGATGTTAAAGCTTGACAAGGAGAAACGGCCAGACAACTCTATCAAAGGCCTTCTCGGCGTCAGTAGACAGAAGCATCGTTGGGAAAGACTTGGAGCGCACATAGTGAATAATATTAATAGCCCTAGTTGTATTGTTGCGGGCCTCGCATGTGGGCATAAATCCCACTTGGTCTTAATGGATGATGAGTTGAAGATGCGGGGTAAGACGGGCCACAAGAATTTTAGAGAAAAGCTTAAAGGTCAGGGTTAAGGAGAGAAATAGGACGGTAGTTCTGGCAAAGGGAGGGATCCTTACCTTCTTTAGGAATGACCGTAATATGTGGGAAGAGAGTTATAAGCAGATAGGAAGTGATCACAGAGGAGGAGAACACCTTATAGTAAGGAAGAATTAGGCCATCAGGGCCCGGGGCCTCACCAGAAGGAGAAGACCTAATTGCCCAATCCCTTTCCGTGGAGGTAATAGGGGATTTAAGCATAGAGATGCTCTCTCCTGGCAAGGAGGGAAGGCCAAAATTGGAAAGGTAGGAGGAGAGAAGAGAACCCGGATCTGGGGAGGCCGTAGAGGACAGAAGGTCGTAAAGACCTTCATAATAAAGACGGAAAGCATCCGCAATATGAGAAGAAAGAGTGATCTTTGAGCCCAACGAGGAGGAAACAGACAGTATAAAAGAACGAGCCCTTTGAACCCGAAGAGCGCTGGCCAAGGTCTTGCCAGGCTTATTGCCAAACTCAAAGTAATGACATTGGCAACGCGCCAGGGAGGCCTTGGCATGCGACAAGGTTAGATCCCGTAGTTTGGTATGCAAAATGGCCAGTTCCGTTCCCGTAGCCAGCGTGAGGGTCCTCTTATGTTGTTTGTCCAAATCAGCGATCTGGGAGACCAATAATTTAATTTTGGCAGAACGTTCCTTTTTACGATGGTGAGTATGAGGTCCTCTTCTAAACGAACAAAAAAGAAAAACAGGCAGTCGGCACTTACTTTGCTTTGCACCAGTAAAAAGTCCAGAGATAGTCAGCTGTGTGAGCAGTCAGCAGTGGGTGGTGCACATGTGGCGGCTAAGCAAAGCAAAACAATCTGAACAAGTACTAAAAAGAAAATGAAGTCGCAGCAACTCACCAGCTGGTGAGTTGCCGCAGCTTCATTTTCTCTTTAGTACTTGTTCATGAGGTCCTCTTCTTATTCAACACTAGGCTACCTTACACAGCCATCCTGGCAGAGTACTGCACCAATTAGCCAAGGTCCCCTAGACAGTCCCTGAAACTAAAATCAAGCAACACTTCTACTATCAGTCACTACCTCAAGCACTATCACCTGTACCTGCACCTACAAAAGATATTTCTCCTGGATTGCACTGAATTTCTCAAGTAAAGTCATCTTCTGGTTAAGTACTGGACTCTGCGCACTCGCACCTGTACGCACCTGGTCCTACCCTTTTCAAAGCCTAGTGGTTGTGTACCTGGGGGTGGGAATCACCACTCCTGGTTACTGTGACAAGTGCCTAAATAATACCACCACACTAGCCGACTGTAACGCCTGGACTAGTGGATCCACTGGACCGTCACCAGCGATGGCACTAACCTCCCCAGGGAGCGGAGTCTAAGGGGCCGCTGGTTTTCACCAGAGCCCGCCGCAAGGCGGGATGGACTTGCTGCGGCAGGCGACCCCCAGGTCGCTACCCCTGGCTTGGTTGCTGGTGACGGCAGGCGAGGCGTGGCAGGAGCAGTAGGCAGGAGATGGTGCTGCAGAGGTCAGTGGACGTAACCGCAGGTGACAGGCAATACACAGGAGCAATAGTGATGCAGGGGAACAGGAACCAGGAACAAGGACTAGGGACAAGGTGGCGGATAGGAATCAGGAACAGGGACTAGGAACCAGGTAACGGACGGGAATCAGGAACAACAGGGAGCTGGGCCAAACGCTATGGGAAGCATGTAGAGGCTCCAACACCAGGGACAGGGCATGCTGGGATTTATAGGGGAGTGATTGGGTGCAACTACCAATTAGGTGCGGACTGGCCCTTTAAATCTGAGACAGCCGGCGCGCGCGCGCCCTAGGAGGCGGGGACGCGCGCGCCGGCCGGCACAGACGGAGGCAGGAGCGGGACCAGGTAAGGCGCCCCCCGGGGCCGAACATGTAGCAGCGCCGGGTCCCTGCACCGGG
Organism: Dendropsophus ebraccatus; assembly: GCF_027789765.1. Taxonomy (NCBI): domain Eukaryota; kingdom Metazoa; phylum Chordata; class Amphibia; order Anura; family Hylidae; genus Dendropsophus; species Dendropsophus ebraccatus. The sequence continues at coordinate 190,014,122 of NC_091456.1, read as the reverse complement.
ACCCCGGCAGCTGCATGGAACCTGCAGGAACCTCTTGATGAGATCTTGGTCCAGGATGTTAGCCTCGGGTTCCCAGGACCTCTCCTCAGGACCAAATCCTTTCCAGTCCACCAGGAAGAACCTTCTCCCTCTGACAGTCTTCATGGCCAGAATGTCCTTAACAGCGTAGACGTCGTCAGAGACGGCTTGTGGAGCAGAGAATGAAGACCTATCGGAGAACCGGTTCAGGACCACTGGTTTTAAGAGGGAAACATGGAAGGAGTTCGGAATCCGCATAGTGGGGGGTAGGCGGAGTTTGTAGGTGACAGGGTTGATGCGTCTTAGCACTGAGAAAGGACCGAGGAATCGAGGGCCCAACTTGTAGCTGGGGATCTTGAGTCGGACATATTTGGCCGAGAGCCAGACTTTGTCACCTGGGAGAAAATTCGTGGCAGGTCTCCTCTTCTTATCAGCCTGGTCCTTCATGCGTTCGGAGGCTTTGAGTAAGGACTGTCGAGTTTGTTCCCAGATCGATTGCAGGTCAGATAACAACTCCTCCACGGCTGGGACTTCAGAGGATGGAGAGAGAGGCAGAGGAGGACGAGGATGATGCCCGTAGACCACATAGAAAGGGGACTTGCCTGTGGAAGTCGAGTCCAAGTGGTTATATGAGAATTCTGCCCATGGGAGTAGATCGGACCAGTTGTCTTGGCGGCTGGAAACGAAATGGCGTAGGTAGTTACCCAGAATCTGATTGACTCTCTCCACTTGCCCGTTAGTTTGAGGATGATAGGCCGATGAGAAGTCCAGCTTCACTTGGAGTTGCGAGCATAGGGCACGCCAAAATTTAGAGACAAATTGAGAGCCTCGGTCGGACACAATGTGAAGAGGAAGTCCATGCAGGCGAAAGATGTGTCGGAAGAACAACTGAGCCAGACGAGGAGCAGAGGGCAGACCAGGAAGGGCCACGAAGTGAGCCATTTTAGAGAAGCGGTCCGTCACCACCCAAATAACAGTATTGCCCGCAGATGGAGGTAGGTCTGTGATGAAATCCATCCCAATGTGGTGCCAGGGATGATCCGGGACTGGCAAGGGCAATAGTAGGCCGGCAGGTCTTAGACGGGGAGATTTATTCCTGGCACAGACTGCACAGGAAGCCACAAAATCCTTGACATCCTGGAGGAGATTGGGCCACCAGTAGTGACGGGAGATCAATTGCCCGGTCTTTTGGGCTCCTGGATGCCCGGCTACCAAAGAGGAATGCCCCCACTTCAAGATGCGTTTACGGAGTGCGGGGCGCACATAAGTCTTCCCGGGAGGCAGTCTCTGCAGAGCAGAAGTGGCAACTGGCACCAGGCGGTCGGGAGGTATTATGTGACGAGGAGATTCCTCCTGCCCCATGACATCGGATGCTCGGGATAATGCATCGGCCTTCAGATTCTTCTCGGCTGGACGGAAGTGGATGGTATAGTTGAACCGAGAGAAGAAGAGGGACCACCGAGCCTGCCTGGGATTGAGGCGTTGAGCCGATTGGAGGTAGAGGAGGTTCTTGTGGTCCGTGTAGATGTTAACAGGGTGTTTAGCCCCCTCTAATAGATGACGCCACTCCTCCAGTGCCAACTTAATGGCCAGGAGTTCACGGTCCCCAATGGTATAGTTCCTCTCGGCAGGGGAGAAAGTCTTAGAGAAGAACCCGCAGGTTCTGGTCTTGCCTGATGTGTCCCTTTGCGAGAGAACGGCTCCTGCGCCCACAGAAGAAGCGTCGACCTCGAGAGAAAACGGCCTGGAGACATCCGGGCGGACCAGAGCAGGAGCAGAGGCAAAGGCAGACTTGAGGCTATTGAAGGCTTGTTCGGCCTCTGGAGGCCAAATTCTGGGGTCCGCCTTCTTTTTAGTGAGAGCCACTATGGGTGCGACCAGGGTAGAGAAGTGAGGGATGAATTGCCGATAATAGTTGGCGAAGCCAAGGAAACGTTGGATGGCTCTAAGTCCCACCGGGCGTGGCCATTGAAGGACAGCTGCGAGCTTGGCTGGATCCATTTGTAGACCCTGGTCGGAAACAATATAGCCAAGAAATGGAAGACTGCGCTGATGAAAAACACACTTCTCTAGCTTGGCGTAAAGATGGTTGGCCCGTAGTCTTCGTAGGACCTGACGCACTTGTGCCACATGAGTCTGCTGGTCCGGGGAGAAGACCAAAATGTCGTCCAAATAGACAATGACGCAGACATAGAGGAGGTCTCGGAAGATGTCGTTCACGAATTCCTGGAAGACCGCTGGGGCATTGCATAGGCCGAATGGCATGACCAGATATTCGTAGTGCCCATCTCTGGTGTTGAAAGCGGTCTTCCATTCGTCTCCTTTACGAATACGGACCAAGTTATACGCTCCCCTGAGATCCAGCTTGGAGAAGATCTTAGCTCCACGAAGACGGTCGAATAGTTCAGGAATAAGCGGGAGAGGATAGCGGTTCTTAACAGTCACCTTATTCAAGCCCCGATAGTCTATGCATGGGCGGAGGGAACCGTCCTTCTTCTGGACAAAGAAAAATCCAGCGCCAGCTGGGGACGTGGATTTACGGATGAAGCTTTTTTGTAAGTTCTCCTGGATGTAGGAGGACATGGCTTCAGTCTCGGGCACAGAGAGAGGGTATACTCGACCACGTGGAGGAGAAGCCCCTGGAAGAAGGTCTATAGGGCAATCATAGGCTCGATGAGGTGGTAGTGAGTCCGCCTCTTTGGCCGAGAAAACATCGACAAAGTCTTGGTAGTCCTCTGGTAGCCCGGATAGAGGCTTGACATTAGCAGGAGACCTTGTAGAGCACTTGGATTGAGGAGATCTCAGACACCGGTTATGACAGTTCTGGCCCCAGCTGAGAACCTCCCCAGTTCTCCAGTCCAGCCTAGGGGTATGGAGTTGCAGCCAAGGAAGACCCAGCAGGAGGTTGGAAGAGGAATGGCGCAAGACATAGAAGGAGATCCTCTCCTGATGCAAGGCTCCCACCTGGAGGACTAAGGGTGCCGTCTGGCTGTACACCGCTTCGGTAAGAACCTCCCCTGTAACCGAAGAGATAGACCGGGGTTGGGCTAGCTGGATCACGGGTAGCCGCCATCTTTGGACCAACGAAGCAGAGATGAAACTGCCAGCAGAGCCAGAGTCGATGAGGGCAGTAGTCTGGAAAACTTGCCCAGAGGGTGTCTGGATGGAGACGGGCATAGTCAACCTTGGAGAGGTGGCATTCACACCTAGGGAGGCCTCTCCCACCGGACCTAGGTGCGAGCGTTTCCCGGACGCTGAGGGCGTTGAGGACATCTCTGTCGATAGTGATCCGCGCCACCGCAATAGAGGCAGAGATTCTGGTCCAGACGACGGTTCCTCTCATCAGTCGTCAGGCGAACACGTTCCACCCGCATAGGAACTTCTGGAAGCGGCTGGGACATAGGAGCAACGGGATTCTGGAACACCGGTGCCAGCCGAGGATGGCGACGGGGCAGACTCAGACGCCGTCCTTGCCGGACCTCCTCCTCTCTCTCGAAAAACCTGGTGTAGACTCTGGTAGCCAGTAGGATAAGTTCGTTCAAGGAGGTAGGCAGGTCCCGGGCAGCGAGCACATCCTTCACTTGGCTGGACAGGCCCTTTTTAAAGGTGGCAATCAGAGCGGCCTCATTCCAGTCTAGTTCCGCAGCCAGGGTGCGGAACTGGATGGCGTAATCACCAACGGAGGAAGTACCTTGGGATAGATTGAGAATAGCAGTCTCAGCCGAAGACGCACGGGCAGGTTCCTCAAAGACAGAGCGGAACTCGTCCAGGAAGATTCGAAAATTGGCAGCCACCGGATCATTACGGTCCCATAGTGGCGTGGCCCAGGCCAGAGCTCCTCCTTCCAATAGGCTGATAATGAAAGCCACTTTAGAGCGCTCGGTGGCAAACTGACTGCTTAAAAGTTCGATATACATAGTGCATTGGGTCAGGAATCCTCTGCACAACTTGGGGTCACCTCCATATTTACTTGGGAGAGCCAGTCGTAGTTTTGAAGAGGCTGCCGGAGGTGATGACTGCTGAGCTGTGGTATGCTGCTGAACGGCTGCAGTCAGTTGTTGAATCAGCTGTGACTGTTGCTGAATCTGTTGAGCCTGTAGGGCGACCACTCGGGCTACCTCGCGGATATCAGGCACCTCGCCGGGATCCATGGTTGGAGCCTACTGTAACGCCTGGACTAGTGGATCCACTGGACCGTCACCAGCGATAGCACTAACCTCCCCAGGGAGCGGAGTCTAAGGGGCCGCTGGTTTTCACCAGAGCCCGCCGCAAGGCGGGATGGACTTGCTGCGGCAGGCGACCCCCAGGTCGCTACCCCTGGCTTGGTTGCTGGTGACGGCAGGCGAGGCGTGGCAGGAGCAGTAGGCAGGAGATGGTGCTGCAGAGGTCAGTGGACGTAACCGCAGGTGACAGGCAATACACAGGAGCAATAGTGATGCAGGGGAACAGGAACAAGGACTAGGGACAAGGTGGCGGATAGGAATCAGGAACAGGGACTAGGAACCAGGTAACGGACGGGAATCAGGAACAACAGGGAGCTGGGCCAAACGCTATGGGAAGCATGTAGAGGCTCCAACACCAGGGACAGGGCATGCTGGGATTTATAGGGGAGTGATTGGGTGCAACTACCAATTAGGTGCGGACTGGCCCTTTAAATCTGAGACAGCCGGCGCGCGCGCGCCCTAGGAGGCGGGGACGCGCGCGCCGGCCGGCACAGACGGAGGCAGGAGCGGGACCAGGTAAGGCGCCCCCCGGGGCCGAACATGTAGCAGCGCCGGGTCCCTGCACCGGGACCCCGGCAGCTGCATGGCATGGAGGGAGGTCGCGGCGGCGGCCCGGAGCACGGGACGCCGCCGCGGCCGTGACACCGGCTGCTAACCACACCGAGCGACCCCAGGTCCCAGCACTAAGCTTTCAGGTTATACCATATACATAGACAAGTCAGAAGCCCTATTGCTTCCAGGTCCCCCAGTTCCATGCTGGACCTGTGTCTACCCGTTCCACTGGTGTTCCTCTACAATCACATATCTGTGAATCGCTCCTTCATCTGGAAGAACAACAATCCTCTTCCATCTTCTATAACAACCCAGATCTAATTGGGGCCAGAACTTTCCAGGTGTTCGGGCATATAACATAGCAATAGCCTCCAGTCCAGCTTCCTGATACCATCTGCAGTGACCAGACATGGAGGGAAGATGGATCAACCTGTCACAGCTAGATTTCATATTTTGGAATCCATGTTGAAGACATCTGCCCCTCCCCCCTAAGCAGCAAGGTATGCCCCATTTGTCCCCCTGTATGTGTGCATATATATATCATACACTCATACGCACACTGTCCCCTCGGAGCAGTGCTATATACTTACCTTTCACGTTCTAGCACTGTCTCCGGCCTCACACACAGAGCGTCTGCCAGCTGAGAGCACTGCTGCTGGAATAGGCACCGAGTATAACCTTCTCCACCCTGACAGTATAGGCCCTGGACCGGGGAGTCACTGTGACGTTTCTTGTTTGGGGAGGGTCATTCAGAGAGCTGTGTGGAAGGCTCTGAACACTTACCAACGACGTATGTAGCCAGAGGCCGGCCGGGTCAGGGACGTCACTGCACCACGTGACTTATGCAGAAAATGAAAGAAAAGGTCGTGATCTGCCCCCAGTAACGCCATGCTGGTTGGGGTTCAGCAGGTTATCAGTATGTAGGGGGTCAATAGTCCTATTTTTTTGTTTGAGAAGAGTTTCCGTTACTTTTCCTACTAAGGACGTCATCTCCCCGGCCTCCAGCTTCTATATTCTTCTCCCTGACACTTCCTGTGGATGGGAACAGATCTGATCATTCTTATTATGTTACATAAAAAAAGAGTAACTTTCCATGTCTGTAATATGTTTAAGCTTCTATTACTGGGAAATAAGAGAAATGGTGTTTTCTCCTTTGCAGATGATTCTACCAGGAGCTCAGGGGGACATCAGATCTCCTCAGAGGATCATATCACACAAGATACATATGAGGAGCCGTCCACTATCCCAGATACACCCTCAGCCCCTCACAGCAAAGATCTCTCATCTCATCCTGTTATACAAGTCCCATCTTCTGCTCCATCACAGCAAGCTGACATTTACAGAGAAGACGATGAACATCAAACAGATAATACAGGAAAGTCTCAGTTTTCATGTTCAGAATGTGGGAAATGTTTTACTCATAGATCAAAGCTTGTTTCCCATCAAAGAATTCACACAGGGGAGAAGCCATTTGCATGTTCAGAATGTGGAAAACATTTTACTTGGAAATCAGTTCTTGTTACCCATCAAAGAATTCACACAGGGGAGAAGCCATTTTCATGCCCAAAATGTGGAAGATGTTTTGCTCAGAAATCAGTTTTTGATAGACATCAAAGTTCTCACAAAAGTGAGAAGCCATTTTCATGTTTAGAATGTGGGAAATGTTTTAAAAGGAAAATAAAACTTGTTGAACACCAAAAAATTCACACAGGAGAGAAACCATTTTCATGTTCAGAATGTGGGAAATGTTTTACTCAGAGAACAAAGCTTGTTACCCATCAAAGAATTCACACAGGGGAGAAGCCATTTTCATGTTCAGAATGTGGAAAATGTTTTACTCAGAAATCAACCCTTGTAAGACATCAACGAACTCACACAGCGGAGAAGCCATTTTTGTGCCGAAAATGTGGAAAATGTTTTGCTCACAAATCAGTGCTTGATACACATCAAAGATCTCACAAAAATGAGAAGCCATTTTCATGTTCGGAATGTGGGAAATGTTTTATTCAGAAATCAGATCTTGTTATGCATCAGAGAACTCACACAGGGGAGAAGCCATTTTTATGTTTGGAATGTGGGAAATGTTTTACTCAGAAAGCAAGTCTTCTTAACCATCAAAGAATTCACACAGGGGAGAAGCCATTTTTATGTTCAGTATGTGGGAAATGTTTTAATTTGAAATCACATCTTGTGGTTCATGAAAAAATTCACATAAGGGAGCAGCCATTTTCTTGTTTACAATGAGGTAAATGAATATAAAGAATTCTAAATCATTATGAAGGAAAATTTTATAGTAAAAAAATAGAGATGAGCAAATTTACAGTAGGAAGGAAGGGAATGGCTTCTTTCCTATCTGCATTCTGCTCATCAGACTGCCGGCTTTGAAGTCTGCTTGAAAAGATGGATCCAGTCCTGGGAAACTCCTCCCACTTTCATAGGACTGGATCCATCTTCTCCCAATACTCGGGGAGGAGCGGCACGGAGCCGAGCAGACATAAAAGATTGCAGCCTGATGAGCAGATGTCAGATAGGAACAAAGTAATTCCCTTCATTCCTTCTGTAAATTCGCTCATGTCTAGTAGAATAGTTCTGTGTATAGTATTAGTAACTGTACTCACTGCACTTACTGACAGCAGCTCCCTGTGTACCCCATAGAGCTATAATCAGGCTCCCCTCTGCCAATGGTGAGACTAACTGTTCCTTCCATACTTGTTATTACCTATTCAGTCTCCTTCCCCCAGTTCTGAGCTGCTGCTTTCTACTGAAGACACAAAAATCTGTGTGAGCTTTTCTCTCTGTCTCCTCCTCCCCCCTCCCTTCTGAGACGGCTGATGTAAACAGGTCCCTATCGGCAACTTCTGCATTACAAAGAAGCTACAGAGTTGCAGATAACGGCTATGAAGTAAAAATAACAGAAAAGGTGTCTGCTTTTTCTTTTAAATTTGCGGACGTCTTTTTCAAGCAACAGAGGTTATTTTTTTAGTTGTTTACAAACAGTTTTTCTTTTTCTATTGTCTCTACTATTAAATTCAATGGACTTTTCAATTAAAGACTCATCCAATGAGCAATCAGTCCACCTGAACTGGAATAATGTACTAATAGCCGTCATTGCACTGACAGGCGGCCAAACCGCGAAATAACAGATGTCATTTTAAAAAATTTTGACTGAAAAAACGTTGTGGCAACATAGCCAAAGCCTGCCAGGGACTTGTTTACATCAGCCGTCTCAGAAGGGAGGGGGGGTAGGAGAGGGAGACAGAGAAAAGCTCACACTTCAGCAGAGAGCAACAGCTCAGAACTGGGGGAAGAAGACCGGATAGATAATAACAAGTATGGAAGGAATTGTTAGTCTTACCATGGGCAGCAACATATCAAAAGTTATGTGTGAGTAAAGTACCCCTTTAAGTATAAATGACTATAAATATTTCTTTCCTCTTGCGTTTTATCCCCTACAGTCATGTGATTCTTTATCTTGTGCCAGAATTTCTGTTGAAGAATTGGGGGAAAACACTCCAAAAAACAACAATATGGATATAGAAATGATGTTTTATCCCCTCTGTATTAATCTATGGGGAAAAATGTGGAAAATGCAGCGTAGTCTGTCTATATCTGCATGTGATGCGATGCTAAAAATAATAAAAAAGACTTTGGGAGCGGTAACGTCTTCTGTGTGAACTAGTCTTTAGAAATGGTGAATTACACTTGGTGAGTGGTGAGGATTTCGTCACTCCTCAATGTAACACGGCCAAAGAGACCTCTGCCCGGCTCGCTGCCATCCTCCTGGGGTGATCTCCCACTTCCCCGAGCTCCGAAATACCAAACAATACACAAACAATGGAGAGCGAAGGTGACATCAGATGAAACCGTAAGTATCATTATAGAAGGATATATAAACAGAAGCACTGCACTTCCAAAGGTTTTATGCTCGTGACAAAATTGCCATGGGGTCCAATGTAGCCCCTCCATATGCGAACATTTACATGGACTACTTTGAGAATCACTTCATCTATACCCACCAGTCATTTGTAGATTTTGCCCACACCTTGCACCGCTATATTGACGATATTTTTTGCATATGGAGGGGCTCATTGGATTCCCTTCAGGAATTTCATACCTACCTAAATTCGATCTACCCAGAGTTACAGTTTACATTGCATTATGATCATTACGAAATTAATTTTCTCAATACCCTTGTACTTAAAAGTGCTTCTGGGGACCTGTCGGTTGACTTATACACTAAGCCAACGGACAGAAATAGCCTACTCCATTACAGTAGTAATCATCCGCCCAACGTTAAGGAGTCTTTGCCATGCTCCCAATTCAGTCGTGTAAAAAGAATAGTCTCAAACTCTGAGAAACTTGAGACGAGACTTAACGAGATGACACCAAAATTTTCTCAACGAGGCTATCCATCTAAAATGTTGGACAAACTGAGGAAACCCACTGAGAGACCACGTAAGCCCGTAAGATTGGTAAACGTATATCTTTCATTCACAAATTCCACCCCTATAGCAACAAAATCACTAGTGTAGTCAAGAAACATTGGTCAATTCTACACCAGGTCTTACCCCAAGTAGAGGCGTTTGCGAACCCACCACTCTTATGTTATAAGAGAGAAAAGAACCTTCGTGACCATCTAGTGAGAGCTGATATAGGTACACTTAGTCGTAGACCAGTGCAATGCTTCTTGGGTCCACCCCAGGAGAGCACTTTTCCATGTCACGAACTGGAGAGAATGGAACGGCTGCACATCCCATCTATGGCTGATACTAATGCCGCTGGGCCTATATTAAAAATCAACACCAGAGTGTCTGTATATGAATTGATCAAGCCATATTGCCCCGTGTACCACCGCGCAGGTCCTCTGGTCCACACGGGTCCCTACGCTAACTCCACACCGTGTCGGTCAGCGACCGCCAACCCCGCAAAGCGTGCACGTGCAGGGAAGGGAGGCCATGGAACGGCCCTGCAACCCCAATGTCACAGGACCAGACCCAAAAAGCCCCACCAAAACCCAGCCAGCACCACCGGCAGGGAAGGCTGCCCCCAAACGACACAAGTATGGATATGGTATTACACTTACCATTGCTGCTCTCACAGAATGGGGAAGACATAGGGTCCAGACATGTGAGCACAGGCATATCCTGCTAATTTAGGTCATGTGGGTCTTATAAAGGAGTGCGAGCTGTTCAGAGAGGGAGAACTGTAAAACACGAACTGGAGAGAATGGAAGGGCTGCACATCCCATCTATGGCTGATACTAATGCCGCTAGGCCTATATTAAAAATCAACACCAGAGTGTCTGTATATGAATTGATCAAGCCATATTGCCCCGTGTACCACCGTGCAGGTCCTCTGGTCCACACGGGTCCCTACGCTAACTCCACACCGTGTCGGTCAGCGACCGCCAACCCCGCAAAGCGTGCACATGCAGGGAGGCCCATTCTGTTTGCCACAGCTATGGTGAGTGCAACACCTCATCCAGACTTGTGCTGTTTGGGGGCGACCTTCTCCGCCGGCGGTGCTGGTCGGGTTCTGGTGTGGTGTTTTTGGGTCTGGTCCTGTGACATGGGGGTCGCAGGGCCGTCCCATGGCCCCCGTTCCCTGACTGTGCGTGCCTGCGGGGTTGGTGGCCACTGACTGGCACGGTGTGGACTTAGTGTAGGGACCCATGTGTATCAGATACCGGCACGAGGTACATGGGGCAGTATGGCTTGATCAATTCATACACAAAATTCTGATGTTTTTTATTTAGCCTAGGGGCATTAGTATCAGCCATAGGTGTGAGGTGCAGCACTCTTTTTCTTCCCTGAACCGCACTTTTCCATGTCTCCATTGCTCTCAGTGCTCGTCAGTAACCAAAGGCAAGACCTTTACTCACCCCCACACTGGAAAGCAATTTCCTATCCGTGGCTTTTTTACGTGTGATACCAATTTTGTGGTATATCTTATCAAATGTCCCTGCGGTCTTAGGTACGTTGGGGAAACCACACAGAATATCCGAGACCGCATCTCCAAACACAAATCCACTATCAGATGTGGCAATCTTCTACTTCCCATCCCCAAGCATTTTTCTGACCGAGGACATTCCATAGCTCAACTCAGATTTCAAATTATTGAACACATCCCTCCTCCCCAGTGGCGGTCTTTGGCACCAAGCACCCCAAGCGATCGCTTGGGGCCCCCAACATCCAGGGGGCCCCCACGCCCCGCTCTCGTGCTCAAGACCGCTGGACAGGCTCCAGCTCGCTGCTGCCATCTGAACTGTAACTATGAGCACTCGTAATGAGCGCTCATAGTTACATGTAGCAGCACTGACAGGGCGGGAGATATTGGCTCCCTTCCTGTCAGTCACTCTTGTGGTCGCAGGAAGGGTTTTCCCTGCGGTCACAAGTGGCAGCTTTGTCCTTGTGGTGTTGGCGCTCCAGTGACATCACTGCAGCAACGGCGCCAGGACAAGGGGAGTGCGGCCTCCGGTTGTTATCGCAGGGAAAACCCTTCCTGCGGCCACAAGAGTGAAGAGAAGAGGAGACGCCCGGACCCAGGTGAGTATAAGTGTTTGTTTTATTGTGTTATATGCTATATGGGAGGGGGAGCACACAGGGGTCTGTTAAACTGGGGGAGCACACATCGGGGGTCTATATAAATGGGGGGAGCACATAGGGGGGCTATATAACAGGGGGAGCACACAGGGGGGCTATAGACTACTGGGGCTTCACAGAGGGGTCTATATACTACTGGGGGCAGCACACAGGGGGCCTATATACTACTTGGGGCAGCAGAATGGGGTCTATATACAACTTGGAGAGCACACAGGAGGTCTATATCCAAATGGGGGAGCACACAGGGGGTCTATATACTACTGGGGGAGCACACAGGGGTCTATATACTACTGGTGGGGCACACAGGGGGTCTATATACTACTGGGGGAACATACAGGGGGTCTATATACTACTTGTGAGGCACACAGGTGGTCTATATATAACTGGGGGAGAACACAGGGGTCTGTATACTACTGGGGCAGCACACAAGGGGTCTATATAATACTGGTGGGGCACACAGGGGGTCTATATACTACTGGGGGAACCACACAGGGGGTTTATATATTACTGAAGGAGCACACAGGGGTCTATATCAAAGTGGGGGAGCACACAGGAGGTCTTTATCCAAGTGGGGGAGCACACAGGGGGGCCAAATACCACTGAGGGAGCACACAGGAGGGCTATATACTAGTGGGGGAGCAAACAAGGGGTATATACAACTGGGGGCAGCACACAGGGGGTCTATATACAACTGGGGGCAGCACACAGGGGGTCTATATACAACTGGGGCAGCACACAGGAGGTCTATATATTTCTGGGGGAGCACACGAGGGGCTATATATAACTGGGGGAACACACAGGGGTCTATATACTACTGGGGGAAGCAAACAAGGGGTATATACTACTGGGGGCAGGACACAAGGGGTATATACTATTGGGGGCATCACACAAGGAGTATATATTACTGGCGGTAGCGCACAAGGGGTATATACTATTGGGGGCAGCACACAGCGGTCTATTGTTTAGGAACGCGTGTCGAGGGGGGGCCCCTGACATAACTTTGCTTGGGGCCCCAGAAATGCCAAGACCGCCCCTGCTCCTCCCAGAAGAGGTGGTAACCGTATAGCCCTCTTGAAAAAACGAGAGTCGTACTGGATTCATACACTCCAGACGATTGAACCTAAGGGCATGAACCGAGAATATGATAGGAGTTTCAGTTTGTGAGTGCTCTCTCTCATAACACATTATTTTCTTTTTCTTCTATATCCTAGGTTCTGGCATGCAGCAAGGACTAAGCACATGTGGTAACTATGGCCCGGTCTCTATCTGCCTAGTCTCTTTTCCTAAACATTATCTATTATCTTATTTATTTATTACTTTATTTACTATTTTTCCTGCTACTCTTGTTTCCGTTCTTTATCTTTTGATACCACATCTCTCTTCTCTCTTAACTCCTTCCTTGACTATTCCGGACCGAGTTGCCCTATGTCTCCTATGTGTACCTTGTTTATGTTGTATAGTTTCAGTCTGCATGCGTATATTTGTAGCCTATATCTTATATTTTCTCTTAGCTTCTTGTTTTGTGTACAGCTGACTCTGCTTTAGTCTGCTAACCACTAGTTAGTCATTGTTTCTTTTTTGATGTCCATTAGCATATTTATCATCTTTTATCTATTTCTCTTTTTATTTCAATGGTTAGATCACAACCCATACCAATATTATACTTGTTCATGTTGACTATCCAATATATATGACATAGTGACACGTGTATACACTCTGCAGATACTTTTGTATCCTTATCACCATAGTATATTGCTATATGTCTTTATTTTGACTTTTTTATTCATTGTTGTATCTTTCTTTGTAGTATGGCTACATTGGCCTGAGGAAGGTCGGAAGCACGACCGAAACGTCGCCAGTAGCATTGCTTTCATACTCAATTACTTTGTACTTTGATCTGGTTGGATTGTGACACCTATTTCCATGTGAATAAAAATTTTTTCACGAGCATTAAAACCTTTGGAAGTGCAGTGCTTCTGTCTATATATATTTTGCGGGATTGAGGAATCCTTCTGCACTAGCACCCAATATCTCTACTAGGGAGTGCGGTTTGTTGCTGTTACTTTATTCATTATAGAAGGAAGTGCGGAGGTTACACTCAGGAGGGGAGTTCTGGAACGCTCCCCCCCCCACCTCCAGGTTCTCGTTCTGATCTCAGCGGACGTCCATATCAGTCTCTGCTCCCTGTAACATCTTTCAGCATCTGGAGAGAAACACTGGGACATCCGAATCAGTAACTGGTTCAGTATATTCTTCACTAGGTTCTATTCATATCCCAACACGTATCAAGATATCACATCACTTTCTCAAGGACAAACAACCGAAGGCCACACAGAGTGACCCCCGATCTCCACCATCTCTGGAGCCGGGAGACCGCCGCAGCCTCTCACATATTACATAACGGGGAATTGTTGAGGATAAGAAGTGTGAAAGTTTTATTGTCCTGATAGACGTCTGGTCCATGTACATATACAGCTCAGCTACATGTACATTACACATATACAGCTCAGCTACATGTACATTACACACATACAGCTCAGCTACATGTACATTACACATATACAGCTCAGCTACATGTACATTACACACATACAGCTCAGCTACATGTACATTACACATATACAGCTCAGCTACATGTACATTACACACATACAGCTCAGCTACATGTACATTACACATATACAGCTCAGCTACATGTACATTACACATATACAGCTCAGCTACATGTACATTACACACATACAGCTCAGCTACATGTACATTACACATATACAGCTCAGCTACATGTACATTACACACATATACAGCTCAGCTACATGTACATTACACATACAGCTCAGCTACATGTACATTACACATATATACAGCTCAGCTACATGTACATTACACACATATAGCTCAGCTACATGTACATTACACATATACAGCTCAGCCACATGTACATTACACACATATACAGCTCAGCTACATGTACATTACACACATACAGCTCAGCTACATGTACATTACACACATACAGCTCAGCTACATGTACATTACACATATACAGCTCAGCTACATGTACATTACACATACAGCTCAGCTACATGTACATTACACACATATACAGCTCAGCTACATGTACATTACACACATATACAGCTCAGCTACATGTACATTACACACATACAGCTCAGCTACATGTACATTACACATATACAGCTCAGCTACATGTACATTACACATATACAGCTCAGCTACATGTACATTACACACATACAGCTCAGCTACATGTACATTACACATATACAGCTCAGCTACATGTACATTACACACATACAGCTCAGCTACATGTACATTACACATATATACAGCTCAGCTACATGTACATTACACATATACAGCTCAGCTACATGTACATTACACACATACAGCTCTACTGTGTACACATACAGCTCAGCTACATGTACATTACACACATACAGCTCAGCTACATGTACATTACACACATATACAGCTCAGCTACATGTACATTACACATATACAGCTCAGCTACATGTACATTACACACATACAGCTCAGCTACATGTACATTACACACATACAGCTCTACTGTGTACACATACAGCTCAGCTACATGTACATTACACACATACAGCTCAGCTACATGTACATTACACACATACAGCTCAGCTACATGTACATTACATATATACAGCTCAGCTACATGTACATTACACACATACAGCTCAGCTACATGTACATTACACACATACAGCTCAGCTACATGTACATCACACATATACAGATCTACTGTGTGCACATACAGCTCAGCTACATGTACATTACACATACAGCTCAGCTACATGTACATTACACATATACAGCTCAGCTACATGTACATTACACACATACAGCTCAGCTACATGTACATCACACATATACAGATCTACTGTGTGCACATACAGCTCAGCTACATGTACATTACACATATACAGCTCAGCTACATGTACATTACACATATACAGCTCAGCTACATGTACACTACCATTCAAAAGTTTGGGGTCACATTGAAATGTCCTTATTTTTGCAGGAAAAGCACTGTACTTTTCAATGAAGATAACTTTAAACAAGTCCTAACTTTAAAGAAATACACTCTAGACATTTCTAATGTGGTAAATGACTATTCTAGCTGCAAATGTCTGGTTTTTGGTGCAATATCTACATAGGTGTATAGAGGCCCATTTCCAGCAACTATCACTCCAGTGTTCTAATGGTACAATGTGTTTGCTCATTGGCTCAGAAGGCTAATTGATGATTAGAAAACCCTTGTGCAATCATGTTCACACCTCTGAAAACAGTCTAGCTCGTTACAGAAGCTACAAAACTGACCTTCCTTTGAACAGATTGAGTTTCTGGAGTATCACATTTCTGGGGTCAATTAAACGCTCAAAATGGCCAGAAAAAGAGAACTTTCATCTGAAACTCGACAGTCTATTCTTGTTCTTAGAAATCAAGGCTATTCCATGCGAGAAATTGCTAAGAAATTGAAGATTTCCTACAAGGGTGTGTACTACTCCATTCAGAGGACAGCACAAACAGGCTCTAACCAGAGTAGAAAAAGTGGGAGGCCGCGTTGCACAACTAAGCAAGAAGATAAGCACATTAGTCTCTAGTTTGAGAAACAGACGCCTCACAGGCCCCCAACTGGCATCTTCATTAAATAGTACCCGCAAAACACCAGTGTCACCATCTACAGTGAAGAGGCGGCTGCGGGATTTTGGGCTTCAGGGCAGAGTGGCAAAGAAAAAGCCATATCTGAGACTGGCCAAAAAAAGAAAAAGGATTAAGATGGGCAAAAGAACACAGAGATTGGACAAAGGAAGACTGGAAAAAGTGTTGTGGACGGATGAATCCAAGGTTTGAGGTGTTTGGATCACAAAGAAGAAGGTTTGTGATACGCAGAAGAAATGAGAAGATGCTGGAAGAATGCCTGACGCCATCTGTTAAGCATGGTGGAGGTAATGTGATGGTCTGGGGTTGCTTTGGTGCTGGTAAGGTGGGAGATTTGTACAGGGTAAAAGAGATTGTGAATAAGGAAGGCTATCACTCTGCACCGCCATGCCATACCCAGTGGGCAGCGCTTGATTGAAGCCAATTTCATCCTACAACAGGACAATGACCCTAAACACCTCCAAATTGTGCAAGAACTATATACAGCAGAAGCGGCAGCTAGTATTCTATCATAGGTAATGGAGTGGCCAGTGCAGTCACCAGATCACCACCCCATTGAGCTGTTGTGGGAGCAGCTGGACCGTATGGTACGCCAGAAGTGCCCATCCAACCAATCCAACTTGTGGGAGCTGCTTCTAGAAGCGTGGGGGGCAATTTCTCCAGCTTACCCCAACAGATTAATAGCTAGAATGCCAAAGGTGTGCAATGCTGGAATTGCTGCAAAAGGAGGATTCTGGGACGGAAGCAAAGTGTGATGTAAGAACAATGTTATTTCACATACAAATCATTATTTCTAACCTTGTCAATGTCTTGGCTCTATTTTCTATTCATTTCACAACGTCTGGGGGTGAATAAGTGTGACTTTTCATGGAAAACACAAAATTGTTTGGGGGACCCCAAACTTTTGAACGGTAGTGTACATTACACATATACAGCTCAGCTACATGTACATTACACATATACAGCTCAGCTACATGTACATTACACACATACAGCTCAGCTACATGTACATTACACACATATACAGCTCAGCTACATGTACATTACACACATATACAGCTCAGCTACATGTACATTACACACACATATACAGCTCAGCTACATGTACATTACACATATACAGCTCAGCTACATGTACATTACACACATACAGCTCAGCTACATGTACATTACACATATATACAGCTCAGCTACATGTACATTACACACATACAGCTCAGCTACATGTACATTACACACATACAGCTCAGCTACATGTACATTACACATATACAGCTCAGCTACATGTACATTACACATATACAGCTCAGCTACATGTACATTACACACATATACAGCTCAGCTACATGTACATTACACATACAGCTCAGCTACATGTACATTACACACATACAGCTCAGCTACATGTACATTACACACATACAGCTCAGCTACATGTACATTACACATATACAGCTCAGCTACATGTACATTACACATATACAGCTCAGCTACATGTACATTACACACATATACAGCTCAGCTACATGTACATTACACATATACAGCTCAGCTACATGTACATTACACATATACAGCTCAGCTACATGTACATTACACATATACAGCTCAGCTACATGTACATTACACATATACAGCTCAGCTACATGTACATTACACACATATACAGCTCAGCTACATGTACATTACACACATATACAGCTCAGCTACATGTACATTACACACATACAGCTCAGCTACATGTACATTACACATATACAGCTCAGCTACATGTACATTACACATATACAGCTCAGCTACATGTACATTACACACATACAGCTCAGCTACATGTACATTACACACATATACAGCTCAGCTACATGTACATTACACACATATACAGCTCAGCTACATGTACATTACACACACATATACAGCTCAGCTACATGTACATTACACATATACAGCTCAGCTACATGTACATTACACACATACAGCTCAGCTACATGTACATTACACATATACAGCTCAGCTACATGTACATTACACACATACAGCTCAGCTACATGTACATTACACACATACAGCTCAGCTACATGTACATTACACATATACAGCTCAGCTACATGTACATTACACATATACAGCTCAGCTACATGTACATTACACACATATACAGCTCAGCTACATGTACATTACACATACAGCTCAGCTACATGTACATTACACACATACAGCTCAGCTACATGTACATTACACACATACAGCTCAGCTACATGTACATTACACATATACAGCTCAGCTACATGTACATTACACATATACAGATCAGCTACATGTACATTACACATATATACAGCTCAGCTACATGTACATTACACACATATACAGCTCAGCTACATGTACATTACACATACAGCTCAGCTACATGTACATTACACACATACAGCTCAGCTACATGTACATTACACATATACAGCTCAGCTACATGTACATTACACATATACAGCTCAGCTACATGTACATTACACACATACAGCTCAGCTACATGTACATTACACATATACAGCTCAGCTACATGTACATTACACACATACAGCTCAGCTACATGTACATTACACACAGGGCTCTGCTGCAGGCATATATAACACACACACAGCTCTGCTGCACACACATCACTTCAGCTCATCCAGCACAGCAGAGTCCTGCACACACTGAGCAGCCGCCCCTGATCCTGTGACTCCTCCTCCTCCATGTGACTGATCACATGACTGTGACATCATGGCAGGTCCTGGAAGCACACGGCTCCTGTGCAGCTCTGCGGGTGGATTAACCCCTTCAGAACTGGCTAGTTTTCTACCCTGTATTGATACATTACTGGAGCCAGAACTTTACTTTTTTGCTCTAATTTGTGCTGAGTTGTGTTACATTGTCTCCTCTTTTCTCCATTCATCTCTCAACACTCCAGGATCCTCTGCTGATATCTTCTATATAAGAGACCGACCCATCAACCATGGAGAGAGACAGAGACAAGATGGCCGAGAGGATAATAACCCTCACCCTACACATACTCTTCCTGCTTACTGGGGAGGTGAGGGATTCTGGGAGTGATGTCATCATGACATCATTCTTATCTATGGAATAACAGATGGATAGGACTGGAGAGGTGAGGGATTCTGGGAGTGATGTCATCATGACATCATTCTTATCTATGGAATAACAGATGGATAGGACTGGAGAGGTGAGGGATTCTGGGAGTGATGTCATCATGACATCATTCTTATCTATGGAATAACAGATGGATAGGGCTGGAGAGGTGAGGGATTCTGGGAGTGATGTCATCATGACATCATTCTTATCTATGGAATAACAGATGGATAGGACTGGAGAGGTGAGGGATTCTGGGAGTGATGTCATCATGACATCATTCTTATCTATGGAATAACAGATGGAGAGGTGAGGGATTCTGGGAGTGATGTCATCATGACATCATTCTTATCTATGGAATAACAGATGGATAGGACTGGGGAGGTGAGGGATTCTGGGAGTGATGTCATCATGACATCATTCTTATCTATGGAATAACAGATGGATAGGACTGGGGAGGTGAGGGATTCTGGGAGTGATGTCATCATGACATCATTCTTATCTATGGAATAACAGATGGATAGGACTGGAGAGGTGAGGGATTCTGGGAGTGATGTCATCATGACATCATTCTTATCTATGGAATAACAGATGGATAGGACTGGAGAGGTGAGGGATTCTGGGAGTGATGTCATCATGACATCATTCTTATCTATGGAATAACAGATGGATAGGACTGGGGAGGTGAGGGATTCTGGGAGTGATGTCATCATGACATCATTCTTATCTATGGAATAACAGATGGATAGGACTGGGGAGGTGAGGGATTCTGGGAGTGATGTCATCATGACATCATTCTTATCTATGGAGTAACAGATGGATAGGACTGGAGAGGTGAGGGATTCTGGGAATGGATGGAGTGATAGTAATGTGTCTCTCCATACACAGGATTACACAGTAGTGAAGAAGTCCTCTAGTGGGCGCTGTGGGGCCCCTGGGTGTGAAGGATGGGGAAGAACCCTGAGCCCAATCCCGGGGCCCCTGATACATGAGGAAATGGAGGAAGAGAAGATCCTAGAAGTCACCAACAAGATGGTGGAGCTGCTGAGTGGAGAGGTGAGACTGTGGCTGCTGGGAATGCTGGGACATTATACAGTAACACCACTGGAAGGGTGGGGGGGATGACTGTGTGATCATTGTGTGTGTCAGGTTCCTATAAGGTGTCAGGACGTGGCGGTCTATTTCTCCATGGAGGAGTGGGAGTATGTAGAAGGACACAAGGATCAGTACAAGGATGTGATGCTGGAGGATCAGCAGCCCCTCCCATCAGCAGGTAATAGACAGGACTATATACACACCTCCTCTCTGTATTATCTGGATGGAAAGAATGAATTCAGTCTCTGTATGTGTTCCCTCCAGTCAGATCCAGTAAGAGAACAGCACCAGATAGATGTCCCCGTCCTCTTCTCCCACAGGATCAGGATCAGGTAGATGGAGATGTTCCCTATGATCTGTACATCCCACCTGACTTCTCCTACTGTCTGATGACTTCTACAATATTTCTCTCACATCTTATGAATCAGGGGGAAGATCTAATTGAGATCAATGCTACAGATATGACAGTAAAAAAAGAAGAAGAGACAGATGACAGCAGTGATGAGCAGTATAAGGAGAACATCACTACAGGGAAGGATTTGAGTTCTATTAATGTTACATATGTGATGATGAAAGAAGAAGAGGAGACATACGTGAGCGGTGATGAGCAGTATAAGGAGGAAGTTAGTAGAGGGAATAATCTGAACTGTTTTAATGCTACCGACATAAGGGTAAAAGAAGAGGCAGAAGAAGAGACAGATGACAGCAGTGATGAGCAGTATAAGGAGGACATTTCTATGGGCAAGAATCTGAACTTTATGAATGCTACAGACATAAGGTTAAAAGAAGAAGAGACAGATGACAGCAGTGATGAGCAGTATAGGGAGGACATCACTACAGGTAACCGCCCAGGTGAGTAGTGACCACTAAATGCAGAGAACAGTCACACATTCTCCTCAGTCACCGGCTGTAACTATTCTGTGTGGAATATTATAAGCTCTGTGTCCTGTCAGTTTTCCAACTATATAATCATTTAGCCTAAATTCTTTTTTTAAACATGTTTTTATTGAGTTTCATCATAAAAAAAACAATAGACAACATTGGATAGGGTAGGGGAGGGGGTGGGGGGAGTAGGTAAGGGGGAAAGGAATGGGAATGGGTGGGGGATGTGGCAGAGGTTGCCAAAAAGAGTAGATACATCAACCAATTACACAGTTATACAGTGCACAGTCATGAAACCGTAACAGTACAATGCGAAGTACATAAACCAGGCTTTGTACATTGTGAAAAGTATGAGGGGATGTAGTAAACATGGCAACTTAAGATAGTTTACTATGGCTGTATCTCTGCCACCTCTAGGGGAGCAAACAATAATCATTGTGAACTGTCAACCAAACAAAAACAGAAAACCAATGAAATGCAAGCAAAGTAGTGCGGGAGCAACAGTCAGGGCATGAGCCGCCCTCCCGGAGAATGAGAACAAAAGGAGGGGATAATAAGCAATAGAAATTGAGCACCAACTAGCTCATATCAAATAGGGGGATTTGATGAAAGCGACTGCTCCAAGTACCAAGTGGTATTTTGGAACGTGGTCCGTAATTTCTGTTGTATTCTAGGGGGCATAATTTGGATTAAGGAATCCCAAAGTAAGAAAAAGGCCTTGACTTTGGACTCTTTGTGTAGGGTGGCCTCCCTCCAATCCATTCTAAAGAGAAAGGTTAGGGCACTATTTATCGTTCAGATTATCGTTAAATCGTTCGAATCTAAACAATAATCATTCGGTTGAAATGTAGTTAACGATTAACAACCGAACAAGAAATCGCTGATCGCTTTATAAAACCTGGACCTATTTTTATCGTTGCTCGTTCGCATTGAATAAGACGTCGTTTGGTTGTTCGCAGTAGATATGAACGCAATAGCGAAGAAAAAACGATCGTAAATACGATCATAAGTAACGATTATCGTTCCATGGAAATGAGTGAACGTTTTCAGGTCTTTCGCAATAGCGGTCGTTTGAGATAGTTATTTATTTTAACTCTTATTTTATTAAGTTTTTGGTTTTGCAGAAATAAGGGTTACAGACATATCAGCAGAAACATTATGAGAGCACTCAAAGCATACAATGACTGAAAGGGACCAACAGTCCAATGGAGAGCCCTGAGCTGTGGGAACCAGATAGCGTCCATAGGGCCCTGCTGCCGTGTATGCATAACTCAGGAGTTCCAAATGAAATGCTCAAACTACTGCAAAAACATATATACATATATTCTCAGCATAATACCAGAAAACCAGAAGATAATACATGGCAACCATATAGAAACTGAGGTAGAAAGAAAAGGGTGGACAAACTAGACTAACACAGACAACAAACACAGGGGGTAATACAAAAGGGAACCGACAGAGTCAAGTGATGTACACAGAAAAGGACAGGCACTTCAGGAATGAGAGGCCTCTATCGTCATTAAACATACAAGGTGTGACCACAGAGCCCTCATTGCAGGAGAGAAAGAAAGTCGGGTGAGCTCTCAAAGAGGATCCATGGGGTCCATAGCTTAGATGCGTGTTCCATGCGATCCTGCACCTCGGCTACCAATTCCTCCGCCCTCTGTATGGCCCGTAACTCTTTTTTTTTTTTAAATTGTAAATTTTTATTAATTTTTCAACAATATATACAAACAGTAAAACAGGTTAGACAGATCATAAAAATTTCCCTGGAACAATTATAGTAGGACCGGATTTAAAAGGCACTTAACAGAGTCCAACTAGAGTACCCGAGCAGAGGAGAGATAGACATTTTCTAACTGAAGTACCTGACCCCTAGAGCTCATTCTGTACACAGATTGATAATTGTTGTCTAAGGAAGATCCAACGCAAAAGGAACTACTTAGCAATCTAGTCTTTTACCCGGACATAGGACATACAAAGACATAACATTGAAAGGGGAAGGGGAAAATAGTGGGTAAGGCAGGTAGGGGGAGGGAGGGGATTCTAGGATATACCGCTGGAGGATGTTGGAGGAGAGCTATAGGAGTCCCAAGGAGCCCAGATCTGGTCAAAGGCTACCATTTTATTGTTCAAGGATGCCGTAAGACGCTCTAGGGAACGCAGCTCCCCAATCCTTGCCCTAAAGTGCTGGATAGAGGGGGGGGAGGACTGTTTCCAGCATTTAGCGATCAGAGATTTTGCAGCAGTTAGTAAGACCAGTAATAACTTGGCTCTCTTTTTACGGAGGGTCTTAGGAAATAAATTGAGCAAACAAAGGCTGGGCTCACATGGGATACTCGTACCGAGGACCACCGACGATATAGCACAAACCTCAGTCCAGAAGGGCCGCACAAGCTCACACTCCCAGAAAATATGAAATTGGGAGCCCCGCTCTCTGGTACACCTCCAGCATAGTGGGGAGACTGAAGCATTAAGCTTATGGAGCAGCTCTGGAGTGTGGTACCAAAACATCATCACCTTGTAATGGGACTCTTTATATGTGGTGCATATCGAGGAAGTGGCAGCGCGGTCCCAAATGACAGTCCAACACTCCGGGGGCAGTGTCCGTCCCAGCCAGGATTCCCACTTAGCCATATACGAATGTCTCACCTGGGTATCCCCAGCGGGCGAACCCAGTATGCGGTAGATATCGGAGATAAGACCAGAGGTCGAAGTCCCCCTTCTGACTAGTTGCTCGAAAGCAGACGGCTTAGAGACCGCAAGGGACCCCAGGCGAGACATCATGAAATGACGAAGCTGGAGATATGTGAAACTCTCCGATGATGGGAGGGCGTGTTTATCCGTTAGCTTGGCAAATGGAAAGAGAGTGCGAGTCAGGGGGTCAACAATGTCAGCAAATTGGAAGAGGTTCTTTGAACCCCATAGTTTGACCGTTGGAGATTGGAGTCCCGGAAGAAAGTCAGGGAAAAGTAAAAAGGAGTTTAGGGGGGAGGCTGGGGAGGTCAGCCCAAACCTGGCATTACATGTAGACCATATATGGAGAGAGAAACGCATAGGACCCAGCAGGGAAAGATGAGTGAAACTGGGGGGCGTGGTGTGCCATAAAAAGGAGTTAGGGTGATATGGAGCCAGCCATATTTTTTCTATTTCCGTCCATTTCTTGTAAGCCAAGTATCTGGACCATGCTGGGATTTGGCGTAGGTGGGAGGCCCAGTAATAATGGAGGAGATTTGGGACCGCCAGACCCCCTTGGGATTTGCTACTCATCATGACCGAGCTGGGTATACGGTGCCTCTTAGAGGCCCAAATAAACTTAAATATGGCTCTTTGGAGGCTTCTAAGTTCGGAAAGGGGGATACGGACTGGAAGCGTTTCAAAATGATATAGAAGTTTAGGCAAGATAGTCATTTTCACAGCCGCCACCCTACCGACCAAAGAAATATAATGCGTGGTCCACTTGGACATAAGAGCCCGAATTTCCCGAAAGAGTGTGGGGAAGTTGGCAGAATACAATGTGGAGTATTTGGGGGTGAGGCGGACACCCAAGTATTTAATGGAGGACAGAGTCCACTTAAATTTGAAGTTGGAGCTAAGCTGGGTAACCTGAGACCCAGACAAATTTAAGGGCATTGCCTCCGACTTGGATGTATTAACCTTGTATCCCGACAAGCGGCCATAGGTATTTAATAACGCTCGGAGATTTGGTAAGGAAGTGAGCGGGTGAGACAGGGTGAGGAGAACATCATCTGCGAACAACATAATTTTAAATTCTTTCCCTCTTACCGAGACCCCTTTAATGTCAGGACAATTTCGGATCGCCGCCGCCAGGGGCTCTATGCACAAAACAAAAAGCAAAGGGGACAGAGGGCATCCCTGGCGGGTGCCATTCGAAAGAGGGAAGGTCTCCGACATCATATGGGGGAATTTGAGTGCTGCCGTGGGGCTTGAGTACAATGCTTGTATCGCTGTCAAGAAAGAGCCAGTGAAGCCGAAGCACTTCAAGGTCTCGAACATAAAGGGCCACCCAAGGCGGTCGAACGCCTTTTCAGCGTCGAGGCTCAACATGAGAGCACTGTCCTCCTGCTGATTAATGACATCTATAAGGTCAATGGCTCTCCTTGTGTTGTCTCCACCCTGTCTCCCCGGTACAAAGCC
Organism: Dendropsophus ebraccatus; assembly: GCF_027789765.1. Taxonomy (NCBI): domain Eukaryota; kingdom Metazoa; phylum Chordata; class Amphibia; order Anura; family Hylidae; genus Dendropsophus; species Dendropsophus ebraccatus. The sequence continues at coordinate 189,988,750 of NC_091456.1, read as the reverse complement.
CACCTGGTCCGCATTGATAAGGGAGGGCAGCCAGTAGCCTAGTCTGGTAGCCAGTATTTTAGTGAATATTTTATAATCCGAGTTCAGGAGGGCTATGGGCCTATAGTTTGCACAGTCCATGGGGTCCTTGCCAGGTTTGGGGATAAGAGTGATGAAAGAATGAGACATGGTAGTAGGGATAGGGGAGCCCCGTAAGAAGGAATTAAAGAGTGAAAGTAGTTTAGGGGAGAGTTCTGAGGAAAAAGTTTTGTAGTAGAGGTAAGAGAACCCATCTGGTCCAGGGGCCCGCCCCGCTGGTAGGGATTTGAGAACTTCTGTAAGCTCTTCCACAGTAATCGGAGCATTTAGTTCCTCAAGCGCCTCAGCGGTCAAAGACGGGAGGCCACAATCAACAAGGAACTCCGAGAGGCAACGGGCACGGGCCTCGGGACCCGAGGGTAAGGAAGACGGGAGAGAGTAGAGTTTTGAATAGTACTGGAGGAAAATAGAGGAGATGTCAGAAGGGTGGTATCTCAGGGTCCCCGCAGAATCCCTGAGGACCTGCGGAGACCGGGCAGCCGCGCGGTCATTAAGCATCCGTGCTAGTAGGGTGTGGGCCTTATTTCCCTTTTCATAGAAGCGCTGTTTAGAGTACATGAGGAGTTTCTCTACTTTATGTAGTGAAAGCTCTTTAAGTTTAGCGCGCGCCGCCACAAGCCTCCGCAGAACCCCCAGGGAGGGCCGCCGGGCTAAAAGGCGCTCCAAGGAGGCAATGGAGGATCTGGTATTCTGAATCGCTAGCAAAGAATCTCTCTTCTGACGGGAGCTGACCGCTATACAATGACCCCTAACTACAGCTTTATGGGCTTCCCACAAGATCCCCTCTGAGGTAACCGAACCCCCATTTTCTAAGAAGTAGTTAGCAATACTCGACTTAATGGAGTCGCGGGAGGTTTGGTTTTTCAGTAATGTGTCATTTAAACGCCAATGACACTGCCTAGTAGGGGACAGAGGAGCTTTAAATTGCACTATTACAGGGCCGTGGTCTGACCAAGAAATAGGGTCAAGGGCTGCACTCTGTAGGAGTCGGACCGTAGGTATGTTACCAAAGAAGTAGTCTATGCGGGAGTGTAAATTATGGGGGTGAGAAAAGAAGGTGTACCCCCTCTCCGTAGGGTGATCGAGTCGCCATAGGTCATACAGCTTATGAGCACGTATGAGCTTGCGGAACTCGGTTGAGAGTCTGGCTTGATCTACCGGGGCAGGTCGGCCTTGTACTGAGTGTCTGTCCATCTGCTCCGAGAAGGGCAAGTTAAAGTCCCCACCCAAGATTCTAGGAGCCGGGGGATACTTTGACAGTCTATTAAGAACTCTACGGAGAAAGGGTATTTGAGATCGATTAGGGGCATAGATGTTACAAAAGATAAATTGTCGGCCTTGGAGAGTCCCATCTACAATGACAAATCGCCCCCCAGGGTCCACAAATGAGGAGGAGACCTGAATGGGGCATGTTTGAGAAAATAGAATAGCCACTCCAGCCGGGCCCGTAACTCTTTATGCCACTCAGACAGCGAAGGAACCACTACCGTTTTCCAGTGGCGTGGAATGACAGACTTAGCTGCAGCTAGTATGTGTCGGAGCATGCTCTTTTTCTGTGAGGCAAGGGTGCCAGGTAGTAGGGAGAGGAGAGCAATCTGTGGGGTGTGTGGAATCGTTTTGCCTGCGTACTTTTCATAGATGGTAAAGACTCCTTCCCAAAAGCGTTGAAGCAGGGGACACTCCCACCAAATATGGAGAAGGGAGCCCTCCCCACTATGACATCTCCAGCACCTATCGGACACCTCTGGATACATGCGATGCAACAAAGTCGGACACCGATACCAACGAGATAGAATTTTATAATTCTTTTCCTTGGAGTGTGAGTCGAGGGACAGCCCATGTGAGAAGGAGCATATTTTTAGTTCGTCCTCCGGAGTAAAGGTGACACATAGGTCCCTCTCCCAGGCGGAGAAAAAGGGCGGTCTATCAGTGTTGCTCAGGGCAAGAAGAAGAGCATACAATCTGGACAGTGTGCCCGACTCACCCCCCGAGGACAGAATCCAATCATCCAGTTCCGTGAGTTCCGGGCTCGTAGGAAGACCCACTGAGGAAGCATGGAGAAAGGAACAGAGCTGATTGTAAGCAAACCAGGACAAGGTTCTATCGGGACATTGTGCCTGCAAGTCAGGTAGAGTTGGAATCTTAGAGGCTATCAGGAGTTGATGTAACCTAGGAGAGTCGCCTACCCACCAAACCAGAAATGTAGAATGTGTCATACCGGGCCCGAAAGCCGGATTAGCAAACAAGGGGGTCATCGGTCCTGGGCGATAAGAAATTGCATGCCGAGCCACCCACAGGTCCCACACACAAAATACATGCTTAGCCAGGTATGGCCAACCCTGAACACAGTCCCGATCCGTCTGTATGAGCCAGGGCGAAGTGGCCAAAGTCAGAGGTGCTAAGGTCTCCTCAAGAGTCACCCATCGTTTTGTGGTCGAGTTATGGGACCAGTCAATTATCCTGGACATAACGGCCGCAGCATGATACAGGCGGAGGTCCGGTAGTCCCGTCCCCCCCCGCGATTTATGCTTAGTAAGGAGCTTGGCACTCAACCGTGCCCTAGTATTGCCCCACACGTATCTGGCAAAAGCACGTTGAAGCTGTCTAAAGTAAGAAACCGGGACATGAATTGGTACTGTCTGAAAGACATAGAGAAAGCGCGGTAATACATCCATTTTAATGACGTTCATCCGACCAAACCAAGAAAGGAAGGTACGGTGGTATGATTGGAGCATGTGTAATGTCTTACTCTGCAGTGGGAGATAGTTCAGCGGAAACAGCAACTCCAAGCGTGAGGGGATCTGAATTCCCAAGTAGGTAATACTCTCCTTCTGCCACTTGAAGGAAAAATTCTCCTGCAGCAGCGAAAGCTCATGAGGGGTCAGTGAGATGTTGAGACCCTCGGTTTTGGAAAGGTTCACCCTAAAGTTGCTGAGTCCGCCAAACCGCTCAAACTCCTTGAGGACTGCCGGGAGAGTTATGTGTGGGCGAGTAACATATAAGAGCAGGTCATCGGCATAGAGCGCCAGTTTATGATGATCACCCCTAACCTCTATGCCTGTCACGTCGGGATTATTGCGTAGCGCTACAGCAAGGTGTTCCATCGTGATGATGTAGAGCAACGGTGATAAAGGGCACCCCTGTCTCGTGCCATTTTTAATTAGGAAGGCCTCCGACAGGGATCCATTAGTCCTGACCCTGGCCGAAGGGGAAGAGTACAGGGCCATAACTCTGGTGATGAAGTCGGACCCCAGACCCATCTGGGTCAGGGATGCAACCAAGAACTGCCAACGGACCCTGTCGAAGGCCTTCTCTGCATCAACCGAGAGAAGACAAGACCCGGTGGAGGTAGCGGCAGCATGAGCTATCAGCGTGATAGTGCGCAATGTGTTATCCCGCCCCTCCCTCCCCGGGACAAAACCGACTTGATCATAATGTATGGTCTGGGGGATAATCGTATTCAGTCTAGTAGCCAGGACCTTTGAGTACAACTTAATATCACAATTGATGAGCGAAATCGGTCTGTAGCTACTACACTGAGACGGATCCTTCCCTGCCTTAGGTAAAACCACAATGTGCGCCTCCAGGGCTTGCTTCGGGAACCCATTAACCGCCGAGATGGAGTTGAATACCCGTGTCATAAAGGGGAGCAGCCGCTCCTTAAACATTTTAAAAAACCCCGCCGTATACCCATCCGGGCCCGGGCTCTTTCCATTTTTCAGCGCCGTGATAGCTGCCCCTAATTCCCCCTCACCAAAGGGAGAATCCAAATCGTCCTTAGCCTCCTGATTCACCCTCGGCAAAGCCGTGGCCTCAACGTAGTCCCGTATCTTCCCTTCCAGAGTGCGCGCGGGGAGATCAGAATAACGCCCAACCAGGGCATAGAGGGAGCCGTAATAGTTTCTAAATTCAGCGGCAATCAGCCGGGGATCATGAACTTGTGCTCCCGCGCGGTCTCTAAGGAAAGGGACATACGTAGGACCCGTGCGAGGATGTAGATATCGGGCCAAGGCCCTACCACATTTGTTAGCGTTGGCATAAAGATAGCCCTGGTACCTACTCTTCTGATTATTATCAATAGTGGTGATGCAGGTTTTAAGTTGTGTCCTAACCTCTGCCAGTTGTTGCAACAATAGTGGATCTGATGTTCGCTTATGGTGTTTTGACAGGTTGTCTAGAGTACTAAGCAACGCCCTAATCTTAGCTGTGCGTTCCCTTTTCAGCCGGGAGCCCTGCTGAATACAGATTCCCCTTACCACACATTTTAGTGCCTCCCACTGCAGAGGGAGGGGGGTCAAATCATGCTCATGAACTCTTAGAAATTCCGCTATAGCTTTCTCTATCTCTGACTTACAAACCAGGTCCTTCAGCAGCGACTCATTGAGTCGCCATGTCCATTCAGTAGGAACGCCGCCCGGCACAGCCACAGAAAGAAACACAGGACAGTGATCCGACCAGAGTGCTGTGCCTATGGATGCGCTCGGAGAATGAACCAGAGCATTATGAGAGAGGAACAGCATGTCTATCCGACTGTGGGAAGCATGGGCGGGGGAATAGTAGGAATAGTCTCTGTCCGTCGGGTGCAGAATCCTCCATACATCCACTAATCTATAAGTACGGAGGGTATTTGCCACCGAGGTCACAACCGATTTAGGGACGACCGACCTCCCCGTCGAAGTGTCCAAGAGTGGGTCTAGGGTCAAGTTACAGTCGCCCCCCAGGATCAATATACCCTCTAGGAACGTGTCAACCTCTAAAAGTATGTCACTGAGAACCCTGCCCTGGCCCGAATTAGGGAGGTAAATAGAACCCACCGTGTATAAGGTGGAAGCTATACGTATTTTAGCAAAAGCGTACCGACCATTTTTGTCCACGAATGTATCCAGAAGGTCGTGCGGAAGTGATCTGTGGATGGCTATAGATACCCCCTTAGACTTTGCCTCCGGGTTGGTGCTATGTAGCCAGTAGGTGTAATGTCGATTCTGCAGCCGAGGTACATGATCCGCACGGAAATGAGTCTCCTGTAGTAAAAGAATTTGAACATGTTGTTTATGCATAGAATATGTTATGTGAGACCGCTTCGCAGGCTCATTAAGGCCACGTACATTGAATGAGGCCACTTTGAGTGACACCGGAGCCATACTGGCATGAGGTCCAAAGACCAGGGGGGAGGACAGGAACACAGGGGAAAGGAGGGGGACACACAGACAGACAAGGACACCGAGAAACAAATACGAACAAAACACCATAGAAACAAGGGCTTCACAGAAGAAACCCTGTAACTGTAGAGATCTAGACTCTACAGAAAGAAAGAGGTAATTACCAACCAGCGCTCAACGCGCTAACCTATAAATGGAACCTGACTAGCACTGACAAGAGCGGCTCCCGCCGCGAGGTAAACATTAGTGAGTAAACTGATTACCATATCCATCCCCCCAATGAACAAGAAAATAAGTACAGATAGTGACCACAAAAGACAGAACAAACGGGTCATATAAAGACTATGTACCGGGCACCCAGCACTAAGATTCTACAGCCAGGGGCCGCAAAAGAGAGAGGAAAAAAAAAAAAAAAAAAAAAAAAAATGTATATCACATATGCATCATATTGAGAACAAGAGAATACAACAAACTCAAGCTGTAATCGTATAACGTGACAGCGAGGTAAAGTAGTGGCCACACATCCTTCTCAACCTTCAGCCCCCAAATTATTGGTCGGTGGCAGGTTAGCATATCCTGCATCAGGCATGGCCGGGACCAGAGACCACTCTGGTAGTCGCACTTCAGGTAATCCCAGGGCCTGTAGGAAATGAGGAACATCTGCAGGATCTTTGAGGATGTGGCGCTTGCCACCTTGCCTGACCACCAGCTGGAACGGGAACCCCCACATGTAGGGTATCTCTCGGTCACGCAGCATCTCCAGCACAGGACGCAGTGCACGGCGCTGAGACAAAGTATGCCGGGAAAGATCCTGTAGCAGGGTTAAAGAGGCACCATCAAAGTCAATGGATCCTTCCCCCCTAGCTGCCCGCATGATCTCCTCTTTTATGGAATAATAGTGGAGTCGACATATGACATCACGTGGTCTGTTAGGATCAGAGCTGACCGGGCCCAAGGCTCTATGGGCTCTGTCGATTTCCAATTCCTTAGATACCGGGCGTTTGAGGATAGAGCTGAACACCCCTTGCAGGGTAGGGATTAAGTCCACTGTTTTAGTCGCCTCGGGCAGACCCCGTATCCTAATATTGTTGCGCCTGCTCCTATTTTCGTTGTCATCGTGCAGGCGATACAGCTGAGCAATGTGATAATCATGCGCATCCACACGGGTCACAGCCTCCTCTAATTGCACAGAAACAGCAGCATGGTCTGCAGCTAACTCCTCCACCTTAGCATCAGTGGTTTGGATGGCTGTTCTAATAGATGTGAGCTCTTGTTTATAGGAGTTTTCAAGCCGCTGCACAAAATGTTCCAGCTCCTGCCGTGTGGGCAGTGATTTCATGTACTCCTGCCAGTCCCATGGCGGGGATGTCTGTGAGGGAGACTGGGTGAGGGCTGGGGTAGACCCTGGTGCTGTGAGGCCACCATGAGCAGGGAGGGAAGGAGACGCCATGTGCTCTGGGGAAAATGGCGCCGCCGCCACAGACAGCGTGCTGCTGCTGACTGCCTCCACCACAGGGGAAGCTCTTGGAGGAGTCTCCCCGCCACTCACCCTCGCCGGATCAATCCCGGAGTTCGCCGCTGCCACCGCACTGCCCGTAGCTGACCTTGGGCCCTTTTGCTTGCCCCGGGGCGCTTCCTGCACGTCCGCCCGACCGCCCCTCACTTCCGGCGGGGGAGCCCGCGGCCGCGCTCCGGCCTGAATAAAGGTGTCCAGGCTGCTCTGTCGGGGCGCCGAACGGAGACACCGGGTGCCTGCTTGTGTCTGCCGCCCGTTCCTGCTCATGTGGCCACCAGAAGAGCGAGTTGCAGGAGGGATGGAGCGGTGTAACGGAGCCTCGCGGCGGGAGCACTGCAGCTCTGCGTCCTCACTCCTCCATCGCTAGGCCACGCCCCCCGTTTGAGATAGTTAATCGTTAACGATTATGCGAACGATAATTGTCCGGTGGAATAGGGCCCTTAGTTTCTGTAGAAAAAGCCGCAGGGATGGGGGGGTCGGGGAGAGCCACTCGTGCAATATTGATTTCTTGGCGGATAAATAACAATAAGTCATCCGCGAAGGCCGATACTAATTTCCTTAGAGCCCGCCTAAATACCGTGGTAGGAAGAATTTGTGTGTAATAAACGAAGAAGGGGGTCTATAGAAAGGTTAAACAGAAGATGGGACAGGGGGCATCTGTGAGGAGTTGAGTCCGTTTATTGTAAAACAGGTTTGGGCATTTGTCTGGAGACAGGAAAAGGAGAGAAAAAACAGCTCCGCAATTGCGATATCCAAGTGATATCTCCAAGAACTGTGTTAAATTTTTCCAATTGTTTCTTTTTCCCGTGAGAGACATATGCTATGATCTGCCCTCTCAGAAACCAAGAAATTGTCTATTCTGGAGAAAGAATTATGGACATGAGAAAAGGTATATTCTTTGGAACCATTTTTCATGGGTCACATAGAGAAGATTGGGCCAAGACAGAGAATAGTGTTTGGTTGGCCTGCGTTGTATGTGACGATCTGTCTAACTGGGGGTCTAGGGCGACATTAAAATCTCCCCCCACACACACACACTAGAGCAGGGGTACTCAACAACATTTAGTGAAGGTCCACTTACCAGGGTCTATTGTCAGGTGAAGGTCCGAGCTTAACATCAGTAGGAAACGTGTTTCGTTAATTTTCACTAATGTTCTACTATTTACATACAGAATTGCTGCTTATTAGCAGGAAAACTGGCATTTTTTCTCTCTCACCAGCACCTTAATGTTGGGTACAAAGGTGGTGACTGGCCTTGTAGTATATAGCCCCCCTGTTGCTCCCCCAGTAGTATATAGCCCCCCTGTGCGCTCTCCTCCTGTAGTGAATAGCCCCCTGTGAGCTCCCCCCAGTAGTATATAGCCCCCCTGTGCTCTCCCCCTGTAGTATATAGCCCCCTGTGAGCTCCCCCCAGTAGTATATAGCCCCCTGTGAGCTCCCCCCAGTAGTATATAGCCCCCCTGTGAGCTTCCCCCAGTAGTATATAGCCCCCCTGTGCTCTCCCCAAGTAGTATATAGCCCCCCCTGTGAGGTCCCCCCAGTAGTATATAGCCCCCCTGTGCTCTCCCCAAGTAGTATATAGCCCCCCCTGTGAGGTCCCCCCAGTAGTATATAGCCCCCCTGTGCTCTCCCCCTGTAGTATATAGCCCCCTGTGAGCTCCCCCCAGTAGTATATAGCCCCTCCAGCAGTATATAGCCCCCCTGTGCGCTCCCCCCAGTAGTATATAGCCCCCCCAGTAGTATATAGCCCCCCTGTGCGCTCTCCCCCTGTAGTATATAGCCCCCTGTGAGCTCCCCCCAGAAGTATATAGCCCCCCAAGTAGTATATAGCCCCCTGTGCTCTCCCCATGTAGTATATAGCCCCCAGTGCGCTCTCCCCTTATAGATGGCCCCCAGACAAAAAAAAACAAACAACCCACAACTCACCTAGCACCTCGTTCCCCGCTGCGCCGTCTTCTTCTCTTCTCCTGTCGGTCCGGCCCCCGGCTGATACGCGCTCTCTGGGGACGTCACGGGGATTCCCCAGCAGAGCGTGCATCAGTGACCTCAGTGTACGCCGCCAGCCTGTACTTCCCGGAAGTACAGGCCGGCGGGGTACACTGAGGTCTGAGGTTTGCGCTCTGCTGGGGAATCCCCGGGACGTCCCCTAGAGAGCGCGTATCAGCCGGGGGCTGGACCGACACTGCCCCCAGCCCCACAGGCATACTGACATCTAAGGACAGTACGCCTATGGGACGGGAGGCAGTGTGGTGGGGAGCAGGACCTCCTAACCGCCCCGGATCCGGTCCGTCCCGGGCGGTTAGGAAGTCTGACCAGGGGCTCGGACCACGGTCCGCCAGTTGAGGACCCCTGAACTAGAGGATGTTGTTTTTTCGTGGTTAAGAGCTGTAGGATGTTAGAGTAAAAGGCTGCATTAGGAGCATATGTGTTCAGGACAGAGTATCTAGTGTCATGGATAGTAATGTCCAAAAATATATATCTAGCATCTGGATCTATGATTTGATCATGAATTGTGTGAGGAAGATCTCTATTTATGAGAATTGCCACCCCTCGTGATTTGTTGGAGTAGGGGGCCAAGATACAAGTGCCTATCCATGGAGCTTTAAGAGTGGATTTGTCCCCAGACTGCCAGTAAGTTTCTTGAAGTAGCGCTAGTTGTGGTTTAAAGCGATAGAGATGTGTCAGGACTCTTACGTTTAACCGGGGAATTAAGTCCCGCCACATTCCACGAGAGCAATTTCAGGATGAGTGTTGGCGCATTGGATTTTGGTGCTGTCATCCTATACCTGATCTGAAGAGACGATGAAACAAAGAGACAAACCAGTGGCTCCCCGACACCCGTCCCAGCGAACAGGAACCGCAGGAGCAAAAAGGGAGGAGGGTGACTCGCGCAGCCTGCCGCACACTGCATGAGGAGAAATAGGAAAAAATATGGTTATTAGCCTGCAGAGAACAAAACTTGCATAATGATGAGCAAAGAGCAATATGTACATATACAGTAGTACGCTCATCATTTAAAGAGGCAGAAGAAGTAGCAAAGAAAACAAATTATCATCATGGGATCTGCTATGAGTGAATATCATTAATCATTTGGAATAAAGTGATGTTTGGCAGCTGCTGAGGGTTCGGCCTTCTGAGGTGACTCTCAGACAAGCCGGATATTGCAGATAGAAGCAGATGCCATTGTCCACCAGGTGTCTGCAGACTTCTGAGAAGGTTTTGCGCTGAGGAAGAGAAATCTTGAAAAATCAGAATCCGGTGTCCTCGGATGGTCGGCGGGCCTTTTTGTTTGTAGGTATGTAGGATTCGTTCCTTGGTAAGGTAATGAAAAAATTTAGCAATGACCGGTCTCGGATTATTACGATGCTCAGCAGACTCTCTACTCAGACGATGGGCTCTTTCGATGGGAGGCATGATATGTTCCGTTGGTAGGTCCAGGGCCTTTATGAGGTCTTGTGCTAGGACTGTGAACAATTCTTCCCCTTTAATTGACTCAGAAATGCCAATGAATCGGAGATTATTCCTCCGATTCCTATTTTCCAGATTCTCAAGGCGATCTAGGAGTTGTTTCGTCTGAGTTTGTTGGGTGGAGAGCGAGGTTGGGCTAGAACCTATGTTATCTTCTGAGGCGCCGACTCTTTTTTCCAGCTCTCCAATACGTTGTGAATTGGATGTAATTTGGGATAACGCATTGTTAATCGAAGTGTGCAGGACTTCAAGGCGTTTGTCAAACAGTGGCAAAAGGATACTGGACTGCCTGGGCGACTGCTGTAGCCTGTGCAGGTTTGGCAGTAGTGAAGTCCTCTCCTCCAGGAGACAGAGAATTCGGGGAAGAAGAAGGCGGAGGGGTAGGCAACTTTTTAAAGGACATGGTGTCCGAAGAGGAAGATGGAGTTGCGACCTGATGGGGTAGCTTCCCTTTAGTTTGCTTGACTTTGTCTGTTTTTTGAGTAGGGATTGAAGGGAAGTTCGACTTGTTGGTGCGTCGAGATCGTCCCGTTGTCTGGGGAGTAAGGAATTTGTCCATATCCGAATGAGGATGTAAAATCTATTGGCGCTGATCCTTGGGAGGTAAGCTAGGCCATGTCACTGAAGTTGAAAAATCTTAGGTGCTGATGAGAGTACAGACAGTCTGGTCCGCATCGGACTTGGCCTCCGGCTAAGTGTGGGCCTCACAAACGTGCGAGTAATAGAAAGTGGTCACTGCGAGGTGTACCGCACCGGAGGTCAATTAATCACGGTACAAAGGGCTAAATGGTGGAGAGAGAGTCACTGCTTTTTATGGAGCTCCATCGTATATTACAGTATGGAAACATGAAGTGATTGGTGGTTTGGGTTTACATAGACTGGTTGTTGGCCACCAGTACGCCAGGGGGAGAGCTTGTGGATGTTTTAGGGCACACTGAGCAAAAGCAGCTGAATTTCTGCGCTGAATCAGCGCTGAAATTTCAGCTGTTAAAATAGGTGCAAAGCTAATTTCCATTGTGTTGAATGGAAATTCTGCTCTGCAGTTCACACGGTGGAATTTCCGCACTAAATGTTCCGCGGCTAATCCGCTTTCCGCCAGAAGAATGAACATGTTCATTCTTCCGCTAGTGGAAGCCTATACAAACCAATGGGGCTCTGATTTTCAGTTTCAGCGCGGAATGCGCGCGTATTCAGCGCGTAATACAAGCGGAAATTACGCGCTGAATCAGCGCTGAAATGGGGGAAAAAAGGGGGCGGGGAGGATTCTAGTATATATTTTGGTATAGTCTAGTTTACTCGCCAAATACTCGCTGAATGCATGCGGATTCAGTGCGGATTCCTCGAGTATTCCGCGCTGAATTTGTTGAGCTGATTACGAGCTGAACACTTTCCTAGCGGAATACGCAGGGATTCTGCTTACATTCTGCTTGGAATTCAGTTGATTTCAGGCGGAAATATTTCCTCGCGTAATCCACCCCTTTTGCTCTTTGTGAACGTAGCCTTAACACAAATGTTTTTCCACTGAAAGGCCAGCATAGCGGCACAAAATGAGGTAAAAAAATGTTCAAACAAGAGCACAAGTGTTGCAATGCAATTAAACATTCGGCCAGTAGGTGGCGCTGTGTGCTTGAATACAACTGTTGGAGGAACTTTGAGTACAGTAAATGATTGGAGCCAAAGGGAGGAAAGAGAAAGATAGAAATACAGTGGTGCCTTGGATTAGGAGCATAATTCGTTCTGGGACCGCGCTTGTAATCCAAATCCACTCTTACACCAAAGCAAATTTTCCCATAAGAAATCATAGAAATGCAGACAATTGGTTCCACACCCCAAATATAATGATTTATTATTCTAGTGGACAATAGAGGCTTCCTTAGAAATGGAAGCTGAGTGATCCTAGTTGTGGTGCTGCTGTGCAAGTATTATGTTCCTGGATTAGGAGTCAGGCAGGGGAAGGCTGCTATTGTTGTTTTCCCGCACTACGCGGTGAGTAGGGGGAAGGAGGACCCCAAGATGGCCCCCAGCCATGCGGACCAGGGAGCAGGGAGGTACAGGACGCCTCGATGGTGTGTGGGGTCTGCACTGGGGGTTTGAGAGCCGAGACCCCCGATGCAGCAGCAGAGTAACTCCTGGCGATGATTGGAGTCAGGTGCGGGGACCGCTCCCTCACAGTGGAGGGCCTGGCGGCGGGAGGGTGATATGCTTACTAACCTCCCTTTAGGTGCGTGCGGTGTCGGCCCCAGCCGGTTCCGGTGAGTCTCGTGGGGTAGGAGCTGTCTGACTGCGGCCGCCGGTCTCGGCAGCATGCCGCTTGTCTTTAGTGGGGAGCCCCTTATTATGGCTCAACTGCTGCCCCTTTCTGTTCCGGGTCTTGGGTGAGCAATTTCGGGTTGAAAGTAGGGGTATTCAGGGCAAAAAACACTCTTTTTGGGTGCCTCTCAGGACGGAGCTCCAGCCCGCGCGTCTGCTTTGGTTCTCTATTCAGCCTAAATTCTAATATACAGCACAGTCCCAGCGGACAATATATCAGTCTCCTGCTGCTGCATCTGTAGTGACTGGCCTAGTCTTACTGCGTACCTGTTGTGAATTAAAAAAAAAAATCGACAGCGGTTCTGATCGCAAGCAGTTATGTAATATACTCACTTTAATTTATTTTTTAAACTATATGTCTAAATCTAAGGGTCCGTGCTCCTTTGTGACAACATTTGGTCTTTTCTCAGTTAAAAAAAAAAACCAATCACAGAAAGTCCCGGCGCTCACAGACATGGCTCGGTAATGGCTGACAGAGTTCTTTGAGCACTAAAATTCTCAAGTGTTTGTTAGGGTTAGGAATTTTTAGGAAGAGTCGAGAATTTTTCAGTGATCATGATTTGACCATTACACTTAGTTTAGATGCAGGAAAGGCCTCCGACAAGACCTCATGGCCCTTTATTCTCACCACTATTCAGTGTAGACGGTTTGGTCCTATATTCTCCCAATATATTATAGCTTATACAGAAACTGACGGCAACTCCAGATTAACAGACATAATACTTTGCCCTTCGACATCTTCACAGGAACAGCACAAGGTTGCCCCCTCTCCCCCTTCTCTCTAATCCCTCTCTCTGTCTCTTACTATACCACATACACCCTGTAACACCCTCCGCACAGTCACCACCATACTCTGTGATATTACCATGACTGCATTAGCAGAGGATGTACTTCTTATCATCAGGAACCTTCTCTCTACTCTCTCCCCTTTGTTGGGCGACCTCCAGGCTTTAGGTAATGTAGTGTCCCAGTACAGCTGAGCCACTACATCTTGTATACCACCTGTCTATAGGTGACTCAATCTGGGAGGTGTTACACTCTGGGATGATGGCTGCCTTTCTGCAATATCTCCACTTGGTGTCTCACTGGAGGGAAAAGGCTTACATTTCTTCCTTTCTGGTATGTTCCCCACCAATAGGAGGATGGTCCCAGTCACCCCTATGTAGGTCCCTTGGTTCCTGGTGGGATGGCGTCAGTCAGTTGGATGGAGACTGTAGTATTTGTGAGAGTTTGAGAGAAAGTAACTGTGCAGTGTTAAGCCCAAAGCTGGGGTAACTGTCACCTGGGTTCCATCCTGCCTACGCCAGGAATCCGTCTAACCACTCAGGACAAACCAAAACAGAGATTGATCCATAGTGGGACAAAGAACCTAAGCTGAAGTATTCCACTGATACCTGCTCAGTTTTCTCGAGGAACCTTGAGGGGTTAGCTTCTCCCAATAGTTCAAGCCTGGGACTCGTGCTATCAAAGCTGACAGTCACTGGACTTGTTTGGTAAAAGGCGGTCTTATTCTCTACTTATTCTAACCGTGAGTATGAGGTCCTCTTCTTATACAACACTAGGCTATCTTACACAACCATCCTGGCAGAGTACTGCACCAATTAGCCAAGGTCACCTAGACAGTCCCTGAAACTGAAGTCAAGCAACACTTCTGCTTCTTCTACCTTCTACTATCAGTCACTACCTCAAGCACTATCACCTGTACCTGCACCTACAAAAGATATTTCACCTGGATTGTACTGAAGTTCTCAAGTGAAGTTATCTTTACTTGGCAGAACAAGAATCCTCTTCCATCTCCTATAAGAACCCAAATCTGATTGGGGCTGGAACTTTCCAGGTGTTCGGGCATATAACATAGCAATAACCTCCAGTCCAGCTTCCTGATACCATCTGCAGTGACCAGACATGGAGGGAAGATGGATCAACCTGTCCCAACTGGATTTCATATTTTAGAATCCATGTTGAAGGCAACATCTGCCCAACCTCCCCCCCTTCCCCCTAAGTAGCCAGGTATGCCCCCTGTTTGTCCCCCTGTATGTATTTATGTGTATATATAATATATACTCTCATACACACACTGTCCCCTCGGAGCAGTGCTATATACTTACCTTTCATGTTCCAACACTGTCTCCGGCCTCACACACAGAGCGCCTGCCAGCTGAGAGCACTGCTGCTGGAATAGGCACCGAGTATAGTAAGTAGCCGGGGGGGGGGGGGGGTTCAGTGTGTCCTGCATTGGGGAGAAACCTCCTCCACCCTGACAGTATAGGTCCTGGTCCGGGGAGTTGCTGTAACGTCTCTTGTTCAGGGAGGGTAATCCAGAGAGCTGTGTGGAAGGGTCTGAGCACTTACCAAGGACGTATGTAGCCAGAGAACGGCCGGTTGGTGACGTCACTGCACCACGTGACTTATGCAGAAAATTAGAGAAAGTCATGATCTGCCCCCAGTAACGCCATGCTGGTTGGGGTCCAGCAGGTTATCAGTATGTAGGGGGTCAGTAGTCCTATTTTTTATTTGAGAAGAGTTTTAATTACTTTTACTACTAAGGACGTCATCTCCCCGGCCTCCAGCTTCTATATTCTTCTCCCTGACACTTCCTGTGGATGGGAACAGATCTGATCATTCATATTATATTACATAAAAAAGAGTAACTTTCCATGTCTGCAATATGTTTAAGCTTCTATTACTGGGAAATCAGAGAAATGGTGTTTTCTCCTTTGCAGATGATTCTACCAGGAGCTCAGGGGGACATCAGATCTCCTCAGAGGAACATATCACACAAGATACATATGAGGAGCCGTCCACTATCCCAGATACACCCTCAGCCCCTCACAGCAAAGATCTCTCATCTCATCCTGTTATACAAGTCCCATCTTCTGCTTCATCACAGCAAGCTGACATTTACAGAGAAGACGATGAACATCAAAGAGAAAATACGGGGAAGCCTCGGTTTTCATGTTCACAATGTAAAAGTATTTTTGCTCGTAAACGATATCTAAAGAGACATCAGAAAATTCACACAGAAGAGAAGCCATTTTCCTGTTCAGAATGTGGGAAATGTTTTACTCGGAAACCAGATCTTGTTAAGCATCAGCGAACTCACACAGGGGAGAAACCATTTTCGTGTGCAGAATGTGGCAAATGTTTTACTCGGAAATCAAATCTTGTTATCCATCAAAGATTCCACACAGGGGAGAAGCCATTTTCATGTTTAGAATGTGGGAAATGTTTTGCTTATAAATCAAATTTTCTTGAACATCAACAAATTCACACAGGGGAGAAACCATTTTCATGTTCAGAATGTGGGAAATATTTTACTCACAGATCAAGTCTTCTTAAACATCAACACATTCACACAAGGGACAGCCATATTCATGTTCAGAATGTGTGAAATTTTTTATTGAGAAATCAGATCTTGTTAAGCATCAGAGAACTCACACAGGGGAAAAGCCATTTTTATGTTTGGAATGTGGGAAACGTTTTATTCAGAAATCAGATCTTGTTAGGCATGGGAAAAATCACTCGGGAGAAGCCACTTTCATGTTCGGAATGTGAGAAATGTTTTAATCAGAAATCAGAACTTGTTATGCATCACAGAACTCACACAGGGGAGAAGCCATTTTCATGTTCAGAATGTGGGAAATGTTATCAAAGGAAGTCAAAACTTGTTGAACATCAAAGAATTCACACAGGAGAGAGGCCATTTTCATGCTCAGAATGTGGAAAATGTTTTACTCAGAGATCAAAGCTTGTTACCCATCAAAGAATTCACACAGGGGAGATGCCATTTTCATGTTCAGAATGTGGAAAATGTTTTACTCACAAATCGGGTCTTGTTACTCATCAAAGAATTCACACTGGGGCAAAGCCATTTTCGTGCCCAAAATGTAAAAGATGTTTTGCTCGGAAATCAGTTTTTGATAGACATCAAAGATTTCACTAAGGTGATAAGCCATTTTCATGTTTAGAATGCGGAAAATGTTTTATTGAGAAATCAGATCTTGTTAGGCATCAGAGAACTCACACAGGGGAGAAGCCATTTTCATGTTCGTAATGTGGGAAATGTTTTATTCAGAAATCAAGTCTTCTTTACCATAAAAATATTCACACAGGGGAGAAGCATTTTTTATGTTCAGTTTGTGGAAAATGTTTTAATTTGAAATCACATCTTGTGGTTCATGAAAAAAATTCACAAAAGGGAGCAGCCATTTTCCTCTTCACAATGAGGTTAATGCATATAAAGAATTCTAAATGATTATGAAGGAAAATTCTATAGTGAAAAATAGAGATGAGTGAATGTACAGTAGGAACGAAGGGAATGGCTTCTTTCCTATCTGTATTCTGCTCATCAGACTGTCGGCTTTGAAGTCTGCTTGAAAAGATGGATCCAGTCCTGGGAAACTTCTCCCAGTTTCATAGATTGCAGCCTGATGAGCAGATGTCAGATAGGAACAAAGTGATTCCCTTCATTTCTTCTGTAAATTTGCTCATGTCTAGTAGAATAGTTCTGTGTATAGTATTAGTAACTGTACTCACTGCACTTACTGACAGCAGCTCCCTGTGTACCCCATAGAGCTATAATCAGCCTCCCCTCTGCCCTTGGTGAGACTAACAATACCTTCCATAGTGTTATTATCGATTCAGTCTCCTTCCCTAAGTTCTAAGCTGCTGCTTTCTGCTGAAGACACAAAAATCTGTGTGTGAGCTTTTCTCTCTGTTGTAAACAAGTCCCTATCTGCAACTTCTGCATTACAAAGAAGCTACAGAGTTTCAGATAAAGGCTATGATGACACTAAGTAAAAGTAAGATAAAAGGTGTCGATTTATTATTTTCTGACGTCTTTTGCAAACAACGGACGTTATTTTTTAAGTTCACACCCATTTTTCCTTTTTTCACCATTCTTACTATTAAATGGTAGCCAAACCGCGAAATAAAAGATGTCAATTTCAACAGAAAAATTGTAGTGAGAACATAGCCAAAGCCTGCCAGGGACTTGTTTACATCGCCGTCTCAGAAGGGAGGGGGAGACAGAGAGAAAAGCTCTTTAGCAGAAAGTAGCAGTTTAGAACTGGGGGAAGGAGACTGAATAGATAATAAATATGGAAGGAATTGTTAGTCTCACCATGGGCAGCAACATATGAAAAGTTATGTATTAACAGAATACCCCTTCAACCCCTTAAAGGTGTACTCCAGCTAAAAGCTTTTTTCACAGTAATTGAAACATATTACATGTAATATGCTCCAATCACCTATCTGTCCCCTTCCCTATTTTTCCCCCCTCAACCCCCCACCAGGAAGTGAAGTAAACTCATTCTTACCTAATGACTATTAACCCCAGGCTGCTCTGTGGAAGCCATTTTGTGACGAGGGAGGCGGGTCTAAGCCTTGTTAGGCCAGCCTACCTTTGTTAGATGACTTAGGTTGCTCAGCTCTGATTGGCTGAACAAGATGTAAGCCATCTAACTGTTTTACAGAGACAGTTAGACATTACAGGAGACCAAGTGTATCATGGGAAAGCCCAAACCAGGAAGTAAAGAAAAAATTAAGCCACCAACTGGAGCTTCAGGGACCTGCAAACAGCGGAAAATCCAAACTGAGACAGACTCTGGAGGGAGGAGATAAATGTAAAAACTATGATTGATTGATTTTTTTTGTTTGGGGGGCTTCCATGTTTACGTAATTCACTTTACGGTAAAACTGGCATTTTTTCTTTATTCTATAGGTCAGTCTGAACACAGCGTTTTTTAACCTTTTACTATTTTTATTAGCAGTAAAACTTTTTTTTTTTTTGCAAATAGTTGTATTTAAAATGGCCGTATTGTGACTCTTATAGCGCTTTTATGTTTTCATCTACAGGGTCGTATGGGGTGTCATGTTTTGCGCCATGACCTCTAGTTTTTATTAGTAACATTTCTTGCTTTCTAGATCAGATGCATTGATCACTTTTTATAAAAAATTTTTATACATAAAATGTCATTCTAAAAAAGCAATCTCTGCGTTTTTTTACCACTTTTTGTTCATGCCGTTCACCGTGTGGGAATAGTATTGTGTTATCTTAATAGATCGGACGATTACGCACGCTACGGTATATATGTTAATTAGCTTTATTATTTTTATGTGTTTTATGTATAGAATGGGAAGGGGGGGGGGTGATTTTCACTTTTATTGGGGGAGGGGCTTTGGGACATTTTTAAAACTTTTATTGATTTTTTTTTATTTTACACTTTTTAAGACCCCTTAGGAGACTTTTACATTTATACATTAGACTACATGCACTGATCCTTGCTATGCCATAGCATAGCAGGGATCAGTGTTATCTTTGATCTTCTGATAGAGCCGGACTGTGGGCTGTGGCAGACTGAATCAGAAGATTGAAGACCTGACTGCATGGAGGAAGGTAAGAAACCTCTGGCAGTCAGGCCATGCGATTGGGACCCCCGCAGACACACTGCGGGGGTCCCGATTGGTAAGTGACCGGAGATGCTGCCGTCTCTAACACTTAAACGCTGCGATTGTGGCACGATTGCAGCGTTTAAGGGGTTAATGGCGGGCGGCCATTGAGGGTGACTGCCTGGCTGCAGAAAGCAGCCGGTCCTCACCGGCTATGGAGCGAGCTCAGCTCATGAGCCCGCTCCATAGCCCGGGACTCTGGCAGGGCCTACATTTACGTCCTCCTGTGTTAATGCCTAGGCAGTGGGGGGTGTAAATGTACGTCCCCGGTCGTTAAGGGGTTAAGTATAAATTACTATAAATATTTCTTTTGTCTTTTATCCCGCATTTTATCCCCTACAGTCATGTGATTCTTTATCTTGTGCCAGAATTTCTGTTGAAGAATTGGGGGAAAACAACCCAAAAAACACCAATATGTATATAGAAATGATGTTTTATCCCTCCTATATTAGTGTATGGGGGAAAATGTGGATAATGCAGCGTAGACTTTGGGAGCGGTAACGTCTTCTGTGTGAACTAGTCTTTAGAAATGGTAAATTACACTTGGTGAGTGGTGAGGATTTCGTCACTTCACAATGCAACATGCCCAAAGAGACCTCTGCCCGGCTCGCTGCCATCCTCCCGGGGTGATCGAACACTGGGACATCCGAATCGGTAACTGGTTCAGTATATTCTTCACTAGGTTCTACTCATAGCCCAACACGTATCAAGAGATCAAACTCTTTCTCAAGGACAAACAGCGGCCAAAGGCGACACAGAGTGACCCCGATCTCCACCATCTCTGGAGCCGGGAGACCCCCGCAGCCTCTCACACATTACATAACGGGGAATTATTGAGGATAAGAAGTGTGAAAGTTTTATGGTCCTGACAGACGTCTGGTCCATAGTTGTGATGCTGTACATATACAGCTCAGCTATGCTTTCCTTTTTTTTTTTCTAAAGAAAATGGGGGAGTATTCAGATAAAGAATCAGGAGCGAGCACTCAGTGGGCAGAATTAAAAAATGCCATATTAAAGGCAACTGGACTACATGTACGAGAAGTTAGCAAAAGTAAAAGGAAGAAGAATCCATTGTGGTTTACTAGAGAGGTTAAGGCCATTGTAAAGGAAAAAAGGCAGCGTATATGAAGTATAAGGAGACTGGAAATGAGGCTGACAGAGAGACGTATAAAATTATACAGAAGGAGGCAAAGCAAAATGGCAAAATCTGTTAAGGAGGGGAATAAAACCTTCTTCAGATATATATGTGACAGGAAGAAGAAGAATGGCTGCAGCATTACTAAAATAAGTAATGGGGAGAATACGTTTATTGATGGAGATAAAGCGGTCGCTGACTATTTGAATAGTTACTTCTGCTCAGTGTTTTCAGAAGGAGGCCTTCACAATGACAGGATGGTTGGACACAGCATTGCCTCCAGTTATATGGGTTCAGCTCCAGTATTTTCAGAGGCTGAAGTTGCAGAGGAACTTGCCCGTATAAAGTTGAATAAGGCGATGGGTCCAGATGGGATCCATCCCAGGGTTCTTAAAGAACTTGGATCTGTGATTGCTGCCCCCCTGACAGATCTGTATAACCAATCCCTGCTAACAGGAGATGTCCTCGATAATTGGAGAATGGCTAATGTTATACCAATCCATAAGAAGGGTAGTAGAGATAAGCCCAGTAACTACAGGCCAGTGAGCCTGACATCTGTAGTAGTGAAAATGATGGAAACTCTTCTAAAAAAGAAGATAATGGATCACCTAAGAATCATCAATTTGATGGATCCAAACCAGCATGGCTTTACTGAGGGCAGATCATGTCAGACTAATCTCATTGATTTCTTTTATTATGCCACAAAACTGTGCAATAAGATTGATATTCCTGGAGGTGTCAGTAATATGGAAAATGATGGGGAGGAGGAATCCTCTATTCGAGTATCACATCAGCAGTACTGTGTTGGAAAAGACTTCAGAAGAGAAGGATTTAGGGGTAGTGATTTCTGACAGCCTTAAAATTAGTCACCAGTGCAACCAGGCGGTGGGGAAAGCAAATCGTATGCTGGGCTGTATAAATATATATAATGGTATGCTGGGCTGTATATATAATGGTATGCTGGGGTGTATAGCTAGAGGTATAACCAGTAGGAAGAGGGAGATTGTGATCCCGCTGTATAGAGCTCTGGTGAGGCCACATCTGGAATACTGTGTCCAGTTCTGGAGACCTAACTCTCAAACAATCCAAAACGCCTCTTCGACACCTTTAACTCTCTTCTTAAGCCCAAAGTTCAGACACCCATCACTGACCTCTGCGCTGAAGACCTGGCCTCTTTCTTCAAAACCAAAATTGACACCATCCGTTATGACATCACCTCCCAGCCCCAAAGTCCCATAGCTCCTATAACTTCTCTCATAGATCCCCTTCCTTCTCCCACTCCCTCATCGCTCTCCTTTTTTGACCCAGCGACAGAGGAAGAAGTTGCCAAGCTCCTCTCCTCCTCTCGTCCCACTACCTGCCCTAGTGACCCTGTTCCCTCACACCTCCTCCAGTCCCTTTCTCCCGCTGTCACTACTCACCTCACCAAAATATTCAACCTCCCCCTCTCCTCTGGTATCTTTCCCTCATTCAAACACTCTATTATAACCCCACTGCCGAAAAAACATTCTCTAGACCCCTCCTGTGCAGCCAACTATCGGCCTGTTTCTAATCTCTCCTTCATCTCCAAACTCTTAGAACGTCTGGTCTATTCTCGCCTTACCCGCTCTCTAATAACTTTCTTCTTGACCCTCTTTAGTCCGGCTTCCGATCCCTTCACTCCACTGAAACTGCTCTCACCAAGGTGTCAAATGACATCCTGAAGGCCAAGTCACAGGGAAACTTCTCCTTGCTGATTCTCCTGGATCTCTCAGCAGCGTTTGACACTGTGGACCACCAGCTCCTCCTCTCCATGCTCCGCTCTATCTGTAGTATCTGACACTGTGGACCACCAGCTCCTCCTCTCCATGCTCAGCTCTATCTGTAGTATCTGACACTGTGGACCACCAGCTCCTCCTCTCCATGCTCAGCTCTCTTGGCCTCAAGGACTCTGTTCTTTCTTGGTTCTCTTCCTACCTCTCTGACCGCTCCTTCAGCGTATCCTTCTCGGGCTCTACTTCTTCTCCCTTACCTCTCTCTGTTGGGGTTCCCCAGGGATCAGTCCTGGGTCCCCTCCTCTTCTCCCTCTGTACAGTCCCCATCAGACAGACCATCAGCAGGTTTGGCCTGCAATACCATCTTTATGCTGATGACACCCAGCTATACACCTCTTCCCATGACATCTCCCCTGCATTCCTGCAAAATACTAGTGACCGTCTGTCCGCTGTCTCTAACACTATTACCTCTCTGTTCCTCAAACTTAATCTCTCTAAAACTGAACTCCTTGTATTCCCTCCCTCTAAGAAACCTAAACCCGACATCTCCCTCTCAGTCTGTGGTACTAGCATCACTCCTGTATATCAATCTCCATGTCTGGGGGTTATGCTGGACACAGATCTATCTCTTACTCCCTATATCCAAGCTCTTGCAGCTCCTGTCACCTACATCTCAGAAACCTCTCCAGAATCCGCCAATTTCTCACCACTGACACCGCTCAGACTCTGACTGTCGCCCTGATCCCTTCCCGTCTTGGCTACTATAACTCCCTACTAATCAGTCTTCCTTTCTCTAAACTCTCCGCTCTCCAGTCTATCCTGAATGCAGCAGCCAGACTCATCTTCCTCTCCAGCCGTTACACCTCCCATTCTACCTGCGCTCTACGTTCTGCTAATGATCTTACACCAACATCCTCCATAATCAGAACCTCTCACTCCGGCCTCCAGGACTTCTCTCGTGCTGCACCAGTTCTCTGGAATTTATTACCCAAAGATCTCAGACTCATTTCCAACACTCACAGTGTCAAGCACGTCCTGAAGACTCATCTCTACAGGCTTATAGTGTTCCCTAAACTTGTTCCCTTCAGTTGTCTCCCTCGCTCTATATCTCTGACGGTTCCTGCACTTTATATGTTTACTTGCAATAAGATACTGGCATTGTTACTGGCTCATCCTGTATTTCTAACTATGTGCAATGGCTGCACCATGGACAAATAAAGCACTTATGCCTGGTGTCAACCCAAATTGTGGCCTGTAAGCTCCAACTTGCAGGTCTTGTTTGTACTTTTGTTATTTTTATTTATTCTAATTATTTCACTGTGTATTATGTACCTCTGTACTGTATGCATAGAAAAAAGCGCTGCGGAATCTGTTGGCGCTATACAAATAAATTTATTATTATTATTATTACCCCACCTATAAAAGGACATTGATAAAATTGAACGGGTCGAAAGACTAGCCACAAAAATGGTGGAGGGTGTGAGGCATAAACCATATCAGGAAAGACTTAAGGATTTGAATCTGTATAGAGAAAAGAAGGGAAAGGGGGGACATGATGGAAAACTTTTAGTATCTTACAGGACAAATAAGGTTCAGGAGGAAAGTATTTTTAGTAAAAAAACTGAGCTCAAGAACAAGAGGACACAGTGAGAGGTTATCTGGGGGAAAGAGCAGAAGCAACGTGAGAAAATATTATTTTACTTAAAGAGTAAGAGTAAGGGGAGTGTTTTTAGTAAAAAACTGAGCTCAAGAACAAGAGGACACAGTGAGAGGTTAGTTGGGGGAAAGATCAGAAGCAATGTAAGAAAATATTATTTTACTGAAAGAGTGGTAGATACCTGGAACAAACTTCCAGCAGAGGTGGTTGGTAAATCTACAATAACAGAATTTAAACACGCCTGGGATAGACATATATCTATCCTAAGATAATAAGGAAGAAAATACTAAAAGGGCGGACTAGATGGACCCAGTGGTCTTTTTCTGCCGACAATCTTCTATGTTTCTATGTTTCTAAGAGTAGTAGATGCTTGGAACAAACTTCCAGCAGATGTGGTTGTTAAATCTACAATAACAGAATTCAAACATGCCTGGGATAAACATACATCTATCCTAAGATAATAAGAAGGGAAGTACTTAAAGGGCAGACTAGATGGACCCAGTGGTCTTTTTCTGCCAAGAATCTTCTATGTTTTATGTACATTACACACATACAGCTCAGCTACATGTACATTACACATATACAGCTCAGCTACATGTACATTACACATATACAGCTCAGCTACATGTACATTACACATATACAGCTCAGCTACATGTACATTACACACATACAGCTCAGCTACATGTACATTACACACATACAGCTCAGCTACATGTACATTACACACATACAGCTCAGCTACACGTACATTACACATATACAGCTCAGCTACATGTACATTACACATATACAGCTCAGCTACATGTACATTACACACATACAGCTCAGCTACATGTACATTACACACATACAGCTCAGCTACATGTACATTACACATATACAGCTCAGCTACATGTACATTACACATATACAGCTCAGCTACATGTACATTACACATATACAGCTCAGCTACATGTACATTACACACATATACAGCTCAGCTACATGTACATTACACACATACAGCTCAGCTACATGTACATTACACATATATACAGCTCAGCTACATGTACATTACACATATACAGCTCAGCTACATGTACATTACACATATACAGCTCAGCTACATGTACATTACACACATATAAAGCTCAGCTACATGTACATTACACATATACAGCTCAGCTACATGTACATTACACACATACAGCTCAGCTACATGTACATTACACATATACAGCTCAGCTACATGTACATTACACACATATAAAGCTCAGCTACATGTACATTACACACATACAGCTCAGCTACATGTACATTACACACATACAGCTCAGCCACATGTACATTACACATATACAGCTCAGCCACATGTACATTACACATATACAGCTCAGCTACATGTACATTACACACATATACAGCTCAGCTACATGTACATTACACACATACAGCTCAGCTACATGTACATTACACATATACAGCTCAGCCACATGTACATTACACATATACAGCTCAGCTACATGTACATTACACACATACAGCTCAGCTATATGTACATTACACACATATACAGCTCAGCTACATGTACATTACACACATACAGCTCAGCTACATGTACATTACACATATACAGCTCAGCTACATGTACATTACACATATACAGCTCAGATACATGTACATTACACACATATACAGCTCAGCTACATGTACATTACACACATATACAGCTCAGCTACATGTACATTACACATATACAGCTCAGCTACATGTACATTACACACATATACAGCTCAGCTACATGTACATTACACACATATAAAGCTCAGCTACATGTACATTACACACATACAGCTCAGCTACATGTACATTACACACACATACAGCTCAGCTACATGTACATTACACACAGGGCTCTGCTGCAGGCATATATAACACACATACACAGCTCTGCTCCACACACATCACACACAGACAGCTCTGCTGCATACACATCACTTCAGCTCATCCAGCACAGCAGAGTCCTGCATACACTGAGCAGCAGACCCTGATCATGTGACTCCTCCTCCATGTGACTGATCACATGACTGTGACATCATGGCAGGTCCTGGAAGCACAGGGGAAGCACACGGCTCCTGTACAGCTCTGCAGGCGGAGGGAAGGAGCTGGGGGGCAGCGGGAGGATTAACCCCTTCAGGACTGGGTAGTTTTCTGTCCTGTTTGGATACATTACTGGAGCCAGAACGTTTTTTTTCTCAGGCCTGTGCTGAGTTGTGTTATATTGTTTCCTCTTTCATCTATTCAGATTCTTCCACTCCAGGATCCTCTGCTGATATCTTCTATATAAGAGACCGACCCATCAACCATGGAGAGAGACAGAGACAAGATGGCCGAGAGGATAATAACCCTCACCCTACACATACTCTTCCTGCTTACTGGGGAGGTGAGGGATTCTGGGAGTGATGTCATCATGACATCATTCTTATCTATGGAATAACAGATGGATAGGACTGGGGAGGTGAGGGATTCTGGGAGTGATGTCATCATGACATCATTCTTATCTATGGAATAACAGATGGATAGGACTGGGGAGGTGAGGGATTCTGGGAGTGATGTCATCATGACATCATTCTTATCTATGGAATAACAGATGGATAGGACTGGAGAGGTGAGGGATTCTGGGAGTGATGTCATCATGACATCATTCTTATCTATGGAATAACAGATGGATAGGACTGGAGAGGTGAGGGATTCTGGGAGTGATGTCATCATGACATCATTCTTCTCTATGGAATAACAGATGGATAGGACTGGAGAGGTGAGGGATGGTGGGAATGGATGGAGTGATAGTAATGTGTCTCTCCATACACAGGATTACACAGTAGTGAAGAAGTCCTCTAGTGGGCGCTGTGGGGCCCCTGGGTGTGAAGGATGGGGAAGAACCCTGAGCCCAATCCCGGGGCCCCTGATACATGAGGAAATGGAGGAAGAGAAGATCCTAGAAGTCACCAACAAGATGGTGGAGCTGCTGAGTGGAGAGGTGAGACTGTGGCTGCTGGGAATGCTGGGACATTATACAGTAACACCACTGGAGGGGTGGGGGGGATGACTGTGTGATCATTGTGTGTGTCAGGTTCCTATAAGGTGTCAGGACGTGGCGGTCTATTTCTCCATGGAGGAGTGGGAGTATGTAGAAGGACACAAGGATCAGTACAAGGATGTGATGCTGGAGGATCAGCAGCCCCTCCCATCAGCAGGTAATAGACAGGACTATATACACACCTCCTCTCTGTATTATCTGGATGGAAAGAATGAATTCAGTCTCTGTATGTGTTCCCTCCAGTCAGATCCAGTAAGAGAACAGCACCAGAGAGATGTCCCCGTCCTCTTCTCCCACAGGATCAGGATCAGGTAGATGGAGATGTTCCCTATGATCTGTACATCCCACCTGACTTCTCCTACTGTCTGATGACTTTTACAATATTTCTCTCACATCTTATGAATCAGGGGGAAGATCTAATTGAGATCAATGCTGCAGGTGTGACAGTAAAAGAAGAAGAAGAGACAGATGACAGCAGTGATGAGCAGTATAAGGAGGACATCACTACAGGTAACCGCCCAGGTGAGTAGTGACCACTAAATGCAGAGAACAGTCACACCTTCTCCTCAGTCACCGGCTGTAACTATTCTGTGTGGAATATTATAAGTTCTGTGTCCTGTCAGTTTTCCAGCTATATAATCATTCAGCCTAAATTCTAATATACAGCACAGTCCCAGCGGACAATATATCACTATGAATCTCATGCTTACCGCGTACCCGTTGTTGTGATTTTTTTTTTTTTTATTGACAAGTAAAGTCAGAAATAATAAAGCATACAATACAGAAAACATCTCACAGTAATGGTAACATGGCATATAGCATCAGTGGTACAAATCCCAGATATATGATGGTTAAACAACAACCAAGTTACAATATCACAGTTTAAATTGTCCAACAGTAATCTGCTCCTCACTCCAGCAGTGCAGGCCGCACAGGAAAAGCAGTTATGTAATATACTCACTTTTATATTAATTTATTTTGTATAATTATATAGTTACATGCGGCCGAGCTGTGCTCCGTGTTCCATGATATTTGGTCTTTTCTCAAAAAAAGAGACCAAACACAGAAAGTCCCAG
Organism: Dendropsophus ebraccatus; assembly: GCF_027789765.1. Taxonomy (NCBI): domain Eukaryota; kingdom Metazoa; phylum Chordata; class Amphibia; order Anura; family Hylidae; genus Dendropsophus; species Dendropsophus ebraccatus. Next base: position 189,961,065 of record NC_091456.1, on the reverse strand, counting down.
CGCTCACAGACATGGCTCGGTACTGACTGACAGTAGAGTTCAGTGAACACTATAATGCTGGAGTGCTTGTTAGTAGAATCGATTTTTTTAATGCCCGAGTATATGACCCCTCGTGACCTTTGACCATTATACTTAGTTTAGATGCAGGAAAGGCCTCCGACAAGACCTCATGGCCCTTTATTCCCACCACTATTCAGCGTAGACGGTTTGGTCCTATATTCTCCCAATATATTATAGCTTATACACAAACTGACCGCAACTCCAGATTAACAATTATCCGACTTAAGGGACAACTCCGACGCTGATTAAAAAGAACAAGAACAATCACAAACATAGTTTTTACACTTACCATCCTTCCTGAGTCAATGTTTGAATTTCCCGCTGTTTGCAGGTCCCTGAAGCTCCAATTGGTGTCTTCATTTCTTCTTCACTCCCTGGTTTGTCTAAGCCCCGCCCCCAACACACACAAACGCTCCTCTCTCTCTTTCTTTTCAAGTTGTGATCTGCCCCCAGTAACGCCATGCTGGTTGGGGTCCAGCAGGTTATTGGTATGTAGGGGGTCAATAGTCCTATTTTTTGACTACCATCTGTATGCTGACGACAGCCAGCTATACTCCTCTTCCCGTTACATTATCCCTGTCTCTCCGTTCTCTCTAACACTATGACCTCTCCGTTTCTCAAACTTAATCTTTCTTAAACTGAACTCCTTGTATTCCCTCCCTCTAACCAACCCAATTCCGACATCTCCCTCTTACTCTGTGATACTAGCATCACTCCTGTGCATCAAGCTCCATGTCTGGGGGTTATGCTGGACTCAGATCTATCTCTTACTCCCTATATCCAAGCTCTTGCAGCTCCTGTCACCTACATCTCAGAAACCTCCCAGAATCCGCCAATTTCTCACCACTGACACAGCTCAGACTTTGACTGTCATCCTGATCCCTTCCCGTCTTGGCTACTGTAACTCCCTACTAATCGCTCTTCCTTTCTCTAAGCTCTCCCCCCTCCAGTCTATCCTGCATGCAGCAGCCAGACTCATCTTCCTCTCCAGCCGTTACACTGATGTCTCCCCCTGAACCAGTCACTCTCACCCATAAAGCTCTCCACAACTCTGCCCCTCCATACATCTCCTCCCTCATCTCCACCTCCCATCCTACCCGCGCTCTACGTTCTGCTAATGATCTTACACTAACATCTTCCATAATCAGAACCTCTCACTCCGGCCTCCAGGACTTCTCTCGTGCTGCACCAGTTCTCTGGAATTCATTACCCAAAGACCTCAGACTCATTTCCAACACCCACAGTGTCAGACATGTCCTGAAGACTCATCTCTACAGTGTTATAACATTCCCTAATCTTGTCTTCCCTCTGCTATCCCCTCGCCTTCTACCTTATATCTCCTCTTGTTCCATGTATGTTTTACCTGTACTCAGACATTGGTGGGTGACTGGCTCACCCAACACTTATAGACATTTTCTGACTATGTATAATGGCTGGACCATTGGCAAATAAAGCACTTATTGCGTCTTGTCCCCCCCCCCCCCCCCCCCAGTCCTCTTAGTCTGTAAGCTCTCGCCAGCAGGTCTCTCACCCCCTTTGTATCTGTATTTATATATTTTAATGTAAATGTGTAAATGTAACCTCTGTATTCTGTGTGTGTTTAAGAAAAAAATAGCTGAATCTGTTGGCGTTATACAGATATATTGTTTTTTTTATTTGAGAAGAGTTTTTTATTTTTATTTTAACTTTTAAGGACGTCACCTACCCGGCCTCCAGCTTCTAGATTCTTCTCCCTGACACTTCCTGTGGATGGGAACAGATCTGATCATTCTTATTATGTTACATAAAAAAGAGTAACTTTCCATGTCTGCAATATGTATAAGCTTCTATTACTGGGAAATAAGAGAAATGGTGTTTTCTCCTTTGCAGATGATTCTACCAGGAGCTCAGGGGGACATCAGATCTCCTCAGAGGATCATATCACACAAGATACATATGAGGAGCTGTCCACTATCCCAGATACACCCTCAGCCCCTCACAGCAAAGATCTCTCATCTCATCCTGTTATACAAGTCCCATCTTCTGATCCATCACAGCAAGCTGACATTTACAGAGAAGACGATGAACATCAAAGAGAAAATACAGGAAAGCCTCAGTTTTCATATTTACAATGTGGAAAATATCTTACAGGACAGAAGGCAGTTTCATGTTCAGAATGTGGGAAATGTTTTAATCTAAAATCAGATCTTGTTAAGCATCAGAGAATTCACACAGGGGAGAAACCATTTTCATGTTCTGAATGTGGGAAATGTTTTAATCAGAAATCAGTTCTTGTTACGCATAGGAGAACTCACACAGGGGAGAAACCATTTTCATGTTCAGAATGTGACAAATGTTTTAATCATAAATCCAATCTTGTTAAACATCAGAGAATTCACACAGGGGAGAGGCCATTTTCATGTCCGGAATGTGGGAAATGTTTTAATCAGACTTCAGATCTTGTTAAGCATCTGAGAATTCACACTGGAGAGAAACCATTTTCATGTTCAGAATGTGGCAATTATTTTACTCGGAAATCAGCTCTGGTTAAGCATCAGAGAATTCACACAGGGGTAAGACCATTTTCATGTTTGGAATGTGGAAAATGTTTTATTGAGAAATTTGCTCTTGCTAGGCATCAGAGAACTCACACAGGGGAGAAGCCATTTTTATGTACGGAATGTGAGAAATGTTTTCATCGGAAAGCAGACCTTGTTATACATCAAAAAAGTCACGCAAGAGAAGCCATTTTCATGTTCTGAATGTGGGAGATGTTTCAATTGAAAAACTAACAGGGAGAAGCCATTTTCTTGTTCACAATGAGGTAAATGAATATAAAGAATTCTAAATGATTATGAAGGAAAATCTGCATTTTATAGTAAAATAGTTCAGTGTATAGTATTAGTAACTGTACTCACTGCACTTACTGACAGCAGCTCCCTGTGTACCCCATAGAGCTATAATCAGCCCCCCCTCCTCCAGGCTGTGCCGTCCTGCTTTGTGGTGATTCTGTCCATAAGATGGCCGTGCCCATGCCCCTCCCCCAGTGTCCATAGATATATACAGGCTTAATGGGCCACAAATAACACATTTTGGACACTATAAGACACATAGAGGATGGAGGTAATAGAGAGGAACAGCTGGAGGGGAAAGAGGATAGAAGTGAGAAGTGTTGTGTGCAGGAGATGGTGTCATACTACCTGCTGGACCTTTATTCCATTCATCATATGGAAACAGTGACTACAAACATAAGGGAACAATCCTAAAGCCTGGATAAAAAAGAAATAATTCTATCAACATAAACTGCTAAAAAAATATAAAGGAAACCCTCAGATAACCCCTCCTAGGTCTGAGGGAATGAAATCTTCTCAGTGATACTTTGTTCTGTATGAAGCTGAATGTGCTGACAACAAAATCCCACAATCATCATCACTGGAAATCCCCTGTATTACCCAATGGCGGCCTGGATTACAGTGGGAAAACGCCCTCCAGGCTGATCCAACTTTGCTGTAATGTCTTTAACCCCTTAAGGACCGGGCCAATTCCTATTTTTGCACTTTCATTATTTCTTCCTTGTGCTTAAAAGGCCATAGCGCTTGTATTTTTACATCTAGAGACCCACATGAGACCTTATTTTTTGCGCCACTTATTGTACTTTGTAATTACAGGCTTAATTTTTTTCATTATTATTATTTGGGGAGGTTTCGTGTTTACACTGTTCGACCTAGGGTAAAACTGACTTGTTGTTCATGTTCCTCTAGTTAGTACAATTACAACAATATGTAAATTGTGTAACTTTTATCTTATTTGGTTGTTTTTAAAAAATTAAAACCTTTTTAAAAAATAAACTTTCTTTAAAATTGCTCTATGACCATCAGAAAGCTCAGTGTGCGTAGCCGGGACTTCCGGCACAGGGAGTGCATGTTAGAGACGCTCCCTGCACCGGAAGTACCGGCCCCGTCGCACACTGAGCTTCCTGATGTGTGCGCCGGCCGGGAATCCCCGGGACACCCCCAGGGAGCGGAGCAGCAGCCGGGGAGAAGAGAGCAGCGATAGGGGAACAATGTTAGGTGGATAAGGGGGATAACAGGGGGGGGGCATGTATAAGGGGGATAACGGGGGGACCATCTATAAGGGGGATAACTGGGGGGATAACGGGGGGCATGTATAAGGGGGATAACAGGGGGGCATGTCTAAGGGGGATTATTAGGGGGGATTATATAAGGGGACCATTTATAAGGGGGATAACGGGGCATGTATAAGGGGGCCATCTATAAGGGGGATAGCGGGGGCATGTATAAGGGGGCCATCTATAAGGGGGATAGCGGGGGCATGTATAAGGGGGATTATTAGGGGGGATTATATAAGGGGACCATTTATAAGGGGGATAACTGGGGGCATGTATAAGGGGACCATCTATTAGGGGGATAACTGGCGGGGGCATGTATAAGGGGGACCATCTATTAGGGGGATAACGGGGGGATGTATAAGGGGGATTATTAGGGGGACCATCTATAAGGGGCATAACGGGGGCATTTATTAGGGGGACCATCTTTAAGGGGCATAACAGGGGGGCATGTATAAGGGGAATATTAGGGGGGCCATCTATAAGGGGGATAACGGGGGCATCTATAAGGGGGATATTAGGGGGGCCATCTTTAAGGGGGACAACACAGGGAGGGGGGCATCTATACATGGGACATCATAAAGGGGAATTTATAAGGGGGACAACACAGGAGGCATCTATAAGGGAGAATACACAGGGGGGCCATCTATATGAGGGAATACACAGAGGGGGGCATCTATAAGGAGGCAGAGGGGGCATATACTATAAGTAGGCTACATAGAGTCAGCCTACCCACTATATGAGGGTGTAAAGGGGCCAATACAGATGTGCAGTGTGTAGAGAGATGAGGATGGTGCCAGAGTGAGGAGCCTATTATGTTTGTCTGGCAGATTCTGTGGATTCGTGGCTCGGAGAAGTTCTCATAACGGCCCAGGGCAGATGGAGAAGAAGATGAAAAGGGAAGAACTCTGATCAGAGAAGACGTCCCCTGTGAGTCACTTGATGTATCTGCACTGTAATGTATATGGTGTACGGAACCTGTATACAGTTGGGTACCTCTATATGACTGGATGAGGTGATAGTGATATGTGTACAGTGGATGTTAATCAGTAGCAGCGATGGTGTTAGTATGTGGCGGTATTATTTGTTACTTGTTATCTGGTACTGTGTTATTGGATTTAGTATACTTTTGGTCAGTAACAAAATGGTGGTGATGGTAGTGGTTGTGGTAGTAATATTTCCCCCGTGTATACTGGTAATATTGGTCACAGTATACAGGATTTGGTCAGTAACAATATGGTAGTGATGGTTGTGGTGTGGAGGTAATATTTCCCCCGTGTATACTGGTAATATTGGTCACAGTATACAGGATTTGGTCAGTAACAATATGGTAGTGATGGTTGTGGTTGTGGTAGTAATATTTCCCCCGTGTATACTGGTAATATTGGTCACAGTATACAGGATTTGGTCAGTAACAATATGGTAGTGATGGTTGTGGTGTGGAGGTAATATTTCCCCCCGTGTATACTGGTAATATTGGTCACAGTATACAGGATTTGGTCAGTAACAATATGGTGGTAATATGTGTGGTAATAATATTTCCCTCCTATATACTGGTATCATTGGCAATATCAGTCTTGGTATACTGTATTTGGTCAGTAACAGTATGGTGGTAATATGTGTGGGGATATCTGCTCTTTATATACTGGTGTTATTGGTAGCTGTATGACCTATGTATATAAGTATACAATCCAACATGCAAGAAACAGTGTACCGGCACTAATCAGTCGCACTACTGGTAATAATGGGCATAAATTCAGCTGGTTGCCTATGTAACGGGGGGGGGGGGGGGGGGGGGCTCTCATGGAAATGCAGTAACAGCAAAAATATATAATTCCAACAGTAGAGAGAGGAGAGAAAGCACTCGCTGTTTAAAAATCTTCTTTATTGGAATAATTCTTAAAACATCGTGCAGAGTGTGTAGCAGTCGACGGAGGACGCCATACAGCAGCTGACAGTGTAACAGCCGTTTCACGCGCGCATGCGCGCTTCCTCAGACACTTCTTCACTCGCTCACCTGTGAACCTAAATAGCTTCCTAGGTCACAGGTGAGAGAACGTAACCAAGTGTAATAAAACTAGACACCTCTTTATATCTGTGAAGGTACAGATTCTGTTATGGTTAACTTGGACAGAGAATTATAAGAACATACTCAGATCGATACGTTCGTTAAGATCACATTCACTTTGTGCGTTAGTTTGCAGGAGGAGCTTTGCTTCTTTTTTGTAATACTAACCTATTAGTGTCTGCCATTTTTTTGGAAAACACGTGTAAGTCCCATAAATTTAAGGTGGCGGACAACGCCTTTGTGCATCTCATTTATATGCTGTATTAAACGGGGAACACTTTTTTTTTGTTCTTCTAGATCTTATGTGTTTTGTTAAGGGGTCTGGTGGTTTTACCGACATAAAATACACCACAGCTACAAAGGATAGCGTATACAACATTTTTTGTTCTACAGCATATCATATCTGTAATCCGGGAAAAGACTCCTCCCAACGTTACACTTTTGCAATTACGGCAGTATTCACACCAGTTGCAGTTGCCGCATTTGTAGTTACCAGTAGGCATAGTTGTAGTAGGGATGCACGATGCACCGAAATTTCAGGCAAAAAAAGCGGTTCGGTACCAGGATTTCCTGGTATCGATACTTTATGTTAAAGCTGCACTATTTGGCAGCTTAATATAAAGTATAGCGCAGAGAACACGTCCGGCGGCTATCTGAGCGCCGTCCGTGTTCTCTGTATGCCTCTCACTGCCCCCTGCGGTCACCTCCGCTGCTCTACCTCCGCTCCCATTGGCGCCAATTTTAAATAGCCGGCACTTTGCGATCGCTAGTGCCGACTATGTAAGTGTACAGATGCCGCTGTCACAACTGACAGCGGCATTTACCCCTCCTGAGCCCGCTCCATATACAGCAGGGGTCGGCCACTATGTGTAACAGACCCCCGCTGCCGGTGTCTCTCTGATAATAGAGTCTGGCTCGGCCACACTCTTATATTAGGGAAATGATTTATGCTGAAGAGTCGGAGCTGAACGGAGGTATCCGAGGCTGAAGAGGGAGAGCGGGAGGTCCGGGAGAGGAAGACGGAGAAGGCTGGAGGTGGGGGAGGCTGAAGAGGGAGAGCGGGAGGTCCGGGAGAGGAGGACGGAGAAGGCTGGAGGTGGGGAAGGCTGAAGAGGAAGAGCGGGGGTCCGGGAGAGGAGGACGGAGAAGGCTGGAGGTGGGGGAGGCTGAAGAGGGAGAGCGGGAGGTCCGGGAGAGGAAGACGGAGAAGGCTGGAGGTGGGGGAGGCTGAAGAGGGAGAGCGGGAGGTCCGGGAGAGGAAGACGGAGAAGGCTGGAGGTGGGGGAGGCTGAAGAGGGAGAGCAGGAGGTCTGGGAGAGGAGGACGGAGGAGAAGGGGGACATGTGAGGATCCAGCCGGTTGGCAGGTGGGGGAGGTGGGCCAGGGCTGTGAGGAGCCGACATCAGCATAAGTAGTGTATAGCAGAGCTGACTAAGTAGTATATAGCAGAGCTGGCAAAGTAAGTAGTGTATAGCAGAGCTGGCTAAGTAAGTAGTGTATAGCAGAGCTGGCAAAGTAAGTAGTGTATAGCAGAGCTGGCAAAGTAAGTAGTGTATAGCAGAGCTGGCAAAGTAAGTAGTGTATAGCAGAGCTGGCTAAGTAAGTAGTGTATAGCAGAGCTGACTAAGTAGTGTATAGCAGAGCTGGCTAAGTAGTGTATAGCAGAGCTGGCTAAGTAGTGTATAGCAGAGCTGGCTAAGTAGTGTATAGCAGAGCTGGCTAAGTAAGTAGTGTATAGCAGAGCTGGCTAAGTAAGTAGTGTATAGCAGAGCTGACTAAGTAGTGTATAGCAGAGCTGGCTAAGTAGTGTATAGCAGAGCTGGCTAAGTAGTGTATAGCAGAGCTGGCTAAGTAGTGTATAACAGAGCTGGCTAAGTAGTGTATAGCAGAGCTGGCTAAGTAGTGTATAGCAGAGCTGGCTAAGTAAGTAGTGTATAGCAGAGCTGACTAAGTAGTGTATAGCAGAGCTGGCTAAGTAGTGTATAGCAGAGCTGGCTAAGTAGTGTATAGCAGAGCTGGCTAAGTAGTGTATAACAGAGCTGGCTAAGTAGTGTATAGCAGAGCCGGCTAAGTAGTGTATAGCAGAGCCGGCTAAGTAGTGTATAGCAGAGCCGACTAAGTAGTGTATAGCAGAGCCGACTAAGTAGTGTATAGCAGAGCCGACTAAGTAGTGTATAGCAGAGCTGACTAAGTAGTGTATAGCAGAGCTGGCTAAGTAGTGTATAGCAGAGCTGGCTAAGTAAGTAGTGTATAGCAGAGCTGGCTAAGTAAGTAGTGTATAGCAGAGCTGACTATGTAGTGTATAGCAGAGCTGACTATGTAGTGTATAGCAGAGCTGATTAGTGTATAGCAGAGCTGGCTAAATGATGGTAGGGGCTGGGAGTTACCTGTTGCTGCTTCCTCGTCAGTCCCGGTAACCCCCACCCCCGTCCCGCCCGCGATGGGGGCGAGGCTTCCTGTCATGGAGGCGGAGCCTACCAGGTCAGCCGAGGAAGCAGGAGCAGGTAAGCCCCAGCCCCTATCATAACCCCCCCATGGAGATCGCACTGCATCCGCCCCAGGAAGGAGGGGCGCACTTAACCCCCTTCCTTGCTGGTGCAGGTGCAGTGCCAGAACAGTCTGGTCCCCAGGGGGTTAAGTCCCTGGGAGCCAGACTGTAACTCCCATGCCCATGCTGAAGGTCACCCAGCTTTCCCAGGGTCCTGTAAGGGTTAACCTTAAAGGATGCTGGGAAAGATGGGTGATCTCCAGCATGGGCATGGGAGTTACAGTCTGGCTCCCAGGGGGTTAACCCCTTACTTGCTGTTTGTTTTTGCTTGTGTTTCTTTCTTTTTTTTTTTCCAGATACCGACATGCAGAGGATTACGCGGATTAGTTTGGACTACGTCAATGACCGGCGGAGTTTAATGTTCAATAAAATGGTCAATGAGGGGTGTGGTTTTTTTTTTTATTTGAATAAAAAAAAATGTCTAGGTGTGTTGTGTTTTCTTTCATTACTTTATAGACTTAGTAGTGGGAGCCGTCTAATAGACGGAATCCATTACTAAGTCGGGGCCTAGTGTTAGCCGGTATAAAATGGCTAACACTAACCCCCTATTATTACCCCAGTACCCAATGCCACCAGGGGTACTGGGAAGAGCCGGGTGCCAGTGGTCCCGGAGCGTCAAAATTGGCGCTCCTGGACCGGGCGGCAGCAGGCTGGTAAGATTTAGGCTGGGGAGGGCCTAAACCAATGGCTCTTCCCACCCTGGTGTTACCAGGCTGCTGTCGCTTGTTTTTTTACCCGGCTGGTTATGAAAATAGGGGGGACCCTATGCGGGTTTTTTTTATTATTATTTATTTATTTAAAGAAAAAAAAAAAAAAACGCGTAGGGTCCCCCCTATTTTCATAACCAGCCGGGTTAAAAACCAAACGACAGCAGCCTGGTAACACCAGGGTGGGAAGAGCCATTGGTTTAGGCCCTCCCCAGCCTAAATCTTACCAGCCTGCTGCCGCCCGGTCCAGGAGCGCCAATTTTGACGCTCCGGGACCACTGGCACCCGGCTCTTCCCAGTACCCCTGGTGGCATTGGGTACTGGGGTAATAATGGGGGGTTAGTGTTAGCCATTTTATACCGGCTAACACTAGGCCCCAACTTAGTAATGGATTCTGTCTATCAGACAAGTCTATAAAGTAATGAAAGAAAACACAATACACCTAAACATTTTTTTTATTCAAATAAAAACACCCCCACACCCCTCGTTGACCATTTTATTGAACAGTAAAGTCCGCCGGTCATTGACGTAGTCCAAACGAATCCGATGCAATCCTCTGCATACCAGTATCTGGAAAGAAAGGGAGAAGAGAATGCTCATTACCCAGGAGGCAAACCAGGGCCAATGAGATGATTTAGAGACAATTCTGAGACAAACAAATCAGCACCACAGAAAATAGACCAGGCTTATCTGTGATAGTAAATTGCACTTTAAATAGACCAGTCTATTCTTACCAAAGCAGAAATAGACCACACCTAAAAAAATCCCCTGTTAATAAATCTCCCCCATAATCTCCATATAGTTTTCACTTTCTCCTCTCTGCGCCTTCTTTATACTCTTGTTTCACACTTTTTCTTTCACGTTTTTGGTAGCACGTCCCTGCACTTTTAGGAGCAGGCCTAACAGTTTTTATCACACACACACACAAAATTTTTTTTTTTACACACGCATTTCACATACACACATGCATTATTAGTTCACTTCATACATATTTGTTATACTCTATCACATATTACTTATTCTTAGGATACATTCTCACATTACATCTGTTGTCCAATACTTCCTCTAGCTGTTTTTTTTTTTTTTCTTCTTTGTCTTTTCTTCTTCTTCTTGTCTTTTGTCGGATATACTTACCTTCCATGTTCCATTAGTATACTTTGAATGCATGTATGGTACCCTAATATCGGAGATGTTCGTGGATCCTTAGTTATTTCTATCTGTTCATCTATATTACTAATGTTATTCCTGTATCTTTTCAGGAGTAATAACCATGTTTCACCTCCATATGATGTCCCCAGTTATTGAGGAAACTCCATATTTGACCTCTTTTAGCAGTCTGGATCAATGGTCTCATCTAGAGATGAGTGATCCGAGTTCGGGTTTGAGTCCATCCGAACCTGAACGTTCGTCATTTGATTAGCAGTGGCTGCTGAACTTGGATAAAGCCCTAAGGTTGTCTGGAAAACATGGATATAGCCAATGACTATATCCATGTTTTCCACATAGCCTTAGGGCTTTATCCAACTTCAGCAGCCACCGCTAATCAAATGCCGAAAGTTCGGGTTCGGATGGACTCCAGCATGCCCGAGGTTCGCTCATCTCTAGTCTCATCATTAACAACATGGGACCTAAATACAAGATGCCATTATTGTTATGACACTTTTTGGAATCTTGATGGACATTACTTATGGATTTCTGCCCATGTTTGTTCGGTGGCGCCCCTCTGGCCTCTGGGCCAGCTTTCCCTCTATCTCTGCGAGATATGGTCTTAGCTCTCTGTTAGGGTTCCCGCCTACTTTTTCACTTTTTTTTATTCATTTTTCACTATGTATTTTTTTATTTTTTACTTTTATTTTTCATCTTACTTTTATTCACTAATATACTATATATATATATATATATATATATATATATATATATATATATATATATATATATATATTATGACACTTACTCTTGATTCTTGTTTCTTATCATGTGATCGGTCACATGATATGCCCTAAACGGTATTCAAATATATTTTAAAATTCACTTGTGTTTCTAGTAAGTTTAGAGATAAACTATATATAATAATATTCAGTAATTTCCTTTAGGCTGTGGAACCCGTTATGTCGCTATATTATTTATGTATTGGATAGTGATTATATTATGATTTGTCCATTGAGTTTTATATAAGGCCAAGTATACAATATAAAAATAAGCATGTATAGTATTGCTACGTAGTTGTAAATGATTGATTATTGTGATTATTGTTTCTGAATTCATTCTAGAATATACTAACATGGCGGCTGGTTATGTCTTGCATAAGTGCCGTTATTTAGAATATAAACTGGGTATCATTGTATATGAATGCACTCAAATTACACCAATATGGCGGGAGGCTGGCATTGGGTGGCGCTTGTTGCAAGTGATTCTTAACATATATAAGACCATATTCAGCACAATATCCTTGTCCCTGACGAAGTCGCATTGCGCGATACAACGCGTTGGGCTGGCTTACTCCATCTGACCTCTCCATATAGACTGCGGTGCAGGTTGTATTACTTATTGGCGCTTGTATTGTATGCACTGTGGCACTTTTTTTGCATGTAGAGTAAGAGTGCAGGATATTATGTACTGTATTTCCCTGCATTTCCCTGCACTCCATATCCATATGCATCAGCTTGTCATTTGTTTTCCTCCATTCAGGGATTAAGGCAGTATACTACTGCCACCTTGTGGACAGAGGGATTAGTGCAGCTTATTTTGGCTAGCACTATGTATGTATGTTTTTAAATGTTTTTATGTCTTTTTTCTGCTTCAATAAAATTACATTTTTGATATATTATTTAGGTGTGCTGGTTTAGTGCTTTCTTTTCTTTTTCTTCATACTGTGATTTGTTCTAGCACTATAGCTCCTATACCCAGGCCTGTATTTAGAGTTCATGTTCCCCCCCGAAACTGGCTGGTTACATGCATGATATATACCCTGGCACTTGTGTGCCGCTCTGCTTGATGCCCGCTATTCTCAAACAGACGTGATGGAGGAAAGAAGGAGACCGGGGACGTCTTAGTTTGGGGACCACTTCTGTCCAGTGTCGGACTTGGGGCCCACCAGAGGAAATGATCCTTGGGGCCACCAATATAGAACCAGTGAGACACGACATGCTGACCCGTCCTCTCCTGGATTCATCTGTATCTGTGACAAATCCCTTTTTCAGTCGAACTAAAACGCTCGGAACCCCCTCTATTTATACAGCTCTCAGGTTATGCTGGGAGTTGTAGTCTCTGAGAGGACAACCCTATAATAAATCACTGGTGTGCAGAGTCTCCTGGTGGCTGCAATCTGTGGGTGACATCAGCCCTGAAGGTCCAGCAATACATCTGTCTACACTGTACTACAACTCCCAGCATATGCTGAGGGCTGCAGACTGTCAGTACATGCTGGGAGTTGTAGTGCCTGCAGCTGTTGTAGTTGGGTCCTGGATGCTTTGTGGGAGATCAGAATACATAGATCTGTGGGGGCTCAGTGCAGGTAAGTGACCCCAGAACATCACTAATAAGATATAGGGGGAGATGTTTTAGTTCTATCCCCTATTAGTGATGTTCTGGGGTCACTTCCCTGCACTGAGCCCCCACAGATCTATATATTCTTATATGTCACAAAGCATCCAGTGTATGATGCACCTAGGACCCAACTACAAGAGCTGCAGGCACTACAACTCCCAGCATGTACTGACAGTCTGCAGCCCTCAGGATATGCTGGGAGTTGTAGTGCCTGCAGCTCTTGTAGTTGGGTCCTAGTTTAAAAGTTTGCGCTAGTGTACTGTAGTGACCGCAGGGCTGTGTCAGTACACTACTGCAAACAATACACTGACCCAATGGTACACAGGCTCTGCACACTATAGAAGTGATTACAGTGCAGTTACTAATGACTCATAGGTGACGTCTTCTCCGATTGGCGTCGCTCACTTTTTTGCTTTCTTCTCCATCTGGCGCAGCCATCATGAAGACTTCTCCGACCACAACTCCTCTGCAGGCGGGCAGCTGGGGTGACGGTGAGGGGGAGCAGCTAGGGGTGGCAGGGGCAGGGGGAGAAGCTGGGGAGGCAGAGGGAGCAGCTAGGGTGGCTGGGAGAAGATGGGGGGTGCTGGGGGTGCAGGAGGAGAGGCTGGGGGGTGCAGGGGGAGAGGCGGGGGGTGCAGGGGAGAGGCTGGGGGGTTGCTAGGGAAGAGGCTGGAGGGGTGCTGGGTGAGAGGCTGGGGGGTGCTAGGGGAGACGCCGGGGGTGTGTGTGTGCTGGGGGTGCAGGAGGAGAGGTTGGGGGTGCAGGGGGAGAGGCTGGGAGTGCAGGGGGAGAGGTGGAGGGGTGCAGAGGGAGAGGCTGGGGGGTGCTAGGCGAGAGGCTGGGGGGCTGCTGGGGGAGAGGCTGGGGGAGAGGCTGGGGGGTGCAAGAGGAGAGGCTGGGGGAGAGGCTGGGGGGATGCTGGGGGAGAGGCTGGGGGTGCAGGGGGAGAGGTTGGGGGTGCAGGGGAGAGGCTAGGGGTGCAGGGGGAGAGGTGGAGGGGTGCAGAGGGAGAGGCTGGGGGTGCTAGGCGAGAGGCTGGGGGGCTGCTGGGGGAGAGGCTGGGGGGCTGCTGGGGGAGAGGCTGGGGGGGTGCTGGGGGAGAGGCTGGGGGGTGCAAGAGGAGAGGCTGGGGGGTGCTAGGCGAAAGGCTGGCGGGGTGCAGGGGGAGAGGCTGGGGGGATGCTGGGGGAGAGGCTGGGGAGATGCAGAGGGGGAGGCTGGGGGGTGCTAGGCGAGAAGCCGGGGGGCTGCTGGGGGAGAGACTGGGGGGATGCTGGGGGAGAGGCTGGGGGGCTGCTGGGGGAGAGGCTGGGGGGCTGCTGGGGGAGAGGCTGGGGGGTGCTGGGGGAGAGGCTGGGGGGTGCAAGAGGAGAGGCTGGGGGGTGCAGGGGGAGAGGCTTGGGGTGCAGGGGGAGAGGCTGGGGGGTGCAAGAGGAGAGGCTGGGGGTGCAACAGGAGAGGCTTGGGGTGCAGGGGGAGAGGCTGGGGGTGCAGGGGGAGAGGCTGGGGGGTGCAAGAGGAGAGGCTGGGGGTGCAACAGGAGAGGCTTGGGGTGCAGGGGGAGAGGCTGGGGGTGCAGGGGGAGAGGCTGGGGGGTGCAAGAGGAGAGGCTGGAGGTGCAAGAGGAGAGGCTGGGGGTGCAGGGGGAGAGGCTGGGGGTGCAGGGGAGAGGCAGGAGGGAGAGGCTGGAGGGGTGCAGAGGGAGAGGCTGGGGGTGCTAGGCGAGAGGCTGCGGGGCTGCTGGGAGAGAGGCTGGGGGGGTGCAGGGGGAGAGGCTGGGGGGTGCAGAGGGAGAAGCTGGGGGGTTGCTGGGGGAGAGGCTGGGGGTGTAGGAGGAGAGACTAGGGGGTGCAGAGGGAGAGGCTGGGGGGATGCTAGGGGAGAGGCTGGGGGGATGCTGGTAGAGAGGCTGGAGGGATGCTGGTGGGATGCTGGGGGAAAGGCTGGGGGAGAGGCTGGGGAGAGGCTGGGGGGGTGCAGAGGGAGAGGCTGGGGGGTGCTAGGCGAGAGGCTGCGGGGCTGCTGGGAGAGAGGCTGGGGGGTGCAGGGGGAGAGGCTGGGGGGTGCAGGGGGAGAGGCTGGGGGGTGCAGAGGGAGAAGCTGGGGGGTTGCTGGGGGAGAGGCTGGAGGTGTAGGAGGAGAGACTAGGGGGTGCAGAGGGAGAGGCTGGGGGGATGCTAGGGGAGAGGCTGGGGGGATGCTGGTAGAGAGGCTGGGGGGATGCAGAGGGAGAGGCTGGGGGAGAGGCTGGGGGGATGCAGAGGGAGAGGCTGGGGGAGAGGCTGGGGGGATGCAGAGGGAGAGGCTGGGGGGATGCTGGGGGAGAGGCTGGGGGGGTGCAGAGGGAGAGGCTGGGGAGAGGCTGGGGGGATGCAGAGGGAGAGGCTGGGGGGGTGCTGGGGGAGAGGCTGGGGGGTGCTGGGGAGAGGCTGGGGGGATGCAGAGGGAGAGGCTGGGGGGATGCAGAGGGAGAGGCTGGGGAGAGGCTGGGGGGATGCAGAGGGAGAGGCTGGGGGGGGTGCTGGGGGAGAAGCTGGGGGGATGCAGAGGGAGAGGCTGGGGGGTGCTGGGGGAGAGGCTGGGGGGATGCTGGTGGGATGCTGGGGGAAAGGCTGGGGGGGATGCTGGGGGGGTGCAGAGGGAGAGGCTGGGGGGATGCTGGGGGAGAGGCTGGGGGTGCTGGGGGAGAGGCTGGGGGGTGCAGAGGGAGAGGCTGGGGGGGTGCTGGGGGAGAGGCTGGGTGGGTGCTGGGGGAGAGGCTGGGGGAGAGGCTGGGGGGGTGCAGAGGGAGAGGCTGGGGGGGTGCTGGGGGAGAGGCTGGGGGGTGCTGGGGGAGAGGCTGGGGGGTGCAGAGGGAGAGGCGGGGGGGGTGCTGGGGGAGAGGCTGGGTGGGTGCTGGGGGAGAGGCTGGGGGAGAGGCTGGGGGGGTGCAGAGGGAGAGGCTGGGGGGGTGCAGAGGGAGAGGCTGGGGGGTGCAGGGGGAGAGGCTGGGGGGGGTGCTGGGGGAGAGGCTGGGGGGTGCAGAGGGAGAGGCTGGGGGGTGCTGGGGGAGAGGCTGGGGGGGTGCAGAGGGGGAGGCTGGGGGGGTGCAGAGGGAGAGGCTGGGGGGGTGCTTTGGAAGAGGCTGGGGGGATGCTGGGGGAGAGGCTGGGGGGGTGCAGAGGGAGAGGCTGGGGGAGAGGCTGGGGGGGTGCAGAGGGAGAGGCTGGGGGGTGCAGGGGGAGAGGCTGGGGGGGTGCAGAGGGAGAGGCTGGGGAGGTGCTTGGGAAGAGGCTGGGGGGATGCTGGGGGGGTGCAGAGGGAGAGGCTGGGGGGTGCTGGGGGAGAGGCTGGGGGGGTGCAGAGGGGGAGGCTGGGGGGTGCTTGGGAAGAGGCTGGGGGGATGCTGGGGGAGAGGCTGGGGGGGTGCAGAGGGAGAGGCTGGGGGGGTGCTGGGGGAGAGGCTGGGGGGGTGCAGAGGGAGAGGCTTGGGGGGTGCTTGGGAAGAGGCTGGGGGGATGCTGGGGGGGTGCAGAGGGAGAGGCTGGGGGGATACTGGGGGAAGAGGCAGCGGCCGGGGAGCAGAGGCAGGTGAGGTAGTCCGGGTTCGGTGAGCTTCCGGCGGGCACACACTGCCTCTATCACAGGCCGGAAACTCACAGCTGCAGCCCCGCGGTGCACGAACTTCTCTCCTGTTCGGCGCGATGACGTCACGTGCGTCGCTGCCGGGCGGAGAGAAGGACTGCGGGGCTGCAGCTGTGAGTTTCCGGCCTGTGATAGAGGCAGTGTGTGCCCGCCGGAAGCTCACCAGAAGCTGCACATCCCCCGAACAGCACCCCCCCACCGTGGTCCAGTGCCTACAGCCGGCAGGGGAGAAAATATTATTTTTTTTGGAATAAAAAAAAAATTTAGTTTCCTGCGGGTGCCTAGTGGCAAATACGGCCGGCCCTATAACTAGTATCAATATCTACCATCTATGACGGTGCCATGTACCTTCTTACAATGTGTAATGTACATGTAGCTGAGCTGTATGTGTGTAATGTACATGTAGCTGAGCTGTATGTGTGTAATGTACATGTAGCTGAGCTGTATGTGTGTAATGTACATGTAGCTGAGCTGTATATGTGTAATGTACATGAAGCTGAGCTGTATGTGTGTAATGTACATGTAGCTGAGCTGTATATGTGTAATGTACATGTAGCTGAGCTGTATATGTGTGTAATGTACATGTAGCTGAGCTGTATATGTGTAATGTACATGTAGCTGAGCTGTATGTGTGTAATGTACATGTAGCTGAGCTGTATATATGTAATGTACATGTAGCTGAGCTGTATATGTGTAATGTACATGTAGCTGAGCTGTATATGTGTAATGTACATGTAGCTGAGCTGTATGTGTGTAATGTACATGTAGCTGAGCTGTATATGTGTAATGTACGTGTAGCTGAGCTGTATATGTGTGTAATGTACATGTAGCTGAGCTGTATATGTGTAATGTACATGTAGCTGAGCTGTATATGTGTAATGTACATGTAGCTGAGCTGTATGTGTGTAATGTACATGTAGCTGAGCTGTATATGTGTAATGTACATGTAGCTGAGCTGTATATGTGTAATGTACATGTAGCTGAGCTGTATATGTGTAATGTACATGTAGCAGAGCCCTGTGTGTAATGTACATGTAGCTGAGCTGTATGTGTGTAATGTACATGTAGCTGAGCTGTATATGTGTAATGTAGCTGAGCTGTATGTGTGTAATGTACATGTAGCTGAGCTGTATATATGTGTAATGTACATGTAGCTGAGCTGTATGTGTGTAATGTACATGTAGCTGAGCTGTATATGTGTAATGTACATGTAGCTGAGCTGTATGTGTGTAATGTACATGTAGCTGAGCTGTATATGTGTAATGTACATGTAGCTGAGCTGTATGTGTGTAATGTACATGTAGCTGAGCTGTATGTGTGTGATGTACATGTAGCTGAGCTGTATATGTGTGTAATGTACATGTAGCTGAGCTGTATATGTGTAATGTACATGTAGCTGAGCTGTATATGTGTGTAATGTACATGTAGCTGAGCTGTATATGTGTGTAATGTACATGTAGCTGAGCTGTATATATGTGTAATGTAGATGTAGCTGAGCTGTATGTGTGTAATGTACATGTAGCTGAGCTGTATATGTACATGGACCAGACATCTATCAGGACAATAAAACTTTCACACTTCTTATCCTCAATAATTCCCCGTTATGTAAAGCGTGAGAGGCTTCGGGGGTCTCCCGGCTCCAGAGAGCGTGGAGGTTGGGGGTCACTCTGTGTGCCTTTCGTATGTTGTTTGTCCTTGAGAAAGTGATGTGATATCTTGATACGTGTTGGGATATGAATAGAACCTAGTGAAGAATATACTGAACCAGTTATTGATTCGGATGTCCCAGTGTTTCTCTCCAGATGCTGAAAGATGTTACAGGGAGCAGAGACTGATATGGACGTCCGCTGGGATCAGAACGAGAACCTGGAGGTGGGGGGGGGGGAGCGTTCCAGAACTCCCCTCCTGAGTGTAACCTCCGCGCTTCCTTCCATAATGATACTTACTTACGGTCTCATCTGATGTCACCTTCGCTCTCCATTGTTTGGTATTTCGGAGCTCGGGGAAGTGGGAGATCACCCCGGGAGGATGGCAGCGAGCCGGGCAGAGGTCTCTTTGGACGTGTTACATTGAGGAGCGACGAAATCCTCACCACTCACCAAGTGTAATTTACCATTTCTAAAGACTAGTTCACACAGAAGACGTTACCGCTCCCAAAGTCTTTTTTATTATTTTTAGCATCGCACCACGTGCAGATATAGACAGACTACGCTGCATTTTCCACATTTTTCCTTTTTCCCCATAGATTAATACAGAGGGGATAAAACACCATTTCTATATTGTTCTATATTTTATATATATTCTGTATTCTATATTGGTGTTTTTTGGAGTGTTTTTCCCCCAATTCTTCAACAGAAATTCTGGCACAAGATAAAGAATCACATGACTGTAGGGGATAAAACGCAAGAGGAAAGAAATATTTATAGTAATTTATACATAAAGGGGTATTCCGCTGATACATAACTTTTCATATGTTGCTGGTGAGACAGTTATCTATTCATTCTCCTTCCCCCAGTTCTTAGCTGCTGCTTTCTGCTGAAGACACAAAAATCTGAGTATGAGCTTCTCTCTCTGTCTCCTCCTCTCCCCCCCCCCCCCCCCCCCCCCCCTGAGATGGCTGATGTAAACAAGTCCCTGGCAGGCTTTGGCTATGTTCCCACAACTTTTTTTTTTTTTGTCCGAATTTTTTAAAATGAAATCTGTTATTTCACGGTTTGGCTGCCAGTCAGTGCAATGACGGCTATTAGTACATTATTCCAGTTCAGGTGGACTGATTAAAAAGAGCAATCCAGACGCATATAAAAATGTCCTCCTTCTTCTATACCCTTATGACTTGATGGTCACTCGTATAGCTATATTTTGAGGATAAATGAAAATACATGGAGGGGTATAGCAATAAGATATAGGGAGCACTCAGTCCTGTATCCTCCCTGAATGGTGCACCAGACTACCCCTCCTCACTCAGGGTGTGTCAGAGTTATCGTCATAAAAAGGACGGCCCCTACCCCGTACTACCCCTTAAAGCCACTAACCCTTCACTGTCCCTTCCTAAGCTCCCGACATATATGTTTCGTATAGATAACTCATCAGGGGAGTAAAAGACAGATACTCGGGATAAACAAAACGAAGGGTGTAAACAATGGCATATACTCTTACTTCAATGCATGCTGGCAGTGGTCAGTCAATGCTTTAAACCAAATGTAAACAATGGCGTCCCCACAGTGGTGAGGTACGCCAAACTCACGTGGCCCTCCGGCCGTGACTGGCAATGGTTGCTGAGCCTATGGCTTCAGACCTTCCGTGCGGTGAGCGGGAGGTTAAAATAATGAAAGCCATCCAAGCGCAAACACCGGGTCCCGTTATTTCCGGTCAGGTGGAACGCAGAGTGCGCTCCACTGACCTCATTTCCGGGGGAACACATCGGCACTGTCAAGCTTCCATGGCAACAACATCTGTCCCAATTGCCACCCCTTATTGGCGGTCTTACCAGTTCAAGGCCTTGAAACCTTGAACAGAGGTATCTCCATTATGTACACTGTTAATATGCCGGGCTATAGGTTTGTCCGCCTGATTGGAGACATCACGTAGATGTTCACCGATCCAATGGTGGAACTCACATATGGTTTTACCCACATATTCCAGCCCGCATCTACATGTCGCTTTATACACCAAACCTCTTGTCCTGCAATTCATGTAATCTCGAATGACATATTCTCTCCCGGTTACATTACTCTTGACCACACCAGTCACTTCCATATGGGGGCAGGCTATACAGCCACTACACTTAAAATTGCCCTTCACCTTCCTGTCCAGCCAAGTTCCTTTCGGCTGTGGAGGTCTGTAGTGGCTTTTAACCCATCTGTCTCGAAGACTATAGGTGATCTGTGGTCTCTCTGTAACCATCTCTTTTATGTCGGGATCCAACTGTAGGATATCCCAATGACGCTCCAGAGTCTTACGTACCTCGTATGCAGCCACATCGAAGGTACCTATAATCTTTGTCCCCCCTTCCCCCTCCTGTCCAGCCTTGGGAATAAGTAACTCATCTCTTCTCCTCTCCTCAGTCATATGATAAGCACTTCTGAGGACTGTATCTGGATAACCCCTTTGGTGAAACCGTTCACGCAACACAGCTGCCTGCTTGTAGTATTCCGCTGGGTTGGAACTATTGCGTTTCACTCGCAAATACTGCCCCCGGGGTATCCCAGCTTTCAACAATTTTGGATGATGACTGTCCCAGGTTAACAGTGAATTTGTGGCCGTGGGTTTGCGATAGATTGTGGTTTCTATCCGGCCTCTTTGTATCAGAATGTCCAAGTATGCCAGTCTCGAACGGTCAATCTCATATGTAAACCTTAGACCCACATTGTTCGAATTCAGGGTACCCACAAATTTCACAAAATCCTCTCTGGGCCCCTTCCAAATCACGAAAACGTCGTCTATAAATCTTGCCCACATGACAATGGCTTGTGTGAGGTGGGAACCATCTCCCCCGAACACAATGTCATCCTCCCACCAGCCCAGAAAGAGATTTTCCAACGTGGGTGCAGAAGGCCTCCCCATTGCTACTCCTCTGAGCTGGTGGTACTGTAGGTCTTACGGTTAAATAAAAAGAAATTGTGGGTAAGTACAAAATTAGTTAACGCCAAAACAAATTCATTGTGGGCCTGATACTGGCAACCTCTGGATCTCAAAAAATATTCTATCGCTCTCAGACCACTCCTATGGGGGATAGAGGAATAGAGCGCCTCCACATCACTCGATGCTAACCATGCATCCTCCGCCAGAACCATATCCTCTAGTTTACACAGCAGATCCATAGAATCACGGATATATGACCCCAGGCCCAGTACAAAAGATCTCAGCGCCTTGTCAATATATATCCCTGCATTCTGAGAGACACTGTTAATTCCAGAGACTATGGGGTGTCCTTAAGGGGGTGGTACCCTTATGCAGTTTTGGCAAGGTGTAAAATGTCGTCTTGACTGGGTATTTGGGGATGAGAAACAATCTTTCCTCATCACTCACCACTCCCCTCCTATGAGCTCTATCTACTATGTCTCTTAGCTCAGACAGATATGCTGTTGTGGGGTCATTCTCTAAAACCATATAGCAATCCCCATCCTCTAGGAGTGCCATACACATATTTGCATACTTGGACAAGTCTATCACCACCACATTACCTCCATTGTCAGAAGGCTTAATGGTGATGGACTCGTCTTTCTCCAAATCAAGGATCGCCCGCATCTCCTCACGGCTACAGTTGCTGTGATATCTTTTGTCCACCAGCTTTTCTAAGCCCTTAGTTACTAGTTCGACAAAAACTTCAATACATGACAAATCACTAGATGGTGGAGGCATTCTCGTTCTCTTATTCTTAAGATTAGTGAAGGGACGTAATTAGAGATGAGCGAACCGAGTTCGGCATTTGATTAGCGGTGGCTGGTGAACTTGGATAAAGCCCTAAGGCTATGTGGAAAACATGGATATAGTCTTTGGCTCTATCCATGTTTTCCAGACAACCTTAGAGCTTTATCCAAGTTTAGCAGCCCCTGCTAATCAAATGCCGATCGTTCGGGTTCGGATCGACTCGAACCCGGTTCGCTCATCTCTAGACGTAATCCCCTTGCCCTTTCTCCCTCAGCCATAAGCATATCAACCCCCCATAAGGTGTCTTGGGGGATCCCTAAGTCCTGGCTACGTTTCCTAGCCAGCAACTGATGGTATTTGTGCCATCGGAGCTTACGGGTGAACAAGTTTCTATCACGGACCCAATTAAAATGATTATAACTGGTTGTGGGCACAAAGGATAAGCTAAGGACACACATTTCTGTCTGAGTAAGTCTCTGTGAGGTAAATTAACTACCTGTAATGTGTCTCTAGATTCTAGTATCTAGTAGCTGCAGAGTGGGTATGTTGTTTCTAGGGGTACTCGTTCTAAAAAACATCCGTCAGAATATGATACACCACGACCTCCTCTCCCCCTAGATCTCCCCCTAGCCCTCCTGGCCCCCGGTCCACCGCCTCTAGCCTCTCTGTCACTGTCCGATACGTCAGGCTTTAACCTTTGAATCTTTTGGTAGAGAAGTGCACACCCTGTTATCCTTAAAATCTTGGTGATCACGAATATATTGTTTGTGCTTAACGTTCTTTCAAGTGAAACTGATGACGCTCAATAGTATTTTTCAATTGAAGCTCCTGAGCTGCAAATTCAGGTTCACTCAAAAAATTCGCAGCGATCTCCACCTGGTCCTGAAGTTTAATTTTAGTCTGCTCTAAATTTTTCTTTTCCTCATCCAAGAGGAGTTGCATGAAGCGGAGCGAACTACTAGTTGCTTCTTACTAGTTGGCCCCCTACTCCTACTGGCGGCTACTAAATTGATCCTCAGACCCCCTTATTTTTTATATAGTTTTCCAGGCTCTGCACCTCCCCCCATGAAGTGGAGTGCTCTTTATACACCTTTGTTAGTTCCCTGAATGCACCCTTCAAAGTTGGTGTATACTTCTTCTGTATGTACACTTTCTCTGAAAAAGAAAATCTGAAAGCTCCTCAATCCATGTATCCGTATTCATACCACTACGTAAGAAACCTGCCATGTCCAAATCTACTAAATAACGTAATCACAGAAATTGTTGCCGTATTCTCCACCATGAGATCAAAGAGATCTAAATTCCAAAACTAAATCACAGATGGATCTCTAGTCTATAAAACGTAACTTTTAATAATATGCATTAAAAATACAAAAATACACACCTTGTGTTCACAAAAAACCTCCACCAAATGAACGGATAACAATCCAAATCTGCTGTCAGTAAGTGCAGTGAGTACAGTTACTAATACTATACACTGACTATTCTGTCTGCTCCGCTCCGTGCTGTTCCTCCCCGGGTGCTTGGAAAAGATGGATCCAGTCCTATGAAACTGGGAGAAGTTCCCCAGGACTGGATCCATCTTTTCAAGCAGACTTCAAAGCCGGCAGTCTGATGAGCAGAATGCAGATAGGAGAAGCCATTCCCTTTTTTCCTACTGCAAATTCACTCATCTCTATTTTTCACTATAGAATTTTCCTTCATCATCCTTTAGAATTCTTTATATTCATTTACCTCATTGTGAAGAGGAAAATGGCTGCTCCCTTTTGTGAGTTCTTTGATGGACCACAAGATTTGGTTTCGAATGAAAACATTTTCCACAATCTGAACATGAAAATGGCTTCTCCCCTGTGTGAGTGTTTTTATGGTAAAGAAGATTTTTTTTCTGAGCAAAACACCTCCCACATTCCGAACATAAAAATGGCTTCTCCCCTGTGTGAGTTCTCTGATGCTTAACAAGATCTGGTTTATTACTAAAACATTTCCCACAATCTGAACATGAGAATGGTTTCTCCCCTGTGTGAGTTCTGTGATGCATAACAAGATCTGATTTCTGAATAAAACATTTCCCACATTCCGAACATGAAAATGGCTTCTCCCCTGTGTGAGTTCTCTGATGCTTAACAATATATGATTTATTACTAAAACATTTCCCACATTCTGAACATGAGAATGGCTTCACCCCTGTGTGAGTGTTTTTATGGTAAAGAAGATTTTTTTTCTGAGCAAAACACCTCCCACATTCCGAACATAAAAATGGCTTCTCCCCTGTGTGAGTTCTCTGATGCTTAACAAGATCTGGTTTATTACTAAAACATTTCCCACATTCTGAACATGAGAATGGTTTCTCCCCTGTGTGAGTTCTGTGATGCATAACAAGATCTGATTTCTGAATAAAACGTTTCCCACATTCCGAACATGAAAATGGCTTCTCCCCTGTGTGAGTTCTCTGATGCTTAACAATATATGATTTATTACTAAAACATTTCCCACATTCCAAACATGAAAATGTCTTCTCCCCTGTGTGAGTTCTCTCATGCTTAACAAGACATGATTTCAGAATAAAACATTTCCCACATTCCGAACATGAAAATGGTTTCTCCCCTGTGTGAGTTCTCTGATGCTTAACAAGATATGATTTATTAAGAAAATGTTTCCCACATTCTGAACATGAAAATGGTTTATCTCCTGTGTGAGTTCTCTGATGCCTAAGAAGATATGATTTCTCAGCAAAACATTTTCCACATTCTGAACATGAAAATGGCTTCTCACTTTTGTGAGATCTTTGTTGTCTATCAAAAACTGATTTCCCTTTAAAACATTTCCCACATTCTGAACATGACAATGCCTTCTCCCCTGTAAGATATTGTTTGTGAGTAAAGCATTGTTCATGATGTAAATCTGAAAACTGAGACTTTCCTGTCTTTTCTCTTTGATGTCCATTGTCTTCTCTGTAAATGTCAGCTTGCTGTGATGGAGCAGAAGATGGGACTTGTATAACAGGATGAGATGAGAGATCTTTGCTGTGAGGGGCTGAGGGTGTATCTGGGATAGTGGACGGCTCCTCATATGTATCTTGTGTGATATGATCCTCTGAGGAGATCTGATGTCCCCCTGAGCTCCTGGTAGAATCATCTGCAAAGGAGAAAACACCATTTCTCTTATTTCCCAGTAATAGAAGCTTATACATATTGCAGACATGGAAAGTTACTCTTTTTTTTATTAATTTTTCCTTTAGAAAATGGTACAAAACAATGCAAAACAGCATTTGGACATATTTAAATCATGAGTCCAAAGTGATATAATACATAAGATATAAGAAACCTTACAGTAACCGTACCAACTGAACCCATTTACAACAACAAGGAGAAGGCACGCAAGGCTAAGGATCCCTTAAGCGATTCCGGCGCAGAGTGGAATAGAAGCAACAAGGAGATAGGGGCAGATGAATCTGCCACTTCTTCTGGATTGGCTCTATCAGATTGGGTATATGGGCATGACCAAATGCCATGAGTCAGGTCAGTGGAAGCCTTATGGCACTTTGTGCATGCCAGTAGTCTGTCTGGCCAGGGGCGGACACAGACTGCAAAGGGCCCCTGTGCAAAATATGTGTTTGGGCCCCCATAACCCATTCGTTTCTCCACCTTTCTGCCTTGAAGGCGAACGCATATGTACACCCGGGTATCCGGTACATGTGTCCTGGTTTCTCGGGAGGGCCCTACAGCACAGATGCCAGGGCCCACTAAAGGACTGTATTGTAGTCTGTGCAGGCCCCAGTGTGGGACCAGGGTACCTGTTGCCCACCAATAGAACTGATCATGGGGGGCACCCAAATAAAGAACCCGTCAGAAGCGACATGCTGACCTGGTCCCATCCTGTACTGATGTATCTGTGACCACAGCTGCCTGAATAACAATAACTACAACTCTCAGAATGCCTTACACTTATGAAGCTCTCAGAGAATGCTGGGAGTTGAAGTTTCTGAGAGGACAACTCCTTGAGTTGTCTGCTCATTTGTACTTCAAATCCCAGCACATCCTGAGGGCTGCAGACTGCAGTACATGCTGGGAGTTGTAGTGTTTGCAACTGTTGTACTTGGAGGGTCCTGAGTGCATTGTACACTGGATGCTGTGTGGGGGATGAGAGTATATAGCTCAGAGTGTGGAAGTGACCCCAGAACAGTAGTAATAGGGGATAGAACAAACGGGCCCTTAATCATTGTTGGGGCACAGGTGGGAGACATGTACTGTATGTGGCTGCACAGGTGGGGGACATGTACTGTATGTGGCTGCACAGGTGGGGGACATGTACTGTATGTGGCTGCACAGGTGGGATACATGTACTGTATGTGGCTGCACAGGTGGGAGACATGTACTGTATGTGGCCGCACAGGTGGGAGACATGTACTGTATGTGGCTGCACAGGTGGGAGACATGTACTGTATGTGGCTGCACAGGTGGGAGACATGTACTGTATGTGGCTGCACAGGTGGGATACATGTACTGTATGTGGCTGCACAGGTGGGATACATGTACTGTATGTGGCTGCACAGGTGGGATACATGTACTGTATGTGGCCGCACAGGTGGGAGACATGTACTGTATGTGGCCGCACAGGTGGGAGACATGTACTGTACGTGGCCGCACAGGTGGGATACATGTACTGTATGTGGCTGCTTAGAGGGAGATGAAAGAGAAATACAACCATGCTGCAGGGGAGGGGAGGCACAGATATTGGCTAAAAGGCATAAACTTACAGCACCAGAGAGGGGGATGGGGGCTCTGTGCTTTCTCTCACACAGTCCACTCTCTACCTTACAACTTCCAGCAGCCTGACAGACACACTGACAATAATCACTCACTGTCAGAGCTGCTGCTGTTGCTCCTCTTCACCGTGCCGTCCCTGGCAGCCATAATCCTGCAGAATCCCTCCTGCCCCTGTAACCACATGCTCTCTCTCCTCTCCTCCCCACACAAGGTATGCCGGACAGTGGAGTACAGGAAGGGGGGGGGGGGGTCTGTCATCACATGCCCTCTCTCCTCTCCTCCTCATACAGGGTATGCCAGACAGTGGAGTACAGGAGGGGGTGTCAGCAGCAGCATGCAGGGGGAGAGGAGTACCAGCCCTGACCGGACACAGCATCCAATCACTAAAGGGGCCCCACAGGAGCATGTGGCCCGCACTTCCAAGGTGCTGATGCCTGGGGGGCCCATTACAGACATGTGCCATACTGAGCTGACACTTTAGAGTCTGAGCCTGGCGGGCCCCTCCTTTGGCCTGGGCCCCTGTGCAGCTGTCTGGCGCTAAGGGATGTGGAGGTATATTAAAGCCATATATTGCCCTATGCATGAGCTTGTACTGTGTTTCGTGCCATCGCTCACTAGGAACCGCTTTTCGTATAGCTGCCCATCCCTCTAAAAAAAAATTTCGGTAAGTCAGTATCTTCAAAAACAATCACCCATTTATTGAACATGTTGGCACTAAGGGGGTCTTAGGTCGGGTTCCCAACTTATAGTATAAATAAGATACAGATGGGTTAGCTGGGGGCTCAGTAATCATTACATGCATCTCCGTAGACTTAGATATATCTCTTAGTCGTGAAGTCAGAAACCCCATGAATTGAGAGTAGGCCAGAAACTGGGATGGTGGTAATGAAAACCTGGCACAGAGTTCAGAAAAGGTGAGAAATCTATGTTCTTGATGGTGAAACAACTGGTGTAATGAATGGATGCCACTTCCTGAACATCAGATTCTCTCTACCCTGACTAAAGTCGGGGTGTCCCCATCTAGAAAATAATTGTGGAAGACCATACAACTTTCTCACAATCTTCCAAGTCGCTATGGTATCTTTTAGAATGAGATGTTGTTTAATCAGAGATGGTAGCGCCGCGTACTTGGTGTGCAACAAAGCTACTAATGACCAAGGGGCGGCAAGTTCCGTTTCCAAGGCAACATTAGAATAAAAGTTAGAGCCCTGTATCCAATCAATGCAGTGTCTTAACAAACAAGCTACATTGTATCTCCGCAAATCCGGGAAGTTCAGCCCCCCTTTGGATCTGGGGAGTTTCAATTTGGCCAATGCTATCCGAGGTCTCTTACCTGATCATATATATCTCGAGAAGGCAGACTGGATCCTCGCAACGTCCTGATGACGCAGCAGTAGTGGTATGGCTTGTAGATGATAGAGTAGTTTGGAAAAGCTAAGCATTCTAATTAAATGGCATTATCCCAAAAAAGAAAGGGGTAGTCCCTCCCATCTCTTAAGTTTGGTTAATATTTTTTGAAAAAGCGCGGGGGGGGGGGGGGGGGGGGGGGGGGGGTAAGTTTGGGTAAAAAAGAAGACATCCTATCTGCCCTAGTCCCCCTCAGTCACCACCAGTCTGTCCCAATTCCCCTCAGTCCCCCTCGGTCTGCCCCAGTCCCCCCCAGTCTGCCCCAGTTCCCCTCAGTCACCACCAGTCTGTCCCAGTTCCCCTCAGTCCCCCTCGGTCTGCCCCAGTCCCCCTGAGTCTGCCCCAGTCCCCCTTAGTCACCCCCAGTCCCCTTCAGTCATCCCCAGCTGCCCCGGTCTCCCCTCATCTATACCTGTACTACACCCCTTATCCACTATACCTCCACTACTACCCCCTACCTAGATGGAAGCACAAATAAGATCTCCTATACTATATGGGGGCACAGAGTGGTACATATTTGGCAAACCTACTTATATGAGGCACAGAGGGGGCTTGTCTACTACATGGGGGCAGAGAGGGAGCCCTGCTACACTGGGAAGCAATACAGTCGTCTCAAACGTAATTAGAATATTATCTGACGCTGCAAGGAGAAAAAGGTTGTTTATTTAGCAAAAGAGAAAAGAAATCGAGATTTCAATCGAGAATCGTCCAAAAAATTTTAAAAATCAAGATTTTATTTTTTCGCCATGTCGCCCAGCCCTATGTCCAATACATTATTACATAAATTATTCTTGTTCCCCAAAGTCACAGCAAAATGACAGTAGCCCCATGAGTCCCCGGCTACTTACTAACTCCGTGTATAACACCCCACACACTTCTCCTGCCAATCTCCTTAGTACCCACGTAATTTAATAAGAATTTCCAATTTCCAGAATTCTTCTCTCTCACCACAGGAGCACAACCTCTGCATTACCCCTGCATCCCCTACACTACATCCCGGGCAGGTACTATGGCTTCTCCTAATAATGGAGAATAAGAATCTGGGGGAATAATACAAACGTAGTAGAATATTAAATTGCAATTTGATGTCCTCCGGATCTTTTTTTTTCATATTTCCATAGATCTCCTAACTTTTTTCGCTGATATCCCTAATTATAGTGCTTGAAAAATCTCTATATTATAATCTGTATTCTTCTTCTTCTTCTTCTAGCCATTTTTCTGCGAATAATACAGCCTGAACCGCTTTGCGCACAGACTCCGTTCAAACTGTGTTTCGAAGCCCTCGGCGGTGTGTGGTGTGCTATCTATTTTTGGTTCTGATCGGATTTGTAGTTTTTAAGAAATTTACGTTTAAACACCCCTAATTTCCCATAGAAAATAATGGCCCATTGGAAGTAATGGCCACACTCTAAACGCTAACAGCCAATCACAGCACATATGCAAATAGCTGAAATATAGCAGCCAATAGGAACTCTAAGGTCTTGTCAGGCAATGTATCACATCATCCACAGTCACATGTCCACTATTGGCCAATAGAAGACGTAGAAGTTGTAAGGTCCTAAACAATTGTGTCTCACTGACATGAGTAAGATTGTCATGGTAACCGAGCAATGATCTTTACCATTATAAGTAGCAGAGGTCAGTCAGTAAAATAGCAGAGCTAAGGCAGCCATGTAGCAGGGACGGTACCCAAGCCGCTCTTAAAGGGACGGTACCCAAGAAGCTCTTAAAAGGGCATTACATAAGTCACTCTTAAAAAGAGACAGTACCCAAGCCGCTCTTAAAAGGGACGGTACCCAAGCCGCTTTTACAGGGACAGTCCCTAGTCGCTCTTACAGGGACGGCACCCAAGTCGATCTTAAAGGCATGGTACCCAAGTCGCTCTTAAAGGGACGGTACCCAGCCGTTTTTAAAAGGACGGTACCCAAGTCACTTTCACAGGGACGTTACCCGAGTCGCTTTGAAAGGGACGGGACGGTACCCAAGCCGCTTTTAAAAGGGACGGTACCCAAGCCGCTCCTAAAGAGACGTTACCCTATTCTATCTTACAAGGTTGGTACCCAAGTCGCTCTTAAAAGGGCATTACATAAGCCGCTCTTAAAGTGCCGATACCCAAGTCGCTCTTAAAGGGACGGTACCCAAGTCACTCTTAAAGGGAAAGTACCCAAGCTGCTCTTAAAAGGACGGTACCCAAGTCGCTCTTAAAGGGACGGTACCCAAGTCGCTCCTAAAGGGTCAGTACTTAAGCTGGTCTTCAAAAGATGGTACCTAAGTCTCTTTTAAAGGGAGAGTACTTAAGCTGGTCTTAAAGGGACAGTATATAGGTCACTCAAAGCAGTGTCACCAAAGTCGCTCCTTAAGGCACTGTACCAAAGTTGCTCTTAAAGGGAGGGTATCCAGGGTTAAAGTTTCTCTTAAAGGGAAGTGACTGTTAAAGGGGCACTCTTTTCAAGCACTATGTATTTCCCTGGAAATGCAAATCTAGTTCTTTTTGCCACTTGCCATTCAAGTATTTATATATCACGGAGACCTCTTTTTTCCTAATAGTATGCTTTCTTATCTGTACAATGAATACATTCTCAGCGCCCAACTCTAGATTTTTCTTTACCTCACAGTAGTTTGAATCGCATGTCCCAAGCGCCCATAGTCAATCCCAGCGCTCCCTGCTAGTTCAAATTCTACTCGGGCTTGTTCCCAATTTTTCTATTTATTACCCGCCCATATGTCTCTTATACCAGTTATCCCAGCTCCCTGTAATGTCTTCACATATCCCAGTTTCATTACTTCCAACAAGTTATTATTATTACATAAGGGTGGGATCAGACTACGGAATGCTCGCGGATAAACTCCGCGGAATTCAGTTGCCTGTACACGCTCACGGCCGCGCACCTTTCCGTCGGCTCCATAGACACCATTCTACGGGCCGGCTGATTCCGCCGAAAGAACTGACATGTCATTTCTTTCGGCGGAATGCGGAATCAGCCGGCCGTGAGCGTGAACAGGCAACCAAATTCCGCTGAGTTTTTCCGCGGCGTGTACAGGCGAGAATTCCGTACTCTGAACCCACCCTAACGGTGCAAAACCCATAACCCCTTCTATTTTTAGTTTTTTCTTCAATTCTTTCTAGGACTTAAAAGGGTTATCCAGTGCTACAAAAACATGGCCACTTTTCCCCCTCTCCAGATTGGGTGGGTTTTCAATCTCAGTTCCATTGAAGTAAATGGAGCTTAATTGCAAACCGCACCTGACCTGGAGACGAGAGGGGGAAAAGTGGCCATGTTTTTGTAGCACTGGATAACCCCTTTAACCATAGCCTTGGCCATCACCAACTTCCTCCCTTCATCTTCTTCTAGCCAACCCCCCTCCAATATATAAAAGATATCACCGTCCCCTGCCAGTAGGGGAACAACATCGGGAACACTCAGCCTCCTTTAGCCGTTGGGACAAACAATCCCCCAAGTTTCATCCTTACTCTCTTCCTGCCCCAAATTAAAGAGTTAAACAAAGCTCCAATCTGTTTAAAGTATTTATTCTTCAACCACACTGGAGCCGCTCTGAAAACATACAGCAATTTCGGAAGGATTATGGCCGTTATCAGGACTATTCTGTCCGCTCTAGAAAGCCACAATCTCTGCCAAATTCTGGCCTTTCTTTCTAAGGTAAGTATCGTTTCTTTAACATTCAACATATTATAGTCAGCAATATTTCTGGAGACATGAATACCCAAGTATGAGAAGCTACCCCCTTCTTCCACCACACATAAGGGCGGGAAGGATAACCCCTCATTTACTTCTAGAGGCAACAGTACCGATTTGGCCCAATTTATTTTAAGGCCTCAGAATGAGCCCAACTCCTGGATTATATCAATTACTCTGGGAATTGCTACCAGCGGATCTGCATATAAAGAGATTCTGTCCCCTCCCCCCCCTTGCCCCAAACCCCTCCAGGATCTAACATTATTGCCACAGGCTCAATACATAGAGGGGAGAGAGGACAACCCTGCCGAGTTCCACGGGACAAGTTACACATCCTAGAATGAGTTCCATTGACGCTCACCACGGCTTTTGCATTTGTTCACAATAACTTAACCCTCCAAATGAATTCCTCCCGTATGCCAAACCGTTTCTTTATTTCCCATGAATGATTATATAGCTGGAAAACTGACAGGACACAGAGCTTATAATATTCCACACAGAATAGTTACAGCCAGGGCTGTGGAGTCGGAGCTAGCTTTGGCTGGAATTGGAGTCGAAAAAAAATGTACCGACTCAGACTCCAGCTTTAAAAAAAATTTAGAATTGAGTTTTGATATGAGTTTTGCTCATCAATATATTTTATGAGTAACATTCTAATAGGACACTGGCCTATTAGAGAGCGGTGGTCGGGTAATATATCAGTAATAGGACACTGGCCTATTAGAGAACGGTGGTCGGGTAATATATCAGTAATAGGACACTGGCCTATTAGAGAACGGTGGTCGGGTAATATATCAGTAATAGGACACTGGCCTATTAGAGAACGGTGGTCGGGTAATATATCAGTAATAGGACACTTGCCCTATTACGATAGGGATGGTCGTGGAAAAGTAGTCAGCCACTATTTGGCAGTTTGTTTCTGAGCTGGAAGAGTCCATTGTGTGGGGGGAGATCTGTGCTGGTCTCTTCCTGGATGCTGGATGACTGTATATGAGCAGCAGTGTAATATGAAGATATCCTGTGTAATATAGAGGAGAAGACATAAGTAGTGTAGCTGTAACCTCTGTCCTCAGTGTTGTGTTTTCTCTCTGGGACAAAATTGTGTGTTTTTCTTCACTGTTCTATGGCAGCAGCTGTGTGTGTGTGTATGTATGTGTGCTATGGCTGCAGCAAGCTGTGTGTGTGTATGTATGCATGCATGAATGTATGTATGTGTGCAATGGCTTCAGCAGGCTGTGTGTGTATGCTATGGCGGCAGCAGGCTGTGTGTGTGTGTGTGTGTGTGTGTGCGCGCTATTGCGTGCCCCCACAGCGACCCTCAACATCACTATGTGTGACCCCTCTATATAACTATGGCTGACCTCTATATTAAAGGTATCTGGCATTGTGTTTCTTTGTGTATGGTGAATATTTAGTTAGAAACATAGAAGATTGTCAGCAGGAAAAGACCACCTGCTCCATCTAGTCTAGTTCTGAGTTGTTCAGGACATGGAGGCTGGAGACTGGCTGCATCCACTGCACACACAGGAGAAGCTGCTTTATATACAGTATTCCTTTATTCACTGAGCAGTTGCACCAGGATCATGTAGGACATTAGGTAGAAGCTGCTGAGCCAGTGTGATATATACTCCCCTGGTATCTGACCGGCCATTTATGAAGGAGCAGGAGTCTGAGTTGGTCCTGATAAAATTCAGGACTTGGAGTTGCGGCTTACCGACTCCACAACCCTGGTTACAGCCGGTGACTGAGGAGAATGTGTGACTGTTCTCTGCTTTTAGTGGTCACTACTCACCTGGGCGGTCACCTGTAGTGATGTCCTCCTTATACTGCTCATCACTGCTGTCATCTGTCTCTTCTTCTTTTACGGTCATATCTGTAGCATTGATCTCAATTACCTCTTCCCCCTGATTCATAAGATGTGAGAGAAATATTGTAAAAGTCATCAGACAGGATGAGAAGTCAGGTGGGATGTACAGATCATAGGGAACATCTCCATCTACCTGATCCTGATCCTGTGGGAGAAGAGGACGGGGACATCTCTCTGGTGCTGTTCTCTTACTGGATCTGACTGGAGGGAACACATACAGAGACTGAATTCATTCTTTCCATCCAGATAATACAGAGAGGAGGTGTGTATATAGTCCTGTCTATTACCTGCTGATGGGAGGGGCTGCTGATCCTCCAGCATCACATCCTTGTACTGATCCTTGTGTCCTTCTACATACTCCCACTCCTCCATGGAGAAATAGACCGCCACGTCCTGACACCTTATAGGAACCTGACACACACAATGATCACACAGTCATCCCCCCCACCCCTCCAGTGGTGTTACTGTATAATGTCCCAGCATTCCCATCAGCCACAGTCTCACCTCTCCACTCAGCAGCTCCACCATCTTGTTGGTGACTTCTAGGATCTTCTCTTCCTCCATTTCCTCATGTATCAGGGGCCCCGGGATTGGGCTCAGGGTTCTTCCCCATCCTTCACACCCAGGGGCCCCACAGCGCCCACTAGAGGACTTCTTCACTACTGTGTAATCCTGTGTATGGAGAGACACATTACTATCACTCCATCCATTCCCAGAATCCCTCACCTCTCCAGTCCTATCCATCTGTTATTCCATAGATAAGAATGATGTCATGATGACATCACTCCCAGAATCCCTCACCTCTCCAGTCCTATCTGCCTGTTATTCCATAGATAAGAATGATGTCATGATGACATCACTCCCAGAATCCCTCACCTCTCCAGTCCTATCCATCTGTTATTCCATAGATAAGAATGATGTCATGATGACATCACTCCCAGAATCCCTCACCTCTCCAGTCCTATCCATCTGTTATTCCATAGATAAGAATGATGTCATGATGACATCACTCCCAGAATCCCTCACCTCCCCAGTCCTATCCATCTGTTATTCCATAGATAAGAATGATGTCATGATGACATCACTCCCAGAATCCCTCACCTCTCCAGTCCTATCCATCTGTTATTCCATAGATAAGAATGATGTCATGATGACATCACTCCCAGAATCCCTCACCTCCCCAGTAAGCAGGAAGAGTATGTGTAGGGTGAGGGTTATTATCCTCTCGGCCATCTTGTCTCTGTCTCTCTCCATGGTTGATGGGTCGGTCTCTTATATAGAAGATATCAGCAGACGATCCTGGAGAGATGAATAGAAAGTAGAGGATACAATGGATAATAAAGAATGGGAAGAAAAAGTACAACAATCCCAGCACAGAGATAGGAAGAGACAAGTTATGAATGTGTAAGATGTTTGAGCTCCTGTGATGTCAGAGACAGAAAATTAACAACTGTAATGCTGGGTTTACACGAGGCGATTATTGGCCTGATCGTACGATTAACGATGTCGGAGTAAAGATTTTTTTTTCATAACGATCAGTGTTTAGACGGTACGATATATCGTACGGAAAAATCGTTTTGCAATCGCGCCCCCGCAGCCTGGCCCCACGGTCAACCGCAGCCCCCTGCCCCCTGATCGCCACTCCCGCCGCCGCTCTGATCGCCACCACCCCCGCCGCCGCTCCGGCTGCGAGCATACGTTACCTGCTCCGCGTAGCAGGTCTTCGAAATCCCCGACTCCCCTCTTCAGTGCATTGATTGGCTGAAGAGGGGAGTCGGGGATTTCGAAGACCTGCTACGCGGAGCAGGTAACGTATGCTTGTGGCGGGGTGGCGATCGAGCCGGCGCAGGGGGCTGCGGATGTGCGGGGGGCCGGGCGGCCAGACTATCGCGCGACCACTGTTTACACGGAACGATCGGCGAATTGTTTGCGAACGATGAACGACGATTTGATAACATGTTGAAAGATCAAAATGAACGATTTCTCGTTCGTCATTTGATCGTTCGCTGCGTTTACACGTACGATTATCGTTCAAATTCGATCGTTATTGCGCAAATTCGCACGATAATCGTTATGTGTAAATGCACCATAACTCTGGGAGCGCTTAAAGGAATTATCCAATGTGATCCCTCCATACTGCCCCCCTCCCCCTTAGCACAGCTGGATGCCCCCTCTCCCCTGAACACTGTATATCTCCTACCTGTCTGGCAGCCAGTGGGCAGATCCCAGGAGGCAGCAGCAGCAGCAGAGCACACTAGCAGGAGGAGGGGGAGGGGCAGGAAGGATTTCCACCTGTACCTTGTGTCTGGCCCCTCCTCCTCTCCAGTGATTGGTGCTCAGGAGGCAAGGGGCGGGGCAGTCCAGTAGCAGCTGATAAACAAGTCAGGAAGCCACAGGAGCCGTGTGCTTCCAGGACCTGCCATGAAGTCACAGTCATGTGATCAGTCACATGGAGGAGGATGAGTCACATGATCAGGGGCTGCTGCTCAGTGTATGCAGGACTCTGCTGTGCTGGATGAGCTGAAGTGATGTGTGTGCAGCAGAGCTGTGTGTGTGTGATGTGTGTGGAGCAGAGCTGTGTATGTGTGTGTGGAGCAGAGCTGTGTATGTGTGTATTATATATGCCTGCAGCAGAGCCCTGTGTGTAATGTACATGTAGCTGAGCTGTATGTGTGTAATGTACATGTAGCTGAGCTGTATGTGTGTAATGTATATGTAGCTGAGCTGTATGTGTGTAATGTACATGTAGCTGAGCTGTATGTGTGTAATGTACATGTAGCTGAGCTGTATATGTGTGTAATGTACATGTAGCTGAGCTGTATATGTGTAATGTACATGTAGCTGAGCTGTATATGTGTGTAATGTACATGTAGCTGAGCTGTATATGTGTAATGTACATGTAGCTGAGCTGTATGTGTGTAATGTACATGTAGCTGAGCTGTATGTGTGTAATGTACATGTAGCTGAGCTGTATGTGTGTAATGTACATGTAGCTGAGCTGTATGTGTGTAATGTACATGTAGCTGAGCTGTATATGTGTAATGTACATGTAGCTGAGCTGTATATATGTAATGTACATGTAGCTGAGCTGTATATGTGTAATGTACATGTAGCTGAGCTGTATGTGTGTAATGTACATGTAGCTGAGCTGTATATATGTAATGTACATGTAGCTGAGCTGTATATGTACATGGACCAGACGTTTATCAGGACCATAAAACTTTCACACTTCTTATCCTCAACAATTCCCCGTTATGTAATGTGTGAGAGGCTGCGGGGGTCTCCCGGCTCCAGAGATGGTGGAGATCAGGGTCACTCTGTGTGGCCTTCGGTTGTTGATTGTCCTTGAGAAAGTGATGTGATATCTTGATACGTGTTGGGATATGAATAGAACCTAGTGAAGAATATACTGAACCATTTATTGATTCGGGAATCCCAGTATTTCTCTCCAGCGTTCCAGAACTCCCCTCCTGAGTGTAACCTCCGCGCTTCCTTCTATAATGATACTTACTTCCGGTTTCCTCTGATGTCACCTTCGCTCTCCATTGTTTGGTATTTCGGTGCTCGGGGAAGTGGGAGATCACCCCGGGAGGATGGCAGCGAGCCGGGCAGAGGTCTCTTTGGACGTGTTACATTGAGGAGTGACGAAATCTTCACCTCTCACCAAGTGTAATTTACCATTTCTAAAGACTAGTTCACACAGAAGACGTTACCGCTCCCAAAGTCTTTTTTATTATTTTTAGCATCGCACCACATGCAGATATAGACAGACTACGCTGCATTTTCCACATTTTCACTTTTTCCCCATAGACTAATACAGAGGGGATAAAACACCATTTCTATATATATATTGGTGATTTTTGGATTGTTTTTCCCAATTCTTCAAGAGAAATTCTGGCACAAGATAAAGAATCACATGACAGTAGGGGATAAAACGCAAGAGGTAAGAAATATTTATAGTAATTTATACATAAAGGGGTATTCCGCTGATACATAACTTTTCATATGTTGCTGCACATGGTGAGACTAACAATTCCTTCCATACTTGTTATTATCTATTCCGTCTCCTTAACCCAGTTCTGAGCTGCTGCTTTCTGCTGATGACACAAAAATCTGTGTGTGAGCTTTTCTCTTTGTCTCCTTCCTCCTCCCTTCTGAGACGCTGATGTAAACAAGTCCCTGGCAGGCTTTGGCTATGTTCCCACAACGTTTTTTCTGTCCATATTTTTTTTAATGACATGTTATTTTGCGGTTTATTCGTCCGTCAGTCAGTGCAATGACGGCTATTAGTACATTATTCCAGTTCAGGTGGATTGATCGCTCATTGGATGTATCTTTAATTAAAAAGACAATTGAATTTAAGAGTAAGGATGGTGAAAAAAAACAAACAGTGTGAACAAATAAAAAAATGTCTGCTGTTGCTTGCAAAAGACGTACGCAAATGAAAAAAAAAAAAGCAGACACCTTTTCTCTTATTTTTACTTGGTGTGAACATAGCCTTTATCTGCAACTTTGCAGCTTCTTTGTAATGCAGAAGTTGCAGATAGGGACTTGTTTACATCAGCCGTCTCAGAAGGGAGGGGGAGGAGTGGGAGAGAAAAGCTCACACACAGAAAGCAGCAGCTCAGAACTGGGGGAAGGAGCATTTACTATGTGGACTTAATTACTATACGGGGATCCTACATATGGGGGCAACCCACACATCTAGTCACTTTACTGCGGATGATACCAAACAACAGAATTATTACTGTATGGGAACCTAAAAGTAAGAATAAGGGAAAGAAGTTAAAGGAAAGTCAGAAGCCTAAGATTGTCTGGCAGTTTCTCTGGCAAGAAATGAATTGTAGCTGCAAGAAATCATCATGGTGGTCTAGGCCGGATGGAGAAGAAAATATGGGAAAGTATCTGACTACATGAGGACATATTTGGCTGCAATGAGGAGCTATCTAGCTACATGGGGAAGGTATCTGTCTACATTGGGGGAGGTATGTGGCTGCATAGAATGGGCATCTTGACAACATGGGGGAGGTATCTGGCTGCAGGGTGACATGTCCAACTCCATGGGACAGATCTGTCAGGAAGGAGCATAACCAACTTCAGGGAACAAATCCATCTGGAAGAGACCTATCTACCTATAGGGGACATACCTGGCATCTAGAAACATCTGACTGCAGGGGGCATACCTAGCTACAGACAGTATACCTGGCTGCAAGGAGCATATGTGACTGCAGGGGGCACATCTGGCTCCATGGGACATACCTGGCTCCAGGGGCATACCTAGCTGAAAGGGACATATGCTTATCTGCCTGCACACCCGCCTGCTTCTCTGGCTCAAGGCTTACTGACTGCCAGCTCAGTGCGCTGTCCTGCTGCAGCCACTGATTGGATGAGCAGGCTGGCAATAACCCGCAAGACTAACAAACAGGTATGAGTGCGGGCTGGTAAGCATGAGCTGTTCAAGGCCCAGCAGCTAACTAGTTAAATGGGCAGTGGCCATAACAGCACAGAGTGTCACAGCGGATTTAGCTGCGAAAAGTGCATGTGAATTTACCCTAAGGCAATGTTTATAATGGATTGCATGCTCGGGGGTACTCGGCTGGAGCATCTCGTTGCATGAGAAACACTGCTATACACATTACTATTCTACTAGACATGAGCGAATTTACATCAGGAATGAAGGGAATCACTTTGTTCCTATCTGACATCTGCTGCAATCTTTTATGTCTGCTCCGCTCCGTGCCGCTCCTCCCCAAGTGCTGGGAGAAGATGGATCCAGTTCTATGAAACTGGGAGAAGTTCCCCAGGACTGGATCCATCTGTTCAAGCAGACTTCAAAGCCGGCAGTCTGGCAGATAGAAGCCATTCCCTTTCTTCCTACTGAAAATTCACTCATCTCTATTTTTCACTATCGAATTTTCCTTCATCATCTTTTTGAATTTTTTATATTCATTTACCTCATTGTGAACAAAATGGCTTCTCCCTTTCGTGAATTTTTTCATGAACCACAAGATGTAATTTAAAATTAAAACATTTCCCACAAACTGAACATTAAAATGGCTTCTCCCCTGTGTGAATTCTTTTATGGTAAAGAAGACTTGCTTTCTGAGTAAAACACTTCCCACATTCCGAACATAAAAATGGCTTTTCCCCTGTGTGAGTTCTCTGATGCATAACAAGATCTGACTTCTGAATAAAACATTTCCCACATTCCGAACATGAAAATGGCTTCTCCCCTGTGTGAAGTCTCTGATGCTTAACAAGAGCTGATTTATGGGTAAAATATTTCCCACATTCTGAACAAGAAAATGGCTTCTCATTTTTGTGAGATCTTTGATGTGTATCAAGCACTGATTTCCAAGTAAAACATTTTCCACATTCTGAACATGAAAATGGCTTCTCTCCTGTGTGAATTCTTTGATGGTTAACCAGCTTTGATCTCTGAGTAAAACATTTCCAACATTCTGAACATGAAAATAGCTTCTCTCCTGTGTGAATTCTTTGATGTTCAACAAGTTTTGATTTCCCTTTAAAACATTTTCCACATTCTGAACATGAAAATGTCGCCTTCCCTGTGTGAATTCTTTGATGGGTAACAAGCTTTGATCTCTGAGTAAAACATTTGCCACATTCTGAACATGAAAATGGCTTCTCCCCTGTGTGAGTTCTCTGATGCTTCACAAGATCTGATTTCTGAGTAAAACATTTCCCACATTCCGAACATGAACATGGCTTCTCCCCTGTGTGAGTTCTCTGATGTCTAACAAGAGCTGATTTCTGAGTAAAACATTTCCCACATTCTGAACATGAAAATGCCTTCTCCCCTGTGTGAGTTCTCTGATGGGTAACAAGACTTGATTTATAAGTAAAACATTTCCCACATTCCGAACATGACAATGCCTTCTCTGCCTCTGTAAGATATGTTTTGTTAGTAAAGCATTTTTCATGTTGTAGATAAGAAAACTGAGGCTTTCCTGTATTTGCTCTTTGATGTTCATCGTCTTCTCTGTAAATGTCAGCTTGCTGTGATGGAGCAGAAGATGGGACTTGTATAACAGGATGAGATGAGAGATCTTTGCTGTGAGGGGCTGAGGGTGTATCTGGGATAGTGGACGGCTCCTCATATGTATCTTGTGTGATATGATCCTCTGAGGAGATCTGATGTCCCCCTGAGCTCCTGGTAGAATCATCTGCAAAGGACAAAACACCATTTCTCTTATTTCCCAGTAATAGAAGCTTAAACATATTGCAGACATGGAAAGTTACTCTTTTTTATGTAACACTAGAAAATGTACCCGCCGTTGCCCGGGTATAAAGTGTCAGTGTGTTAATAAGATTTGTTCCAAGGTCGCCCAGGAGGCAAATCTATGCCCTTGTGTTTTTTTGTTTAACGGGAAATCGCCAGGAGCCCTATATACCCCTACATACACTTTATACCCCGACAGTTCTGCACTGTTTATGTAAATTGTAGGTTAGAAATAAACTAAAAACTTTAAACATCCTAAATACCTAATAGCCAAACTGAGATGTCATCATGTGATCAGACTGTATACAGAGCCTGGTTATTTACAACATTGGCAGTTTTGTATACAGAACCTGGTTATATACAACATTTTCAGTGTTATATACAGCCTGATTATATGCAACCTTGGCAGTGTTATACAGTATACAGTTTGGTATACAACATTAAGTGTTATACTGAGCCTGGTTATATACAACATTGGCAGTGTTATATACAGCCCCATCCTCTTTACATTGCCCCCCTTTTTGCAGGATGCCCCCATACTGTACACACTCAACTCCACAGGTAGCCCCCCATACTGTATACATCCCCCACCCCTGCGGGAAGCCCCCATAGTCTATACACACACCCCTCTGCAGGTTGCCCCCATACTGTATACACTCCCCCCCTTGCAGGTAGCCCCCATACTGTATACACTCCCCCCCCCAGGTAGCCCCCATATTGTATACACTCCCCCACTTCTTGCAGGTAGCCCCCATACAGTATACTCTCCCCCCCTGCAGGTAGCCCCCATATTGTATACACTGCCCCCCTTGCAGATAGCCCCCATACTCTATACACTCCCCCTTCAGGTAGCCCCCATGCTGTACACACTCCCCCTTGTAGGAAGCCCCCATGCTGTATACATTCCCTAACACCCCCTTACTGTATACATTCCCCAACAAAACCACCCGGCAGGTAAGCCCCTTACTGTATACACTGTATATACACTGTACACTGTTAGGGTGCCTTCACACCTACTGGATCCGCAGCGAAATCTGCTGTCGATCCAGAGTCATTCAACCCTATGAGAATACATACTCGCTGGGTTCTGGCCAAATGCGTGATAAAGCTGATCCCATCTTTATATCAAATGTCACAATGTTTCAGGTGTCATAAAGCATATTATATTGCAAGTGGGCACTCTTGTTAGAAGTATTGCTAATAACAGTTATGATTGGACTTGTAGTCCTTCTGTATTGCCGTTATGTGGCTCACAAATCCCGATGCCTGATATAATGCGGTGTTTTGTAGCAGTAAAGTTTAGCCACACTCTGTGCCAGCAAGATTTGGCCACAATGTATCACTGGTTCATATAAGTTCAATAATAAACACAGTCTGTAGCGCCTCTCACCCATCCCGAAGTGGCTGGCGGCTGGTACTGTAACTCCCTCATCCCTCCTGCAAAGGGTCCTGCAGCACGTCCGCTGATTGAGAACCACGAGGACGTGCTGCAGGACCCCTCGAGTCTGGATCCAGTAACACCGATCTGCTGCCTTGCAGGAGAGACGAGGGAGTTACGGTACCAGCCGCCAGCCACTTCGGGATGGGTGAGAGGCGCTACAGACGCCACTGTGTTTATTATTGAACTTATATGAACCAGTGATACATTGTGGCCAAATCTTGCTGGCACAGAGTGTGGCTAAACTTTACTGCTACAAAACACCGCATTATATCAGGTATCGGGATTTGTGAGCCACATAACGGCAATACAGAAGGACTACAAGTCCAATCATAACTGTTATTAGCAATACTTCTAACAAGAGTGCCCACTTGCAATATAATATGCTTTATGACACCTGAAACATTGTGACATTTGATATAAAGGTGGGATCGACTTTATCACGCATTTGGCCAGAACCCAGCGCCACCATACTACCTTACACAACTTCATGTTTTTATATGGTTATAGACTTTTTTGACTGTTTAATGTTTTAGACGTTTATTATTAGAGCTTTCTGAAATTTAGCTAGTTTGCCATAAATTGTGATATTATGATTAAATTGTTTATTTGAAGATTAGGACTGTTGTGGTCTAGAGGACTAAATACTTTATCTACTATTTATCCAGGAAGTGACAACACCATGATTATCCAGGAAGTGACATCACCATGTTTATCCAGGAAGTGACATCACCATGTTTATCCAGGAAGTGACATCACCATGTTATCCAGGAAGTGAAACCTTGATGCAGTAGTACATGCAGGGAAAAAAGCACTTTATAAGCATTTCCCTTAATAAGTGTATATTGGTGATTTGTATAACTTGGGGGGGGGGGGGGGGGCAATACAATACCTTAAAGCAAATGTACCATTCACATGTCCCACGGATAGATCAGCGCCAATGCTGCGGTCCAATTTTGAACCTCGGCCCGATTCAGTGTATGGCACCGTTCTATCCATGGGTACCAGGCTGGGGCTGAAGCACTGGAGGCGCACGTGGCCTCCCCAAGTGGGAGGAATCCCCTGCCCCTTTATGATGCGGCTCCATTGATTCCAACAGAGCCGCATATGGAGGTGACTGTGCGAAAAGTGTTACAGGGTGTATGCGGTATAGTAAGAGACAGAGAGCGATTAGAGAGAAGGGGGGGAGGGGGCAACCTTGTGCTGTTCCTGTGAAGATGTCGGGGGGAAAAGTATTACGTCTGTTAATCTGGAGTTGCCGTCAGTTTCTGTATAAGCTATAATATACTGGGAGAATATAGGACCAAACTGTCTACGCTGAATAGTGGTGGGAATAAAGGGCCATGAGGTCTTGTCGGAGGCCTTTCCTGCATCTACACTAAGTGTAATGGTCAAAGGTCATGAGGGGTCATATACTCGGGCATTGAAAAATTTTTGACTCTAGTAACTCCAGCATTTTAGTTCTCGCTGAACATCACTGTCAGTCATTACCGAGCCATGTCTATGAGCGCTGGGACTTTCTGTGTTTGGTCTCTTTTTTTTGAACAAAGAAAAGAACAAATGTTGTCACAAAGGAGCACGGACACTTTGATTTAAACACATAATAATAAAAAAAAATTATATATGACATAACTTCTTCAGATCACAACCCCTGTTGATTTAAAAAAAATAAAAATAAAAAATTCACAGGAGGTACACTGTACGATGAGGATGGTCACTATAACCTTAACCTTCTTTATAGCAGGAGACTGATAGTGATATATTGTCCGCTGGGACTGTGCTGTATATTAGAATTTAGGCTGAATGATTATATAGCTGGAAAACTGACAGGACACAGAGCTTATAATATTCCACACAGAATAGTTACAGCCGGTGACTGAGGAGAATGTGTGACTGTTCTCTGCATTTAGTGGTCACTACTCACCTGGGCGGTTACCTGTAGTGATGTCCTCCTTATACTGCTCATCACTGCTGTCATCTGTCTCTTCTTCTTTTGCCCTTATTTCTGTAGCATTCATACACTGCAGATTCTTCCCCATAGAAATGTCCTCCTTATACTGCTCATCACTGCTGTTATCTGCCTCTTCTTTTACCCTTATGTCGGTAGCATAACAGTTCAGATTATTCCCTCTAGTAACTTCCTCCTTATACTGCTCATCACAGCTCATGTATGTCTCCTCTTCTTCCTTCATCATCATATTTTTAGCATTAATAGAATTCAGATCCTTCCCTGTAGTGATGTTCTCCTTATACTGCTCATCACTGCTCACATATGTCTCTTCTTCTTTTAATGTCATATCTGTAGCATTGATCTCAATTAGATCTTCCCCCTGATTCATAAGATGTGAGAGAAATATTGTAAAAGTCATCAGACAGTAGGAGAAGTCAGGTGGGATGTACAGATCATAGGGAACATCTCCAGCTACCTGATCCTGATCCTGTGGAAGAAGAGGACGGGG
The DNA here is from genome assembly GCF_027789765.1 of Dendropsophus ebraccatus. Classification (NCBI taxonomy): domain Eukaryota; kingdom Metazoa; phylum Chordata; class Amphibia; order Anura; family Hylidae; genus Dendropsophus; species Dendropsophus ebraccatus. Next base: position 189,916,162 of record NC_091456.1, on the reverse strand, counting down.
ACATCTCTCTGGTGCTGTTCTCTTACTGGATCTGACTGGAGGGAACACATACAGAGACTGAATTCATTCTTTCCATCCAGATAATACAGAGAGGAGGTGTGTATATAGTCCTGTCTATTACCTGCTGATGGGAGGGGCTGCTGATCCTCCAGCATCACATCCTTGTACTGATCCTTGTGTCCTTCTACATACTCCCACTCCTCCATGGAGAAATAGACCGCCACGTCCTGACACCTTATAGGAACCTGACACACACAATGATCACACAGTCATCCCCCCCAACCCCCCCAGTGGTGTTACTGTATAATGTCCCAGCATTCCCAGCAGCCACAGTCTCACCTCTCCACTCAGCAGCTCCACCATCTTGTTGGTGACTTCTAGGATCTTCTCTTCCTCCATTTCCTCCTGTATCAGGGGCCCCGGGATTGGGCTCAGGGTTCTTCCCCATCCTTCACCCCCAGGGGCCCCACAGCGCCCACTAGAGGACTTCTTCACAACTGTGTAATCCTGTGTACGGAGAGACACATTACTATCACTCCATCCATTCCCAGAATCCCTCACCTCTCCAGTCCTATCCATCTGTTATTCCATAGATAAGAATGATGTCATGATGACATCACTCCCAGAATCCCTCACCTCTCCAGTCCTATCCATGTTATTCCATAGATAAGAATGATGTCATGATGACATCACTCCCAGAATCCCTCACCTCCCCAGTCCTATCCGTCTGTTATTCCATAGATAAGAATGATGTCATGATGACATCACTCCCAGAATCCCTCACCTCCCCAGTAAGCAGGAAGAGTATGTGTAGGGTGAGGGTTATTATCCTCTCTGCCATCTTGTCTCTGTCTCTCTCCATGGTTGATGGGTCGGTCTCTTATATAGAAGATATCAGCAGAGGATCCTGGAGAGTTGGGAGAGGAATGGAGAGAAGAGGAGACAATGTAACATAACTCATCAGAAACCAGCAAAAAAGTAAAAGTTCTGGCTCCAGTAATGTATTAATATAGGGTAGAAAACTACTACCCAGTCCCGAAGGGGTTAATCCTCCTGCTGTCCCCCAGCTCCTTCCCTCCACCTGCAGAGCTGTACAGGAGCCGTGTGCTTCCAGGACCTGCCATGATGTCACAGTCATGTGATAAGTCACATGGAGGAGGAGGAGTCACATGATCAGGGGCTGCTGCTCAGTGTATGCAGGACTCTGCTGTGCTGGATGAGCTGAAGTGATGTGTGTGCAGCAGAGCTGTGTGTGTGTGTGTGATGTGTGTGGAGCAGAGCTGTGTATATGTGTGATGTGTGTGCAGCAGAGCTGTGTGTGTGTGTGTGATGTGTGTGGAGCAGAGCTGTGTGTGTGTGATGTGTGTGGAGCAGAGCTGTGTATGTGTGATGTGTGTGGAGCAGAGATGTCTGTGTGTGATGTTGTGAAGGTATATAATAAAATATATAAAAAAAAAATTGTAATTCCTTGACTCAGACTCAGCCAATATATATTTGGCACATGGAATCTGCATATGTGGAAGTCTCCTGTTTCTGCCAGGCTGCTGGACAACAGACCCTCTTGTCAATCAAGATATTCCATCCTGGATGTATTGAGAGGAGCCCTGGCCCTAAATGGAAGTACCAGACCATTGCTGGGAAGTTATGAATATGCAAAGAACTGTGCCCTGTCTCTGGACTGTAGCCAATGAGAACTAAACATGTGTATTCTTGTCCATTTTGAGCCCACCCTGAACTGTATAAGACCCCTCTGTATAAGCAATAAAGTGGTGCACCCTGCTGAGAGAGGAGCGATACCAACGCACGTGTTTGGTGTTATTTTCTCACTGCCGGCCTCAGCGTTATCATTTGGACAGGGATGGTCATTCGAAGAAAAAGAGTGAATGAAAAGGATATTCACCCTTTCAATGTGTGTGGAGCAGAGCCCTGTGTGTAATGCACATGTAGCTGAGCTGTATATGTGTAATGTACATGTAGCTGAGCTGTATGTGTGTAATGTAGCTGAGCTGTATGTGTGTAAAATTTAAAAAAATGTGCACAAAGTTCTTCCTTTTTGGGGCAGATGCCTGATATGTTTACAACTGATAAAAATGACGTCTATCAGGACCATAAAACTTTCACACTTCTTATCCTCAACAATTCCCCGTTATGTAATGTGTGAGAGGCTACGGGGGTCTCCCGGCTCCAGAGATGGTGGAGATCGGGGTCCCTCTGTGTGACCTTCTACTATCGATTGTCCTTGAGAAAGTGATGTGATATCTTGATACGTGTTGGGATATGAATAGAACCTAGTGAAGAATATACTGAACCAGTTACTGATTCGGATGTCCCTGTGTTTCTCTCCAGATGCTGAAAGATGTTACAGGGAGCAGAGACTGATATGGACGTCCGCTGAGATCAGAACGAGAACCTGGAGGTGGGGGGGGGGGGGAACGTTCCAGAACTCCCCTCCTGAGTGTAACCTCCGCGCTTCCTTCTATAATGATACTTACTTACGGTCTCATCTGATGTCACCTTCGCTCTCCATTGTTTGGTATTTCGGAGCTCGGGGAAGTGGGAGATCACCCCGGGAGGATGGCAGCGAGCCGGGCAGAGGTCTCTTTGGACGTGTTACATTGAGGAGTGACGAAATCCTCACCACTCACCAAGTGTAATTTACCATTTCTAAAGACTAGTTCACACAGAAGACGTTACCGCTCCCAAAGTCTTTTTTTATTATTATTTTTAGCATCGCACCACATGCAGATATAGACAGTCTACGCTGCATTATCCACATTTTCTCTTTTTCCCTATAGAATAATACAGAGGGGATAAAACATAATTTCTATATACATATTGGTGATTTTTGGATTGTTTTTCCCCCAATTCTTCAACAGAAATTCTGGCACAAGATAAAGAATCACATGACTGTAGGGGATAAAACACAAGAGGAAAGAAATATTTATAGTCATTTATACATAAAGGGGTATTCCGCTCACACATAACTTTTGATGTTGCTGCCCATGGTGAGACTAACAATTCCTTCCATTCTTGTTATTATCTATTCAGTCTCCTTCCCCCAGTTCTGAGCTGCTGCTTTCTACTGAACACACAAAAATCTGATGTAAACAAGTCCCTGGCAGGCTTTGGCTATTAGTACATTATTCCAGTTCAGGTGGACTGATCGCTCTTTGGATGTGTCTTTAATTGAAAAGTCCATTTAATTTAATAGTAAAGATGGTGAAAAAGAAAAACTGTGTGTGAACAACTAAAAAATACCCTCTGTTGCTTGCAAAAGACGTCCACAAATTTAAAAAAAAGACACCTTTTCTCTTATTTTTACTTGGTGTGAACATAGCCGTTATCTGCAACTTTAAAGCTTCTTTAACCCCTTAACGACATGGGGCGTAACAGTACGCCCCCACAGGCTGGTACTTAATGCAAGCGGGCGTACATTTACGCCCAATGTTTACCCGATCTCTGTGTGTAAACACAGCAATCGGGTAATGATGGCTGCTATAAATCATAGCAGGCCATCATAGCTTGTCGACACAGGGGGTGGTTAACAATTCAGATCAGCCAATAACAGCAATCTTCAGCTTTCCGGGTTATCGGTGACCCGAAAAGCAATGGTGTTTGGTGCTGTCTGAGAACGGCACTGACCGCCATTACTGTTAAAAGTAATCGTGGCCACGGTGCCACGTCCCGATCGCCGTGATTGGCCGGCCGGGACCGACCAGCCGATCACGGCGATACAAGTCCCCAAAAAAGTAAAAAACCTGCTCTGGGCACCTCAGCTAGGTAGCTGAGGTGTTCAGAGCAGGTATTGGCACATACTCACCTGATCTCGGCGTCCCGATCGGTGTCTCCTGGGTCCCACGGTGTCCTCTTCTTTCCGGCGTCGTCTTCGGCTTTTTCCGTCGGTGTCGACAATCTTCGGCTCTTTTCGGCTCCAGCTTCATCTATCATAATCTCTTGCGTCTTACTGCCCCCTAGTGGTTGATAAGTGTATATAATACACTTATCAGTAGCTATAGGGTTGTAAAAAAAAATTTTTTCACGCACCCTGCCACCGCTGAGTGCTGATCAGCATCGCACTCAGTTTAAACCCCCCACAAGTGACCCCATTATGGAAACTACACCCCTCAGGGAACGTAACAAGGGGTGTAGTGAGCATATGGACCCCACTGGTGACTGGCACAAATGTGGAACAATGTGGCGTGAAAATGAAATATTACATTTTTTAAACTTTAATGTTGGTTCAGCCTTAAATTTTTCATTTTCACAAGGGGTTAAAAGAGAAAAAAAACCACACAAAATGTGTAGAGCAATTTCATAATGCGCCATGTGGGCGCAGGGCAAGTCTCCGAAGGGAAGGAGCGCCATTTGGATTTTGGAGGCTGGATTTGGCAAGAATGGATGATGAACGCCATGTCGCATTACCGAGCCCATGTGCTGCCAAGACAGTGAGAACCCCCCACAAGTGACCCCATTCTGGAAACTACACCCCTTTAGGAATCTAACAAGGGGTGCAGTGAGGATATGGACCCCTTGATGACGGCCACATTTGTGATGTGAAAGTGAAAAATTTTAAATTTTCCCTTTCACGTCACATTGTTCCACATTTGTGCCCGTCACCAGTGGGGTCCATATGCTCACTGCACCCCTTGTTAAATTCCTTGAGGGGTGTAGTTTCCAGAATGTGGTCACTTGTGGGGGGTTTCCAGTGTCTTGGCAGCACGAGGGCTCTGTACATGCGACATGACCCTTGAAATCCATTCCAGTGAAATCCAGCTTCCAAAATCCAATTGGCGCTCCTTCCTTTTGGAGGCTCGTCCTGCGCCCACTTGGCACTTTATGTCCACATGTTGGGTACTTCCGTACTCGGGAGAAACTGCGCTACACGTTTGGTGTTTTTTTTTCTTTTATCCCCTTGTAACAATGAAAAATGAAGGCTAGAACAGTTCAGGGAAGAAAAAGAGTGCTGCACCTCACACCAATGGCTGATACTGGTGCCCCTAGGCTAAATAAAAAACACATCAGAATTTTGTGTATGAATTGATCAAGCCATACTGCCCCATGTACCATCGTGCAGGTATCTGTTCCCTGACTGTGCACGCCTTCGGGGTTGGTAGCCACTGACTGGCACGGTGTAGGGACCCATGTGTATCAGATACCTCCACGATGGTACATGGGGCAGTATGGCTTGATCAATTCATACACAAAATTCTGATGTGTTTTTTATTTAGCCTAGGGGCACTAGTATCAACCATAGGTGTGAGGTGCAGCGCTCTTTTTCTTCCCTGAAGGCTAGAACAGTTTTAGTGTAAAAATTAGAATTTTTCCTTTTTTACACCACATTGTTCTGAAAATTTGTGAAGCACCTGAGGGGTCCAGATGCTCACCGCACCCCTTGTTACATTCCTTGAGGGGTGTAGTAGTAGTTTCTAAATGGTGTCCCTTTAAGGGTGTTTTTTATGTTTTGGCACCCCAGAGCCTCTGCCAACCTGAAGTGGTACAGTCAGAAATGACCAAATATAACGGAGGCGCTGAAATTCACTAGGCGCTCCTTTATATCTGAGGCTTGTGGTTGCGTCAAATAGCGCATTAGGGCCACATATGGGGTATTTCTATAAACTGCAGAAACGGGGCAATCAATATTGGGGTGCATTTCTCTGGTAATAGGTTTATAATTATGAAAAATATTGGATTACAATAAAATTTTAAAATTAAAATTTTCAGATTTCTTACACACTTAGCTTTTATTTCTGTGACTCCCCTTAAGGGTTAAAAAACTTTCTGGTTGGCGCATGGCGGCGGATGCTTAATCCAGGAGCTCCGCTCTCTCACCTGGCCACGAGCGGCACAAAGCGGCTGAACACCGGAAAATTCGGTTCTATCTGGTTCCCCAACATCTCGGGGTACCCCCGCACTCCATGAGAACAAGAAGGAAGAAGGGGAAGAGTCCCATGAAGCTCACCAGCTTTTTCCCGCGGCAGATGGCTCCCAACATGGCGCCGCAGATCCCTCATCTTCCCAGAGAGACCGCACTGCACAGGAAGCCTCCTACTCACCAGTCTCGGGGAGCTCGCTCTGCACATCGGTCTCTTCACCATCGCATGCCCAGGAGTCTTCTCACCAGATTACGCCTGAGACCGGCCACCGATCTGCATCCTTCGTTACGGGTAGGCACAGCTCCACATCCTCCCCGTTACTGGCGCCATACCCTGCAGCCCAGGCGGCCATGTCCCCTGCCTCTCACATATCCCAGCCGGCAGCCCCTATAACTGAACCGCTGCTGAGGGCATTGATGACTGACCTGAAAACCTTGCTGCATAATGAAATACATTCGGCAATCACAGCCATGCAAAAAGAAATTGCAGGCCTAGGAGGGCGCACTGCGCACATTGAAAATAAAGCGGCGGAACTGACTACTTCACATAACTTAGTAGTAGACACCACCAACTCCTTGGAGGATGAAATTGAGGCATTAAAACTCAAGATCGCCAACATGGAAGACAGATCTCGGCGTAATAATTTACGCTTTAGGGGCATACCGGCGAAACTGTTAAAACGGAGGACTTAACTGACTTCCTCACTGATTACTTCACGGCATTACTACCGCAAGCTGAACCCCTAGATCTGTTGATTGACCGGGCTCACAGGCTCCCTAAGCCTAAGAATCTTGCTGCAGGCATCCCCAGAGACACCATAGCCCGTCTGCATTTCTTCCGGGCAAAGGAAAAACTGCTGGAAGCTGCCAGACGACCACCAGAACTACCTGAGCGATTTCGTGACATCCTTATATTCACAGATCTCTCTGCAGCAACCCTAGCCAGACGCAGGGAGTTTGCCATTGGCACCAGAATCCCCAGAGATAAAGCCATTGCATAGAAGTGGGGATTTCCTGTAAAACTCATCATCACTTACAACGGAGCGAAACACATCGCCGATACTCCTACAGCCCTTCGTCGTTTGTGCCTTAAATGGAATCTAATCAACGACGCAGATGGTGATGATCCTCCTGATTCTCCTGGTCCGGCGAACCCACACAAGATCCCAGAAGAATGGATCACAGTTTCCCGCAGGAAGAGGAAGGCTAAGTGAACTGTGTGTTAAAACTGCTTGCTCCTGGATACTTTACATCCTGTGATTACCCATACATAATCCTGACCTGAGATGTTGTGGTCTATTAGGATCTACAGTTAAGGTCCTCGTTGGACTTCATAGTTCGGTTATCTGCATTCACTGTTGGCCCTAGTACATGTTTAACTAGGGTGTTTTGCAAAATGCTCAAGTGTACCCCCCCTGTACTTTTTCGTACACTAATTTCTGTCACTTATTAAATTGGACAGTAGACCGGGTCTGAACCTGGTAAGGTTTTTTCTATGTTTACATGTTTTGTTTGTTGCTTTGCAATCTGGCAATGTGTTCATCACTTACCTACTATTCTGCATTATATACGTTTTCTCACTTTTGTTTTTTTTCCCCCCGCAGGATCGCCGTCCCTCAGCATCTACTCTGACATGTTGTCATGGGAATTAAACTATTATCGATAAATGCCAAGGGTCTAAATTCCCCTTTCAAAAGGTCCATGCTATGGAATGAGACTCGGATAGCTAAAACAGATCCTATGCGTTCAAGAAACGCATCTAATGGACAAAGACCTCCATAGACTAAAGCACAAAAACTTTCCTCATATTTTCTTAGCTCTGGCACCCAACAAAAAAGGTGGCGTAGCCATAGCGATACGTGACACAGTGGCCTTCACCCTGAGGCATGTGGAGTTGGATGCTGCGGGTCGGTTTATTGTCTTAGTGTGTACGTTAAAGGACAACTCCGGCGAAATTTTTTTTGGCTTATTTAAAGGGAACCTGTCACCCCCCGTGCCGGGGTGACAGGCTCCCGACCCCCCATTAGAGCCCCATATACTTACCTAATCCCGCCGGTTCCCGCTTCTGGAGGTGGTCGGGTGACGGAGATCTCAGCCGCTGCAGCCCGGGGCGCGCGCTGAGAGATGAGTCCAACACCCATAGAGAATGACAGGAGAGTCCAGCGCTCCGTCATTCTCTATGAGCGTTGGACTCATCTCTCAGCGTGCGCGCCGGGCTGCAGCGGCTGAGATCTCCGTCACCCGACCACCTCCAGAAGCGGGACCCGGCGGGATTAGGTAAGTATATGGGGCTCTAACGGGGGGTCGGGAGCCTGTCACCCCGGCACGGGGGGTGACAGGTTCCCTTTAACACACATTACAAAGTTATATAACTTTGTAATGTGGTTAAATACCCGGTCTGGCCCCCTTCCCCCACTTTCCGACTCCCGACCCCCCACCCCGGAAGTTAAAGAATGTATACATTACCTATTACGGTCGTCACGGTCCTCTTCTCCCGGGCGGCATCTGGTGATGGGTGACGTCAGAGCTGGGGGGCGGTCCGGGTCTTCTTCCTCTTCGGCGTCTTCATTGAGAGTGAATGGGAGAGAAAAGGCTGCTGGTGCACATGCGCACCGCCGGAGTTGTCCTTTAAATAATACTGATTTCACCATCACTGCTTTATATGCTCCTAATAAGAAACAACATGCCTTTGTCAATTCTACCCTCCGTACAGCTGATAGATTGGCGGTGGGAGCACGAATATTTGTTGGTGATTTCAACCATACCCTATGGCCCACTATGGACTCTACGTCTCAAACTCCAGCATTAGAACCATCTAAAATGTATTCAGTGATCTCCAGAGCAGGATTGTATGATGTGTGGCGGGTGTCTCACCCAACCGAAAGGGATTTCACATTTTACTCTGCACCGCATAAAATTTACACACGCATAGATTATTTCTTAGTAGACAAGCACACCCTTCCCCTGGTCGAACATTCTAAAACTATCTCATGGTCGGACCACGCGCGGATTACTATGACCCTCAAAGAATCATACCCTTGTCACCCTACCCCACTTTGGAGATTAAATAACTATGTTCTTTAGCATCCTGAATATCAAAAGTCAACCTCCACCTCCATCCAGAACTTTTTTGAGTTAAATGACACAGGCGCCACCTCTGACTGCACCCTCTGGTGTGCCTTTAAGGCCACAATTAGAGGCCATTTTATAAGCCAAACATCTTATGACCGCAAACACAGAACCAAACCAATACTCTCCTTACAACAGCTATTAGCTGACTTGCATAGACTGAACAAATTTTCCTTCTATAAAGATAGAGCCACTTCTATATCACAAATCCAATCCCAACTCCACTCCCTAAACCTATACAAATATAATATGGCACTTCGCCATCTTTAGATGTCTTGGTACTGGCAGGGAAATAGGTCTGGGGCATTCTTGGCTCGTCAGTTTAAACATAAAGCGGCAGAAACGCGCATTCCCTTTCTTACTAGACCAGATGGTACTAAAGTCTTCGACCCTAGCGAACTGTTTTGCTAATTATTACTCAGACCTATATAACCTTCAAAATGACCCAGCTACTCCACAGCCTACGGCTGAAGCTATTTCTATGTTCCTACGGGACGCCAAACTTCCTTCTATACCACAAGCTTCGATGACACAGTTAACCTCAGAATTTACTGAAGAAGAGGTCGGGGCCGGCGGGATGACAAACGAGTTCTACAAGACTCATGGTCATCAAGTGGCTCCATACCTCACAAGAATATTTAATGATTTTGCCTCTGGTCATAATCCCCCCCCGACATGTTAGAAGTAGTCGTAGTCACACTGCCAAAACCAGGGAAGCCTGCGGACACACCAGCCAACTTTAGGCCCATATCCTTGTTGAACACGGACCTAAAGCTGTATGCCAAATTACTAGCTTGCAGAATTGTTAATATTCTACCACTAGTCATCAACAACGACCAAGTGGGCTTTATTGCTGGTCGCCAAACCTTAGACGGAACCCGCAGATTCTTGACTATAATATCTAGGGCCTGCGCGAGTTGAACGCCTTCTCTGCTCCTTTCTTTGGATGCGGAGAAGGCGTTCGATCGCGTGCACTGGGGGTATCTTAGAGCGGTCCTGGACCGTTTTGGCATTCCTCCCAGACTTATTACAACTATTATGGCCTTATATACCTCGCCTACAGCCCGGGTGTTCAATGCTGGCACTTTGTCTGCTCCTTTCCACATCACTAATGGCACCCATCAAGGGTGCCCTCTTTCGCCCTTGATATTTGCCTTAGTGATGGAACCCTTGGCCCAGCATATCAGATTGGCCAGTACCCTTAGAGGTATATCTTTGGATGGTCAGGACCACCGCATCGGCTTATTCGCCGACGATGTGATCATATCCATCACGGATCCCAGTGTATCCCTCCCTGCAGTAATGCACATCTTATCCCAGTTTAGCTCAGTTAGCTATTATAAACTCAATATAACAAAATCCACGATTTTGGACATTCATATACCCCCTCCAATTAAACAAGACCTTGCACAACAATTCCGGTTATCTTGGAATAAGTTAAAAGATAGTGGCATTGGACTACTGCATCACCTAAATGGGTGGACATGGAGGCTTCTTACCTAGGAGTGACATCCATGCCTGACTGGTTGTGGGCTATCAGTATCTCACCTACCCTACTCACCTCTAGTATCACTACCATTAAGGCAGGTGCCAAATTATGGACACTGGAGACACCCAGTAAACAGTTGTGTCCTCTTAGATTACAAAACCTTTCATTAGCCGTCATACAACTGGCCTTGGAGAATATAGAACTTCGACAGTGGATCTCCGTAGGTATTCTCACAATACAGGATATTGGTGACAAAAGTGGCCTGCTATAATTTAGTGACATAAAACGCAAATACCCATTGAAGAATTCTGAATTCTATAAATACCTCAGAATTAGACACCTCATGGCTTCCCTTACGTGGCCATGGGACTCCTCTCCCACCTTGTATGAGAATTTTTTTTCAACCCTTCTAAGGTAAACAAGGGCATATCTGTTGCTTACACCAATATCATAACATCACAACCCCATGACATACTGCCATTTCAGACTAGATGGGAATCTGACCTTGGACGCTCTTTCACTGACGCCCAATGGAACTTTGTATTTAGCTTACCGTTTCGGGTATCTAAGTGTGTTACCCATCTGGAATCCTCTAGAAAGCTACTTTACTGCTGGTACTACTTGCCCTACAGGCTGTCCAGAATCTACCCTGCTGCATCCCCATTGTGCTGGTGGTGCGGGCGGCTAGTGGGCAACTTACTTCACGTTTGGTGGAAATGTACAGCTCTGAAAAACTTGTGGTCCCAAATACACACTAGGCTGGAGGACCTCTTGCGCTATCCCCTCCAGTGGGGCCCGGAGGTTGCCCTATTGTCATTGGGACTAGAAGACCTACCTACTCCACATCTTGTTGTAGTGTTTCATGTTCTCACTGCTGCCCGTACAGCCATTGCCCAAAACTGGAAGTCCACGTCTATCCCACCCCTAGAAAGCATCATGGCTGTGGTACAAAACAACTATGTCATGGAGGCCCTTATAGCTAGACGACAGGGTTCTTATAGCTCTTTTTCGCAAAGATGGAGAGATTGGCCAGGACCCCTCTCCTTTTAGTACTGCGATGGGTCAAGCCCTACATTATGATTTATATGTTATTTCTTGTACCCTTTTATTATGCCAGAATGTTATGTAATGTTTATTGTTACTTTTATCCTTTCTTTTTGGTTGTTGGTTACACATGTTTACTGTTTGTACCCCTCCTGCCTTACCGCCTTGCCACTATCACCCCTAACCTGTCCCTGTTTACGTACACTGCCTGCGAGCAGCCAATTCCAGCACCTTGTGTATCGCAAACTGTCTTATATTATATACTTACCTAAAAATTAAAAATAAACTGTTATAAAAAAAAAAAACTTTCTGGATGTGCTTTTGCAGAGTTTGGGGGGTGCAGTTTCTGAAATGGGGTGCTTTGTGGGGCTTTCTAACATACAGTCCCCTCAAATACACCTTAAGGCTATGTTCACACTACGTATATTTGAGGCTGTATTTGATCATCATGTCAGGTCCTCATAGCAACCAAAACCAGGAGTGGATTGAAAACACAGAAAGGATCTGTTCACATAATGTTGAAATTGAGTGGACGGCCGCCATATAACGGTAAATAACGGCCATTATTTCAATATAACAGCCATTGTTTTAAAATATCAGCAAATATTTGCCATTAAATGGCGGCCATCCACTCAATTTCAACATTGTGTGAACAGATCCTTTCTATGTTTTTAATCCACTCCTGGTTTTGGTTGCAATATGAGGACCACAATACTGACTGAAATACACGTAGTGTGAACACAGCCTAAACCTGAACAGGTCCCTAAAAATATCTGATTTTGAAAATTTGAAAAATTGCTGCTAATGTTTTAAGCTTTCTATTGTCTAAAAAAAAAGAAAGATAGTTTAATAAATGCCGCCAACATAAAGTAGGCATGTTGCTAATGCTATGTAATATATAACTTATGTGGCATAACCATTAACTGTATAAGCAGAAAAGTTTCAAAGTTGGAAAAATGCAATTTCTCACAATTTTTCATGTTATTTGATTTTTTTTCATAAAGATTCGTTATAAGTATCGACTCCAATTTATCAGAAATGTAAAGTACAATATGTCACGAGAAAACAATCTCAGAATCAGCCGGATAGGTAAAAGCATCCCGAAGTTATTAATGAATAAAGTGACACAGGTCATATTCATAAAATTTGTCTCTGTCCTTAAGGCCATTTCAGGCTCTGTCCTTAAGGGGTTAAAAAAGCAGAAGTTGCAGATAGGGACTTGTTTACATCAGCTGTCTCAGAAGGGAGGGGGGGAGGAGGAGAGAAAAGCTCACACACAGATTTTTGTGTCTTCAGCAGAAAGCAGCAGCTCAGAACTGGGGGAATTAGACTGAATAGATAATAACACTATGGAAGGAATTGTTAGTCTCACCATGGGCAGAGGGGGGGCTGATCATAGCTCTATGGGGTACACAGGAAGACGCTGTCAGTAAGTGCAGTGAGTACAGTTACTAATACTATAGAAAGAACTATTCTACTAGACATGAGCGAAATTACAGCAGGAATGAAGGGAAGTGACCTTTTATGTCTGCTCCGCTCCGTGCCGCTCCTCCCCGGGTGCTGGGAAAAGATGGATCCAGTCCTATGAAACTGGGAGAAGTTCCCCAGGACTGGATCCATCTTTTCAAGCAGACTTCAAAGCCGGCAGTCTGATGAGCAGAATACAGATAGGAAAGAAGCCATTCCCTTCCTTCCTACTGTAAATTCACTCATCTCTTTTTTTTACTATAAAATGCAGATTTTCCTTCATCATCCTTCAGAATTCTTTATATTCATTAACCTCATTGTGAAGAGGAAAATGGCTGCTCCCTTTTGTGAATTTTTTCATGAACCACAAGATATGATTTCAAATTAAAACATTTCCCACAATCTGAACATGAAAATGGCTTCTCCCCTGTGTGAGTGTTTTTATGGTAAAGAAGATTTGATTTCTGAGTAAAACACCTCCCACATTCCGAACATAAAAATGGCTTCACCCCTGTGTGAGTTCTCTGATGTGTAACAAGATCTGATTTCCGAATAAAACATTTCCCACATTCCAAACATAAAAATGGCTTCTCCCCTGTGTGAGTTCTCTGATGCGTAACAAGATCTGATTTCCGAATAAAACATTTCCCACATTCCAAACATGAAAATGGCTTCTCCCCTGTGTGAGTTTTCTGATGCGTAAAAAGATCTGATTTCCGAATAAAACATTTCCCACATTCTGAACATGAAAATGGCTTCTCCCCAGTGTGAGTTCTCTGATGCTTAACTAGACATGATTTCTCAGTAAAACATTTCCCACATTCTGAACATGAAAATGGCTTTTCCCCTGTGTGAGTTCTTTGATGCTTAACAAGATCTGATTTCTCAATAAAACATTTCCCACATTCTGAACATGAAAATAGCTTCTCACCTTTGTGAGATCTTTGATGTCTATCAAAACCTGATTTCTGAGCAAAACATCTTTTACATTTTGAGCACGAAAATGGCTTCTCCCCTGTGTGAATTCTTTGATGGGTTACAAGACCCGATTTCCGAGTAAAACATTTTCCACATTCTGAACATGAAAATGGCATCTCCCCTGTGTGAATTCTTTGATGGGTAACAAGCTTTGATCTCTGAGTGAAACATTTCCCACATTCTAAACATGAAAATAGCTTCTCTCCTGTGTGAATTCTTTGATGTTCAACAAGTTTTGATTTCCTTTTAAAACATTTCCCACATTCTGAACATAAAAATGGCTTCTCTCCTGTGTGAATTCTTTCATGTTCAACAAGTTTTGATTTCATTTTATAACACTTCCCACATTCTGAACATGAAAATGGTTTCTCACCCGTGTGACTTCTCTGATGATTAACAAGATCTGATTTTTGGTTAAAACATTTCCCACATTCTGAACATGAAAATGGCTTCTCCCCTGTGTGATTTTTCATATGCCTAACAAGAACTGATTTCTGAGTAAAACATTTGCCACATTCTGAACATGAAAATGGTTTCTCCCCTGTGTGAGTTCTCCTATGCGTAAGAAGAACTGATTTTTGAGTAAAACATTTCCCACATTCTGAACATGAAAATGGTTTTTCCCCTGTGTGAATTCTCTGATGCTTAACAAGATCTGATTTCTGATTAAAACATTTCCCACATTCTGAACATGAAATAGCCTTCTTCCTTGTAAGATATTTTTCGTGTTGTAAACATGAAAACTGAGTCTTTCCTGTATTTGCTCTTTGATGTTCATCGCCTTCTCTGTAAATGTCAGCTTGCTGTGATGGAGCAGAAGATGGGACTTGTATAACAGGATGAGATGAGAGATCTTTGCTGTGAGGGGCTGAGGGTGTATCTGGGATAGTGGACGGCTCCTCATATGTATCTTGTGTGATATGATCCTCTGAGGAGATCTGATGTCCCCCTGAGCTCCTGGTAGAATCATCTGCAAAGGAGAAAACACCATTTCTCTTATTTACCAGTAATAGAAGCTTAAACATATTGCAGACATGGAAAGTTACTCTTTTTTATGTAACATAATAAGAATGATCAGATCTGTTCCCATCCACAGGAAGTGTCAGGGAGAAGAATATAGAAGCTGGAGGCCGGGGAGATGACGTCCTTGGTAGAAAAAGTAATGGAAACTCTTCTAAAAAAAAAAATAGGACTACTGACCCCCTACATACCGATAACCTGCTGGACCCCAACCAGCATGGCGTTACTGGGGGCAGATCACGGCTTTTTCTCTCATTTTCTGCATAAGTCACATGGTGCAGTGATGTCCCCGACCTGGCCGGCCTTTGGCTACATACGTCCTTGGTAAGTGCTCAGAGCCTTCCACACAGGTAGACATAGGTCCAGCATGGAAATGGAGGACCTCCAAGCAATATGGCTTCTGACCTGTCTATGTATATGGTATAACCTGAAAGCTTAGTGCCGTGACCTGGGGTCGCTAGGTGTGGTTAGCAGCCGGCTAGTGTGGTGGTATTATTTAGGCACTTGTCACAGTGGCCAGGAGTGGTGATGCCAAACCCCCAGGTACACAACCACTAGACTTTGAACAGGGTAGGACCAGGTGCGTACAGGTGCGAGTGCGCAGAGTCCAGTACTTAACCAGAAGATGACTTCACTTGAGAACTTCAGTGCAATACAGGTGAAATATATTTTGTAGGTGCAGGTATAGATGTTGATAGTGCTTGAGGTAGTGACTGATAGTAGAAGGTAGAAGAAGAGGAAGGGGGAGATTTATCAAAGGGTGTAAAATTTAGACTGGTGCAAACTACCCACAGCAACCAATAACAGCTCAGCTTTAGGCAGTGCTGAAAGGAAAGCTGAGCTGTGATTGGTTGTTGTGGGCAGTTTTCACCAGTCTAAATTTTACACCCTTTGATAAAGCCTAGTGTTGTATAAGCCTAGTGTTGTATAAGAAGAGGACCTCATACTCACTGTTAGTCCCAAGTTTGAACTATTTGGCGAAGCTAAACCCTCAAGGTTCCTATAGAAAGCTGAGCAGGTATCAGTAGAATACTTCAGCTTAGGCTGTTTGTCCCACTGTGGATCAATCTCTGTTTTGGTAGATTGTCCTGAGTGCACTGGACAGTTACTTTCTCTCAAACTCTCACAAAAACTTCTGTCTTCACCCAACTGACTCGAAGCCATCCCACCAGGAACCAAGGGACCTAAATAGGGGGTGACCGGGACCATCCTGCTATTGGTGGGGGACATACCAGAAACAGGAGAAGGAAGAAGTGTAATAGGTCGGAAGTGTGTGTGGTACCCGCACCAGTGATTGGTTCAAACAGTGAACAAAGCAAAAGTTAAAAGGAAAAGTCTGGCAAAATTTTTTATTAAAGTGTTGTATTGCCCCCCAAAAGTTATACAAACCACCAATATACACTTATTATGGGAAATGCTTATAAAGTGCTTTTTTTCCTGCACTTACTACTGCATCAAGGCTTTACTTCCTGGATAACATGGGGAGGTCACTTCCTGGATAACATGGTGATGTCACTTCCTGGATAACATGGTGAGGTCACTTCCTGGATAACATGGTGACATAGTAACATAGTAAATAAGGTTGAAAGAAGACAAGAGTCCATCAGGTTCAACCTAGAAAAACCTTACTATGTTAATCCAGGGGAAGGCAAAAACCCTTATAAGGCATATGACAATTGCCCCATCACAGGGAGAAAATTCCTTCCCGACTCCAATGGCAACCAGAACAATCCCTGGATCACCGGAAGTCTAATGCCCATAACTTGTAATATTATATTTTATAAAGAGGCAAAACTATGTTCTCATCTTTAGCATCTCGGCCTCTTTTGGTGCATCCCATTATTTTATTAGCCTTGGCAGCTGCTGCCTGGCACTGATCACTATAGTTGAGTTTACTGTCCACCAATACCTCCAGGTCCTTTTCGGAAGTAGTTTTACCCAGTGTTTTATTATTTAGCACATAACTGTACTCATTATTTCTACGGCCCAAATGCATAACCTTATATTTATCCACATTAAACTTCTTTTGTCATTTCACCGCCCAAGCCTCCAGCTTCTCCAAATCCCCCTATAATATGATATTATCCTCCTCTGTGCTGATTACTTTACCCAGTTTAGTGTCATCTGCAAAAATGGAGATTCTACTCTGTAGCCCCTCTACAAGATCTTTAATAAAAAATATTAAGAAGAAGTGGACCCAACACTGACCCCTGTGATACCCCACTAGTAACTAAAACACAATCTGAATATGTTCCATCAATGATCACCCTCTGTTTTCTATCACACAACCAGTTACTTACCCATTTGCATATATTTTATTTTGTAGACAAACCTTTCATGCGGCACAGTATCAAATGCCTTTGAAAAGTCCAGATACACAACATCCACAGCCTCCCCCAGGTCCAGTCTATAACTTACCTCTTCATAGAAGCCGATCAGATTAGTCTGACAGGACCGATCCCTCATAAATCCATGCTGGTGCCATGTTATAAGATTATTTTCATTAAGATACTCCAGTATAGCATCTCTTACAAATCCCTCAAATACTTTACCCACTATAGGTGTTAGACTTACAGGCCTGTCGTTTCCAGGATCACTCTCTGACCCCTTCTTGAATATTGGTACCACAATAGCTATGCGCCAGTCCTGTGGAACAATCCCTGTCATTATAAAATCTTTAAATATTGGGACTAAGGGTCTGTCTACACAGTACTTAATTCTTGCAAAACTCTAGAATGTGCCTTCTGGGCCCGGTGACTTATGGATTTTGATGTCTTTAAGGCGTCGCCCCACTTCTTGTTGTGTTAGGCAGGTGAGATTTATGGGAGGATTTACATTACCCCTAGTCATGTCCTCTGTTATGGGATTCTCCTCTGTGAATACAGTAGAGAAGAATGTATTTAGTGGATTGGCCTTTTCCTCTTCCCCCTCCACCATTACACCCAGATTATTTTTGAGGGGACCAACATTTTTGGTTTTAAGTCTTTTGTCATTTATATAAGTGAACATTTTGGGATTTGTTTTACTTTCTGTGGCTATCCATCTTTCTGTTGCTATTTTTGCTTCTTTTATTTGTTTTTTACACATTCTATTCTTCTGTCTATAGTTGCTCAATGCTTCCCCACTACCTTCTTGTTTTAGTAGTCTGAATGCTGGTTTCTTATCATTTATTGCACCCCTTACAGCTGAAGTTAACCACATTGGATTTCTCCTATTTCTACTACTTTTATTCCCATATGGTATGTGTCGTTCACACGATTTACCCAGGATGCTCTTAAATATGTCCCATTTCTCTTGTGTACTTTTATTTCTAAAGGCATTGTCCCAGTCTATGTCCCCGGAGTCCTCTCTTATATCTCAGGGCAGTGTCCCAGTCTATGTTCCCAAGGTCCTCTTTTAGTTTTTGGAAATTAGCCTTCCTGAAATTTAATGTTTTTGTAGCCCCTCTACTAATAATTTTATTGAAGGACAATTGAAAACTTACTATGTTATGGTCACTATTACCTAGGTGACCCCCCACCTCTATTTTTTAAATTCTGTCTGGCCTATTGGTTAAGATCAGGTCCAGAAGGGCCCCCCCTTTTGTTGGTTCCTGTACTAGCTGGGAAAGGTAATTATCTTTTACTATTTCCAGTATTCGCTTCCCTTCCTGGAGCTGCAGGTTTCTGCTTTCCAGTTTATATTTGGGTAGTTATAGTCCCCCATAATAATGACTTCCCCCTGCTTCGCTGCCGCATCTATTTGTCTGATTTTCTGATTCTTCCACTATACTTGGAGGTTTAGAACTCACTCCTATAAGAATTTTATTATTCTTTGTCCCTCCCCTTATTTCTACCCAAAGAGACTCCACATTATCATCACATATATCCTCCCGCAGAATGGGCTTAAGGCAGGATTTAACATATAGACAGACCCCTCCCCCTTTCTTATTTTTACGGTTATTTCTGAATAGACTATAACCCTGGATATTAACGGCCCAGTCATAGGTCTCATCCAGCCATGTCTCGCTTATCCCCACTATATCATATCTCTCTTCCACCATTATGAGCTCTAATTCCTCAGCTTTATTAGTGAGGCTTCGAGCATTTGTATACATACATTTATTATGTTTGTCCATATTCCCTTTCCTCTTGTCACTAGTGACTGTTCTAACCCCTCCCGCCGCTCCACCCCCAGTTCCATAATCTAGGCCCAGCTCTCCATCTACTCTGTCTTCACTTACTGTATTATAGTTGCCCTCCCCCCCGGTCCCTAGTTTAAACAGTTCTCCAACCTCTTAGGGCCCTATTCCACCGGACGATTATCGTTCGCATAATCGTTAACGATTAACGATCTCAAACGACCGCTATTGCGAAAGACCAGAAAACGTTCACTCATTTCCATGGAACGATAATCGTTACTCATGATCGTATTTGCGATAGTTTTTTCTTCGCTATTGCGTTCGTATCTACTGCGAATGACATCTTATTCAATGCGAATGATTTGCAAACGTTTTGCGAACGAGCAACGATAAAAATAGGTCCAGGTCTTATAAAGCGATCAACGAAGAGGAGGGGGAAGAGCGGCGCCACATAGAGATGAATGGGAAAATCTCCTCACTGCAAACACAGGTGATATAATTAGCTGCAGCAGACACGGCAGTTGGAGCCTTAGCAACCAATAGGATTACTGCTTTCATTTTCACAGGGAGCAATGGTTGCTAGGGAAGCTGCCTCACAACATCCACAGTAATAACTGGTAGACCCCCTACTCCATCTATACAGGACATGTATATACAGGACCCCCTACTCCATCTATACAGTACATGTATATGCAGGGCCCCCTACTCCATCTATACAGTACATGTATATACAGGACCCCCTACTCCATCTATACAGTACATGTATATACAGGGCCCCCTACTCCATCTATACAGTACATGTATATACAGGGCCCCCTACTCCATCTATACAGTACATGTATATACAGGACCCCCTACTCCATCTATACAGTACATGTATATACAGGGCACTACAGGACAGGTATACCAAACTGTGACTGGGTAACACTGCCACACCAGACCTGACCAATACCGCCATACTGTGCTGGATAACACCGCCATACCAGACCTGACCAATACCGCCACACTGTGACTGGGTAACACCTCCATACCAGACCTGACCAATACTGCCATACTGTGACTGGATAGCACTGCCATACCAGACCTGACCAATACCGCCACACTGTGACTGGATAACAATGCCATACCAGACCTGACCAATACCACCAAACTGTGATTGGATAACACCGCCACACCAGACCTGACCAATACCGCCATACTGTGACTGGATAACACCATCATACCAGACCTGACCAATACAGACACACTGTGACTGTATAACACCGCTATACCAGACCTGACCAATACCACCATACTGTGACGGGATAACACTGTCATAACACACCTGACCAATACCACCATGCTATGACTGGAAAAAACTGCTATATCAGACCTGACCAATACCGCCATACTGTAACTGGATAACACTGTCATACCACACCTTACCAATACCGCCATACTGTGACTGGATAACACTGTCATACCAGACCTGACCAATACCGCCATACTGTTACTGGATAACACTGCCATACCACACCTGACCAATACCGCCATGCTGTGACTGGATAACACCACTATACCAGACCTGACCAATACCACCACAATGTGACTGGAGAACACCGCCACACCAGACCTGACCAATACCGCTATACTCTGATTGGATAACACCGCCATACCAGACATGACCAATACCGACACACTGTGACTGAATAACACTGCCATACCAGACCTTACCAATACCGCCATACTGATAACACCACTATACAGGACCTGAACAAAGATTTTATGGCAAGTCTGAACGGGAGGGTACTGCCCCTCTGCAAGGTGCTACCCTACGCACCAGACCATGGGTGCCTAATGGTAAATACGACCCTGCAGGTATACAGGACACTACAGGTATACAGGACCCCAAAACTATACACTACAAGTGCACGGGACCTCCACCAACTATATACTACAGGTATACAGGACCCCAAACTTTACACTACAGGTATACAGGACCCCAAAACTATACACTACAGGTATACAGGACCTCTACCAACTATATACTTCAGGTATACAGGACCTCCACCAACTATATACTACAGGTATACATGACCCCAAACTATACACTACAGGTATGCAGGACCCCAAAACTATACACTACAGGTATACAGGAACTCCACCAACTATATACTACAGGTATATAGGACCCCAAACTATACACTACAGGTATACAGGACCTCAAAACTATACACTACAGGTATACAGGACCTACACCAACTCTATACTACAGGTATACAGCACCTTCACCAACTCTTTACTACAGGTATACAAGACCCCAAAGCTATATACTACAGGTATACAGGAACTCCACCAACTATATACTACAGGTATATAGGACCCCAAACTATACACTACAGGTATACAGGACCTCCACCAACTCTATACTACAGTTATACAGGACCCTCAAACTATGCACTACAGGTATACAGGACCCCCGAACTATATACTACAGGTATACAGGACCCCCGAGCTATACAGTACAGGTATACAGGACCTTCACCAACTGTACACTGCAGGTATACAGGACCTCCCTCAACTATACACTACAGGTATACAGCCCCCCCCAACTACACACTAAAGGTATACAAGACCCCCCCAACTATACACTATAGGTATACAGCCCCCCCAACTATGCACTACAGATATGCGAGACCCCTAAAAACTATACATTGTGGGTATACAGAACCCCTCCAACTATGCACTACAGGTATACACTAATTCCACTGATTAACTTAGATGAAACAATACCTTTAGTTTTGCCTCCTGGGCACCTTAGAACAAATCTAATTAACACACTGACACGTTATACCCGGGCAGCGCCGGGTACATTTTCTAGTAATTATAATAAAGTGCAAAGAAGTGTATGTAATCTATCTGACCCTATCATTAAGTGCCACAAAGTGCAAGTAATGAAATAAGGCGAAGCAATATCCTAAAAAGAAAGAAAGAGATAATAGTACAAGAAGGCTTTTCCAGAACCGAGCAGTTTGAGAACCGAGCTGTAAGTTCCCATAGGGAACAATGTAAATTTGATTAATTGGTTCTTACACTCCGTGGGTCAGGTGCAGAGCACCCGGCCCACAGAGTGCAAAAACACTCCATATCCCCGCAACACTGAGAGGCAGGAGTGGGCGGCTTTTTAAACTTGCCGCCGTGCTCCTCTCAGCTGCGGGGGACAACCTGTAAAGAAGTGAGGAATCCCATCATAATGAGGGGAATCTCCACTTCTTTACAAGGTGTCCCCCTCAGCTGAGGGGAGCAGGAGCACGGCGGCAGGTTTAAATAGACGCCCGATCCTGCCTCTCACTGCGGGGACGCCGTGTAAAGAAGCCGTCTCCCTGCACTGTCCTGTCTCTCCCCACATCCCCCCCCCCCCCCGGCCCAGAGCGCTTTCTATACACTAACACAGCCGGTACACTTCTATAGCCTGCGGCGCGCCCGTGCTGTTGTGCCCACAGCCTTGCTCACCAGCTTCTTAGCTTATTCATGCCGCTGCTCCCCGCCGCCTCTGCAGGGTGAAGGAGAGTCTGCAGAGGCGGCGGGGAGCAGCGGCAGGAAGAAGCTAAGAAGCTGGTGAGCTAGGCAGGGGGCGCAACAGCACGGGCGCGCCGCAGGCTATAGAAGTGTACCGGCTAGGTAAGTATATAGGAAGCGCTCGAGGCGCGGGGGGGGGGATGTATGGAGAGACAGGACAGCGCTGGGAGCCGGCTTCTTTACACGGCGTCCCCACAGTGAGAGGCAGGAGCGGGCGGCTATATAAACTTGCTGCCGTGCTCCTGCTCCTCTCAGCTGCGGGGGACACCCTGTAAAGAAGTGGGGATTCCCCTCATTATGATGGGATTCCCCACTTCTTTACAGGGTGTCCCCCGCAGCTGAGAGGAGCAGGAGCACAGCGGCATGTTTAAATAGCCACCCACTCCTGCCTCTCAGTGTTCCCGAACACCTTTATCTGTCAGCTGACCGTTATCCCCCTGGTTTTGTTTGGATACCGAGCAAAACGTCAGGGGGAAATTTAGTTTGAAAACCGAATTGTTCAAACTCCGAGGTGTTCGGGAACCGAGGTTTTACTGTATTGTACATTTATCTCTTTCTTCCTTTTTAGGATATTGCTTTCCCTTATTTCATTACATGCACTGCCACCTACCTCTAACTTTATCATTGTTGCCAATGTGAACCATGACTGCTGGGTCATCACCAGCCCCTCCCAGTAATCTGTCAACCTGATGTGACGAACTCGAGCGCCAGGTAGGCAACACACTGTTAGATGATCCCGGTCTTTGTGACAGATTACCCTGTCTGTCCCGCTAATAATTGAGTCCCCCACTACCAGTACCTGCCCGGCCTGCCCTGCACTCCTATTTCCCACCTTAAAGGAGCAGACACCCCCCCCCCCTCAGCTTTAAGAGGCCGTGTCCTGCTGCAGCAATGCCACCCCTAAACCAACATCTCCCTCATCCGCCAATTTGGCAAACTTGTTGGTGTGTGCCAGATCAGGACTGGCCTCCCTCACACTCTTCTCTCTACCCCGTTTTCTGTCACCCAACTAGCTGCCTCTTCCCCCTGCACCTCCATGCTATCACTCTCTCCCTCATCTTCCCCTTGGAGCGCTTGCTCAGTGAGCAGCAGACCCCTTTCCAGTTTGCCAATGCATCTCAATCGTCGCAGCTGCTTATTTAGATCCAGGGTCTGGGCTTCCAAACCAGCAACATGCACACATCTCCCACAATGGTATGCACCATCACCCCCCCCATACATCTCCCACAATGGTATGCACCCTCATCCCCACCCCCCCATACATCTCCCACAATGGTATGCACCCTCATCCCCACCCCCCCATACATCTCCCACAATGGTATACACCCTCACCCCATCATACATCTCCCACAATGGCATGCACCCTCACCCCCCCCCATACATCTCCCACAATGGTATGCACCCTCGATCGGATGGTGATGTCACTTTCTTGATAACATGGTGCTGTCACTTACTTATCCAGGAAGTGACAACCCCATTTTATCCAGGAAGTGACATCATCATGTTATCCAGGAAGTGACATCACCATGTTATCCAGGAAGTGACATCACCATGTTATCCAGGAAGTGAAGCCTTGATACAGTAGTAAGTGCAGGGAAAAAAGCACTTTATAAGCATCTCCCGTAATAAGTGTAGATTGATGTTTTGTAAAATTTTATGGGAAAATACAATACTTTAATAAAAATTTTCGCTGGACTTGTCTTTCAACCTTTTTCCCTCCAGCTGTGCTTTCCTTTATCTTTATTTATCATTACGGATCTATCTTTGTCCTGAGTGACCTGTTTAACAAGTGGCAGCATTAACCCCATTGCTAGCCTGTGCATCTTGTGATGGTCTCCTGATGATCCCAGAGGTGAGAAACGCGTAGTGACAGGGGGTGGCAGATAGGTGCCACTATATATAAGCTAAAACATTTGTTGTCAGGGGAATAGTGTGTCATTGCACAAACTGTGAAACACACTACGTTAATTATATAGTGCCGTATTTTACACTATCCATTGACCTATATTGAGATTATTGTGGACCACCTTTTTAATGTATACCTAATAAAATTGTTTAAGTTTTAATCTACATGTTTTCAGTCATAGTCTGTTTTAATGTACATGTAGTGCATTCATGTCCACCGAGTCCATAGGTGGGATTTTCAGTGATTTTTTTTCCCTCCAGCTGTGCGCGACAAACAGGGGAGAATGAGACACCAAGTGGAGATATGGCAGAAAGGCAGCCATCATCCCAGAGTGTGACACCTCCCAGATTGAGTCACCTATAGACAGGTGGTATACAAGATGTGGTGGCTCAGCTGTACTGGGACACTACATTACCTAAAGCCTGGAGGTCGCCCAACAAAGGGGAGAGAGTAGAGAGAAGGTTCCTGATGATAAGAAGTACATCCTCTGCTAATGCAGTCATGGTAATATCACAGAGTATGGTGGTGACTGTGCGGAGGGTGTTACAGGGTGTATGTGGTATAGTAAGAGACAGAGAGGGATTAGAGAGAAGGGGGGGAGGGGGCAACCTTGTGCGGTTCCTGTGAAGATGTCAAAGGGCAAAGTATTATGTCTGTTATTCTGGAGTTGCCGTCAGTTTCTGTATAAGCTATAATATATTGGGAGAATATAGGACCAAACCGTCTACGCTGAATAGTGGTGGGAATAAAGGGCCATGAGGTCTTGTCGGAGGCCTTTCCTGCATCTACACTAAGTGTAATGGTCAAAGGTCACGAGGGGTCATATACTCGATCACTGAAAAATTCTCGACTCTAGTAACAAGCACTCCAGCATTTTAGTTCTCGCTGAACATCACTGTCAGTCATTACCGAGCCATGTCTGTGAGCGCCGGGACTTTCTGTGTTTGATCTCTTTTTTTGAACAAAGAAAAGACCAAATATTGTCACAAAGGAGCACGGACACTTTGATTTAAACACATAATTTAAAAGATAATAATAAAGTCAATATATTACATAACTTCTTGCGATCAGAACCCCTGTTGATTTTTTTAAAATTCACAACAGGTATGCAGTAAGATGAGGACAGTCACTACAGATGCAGCAGCAGGAGACTGATAGTGATATATTGTCCGCTGGGACTGTGCTGTATATTAGAATTTAGGCTGAATGATTATATAGCTGGAAAACTGACAGGACACAGAGCTTATAATATTCCACACAGAATAGTTACAGCCGGTGACTGAGGAGAAGGTGTGACTGTTCTCTGCATTTAGTGGTCACTACTCACCTGGGCGGTTACCTGTAGTGATGTCCTCCTTATACTGCTCATCACTGCCCACATCTGTCTCCTCTTCTTTTGCTATTAAGTCTGTAGCATTCATAAAGTTCAGACTCTTCCCCATAGAAATGTCCTCCTTATACTGCTCATCACTGCTGTTATCTGTCTCTTCTTCTTCTGCCTCTTCTTTTACACTTATGTCGGTAGCATTACAACAGTTTAGATTATTCACTCTAGTAACTTCTTCCTTACACTGCTCATCACCGCTCATGTATGTCTCCTCTTCTTCTTTCATCATCATATTTTTAGCATTAATAGAATTCAGATCCTTCCCTGTAGTGATGTTCTCCTTATACTGCTCATCACTGCTCACATCTGTCTCTTCTTCTTCTTTTACGGTCATATCTGTAGCATTAATCTCAATTAGATTGTCCCCCTGATTCATAAGATGTGAGAAAAATATTGTAATCAGACAGTAGGAGAGGTCAGGTGGGATGTACAGATCATAGGGAACATCTCCATCTACCTGATCCTGATCCTGTGGGTGAAGAGGACGGGGACATCTCTCTGGTGCTGTTCTCTTACTGGATCTGACTGGAGGGAACACATACAGAGACTGAATTCATTCTTTCCATCCAGATAATACAGAGAGGAGGTGTGTATATAGTCCTGTCTATTACCTGCTGATGGGAGGGGCTGCTGATCCTCCAGCATCACATCCTTGTACTGATCCTTGTGTCCTTCTACATACTCCCACTCCTCCATGGAGAAATAGACCGCCACGTCCTGACACCTTATAGGAACCTGACACACACAATGATCACAGAGTCATCCCCCCCACCCCTCCAGTGGTGTTACTGTATAATGTCCCAGCATTCCCAGCAGCCACAGTCTCACCTCTCCACTCAGCAGCTCCACCATCTTGTTGGTGACTTCTAGGATCTTCTCTTCCTCCATTTCCTCATGTATCAGGGGCCCCGGGATTGGGCTCAGGGTTCTTCCCCATCCTTCACACCCAGGGGCCCCACAGCGCCCACTAGAGGACTTCTTCACTACTGTGTAATCCTGTGTATGGAGAGACACATTACTATCACTCCATCCATTCCCAGAATCCCTCACCTCCCCAGTCCTATCCATCTGTTATTCCATAGATAAGAATGATGTCATGATGACATCACTCCCAGAATCTCTCACCTCCCCAGTCCTATCCATCTGTTATTCCATAGATAAGAATGATGTCATAATGACATCACTCCCAGAATCCCTCACCTCTCCAGTCCCATCCATCTGTTATTCCATAGATAAGAATGATGTCATGATGACATCACTCCCAGAATCCCTCACCTCTCTAGTCCTATCCATCTGTTATTCCATAGATAAGAATGATGTCATGATGACATCACTCCCAGAATCCCTCACCTCTCCAGTCCTATCCATCTGTTATTCCATAGATAAGAATGATGTCATGATGACATCACTCCCAGAATCCCTCACCTCCCCAGTAAGCAGGAAGAGTATGTGTAGGGTGAGGGTTATTATCCTCTCGGCCATCTTGTCTCTGTCTCTCTCCATGGTTGATGGGTCGGTCTCTTATATAGAAGATATCAGCAGAGGATCCTGGAGAGTTGGGAGAGGAATGGATGAAAGAGGAAACAATGTAACACAACTCAGCACAAATTTGAGCAAAAAAAGTAAAACTTCTGACTCCAGTAATGAATCAATACAGGGTAGAAACTTACCCAGTCCTGAAGGGGTTAATCCTCCTGCTCCTGCACTGTGGTGACTAAAAACCAATACCATAAAGGAACCTTGCTGGGGGCGGGAACACAGCTCCGAGGCAAGCCCCGCCTCGGCCGGATTTCATTGGCCGTTCCACCTGTACAGGAGCCGTGTGCTTCCCCTGTGCTTCCAGGACCTGCCATGATGTCACAGTCATGTGATCAGTCACATGGAGGAGGAGGAGTCACATGATCAGGGGCTGCTGCTCAGTGTATGCAGGACTGTGTGTGATGTGTGTGGAGCAGAGCTGTGTATGTGTGTTATATATGCCTGCAGCAGAGCCCTGTGTGTAATGTACATGTAGCTGAGCTGTATATGTGTGTAATGTACATGTAGCTGAGCTGTATATATGTGTAATGTACATGTAGCTGAGCTGTATATGTGTAATGTACATGTAGCTGAGCTGTATGTGTGTAATGTACATGTAGCTGAGCTGTATATGTGTGTAATGTACATGTAGCTGAGCTGTATATGTGTAATGTACATGTAGCGGAGCTGTATATGTGTGTAATGTACATGTAGCTGAGCTGTATGTGTGTAATGTACATGTAGCTGAGCTGTATGTGTAATGTACATGTAGCTGAGCTGTATATGTGTGTAATGTACATGTAGCACAGCTGTATGTGTGTAATGTACATGTAGCTGAGCTGTATGTGTGTAATGTACATGTAGCTGAGCTGTATGTGTGTAATGTACATGTAGCTGAGCTGTATATGTGTAATGTACATGTAGCTGAGCTGTATGTGTGTAATGTACATGTAGCTGAGCTGTATGTGTGTAATGTACATGTAGCTGAGCTGTATATGTGTAATGTATGTGTAGCTGAGCTGTATGTGTACACAGTAGGGCTGGGTTCACACTATGTATATTTGAGGCTGTATTTGGTCCTCATGTCAGGTCCTCATAGCAACTAAAACCAGGAGTGGATTGAAAACACAGAAAGGCTCTGTTCACACAATGTTAAAAATTGAGTGGATGGCCGCCATATAACAGTAAATAACGGCCATTATTTCAATACCACAGCCGTTGTTTTAAAATAACAGCAAATATTTGCCATTAAATGACGGCCATCCACTCAATTACAACATTATGTGAACAGATTCTTTCTATGTTTTTAATCCACTCCTTGTTTTAGTTGCTATACAGCCTCAAACATACAGCCTCAAATATACGTAGTGTGAACATAGCCTAGAGCTGTATGTGTGTAATGTACATGTAGCTGAGCTGTATATGTGTGTAATGTACATGTAGCTGAGCTGTATATGTGTGTAATGTACATGTAGCTGAGCTGTATGTGTGTAATGTACATGTAGCTGAGCTGTATATGTGTAATGTACATGTAGCTGAGCTGTATGTGTGTAATGTACATGTAGCTGAGCTGTATATGTGTAATGTACATGTAGCTGAGCTGTATATGTGTGTAATGTACATGTAGCTGAGCTGTATATGTGTAATGTACATGTAGCTGAGCTGTATGTGTGTAATGTACATGTAGCTAAGCTGTATATGTGTAATGTACATGTAGCTGAGCTGTATATGTGTAATGTACATGTAGCTGAGCTGTATATGTGTGTAATGTACATGTAGCTGAGCTGTATATGTGTAATGTACATGTAGCTGAGCTGTATGTGTGTAATGTACATGTATCTGAGCTGTATATGTGTAATGTACATGTAGCTGAGCTGTATATGTGTGTAATGTACATGTAGCTGAGCTGTATATGTGTAATGTACATGTAGCTGAGCTGTATGTGTGTAATGTACATGTAGCTGAGCTGTATATGTGTAATGTACATGTAGCTGAGCTGTATGTGTGTAATGTACATGTAGCTGAGCTGTATATGTGTAATGTACATGTAGCTGAACTGTATGTGTACCAGGGCTGTGGAGTCGGTAAGCCGCAGCTCCAACTCCGATTTCTGAATTTTATCAGGACCGACTCCGACTCCAGAATTTTATCAGGACCGACTGTGACTCCCGACTCCTGCTCCTTCATAAATGGCCGGTCATATACCAGTTATTTATCACACTGGCTCAGCAGCTTCTCCCTAATGTATTACATGATCCTGGGGCGACTTCTGAAACATACAAAGGAAGCTTCTCCTGTGTGTGCAGTGGATGCAGCTAGTCTCCAGCCTCCATGTCCTGAACAATTCAGAACTAGACTATCTATCATATCTATGCCCTTGTTTTTTTGTTTAAGGGGAAATCTCCAGTAACCCGACAGTTCTGCACCGTTTATGTAAATTGTAGCTTATGCACATTAGAAATAAACTAAAAACTTCAAACATCCGTCCTGTATACCTGTAGTGTATAGTTGGGGGGCGGGCTGTATACCTGTCTTGTATAGTAGAGGGGGTCCTGTATACCTGTAGTGTGTAGTTGGGGGGGCTGTATACCTGTAGTTTATAGTTGAGGGAGGTCCTGTATACCAGTAGTGTATAATTGTTTGGGGGGCTGTATACCTGTACTGTATAGTTTGGGAAGTACTGTAGACCTGCTGTGTATAGCTGGTAGAGGTCCTGTATACCTGTACTGTATAGTTGGGGGTCCTGTATACCTGTAATATATAGTTGGTGAAGGTGCTGTATACCTGTAATGTATAGTTGGTGGAGCTCTTCTATACATGTAGTCTATAGTTTGAGGGTCCTGGATACCTGTAGTGTATAGTTGGTGGAGGTCTTGTAGACCTGTAGTGTATAGTTCGGGGGTCCTGTATACCTGTAGTGTATAGTTTGGGGGCCCTGTGGACCTGTAGTATATAGTTGGTGGAGGTCCTGTATACCTGTAGTTTATATTTTTGGGGTCCTGTATACCTGTAATGTATAGTTGGTGGAGGTCCTGTATACCTATAATATATAGTTTTGGGGTTACGTATACCTGTAGTGTAAAGTTTGGGGTCCTGTATACCTGTAGTATATAGTTGGTGGTGGTCCTGTATATCTGTAGTGTATAGTTTTAGGATCATGTCTACCTGTAGTGTATAGTTTGGGGGTCCTGTATACTTGTAGTGTATAGTTTGAGGGTCCTGTATACCTGTAGTATATAGTTGGTGGAGTTCCTGTATACCTGTAGTGTATAGTTTTGGGTCCTGTATACCTTTAGTATAGAGTTGGTGGGGTCCTGTATACCTGTAGTATATAGTTGGTGGAGGTCCTGTATAGTGTGTCGGTATTGGTCGGTATTGGTCAGGTCTGGTATGGCGGTGTTATTTAATCACAGTATGGCGGTATTAGGACTGGTGTGGCAGTGTTATCCAGTCACAGTATGGCAGTATTAGGTCTGGTATAGTGGTGTTATCCAGTCACAGTATGGCGGTATTAGTCAGGTCTGGTATAGTGGTGTTATCCAGTCACAGTATGGTGGTATTGGTCAGGTCTGGTATGGCAGTGTTATCCAGTCACAGTAGTGTATAGTTTGGGGTCCTGTGTACCTGCAGTATAGAGTTGGTGGAGGTGCTGTATACCTGTAGTATAGAGTTGGTGGAGATCTTGTATACCTGAAGTATATAGTTCGGGGGTCCTGTATACCTGTAGTGTATAGTTTGAGGGTCCTGTATACCTGTAGTATATAGTTGGTGGAGTTCCTGTATACCTGTAGTGTATAGTTTTGGGCTCCTGTATACCTGTAGTGTTCTGTAGTATATAGTTCGGGGGTCCTGTATACCTGTACTCTGTAGTTTGAGGGTCCTGTATACCTTTAGTATAGAGTTGGTGGAGGTGCTGTATACCTGTAGTATAAAGTTGGTGGAGGTCCTATATACCTGTAGTGTACAGTGGATAAAAAAAGTATTTAGTCAGTCACCAATAGTGCAAGTTCTCTCACTTAAAAAGATGAGAGGCGTCTATTATTTACATCATAGGCAGACCTCAACTATGAGAGACAAAATGAGAAAACAAATCCCGAAAATCACATTGTCTGATTTTGTAAGAATGTTTTTTCAAATTATGGTGGAAAATAAGTATTTGGTCACCTACAAACAATCAAGATTTCTGGCTCTCACAGACCTGTAACTTCTTCTTTAATGGTGCGTTTACATAGAGAGATTTATCTGACAGATTTTTGAAGCCAAAGCCAAGAACAGACTATAAACAGGGTGCAGGTCTTAAAGGAAAGACTGAGATTCCCTGTCTTTTCAAGTCCATTCCTGACTTTGGCTTCCAAAATTGGTCCGATAAATCTGCCTGTGTAAACGCACCATAAGAGTCTCCTCTTTCCTCCACTCATTACCT
The DNA here is from genome assembly GCF_027789765.1 of Dendropsophus ebraccatus. NCBI lineage: Eukaryota > Metazoa > Chordata > Amphibia > Anura > Hylidae > Dendropsophus > Dendropsophus ebraccatus. The sequence goes on along the minus strand of NC_091456.1, from coordinate 189,884,251 downwards.
GTAGTAATGGCACTTGTTTAAACTTGTTATCAGTATAACAAGACACCTGTGCACACCCTCAAACAGTCAGACTCCAAACTCCACTATGGTGAAGACCAAGGAGCTGTCAAAGGACACCAGAAACAAAATTGTAGCCCTGCACCAGGCTGGGAAGACTGAATCTGCAATAGGCAACCAGCTTGGAGTGAAGAAATCAACTGTGGGAGCAATAATTCGAAAATGGAAGACATACAAGACCACTGATAATCTCCCTCGATCTGGGGCTCCACGCAAAATCTCATCCCGTGGGGTCAAAATGATCACAAGAACGGTGAGCAAAAATCCCAGAACCACGCGGGGGGACCTAGTGAATGAACTGCAGAGAGCTGGGACCAATGTAACAAAGCCTACCATCAGTAACACACTATGCCGCCAGGGACTCAGATACTACAGTGCCAGACGTGTCGCACTGCTTAAGCCAGTACATGTCCGGGCCCGTCTGAAGTTTGCTAGAGAGTATTTGGAAGATCCAGAAGAGTATTGGGAGAACGTCCTATGGTCTGATGAAACCAAAGTGGGACTGTTTGGTAGAAACACAACTTGTCGTGTTTGGAGGAAAAAGAATACTGAGTTGCATCCATCAAACACCATAGCTACTGTAAAGCATGGGGGTGGAAACATGCTTTGGGGCTGTTTCTCTGCAAAGGGGCCAGGACGACTGATCCGGGTACATGAAAGAATGAATGGGGCCATGTATCGTGACATTTTGAGTGTAAACCTCCTTCCATCAGCAAGGGCATTGAAGATGAAACGTGGCTGGGTCTTTCAACATGACAATGATCCAAAGCACACCGCCAGGGCAACGAAGGAGCGGCTTGGTAAGAAGCATTTCAAGGTCCTGGAGTGGCCTTAGCCAGTCTCCAGATCTCAACCCTATAGAAAACCTTTGGAGGGAGTTGAAAGTCAGTGTTGCCAAGCGACAGCCCCAAAACATCACTGCTCTAGAGGAGATCTGCATGGAGGAATGGGCCAACATACCAACAACAGTGTGCGCCAACCTTGTGAAAACTTACAGAAAACGTCTGACCTCTGTCATTGCCAACAAAGGATATATAACAAAGTATTGAGATGAATTTTGTTACTGACCAAATACTTATTTTCCACCATAATTTGCAAATAAATTCTTACAAAATCAGACAATGTGATTTTCTGGATTTGTTTTCTCATTTTGTCTCCCATAGTTGAGGTCTACCTATGGTGTCAATTACAGACGCCTCTCATCTTTTTAAGTGGTGGAACTTGCACTATTGGTGACTGACTAAATACTTTTTTCCCCACTGTATAGTTTTGGGGTCCTGTATACCTGTAGTATATAGTTGGTGGGGGTGCTGTATACCTGTAGTATATAGTTGGTGGAGTTCCTGTATACCTGTAGTGTATAGTTTTGGGTCCTGTATACCTGTAGTATAGAGTTGGTGGGGGTGCTGTATACCTGTAGTATATAGTTGGTGGAGGTCCTGTATAGTGTGTCGGTATTGGTCGGTGTGTCGGTATTGGTCAGGTCTGGTATGGCAGTGTTATCCAGTCACAGTATGGCGGTATTGGTCAGGACTGGTGTGGCAGTGTTATCCAGTCACAGTATGGCGGTATTAGTCAGGTCTGGTATAGTGGTGTTATCCAGTCACAGTATTGTGGTATTGGTCAGGTCTGGTATGGCAGTGTTATCCAGTCACAGTATGGTGGTATTGGTCAGGACTGGTGTGTCAGTGTTATCCAGTCACAGTGTGTCGGTATTGGTCAGGTCTGGTATGAAAGTGTTATCCAGTCACAGTATGGTGGTATTGGTCAGGTCTGGTATGACAGTGCTATCCAGTCACAGTATGGCGGTATTGGTCAGGTCGGGTATGACAGTTTTATCCAGTCACAGTATGGCGGTATTGGTCAGGTCGGGTATGGCAGTGTTATCCAGTCACAGTATGGTGGTATTGGTCAGGTCTGGTATGGCGGTGTTATCCAGTCACAGTATGGTGGTATTGGTCAGGTCTGGTATGGCGGCATTATCCAGTCACAGTGTGGCGGTATTTCGCAGGTCTGGTATGGCGGTATTGGTTAGGTCTGATATGGTGGTGTTAAATGTGACCTCTGGAGCTATTACCTACCAATCTATCATGATACTAATTGTTGAGTGAGGATGGGGCGTCCTCAGGTTTAGTGCTTAGGGCAGCAGCAGCTGGTAATACTGCCCTGTATATCTGTACTGTATAGATGGAGTAGGGGGTCCTGTATACCTGTACTGTATAGATGGAGTAGGGGGTCCTGTATACCTGTACTGTATAGATGGAGTAGGGGGTCCTGTATACATGTACTGTATAGATGGAGTAGGGGGTTCTGTATACCTGCACTGTATAGATAGAGTAGGGGGTCTACCAGTTATTTCTGTGGATGTTGTGAGGCAGCTGCCCTAGTATAGTGTCCTATGCGTGACCCCAAGAAAAATTATAATGTCCTATGCGTGACGCCAAGAAAAATTATCATGTCCCCTTTGGTGGTATTATGGTAATATGCTGAGGGTATTGTGTTGCTGGGTGGTGTAGTGCAACCTTAGGGCTCACCTTCTGAAACCTTCCTGTCACGATGGGGTCCGAGGGTGCTGGGGCCCTTGTCTTCTTCAGCATACACGCAGGGACATATAATTTTTAATAAAAGTCTTCACACAATAGCGGTGAAAGTATATCAAGACTTTTCTTGAAGGATAATTATATACAATCCAATACAGGGGCATGTGATGATGGAAAACTGTTGGCTTGATCAGAGTACTTAGCTTCAGGGGGAGGGTTACCTTAGTTACTATAGCTTAGACTTGGTGGATAAATAGGATTTCAAAGAGACAGACCTGTTCCAGAGACTTTATAGCTTTCCGCCTTTATAAGGATACGTGTGAATAGGTACTTGAAGTTACTGAAGAGACTTGACGCTGTCAACGCTCACTATCATGTAGGAGGAAGACGCATGGACACACTGACATGGAAGCCAGGAAGATGTGGACGGTGAATGGGAGACCCTCTATCACTTCACCAATCCGACAGCAGGCACTAATAAATACAGAGGATGTCCTGCTGAGACTTTGAAGACACCTATTAGTCCTTATGGCTGACTGGAAACAGGTTAGGGGGTTGATGATTGAGTCTGACAGGATTACTGAGGTGACGTAGGGAGGTTAGATGTGACTCTGGCAATGCCAGACTGACAACTGACAAGACCGCACAGCCCTTCTGGGTAACAGGTGGGCAGAGCTTTCCCCTGGCCAATCACTAGAGTGTTGCAGGGGAGGAGCACTGATCAAGCTCAACACTTGTATCATTAGAGATTAATACATATCAACATATTAAATAAATACATAGCAGAAAACAATACCACTACAAGAGAGCTAAGGAAGAGCAGCAAATACATAGGCCCTAATACACACTGTCGAAGGTTGCCAATAGCAACAATACATTTTCACACACCTGACAATAAATACTGTTCTGGGCCATTACACTAGCAACCACAGCTCCCTCTGAAAATGAAAGTAGTAATCCTATTGGTTGCTAAGGCCTCCAACTGCCATTTACTGCTGGTCAGAGCTGCAGTTAATTTTATCACCTGTGTGCAGTGTGGAGATTTTCCTATTCATTTCTATGGGGCGGTCTTCCCCCTCCCCTCCTGTACATCTGGTGGGGATGAGACCTTCGCTCTAACCTGCCCAGGCACCCAATGTATGTGTGGGCCAAATTTGGGGTCAAACGGTTCAGGCGTTTAGAAGTCTATATGGGACAGACATTCATTTTTATGATATAGATGTACATGTAGCTGAGCTGTATATGTGTAATGTACATGTAGTTGAGCTGTATGTGTGTAATGTACATGTAGCTGAGCTGTATATGTGTAATGTACATGTAGCTGAGCTGTATATGTGTAATGTACATGTAGCTGAGCTGTATATGTGTAATGTACATGTAGCTGAGCTGTATGTGTGTAATGTACATGTAGCTGAGCTGTATATGTGTAATGTACATGTAGCTGAGCTGTATATGTGTGTAATGTACATGTAGCTGAGCTGTATGTGTGTAATGTACATGTAGCTGAGCTGTATATGTGTAATGTATATGTGGCTGAGCTGTATGTGTGTAATGTACATGTAGCTGAGCTGTATGTGTACACAGTAGAGCTGTATATGTGTAAAGTATATGTAGCTGAACTTTGTATACACAGTAATGCTGTCTATATGTAATGTACATGTAGCTGAGCTGTATATGTGTAATGTACATGTAGCTGTGCTGTCTATATGTAATGTACATGTAGCTGAGCTGTATGTGTGTAATGTACATGTAGCTGAGCCGTATATGTGTAATGTACATGTAGCTGAGCTGTATATGTGTAATGTACATGTAGCTGAGCTGTATATGTGTAATGTACATGTAGCTGAGCTGTATATGTGTGTAATGTACATGTAGCTGAGCTGTATGTGTGTAATGTACATGTAGCTGAGCTGTATATGTGTAATGTATATGTGGCTGAGCTGTATGTGTGTAATGTACATGTAGCTGCGCTGTATGTGTACACAGTAGAGCTGTATATGTGTAAAGTATATGTAGCTGAACTTTGTATACACAGTAATGCTGTCTATATGTAATGTACATGTAGCTGAGCTGTATATGTGTAATGTACATGTAGCTGTGCTGTCTATATGTAATGTACATGTAGCTGAGCTGTATGTGTGTAATGTACATGTAGCTGAGCCGTATATGTGTAATGTACATGTAGCTGAGCTGTATGTGTGTAATGTACATGTAGCTGAGCTGTATGTGTGTAATGTACATGTAGCTGAGCTGTATATGTGTAATGTACATGTAGCTGACTTGTATATGTGTAATGTACATGTAGCTGAGCTGTATATGTGTAATGTACATGTAGCTGAGCTGTATATGTGTAATGTACATGTAGCTGAGCCGTATATGTGTAATGTACATGTAGCTGAGCTGTATGTGTAATGTACATGTAGCTGAGCTGTATGTGTGTAATGTACATGTAGCTGAGCTGTATATATGTGTAATGTACATGTAGCTGAGCTGTATATGTGTGTAATGTACATGTAGCTGAGCTGTATGTGTGTAATGTACATGAAGCTGAGCTGTATATGTGTAATGTACATGTAGCTGAGCTGTATATGTGTGTAATGTACATGTAGCTGAGCCGTATATGTGTGTAATGTACATGTAGCTGAGCCGTATATGTGTGTAATGTACATGTAGCTGAGCTGTATATGTGTAATGTACATGTAGCTAAGCTGTATGTGTGTGTAATGTACATGTAGCTGAGCTGTATATGTGTAATGTACATAGTAGAGCTGTATGTGTGTAATGTACATGTAGCTGAGCTGTATGTGTGTAATGTACATGTAGCTGAGCTGTATGTGTGTAATGTACATGTAGCTGAGCTGTATATGTGTAATGTACATGTAGCTGAGCTGTATATGTGTAATGTATATGTAGCTGAGCTGTATGTGTACACAGTAGAGCTGTATGTGTAATGTACATGTAGCTGAGCTGTAAATGTGTGTAATGTACATGTAGATGAGCTGTATGTGTGTAATGTACATGTAGCTGAGCTGTATGTGTGTAATGTACATGTAGCTGAGCTGTATATGTGTAATGTACATGTAGCTGAGCTGTATGTGTGTAATGTACATGTAGCTGAGCTGTATATGTGTGTAATGTACATGTAGCTGAGCTGTATATGTGTGTAATGTACATGTAGCTGAGCTGTATGTGTGTAATGTACATGTAGCTGAGCTGTATATGTGTGTAATGTACATGTAGCTGAGCTGTATATGTGTAATGTACATGTAGCTGAGCTGTATATATGTAATGTACATGTAGCTGAGCTGTATATGTGTAATGTACATGTAGCTGAGCTGTATATGTGTGTAATGTACATGTAGCTGAGCTGTATATGTACATGGACCAGACGTCTATCAGGACCATAAAACTTTCACACTTCTTATCCTCAACAATTCCCCGTTATGTAATGTGTGAGAGGCTGCGGGGGTCTCCCGGCTCCAGAGATGGTGGAGATCGGGGTCCCTCTGTGTCGCCTTCGGTTGTTTGTCCTTGAGAAAGTGATGTGATATCTTGATACGTGTTGGGATATGAATAGAACCTAGTGAAGAATATACTGAACCAGTTATTGATTCGGGAATCCCAGTGTTTCTCTCCAGCGTTCCAGAACTCCCCTCCTGAGTGTAACCTCCGCGCTTCCTTCTATAATGATACTTACTTCCGGTTTCATCTGATGTCACCTTCGCTCTCCATTGTTTGGTATTTCGGAGCTCGGGGAAGTGGGAGATCACCCCGGGAGGATGGCAGCGAGCCGGGCAGAGGTCTCTTTGGACGTGTTGCATTGAGGAGTGACGAAATCCTCACCACTCACCAAGTGTAATTTACCATTTCTAAAGACTAGTTCACACAGAAGACGTTACCGCTCCCAACCTTTTATTTTTTTTTAGCATCGCACCACATGCAGATATAGACAGTCTACGCTGCATTTTTCACATTTTCCCTATAGACTAATACAGAGGGGATAATACGCCATTTCTATATACAATATTGGTGATTTTTGGAGTGTTTTTCCCCAATTCTTTAACAGAAATTCTGGCACAAGATAAAGAATCACATGACTTAGACAAAAAAACCTGTAGGGAATAAAAAAGAAATATAATAATTTATACATAAAGGAGTATTCCGCTGATACATAACTTTTGATGTTGCTGCCTATGGTGAGACAAAGAATTCCTTCCATACTTGTTATTATCTATTCAGTCTCCTTCCCCCAGTTCTCAGCTGCTGCTTTCTGCTGAAGATACAAAAATCTGAGTACGAGGTTTTCTCTCTGTCTCCCCGCTCCCTTCTGAGACGCTGATGTAAACAAGTCCCTGACAGGCTTTGGCTATGTTCCCACAACATTTTTTCTGTCCAGATTTTTTTAAATGATGTCTGTCATTTCACGGTTTGGCCGCCCGTCTTTTAGTACATTATTCCAGTTCCGGTGGACTGATCGCTCATTGGATGTGTCTTTAATTGAAAAGTCCTTTGAATTTAATATTAAAGACGGTAAAAAAAAAAAACTGTGTGTGAACAGCTAAAAAATAACATCCTTTCTTTGCAAAAGACATCTGCAAATTTAAAAGAAAAAAGGAGACACCATTTCTCTTATTTTTACTTTTGAACATAGCCGTTATCTGCAACTCTGTAGCTTCTTTGTAATGCAGAAGTTGCAGATAAGGACTTGTTTACATCAGCCGTCTCAGAAGGGACGGGGGGAGGAGGGGGAGATGGAGAGAAAAGCTCACACACAAATTTTTGTGTCTTCAGCAGAAAGCAGCAGCTCAGAACTAGGGGAAGGAGACTGAATAGATAATAATAAGGATGGAAGGAACAGTTAGTCACACCATGGGCAGAGGGGAGGCTGATTATAGCTCTATGGGGTACACAGGGAGCTGCTGTCAGTAAGTGCAGTGAGTACAGTTACTAATACTATACACATTACTATTCTACTAGACATGAGTGAATTTACAGAAGAAATGAAGGGAATCACTTTGTTCCTATCTGACATCTGCTCATCAGGCTGCAATCTTTTATGTCTGCTCCGCTCCGTGCCGCTCCTCCCCGGGTCCTGGGAAAAGATGGATCCAGTCCTATGAAAGTGGGAGAAGTTCCCCAGGACTGGATCCATCTTTTCAAGCAGACTTTAAAGCCGGCAGTCTGATGAGCAGAATACAGATAGGAGAAGAAGCCATTCCCTTCATCCCTACTGCAAATTCACTCATCTCTATTTTTAACTATAAAATGCAGATTTTCCTTCATCATCCTTTAGAATTCTTTATATTCATTAACCTCATTGTGAAGAGGAAAATGGCTTCTCCCTTTTGTGAGTTCTTTGATGGATCACAAGTTGTGGTTTCGAATTAAAACATTTTCCACAATCTGAACATAAAATTGGCTTCTTCCCTGAGTGAGTTTTTTTATGGTAAAGAAGAGTTGATTTCTGAGCAAAACACCTCCCACATTCCGAACATAAAAACGGCTTCTCCCCTGTGTGAGTTCTCTGATGCGTAATAAGATCTGATTTCTGAATAAAACATTTCCCACATTCCAAACATGAGAATGGCCTCTCCCCTGTGTGAAATCTCTGATGCTTAACAAGAACTGATCTATCAGTAAAACATTTCCCACATTCCGAACATGAAAATGGCCTCTCCCCTGTGTGAGTTCTCCGATGCAAAACAAGAGCTGATTTATGTTTAAAATATTTTCCACATTCTGAACATGAAAATGGCTTCTCATTTACGTGAGATATTTGATCCCCTGTGTGAGTTCTTTGATGGGTAACAAGACTTGATTTCCAAGTAAAACATTTTCCACATTCTGAACATGAAAATGGCTTCTCTCCTGTGTGAATTCTTTGATGGTCAACAAGCTTTGATCTCTGAGTAAAATATTTTCCACATTCTGAACATAAAAATGGCATTTTCCCTGTATGAATTCTTTGATGGTCAACCAGCTTTGATCTCTGAGTAAAACATTTGCCACATTCTGAACATGAAAATGGCTTCTCCCCTGTGTGAGTTCTCTGATGCTTCCCAAGATCTGATTTCTGAGTAAAACATTTCCCACAATCTGAACATGAAAATGTCTTCTCCCCTGTAAGATATGTTTTGTGAGTAAAACATTTTTCACGTTGTAAAGATGGAAACTGAGTCTTTCCTGTATTTTCTCTTTGATGTTCATCGTCTTCTCTGTAAATGTCAGCTTGCTGTGATGGAGCAGAAGATGGGACTTGTATAACAGGATGAGATGAGAGATCTTTGCTGTGAGGGGCTGAGGGTGTATCTGGGATAGTGGACGGCTCCTCATATGTATCTTGTGTGATATGATCCTCTGAGGAGATCTGATGTCCCCCTGAGCTCCTGGTAGAATCATCTGCAAAGGAGAAAAGCAGGATTACTAACCGGTAATCTTGTTTTCATAAGCCCATGACAGCACCCCTGGAGAGGACCTCCCACCGCAGGACAGGAAACCTATGAAGATAAAAGCTTGACACACCTCTCCACACCTCAGTTCTGAACAAGTATTCCAGCGGAAATAATAACTAAAGTCAGTAAAATAAAATTAATTTGCCAATTATAAAGGTAACTTTAGGGAGGGTATACATGAGGGGTGCTGTCATGGGCTTATGAAAACAAGATTACCGGTTAGTAATCCTGCTTTTACCCTGACGCCCAATGACAGCACCCCTGGAGGATTAAGCTAGTAATTCTAGTTAGGGGGGGGACTACAGCCGACAAAACTTTGCGGCCGAAAGACAAGTCTGAGATAGGATTTAACTGGAGTCTATAATGTCTCAAAAAGGTATGAACCGAGGACCGAGTTGCAGCTTTACATATTTGGTCTATGGTGGCATCTGCTCTTTCTGCCCTAGATGTGGCGACTGCTCTGGTAGAATGGGCTGTAAAATAGGCAGGAGGACTTACTTTCTGAGCTTCATATGCCATAATGATAGCCTGTCTTATCCATCTACTAACAGTAGGTTTAGAAGCTGCTTTACCTTTGTTAGTGCCCAGAAACTGTACTAAAAGGTTCTCGGCCTGACGGAAGCTACTAGTAACTTCCAGGTACTTGAGGAGGCATCGCCTTACGTCTAAGGTGTTCCCTGCTATTTGTGGCGTTAGTACCAAAGGAAGGAAGAACTATCTCTTGATTTTTGTGAAAATCTGAGACTACCTTGGGAAGAAAAGATGGAAGTGTACCTGGGTATAGGGAGGAAAGGCTGACAGGGCTTGTAACTCTCCTACTCTGCGGGCCGTGGTGATCGCTAAAAGAAAGGAGAGTTTGAGAGACAGGATCTTAATGGGCAGATCATCTAAGGGTTCAAAAGGTGGGCCTGTCAGAGCATCTAGTACTAGATTAAGATCCCAAGGGGGTACCGTAACCCTCTTTGTAGGATTCAGCCTAACTGCACCTGTGACAAATCTTTTGATCAGTGAGTTTTCAGCAAGTCTACAGTTTAGAAAGGAGCTGAGAGCTGATATTTGAACTTTCAGGGTGCTTGGTTTGAGATTTTTTTTCTAACCCTGCTTGTAAGAAACTTAAAATAATGGGGATATTTGGAACTCCTAGGGGATCTTGTCTACTGTCTGCAAACCTAAGGAAAGCTCTCCACACTCTATGATAGATAGTAGAAGTAACATCCTTCCTACTGGCCAACAAGGTATTGATAACATCATCGGATAAGCCCCTACCTCGCAGTATTATCCTTTCAGCATCCAGGCTGTTAAGTGTAGGTAAGGTGAGCCTGGATGACGGACTGGGCCCTGGAGGAGAAGATCTTCCCTGTCTGGGAGGATCCAGGGAGGACACTGGGATAGCTGTCTGTCTGGTGAACCAGGGTCTCCTGGGCCAAAACGGAGCAAGTAGAATTATATTTGCCTTGTCTTCCATCACCTTCTTTAGGACTTTTGGAATGAGATTTAGTGGGGGAAAGGCGTAACCTTTGATGTGTTTCCAACTCTGGGCAAAGGCATCTACTGCTGTTGGAGAGTCCTTGGGATTTAGGGAGAAGAATTTCCGGAGTTTTCTGTTCTCCCTGGTTGCAAATAGATCCACAGTCGGCGAACCGAACCTTTCTACTATCATGTTGAAGGTTTCTATGTTGAGCCCCCACTCTGACTGGCTGAGATGGACTCTGCTCAAAAAGTCTGCTGTTTGATTCTGGGTCCCTTTCAGGTGGACCGCAGATAGGGAGGAAAGGTTCTTTTCTGCAAAGCTGAAAATTTGAGTTGACAGATGAAGTAGAGCTTGACATCTGGTGCCCCCCTGCTTGTTGATATACGCTACCGTAGTTGTATTGTCCGAGTATATCAAGACATCCTTTGATGATATCACATGGGCCAGGTTCTCCAGGGCAAACTGGACTGCCCGAATTTCCTTGTAATTCGAGGACATGTGGGTTATATTTTGAGGCCAGGATCCCTGAAGTAGCTGATGACCTGAGTGAGCCCCCCACCCCCAGGGGCTGGCGTCTGTTGTAATTCTTATAACTTCTACTGGGGTCCATCTCACCCCTTTTGAAAGGTTTACAGGGTCCGTCCACCAAAGCAGGCTGATTCTTGCTCCGGAATTCAGATGGAAGGATAGGTTTAGGGAAGACTGCTGCTTGTCCCAGAGTTGAAGTATATTGTTTTGTAGAGCTCTGGAATGAAATTGTGCCCACTGGACTGAGGGAATACATGATGTCATTAGTCCTAGGATGGACATTGCCAGTCTGAATGAAGGACTGTGTTCCAAGAACAGGTCTCGGACTCGACCTATTAAGGCTTCTTGTTTTTGGATAGGAAGAAAGGAAGTTTGTAGCCTTGAGTCCAGGAGGACTCCGAGGAAGATGCATTTTTGAGATGGTATGAGGTTGGATTTCAGATGATTTATATTCCATCCCAGGGAAGTGATTAGTGAGGATGCCTCTTGAATCTGTTGCCGAAGTAGAGGGGATGACTTTGAGACTAGTAAAAAGTCATCTAAATAAGGAATTAAAAGAATGTCCTTCGTTCTGATGTAAGCTGCCATTTCCGAGACGATCTTGGTAAAGACTCTTGGAGCCTGAGAGATCCCGAAAGGGAGTGCTCTGTATTGAAGATGAGTCCATTTGCCCTGTAAGCATACCGCTACCCTGAGGTACTTTTGATGACTGAGATGTATGGGGACATGGTAGTAGGCGTCCTCTAAATCGATTGAAGCCATGTAACAATTTGGGAAGAGGAGGTTCACTGTTGATTTTAGAGTCTCCATACGGAATCTCTTGTACATTAAGTGTTTGTTCAGATCCTTCAAATTGATAATGACTCTGAAGGACCCATTTGGTTTTTTCACCAAAAATAGAGGGGAGTAGAATCCCTGTGTTATCTCTGAAGGAGGGACTGGGACTAGTACCTTTTTCTTTAGAAGCAACTGAACCTCTGACTCTATCACCAACTGTTTCAAGGGGTCTGAAAGGATCCGGGTGGGAAGATATCCGACTCCGGGACAACTCCTGAATTCCAGGAGCAATACCCAGGATATTGTGCTCAGGACCCACGGGCTGGAGGAAATGCTTCTCCAGACGTGAGCAAAGAGAATCAGACGTCCCCCCACCGGGACCCCGTCATTGGGGAGGGGGTTTGGGTTTGTTATCCTTATTGGTATTAAAGAATCCTTTTCCCTTTGTGGGGACACGAAACTTCCTACTGTCTTGAGATGAGGTGCGAAAGGGTCTCTTACTGTCTACCCCCCCTAGAGGAGGAGGAGTCCTGTCTGAACTGTGAAGGGAATTTCTTCTTTCCGTCAGCCGCCTTTTCTAGTAAGGAATCTAGGATCGGACCAAATAAAAATTTTCCGTCACAAGGGATGGAACAAAGTTTACTTTTCGCAGCCATTTCACCCTTCCATGGTTTAATCCACAAAGCTCTTCTAGCCGAAGTTGATAAAGCAGCTGCTCTAGCAGACATCTTAATAGAGTCTAAGGAGGCGTCTGCTAAGAAATCCACTGCTTTTGAAAGAATTGGGAATCTTCTACCAATTTCTCACACGAGGGATCCTTGGATAAAGCGGATTTAAGATCCGATAACCAAACTCTAAGGGAGCGAGCCACACAAGTGCTGGCTATACTGGTCCTTAGGGAACCTGTTGCTGCCTCCCAAGTCTTTTTATTATAAAAAAGTCAGCTCTTTTATCCATGGGGTCGGGTAGTGTCCCTAGATCTTCGAAGGGTAAAGTATTGCGCTTAGCTATCTTGGCTACTGCAGCGTCAATGGCCGGGGGTCTATCCCAGGAACTGCACTCTCCTTCCTCTAAAGGATACTTCCTTTTAAAATATCTGGGAGTGAAAAACTTCCTGTCTGGATTCTCCCATTCTTTGTTAATGATGGATTTAATACTACTATGTAGTGAGAATGTACGAGATTTCTTAGGAGCCAGTCCTTCATATAAGGCGTCCTCAGGTGACGGAGTGATTTTGGCATCCTCCATATTCATAGAGGCTCTAATAGCCTTAATAAGCTGGTCAGTATCCTCAACTGGAAACAGGGATTTAGTTTTAGTTCCGGAGTCGGAATCATCCTCACCTGAGGAATTTATCAGGTTACTATCGCCCTCCTCTAATAAGACTTCTCTATGAGGAGGGGAAGGTTCACCAGACAAATCTGATGCCAAAGGCATAACCAAGGGTAAGAGTGCTGAAGAGGAGGAAGCTGAAGGCAATGAAGTAGTCATGCTCCTCATTGAGAGTTGAATTTCATCTCTCACAATTTTTTTAATGCTCTCTGCTAGAGCTGATGACTCCTGGGCAACAAGGTTATTAATACATGATGGGCACAGGGTTCTGACATAATCATCCCTAAGGGGAGTTTTACATTCTACACATTCTTTATGATGTGCTTTGGATGTGGCTTTCCCAGTAGATCTAGTACTTGATCTGGAGCCCTATAATAAACCATACGAATCTAGCATTAATATCATATAAAAGGATTCGGTCTCACCAAGCAGAAGGACGAGTCTCATAAGTACCGGAGTAGAGTCTCTGGATGATCTGCGATCATGGTGGTCACGGCGTCCATTTTCTCCTTTTTCTGCCGAATCCGACATCATAGCAGAAGGAGATTGTCAGCAATGGAGATAAACGGCTGACTGGCTGGCTGGTGAGCGGTCTCAGAATGCCTCCTGGACGCTAGAGGCTTGTGGACACTGTTCCCTCCTTCCCCCTCTGGCTTTGAATGATCCCGGGCCGAAACCCGGAAGTGACGTCAGCGGACGCGCAGACGCGCGCCGAAGAGGAAGAGACATGGCTCCCCTGCTCCACCACTTCCCCAGCACACCGCACCACACCACTTACCCAGAGAGCCCGGTATACCGCGGACTCCCCGGGGGTGGCGGGCGAGGAACGTGCCGGAGCTGCAGCAGAGGGGAAACGAAGGGGGCCCGACATCCCCAGACTTGGGGAGGCTGTCCTGAGACAGGCTTATTCCCTCAGGGAGCCCCACTAGGCAAAGGCCATCCGGGGGACCTGCAGCCGGCACGGAGAGGTATGAAAAGAATCTTCATCCCAGATGGGACGCTTCACAGGCCTCCTATCCGCAGGACAGGAAACCTGAACTGAGGTGTGGAGAGGTGTGTCAAGCTTTTATCTTCACAGGTTTCCTGTCCTGCGGTGGGAGGTCCTCTCCAGGGGTGCTGTCATTGGGCGTCAGGGTAAAACACCATTTCTCTTATTTCCCAGCAATAGAAGCTTAAACATATTGCAGACATGGAAAGTTTTTTTTTTAATGTAACATAATAAGAATGATCAATTGCAATGACGTCCCCGACCCGGTCGTTCTCTGGCTACATACGTCCTTGGTAAGTGTTCAGAATCTTCCGCACAGCTCTCTGGATGACTCTCCCCGAACAAGAGACGTCACAGCGACTCCCCGGTCCCGGGCCTATACTGTCAGTGTGGAGGAGGTTTCTCCCCAACACAGAACACACTGACTACTATTGGCCGAGCAAAGCACATAGCATGTGACTGCCACATCACAACCAGTAAGACAAGCATGCGCTGTTGTAAGCATGTGACTGCCGCATCACAACCAGTAAAACAAGCATGCGCTGTTGTAAGTATATCCCTGAGTGTCTCCGCTCTGTATCTGTTCTCTTTACTTTGCTCACAAGCGCAGAGAGTATGTACATAGCAGAGACACCAGGGGGTGCAATGAATCCAGCAGCATCGCTAGGACAATTTAGAAAGTGTTTGCAAAGAGTAGAGAGTATGTATGGGCCACAATAGTTTTTTTGTTGTATCTTCCCCTCTGCCCCCTGCATGATTTCTCAGCGATATAATGTCTATGAAGAATAGAATCCCCTCCAGGGATACAGGGGGACACAGGGCACTGGAGGGACACTGAGCATCCCTCTGCCATCATCCTCTCCAGCAGCCACAGCCCGCACAGCACAGTGAGGGTCGTGACATCTTCCATGTTATCCAGGAAGTGAAGCCTTGATGTAGTATTAAGTGCAGGGAAAAAGCACATTATAAGAATTTCCAGTAATAAGTGTATATTGGTGATTTGTATAATTTTTGGGGGGGGCAATACAACACTTTAATAAAAACTATCGCCGGACTTGTCTTTTTCCCTCCAGCTGTGCACAACAGACAGGGGAGAGTGAGACACCAAGTGGAGATATTGCAGAAAGGCAGCCATCATCCCAGAGTGTGACACCTCCCAGATTGAGTCACCTATAGACAGGTGGTATACAAGATGTGGTGGCTCAGCTGTACTGGGACACTACATTACCTAAAGCCTGGAGGTCGCCCAACAAAGGGGAGAGAGTAGAGAGAAGGTTCCTGATGATAAGAAGTACATCCTCTGCTAATGCAGTCATGGTAATATCACAGAGTATGGTGGTGACTGTGCGGAGGGTGTTACAGGGTGTATGTGGTATAGTAAGAGACTGAGAGAGGGATTAGAGAGAAGGAGGAGAGGGGGCAACCTTGTGCTGTTACTGTGAAGATGTCGAAGGGCAAAGTATTATGTCTGCTAATCTGGAGTTGCCGTCAGTTTCTGTATAAGCAATAATATATTGGGAGAATATAGGTCTTGTCGGAGGCCTTTCCTGCATCTAAACTAAGTATAATGGTCAAAGGTCACGAGGGGTCATATACTCGGGCATTTTAGTTCTCGCTCAACATCACTGTCACTCAGTACCGAGCCATGTCTGTGAGCGCCGGGACTTTCTGTGTTTGATCTCTTTTTTTGAACAAAGAAAAGACCAAATATTGTCACGAAGGAGCACGGACCCTTTCGTTTTAACACATAATTAAAAAAAAATAATAATAATATTACATAACTTCTTGCGATCATAACCACTGTTGATTTTTTCTTTTTAAATTTTCACAACAGGTGCACAGTAAGATGAGGACAGTCACTATAGATGCAGCAGCAGGAGACTGATAGTGATATATTGTCCGCTGGGACTGTGCTGTATATTAGAATTTAGGCTGAATGATTATATAGCTGGAAAACTGACAGGACACAGAGCTAATAATATTCCACACAGAATAGTTACAGCCGGTGACTGAGGAGAATGTGTGACTGTTCTCTGCATTTACTGGTCACTACTCACCTGGGCGGTTACCTGTAGTGATGTCCTCCTTATACTGCTCATCACTGCTGTCATCTGTCTCTTCTTCTTTTGCCCTTATGTCTGTAGCATTCATACACTGCAGATTCTTCCCTAGAGAAATGTCCTCCTTATACTGCTCATCACTGCTGTTATCTGCCTCTTCTTCTTCTGCCTCTTCTTTTACCCTTATGTCTGTAGCATTACAACAGTTCAGATCATTTCCTTTTCTAACTTCCTCCTTATACTGCTCATCACCGCTCACGTATGTCTCATCTTCTTCTTTCATCATCATATTTGTAACATTAATAGAAATCAGATCCTTCCATGTAGTAATGTTCTCCTTATACTGCTCATAACTGCTGTCATCTGTCTCTTCTTCTTTTACTGTTATATCTGTAGAATTGATTTCAATTAGATCTTCCCCCTGATTGATAAGATGTGAGAGATATATTGTAAAAGTCATCAGACAGTAGGAGAAGTCAGGTGGGATGTACAGATCATAGGGAACATCTCCATCTACCTGATCCTGTGGGAGAAGAGGACGGGGACATCTCTCTGGTGCTGTTCTCTTACTGGATCTGACTGGAGGGAACACATACAGAGACTGAATTCATTCTTTCCATCCAGATAATACAGAGAGGAGGTGTGTATATAGTCCTGTCTATTACCTGCTGATGGGAGGGGCTGCTGATCCTCCAGCATCACATCCTTGTACTGATCCTTGTGTCCTTCTACATACTCCCACTCCTCCATGGAGAAATAGACCGCCACGTCCTGACACCTTATAGGAACCTGACACACACAATGATCACACAGTCATCCCCCCCACCCCTCCAGTGGTGTTACTGTATAATGTCCCAGCATTCCCAGCAGCCACAGTCTCACCTCTCCACTCAGCAGCTCCACCATCTTGTTGGTGACTTCTAGGATCTTCTCTTCCTCCATTTCCTCATGTATCAGGGGCCCCGGGATTGGGCTCAGGGTTCTTCCCCATCCTTCACACCCAGGGGCCCCACAGCGCCCACTAGAGGACTTCTTCACTACTGTGTAATCCTGTGTATGGAGAGACACATTACTATCACTCCATCCATTCCCAGAATCCCTCACCTCTCCAGTCCTATCCATCTGTTATTCCATAGATAAGAATGATGTCATGATGACATCACTCCCAGAATCCCTCACCTCTCCAGTCCTATCCATCTGTTATTCCATAGATAAGAATGAGGTCATGATGACATCACTCCCAGAATCCCTCACCTCTCCAGTCTATCCATCTGTTATTCCATAGATAAGAATGATGTCATGATGACATCACTCCCAGAATCCCTCACCTCCCCAGTCCTATCCATCTGTTATTCCATAGATAAGAATGATGTCATGATGACATCACTCCCAGAATCCCTCACCTCCCCAGTCCTATCCATCTGTTATTCCATAGATAAGAATGATGTCCTGATGACATCACTCCCAGAATCCCTCACCTCTCCAGTCCTATCCATCTGTTATTCCATAGATAAGAATGATGTCATGATGACATCACTCCCAGAATCCCTCACCTCTCCAGTCCTATCCATCTGTTATTCCATAGATAAGAATGATGTCATGATGACATCACTCCCAGAATCCCTCACCTCTCCAGTCCTATCCATCTGTTATTCCATAGATAAGAATGATGTCATGATGACATCACTCCCAGAATCCCTCACCTCCCCAGTAAGCAGGAAGAGTATGTGTAGGGTGAGGGTTATTATCCTCTCGGCCATCTTGTCTCTGTCTCTCTCCATGGTTGATGGGTCGGTCTCTTATATAGAAGATATCAGCAGAGGATCCTGGAGTGTTGGGAGATGAATGGAGAGAAGATGAGACAATATAAACACAACTCATCAGAAACCAGCAAAAAAGTAAAAGTTCTGGCTCCAGTAATGTATTAATATAGGGTAGAAAACTACTACCCAGTCCTGAAGGGGTTAATCCTCCCGCTGTCCCCCAGCTCCTTCCCTCCACCTGCAGAGCTGTACAGGAACGGTGGATGCTATTTCCAAGTGGGCTAAAGGCCCTGTGATGTCATCATGCCCATGTGACCAGACTCCTGTGTGGGAGGAGCTAATCTCAGTCTGCAGTAACTTCCCGGGCTTTCTTCTCACCACAGAGGATCCTGTCAGGCTGGCTGTTGTGTTATCACACTATGGGGCTGTTTATGAGGTGTTTTCAGTTTCTGTGCAGTGAAATATGATACACATGAGGTAAGCACTGGCTGCACTGTTCCTTTAGCCCACTTGGATTTAGGCTTCCCCTGTGCTTCCAGGACCTGCCATGATGTCACAGTCATGTGATCAGTCACATGGAGGAGGAGGAAGAGTCACATGATCAGGGGCTGCTGCTCAGTGTATGCAGGACTCTGCTGTGCTGGATGAGCTGAAGTGATGTGTATGCAGCAGAGCTGTGTGTGTGTGATGTGTGTGGAGCAGAGCTGTGTATGTGTGATGTGTGTGGAGCAGAGCTGTGTGTGATGTGTGTGGAGCAGAGCTGTGTGTGATGTGTGTGGAGCAGAGCTATGTATGTGTGTGATGTGTGTGGAGCAGAGCTGTGTATGTGTGTGGAGCAGAGCTGTGTATGTGTGTGATGTGTGTGGAGCAGAGCTGTGTATGTGTGTGGAGCAGAGCTGTGTATGTGTGTGATGTGTGTGGAGCAGAGCTGTGTATGTGTGTGATGTGTGTGGAGCAGAGCTGTGTATGTGTGTGATGTGTGTGGAGCAGAGCTGTGTATGTGTTTGATGTGTGTGGAGCAGAGCTGTGTATGTGTGTGATGTGTGTGGAGCAGAGCTTTGTATGTGTTTGATGTGTGTGGAGCAGAGCTGTGTATGTGTTTGATGTGTGTGGAGCAGAGCTGTGTATGTGTTTGATGTGTGTGGAGCAGAGCTGTGTATGTGTTTGATGTGTGTGGAGCAGAGCTGTGTATGTGTTTGATGTGTGTGGAGCAGAGCTGTGTATGTGTTTGATGTGTGTGGAGCAGAGCTGTGTATGTGTTTGATGTGTGTGGAGCAGAGCTGTGTATGTGTGTGATGTGTGTGGAGCAGAGCTGTGTATGTATGTGTGTGATGTGTGTGGAGCAGAGCTGTGTATGTATGTGTGTGATGTGTGTGGAGCAGAGCTGTGTCTGTGTGTGATGTGTGTGGAGCAGAGCTGTGTACAGATGTAGCCTGTGTTAACTTTATCACAATGATGCATTTAACTCTGACTTCTAATTGACTTAAAGAAGCAGTTCAGGTTTTTTTTTCGGCCCCCCCGGGTAGCCGCTGTCATGTATACTTATAGAAGATGATCGGTGTCCCGTTCCCGTCGGTCAGTTCTCGTCCCGCGGTGCCGTCCAAATCGGGCGCGCTCACGTCTGCCGGCGCTGTGACTCCTCTTCTCGGCCTTGTAATTTGAACACCGGAAGTCACGCGCTTCCATAGCGAATGCATGGAAGCGAGTGACTTCCGGCGTATAATCACTGGTCAGAGAAGAGGACTCGCAGCAGCCGGCGGACGTGAGCGCGCCCGATTTGAACGGCCCTGCGGGACGGGAACTGACCGACGGGAACAGGACACCGATCATCTTCTGTAAGTATACATGACAGCGGCTACCCGGGGGGCGAAAAAAAAAAGTGAACTGCTTCTTTAAAGTGTACCTGTCGTTATAACTTTCAAACTCTAAATCAACAGTAGATGTGATATAAAGCAAGCTTTTAATAAACATTATTTTTTATTGTTATTATGCTGTAAAACAAAGCTGTACTTACCAGAAATCCAGGTCCTGTCTCCTTAAGGCAGCTATATAACAGCTATACTTACTGTATCCAGGTCCAGTCTCATAAAGGCTGCTATATAACAGCTATACTTACTGTGTCCAGGTCCAGTCTCCTGAAAGCAGCTATACAACAGCTATACTTACTGTGTCCAGGTCCAGTCTCCTGAAGGCAGCTATATAACAGCTATACTTACTGTATCCAGGTCCTGTCTCCTTAAGGCAGCTATATAACAGCTATACTTACTGTATCCAGGTCCAGTCTCCTGAAGGCAGCTATATAACAGCTATACTTCCTGTGTCCAGGTCCAGTCTCCTGAAAGCAGCTATACAACAGCTATACTTACTGTGTCCAGGTCCAGTCTCCTGAAGGCAGATTCTCTGACTTGTGTTGGTTAAAAAAAAGAGACTAAACACAGGAATTCCGTCCAGTACAGAGAGTCACAGCTCAATGTGTCCGTCAGTCACATGATTGTCTTCTCTCTGTGAGCGCTCGGATGACCTGGGATACACAGAACTTCCTGTTTTCTGACTGTTTCCTGTTTTTTGAGAAAAAAAGTAAAAAAACAGGAAGTGCCGTGTTCTCCTTGATAACGAAAAAAAAAGAATGTAAATTGCAAACTCGCTTTATATCACATCTACTGCTGATTTAGATTTTGAAAGTTATAACAATAGCGACACTTTAACATGGTTCCCTGACACAATTGTTGCATCAGGGATCATGTCTTATATATGCCTGCAGCAGAGCGCTATGTAATGTATGTAATGTAATGTATATGTAGCTGAGCTGTATATATGTGTAATGTACATGTAGCTGAGCTGTATGTGTGTAATGTACATGTAGCTGAGCTGTATATGTGTGTAATGTACATGTAGCTGAGCTGTATGTGTGTAATATACATGTAGCTGAGCTGTATGTGTGTAATGTACATGTAGCTGAGCTGTATGTGTGTAATGTACATGTAGCTGAGCTGTATATGTGTAATGTACATGTAGCTGAGCTGTATGTGTGTAATGTACATGTAGCTGAGCTGTGTATGTGTGATGTACATGTAGCTGGGCTGTATATGTGTAATGTACATGTAGCTGAGCTGTATGTGTGTAATGTACATGTAGCTGAGTTGTATGTGTGTAATGTACATGTAGCTGAGCTGTATGTGTGTAATGTACATGTAGCTGAGCTGTATGTGTGTAATGTACATGTAGCTGAGCTGTGTATGTATGATGTACATGTAGCTGGGCTGTATATGTGTAATGTACATGTAGCTGAGCTGTATGTGTGTAATGTACATGTAGCTGAGCTGTATGTGTGTAATGTACATGTAGCTGAGCTGTATATGTGTGATGTACATGTAGCTGAGCTGTATATGTGTAATGTACATGTAGCTGAGCTGTATATGTGTGTAATGTGTAATGTACATGTAGCTGAGCTGTATATATGTGTAATGTACATGTAGCTGAGCTGTATGTGTGTAATGTATATGTAGCTGAGCTGTATGTGTGTAATGTACATGTAGCTGAGCTGTATATGTGTGTAATGTACATGTAGCTGAGCTGTATATGTGTAATGTACATGTAGCTGAGCTGTATATGTGTGTAATGTACATGTAGCTGAGCTGTATATGTGTAATGTACATGTAGCTGAGCTGTATATGTGTAATGTACATGTAGCTGAGCTGTATGTGTGTAATGTACATGTAGCTGAGCTGTATGTGTGCGTGCAGTAAGCACAGGGGGGCCCAAGTTGTCCCTTCACTGCTGGTATATAACATACATATATATTTCTTTTCTTTTTTTTAAATAAAGTTTAGATGAGTGATTGTTCAGATGAGCAATTCGCTCATCTCTCCTAGCAGTGGTGTTCACAGTATGGGATACATAATGTTATATTTACTGTGTACCTGGAATGTTTTTATGAAGAATGATTATCAGGCAGCTCTGGGGTCAATTAAAGTACTTCCATTTTTCCCATTTAAAATTTGGTCCCTAAGTAACTTAACATAGGTGCCATTGTCTCCACTCCCTGCTGTCTGTACCTGAGGAGGCGCTGTTGTCTCCGCTCCCTGCTGTCTGTACCTGAGGAGGTGCTGTTGTCTCCTCTCCCTGCTGTCTGTACCTGAGGAGGCGCCGTTGTCTCCGCTCCCTGCTGTCTGTACCTGAGGAGGTGCCATTGCCTCCGCTCCCTGCTGTCTGTACCTGAGGAGGCGCTGTTGTCTCCGCTCCCTGCTGTCTGTACCTGTGAATTAGGAGGGGAAGCTTCCTGATCTATCTTCAGTGTGACACCCAGTGTACAAAACACAGTAATCACTAAGCTCAAGGAAAACAGTGAAAAAAATTCCAATGAAGTACTCAATCAAGAGTCTCCACTGATGCCCCCAAAAATTTAAATATGCAAAACAAGAGTCCGTGGAGCCTCAGTTACGAGTCTCAAAACACGGGATAGCCAGATATCTCTAGCCTGTTGCCAACGGGGTGCCTCCATGATGGGGAGAGCACCACACCACCCTGATAAATAACCCCTTAAGTCCCACTCGGTTGCGAGTATTGGAACATAGACAGGGAAACAACAGGGTGGCCCCTTTTGTCAATGTCTAACTCAAGGTACGAGTATTGCGATCATGACAAGGGCTTGCAAAGGCAGGCTTCCACCCACAGACAGCCGTTTCGGGGTTTTTGCCCCTCGTCAGTGTGGGGTAGGATTCTGGCTAGTTGGGGCAATGAAAAATCAACCAACAAAACACAGTAATCACTGAACTCAAGGAGAACAGCGAAAAAAATTCCAATGAAGTACTCAATCAGGAGTCTCCACTGATGCCCCCCAAAATTTAAGTGCCCGGGTACCGACTGGAATTCCTATTACCTAGGCTGTATCCCGGAATTCCAGTCAGCACCCGGGCACTCTCCTCCTTCCCCATGGACCGGGAAGGCATCAGCAATCTAATGCGGCAGGTTCGTGAATGTTTGAGTTCCATCAAACCTAGGATTTCCCGAGGTTCGATCAACTCTACTCAGCAGCGGAGACAACAGCAGTAACACCTCCAGTACGGTATCCTGTCACCTCCAGTACGGTATAACCTCACCAAATTCAAAATAGAAATAATTTAGAAAAATGACTCTTGTATCACGGTCGCTGTATATACAGAATACAGGTGCTTTATAGATTGGCGTAGGGAACCTTGGCTCTCCAGCTGTTGCAAAACTACAACTCCCATCATACATGGACAGTCATAGCTAAAACTTTGGCTGTTCAGACATGATGGGAGTTGTAGTTTTGCAACAGCTCGAGAGCCAGGGTTACGTACCCCTGCAGATAGTGGGTAAGGTTTATATAAATGTGATATATATTTGGAGAGGGCAGTTATTAAGGGGTTAAGTATAGAATAATGTACAACTAGACCAGACCCCAAAATAAACACTGGACACTCTCTTGTGTGTCTCCTCCAGGGCCGCTTTAACCAGAGGGCACATGGTGCACGTGCACCGGGCCCACTGGTTAAAGGGGCCCCCCCCCGAGCAGGCCGGCCGTTGCTATGTGCGACCAATGCGGTCGCACAGGGCTCCGGCCACCAGCCTGTCATGGGGGAGCGCCATGGATGGGTAATCTACTTACCCCTCCATGGCGCCCCCTGCAGGGCCCCCCCGTCCGCCGCTGCCCCCGTCCGCTGCTGCTGCGGCGCTTCAGCGCTGCCGCAGCAGCGACACTGACAGAGAGAGAGCCATTGGCTCCCTCCCTGTCAGTCACTCACTCTTGTGGCCGCACTTCCTGCGGTCACAAGAGGCCGCACTCTCCCTCTAGCGCCCGACGTCACTGGAGCGTCGGCGCGAGGGTGAGGGGAGTGCAGCCTCTTGTGACCGCAGGAAGTGCGGCCACAAGAGGGAAGAGAAGAGGAACGCGTGGACCTAGGTGAGTAAGTGTTTGTTTTTTTCAATGTTATATGGGAGGGGGAGCTATATACTATTGGGGAGCACAGGGGGCTATATACTATGGGGGAGAACCGGGGGCTATATACTATTGGGGAGCACAGGGGGGCTATATACTATTGGGGAGCACAGGGGGCTATATACTATGGGGGAGAACCGGGGGCTATATACTATGGGGGAGAACGGGGGCTATATACTATTGGGGAGCACAGGGGGGCTATATACTATGAGGGAGCACAGGGGGCTATATACTATGGGGGAGCACAGGGGAGCTATATACTATTGGGGAGCACAGGGGGCTATATACTATGGGGGAGCACAGGGGAGCTATATACTATTGGGGAGCACAGGGGGGCTATATACTATGGGGGAGAACGGGGGCTATATACTATTGGGGAGCACAGGGGGCTATATACTATGGGGGAGCACAGGGGAGCTATATACTATTGGGGAGCACAGGGGGCTATATACTATGGGGGAGCACAGGGGAGCTATATACTATGGGGGAGCACAGGGGGCTATACACTATGGGGGAGCACAGGGGAGCTATATACTATGGGGGAGCACAGGGGGCTATACACTATGGGGGAGCACAGGGGAGCTATATACTATGGGGGAGCACAGGGGAGCTATATACTATTGGGGAGCACAGGGGGGCTATATACTATGGGGGAGAACGGGGCTATATACTATTGGGGAGCACAGGGGGGCTATATACTATGGGGGAGCACAGGGGAGCTATATACTATGGGGGAGCTATATACTATCAGGGAGCACAGGGGGGCTATATACTATGGGGGAGAACGGGGGCTATATACTATTGGGGAGCACAGGGGGCTATATACTATGGGGGAGGACAGGGGGCTATATACTATGGGGGGAGCACAGGGGAGCTATATACTATGGGGGAGCACAGGGGGGCTATATACTATGGGGGAGGACAGGGGGCTATATACTTTGGGGGAGCACAGGGGGCTATATACTATGGGGGAGCATAGGGGGCTATATACTATGGGGGAGCACAGGGGGCTATATACTATGGGGGAGCACAGGGGAGCTATATACTATGGGGGAGCACAGGGGAGCTATACACTATGGGGGAGAACGGGGGCTATATACTATTGGGGAGCACAGGGGGCTATATACTATGGGGGAGCACAGGGGGCTATATACTATGGGGGAGCACAGGGGGCTATATACTATGGGGGAGCACAGGGGAGCTATATACTATGGGGGAGCACAGGGGGCTATACACTATGGGGGAGCACAGGGGAGCTATATACTTTGGGGGAGCACAGGGGAGCTATATACTTTGGGGGAGCACAGGGGGCTATATACTATGGGGGAGCACAGGGGAGCTATATACTATGGGGGAGCACAGGGGAGCTATATACTATGGGGAGCACAGGGGAGCTATATACTATGGGGAGCACAGGGGGCTATATACTACTGGGGAGCACAGGGGGCTATATACTATGGGGGAGCACAGGGGGCTATATACTATGGGGGAGCACAGGGGGTTATATACTATTGGGGAGCACAGGTTAGCTATATACTATTGGGGAGCACAGGTTAGCTATATACTATTGGGGAGCACAGGGGCTATATACTATTGGGGAGCACAGGGGAGCTATATACTATTGGGGAGCACAGGGGTCTATATACTATGGGGGAGAGCACAGGGGGCTATATATTATGGAGAGCACAGGGGGGCTATATACTATTGAGGGGGAGCACAGGGGGGCTATATACTATTGGGGGAGAGCACAGGGGGGCTATATACTATTGTGGGAGAGCACAGGGGGGCTATATACTATTGGGGGAGAGCACAGGGGGCTATATACTATTGTGGGAGAGCACAGGGGGGCTATATACTATTGTGGGAGAGCACAGGGGGGCTATATACTATTGTGGGAGAGCATAGGGGGGCTATATACTATTGGGGGAGAGCACAGGGGGGCTATATACTATTGTGGGAGAGCACAGGGGGGCTATATACTATTGTGGGTGAGCACAGGGGGCTATATACTACTGGGGAGAGTGCACAGGGGGGCTATATACTAATGGGGGAGCGCACAGGAGGGCTGTATATAACTGGAGGAGCACATGAGGGTCTATATACTACAGGGACACCTTAAAACTATGGAGGCACAGAGGGGTGTAACTATGTAGGAGTACAGAGGGGTGTAACTACTGTATAGGGGTACAAGGGACCTAACTACTGTATGTGTTGGAGCCTAAAATATTTGTCTGGCAGATTCTGGAGAGAAGATTCACAGCCAGGAGAAGACTTCAAGGTGGCCCAGGCTGGATGGAGAGAAAAAGAAAAGGTGACAGACTCTGATCGGAGAAGACGCCTCCGGTGAGTCACTGGATGTAACTTCACTCTGTTATAGGCTTGTACTGATAGGGGTCATGGTGTGGCGGTATTATGTAATGGTATCAATGGTGATATCTTTCTGTTTTGTTTAGTGCAGTTTTTATGTAATATGTAATCACTGTATGGTGGAAATAGTGTTATAAGGTAACTACTGTATGTATTGGGGCTCCTGATACAGTGTGGGGGCAAATTCAGTACATTATACAATGTGCAGAAAGGTAAGGGGGGGCCCACTCTTGAGGGCTGTGCACTGGGCCCACCAATGTATTAAAACGGCCCTGGTCTCCTCCCATCCCAGACTGATGTCACCCTGTACACCCCTGTCCTCCTCCTCACTCCACACCGAGCACCCTGTACCTCCTCCTCAGACTGGGCACCCTTCACCCCCCTCCCCAGACTGTGCACCCCTGATTGTCCTCCCCTTTCCACACACCTGTATCTTCTTTCTTCCTCTTCCATAGTGCAGTGTACATACAGGACCTGCCGTGACATTATATACCATCTGCATACCAACTTTACTGTACTGTCTCCTGGCTGTTGTTTAGCCCTGATTTGCGCAAAATCTCGGTAAAAAAGCAGCGATTTTGCGCAAATTACAGCTAAACAACAGCCAGGAAACAGTACAGTATGGGAAATACCTCTACTGATCAAGTAAAAATCGTACCCTGCCTCCCCGCACTGACAGAGGGCAGGACGCTTCCAGGATGCCTCATCCACTGTGATCCTTCTCTCTCTCTGCTCCCTGTGATGGCGCCCCCTCCCCCTAGCTACGCCCGTGTGTAATGTACATGTAGCTGAGCTGTATGTGTGTAATGTACATGTAGCTGAGCTGTATGTGTGTAATGTACATGTAGCTGAGCTGTATGTGTGTAATGTACATGTAGCTGAGCTGTATGTGTGTAATGTACATGTAGCTGAGCTGTATGTGTAATGTACATGTAGCTGAGCTGTATATGTGTAATGTGCATGTAGCTGAGCTGTATATGTGTGTAATGTACATGTAGCTGAGCTGTATGTGTGTAATGTACATGTAGCTGAGCTGTATATATGTGTAATGTACATGTAGCTGAGCTGTATATGTGTAATGTACATGTAGCTGAGCTGTATGTGTGTAATGTACATGTAGCTGAGCTGTATATGTGTAATGTGCATGTAGCTGAGCTGTATATGTGTAATGTGCATGTAGCTGAGCTGTATATGTGTAATATATATGTAGCTGAGCTGTATATGTGTGTAATGTACATGTAGCTAAGCTGTATATGTGTGTAATGTATATGTAGCTGAGCTGTATGTGTGTAATGTACATGTAGCTGAGCTGTATATGTGTGTAATGTACATGTAGCTGAGCTGTATATATGTGTAATGTACATGTATCTGAGCTGTATATGTGTAATGTACATGTAGCTGAGCTGTATATGTGTAATGTACATGTAGCTGAGCTGTATGTGTGTAATGTACATGTAGCTGAGCTGTATATGTGTGTAATGTACATGTAGCTGAGCTGTATATGTGTGTAATGTACATGTAGCTGAGCTGTATATGTGTAATGTACAAGTAGCTGAGCTGTATGTGTGTAATGTACATGTAGCTGAGCTGTATATATGTGTAATGTACATGTAGCTGAGCTGTATATGTGTAATGTACATGTAGCTGAGCTGTATATGTGTAATGTACATGTAGCTGAGCTGTATATGTGTGTAATGTACATGTAGCTGAGCTGTATATGTGTGTAATGTACATGTAGCTGAGCTGTATATGTGTAATGTACATGTAGCTGAGCTGTATATGTGTAATGTACATGTAGCTGAGCTGTATGTGTGTAATGTACATGTAGCTGAGCTGTATGTGTGTAATGTACATGTAGCTGAGCTGTATATGTGTAATGTACATGTAGCTGAGCTGTATATGTGTAATGTACATGTAGCTGAGCTGTGTGTGTAATGTACAGGTAGCTGAGCTGTATATGTGTAATGTACATGTAGCTCAGCTGTATATGTGTAATGTACATGTAGCTCAGCTGTATATATGTAATGTACATGTAGCTCAGCTGTATATGTGTAATGTACATGTTGCTGAGCTGTATATGTGTAATGTACATGTAGCTGAGCTGTATGTGTGTAATGTACATGTAGCTGAGCTGTATGTGTGTAATGTACA
This sequence comes from Dendropsophus ebraccatus, assembly GCF_027789765.1. Taxonomy (NCBI): domain Eukaryota; kingdom Metazoa; phylum Chordata; class Amphibia; order Anura; family Hylidae; genus Dendropsophus; species Dendropsophus ebraccatus. The sequence continues at coordinate 189,855,806 of NC_091456.1, read as the reverse complement.
TGTAGCTGAGCTGTATGTGTGTAATGTACATGTAGCTGAGCTGTATGTGTGTAATGTACATGTAGCTGAGCTGTATGTGTGTAATGTACATGTAGCTGAGCTGTATGTGTGTAATGTACATGTAGCTGAGCTGTATATGTACATGGACCAGACGTCTATCAGGACCATAAAACTTACACACTTCTTATCCTCAACAATTCCCTGTTATGTAATATGTGAGAGGCTGCGGGGGTCTCCCGGCTCCAGAGATGGTGGAGATCGGGGTCACTCTGTGTCGCCTTCGGTTGTTTGTCCTTGAGAAAGTGATGTGATATCTTGATACGTGTTGGGATATGAATAGAACCTAGTGAAGAATATACTGAACCAGTTATTGATTCGGGAATCCCAGTATTTCTCTCCAGCGTTCCAGAACTCCCCTCCTGAGTGTAACCTCCGCGCTTCCTTCTATAATGATACTTACTTACGGTTTCATCTGATGTCACCTTCGCTCTCCATTGTTTGGTATTTCGGAGCTCGGGGAAGTGGGAGATCACCCCGGGAGGATGGCAGCGAGCCGGGCAGAGGTCTCTTTGGACGTGTTACATTGAGGAGCGACGAAATCCTCACCTCTCACCAAGTGTAATTTACCATTTCTAAAGACTAGTTCACACAGAAGACGTTATCGCTCCCAAACTTTTATTTTTTATTTTTTTTTAGCATCGCACCACATGCAGATATAGACAGACTACGCTGCATTTTTCACATTTTCCCTATAGACTAATACAGAGGGGATAATACGCCATTTCTATATACAATATTGGTGATTTTTGGAGTGTTTTTCCCCAATTCTTTAACAGAATTTCTGGCATTATTCCAGTTCCGGTGGACTGATCGCTCATTGGATGTGTCTTTAATTGAAAAGTCCTTTGAATTTAATATTAAAGACGGTGAAAAAAAAAAACTGTGTGTGAACAACTAAAAAATAACATCCTTTCTTTGCAAAAGACATCTGCAAATTTAAAAGAAAAAAAGCAGACACCTTTTCTCTTATTTTTACTTTTGAACATAGCCGTTATCTGCAACTCTGTAGCTTCTTTGTAATGCAGAAGTTGCAGATAAGGACTTGTTTACATCAGCCGTCTCAGAAGGGAGGGGGGGAGGAGGGGGAGATGGAGAGAATAGCTCACACACAAATTTTTGTGTCTTCAGCAGAAAGCAGCAGCTCAGAACTAGGGGAAGGAGACAATAGATAATAATAAGTATGAAAGGAATTGTTAGTCTCACCATGGGCAGAGGGGAGTCTGATTATAACTCTATGGGGTACACAGGGAGCTGCTGTCAGTAAGTGCAGTGAGTACAGTTACTAATACTATACACAGAACTATTCTACTAGACATGAGCGAATTTACAGAAGGAATGAAGGGAATCACTTTGTTCCTATCTGACATCTGCTCATCAGGCTGCAATCTTTTATGTCTGCTCCGCTCCGTGCCGCTCCTCCCCGAGTGCTGGGAAAAGATGGATCCAGTCCTATGAAAGTGGGAGAAGTTCCCCAGGACTGGATCCATCTTTTCAAGCAGACTTTAAAGCCGGCAGTCTGATGAGCAGAATACAGATAGGAAAGAAGCCATTCCCTTCATCCCTACTGCAATTCACTCATCTCTATTTTTAACTATAAAATGCAGATTTTCATTCATCATCCGTTAGAATTCTTTATATTCATTAACCTCATTGTGAAGAGGAAAATGGCTTCTCCCTTTTGTGAGTTCTTTGATGGATCACAAGATGTGGTTTCGAATTAAAACATTTTCCACAATCTGAACATAAAATTGGCTTCTCCCCTGTGTGAGTTTTTTTATGGTAAAGAAGAGTTGATTTCTGAGCAAAACACCTCCCACATTCCGAACATAAAAACGGCTTCTCCCCTGTGTGAGTTCTCTGATGCGTAATAAGATCTGATTTCTGAATAAAACATTTCCCACATTCCAAACATGAGAATGGCCTCTCCCCTGTGTGAAATCTCTGATGCTTAACAAGAACTGATCTATCAGTAAAACATTTCCCACATTCCGAACATGAAAATGGCCTCTCCCCTGTGTGAGTTCTCCGATGCAAAACAAGAGCTGATTTATGTTTAAAATATTTTCCACATTCTGAACATGAAAATGGCTTCTCATTTACGTGAGATATTTGATGTGGCTTCTCCCCTGTGTGAGTTCTTTGATGGGTAACAAGACTTGATTTCCAAGTAAAACATTTTCCACATTCTGAACATGAAAATGGCTTCTCTCCTGTGTGAATTCTTTGATGGTCAACAAGCTTTGATCTCTGAGTAAAATATTTTCCACATTCTGAACATAAAAATGGCATTTTACCTGTATGAATTCTTTGATGGTCAACAAGCTTTGATCTCTGAGTAAAACATTTGCCACATTCTGAACATGAAAATGGCTTCTCCCCTGTGTGAGTTCTCTGATGCTTCCCAAGATCTGATTTCTGAGTAAAACATTTCCCACATTCCAAACATGAAAACGGCTTCTCCCCTGTGTGAATTCTCTGATGTCTAACAAGAGCTGATCTCTGAGTAAAACATTTCCCACAATCTGAACATGACAATGCCTTCTCCACTGTAAGATATGTTTTTTGAGTAAAACATTTTTCATGTTGTAAAGATGGAAACTGAGACTTTCCTGTATTTGCTCTTTGATGTCCATCGTCTTCTCTGTAAATGTCAGCTTGCTGTGATGGAGCAGAAGATGGGACTTGTATAACAGGATGAGATGAGAGATCTTTGCTGTGAGGGGCTGAGGGTGTATCTGGGATAGTGGACGGCTCCTCATATGTATCTTGTGTGATATGATCCTCTGAGGAGATCTGATGTCCCCCTGAGCTCCTGGTAGAATCATCTGCAAAGGAGAAAACACCATTTCTCTTATTTCCCAGTAATAGAAGCTTAAACATATTGCAGACATGGAAAGTTACTCTTTTTTATGTAACATAATAAGAATGATCAAATGCAATGACGTCCCCGACCCAGCCGGCCTCTGGCTACATACGTCCTTGGTAATTGGTCAGAGCCTTCCACACAGCTTCCGTCACAGCGACTCCCCGGTCCAGGGCCTATACTGTCAGTGTGGAGGAGGTTTCTCCCCAACACAGAACACACTGACTACTATTGGCCGAGCAAAGCACATAGCATGTGACTGCTGCATCCTATCACAACCAGTAAGACGAGCATGCGCTGTTGTAAGTATATCCCTGAGTGTCTCCGCTCTGTATCTGTTATCTTCACTTTGCTCACAAGCGCAGAGAGTATGTACATAGCAGAGACACCGGGGGGCACAATGAATCCAGCAGCATCGCTAGGACAATTTAGAAAGTGTTTGCAAAGAGTAGAGAGTATGTATGGGCCACAATAGTATTCTTTTTGTATCTCCCCCTCTGCCCCCTGCATGAGCTCTCAGCGATCTGATGTCTATGAAGAATAGAATCCCCTCCAGGGATCCAGGGGGACACAGGGCACTGGAGGGACACTGAGCATCCCCCTGCCATCATCCTCTCCAGCAGCCACAGCCCGCACAGCATAGGGAGGGTTGTGACATCACCATGTTATCCAGGAAGTGACATCACCATGTTATCCAGGAAGTGAAGCCTTGATGTAGTAGTAAGTGCAGGGAAAAAAGCACTTTATAAGCATTTCCCGTAATAAGTGTATATTGGTGATTTGTATAATTTTTGGGGGGGCAATACAATACTTTAATAAAAACTATCGCCGGACTTGTCTTTTTCCCTCCAGCTGTCCACAACAAACGGGGGAGAGTGAGACACCAAGTGGAGACATTGCAGAAAGTCAGCCATCTGGGAGTGTGACACCTCCCAGATTGAGTCACCTATAGACAGGTGGTATACAAGATGTGGTGGCTCAGCTGTACTGGGACACTACATTACCTAAAGCCTGGAGGTCGCCCAACAAAGGGGAGAGAGTAGAGAGAAGGTTCCTGATGATAAGAAGTACATCCTCTGCTAATGCAGCCATGGTAATATCACAGAGTATGGTGGTGACTGTGCGGAGGGTGTTACAGGGTGTATGTGGTATAGTAAGAGACAGAGAGAGGGATTAGAGAGAAGGGGGAACAGGCTTATGTTGTTCCTGTGAAAGTATTAAGTCTGTTAATCTGGAGTTTCCCAACAGGTACACTGTACGATGTGAACAATCACTATAACCTGAACCTTCTCGTTCTTACCAGCATGAGACTGATAGTGATATATTGTCCGCTGGGACTGTGCTGTATATTAGAATTTAGGCTGAATGATTATATAGCTGGAAAACTGACAGGACACAGAGCTTATAATATTCCACACAGAATAGTTACAGCCGGTGACTGAGGAGAATGTGTGACTGTTCTCTGCATTTAGTGGTCACTACTCACCTGGGCGGTTACCTGTAGTGATGTCCTCCTTATACTGCTCATCACTGCCGTCATCTGTCTCTTCTTCTGCCTCTTCTTTTACCCTTATGTCGGTAGCATTACAACAGTTCAGATCATTTCCTTTTCTAACTTCCTCCTTATACTGCTCATCACCGCTTACGTATGTCTCATCTTCTTCTTTCATCATCATATTTGTAACATTAATAGAAATCAGATCCTTCCATGTAGTAATGTCCTCCTTATACTGCTCATAACTGCTGTCATCTGTCTCTTCTTCTTCTTTTACAGTCATATCTGTAGCATTGATCACAATAAGATCTTCCCCCTTATTCATAAGATGTGAGAGAAATATTGTAGAAGTCATCAGACAGTAGGAGAAGTCAGGTGGGATGTACAGATCATAGGGAACATCTCCATCTACCTGATCCTGATCCTGTGGGAGAAGAGGACGGGGACATCTCTCTGGTGCTGTTCTCTTACTGGATCTGACTGGAGGGAACACATACAGAGACTGAATTCATTCTTTCCATCCAGATAATACAGAGAGGAGGTGTGTATATAGTCCTGTCTATTACCTGCTGATGGGAGGGGCTGCTGATCCTCCAGCATCACATCCTTGTACTGATCCTTGTGTCCTTCTACATACTCCCACTCCTCCATGGAGAAATAGACCGCCACGTCCTGACACCTTATAGGAACCTGACACACACAATGGTCACACAGTCATCCCCCCCACCCCTCCAGTGGTGTTACTGTATAATGTCCCAGCATTCCCAGCAGCCACAGTCTCACCTCTCCACTCAGCAGCTCCACCATCTTGTTGGTGACTTCTAGGATCTTCTCTTCCTCCATTTCCTCATGTATCAGGGGCCCCGGGATTGGGCTCAGGGTTCTTCCCCATCCTTCACACCCAGGGGCCCCACAGCGCCCACTAGAGGACTTCTTCACTACTGTGTAATCCTGTGTATGGAGAGACACATTACTATCACTCCATCCATTCCCAGAATCCCTCACCTCTCCAGTCCTATCCATCTGTTACTCCATAGATAAGAATGATGTCATGATGACATCACTCCCAGAATCCCTCACCTCTCCAGTCCTATCCATCTGTTATTCCATAGATAAGAATGATGTCATGATGACATCACTCCCAGAATCCCTCACCTCTCCAGTCCTATCCATCTGTTATTCCATAGATAAGAATGATGTCATGATGACATCACTCCCAGAATCCCTCACCTCCCCAGTCCTATCCATCTGTTATTCCATAGATAAGAATGAGGTCATGATGACATCACTCCCAGAATCCCTCACCTCTCCAGTCCTATCCATCTGTTATTCCATAGATAAGAATGATGTCATGATGACATCACTCCCAGAATCCCTCACCTCCCCAGTAAGCAGGAAGAGTATGTGTAGGGTGAGGGTTATTATCCTCTCGGCCATCTTGTCTCTGTCTCTCTCCATGGTTGATGGGTCGGTCTCTTATATAGAAGATATCAGCAGAGGATCCTGGAGTGTTGGGAGATGAATAGAGAGAAGATGAGACAATATAAACACAACTCATCAGAAACCAGCAAAAAAGTAAAAGTTCTGGCTCCAGTAATGTATTAATATAGGGTAGAAAACTACTACCCAGTCCTGTAGGGGTTAATCCTCCCGCTGTCCCCCAGCTCCTTCCCTCCGCCTGCAGAGCTGTACAGGAGCCGTGTGCTTACAGGACCTGCCATGATGTCACAGTCATGTGATCAGTCACGTGGAGAAGGAGTCACATGATCAGGAGCTGCTGCTCAGTGTATGCAGGACTCTGCTGTGCTGGATGAGCTGAAGTGATGTGTATGCAGCAGAGCTGTGTGTGTGTGATGTGTGTGGAGCAGAGCTATGTGTGTGGAGCAGAGCTGTGTATGTGTGTGGAGCAGAGCTGTGTATGTGTGTGATGTGTGTGGAGCAGAGCTGTGTACAGATGTAGCCTGTGTTAACTTTATCACAATGATGCATTTAACTCTGACTTCTAATTGACTTAACCCCCAGACGACCTAGGGCGTAACTGTACGCCCTGGGTGTTTCTCCCGCTATGAAGCGCGCTCCGGAGCGGAGCGCGCTTCATAGCAGGTGGGGGCCGGCTGCAATCAGCAGCCGGGACCTCACCGGCAATGACACGCTGCAGCGATCGCGCTGCCGCGTGTCATTAACTCCTTAAACGCCGCGGCGTTTAAGTGTAAGTGACAGGGGGAGTCCCCTGTCACTTACCGATCGGGACCCCCGCAGTGTGACTGCGGGGGTCCCGATCCGTAAAACGGACCGCCGGAGGTCTCTCACCTGCCTCCGCGCGGTCCGATCGGCGATCTGCTACACTGAGCCTGCACAGGCAGGCTCAATGAGCAGATCGCCGATAACACTGATTAATGCTATGCCTATGGAATAGCATTCATCAGTGTAGAAATCAAAGTAATGTATGTAAAAGTCCCCCAAAGGGACTTCAAATGTGTAAAAAAAAAAGTTCAAAACACTAACACACTACCCCAAATCCCCTCCCCCAATAAAAGTCTAAATCACCCCCCTTTCCCATTATATAAATAAAACATATAAAAATGAATAAATAGATAAACATATAATATACCGTAGCGTGCGTAATTGTCCGATCTATTAAAATATAACAAGCGTCATTGTGATCGGTAAACGGCGTACACAAAAAGAGGGAAAAAAGTGCGCGATTACCGATTTTATGTTACATTATATATAAAAAAAATTAATAAAAAGTGATCAAAACGTCCGATCTTCACAAATATGGTATTAATAAAAACTAGAGATCATGGCGGAAAAAATGACACCCCATACAGCCCCATAGGTGAAAAAATAAAACCGTTATAAGCGTCACAATAGTCCCATTTTATTTATAATTAATTGCCAAAAAAAAGGATTTCATTAAAAAAAAAAATATAACATTAGAGAATCTGTGTAAACCTGCATATGGTTGTGTTCAGACTGACCTGTAGAATAATTGTATCATGTCGCTTTTACCATATAGTGCATTACGTAGACACAGGAACCCCCCAAACGTTACCATATTGCATTCTTTTTTGCGATTTCACCAATTTATATCTTCATAAATAATATATTTGGGATTCCATCATACATGTTATGGTAAAATGAAAGACGCCATTACACAGTACAACTATTCCTGTAACAAACAAGCACTTACATGGCCCTGTAGATAGAAAACTGAGAGTGCTAGAGCTCTTAGAAGGGGCGGAGGGAAAAACGAAAACACTAAGATCAAAATTTGCGCGGTCCACTGGGTCATTTTGGGCCTGGTCCTCAAAGGGTTAAAGAAGCAGTTCAGGTTTTTTTTTCGGCCCCCCGGGTAGCCGCTGTCATGTATACTTACAGAAGATGATCAGTGTCCCGCTCCCGTCGGTCAGTTCTCGTTCAAATTGGGCGTGCTAACGTCCGCCGGCGCTGTGACTCCTCTTCTCGGCCTTGTAATTTGAACGCCGGAAGTCACGCGCTTCCATAGCGAATGCATGGAAGCGAGTGACTTCCGGCGTATAATCACTGGTCAGAGAAGAGGACTCGCAGCAGCCGGCGGACGTGAGCGCGCCCGATTTGAACGGCACCGCGGGACGGGAACTGACCGACGGTAACGGGGGACCGATCATCTTCTATAAGTATACACGACAGCAGCTACCCGGGGGGCCGAAAAAAAAAAGTGAACTGCTTCTTTAAAGTGTACCTGTCGTTATAACTTTCAAACTCTAAATCAACAGTAGATGTGATATAAAGCAAGCTTTTAATAAACATTCATTATTTTTTATTGTTGTTATTATGCTGTAAAACAAAGCTGTACTTACCAGAAATCCAGGTCCTGTCTCCTTAAGGCTGCTATATAACAGCTATACTTACTGTATCCAGGTCCAATCTCCTGAAGGCAGCTATATAACAACTATACTTACTGTATCCAGGTCTAGTCTCCTGAAGGCAGCTATATAACAGCTATACTTACTATATCCAGGTCCAGTCTCCTGAAGGCAGCTATATAACAGCTATACTTACTATAGCCAGGTCCTGTCTCCCGAAGGCAGCTATATACCAGCTATACTTACTGTATCCAGGTCCAGTCTCTTGAAGGCAGCTATATAACAGCTATACTTACTGTATCCAGGTCCATTCTCCTGAAGGCTGCTATATAACAGCTATACTGTATCCAGGTCCAGTCTCCTGAAGGCAGCTATATAACAGCTATACTTCCTGTATCCAGGTCCAGTCTCCTGAAGGCTGCTATATAACAGCTATACTTCCTGTATCCAGGTCCAGTCTCCGGAAGGCAGCTATATAACAGCTATACTTACTGTATCCAGGTCCAGTCTCCTGAAGGCAGCTATATAACAGCTATACTTCCTGTATCCAGGTCCAGTCTCCTGAAGGCAGCTATATAACAGCTATACTTACTGTATCCAGGACCAGTCTCCTGAAGGCAGCTATACAACAGCTATACTTCCTGTATCCAGGTCCAGTCTCCTGAAGGCTGCTATATAACAGCTATACTTACTGTATCCAGGTCCAGTCTCCTGAAAGCAGCTATATAACAGCTATACTTACTGTATCCAGGTCCAGTCTCCTGAAGGCAGCTATATAACAGCTATACTTACTGTATCCAGGTCCAGTCTCCTGAAGGCAGCTATATAACAGCTATACTTACTGTATCCAGGTCCAGCCACCTGAAGGCTGCTATATAACAGCTATACTTACTGTATCCAGGTCCAGTCTCCTGAAGGCAGCTATATAACAGCTATCACGGAAAGGAAGAGAGTGGATCGCACCGCCCTCGCAATCTCCGGCAACCGGATTCACAGGTGAGAGTCCAGCAAGATATCTCCAATATGGCCACAGTATATGGGGTGCTCCGTATGGAAAGTAGGGTGATGTACAAACAAAAGAGAATAAAGATACGTGCACTCACCAATGTAGTGTGCCGCTGGAGTACTTTAATGGAGGTTACATCCACATATGCAGGGAGGGGGGAGTGGAGGCAGGTGTCTGTTCAGTGGTAGACAACAATTGTTTCACGTGTTCCCACGCTTCTTCCGGTCTACGGAATGACGCCATGCCACTAAGGAGGTGCTTAAATACATAATAGTGCAGGTGATACAAACAGATTAAAAATAATGTTACACAAATGGCGCAAACTCGTTGCGCTCATTTAACCCTAAAGGACCGAGGGCATTTAGCTTGGAGATCCATAGGGTCTCTTTGCGCAATAGGTTGAGATGGCGGTCTCCGCCTCCTAAGACTTGGTTAACTCTTTCCAATCCGCAAAACTTGAGACATCTCGTATTCCCTTGGTGGACTTGGCGTATGTGATCAATCAGTCTGGGCACGCCTTTCCCTGATCGAACAGAGTAGCAATGCTCTTTATATCGGGTAGCTAGAGCTCGTTTGGTCTTGCCTACGTAAAACCGCCCGCAGTCGCAAATGATGGCATAAACCACAAATGTGGTTTTGCAGGTGATCAAGTTGCTGACTCGGCATTCTACACCATTTAAATTAATGAAAGCTACATTGAGCAATTGCGGACAGTATAAACAATTCCCACATCTCTTGTTTCCATTAGGTATGGAGGCACTAAGCCAGGACTCCTTCCTTTGCTTCAAAGGAGGTGGCTTGATTGCTTCCGCGACTGTTCTGTTCTTACGGTGGGCTATGATGGGCCTGATTGTAGTGCTCTCTTGTAAATCTGCATCTTGTGCCAAGATGCCCCAGTGTCTATGGATAATTTGGCGTAGAGTATCGTTCATAGGAGAGTTAGTGAAAATGAAAGAGAAGCGATCGGATTTCTTATCCTGTTTATTTCTGTTTCCCCTTAGCAGATCGCATCTCCTAGTGCTGCGGGCTCTCTGAAGGGCTACATCTATTAATTTCTCTGGATAAGCTCTTTCGAGCAATCTACCTTTTAGTTCATGGGCCTGTCGCTCAAAACCATTCTCGTCGCTATTAACCTTTCTGACCCTCAGCATTTGGCTGTAGGGTATAGCGTCCCTGGTATGGGCAGGGTGTGAACTATGGTAGTGCAAGAGGGAGTTACACGAATTTGGTTTCCTATAGATGGAGGTAGAGATCACCTCATTGTGTATCTCCACCAAGACATCCAGGAATTCCAAACGTGTCCCTCCAAATACACTCGTAAAGGCCATATTGACGTGATTAGTGTTATTCAAATAGTGTACAAAGTTGGAGAAATCATCTTCCGTGCCCTCCCAGATGATAAAAATATCATCGACGTACCTAAAGTACGTTTTGATGAACTTAATGAAGGGGTTGGCTGCGGAAAAAACCAGGTCACTCTCAAAAAATGCCAGAAACAAATTAGCGTATGTGCAAGATACTGGTGTCCCCATTGCCGTCCCGACGTTCTGGGTGTACCATTGGTCCCCAAATGTGAAGCAGTTATTGGTCAGTATGAATGTGAGGGCATCAGTAATGAAGGCGATGTATTCGGGGGGCTGCCCGGCCTGCCAGAGGAAACGACCGACAGCCTCCACACCCGCATCATGTGGGATGCGGGTGTAGAGGCTCTCGACGTCCACCGACACGAGGGAGCAACCAGGGGTGAGGCAGACATCCTGGAGTGCAAGCAAGAAGTCACCTGTATCTTTAAGATACGATGGGACTGCTGTGAGTAGTGGTCTGAGAGCCCAATCTAGAAAATGGGATAGGCTTTCAGTGACGGATGCAACTGCTGAGACTATGGGCCTACCGGGAGGGGGATGTCTATTCTTGTGCATCTTGGGTAGGCAGTACCACTTTGGGGCCCTAGGGTGGTCGGGGAGCAACTTCTCTGCGGTTTTGCTATCAATAGCTCCTGTCGACACATGCACCCGAAGCAAAGATCTTAATTTATCCTTGATTTTATTAGTTGGGTCACCCTTGAGTGTACTGTAGACTGTCCCATCTGACAGTTGTCTTTTCGCCTCCTCTTGATACATAGCGGTGCTCATAATGACAGTGGCTCCCCCTTTGTCCGCTCTGCATACTGTCAAATCTGGTCTTTTTTCAGCCAGGTTACAGCTCTTTGTTCCCTGATGGTGAGATTATTTCTGGCTTCCGGGTATACCAGTGCTCTCACATCCTTAAGAACGGCTTGCGTGAATTTATCAATAGCTCCACCTGGTGCTACAGGTGGGCAAAAGGTGGATTTCTTCCCTTTGGTGAACGGTGTGTCTATCATGCAGGTGGTATCCGGGTGGTCATCCATATTGGCCAACATGTTGATGCCACCTGCATGATAGACACACCGTTCACCAAAGGGAAGAAATCCACCTTTTGCCCACCTGTAGCACCAGGTGGAGCTATTGATAAATTCACGCAAGCCGTTCTTAAGGATGTGAGAGCACTGGTATACCCGGAAGCCAGAAATAATCTCACCATCAGGGAACAAAGAGCTGTAACCTGGCTGAAAAAAAGACCAGATTTGACAGTATGCAGAGCGGACAAAGGGGGAGCCACTGTCATTATGAGCACCGCTATGTATCAAGAGGAGGCGAAAAGACAACTGTCAGATGGGACAGTCTACAGTACACTCAAGGGTGACCCAACTAATAAAATCAAGGATAAATTAAGATCTTTGCTTCGGGTGCATGTGTCGACAGGAGCTATTGATAGCAAAACCGCAGAGAAGTTGCTCCCCGACCACCCTAGGGCCCCAAAGTGGTACTGCCTACCCAAGATGCACAAGAATAGACATCCCCCTCCCGGTAGGCCCATAGTCTCAGCAGTTGCATCCGTCACTGAAAGCCTATCCCATTTTCTAGATTGGGCTCTCAGACCACTACTCACAGCAGTCCCATCGTATCTTAAAGATACAGGTGACTTCTTGCTTGCACTCCAGGATGTCTGCCTCACCCCTGGTTGCTCCCTCGTGTCGGTGGACGTCGAGAGCCTCTACACCCGCATCCCACATGATGCGGGTGTGGAGGCTGTCGGTCGTTTCCTCCGGCAGGCCGGGCAGCCCCCCGAATACATCGCCTTCATTACTGATGCCCTCACATTCATACTGACCAATAACTGCTTCACATTTGGGGACCAATGGTACACCCAGAACGTCGGGACGGCAATGGGGACACCAGTATCTTGCACATACGCTAATTTGTTTCTGGCATTTTTTGAGAGTGACCTGGTTTTTTCCGCAGCCAACCCCTTCATTAAGTTCATCAAAACGTACTTTAGGTACGTCGATGATATTTTTATCATCTGGGAGGGCACGGAAGATGATTTCTCCAACTTTGTACACTATTTGAATAACACTAATCACGTCAATATGGCCTTTACGAGTGTATTTGGAGGGACACGTTTGGAATTCCTGGATGTCTTGGTGGAGATACACAATGAGGTGATCTCTACCTCCATCTATAGGAAACCAAATTCGTGTAACTCCCTCTTGCACTACCATAGTTCACACCCTGCCCATACCAGGGACGCTATACCCTACAGCCAAATGCTGAGGGTCAGAAAGGTTAATAGCGACGAGAATGGTTTTGAGCGACAGGCCCATGAACTAAAAGGTAGATTGCTCGAAAGAGCTTATCCAGAGAAATTAATAGATGTAGCCCTTCAGAGAGCCCGCAGCACTAGGAGATGCGATCTGCTAAGGGGAAACAGAAATAAACAGGATAAGAAATCCGATCGCTTCTCTTTCATTTTCACTAACTCTCCTATGAACGATACTCTACGCCAAATTATCCATAGACACTGGGGCATCTTGGCACAAGATGCAGATTTACAAGAGAGCACTACAATCAGGCCCATCATAGCCCACCGTAAGAACAGAACAGTCGCGGAAGCAATCAAGCCACCTCCTTTGAAGCAAAGGAAGGAGTCCTGGCTTAGTGCCTCCATACCTAATGGAAACAAGAGATGTGGGAATTGTTTATACTGTCCGCAATTGCTCAATGTAGCTTTCATTAATTTAAATGGTGTAGAATGCCGAGTCAGCAACTTGATCACCTGCAAAACCACATTTGTGGTTTATGCCATCATTTGCGACTGCGGGCGGTTTTACGTAGGCAAGACCAAACGAGCTCTAGCTACCCGATATAAAGAGCATTGCTACTCTGTTCGATCAGGGAAAGGCGTGCCCAGACTGATTGATCACATACGCCAAGTCCACCAAGGGAATACGAGATGTCTCAAGTTTTGCGGATTGGAAAGAGTTAACCAAGTCTTAGGAGGCGGAGACCGCCATCTCAACCTATTGCGCAAAGAGACCCTATGGATCTCCAAGCTAAATGCCCTCGGTCCTTTAGGGTTAAATGAGCGCAACGAGTTTGCGCCATTTGTGTAACATTATTTTTAATCTGTTTGTATCACCTGCACTATTATGTATTTAAGCACCTCCTTAGTGGCATGGCGTCATTCCGTAGACCGGAAGAAGCGTGGGAACACGTGAAACAATTGTTGTCTACCACTGAACAGACACCTGCCTCCACTCCCCACTCCCTGCATATGTGGATGTAACCTCCATTAAAGTACTCCAGCGGCACACTACATTGGTGAGTGCACGTATCTTTATTCTCTTTTGTTTGTATATAACAGCTATACTTACTGTATCCAGGTCCAGTCTCCTGAAGGCTGCTATATAACAGCTATACTTACTGTATCCAGGTCCAGTCTCCTGAAGGCAGCTATATAACAGCTATACTTCCTGTATCCAGGTCCAGTCTCCTGAAGGCTGCTATATAACAGCTATACTTACTGTATCCAGGTCCAGTCTCCTGAAGGCAGCTATATAACAGCTATACTTACTGTATCCAGGTCCAGTCTCCTGAAGGCAGCTATATAACAGCTATACTTACTGTATCCAGGTCCAGCCACCTGAAGGCTGCTATATAACAGCTATACTTCCTGTATCCAGGTCCAGTCTCCTGAAGGCAGCTATATAACAGCTATACTTCCTGTATCCAGGTCCAGTCAACTGAAGGCTGCTATATAACAGCTATACTTCCTGTATCCAGGTCCAGTCTCCTGAAGGCAGCTATATAACAGCTATACTTCCTGTATCCAGGTCCAGTCTCCTGAAGGCTGCTATATAACAGCTATACTTACTGTATCCAGGTCCAGTCTCCTGAAGGCAGCTATATAACAGCTATACTTACTGTATCCAGGTCCAGTCTCCTGAAGGCAGCTATATAACAGCTATACTTACTGTATCCAGGTCCAGTCTCCTGAAGGCAGCTATATAACAGCTATACTTACTGTATCCAGGTCCAGCCACCTGAAGGCTGCTATATAACAGCTATACTTACTGTATCCAGGTCCAGTTTCCTGAAGGCTGCTATATAACAACTATACTTACTGTATCCAGGTCCAGTCTCCTGAAGGCTGCTATATAACAACTATACTTACTGTATCCATGTACAGTCTCCTGAAGGCAGCTATATAACAGCTATACTTCCTGTATCCAGGTCCAGTCTCCTGAAGGCAGCTATATAACAGCTATACTTCCTGTATCCAGGTCCAGTCTCCTGAAGGCAGCTATATAACAGCTATACTTACTGTATCCAGGTCCAGCCACCTGAAGGCTGCTATATAACAGCTATACTTACTGTATCCAGGTCCAGTCTCCTGAAGGCAGCTATATAGCAGCTATACTTCCTGTATCCAGGTCCAGTCTCCTGAAGGCTGCTATATAACAGCTATACTTCCTGTATCCAGGTCCAGTCTCCTGAAGGCAGCTATATAACAGCTATACTTCCTGTATCCAGGTCCAGTCTCCTGAGGCAGCTATATAACAGCTATACTTCCTGTATCCAGGTCCAGTCTCCTGAAGGCAGCTATATAACAGCTATACTTACTGTATCCAGGTCCAGTCTCCTGAAGGCAGCTATATAACAGCTATACTTACTGTATCCAGGTCCAGTCTCCTTAAGGCTGCTATATAACAGCTATACTTATTGTATCCAGGTCCAGTCTCCTTAAGGCTGCTATATAACAGCTATATTTCCTGTATCCAGGTCCAGTCTCCTGAAGGCAGCTATATAACAGCTATACTTCCTGTATCCAGGTCCAGTCTCCTGAAGGCTGCTATATAACAGCTATACTTACTGTATCCAGGTCCAGTCTCCTGAAGGCAGCTATATAACAGCTATACTTACTGTATCCAGGTCCAGTCTCCTGAAGGCAGCTATATAACAGCTATACTTACTGTATCCAGGTCCAGTCTCCTGAAGGCAGCTATATAACAGCTATACTTACTGTATCCAGGTCCAGCCACCTGAAGGCTGCTATATAACAGCTATACTTCCTGTATCCAGGTCCAGTCTCTCGAAGGCAGCTATATAACAGCTATACTTCCTGTATCCAGGTCCAGTCTCCTGAAGGCTGCTATATAACAGCTATACTTCCTGTATCCAGGTCCAGTTTCCTGAAGGCAGCTATATAACAGCTATACTTCCTGTATCCAGGTCCAGTCTCCTGAAGGCTGCTATATAACAGCTATACTTACTGTATCCAGGTCCAGTCTCCTGAAGGCAGCTATATAACAGCTATACTTACTGTATCCAGGTCCAGTCTCTTGAAGGCAGCTATATAACAGCTATACTTACTGTATCCAGGTCCAGTCTCCTGAAGGCAGCTATATAACAGCTATACTTACTGTATCCAGGTCCAGCCACCTGAAGGCTGCTATATAACAGCTATACTTACTGTATCCAGGTCCAGTTTCCTGAAGGCTGCTATATAACAACTATACTTACTGTATCCAGGTCCAGTCTCCTGAAGGCTGCTATATAACAGCTATACTTCCTGTATCCAGGTCCAGTCTCCTGAAGGCAGCTATATAACAGCTATACTTCCTGTATCCAGGTCCAGTCTCCTGAAGGCAGCTATATAACAGCTATACTTCCTGTATCCAGGTCCAGTCTCCTGAAGGCAGCTATATAACAGCTATACTTACTGTATCCAGGTCCAGCCACCTGAAGGCTGCTATATAACAGCTATACTTACTGTATCCAGGTCCAGTCTCCTGAAGGCAGCTATATAGCAGCTATACTTCCTGTATCCAGGTCCAGTCTCCTGAAGGCTGCTATATAACAGCTATACTTCCTGTATCCAGGTCCAGTCTCCTGAAGGCAGCTATATAACAGCTATACTTCCTGTATCCAGGTCCAGTCTCCTGAAGGCAGCTATATAACAGCTATACTTCCTGTATCCAGGTCCAGTCTCCTGAAGGCAGCTATATAACAGCTATACTTCCTGTATCCAGGTCCAGTCTCCTGAAGGCAGCTATATAACAGCTATACTTCCTGTATCCAGGTCCAGTCTCCTGAAGGCAGCTATATAACAGCTATACTTACTGTATCCAGGTCCAGTCTCCTGAAGGCAGCTATATAACAGCTATACTTACTGTATCCAGGTCCAGTCTCCTTAAGGCTGCTATATAACAGCTATACTTATTGTATCCAGGTCCAGTCTCCTTAAGGCTGCTATATAACAGCTATACTTCCTGTATCCAGGTCCAGTCTCCTGAAGGCAGCTATATAACAGCTATACTTCCTGTATCCAGGTCCAGTCTCCTGAAGGCTGCTATATAACAGCTATACTTACTGTATCCAGGTCCAGTCTCCTGAAGGCAGCTATATAACAGCTATACTTACTGTATCCAGGTCCAGTCTCCTGAAGGCAGCTATATAACAGCTATACTTACTGTATCCAGGTCCAGTCTCCTGAAGGCAGCTATATAACAGCTATACTTACTGTATCCAGGTCCAGCCACCTGAAGGCTGCTATATAACAGCTATACTTCCTGTATCCAGGTCCAGTCTCTCGAAGGCAGCTATATAACAGCTATACTTCCTGTATCCAGGTCCAGTCTCCTGAAGGCTGCTATATAACAGCTATACTTCCTGTATCCAGGTCCAGTCTCCTGAAGGCAGCTATATAACAGCTATACTTCCTGTATCCAGGTCCAGTCTCCTGAAGGCTGCTATATAACAGCTATACTTACTGTATCCAGGTCCAGTCTCCTGAAGGCAGCTATATAACAGCTATACTTACTGTATCCAGGTCCAGTCTCCTGAAGGCAGCTATATAACAGCTATACTTACTGTATCCAGGTCCAGTCTCCTGAAGGCAGCTATATAACAGCTATACTTACTGTATCCAGGTCCAGCCACCTGAAGGCTGCTATATAACAGCTATACTTACTGTATCCAGGTCCAGTTTCCTGAAGGCTGCTATATAACAACTATACTTACTGTATCCAGGTCCAGTCTCCTGAAGGCTGCTATATAACAGCTATACTTCCTGTATCCAGGTCCAGTCTCCTGAAGGCAGCTATATAACAGCTATACTTCCTGTATCCAGGTCCAGTCTCCTGAAGGCAGCTATATAACAGCTATACTTCCTGTATCCAGGTCCAGTCTCCTGAAGGCAGCTATATAACAGCTATACTTACTGTATCCAGGTCCAGCCACCTGAAGGCTGCTATATAACAGCTATACTTACTGTATCCAGGTCCAGTCTCCTGAAGGCAGCTATATAGCAGCTATACTTCCTGTATCCAGGTCCAGTCTCCTGAAGGCAGCTATATAACAGCTATACTTCCTGTATCCAGGTCCAGTCTCCTGAAGGCAGCTATATAACAGCTATACTTCCTGTATCCAGGTCCAGTCTCCTGAAGGCAGCTATATAACAGCTATACTTACTGTATCCAGGTCCAGTCTCCTGAAGGCAGCTATATAACAGCTATACTTACTGTATCCAGGTCCAGTCTCCTTAAGGCTGCTATATAACAGCTATACTTATTGTATCCAGGTCCAGTCTCCTTAGGGCAGATTCTCTGACTTGTGCTGGTTTGAAAAAAAAGAGACTAAACACAGGAATTCCGGCCAGTAGAGAGAGTCACAGCTCAATGTGTCCGTCAGTCACATGACTGCCTTCTCTCTGTGAGCGCTCGGATGACCTGGGATACACAGAACTTCCTGTTTTTTGACTGTTTCCTGTTTTTTGAGAAAAAAAGAGTCAAAAAACAGGAAGTGCCGTGTTCTCCTTGATAACGAAAAAAAAAGAATGTAAATTGCAAACTCGCTTTATATCACATCTACTGCTGATTTAGATTTTGAAAGTTATAACAATAGCGACACTTTAACATGGTTCCCTGACACAATTGTTGCATCAGGGATCATGTCTTATATATGCCTGCAGCAGAGCGCTATGTGTAATGTACATGTAGCTGAGCTGTATATGTGTGTAATGTACATGTAGCTGAGCTGTATATATGTGTAATGTACATGTAGCTGAGCTGTATATGTGTGTAATGTACATGTAGCTGAGCTGTATATGTGTAATGTACATGTAGCTGAGCTGTATGTGTGTAATGTACATGTAGCTGAGCTGTATGTGTGTAATGTACATGTAGCTGAGCTGTATATATGTAATGTACATGTAGCTGAGCTGTATGTGTGTAATGTGCATGTAGCTGAGCTGTATGTGTGTAATGTACATGTAGCTGAGCTGTATATATGTGTAATGTACATGTAGCTGAGCTGTATATGTGTAATGTGCATGTAGCTGAGCTGTATGTGTGTAATGTACATGTAGCTGAGCTGTATATATGTGTTATGTACATGTAGCTGAGCTGTATGTGTGTAATGTACATGTAGCTGAGCTGTATGTGTGTAATGTACATGTAGCTGAGCTGTATGTGTGTAAAGTACATGTTAGAGATCGGGGTCACTCTTTGTACTTGAGAAAGTGATGTGATATCTTGATACGTGTTGGGATATGAATAGAACCTAGTGAAGAATATACTGAACCAGTTATTGATTCGGGTTTCCCAGTGTTTCTCTCCAGATGCTGAAAGATGTTACAGGGAGCAGAGACTGATATGGACGTCTGCTGAGATGAGAACGAGAACCTGGAGGGGGGGAACGTTCCAGAACTCCCCTCCTGAGTGTAACCTCCGCGCTTCCTTCTATAATGATACTTACGGTCTCATCTGATGTCACCTTCGCTCTCCATTGTTTGTGTATTGTTTGGTATTTCGGGGAAGTGGGAGATCACCCCGGTAGGATGGCAGCGAGCCGGGCAGAGGTCTCTTTGGACGTGTTACATTCAGGAGTGACGAAATCCTCACCTCTCACCAAGTGTAATTTACCATTTCTAAAGACTAGTTCACACAGAAGACAATACCGCTCCCAAAGTCTTTATTAGTATTATTTTTAGCATCGCACCACATGCAGATATAGACAGACTACGCTGCATTATCCACATTTTCCCTTTTTCCCCATAGATTAATACAGAGGGGATAAAACACCATTTCTATATACATATTGGTGATTTTTGGAATGTTTTTCCCCCAATTCTTCAACAGAAATTCTGGCACAAGATAAAGAATCACATGACTGTAGGGGATAAAACACAAGAGGAAAGAAATATTTATAGTAATTTATACATAAAGGGGTATTCCGCTCATACATAACTTTTGATATGTTGCTGCCCATGGTTAAACTAAAAATTCCTTCCATACTTCCTTCCCCCAGTTCTCAACTGCTCCTTTCTACTGAAGACACAAAAATTTGAATGTGAGCTTTTCACTCTGCCTCCCCCTCCTCCCCCCTCCCTTCTGAGACGGCTGATGTAAACGAATCAAACAGTCAAACATGACACGGCTCCTTTAGAATCAATGGAGCGGCGTCATGGAGGGGCCGGGGTTTCCTTCCACTGGGGGAGGGGCGGCCCGCCTCCTGTGCTTCACCTCCGTCCCGGTAACCATGAATTGAACGATGCTGCACAGGGGCACCGGGCCCCGTGACAGGGCTTTTCGACTCATGTGCAATTTTAACCCCCAGACGACCCATGACGTAACCTTACATCCTGGGTGTTTCTCCCGCTATGAAGCGTGCTCCGGAGCGGAGCGCGCTTCATAGCAGGTGGGGGCCGGCTGCAAACAGCAGCCGGGACCTCACCGGTAATGACACGCTGCAGCGATCTCGCTGCCGCGTGTCATTAGCCCATTAAACGCCGCGGCCGCGGCGTTTAAGTGTAAGTGACAGGGGGAGTCCCCTGTCACTTACCGATCGGGACCCCCGCAGTGTGACTGCGGGGGTCCCGATCGTTGAAACGGACTGCCGGAGGTCTCTCACCTGCCTCCGTGCGGTCCGATCGGCGATCTGCTACACTGAGCCTGCACAGGCAGGCTCAATGAGCAGATCGCCGATAACACTGATCAATGCTATGCCTATGGCATAGCAATCATCAGTGTAGAAATCCAAGTAGTGTATGTAAAAGTCCCCCAAAGGGACTTCAAATGTGTAAAAAAAAAAAGTTCAAAACACTATTACACTACCCCAAAGCCCCTCCCCCAATGAAAGTTGGAATCACCCCCCTTTCCCATTATATAAATAAAACATATAAAAATAAATAAATAAATAAACAAACATATAATATACCATAGCGTGCGTAATTGTCCGATCTATTAAAATATAACAAGCGTCATTGTGATCGGTAAACGGCGTACACGAAAAGAGGGGAAAAAGTGCGCGGATTACCGATTTTATGTTACATTATATATTTAAAAAAATCAATAAAAAGTGATCAAAATGTCCGATCTTCACAAATATGGTATTAATAAAAACTAGAGATCATGGGGGAAAAAATGACACCCCATACAGCCCCGTAGGTGAAAAAATAAAACAGTTATAAGCGTCACAATAGGCCTGTTTTATTAATATTGCCAAAAAAAAGGATTTCATAAAAAAATATATATAACATTAGAGAATCTGTGTAACCTGCATATGGTTGTGTTCGGACTGACCTATAGAGTAATAGTATCATGTCGCTGTTACCATATAGTGCATTACGTAGACACAGGAACCCCCCAAACGTTACCATATTGCATTCTTATTTACGATTTCACCTATTTATATCTTCATAAATAATATATTTGGGATTCTATCATACATGTTATGGTAGAATGAAAGACGCCATTACACAGTACAACTATTCCTGTAAAAAACAAGCACTTACATGGCCCTGTAGATAGAAAACTGAGAGTGCTGGAGCTCTTAGAAGGGGAGGAGGGAAAAACGAAAACACTAAGATCAAAATTTGCGCGGTCCACTGGGTCATTTTGGGCCTGGTCCTCAAAGGGTTAAAGAGAGTGTACCTGATAGTACATTCTCTTTACAATGACATCTCTTATTTCGCAGTTTAGTAGTCCGTCAGTGCAATGACGGCTATTAGTGCATTATTCCAGTTCAGGTGGACTGATCGCTCTTTGGATGTGTCTTTAATAAAAAGTCCATAGAATTAAGTAGTAAGGATGGTGAAAAAAGAAAAACTATGTGTAAACAACTAAAAAATAGTTGCAAAAGACGTCAGCGAATAAAAAATAGACACCTTTTCTCTTATTTTTACTTAGTGTGATCATGGCCTTTATCAGCAACCTTGTAACTACATTGTAATGCAGAAGTTGCAGATAGGGACTTGTTTACATCAGCCGTCTCAGACGGGAGGGGGAGACAGAGAGAAAAGCTCATACTCAGATTTTTGTGTCTTTAACAGAAAGCAGCAGCTCAGAACTTGGGGAAGGAGAGTGAATCGAAAATAGCAAGTATGGGAGGAACAGTTAGTCTCACCATGGGCAGAGGGGGGGCTGATGATAGCTCTATGGGGTACACAGGGACCTGCTGTCAGTAAGTGCAGTGAGTACAGTTACTAATACTATACACAGAACTATTCTACTAGACATGAGCGAATTTACAGTAGAAATAAAGGGAATAACTTTGTTTCTATCTGACGTCTGCTCATCAGGCTGCAATCTTTTATGTCTGCTCCGCTCCGTGCCGCTCCTCCCCGGGTGCTGGGAGAAGATGGATCCAGTCCTATGAAAGTGGGAGAAGTTCCCCAGGACTGGATCCATCTTTTCAAGCAGACTTCAAAGCCGGCAGTCTGATGAGCAGAATACAGATAGGTTCCTACTGTAAATTCACTCATCTCTATTTTTCACTATAGAATTTTCCTTCATCATTCTTTATATTCATCAACCTCATTGTGAAGAGGAAAATGGCTGCTCTGTTTTGTGAAATTTTTCATGAACCACAAGATATTATTACAACTTAAAACATTTCCAACAAACTGAACATAAAAATGGCTTCTCCCCTGTGTGAGTTCTCTGATGTGTAACAAGATCTGATTTCTGAATAAAACACTTCCCACATTCCGAACATGAAAATGGCTTCTCCCATGTGAGTTCTTTGATGCTTAACTAGACATGATTTCTCAATAAAACATTTCCTACATTCTGAACATGAAAATGGCTTCTCACCTTTGTGAAATCTTTGATGTCTATCAAAAACTGATTTCTGAGCAAAACATCTTTTACATTTTGGGCACGAAAATGGCTTCTCCCATATGAATTCTTTGATGGATAACAAGACCCGATTTCCAAGTAAAACATTTTCCACATTCTGCACATGAAAATGGCTTCTCCCCTGTGTGAATTCTTTGATGTGTAACAAAACCCGATTTCCGAGTAAAACATTTTCCACATTCTAAACATGAAAATGGCATCTCCCCTGTGTGAATTCTTTGATGGGTAACAAGCTTTGATCTCTGAGTGTAACATTTCCCACATTCTAAACATGAAAATGGCTTCTCTCCTGTGTGAGTTCTCTGATGCCTAACAAGATCATATTTCTGAACGAAACATTTCCCACATTCTAAACATGAAAATGGCTTCTCTCCTGTGTGAATTCTTTGATGTTCAACAAGTTTTGATTTCCTTTGATAACATTTCCCACATTTTGAACATGAAAATGGCTTCTCCCCTGTGTGAGTTCTCCTATGCCTAACAAGGAGTGATTTCCGAGTAAAACATTTTTCACATTCTGAACATGAAAATGGTTTCTCCCCAGTGTGAATTCTCTGATGCCTAACAAGATCTGATTTCTGATTAATACATTTCCCACATTCTGAACATGAAATTGCCTTCTGCCTTGTGTGAATTCTTTGATGGGAAACAAGCTTTGATCTCTGAGTAAAACATTTCCCACATTGTGAACATGAAATCTGAGTCTTTCCTGTATTTTCTCTTTGCTGTTCATCGTCTTCTCTGTAAATGTCAGCTTGCTGTGATGGAGCAGAAGATGGGACTTGTATAACAGGATGAGATGAGAGATCTTTGCTGTGAGGGGCTGAGGGTGTATCTGGGATAGTGGACGGCTCCTCATATGTATCTTGTGTGATATGATCCTCTGAGGAGATCTGATGTCCCCCTGAGCTCCTGGTAGAATCATCTGCAAAGGAGAAAACACCATTTCTCTGATTTCCCAGTAATAGAAGCTTAAACATATTGCAGACATGGAAAGTTACTCTTTTTTATGTAACATAATAAGAATGATCAGATGCAGTGACATCACCGACCCGGCCGTTCTCTGGCTACATACGTCCTCGGTAAGTGTTCAGAATCTTCCACACAGCTCTCTGGATGACTCTCCCCAAACAAGAGACGTCACAGCGACTCCCCGGTCCAGGACCGATACTGTCAGTGTGGAGGAGGTTCCTCCCCAACACAGAACACACTGACTACTATTGGCCGAGCAAAGCACATAGCATGTGACTGCCGCATCCTATCACACCCAGTAAGACGAGCATGCGCTGTTGTAAGTATATCCCTGAGTGTCTCCGCTCTGTATCTGTACAAAGCAGAGACACCGGGAAGTGCAATGAATCCAGCAGCATTGCTAGGACAATTTAGAAAGTGTTTGCAAAGAGTAGAGAGTATGTATGGGCCACAATAGTTTTCTTTTTGTATCTCCCCCTCTGCCCCCTGCATGAGCTCTCAGCGGGATCCAGGGGGACACGGAGGGACACTGAGCATCCCCCTGCCATCATCCTCTCCAGCAGCCACAGCCCGCACAGCATAGGGAGGGTCGTGACATCACCATGTTATCCAGGAAGTGACATCACCATGTTATCCAGGAAATGACATCACCATGTTTATCCAGGAAGTGACATCACCATGTTATCCAGGAAATGACATCACCATGTTATCCAGGAAGTGACATCACCATGTTATCCAGGAAGTGACGTCACCATGTTATCCAGGAAGTGACATCACCATATTATCCAGGAAGAGACATCACCATATTATCCAGGAAGTGACATCACCATGTTATCCAGGAAGTGACATCACCATATTATCCAGGAAGAAACATCACCATATTATCCAGGAAGAGACATCACCATATTATCCAGGAAGTGACATCACCATGTTATCCAGGAAGTGACATCACCATATTATCCAGGAATAAACCTCACCATATTATCCAGGAAGTGACATCACCATGTTATTCAGGAAGTGAAGCCTTAATGCAGTAGTAAGTGCAGGGAAAAAAGCACTTTATAAGCATTTCCCGTAATAAGTGTATATTGGTGATTTGTATAATTTTGGGGGGGCAATACAATACTTTAATAAAAACTATCACAGGACTTGTCTTTTTCTCTCCAGCTGTGCACAAAAAACATGGGAGAGTGAGACACCAAGTGGAGATATTGCAGAAAGGCAGCCATCATCCCAGAGTGTGACACCTCCCAGATTGAGTCACCTATAGACAGGTGGTATACAAGATGTAGTGGCTCAGATGTACTGGGACACTACATTACTACATGGTGGTGACTGTGCGGAGGGTGTTACAGGGTGTATGTGGTATAGTAAGAGACAGAGAGGGATTAGAGAGAAGGGGGAACAGGCTTATGCTGTTCCTGTGAAAGTATTAAGTCTGTTAATCTGGAGTTTCCCAACAGGTACGCTGTACGATGTGAACAATCACTATAACCTGAACCTTCTCGTTCTTACCAGCATGAAACTGATAGTGATATATTGTCCGCTGGGACTGTGCTGTATATTAGAATTTAGGCTGAATGATTATATAGCTGGAAAACTGACAGGACACAGAGCTTATAATATTCCACACAGAATAGTTACAGCCGGTGACTGAGGAGAATGTGTGACTGTTCTCTGCATTTAGTGGTCACTACTCACCTGGGCGGTTACCTGTAGTGATGTCCTCCTTATACTGCTCATCACTGCTGTTATCTGTCTCTTCTTCTTTTGCCCTTATGTCTGTAGCATTCATACACTGCAGATTCTTCCCTAGAGAAATGTCCTCCTTATACTGCTCATCACTGCTGTTATCTGTCTCTTCTTCTGCCTCTTCTTTTACCCTTATGTCGATAGCATTACAACAGTTCAGATCATTTCCTTTTCTAACTTCCTCCTTATACTGCTCATCATCGCTCACGTATGTCTCATCTTCTTCTTTCATCATCATATTTGTAACATTAATAGAAATCAGATCCTTCCATGTAGTAATGTTCTCCTTACACTGCTCATAACTGCTGTCATCTGTCTCTTCTTCTTTTACAGTTATATCTGGAGCATTGATCACAATAAGATCTTCCCCCTGATTCATAAGATGTGAGAGAAATATTGTAAAAGTCATCAGCCAGGAGGAGAAGTCAGGTGGGATGTACAGATCATAGGGAACATCTCCATCTACCTGATCCTGATTCTGTGGGAGAAGAGGACGGGGACATCTCTCTGGTGCTGTTCTCTTACTGGATCTGACTGGAGGGAACACATACAGAGACTGAATTCATTCTTTCCATCCAGATAATACAGAGAGGAGGTGTGTATATAGTCCTGTCTATTACCTGCTGATGGGAGGGGCTGCTGATCCTCCAGCATCACATCCTTGTACTGATCCTTGTGTCCTTCTACATACTCCCACTCCTCCATGGAGAAATAGACCGCCACGTCCTGACACCTTATAGGAACCTGACACACACAATGATCACACAGTCATCCCCCCCACCCCTCCAGTGGTGTTACTGTATAATGTCCCAGCATTCCCAGCAGCCAGTCTCACCTCTCCACTCAGCAGCTCCACCATCTTGTTGGTGACTTCTAGGATCTTCTCTTCCTCCATTTCCTCATGTATCAGGGGCCCCGGGATTGGGCTCAGGGTTCTTCCCCATCCTTCACACCCAGGGGCCCCACAGCGCCCACTAGAGGACTTCTTCACTACTGTGTAATCCTGTGTATGGAGAGACACATTACTATCACTCCATCCATTCCCAGAATCCCTCACCTCCCCAGTCCTATCCATCTGTTATTCCATAGATAAGAATGATGTCATGATGACATCACTCCCAGAATCCCTCACCTCTCCAGTCCTATCCATCTGTTATTCATAGATAATGATGTCATGATGACACCACTCCCAGAATCCCTCACCTCCCCAGTCCTATCCATCTGTTATTCCATAGATAAGAATGATGTCATGATGACATCACTCCCAGAATCCCTCACCTCCCCAGTCCTATCCATCTGTTATTCCATAGATAAGAATGATGTCATGATGACATCACTCCCAGAATCCCTCACCTCCCCAGTCCTATCCATCTGTTATTCCATAGATAAGAATGATGTCATGATGACATCACTCCCAGAATCCCTCACCTCCCCAGTAAGCAGGAAGAGTATGTGTAGGGTGAGGGTTATTATCCTCTCGGCCATCTTGTCTCTGTCTCTCTCCATGGTTGATGGGTCGGTCTCTTATATAGAAGATATCAGCAGAGGATCCTGGAGTGTTGGGAGATGAATGGAGAGAAGATGAGACAATATAAACACAACTAATCAGAAACCAGCAAAAAAGTAAAAGTTCTGGCTCCAGTAATGTATTAATATAGGGTAGAAAACTACTACCCAGTCCTGAAGGGGTTAATCCTCCCGCTGTCCCCCAGCTCCTTCCCTCCACCTGCAGAGCTGTACAGGAGCCGTGTGCTTCCAGGACCTGCCATGATGTCACAGTCATGTGATCAGTCACATAGAGGAGGAGGAGTCACATGATCAGGGGCTGCTGCTCAGTGTATGCAGGACTCTGCTGTGCTGGATGAGCTGAAGTGATGTGTATGCAGCAGAGCTGTGTGTGTATGTGTGTGGAGCAGAGCTGTCTGTGTATGTGTGTGATGTGTGTGGAGCAGAGCTGTGTGTGTGTGTGTGATGTGTGTGGAGCAGAGCTGTGTATGTGTGTGGAGCAGAGCTGTGTATGTGTGTGGAGCAGAGCTGTGTGTGTGTGTGATGTGTGTGGAGCAGAGCTGTGTGTGTGTGTGATGTGTGTGGAGCAGAGCTGTGTATGTGTGTGGAGCAGAGCTGTGTATGTGTGTGGAGCAGAGCTGTGTATGTGTGATGTGTGTGGAGCAGAGCTGTGTTTGTGTGTGATGTGTGTGGAGCAGAGCTGTGTACAGATGTAGCTTGTGTTAACTTTATCACAATGATGCATTTAACTCTGACTTCTAATTGACTTAAAGAAGCAGTTCAGTTTCTTTTTTTCGGCCCCCCCGGGTAGCCGCTGTCATGTATACTTACAGAAGATGATCGGTGTCCCGTTCCCGTCGGTCAGTTCCCGTCCCGCGGTGCCGTTCAAATCGGGCGCGCTCACGTCCGCCGGCGATGTGACTCCTCTTCTCGGCCTTGTAATTTGAACCCCGGAAGTCACGCGCTTCCATAGCGAATGCATGGAAGCGAGTGACTTCCGGCGTATAATCACTGGTCAGAGAAGAGGATTCGCAGCAGCCGGCGGACGTGAGCGCGCCCGATTTGAACGGCACCGCGGGACGGAAACTGACCGACGGGAACGGGACACCGATCATCTTCTGTAAGTATACATGACAGCAGCTACCCGGGGGGCCGAATAAAAAAAGTTAACTGCTTCTTTAAAGTGTACCTGTCGTTATAACTTTCAAACTCTAAATCAACAGTAGATGTGATATAAAGCAAGCTTTTAATAAACATTCATTATTTTTTATTGTTGTTATGCTGTAAAGCAAAGCTGTACTTACCAGAAATCCAGGTCCTGTCTCCTTTACCCTTTAAGGACCGTGCTAACTTTCGTTTTTGCGTTTTCGTTTTTTCCTCCTTGTGCTTAAAAGGCCATAGCACTTGCATTTTACACCTACAGACCCACATGAGCCCTTATTTTTTGCGTCACTAATTGTACTTCGCAAGGAAAGGCTGAATTTTTCCATAAAATATGCTGCGAAACCAGAAAAAAATTATATGCGCAGTGAAATTGAAAAAAAAAACGCAATTATTTTTCTTTGGGGGGGCTTCATTTTTACGCCGTGTGTCCTATGGAAAAACTTAGTTGTTATGCATGTTCCTCAAGTCGTTACGATTACAATGATATATAACATGTATAACTTATATTGTATCTGATGGCCTGTAAAAAATTAAAACCATTGTTAACAAATATACGTTCCTTAAAATCGCTCCATTCCCAGGCTTATAACGCTTTTATCCTTTGGCCTATGGGGCTGAGTGAGGTGTCATTTTTTGCGCCATGATGTGTTCTTTCTATCGGTACCTTGGTTGCGCATATACGACTTTTTGATCGCTTTTTATTACAATTTTTCTGGATTTGATGCGACCGAAAATGCGCAATTTTGCACTTTGGGATTTTTCTGCGCTTACACCGTTTACCGTGCGAGATCAGGAACGTGATTAATTAATAGTTCGGGCGATTACGCACGCGGCGATACTAAACATGTTTATTTATTTATTTTTATTTGTAAAATGGGAAAAGGGGGGTGATTCAGACTTTTATTAGTGGAGGGGATTTTTTATTAATAAAAACACTTTTTTTTACTTTCACTTACAGTAATATGAAGCCCCCTGGGGGACTTCTATATACACAGAACTGATCTCCCATTGAGATCAATCCTGTGTATATAATAGAGCAATGATCCATCAGATCAGTGCTCTATTATAATGGTCTGCTGCAGACCATCTGAATAGATTGCCGAGCCGGGATCAGCGTCGGAGCGACGCTGAGCCCCGGCCGGCTCAGTACAACGGATCTCCCCGCCGCTATGCGATCGCGGCGGGGAGATCCCCCACTAGACACCAGGGAGAGGGGCCACATTCACTGTTCAAATGCAGCTGTCAGCTTTGACAGCGACATTTGAATGGTTAATTGGCGGGCCGCGGCGATCGGCCGCGCCGGCTAATACACGCGGTCCCTGGCTGCACATAGCAACCGGGGACCGCGCTCTGCAGAGAGGGCTCACGCCGGGAGCCCTCTGTTTACTCTTAACGGCAGCATGACGGGTATACCCGTCATGCGTCGTTAAGAGATTAAGGCTGCTATATAACACTATACTTACTTTATCCAGGTCCAGTCTCATAAAGGCTGCTATATAAATGCTATACTTACTGTATCCAGGTCCAGTCTCCTGAAGGCAGCTATATAACAGCTATACTTAATGTATCCAGGTCCAGTCTCCTGAAGGCAGCTATATAACAGCTATACTTACTGTATCCAGGTCCAGTCTCCTGAAGGCTGCTATGTAACAACTATACTTACTGTATCCAGGTCCAGTCTCCTGAACGTAGCTATATAACAGCTATACTTACTGTATCCAGGTCCAGTCTCCTGAAGGCAGCTATATAACAGCTATACTTACTGTATCCAGGTCCAGTCTCCTGAAGGCTGCTATATAACAACTATACTTACTGTATCCAGGTCCAGTCTCCTGAAGGCTGCTATATAACAACTATACTTACTGTATCCAGGTCCAGTCTCCTGAAGGCTGCTATATAACAGCTATACTTAATGTATGCAGGTCCAGTCTCCTGAAGGCTGCTATATAACAGCTATACTTACTGTGTCCAGGTCCAGTCTCCTGAAGGCAACTATATAACAGCTATACTTACTGTATCCAGGTCCAGTCTCCTGAAGGCAGCTATATAACAGCTATACTTACTGTATCCAGGTCCAGTCTCCTGAAGGCTGCTATGTAACAACTATACTTACTGTATCCAGGTCCAGTCTCCTGAACGCAGCTATATAACAGCTATACTTACTGTATCCAGGTCCAGTCTCCTGAAGGCAGCTATATAACAGCTATACTTACTGTATCCAGGTCCAGTCTCCTGAAGGCTGCTATATAACAACTATACTTACTGTATCCAGGTCCAGTCTCCTGAAGGCTGCTATATAACAACTATACTTACTGTATCCAGGTCCAGTCTCCTGAAGGCTGCTATATAACAGCTATACTTAATGTATGCAGGTCCAGTCTCCTGAAGGCTGCTATATAACAGCTATACTTACTGTGTCCAGGTCCAGTCTCCTGAAGGCAACTATATAACAGCTATACTTACTGTATCCAGGTCTAGTCTCCGGAAGGCTGCTATATAACAGCTATACTTACTGTATCCAGGCCCAGTCTCCTGAAGGCAGATTCTCTGACTTGTGTTGGTTGAAAAAAACAGACTAAACACAGGAATTCCGTCCAGTACAGAGTCACAGCTCAATGTGTCCGTCAGTCACATGACTGCCTTCTCTCTGTGAGCGCTCGGATGACCTGGGATACACAGAACTTCCTGTTTTCTGTCTGTTTCCTGTTTTTTTTAGAAAAAAAAAGAGTAAAAAAACAGGAAGTGCCGTGTTCTCCTTAACGAAAAAAAAAGATATTATATCACATCTACTGCTGATTTAGATTTTGAAAGTTATAACAATAGCGACACTTTAACATGGTTCCCTGACACAACTGTTGCATCAGGGATCATGTCTTATATATGCCTGCAGCAGAGCGCTATGTGTAATGTACATGTGGCTGAGCTGTATATGTGTAATGTACATGTAGCTGAGCTGTATATGTGTGTAATGTACATGTAGCTGAGCTGTATGTGTGTAATGTACATGTAGCTGAGCTGTATGTGTGTAATGTACATGTAGCTGAGCTGTATATGTGTAATGTACATGTAGCTGAGCTGTATATGTGTAATGTACATGTAGCTGAGCTGTATGTGTGTAATGTACATGTAGCCGAGCTGTATATGTGTAATGTACATGTAGCTGAGCTGTATATATGTGTAATGTACATGTAGCTGAGCTGTATATGTGTGTTATATATGCCTGCAGCAGAGCGCTATGTGTAATGTACATGTGGCTGAGCTGTATATGTGTAATGTACATGTAGCTGAGCTGTATATGTGTAATGTACATGTAGCTGAGCTGTATATGTGTAATGTACATGTAGCTGAGCTGTATATGTGTGTAATGTACATGTAGCTGACCTGTATGTGTGTGTAATGTACATGTAGCTGAGCTGTATATGTGTAATGTACATGTAGCTGAGCTGTATGTGTGTAATGTACATGTAGCTGAGCTGTATATGTGTAATGTACATGTAGCTGAGCTGTATGTGTGTAATGTACATGTAGCTGAGCTGTATATATGTGTAATGTACATGTAGCTGAGCTGTATGTGTGTAATGTACATGTAGCTGAGCTGTATGTGTGTAATGTACATGTAGCTGAGCTGTATATATGTAATGTACATGTAGCTGAGCTGTATATATGTAATGTACATGTAGCTAAGCTGTATGTGTGTAATGTACATGTAGCTGAGCTGTATGTAATGTACATGTAGCTGAGCTGTATATGTGTAATGTACATGTAGCTGAGCTGTATATGTGTAATGTACATGTAGCTAAGCTGTATGTGTGTGTAATGTACATGTAGCTGAGCTGTATGTGTGTAATGTACATGTAGCTGAGCTGTATGTGTGTAATGTACATGTAGCTGAGCTGTATGTGTGTAATGTACATGTAGCTGAGCTGTATATGTGTAATGTACATGTAGCTGAGCTGTATATATGTAATGTACATGTAGCTGAGCTGTATATATGTAATGTACATGTAGCTAAGCTGTATGTGTGTAATGTACATGTAGCTGAGCTGTATGTAATGTACATGTAGCTGAGCTGTATATGTGTAATGTACATGTAGCTGAGCTGTATATGTGTAATGTACATGTAGCTAAGCTGTATGTGTGTGTAATGTACATGTAGCTGAGCTGTATGTGTGTAATGTACATGTAGCTAAGCTGTATGTGTGTAATGTACATGTAGCTGAGCTGTATGTGTGTAATGTACATGTAGCTGAGCTGTATATGTGTAATGTACATGTAGCTGAGCTGTATATGTGTAATGTACATGTAGCTGAGCTGTATATGTGTAATGTACATGTAGCTGAGCTGTATACAGGCCCGTATCTGCCATGAGGCGAGGTGAAGTGTTCGCCTCAGGCGGCAGATAACACAGCCCTTGAGGGGGCGTTCCAGAACTCCCCTCCTGAGTGTAACCTCCGCGCTTCCTTCTATAATGATACTTACTGACGGTTTCATCTGATGTCACCTTCGCTCTCCATTGTTTGGTATTTCAGGGCTCGGGGAAGTGGGAGATCACCCCGGGAGGATGGCAGCGAGCCGGGCAGAGGTCTCTTTGGACGTGTTACATTGAGGAGCGACGAAATCCTCACCACTCACCAAGTGTAATTTACCATTTCTAAAGACTAGTTCACACAGAAGACGTTACCGCTCCCAAAGTCTTTTTTATTATTTTTAGCATCGCACCACATGCAGATATAGACAGTCCACGCTGCATTATCCACATTTTCCCTTTTTCCCCATGGACTAATACAGAGTGGATAAAACACCATTTCTATATACATATTGGGGGGATATTGTAGGGGATTAAACGCAAAAGAAAAGAAATATTTATAGTAATTTATACATAAAGGGGTATTCCGCTCATACATAACTTTTGATATGTTGCTGCCCATGGTTAAACTAAAAATTCCTTCCATACTTCCTTCCCCCAGTTCTCAGCTGCTCCTTTCTACTGAAGACACAAAAATTTTAATGTGAGCTTTTCACTCTGCCTCCCCCTCCTCCCCCCTCCCTTCTGAGACGACTGATGTAAACAAGTCCTTGGCAGGCTTTGGCTATGTTCCCACTACATTTTTTCTGTCCAAATTTTTTAAAGCGAATGTACCATCAGGTACACTCTCTTTAAAATCGCACCTGAGTCAAACAGTCAAACATGACACGGCTCCTTTAGAATCAATGGAGCGGCGTCATGGAGGGGCCGGGGTTTCCTTCCACTGGGGGAGGGGCGGCCCGCCTCCTGTGCTTCACCTCCGTCCCGGTAACCATGAATTGAACGGTGCCGCACAGGGGCACCGGGCCCCGTGACAGGGCTTTTTGACTCATGTGCGATTTTAAAGAGAGTGTACCTGATAGTACATTCTCTCTACAATGACATCTCTTATTTCGCAGTTTAGTCGTCCGTCAATGCAATGACGGCTATTAGTGCATTATTCCAGTTCAGGTGGACTGATCGCTCTTTGGATGTGTCTTTAATAAAAAGTCCATAGAATTTAAGAGTAAGGATGGTGAAAAAAAGAAAAACTGTGTGAACAATTAAAAAAAATAACGTCCGCTGTTTGCTAAAGACGTCAGCAAATAAAAAATAAACATACACCTTTTATCTCATTTTTACTTGGTGTGAACATAGCCTTTATCTGCAACTCTGTAGCTTCTTTGTAATGCAGAAGTAATACAGTAGGAATGAAGGGAATCACTTTGTTCCTATCTGACGTCTGCTCATCAGGCTGCAATCTTTTGTCTGCTCCGCTCCGTGCCGCTCCTCCCCAAGTGCTGGGAAAAGATGGATCCAGTCCTATGAAAGTGGGAGGAGTTTCCCAGAATCCAACTTTTCAAGCAGACTTCAAAGCAGGCAGTCTGATGAGCAGAATGCAGATAGGAAAGAAGCCATTATCTTCCTTCCTACTGTAAATTCGCTCATCTCTATTTTTAATGCAGATTTTTCTTCATCATCAGTTAGAATTCTTTATATTCATTAATCTCATTGTGAAGAGGAAAATGGCTTCTTCCTGTTGTGAGTTCTTTGATGGACCACAAGATATGGTCTCGAATTAAAACATTTTCCACAATCTGAACATAAAAATGGCTTCTCCCCTGTGTGAGTGTTTTTATGGTAAAGAAGACTTGATTTCTGAGTAAAACATTTCCCACAGTCCAAACATAAAAATGGCTTCTCCCCTGTGTGAGTTCTCTGATGTGTAACAAGATCTGATTTCTGAATAAAACATTTCCCCCATTCCGAACATGAAAATGGCTTCTCACCTTTGTGAGATCTTTGATGTCTATCAAAAACTGATTTCTGAGCAAAACATCTTTTACATTTTGGGCACGAAAATGGCTTCTCCCCTGTGAATTCTTTGATGGGTAACAAAACCCGATTTCCGAGTAAAACATTTTCCACATTCTAAACATGAAAATGGCATCTCCCCTGTGTGAATTATTTGATGCCTAACAAGAAGTGATTTCCGAGTAAAACACTTGTCACATTCTGAACATGAAAATGGCTTCTCCCCTGTGTGAGTTCTCCTATGCCTAACAAGAAGTGATTTCTGAGTAAAACATTTGTCACATTCTGAACATGAAAATGGTTTCTCCCCTGTGTGAATTCTCTGATGCTTAACAAGATCTGATTTCTGAGTAAAACATTTCCCACATTCTAAACATAAAAATGGAGTCTCCCCTGTGTGAATTCTTTGATGGGTAACAAGCATTGACCTCTGAGTAAAACATTTCCCACATTCTGAACATGAAAATGGCTTCTCTCCTGTGTGAATTCTTTGATGTTCAACAAGTTTTGATTTCCTTTGATAACATTTCCCACATTTTGAACATGAAAATGGCTTCTCCCCTGTGTGAGTTCTCCTATGCCTAACAAGGAGTGATTTCCGAGTAAAACATTTGTCACATTCTGAACATGAAAATGGTTTCTCCCCAGTGTGAGTTCTCTGATGCCTAACAAGATCTGATTTCTGATTAATACCTTTCCCACATTCTGAACATGAAATTGCCTTCTGCCTTGTGTGAATTCTTTGATGGGAAACAAGCTTTGATCTTTGAGTAAAACATTTCCCACATTGTGAACATGAAAACTGAGTCTTTCCTGTATTTTCTCTTTGATGTTCATCGTCTTCTCTGTAAATGTCAGCTTGCTGTGATGGAGCAGAAGATGGGACTTGTATAACAGGATGAGATGAGAGATCTTTGCTGTGAGGGGCTGAGGGTGTATCTGGGATAGTGGACGGCTCCTCATATGTATCTTGTGTGATATGATCCTCTGAGGAGATCTGATGTCCCCCTGACCTCCTGGTAGAATCATCTGCAAAGGAGAAAACACCATTTCTCTGATTTCCCAGTAATAGAAGCTTAAACATATTGCAGACATGGAAAGTTACTCTTTTTTATGTAACATAATAAGAATGATCAGATCTGTTCCCATCCACAGGAAGTGTCAGGGAGAAGAATCTAGAGGCTGGAGGACGGGGAGATGACGTCCTTAGTGGTAAAAGTAATGGAAACTCTTCTTAAATATAATAAATAAACTGCTGGACCCCAAACAGCATGGCGTTACTGGGGGCAGATCACAGCCTTTTCTCCCATTTTCGGCCCGAACAAGAGATGTCACAGCGACTTCCCAGTCCAGGGCCTATACTGTCAGTGTGGAGCAGGTTTCCCCCCAACACAGAACACACTGACCCGCCTGTCCTCCCCACACACATACAGGAGGACAAACAGGGGGCATACCTGGCTACTTAGGGGGGATATGTTGCCTTCAAAATGGATTCTAAAATATGAAATCACTGCAGATGGTATCAGGAAGCTGGACTGGAGGTTATTGCTATGTTATATGCCCGAACACCTGGAAAGTTCCAGCCCCAATTAGATCTGGATTGTTATAGAAGATGGAAGAGGATTCTTGTTCTTCCAGATGAAGGAGCGATTCACAGATATGTGATTGTAGAGGAACACCAGTGGAACGGGTAGACATAGGTCCAGCATGGAAATGGAGGACCTGGAAGCAATAGGGCTTCTGACTTGTCTATGTATATGGTATAACCTGAAAGCTTAGTGCCGTGACCTGGGATCACTCGGTGTGGCTAGCAGCCGGCTAGTGTGGTGGTATTATTTAGGCACTTGTCACAGTGAACAGGATTGGTGATGCCAAACCCCCGGGTACTCAACCACTAGGCCTTGAAAAGGGTAGTGTGGTGTCCCACGGGGGAGTTGCTATTCCTTACACTCCTCATAAAAATCTGTACATGTTTGTAGTCTTGTTGTAGCTGTAGTGTTACCACAGATGACCACTAGATGTCGCTGTATGATATAACTGAAGTCTAGAAGCTGCACAGCTTAAATATCTCAAGGGTTATTTGTATGTGTCTGTACCAGATTTTGTTGTCCAGTAGGATCGCTCCTTTCTTCCATCCAATCCTCTCTTTCTTTCCCTCTTCTCTATTGCACCCTTTCCACCCAACTACAGCGCCTCTTACATGCTGGTTAGGAAGTTAGTCCCTTGGGTGGAGGAGGAGTTTAGCTAAGCCTTAGTGGAGAAAGGACGCAGCTTAGATAGATCTCCACCGTGGTTCTACCAAGGCCCTGGCCCCCTGCCAGGTCTCCCTCTACAAGTGGGAGTTCTTAGTCAGTACCCCGTACGGGTAGGACGCAGAACAGTCAGCTCTCACAAACCTTTCTTAAAGCACCAAACACGCTGTATGATGTGCTACTAAGCCCTTCAGGAGAGGACTAGCCTACAGATAACCTCAACCCATGCCAAGGACTAGGAGTCAGAACAGTGCAGGACAGTCTCCATAGAAAAGCCAAAGAGCTAGGAACTGATCCGGGTGGAGCAAAGTTACTTAAAGGTTGATAAACTCCTTCTCGACCTAACCATTCCGCTCAACCTAGGTAACAGGGTCTGGGGCCTGTGTCATCCATCAGTACGGTTCAGCCAAAGCTAGTGGGCATAAGATGGGGTGAAGACTATAAGAAAGGTCAAAACACAGACACAGGTTTTTTCTTCTTCTTCTACAAGTATTCTTCTAAGCACTCCAACCTCCCGGCAGAGCACATTACTAATTAGGTTGAGACTCTCACGGCACTCTCCTCTCTACTATGCTACCTCAGTACAACCTTATCAACTCTGCTACATCCTACTCAGCACTTACAGGACAGACCAAAAGTTTGGACACACCTTCTCATTCAAAGAGTTTTCTGTATTTTCATGACTATGAAAATTGTAGATTCACAGTGAAGGCATCAAAACTATGAACTAACATATGTGGAATTATACAATATACTTAAAAAAATTGTGAAACAACTTAAAATATGTCTTATATTCTTGGTTCCTCAAAGTAGCCACCTTTTGCTTTGATTCCTGCTTTGCACACTCTTGGCATTCTCTTGATGAGCTTCAAGCGGTAGTCACCAGAAGTGGTTTTGCAACAGTCTTGAAGGAGTTCCCAGAGATGCTTAGCACTTGTTGGCCCTTTTGCCTTCACTCTGCGGTCCAGCTCACCCCAAACCATCGTATAGCACCCCATCACTCTCCTCCTTGGTCACATAGCCCTTACACAGCCTGGAGGTGTGTTGGGGTCATTGTCCTGTTGAAAAATAAATGATGGTCCAACTAAAAGCAAACCGGATGGAATAGCAGCCGCTACAAGATGCTGTGGTAGCCAGGCTGGTTCAGTATGCCTTCAATTTTGAGTAAATCCCCAAGAGTGTCACCAGCAAAGCTCCCCCACACCATCTCCTCCATGCTTCACAAAGGCTACCAGGCATGTAGAGTCCATCCAATCACCTTTCCTGCGTCGCACAAAGACACGGTGGTTGGAACTAAAGATCTCAAATTTGGACACATCGGACCAAAGCGCAAATTTCCAATGGTCTAATGTCCATTCCTTGTGTTCTTTAGCCCAAACAAGTCTCCTCTGCTTGTTGCCTGTCCTTAGCAGTGGTTTTCTAGCAACTATTTTACCATGAAGGCTGCTGCAAAAGCCTCTTACCAGTTGTTGTAGAGATGTCTCTGCTGCTGCACACAGTCTCCTCTTACCAGTTGTTGTAGAGATGTCTCTGCTGCTGCACAGAGTCCCCTCTTACCAGTTGTTGTAGAGATGTCTCTGCTGCTGCACACAGTCTCCTCTTACCAGTTGTTGTAGAGATGTCTCTGCTGCTGCACACAGTCTCCTCTTACCAGTTGTTGTAGAGATGTCTCTGCTGCTGCACAGTCTCCTCTTACCAGTTGTTGTAGAGATGTCTCTGCTGCTAGAACTCTGTGTGCCGGCATTGACCTGGTCTCTAATCTGAGCTGCTGGTAACCTGCAATTTCTGATCCTGGTGACTCGAATGAACTTCTCCTCCGCAGCAGAGGTGACTCTTGCTCTTCTTTTCCTGGGGCGCTCCTCATGTCAGCCATTTTCTTTGTTGCCCTTGATGGTTTTAGCAACTGCATTTGGGGACACTTTCACAGTTTCCCCAATTTTTTCGGACTGACTGACCTTCATTTCTTAAAGTTATGACGGCCACTCGTTTTTCTTTACTTAGAATTTGAATAATGGCAAGAAAAAAGCAGCTAAAAGTCTATTCAGTAGAACTATCAGCCGTGTATCCACCTGACTTCTGCACAACACAACTGATGGTCCCAACCCCATTTACAAGGCTAGATATCCCACTTATTACACCTGACAGGGCATACCTGGGAAGTGACAACCATTTCCGGTGACTATAACAAGAGAATGCCAAGAGTGTGCAAAGCAATAATTAAAGCAAAAGGCGGCTACTATGAAGAACCTAGAATATAAGACATATTTTCAGTTGTTTCACACTTTTTTGTTAAATATATAATTCCACATGTGATAATTCATAGTTTTGATGCCTTCAGTGTGAATCTACAATTTTTATAGTCATGAAAATACAGAAAACTCTGAGAAGGTGTGTCCAAACTTTTGGTCTGTCCTGTATCTCACAGATCTGGTGGTTCTATGTTTGTGTATTTTTTCGAACTGTATCAAGTATATTCCAAGATTCGTTGTATTACCTGCTGCACATTTACAAGTAGTAAACCAAGTCAATGTTGTTAACCGAGTCTTTGATTATTCACCACCACCTGCACAGCACGTACACCGCAGCCTTGGGACATTTCCCCTTTCTGTGGGTGGCGGGTCCTATCATTATTTGGGAGGGTTACTACACCGCTCTGACCACCTGTGACTACACTATCCCAAGGGACCCTGCAACAACCTGACAGGACACCGACCACAGGGGAGAAGCGTACAACCGGCCAAACACTCTAAAAGCAGCCGTGCCATCACACCTGTGTGCCCACCAGGCACTGGCGTCATGTGACAAACCCTTAAGGTCCGGCTGTACAGTCAACTTCTGGACCAAATCCTGACTGACAGCAGTTAGAGATGAGCGAACCTCAAGCATGCTCGTGTCCATCCGAACCCGAACGTTCGGCATTTGATTAGCGGTGGCTGCTGAACTTGAATAACTGACTCCCAGAGCTGTGCGGCTGTGGCTGCTGGAGGGGATGATGGCAGAGGGACACAGAGACACAGGGCATTGGAGGAACACTGAGCATCCCTCTGCCATCATCCTCCAGCCACAGCCCGCACAGCTCTGGGAGTCCGGTCGTGACATCACCATGTTATCCAGGAAGTGACATCACCATGTTATCCAGAAAGTGACATCACCATGTTATCCAGAAAGTGACATCACCATGTTATCCAGAAAGTGACATCACCATGTTATCCAGGAAGTGACATCACCATGTTATCCAGGAAGTGACATCACCATGTTATCCAGGAAGTGACATCACCATGTTATCCAGGAAGTGACATCACCATGTTATCCAGAAAGTGACATCACCATGTTGTCCAGAAAGTGACATCACCATGTTATCCAGAAAGTGACATCACCATGTTATCCAGGAAGTGACATCACCATGTTATCCAGGAAGTGACATCACCATGTTATCCAGGAAGTGACATCACCATGTTATCCAGGAAGTGACATCACCATGTTATCCAGGAAGTGACATCACCATGTTATCCAGGAAGTGACATCACCATGTTATCCAGAAAGTGACATCACCATGTTATCCAGAAAGTGACATCACCATGTTATCCAGAAAGTGACATCACCATGTTATCCAGAAAGTGACATCACCATGTTATCCAGGAAGTGACATCACCATGTTGTCCAGAAAGTGACATCACCATGTTGTCCAGAAAGTGACATCACCATGTTATCCAGAAAGTGACATCACCATGTTATCCAGGAAGTGACATCACCATGTTATCCAGGAAGTGACATCACCATGTTATCCAGGAAGTGAAGCCTTGACGCAGTAGTAAGTGCAGGGAAAAAAAGCACTTTATAAGCATTTTCCGTAATAAGTGTATATTGGTGATTTGTATAATTTTTGGGGGGCAATACAATACTTTAATATTTTGTCTATTAACCTTTTTCCCTCCATCTGTGCACAACAAACAGGGGAGAGTGAGACACCAAGTGGAGACATTGCAGAAAGGCAGCCATCATCCCAGATTGAATCACCTATAGACAGGTGGTATACAAGATGTGGTGGCTCAGCTGTACTGGGACACTACATTACCTAAAGCCTGGAGGTCGCCCAACAAAGGGGAGAGAGTAGAGAGAAGGTTCCTGATGATAAGAAGTACATCCTCTGCTAATGCAGTCATGGTAATATCACAGAGTATGAGCATAAGAAACAACAGGTGGCTCAACCAAATACTGTGTGAAATAACGGGGGTGCCACTCAATGTCTAGATAGCAATAATGTTAACCCACAAAGAGACAAAGAGCTAGACAAATGTTAAGTGCACTCCACCATATAATAAATACATAAAGATATATGTCCAGAAAAATATATATGTAATTTTTATTAGTTGAAAATACTCATATAAAACACTCACAAAAAAAAAAAAACCCACTACACAATACACTTAAAAACATTTAAAAATTCCAATAAGGAACATGCAAGTCTACGGTCTACCCACACAATCAATAAAGGGTATCAGACCTACGGGGAGTAGCAAACAAATAATATTGTCAATATGACCCAAAAATGAATCAAAAATATCGGCAAAGCAACAAACCAAAATGCCAAACCATAAAAGATATATAGATGTATGAGGCTAAGAAATTTTTTAAAATATATATCACCCAGCGCAACACAGGCAGAAAATGTATATATCTCGGTGCCTGGATGGATACAGGGTCATGGAGCTGCTACCCCCGGCAAAGAACCCCACGCGTATCGTCACCCTCCGGTGACTTCGTCAGGATGTTTTTAAGTGTATTGTGTAGTGGGTTTTTTTTTTTTGTGAGTGTTTTATATGAGTATTTTCAACTAATAAAAATTACATATATATTTTTCTGGACATATATCTTTATGTATTTATTATATGGTGGAGTGCACTTAACATTTGTCTAGCTCTTTGTCTCTTTGTGGGTTAACAATATCACAGAGTATGGTGGTGACTGTGCGGAGGGTGTTACAGGGTGTATGTGGTATAGTAAGAGACAGAGAGGGATTAGAGAGAAGGGGGAGAGGGGGCAACCTTGTGCTGTTACTGTGAAGATGTTGAAGGGCAAAGTATTACGTCTGTTAATCTGGAGTTTCCCAACAGGTACACTGTACGATGTGAACAATCACTATAACCTTAACCTTCTCGTTCTTACCAGCATGAGACTGATAGTGATATATTGTCCCCTGGGACTGTGCTGTATATTAGAATTTAGGCTGAATGATTATATAGCTGGAAAACTGACAGGACACAGAGCTTATAATATTCCACACAGAATAGTTACAGCCGGTGACTGAGGAGAATGTGTGACTGTTCTCTGCATTTAGTGGTCACTACTCACCTGGGCGGTTACCTGTAGTGATGTCCTCCTTATACTGCTCATCACTGCTGTCATCTGTCTCTTCTTCTTCTTTTTCCGTCATATCTGGAGCATTGATCTCAATTAGATCTTCCGCCTGATTCATAAGATGTGAGAGAAATATTGTAAATGTCATCAGACAGTAGGAGAAGTCAGGTGGGATGTACAGATCATAGGGAACATCTCCATCTACCTGATCCTGATCCTGTGGGAGAAGAGGACGGGGACATCTCTCTGGTGCTGTTCTCTTACTGGATCTGACTGGAGGGAACACATACAGAGACTGAATTCATTCTTTCCATCCAGATAATACAGAGAGGAGGTGTGTATATAGTCCTGTCTATTACCTGCTGATGGGAGGGGCTGCTGATCCTCCAGCATCACATCCTTGTACTGATCCTTGTGTCCTTCTACATACTCCCACTCCTCCATGGAGAAATAGACCGCCACGTCCTGACACCTTATAGGAACCTGACACACACAATGATCACACAGTCATCCCCCCCACCCCTCCAGTGGTGTTACTGTATAATGTCCCAGCATTCCCAGCAGCCACAGTCTCACCTCTCCACTCAGCAGCTCCACCATCTTGTTGGT
Source organism: Dendropsophus ebraccatus (assembly GCF_027789765.1). Classification (NCBI taxonomy): domain Eukaryota; kingdom Metazoa; phylum Chordata; class Amphibia; order Anura; family Hylidae; genus Dendropsophus; species Dendropsophus ebraccatus. The sequence goes on along the minus strand of NC_091456.1, from coordinate 189,813,101 downwards.
GACTTCTAGGATCTTCTCTTCCTCCATTTCCTCATGTATCAGGGGCCCCGGGATTGGGCTCAGGGTTCTTCCCCATCCTTCACACCCAGGGGCCCCACAGCGCCCACTAGAGGACTTCTTCACTACTGTGTAATCCTGTGTATGGAGAGACACATTACTATCACTCCATCCATTCCCAGAATCCCTCACCTCTCCAGTCCTATCCATCTGTTATTCCATAGATAAGAATGATGTCATGATGACATCACTCCCAGAATCCCTCACCTCTCCAGTCCTATCCATCTGTTATTCCATAGATAAGAATGATGTCATGATGACATCACTCCCAGAATCCCTCACCTCTCCAGTCCTATCCATCTGTTATTCCATAGATAAGAATGATGTCATGATGACATCACTCCCAGAATCCCTCACCTCTCCAGTCCTATCCATCTGTTATTCCATAGATAAGAATGATGTCATGATGACATCACTCCCAGAATCCCTCACCTCTCCAGTCCTATCCATCTGTTATTCCATAGATAAGAATGATGTCATGATGACATCACTCCCAGAATCCCTCACCTCTCCAGTCCTATCCATCTGTTATTCCATAGATAAGAATGATGTCATGATGACATCACTCCCAGAATCCCTCACCTCTCCAGTCCTATCCATCTGTTATTCCATAGATAAGAATGATGTCATGATGACATCACTCCCAGAATCCCTCACCTCCCCAGTAAGCAGGAAGAGTATGTGTAGGGTGAGGGTTATTATCCTCTCGGCCATCTTGTCTCTGTCTCTCTCCATGGTTGATGGGTCGGTCTCTTATATAGAAGATATCAGCAGAGGATCCTGGAGAGATGAATAGAAAGTAGAGGATACAATGTATAATAAAGAATGGGAAGAGGACTCGTGGAGGTGGAATAATCCAGATACTAGGGAATTTACCCATTATTCTCACCCCCACGATTCATGGTCTAGACTAGACTATTTTTTTCTACCTTCCTCTCTATTGACTCGTATTGCTAGGGTAAAGATTGAGGATATGATAATATCTGATCATTCTCCAGTTTCTCTAGTTCTCCACGATATGCTGCCAAGGGGAGCGGATTTTCTGTGGCGGTTTCCGGTGGGGTTGGCCAGAGACGAAAACTTTAAAGCATTTCTTAAAGGTTGGTGGTTTGAGTATGCTGCGAGTAATTCTGAACATGTGCGCACACCCCAGCTGTATTGGGAGACGGCCGAAGTGGTGCTAAGGGGGCGGATCATGGGGTACGTGGCTTCCCTGAAGAAAAAGTCCTTGGCCCAAATCAAATCTCATAGTGATCAACTTAGACTAGCATACTCCTCCTTTGTTGCTTCTCCTTCTCAGGACACTAAATCCAAATGGCAGGCGGCCAAGGTGGCGTATGAGCATTGGGTGGAGAGGAAAGAAAATATATCGCAGTCACTATGAGGCTACCTTGTTCCGCCATGGGAATAAACCGGGAAGGTTACTGGCTAACCTAGTTAGAGGTTCTTATACCCAACATCACATTCAGAAGCTCAGGGATCACGCAGGCACTACACACACCAATCCGGCTGCGGTTAGTGAGGTGTTAAGAGAGTATTTTAAACAACTATACTCTGACGCCCCGGCCTTATCCACTCCCAAGTGGGACTGGCTTGGTGACTCCAGACTGCCCACCCTCACTGATGATGAGAGGAACAGTCTGAATGCACCAATAACCCTGGAAGAGATTGCGCTAGCGATAAAACACTTAAAACCCAACAAAGCCCCTGGCCCAGATGGGTTTACGGGGGATTTTTATAAACTATTGTCCGAAGAGCTTTGCCCTGCCCTGCTCCCCTTGTACAATGCCTACCTGCAGGACTTGACTGTGTCTAAGGAAATGAACACGGCAGTTATAAAGGTCCTTCCTAAACCTGGCAAGGACCTGGCCTCCCCAGGTGGATATAGGCCAATCTCCCTTATTAATATAGATATAAAACTCCTTTCCAAAATAATGGCGGACAGGCTCGCAGGGGTATTACCCCGCCTTATATCTCCGAGTCAGGTGGGCTTTGTTCAGGGACGGTCAGCAGTGACAAACCTACGGAAGGTAATCGCAGTCCTTGATGATGTGCATTTAAGGCCTGATCTGCACCCCTCCCCCGCCATACTGTCCATTGACGCCGAAAAAGCGTTCGACAGTGTGCGGTGGGAGTGGGTGTGGGATGTTATGCAAACTATGGGGTTTACGGGCTCTTTTATGAATTATTTACACGCTTTATACACCTCCCCCCAAGCCAGGATAGGGACCCCGGGTTTCTTATCCGCCCCCTTTTCGCCTACAAAAGGCACCAGACAGGGATGCCCCCTCTCACCTCTACTGTTCAACATAGCCATTGAGCCTCTCTCGAGAGTGTTATCCTGTAGGGATACGGTGGAGGGAATAATGGTGGGGGGCACCCCTGTCAACACAGCATTATTCGCAGACAATTTGTTAATTTTCCTGGCCAATCCCACTAGAGACCTTTCAAAGGTTTTTGACCGTTTGTTGGATTTTGGTATCCGCTCTGGTTTCCGCATAAATATAACCAAAAGCACACTATTGGAACTGAGAGCTTCTTCCTCTAGACTAACGCAACAAACATTGGACACCGCGGTTTCCATCTCAAGGACCAATATGAGGTACTTAGGAATCTTGGTGGGCACTAGTCCGGGTTCCTTGTATGGGCTTAATTATCCCCCTTTGATCCAGTCGATTCTGTCCTCTCTGGACCGGTGGAAAACGCTCCCATTACCACTATTGGCTAGAAGCCACCTTATCAAAATGATGGCCTTCTCACGTTTGCTCTACCTGATGCAAACGCTTCCAATATTGTTGAAACATGAGGATGTCCGCAGGCTAAACTCTGCCTTCACCCGGTTTCTCTGGGGGGGAAAGCGCCCACGCATAGCCCTTAAAAAACTACAATTATTTCGAGACCAGGGAGGGTTAAACTTCCCTGATATTAGGCGGTACAACCTTGCATGTCTTTTGCGGCATGGAGTCGACTGGTTGAGAGGGGGAGGGCCCTATTCTAATGTACATCTTGAAGGGAAAATGGCGGACCCCTGGCCACTCTCAGCGGTTCTTTATACAAAATTTTCTGCTCTCCCCTCCCATATAAAACGAAGTGTTCTACTTAGGGATACTCTGGTAGCGTGGAAGTCTAGTCTTAAAGATCTCGGTGTACCTTTCTGTATCGGCAAGTATATGCCACTATGGTCCCATCCTGAACTACATCCAGAGACCCAGAGTAAGCTATATCACAAATGGAAAGAAAAGGGCATCCTCTTGGTTAAACATTTACTGCACGATACCGACCATAGATATCTGACCTTTGAAGAACTCCGAAACAGACATGCACTGGGTCCGGGTCATTTTATAGTATATTCTCAGCTCATGGCCTTCCTCAAGCCCAGATTAAGAGTTCTAGATCCCCTATACCAGTCCTCCTTAATAGATGATGTTTTACGGGTAGAGAGTCCTATACACTCATTATCGTACTTATCATGGGCTTTGAGGAGACAGAACTCGGTGCGCGCGGCTTCACGGGTGTTTCGGCACTGGGAGTCGTATTTCAACCAGACAGACCTCTCCAAACCGATCTTAGACGCATGGACCGCCATTCGCAAGGCAATAATAAGTGAAGCATGGCGGGAAACTCATTTTAAAATCATGCATAACGCCGTCTACGGCTTTACTCTCCCTAGAACTCCCGCTAATCCGGAGCGCATAGAGGCCTGTCCGAATTGCAAGGAAGTGAGAACGGATCTAGTGCATGGCTTAGTGACTTGCCCTTTGACGAGGCTCTTTTGGGTCCGGTTAAAAGAGCTTCTACGACACAAACTGAAGGTCAACCTTTCCCTAGAGCCCCTCTCACTCCTGTTTCATGTGCCACAAAATGATGTACACCTTACGTCCTTGACCCATATTTTCTTATTAGTGGCCAAAAGGTGCCTTCTGGCGAACTGGCTGGTTCCTCGTATGCCCACTCAGAGTGATGTGATACTCCAGGTCACTCGTTACATGCAATATGACCAGTTGGAGGTCCTGCGACATAAGGAAAAGTCGACTCAGGGCTTTTTTAAGAAATGGTCGACGTTCATCTGCAATTTTCTTCCCCAAGATGATATCACGAAAATTATGTTACCTTTCAAGGACACACTGTGGTACATGAGGAGGGATGTGGCAGGTACTCTGGGAAAACTGAAAATACCAGCAGCCACACAATAATAGTAGAGGGCTACTTGACCTCAGGGAAGGAGAAGACGTTGCGACGGACGGGGGGACTGTGAGCATGGGGGGGAGGGGGGCAGTTCAGGGGAGGGGGGAGGGTGGGTTTTGTGGGGTAAAGGCTGTTCTATGATTTGTACTGGTTGAACTAGATTACTATAGCTTGCATGGCGCTGACATATCTGGCGCAAACTGAGAATTGGAGTAATTTCATCTGTATCCTATGTTATTTTCTCTTGTTGGGAGTTGCTTCCCTGCATATTGTTTGGCTTTGTGAACTATAAAATAAAAAAATAAATATAAAAAAAAAAAAAAAAAAAAAAGAATGGGAAGAAAAAGTACAACAATCCCGGACGAGGCTGAAGTTGGTTTCTTATTCGGCCAGTTTCTTATTCGGGGCTGAAGTTGGTTTCTTATTCGGCAGTTTCTTATTCAGAGGATTTTTCTTTTTCCTGTTTTAGCTATTATTCTTACAGAAAATGAATAATATTCATACCCTACCGTAAGTGAGGGGCCCTGAGAGGACTGGTGATAAAAATGGCAAAAAAGACCCCACGGTTGGCATAAAAATGGGCATGAAAGTAAAACCACAAAATTATTATTTAAAAATAAAATTGACTTTGGGCCACTGATCTCACACTGATAATACACAGAGAGGGATGCCCCGCATCACACCCAAGAGAGTCCAGCCTGGCCCAAAGTGGTTCTGGGTATAAAAACTGGCATCAAAGTGGGCACATAGGCATTTTTTCCTAATTTGAATAAGTAACAGCTGTTTTCAAAGGGTTAAATGAGTTTGGGCCACTGATCTCACACTGATAATACACAGAGAGGGATGCCCCGCATCACACCCAAGAGAGTCCAGCCTGGCCCAAAGTGGTTCTGGGTATAAAAACTGGCATCAAAGTGGGCACATAGGCATTTTTTCCTAATTTGAATAAGTAACAGCTGTTTTCAAAGGGTTAAATGAGTTTGGGCCACTGATCTCACACTGATAATACACAGAGAGGGATCCCCCGCATCACATCCAACAGAGTCCAGCCTGGCCCAAAGTGGTTCTGGGTATAAAAACTGGCATCAAAGTGGGCACATAGCCATTTTTCATGATTTGAATAAGTAACAGCTATTTTCAAAGGGTTAAATGAGTTTGGGCCACTGATCTCACACTGATAATACACAGAGAGGGATGCCCCGCATCACATCCAAGAGAGTCCAGCCTGGCCCAAAGTGGTTCTGGGTATACAAACTGGCATCAAAGTGGGCAGATTGGCATTTTTCCCAATTTGAATAAGTAACAGCTGTTTTCAAAGGGTTAAATGAGTTTGGGCCACTGATCTCACACTGATAATACACAGAGAGGGATGCCCCGCATCATACCCAAGAGAGTCCAGCCTGGCCCAAAGTGGTTCTGGGTATAAAAACTGGCATCAAAGTGGGCACATAGCCATTTTTCATGATTTGAATAAGTAACAGCTGTTTTCAAAGGGTTAAATGAGTTTGGGCCACTGATCTCACACTGATAATACACAGAGAGGGATGCCCCGCATCACATCCAACAGAGTCCACCCTGGCCCAAAGTGGTTCTGGGTATAAAAACTGGCATCAAAGTGGGCAGATGGGCATTTTTGTCCTATTTTGAATAAGTAACAGGTGTTTTCAAAGGGTTAAATGAGTTTGGGCCACTGATCTCACACTGATAATACACAGAGAGGGATGCCCTGCATCACATCCAAGAGAGTCCAGCCTGGCCCAAAGTGGTTCTGGGTATAAAAACTGGCATCAAAGTGGGCAGATTGACATTTTTCCCAATTTGAATAAGTAACAGGTATTTTCAAAGGGTTAAATGAGTTTGGGCCACTGATCTCACACTGATAATACACAGAGAGGGATGCCCCGCATCACATCCAAGAGAGTCCAGCCTGGCCCAAAGTGGTTCTGGGTATAAAAACTGGCATCAAAGTGGGCACATAGCCATTTTTCATGATTTGAATAAGTAACAGCTGTTTTTAAAGGGTTAAATGAGTTTGGGCCACTGATCTCACACTGATAATACACAGAGAGGGATCCCCCGCATCACACCCAAGAGAGTCCAGCCTGGCCCAAAGTGGTTCTGGGTATAAAAACTGGCATCAAAGTGGGCACATAGGCATTTTTTCCTAATTTGAATAAGTAACAGCTGTTTTCAAAGGGTTAAATGAGTTTGGGCCACTGATCTCACACTGATAATACACAGAGAGGGATGCCCCGCATCATACCCAAGAGAGTCCAGCCTGGCCCAAAGTGGTTCTGGGTATAAAAACTGGCATCAAAGTGGGCACATAGCCATTTTTCATGATTTGAATAAGTAACAGCTATTTTCAAAGGGTTAAATGAGTTTGGGCCACTGATCTCACATTGATATTACACAGAGAGGGATGCCCCGCATCACATCCAAGAGAGTCCAGCCTGGCCCAAAGTGGTTCTGGGTATACAAACTGGCATCAAAGTGGGCAGATTGGCATTTTTCCCAATTTGAATAAGTAACAGCTGTTTTCAAAGGGTTAAATGAGTTTGGGCCACTGATCTCACACTGATAATACACAGAGAGGGATGCCCCGCATCATACCCAAGAGAGTCCAGCCTGGCCCAAAGTGGTTCTGGGTATAAAAACTGGCATCAAAGTGGGCACATAGCCATTTTTCATGATTTGAATAAGTAACAGCTGTTTTCAAAGGGTTAAATGAGTTTGGGCCACTGATCTCACACTGATAATACACAGAGAGGGATGCCCCGCATCACATCCAACAGAGTCCACCCTGGCCCAAAGTGGTTCTGGGTATAAAAACTGGCATCAAAGTGGGCAGATGGGCATTTTTGTCCTATTTTGAATAAGTAACAGGTGTTTTCAAAGGGTTAAATGAGTTTGGGCCACTGATCTCACACTGATAATACACAGAGAGGGATGCCCCGCATCATACCCAAGAGAGTCCAGCCTGGCCCAAAGTGGTTCTGGGTATAAAAACTGGCATCAAAGTGGGCACATAGCCATTTTTCATGATTTGAATAAGTAACAGCTATTTTCAAAGGGTTAAATGAGTTTGGGCCACTGATCTCACATTGATATTACACAGATAGGCATGCCCCGCATCACTTCCAAGAGAGTCCAGCCTGGCCCAAAGTGGTTCTGGGTATAAAAACTGGCATCAAAGTGGTCAGATTGGCATTTTTCCCAATTTGAATAAGTAACAGCTGTATTCAAAGGGTTAAATGAGTTTGGGCCACTGATCTCACACTACATACACACAGATAGGCATGCCCCCCATCACATTCAAGAGATTCCAGCCTGGCCCAAAGTGGTTCTGGGTATACAAACTGGCATCAAAGTGGGCACATAGCCATTTTTCATGATTTGAATAAGTAACAGCTATTTTCAAAGGGTTAAATGAGTTTGGGCCACTGATCTCACACTACATACACACAGATAGGCATACCCCGCATCACATCCAAGAGACTCCAGTCTGGCCCAAAGTGGTTCTGGGTATAAAAACTGGCATCAAAGTGGGCAGATTGGCATTTTTTCCTAATTTGAATAAGTAACAGGTATTTTCAAAGGGTTAAATGAGTTTGGGCCACTGATCTCACACTGATAATACACAGATAGGCATGCCCCGCATCACATTCAAGAGATCCAGCGTGGACCAAAGTGGTTCTGGGTATAAAAACTGGCATCAAAGTGGGCACATAGCCATTTTTCATGATTTGAATAAGTAACAGCTGTTTTCAAAGGGTTAAATGAGTTTGGGCCACTGATCTCACACTGATAATACACAGAGAGGGATCCCCCGCATCACATCCAACAGAGTCCAGCCTGGCCCAAAGTGGTTCTGGGTATAAAAACTGGCATCAAAGTGGGCACATAGCCATTTTTCATGATTTGAATAAGTAACAGCTATTTTCAAAGGGTTAAATGAGTTTGGGCCACTGATCTCACACTACGTACACACAGATAGGAATGCCCCGCATCACATCCAGGAGACTCCAGCCTGGCCCAAAGTGGTTATGGGTATAAAAACTGGCATCAAAGTGGGCAGATGGGCATTTTTGTCCTATTTTGAATAAGTAACAGGTGTTTTCAAAGGGTTAAAGGAGTTTGGGCCACTGATCTCACACTACGTACACACAGAGAGGGATGCCCCGCATCACATCCAAGAGAGTCCAGCCTGGCCCAAAGTGGTTCTGGGTATAAAAACAGGCATCAAAGTGGGCAGATTGGCATTTTTCCCAATTTGAATAAGTAATAGGTATTTTCAAAGGGTTAAATGAGTTTGGGCCACTGATCTTACACTGATAATACACAGAGAGGGATGCCCCGCATCACAACCAAGAGAGTCCAGCCTGGCCCAAAGTGGTTCTGGGTATAAAAACTGGCATCAAAGTGGGCACATAGCCATTTTTCATGATTTGAATAAGTAACAGCTATTTTCAAAGGGTTAAATGAGTTTGGGCCACTGATCTCACACTACGTACACACAGATAGGCATGCCCCGCATCACATCCAAGAGAGTCCAGCCTGGCCCAAAGTGGTTCTGGGTATAAAAACTGGCATCAAAGTGGGCACATAGCCATTTTTCATGATTTGAATAAGTAACAGCTGTTTTCAAAGGGTTAAATGAGTTTGGGCCACTGATCTCACACTGATAATACACAGAGAGGGATCCCCCGCATCACATCCAAGAGAGTCCAGCCTGGCCCAAAGTGGTTCTGGGTATAAAAACTGGCATCAAAGTGGGCACATAGCCATTTTTCATGATTTGAATAAGTAACAGCTGTTTTCAAAGGGTTAAATGAGTTTGGGCCACTGATCTCACACTGATAATACACAGAGAGGGATCCCCCGCATCAAATCCAACAGAGTCCAGCCTGGCCCAAAGTGGTTCTGGGTATAAAAACTGGCATCAAAGTGGGCACATAGCCATTTTTCATGATTTGAATAAGTAACAGCTATTTTCAAAGGGTTAAATGAGTTTGGGCCACTGATCTCACACTACGTACACACAGATAGGCATGCCCCGCATCACATCCAGGAGACTCCAGCCTGGCCCAAAGTGGTTCTGGGTATAAAAACTGGCATCAAAGTGGGCAGATTGGCATTTTTCCCAATTTGAATAAGTAACAGGTATTTTCAAAGGGTTAAATGAGTTTGGGCCACTGATCTCACACTACATACACACAGAGAGGGATGCCCCGCATCACATCCAAGAGAGTCCAGCCTGGCCCAAAGTGGTTCTGGGTATACAAACTGGCATCAAAGTGGGCAGATTGGCATTTTTCCCAATTTGAATAAGTAACAGGTATTTTCAAAGGGTTAAATGAGTTTGGGCCACTGATCTCACACTACATACACACAGAGAGGGATGCCCCGCATCACATCCAAGAGAGTCCAGCCTGGCCCAAAGTGGTTCTGGGTATACAAACTGGCATCAAAGTGGGCAGATTGGCATTTTTCCCAATTTGAATAAGTAACAGGTATTTTCAAAGGGTTAAATGAGTTTGGGCCACTGATCTCACTCTGATAATACACAGAGAAGGATGCCCCGCATCACATCCAACAGAGTCCAGCCTGGCCCAAAGTGGTTCTGGGTATAAAAACTGGCATCAAAGTGGGCACATAGCCATTTTTCATGATTTGAATAAGTAACAGCTATTTTCAAAGGGTTAAATGAGTTTGGGCCACTGATCTCATACTGATAATACACAGAGAGGGATCCCCCGCATCACATCCAACAGAGTCCAGCCTGGCCCAAAGTGGTTCTGGGTATTTTGTGAATAAATGTTTAGCGCCGCACTACCCCTTTAAGCAAACAGGGCTAAAGTACTCAGGAGGCATTTGTCAGCATAACAGGATCCCAGAATTAGCTGTCCCATCTCGTCTTATTAAACATTTCTCGGCTAACCCTGAATACATTTCTATAATAACAATACCTGCAGCAATGTTTTCTGCTGACAGGTCTGCTTTAGGCTATGTTAGGCCTCATTCACACATCCATAGTTCAGCCAGTGAATACGGACCTGTAATGGTGGACCGCACTATGAATGTGCAGTAACAGTGCTACGCAGTTTACGGAGCACTATGTAGAAGACAATGATTCGTGCCGCAAATCCAAGTCCGCACTATAATCTATCCTTTATTTTTTTGTAGCGTGGGACGTGGACCTGAACACTTGTACAGATGTGTGAACAGGGCCATTGAAATATATTTGTCCTATGTGTTGCCTGCAATGTCAGGGTCCCCTTGTAGCCATATAGGACCCCTTTGTAGCCAGTAAGACCGCCCTTGTAGCCAGCAGAACCTGATTACGGGAGCATTGATGTCCCTGTACCCAGTGGGATTAGCAGATACATGCTGCAATACTAATGATCGCACTGCGCACGTGTAGGAAGGCCATTCTGGGTACGAGAGATGGCTTTGCCCCCAAGTGCTGACGTCACCATACCCAAGAAGATGAAAGGAAGTAGGACATCACTGTAAGAAAGGTTGCATCATGTGACTGGACCAGCAATCTCCGAGTAAAGCCAACAAGGAATATATAAGTTCTTTAGTTAAGGGTTAATTTTAGTTCTTTTTTTTTCAATTTTTCCAGGAATACCCCTTTAGGCTATGTTTAAACAAAGTAAAAATAAGGGCAAATAATGACCATTATTAAAGGGGAACTGTCAGCCAGTTAGATTAATCTAAACTGCTGATAGCTCCTTATTGCACCAAAAACACCATGGATAAAGGTGTGTTTTACCTTAATCCTCATTACCGTTTCAGTAAAGTTTGGCATTTGCTCCAAAGTCTGGTAAGGACCCACAGGGCATCGCTCTCTGTGTATTATCAGTGTGATGCGGGGGATCCCTCTCTGTGTATTATCAGTGTGATGCGGGGGATCCCTCTCTGTGTATTATCAGTGTGATGCGGGGGATCCCTCTCTGTGTATTATCAGTGTGATGCGGGGGATCCCTCTCTGTGTATTATCAGTGTGATGCGGGGTCCCCCCTCTCTGTGTATTATCAGTGTGATGTGGGGCATCCCTCTCTGTGTATTATCAGTATGAGATCAGTGGCCCAAACTCATTTAACCCTTTGAAAACAGCTGTTACTTATTCAAATTGGGAAAAATGCCAATCTGCCCACTTTGATGCCAGTTTTTATACCCAGAACCACTTTGGGCCAGGCTGGACTCTCTTGGATGTGATGCGGGGCATCCCTCTTTGTGTATTATCAGTGTGGGATCAGTGGCCCAAACTCATTTAACCCTTTGAAAATACCTGTTACTTATTCAAATCATGAAAAATGCCTATGTGCCCACTTTGATGCCAGTTTTTATACCCAGAACCACTTTGGGCCAGGCTGGACTCTCTTGGATGTGATGCGGGACATGCCTATCTGTGTGTATGTAGTGTGAGATCAGTGGCCCAAACTCATTTAACCCTTTGAAAACAGCTGTTACTTATTCAAATTAGGAAAAAATGCCAATCTGCCCACTTTGATGCCAGTTTTTATACCCAGAACCACTTTGGGCCAGGCTGGACTCTCTTGGATGTGATGCGGGGGATCCCTCTCTGTGTATTATCAGTGTAAGATCAGTGGCCCAAACTCATTTAACCCTTTGAAAATAGCTGTTACTTATTCAAATTGGGAAAAATGCCAATCTGCCCACTTTGATGCCAGTTTTTATACCCAGAACCACTTTGGGCCAGGCTGGACTCTGTTGGATGTGATGCGGGGCATGCCTATCTGTGTGTACGTAGTGTGAGATCAGTGGCCCAAACTCATTTAACCCTTTGAAAATAGCTGTTACTTATTCAAATCATGAAAAATGGCTATGTGCCCACTTTGATGCCAGTTTTTATACCAAGAACCACTTTGGGCCAGGCTGGACTCTCTTGGATGTGATGCGGGGCATCCCTCTCTGTATATTATCAATGTGAGATCAGTGGCCCAAACTCATTTAACCCTTTGAAAATAGCTGTTACTTATTCAAATCATGAAAAATGGCTATGTGCCCACTTTGATGCCAGTTTTTATACCAAGAACCACTTTGGGCCAGGCTGGACTCTCTTAAGTATGATGCGGGGCATCCCTCTCTGTGTACTATCAGTGTGAGATCAGTGGCCCAAACTCATTTAACCCTTTGAAAATACCTGTTACTTATTCAAATTGGGAAAAATGGTTCTGTGCCCACTTTGATGCCAGTTTTTATACCCAGAACCACTTTGGGCCAGGCTGGACTCTCTTGGGTATGCTGCAGGGCATCCCTCTCTGTGTATTATCAGTGTGAGATCAGTGGCCCAAACTCATTTAACCCTTTGAAAATAGCTGTTACTTATTCAAATCATGAAAAATGGCTATGTGCCCACTTTGATGCCAGTTTTTATACCCAGAACCACTTTGGGCCAGGCTGGACTCTCTTGGGTATGATGCGGGGCATCCCTCTCTGTGTAATATCAATGTGAGATCCGTGGCCCAAACCCATTTAACCCTTTGAAAACAGCTGTTTCTTATTCAAATTAGGAAAAAATGCCAATCTGCCCACTTTGATGCCATATTCTATACCCAGAACCACTTTGGGCCAGGCTGGACTCTCTTGGGTATGATGCGGGGGATATTTCTCTGTGTATTATCAGTGTGAGATCAGTGGCCCAAACTCATTTAACCCTTTGAAAACAGCTGTTACTTATTCAAATTGGGAAAAATGCCAATCTGCCCACTTTGATGCCAGTTTTTATACCCAGAACCACTTTGGGCCAGGCTGGACTCTCTTGGATGTGATGTGGGGCATCCCTCTCTGTGTATTATCAGTGTGAGATCAGTGGCCCAAACTCATTTAACCCTTTGAAAATACCTGTTACTTATTCAAATCATGAAAAATGGCTATGTGCCCACTTTGATGCCAGTTTTTATACCCAGAACCACTTTGGGCCAGGCTGGACTCTCTTGGATCTGATGCGGGGGATCCCTCGCTGTGTATTATCAGTGTGAGATCAGTGGCCCAAACTCATTTAACCCTTTGAAAATACCTGTTACTTATTCAAATTGGGAAAAATGCCAATCTGCCCACTTTGATGCCAGTTTTTATACCCAGAACCACTTTGGGCCAGGCTGGACTCTCTTGGATGTGATGCGGGGCATCCCTCTCTGTGTATTATCAGTGTGAGATCAGTGGCCCAAACTCATTTAACCCTTTGAAAATACCTGTTACTTATTCAAATTGGGAAAAATGGCTCTGTGCCCACTTTGATGCCAGTTTTTATACCCAGAACCACTTTGGGCCAGGCTGGACTCTCTTGGATCTGATGCGGGGCATGCCTATCTGTGTGTATGTAGTGTGAGATCAGTGGCCCAAACTCATTTAACCCTTTGAAAATAGCTGTTACTTATTCAAATCATGAAAAATGGCTATGTGCCCACTTTGATGCCAGTTTTTATACCCAGAACCACTTTGGGCCAGGCTGGACTCTCTTGGTTGTGATGCGGGGCATCCCTCTCTGTGTATTATCAGTGTGAGATCAGTGGCCCAAACTCATTTAACCCTTTGAAAACAGCTGTTACTTATTCAAATTAGGAAAAAATGCCAATCTGCCCACTTTGATGCCAGTTTTTATACCCAGAACCACTTTGGGCCAGGCTGGACTCTCTTGGATGTGATGCGGGGCATCCCTCTCTGTGTAATATCAATGTGAGATCCGTGGCCCAAACTCATTTAACCCTTTGAAAACAGCTGTTACTTATTCAAATTAGGAAAAAATGCCAATCTGCCCACTTTGATGCCAGTTTTTATACCCAGAACCACTTTGGGCCAGGCTGGACTCTCTTGGATCTGATGCGGGGGATCCCTCTCTGTGTAATATCAATGTGAGATCCGTGGCCCAAACTCATTTAACCCTTTGAAAATAGCTGTTACTTATTCAAATTGGGAAAAATGCCAATCTGCCCACTTTGATGCCAGTTTTTATACCCAGAACCACTTTGGGCCAGGCTGGACTCTCTTGGATGTGATGCGGGGCATCCCTCTCTGTGTGTACGTAGTGTGAGATCAGTGGCCCAAACTCATTTAACCCTTTGAAAATAGCTGTTACTTATTCAAATCATGAAAAATGGCTATGTGCCCACTTTGATGCCAGTTTTTATACCCAGAACCACTTTGGGCCAGGCTGGACTCTCTTGGGTGTGATGCGGGGCATCCCTCTCTGTGTATTATCAGTGTGAGATCAGTGGCCCAAACTCATTTTTATTTTTAAATAATAATTTTGTGGTTTTACTTTCATGCCCATTTTTATGCCAACCGTGGGGTCTTTTTTGCCATTTTTATCACCAGTCCTCTCAGGGCCCCTCACTTACGGTAGGGTATGAATATTATACATTTTCTGTAAGCATAATAGCTAAAACAGGAAAAAGAAAAATCCTCTGAATAAGAAACTGCCGAATAAGAAACCAACTTCAGCCCCGAATAAGAAACTGGCCGAATAAGAAACCAACTTCAGCCTCGTCAATCCCGGCACAGCGATAGGAAGAAACAAGTTATGAATGTGTAAGATGTTTGAGCTCCTGTGATGCAACTGTAACTCTGGGAGCGCTTAAAGGGATTATCCAATGTGATCCCCCCATACTGCCCCCCTCCCCCTTAGCACAGCTGGATGCCCCCTCTCCCCTGAACACTGTAAATCTCCTACCTGTCTGGCAGCCAGTGGGCAGATCCCAGGAGGCAGCAGCAGAGCACACTAGCAGGAGGAGGGGGAGGGGCAGGAAGGATTTCCACATGTAACTTGTGTCTGGCCCCTCCTCCTCTCCAGTGATTGGTGCTCAGGAGGCAAGGGGCGGGACAGTTCAGCAGCTGCTGATAAACAAGTCAGGAAGCCGCCTGCAGAGCTGTACAGGAGCTGTGTGCTTCCAGGACCTGCCATGATGTCATAGTCATGTGATCAGTCACATGGAGGAGGAGTCACATGATCAGGGGCTGCTGCTCAGTGTATGTAGGACTCTGCTGTGCTGGATGAGCTGAAGTGATGTGTATGCAGCAGAGCTGTGTGTGTGTGTGTGATGTGTGTAGAGCAGAGCTGTCTGTGTGTATGTGTGTTGAGCAGACCTGTGAACAGATGTAGCCTGTGTTAACTTGATCACAATGATGCATGTAACATAGCACAATTGTTGTATCAGGGAATTTGTCAACAGAGGAGGCAGAAGCCGCAATCTCTGTAAGCCAAGTTCTTTTATATTGTATTTGTGAGTGAGTTTTGCAGCGTGCGAGTCTTTGATCTAAAGTGTGTTTTTGTCTCAAGTGTGGGACTTTATTATTCAGGCACTTTAGATTCGGGGAGAACAAACTGGTTGTTTTGTTTGTTTTTATATATACTTTATATCCCAATAAAAATGAACTTCATGTTTGACAATGCGGCCCAATGTACATCTTATGCAATCCTTGATCAACCGATGGAGGGTGCAAACCATTGTGGGAGATGTATGGGGGGGGGGGGGGGGGGGGGAGCGTTCATACCATTGTGGGAGATGTATGGGGGGGTGCATACCATTGTGGGAGATGTATGGGGGGGGGGTGCATACCATTGTGGGAGATGTATGGGGGGGGGTGCATACCATTGTGGGAGATGTATGGGGGGGGGGGGTGCATACCATTGTGGGAGATGTATGGGGGGGGGTGCATACCATTGTGGGAGATGTATGGGGGGGGGTGCATACCATTGTGGGAGATGTATGGGGGGGGTGAGGGTGCGTACCATTGTGGGAGATGTATGGGGGGGTGCATACCATTGTGGGAGATGTATGGGGGGGGGTGCATACCATTGTGGGAGATGTATGGGGGGGTGCATACCATTGTGGGAGATGTATGGGGGGGGGTGCATACCATTGTGGGAGATGTATGGGGGGTGCATACCATTGTGGGAGATGTATGGGGGGGTGAGGGTGCGTACCATTGTGGGAGATGTATGGGGGAGGGTGCGTACCATTGTGGGAGATATATGGGGGGGGTGAGGGTGCGTAGCATTGTGGGAGATGTAGGGGGGGGGGTGAGGGTGCATACCATTGTGGGAGATGTAGGGGGGGGGGTGGTGAGGGTGCGTAGCATTGTGGGAGATGTAGGGGGGGGGTGAGGGTGCGTACCATTGTGGGAGATGTATGGGGGGGTGCATACCATTGTGGGAGATGTATGGGGGGGGTGCATACCATTGTGGGAGATGTATGGGGGGGGGGGGGGTGCATACCATTGTGGGAGATGTATGGGGGGTGCATACCATTGTGGGAGATGTAGGGGGGGGGGGTGAGGGTGCGTACCATTGTGGGAGATGTATGGGGGACGGTGCGTACCATTGTGGGAGATATATGGGGGGGTGAGGGTGCGTAGCATTGTGGGAGATGTAGGGGGGGGGTGGTGAGGGTGCATACCATTGTGGGAGATGTATGGAGGGGGTGAGGGTGCATACCATTGTGGGAGATGTATGGGGGGTGCATACTATTGTGGGAGATGTATGGGGGGGTGAGGGTGCATACCATTGTGGGAGATGTATGGGGGGGGGTGAGGGTGCATACCATTGTGGGAGATGTAGGGGGGGGGGGGTGAGGGTGCATACCATTGTGGGAGATGTATGGGGGGGGGTGAGGGTGCATACCATTGTGGGAGATGTATGGGGGGGGGTGAGGGTGCATACCATTGTGGGAGATGTATGGGGGGGGGGTGAGGGTGCATACCATTGTGGGAGATGTATGGGGGGGGTGAGGGTGCATACCATTGTGGGAGATGTATGGGGGGGTGAGGGTGCGTACCATTGTGGGAGATGTATGGTGGGGGGTGAGGGTGCGTACCATTGTGGGAGATGTATGGGGGGTGCATACTATTGTGGGAGATGTATGGGGGGGGTGCATACCATTGTGGGAGATGTATGGGGGGGTGAGGGTGCATACCATTGTGGGAGATGTATGGGGGGTGCATACTATTGTGGGAGATGTATGGGGGGGTGCATACCATTGTGGGAGATGTATGGGGGGGTGAGGGTGCATACCATTGTGGGAGATGTATGGGGGGGTGAGGGTGCATACCATTGTGGGAGATGTATGGGGGGGTGAGGGTGCGTACCATTGTGGGAGATGTATGGTGGGGGGTGAGGGTGCGTACCATTGTGGGAGATGTATGGGGGGGGTGCATACCATTGTGGGAGATGTATGATGGGGTGAGGGTGTACACCATTGTGGGACATGTATGGGGGGGGGGGGTGAGGGTGCATACTATTGTGGGACATGTATGGGGGGGGGGGTGAGGGTGCATACCATTATAGGAGATGTGTCCATGTTGCTGGTTTGGAAGCCCAGATCCTGGATGTAAATGAGCAGCTGCAAAGATTGAGATGCATTGGCAAACTGGAAAGGGGTCTGCTGCTCACTGAGCAAGCGCTCCAAGGGGTAGATGGGGGAGAGGGTGATAGCATGGAGGTACAGGAGGAAGAGGCAGCTAGTTGGGTGACAGAAAACGGGGTAGAGGGAAGAGTGTGAGGGAGGCCAGTCCTGATCTGGCACACCCCAACAAGTTTGCCAAATTGGCGGATGAGGGGGATGTTGATTCAGGGGTGGCATTGCTGCAGCAGGACACGGCCTCTGAAAGCCGGGGGGGGGGGGGGTCTGCTCCAGTAAGGTGGGAAATAGGAGTGCAGGGCAGGCCAGGCAGGTACTGGTAGTGGGGGACTCAATTATTAGGGGGACAGACAGGGCAATCTGTCACAAAGACCGGGATCATCTAACAGTGTGTTGCCTTCCTGGCGCTCGAGTTCGTCAAATCGCTGATCGGGTTGACAGATTACGGGAGGGGCTGGTGATGACCCATTGCACATTGGCACCAATGATAAAGTTAGAGGTAAGTTGGAGGCGGGCCGGCCAACCCTTAGTGGGAGGAAACCCCACCCCTCTATGATAGGGTTCCATTGATTCTAATGGAGTCACGTCATAGAGGGGCTGGAGTTTCTTCCCAATAAGGATGGGTCGGCCACCTCCAGTGCTTCAGCCTGGGTCTGGTGGTACAGTTACTATAAGACTAGGGCCTCCAAAGTGATATTTTCTGAAATACTACCTGTACCACGAGTCACACCTGAGAGACAGCAGGAGATTAGGGAGGTAAAAAAGTGTCTCAAGAGCTGGTGTAGGATAGAGGGGTTTGGGGATGATATGGAGGACTTCCTGGGAGTGTTCGAGAGAACGGCTGAGTGTGAGGGTCTCCAGCCAGACCAGTGGGCTGAAGTGGTTGCCCCCCCCATTCCTCAGAGGAGATGCACTAAAGGCATACTTTGACCTCACTCGGGAGGACGCCCACATTCCAGCGTTTGATGGACATTGTTCTTCGTCCACATCATCAGTATGCCTCGGCGTACCTTGGCGATATTGTCATTTTCAGTGCTGACTGGTAGAGTCATCTAGCGAAAGTACAGGCCGTACTAGACTCACTCCTTAGGGCGGGACTAACAGCTAACCCAAATAAATGTGCCATAGGGTTAGAGGAGGCCCGATACCAGCATGTACTGACTGCCTGTGACAACACTTCAACTCCCAGCATGCACTGTCAGCTAGCCTGTGACAACACTACAACTTCCAGCATTTACTGACTACCTGTGACAACACTACAAATCCCAGCATGTACTGACAACCTGTGACAATACTACAAATCCCAGCATGTACTGACAACCTGTGACAACACTACAAATCCTAGCATGCACTGTCAGTATATGCTGGGAGTTGTAGTGTAGTCGCAGGTTAGCGGTCAGTACATGCTGGGAGTTGTAGTGTAGTCGCAGGTTAGCTGTCAGTACATGCTGGGAGTTGTAGTGTAGTCGCAGGTTAGCTGACAGTGCATTCTGGGAGTTGTAGTGTTGTCACAGGCTGACAGCTAACGTGCGACAACACTACAAATCCCAGCATGCACTGACAGTCTATGACAACACTACAACTACCAGCATGCACTGACAGCCTATGACTACACTACAACTACCAGCATGCACTGACAGCCTATGACTACACTACAACTCCCAGCATGTACTGACAGCCTGTGACAACAGTACAACTCCCAGCATGTACTGACTACCTGTGACAACACTACAACTCCAAGCATTTACTGACAACCTGTGACAACACTACAAATCCTAGCATGCACTGTCAGTACATGCTGGGAGTTGTAGTGTTGTCACAGGTTGTCAGTACATGCTGGGAGTTGTAGTGTTGCCACAGGCTAGCTGTCAGTACATGCTGGGAGTTGTAGTCAGGGCCGGCCTTTGGGGTGTGCGAGCTGTGCGGTTGCACAGGGCGCTTCACTCCCGGCCAGCTAGGGGGCGCTTCGGCAGACAGAGAGCTGCACTGCACATCTAACTCGGATATAGAAGTTAGATGTGCTGCCTGTTTGCCGGGGCGCCCCCTAGCTGCCCTCCTCCCCTGGTTCGGTCTGGGCGCTCCTGCAGACACACAGCACATCTAACTGCTGTTACTAAGTTAGGTGTGCAGTGCAGCTGTCTGCCGGAGCGCCCCTGCCTGGTGGTGGATACTGTGACCGGCGTCTCTCTGATAACAGGGTCTATCTCATCTGAGAGGAGAGAAGAGGGAGAGGACCCTGGGGCTTCCACCAGATTGAACAGGGAAGAAGCTGTGTACAACCCTCTGGATTTCCTGGCCTCCTATTACAGGTGCATGAATGAATGGAGAACATGCAGCTTTCTAGTATATGCTGAACATTCTCCATTCATCTCCTGCTTTCCTCCGAAGCTTCCTGCTTCCTCCACTGTCGGGTCAGTGAGGAGGGGGAGGGACTAACAGTACGGCAGCCTGATGGGGCCAAACAGCAGCTCTGTACCCTGAAGCTTCATGCTGCCTGCTCTGTGCTGTGCCTTCCCTGTCTTCTCCTCTCTGTGGCCCCCTCATCTCCTCTCAGTGGCCCCCTCCTCCCCATAGTGCTGCCTGTGCTGCCCCCCCCCCCCCCCTCCTCCAGCTGCATTCCTGTCCCTGCTCCTGACCCCTCCATAGCAGCCTCATATTGGATGGAGAAGATCTGACAGGTGAAGGAATTGCATGACAGATCCAGCCCAGAGGTCAGTGTATTTTATGATTGTGTGTAAATGTGTGTGATTCTGTATGTAAGTGGTGTGTAAGTATGTATGTGTGTGTGTGTGTGTGTGTGTGTGTGCCTATTGTATGTGTGAGAAGTAGGAAGATATGTTTGGGGTTGGGGTAGAGTCACTTGTGGTTTCTCTGCTGCAAATTTTGCACATAAAATATCTGTGTGCTAAGTCTGCCCCATATACAGGAGCAGCAGAGGGGATGAGAAATCCCATCTATACACTCAAAGGCTAGGTTCAAACAACGTATATTTTCGTAAAACCAGGGCCGTTGTATAACGGCCGTGATTTATACAAAGATATAAGTTACCTTGCTGTGTATGGGATCCCAGCCGGACTGTATATACATAGTATATTTTCCGCCCTGGATCCCTAGCGGCACCGTAAACAACTGACATGTCAGTTTTCTGCAGTCGCTATTCATTGAATAGCAGTCACAGAAAGCCACAGAAAGCCATGTCAGTGGCCACTATGGAGCGAGCGGCTACTGCTGCTCGCTTCAAAGTGTGTTGTGGGGAGTTCTAATGCGGGCGCGTACGCATGCGCTCGCATCAGAACCCTGTGGCCCTAAAGATCATCTGGCCGGTACTGCTGTAGTCAGTCATGGAACGGCCGGTCTCTTGCAAATTGTACACATAGCCAAACACAACATGTCAGTTTTCATCCGGGAAATACAGTGGATTTATTGCGGATTTTCCCATTTAATTGCTAAGGTTGTCAAAATATGCAATAAATCCTCTGTGCTGCACATTTTCCTGTAGAAACACTGCAGATCCACACTGCTAACAGATAACGGCGCAGAGAAAGGTAACAGACATAGCTTCTTCCTCTGTGCTCCGTGTCCAGTAGGGGGCTAGATGAATCTAACATATAATTAACTTGCTGAATATTTTGTTACACTGCCTGGTCGGCACTGGCGCAGGGATCCTGTTGGCACTGTCCATTTTTCAAAACACCTCTTAGTTCGCCCGTTTCTTCTTGTCCATCGACCCGATCTATGCACTAGAAGCAGATCCGGCACCCCCAGTGTAACACTATCCCCTCCCCTGAGCGATGCGCCTCCATCAGGATGAAGTCTGCCCGTGTCCCCAAGGGGAGGGGATATTGTTACACTGGGGGCGGAGGGTCCACTTCTAGTGCATAGAGCGGCCTGCTGCACATGAAGAATCAGTGCAGGAACTGGGCAGTGTTTAAAAAAAAAAAAAATGGACGCCATCACCGGATCTTCGCACCAACACTGACCAGGTTCCTTAAGGGGTTAGAACACATTTGGACACACATGGGGATTAGATTACTACCCACACCATGCATTAAAATGTAGTAGATGGTGGGGGTTGTAATTGAATTGTCATGTGGGCCCAAATGTGTGAACAGGCCAACTGCCCTGCTCTGGTGGTCCAGTATATAGACCACCAGTACATAACCTGTGACTAGTATACTGGTGGTCCCAGGACCTGACTAACAGACCTGGAGGTTGCTTTGTGCATAATGCACCTATAGTAAAGTTGACTTCAAGTTGTGCATTGTGCAATGTAATTTACTTTTGAGTTAAGCGACAGAATATGTTTTTGATCGCTGAGTTTCTCTGCCGTGCATAACTAAGCAAAGGAGACACAGCTCTTCGCTCCATCAACATTGCACTGGTCTCCAACGCTTTGTAATTCTATGGCTCTGGGTCTCATGCTGGATTTGGGCGATATGGAGGCAGTGGAAGGCTCTTCCCCTAATGCATACGTGTGCTGGGGTGAATGAACGGCTGCTCAGAATTCCGGTGCCAAATTCTAAAATAAGGTTTATTAGTAAAGTAAATATTGTGCACAGTGCATCATATGGCATATATATATATATATATATATATATATATATATATATATATATATATATATATTATATGATTGTGTGTGGCATATGACATGTACCCTGTGTGCTGGCCGAATATCAATGCATTACTCTATACATACACATAATATATATCTATACATAATATTTGTCCAGCATATGGGCCATTGTATATCATGGGATGCCCACAGCTGTGTGTTTTAAGCCTTACGGTACTCTCACATATACCATATCTGCTACAGATTTTACAGAGCCTTTAGGTGCTTTCTGTGATCTTTACTGCTTTAGAAATATTACAAGACTGATAGCTGATATATTATATGACTACAACCCCCAGCATACCCTGATAGCTGAAATAGAATAGGGCAATTTTAACAATTATTTAAAAACCGTAAACTTTTATTTTATTATTTTAAAACTAAAGGTCGTTGTAGTTGTGTGTATGGGGGTAGTTGTTTGTGTGGCTGGGGGCTGAGGGGGTAGTTGTTTGTATTGCTGGGGGTCAGTTGCGCGTCTGGAGGGGTGGGAGGCTGAAGCAGCTTTATGTTACCTTGGGGGGGGGGGGGCGCCGAAAAAAGGTTTCGCACAGGGCGCCATTTAACCTAAGGCCGGCCCTGGTTGTAGTGTTGTCACAGGCTAGCTGTCAGTGCATGCTGGGAGTTGTAGTGTTGTCACAGGCTAGCTGACAGTGCATGCTGGGAGTTGTAGTGTTGCACCAGCTGGATACACACAGAATGGGAGAACCCTCTCTGACACCACATGACAGTCCTCCAGCTCCCAGCATGTCTACTAACTCAGCTCTGCTACACCGGCCCAGCACATGTTCCTTTCAGGTGTTTCTAACTTCTGACCTCTTCAGTGTATGGGAGGAGACATCACCAGTGCGGGTGACATTGGGAGAGCATGATCCTACCATGTGCGATGGCACGGGACACACTGCCCGCTGGACTCACAGGACATGCTCACCTGGCTGCCATGTTTGAATTAGGCAGCACCAACAGCTGCAGCATCCCTGTCAGCGAACAAGCGCGCTGTCATGAACTCTTCCTCACATGACACTGAGGAGCCTTCCCATGAATTACTCTGAGGGATGAGGTGATGGGGGCGCACAGCGGCTCTGGACTCCTGGGGGCGGGCAGGCGAACGGCCCAGCAGCGGGTGCCCTGACCTGCAGGAAGAGAAGCTTGCCCAGAGTGCTACAGCTCCCTCTGCAGGTCAGAGCGCACTTTTCACATACACACACTCACTCTCACACATGCATTCATATATATATATATATATATATATATATATATATATATACACACACACACACATTCATTCCTTCTCACACATACATACACACAATCATTCACTCTCACACATACATACTCTCACACATACATACATACTCTCACACATACAATTATTCACTCTCACACATACATACTCTCACACATACATACATACTCTCACACATACATACATACATACTGTACATACTCTCACACATACAATCATTCACTCTCACACATACATACTCTCACACATACATACATACTCTCACACATACATACATACTCTCACACATACATACATACATACTCTCACACATACATTCACTCACACATACATACATGCATACACTCACACATACATACATGCATACACTTACACATACATACAGACATACATACATTCACTCACATACATACATACACTCACCGGCCACTTTATTAGGTACACCTGTCCAACTGCACGTTACCACTTAATTTCTAATCAGCCAATCACATGGCGGCAACTCAGTGCATTTAGGCATGTAGACATGGTCAAGACAATCTCCTGCAGTTCAAACCGAGCATCAGTATGGGGAAGAAAGGTGATTTGAGTGCCTTTGAACGTGGCATGGTTGTTGGTGCCAGAAGGGCTGGTCTGAGTATTTCAGAAACTGCTGATCTACTGGGATTTTCACGCACAACCATCTCTAGGGTTTACAGAGAATGGTCCGAAAAAGAAAAAACATCCAGTGAGCGGCAGTTCTGTGGGCGGAAATGACTTGTTGATGCCAGAGGTCAGAGGAGAATGGGCAGACTGGTTCGATCTGATAGAAAGGCAACAGTGACTCAAATAGCCAACCGTTACAACCAAGGTAGGCAGAAGAGCATCTCTGAACGCACAGTACCTCCAACTTTGAGGCGGATGGGCTACAGCAGCAGAAGACCACCCGTTACTAGCATGGTGTACCTAATAAAGTGGCCAGTGAGTGTACACTCACACATACATACATGCATACATTCACTCACACATACATACATACATACATACATTCACTCTCACATACATACATACATTCACTCACACATACATACATGCATACATTCACACATACATACATACATACTGATAAGTCTAAATTTAGATGTTGATCTGACTCTATGGAGCCAGGTCCTCCCAGGATAAAGAATGGTTTTTTAAATATATCTAGAGTTGTAACCTGCAGTATTACCAACTCGTCACTTATAAATCACGGACACAGATAAGACATTGTATCATGATTATAAATGTGGATAATGGGCCAAGTTTTATTATGGTAATCAGATTTTATAGACAGAATATGGGGCGGTACTATACATGCGTAGTATATTCATAAGAAATGTAAACATCTAATACAGGCAGGGTTCCAAGTCACAAGACACATACATGTCACACTCTGATAGGCCAGTCCATAAATGGTAGCAGTTTCCTGTACGGCGCAGTCAGGCTAGCAGAATGTGTTATCTTCCATAAATTGTTTATAGATTACTGGCTCTCTTCTCCTTGGGTATTGTGACTATAAATGATAACTTTCCAGGAGCTCTTCTCATTGACGTGCTTCAAGCATTCCTCTTCTTCATCCAGAACATCTCTCTGTCACCCTCTGATCACGCTCTGATCATCTCCAGTCTCTTCAGAGGGCAGTATATATATATAGGTGTAGTCATATAGGTACAGTGCAAGTAGGTAAAATCACATCACCTGGCATTATCAATAGATACATTCACTCACACATACATACATACATACATACACACACACACACCCAAACATACAAACAGGCACTTACATTTCATTAGGAAGCTCCTTATACCTTCCCAGCACCTGCCTCCTCTGTCCTCCTTCTCACCGGCACCAGCTCTCCCGCCCCTCCCCCTCCTCATCTGCACAGGGCAGGAAGGAGTCTGTGAAAGCCAGGAGGGTGGGGGCCCGGTAACATCTCCACACAGGGGGGGGGGAGCAGGACTCCCAGACTGCAGCTTAGTGAGAAGAACAGGTCTGTAAAGGTCGGTTCTTCTCACTAAGCATTGCAGTGTCCTGGCAGCAGCATTGGGCCCCTCTCTGTGAGTCACCTGGCCCGGGCCCCTTACAGCACTCCCGGCAATACTGCCCTAATGGCGGCCCTGTCAGGAGGTTCACGGGGAAGAACATCCCGTTGGATTCCTGAGTCTCAAGCTAACCCCAGCCGAAACCAGGTACAGTATAGTGGAGAGGGAATACCTAGCCATCAAGTGGGCACTGGAGCCTCTCCGTTATTACTTGTTGGGGAGGAAGTTTCGTCAGGTGACTGACCATTCACCTCTCAAGTGGATGAGCCAGGCGAAGGAGAGGAACGCTCGGGTCACCAGATGGTTCTTGTCACTACAGAACTTCAAGTTCACGGTAGAACACCTTGGTAGCATACACCGGTAGAATACACCTTGTGGATGTTATTAAAGATGGATCTCCCAACCATGAAACCAGCCAGGTCCTTTCCAATCAAATCTAAGGAGACCCTGGACAGTCTTCTTTTGTCCTGAAAAGAAAAGTCTATGTTAGAAATTTAGCATAGCCATCTTGAGACTGTTGTAGTGCTTCAAAGTTCTGTGTAGTAGGGTGGTTCTCCCATTTCTGTTCTGCTAGGCGTACAGCGTTCCTTTAACTGATTTTCATGGGTGTGAAAAACTTTCTTTTTATCTTTAACTTCTTAACACAGAATTCCTCTAAGATACGCCTTTAAAGCATCCCACACTATCCTTATGTCGGTTGAACCCTTATTGGCTTCCAAGACTTCTGCCAACCGAATTTGCGTGGCCCCCACATTTATCCACCACTGGATCAATCACACAGTTGAGATCTCCACAGATTAATAAAGGGATGTCTTCATCCCCCTGGAGAAAATCTATTAACTCAAAGAAAACCTGTAGGGAGAAAGGGGGAGGGACATAGAGAAAGGCAAATATCATCTGTTTAGTATAAATTTTGCAATGGAGAAAGACATACCGCCCCCTACTATCACACTTACTCCTAATGTCCTGGAAAGGGATTTTATTATGAATTAGGACCGAGACACCAGAGGAAAAACTGGAACAACAGGAGTGAAACTCCGCCCCTGCCCATCTTCGTTTAGTTCTACCCACGGTGTCCTCAGTACAGTGAGTCTCCACCAAACAAATGATTGCTGGAAGATGGCGTTGAATTGCGTCAAATACTGCCGTCCTCTTAGTCCGCTCCCCCATCCCTCTCACATTCCAACACATTACACTAAAACTCATCTAGAAGAAAGGAAAAAAACAAAACAAAAAAAAAAAACTGCCATGCCCGAGGAACCCCCCCTGCCTGACCACTCTGGGCACTGCCCAGAAGGACTCTATACCTCTATACTAAGGTCAAACCAACCGTCTCCCCCCCCCCCCCCCCCCCCCCCCCCGCCCCCACAGACACAGAGGAAAAATACAACAGTTAAAAATCTGCCTGAGCACAAGCCCAAATTATATCCAACCATCCATATGGACCTCTAAGATCCCATACTAGAGACCCAGACCCAATGACTCCAACCACGCTCCTGCTTCCTGGGGACTAAAGAAAAAGTGCACAGAGTCTTTATACACGACCCTCAATTTGGCCGGGAACAACAAAGAGGAAGAGATTTTCGCCTCCACCAATTTTTTTCTTAATGTCTCTAAAGGACATGCTTTTTTTTTGCGTTTCTCTGGCGTAGTCTGGAAATAGAGAAATCCTTTGCCCATTATAAAGTACCGACTCTTTCATTCTAGCTGCTTTAAGAATCTTATCACGGTCCCCAGAACAAATCATCTTTACTATCATAGTCCTGGGTGGGGACCCCGGCGGCAGTGGCTTTAACGGGACTCAATGCGCCCTCTCAATTGGGAGTTGAAGAGACAGCTCACCAAACACCTCAGTCAGCCACTTCTGACAAAATCCAACTGGGTCTTTATCCTCGATCCCCTCCGGGAGGCAAATAACCCTAATATTGGCCCTCCTAGAGCGGTCCTCCAAGTCATTCACCTTGCCCTGGGTCCGAGTCAGCTCCTTTTGAATATCCTCTGTTTTATCCTTTAGTTCCATTACTATCTTTTCCAATGATGGTACTGATTTTTTGACATCACCCTGCTGCTAAGATTTTGAGGGAGGATGCCAATGATTTCACCAAGCCAGTCTCTCCAGTCTGATTTCTCTGATACAGGGGAGGCCGAGGAGAGGGAGAGTTATAGCATAAGTTGGACGCCAGGGCAAGGGAAGGGGGGGAGCGGGTGCCCCAAAAGCTGCGGCCCCATCAGCTGCCACGGCCCAACCCCCGCATGCCACCGGATCCCAGACCCCCACCCACTGTTAGGCAGGAGGGGGGCTGCAGCCAGCAGAGTGGACGCCGGACAGCCCGCGACCACGCCAGGTCCACGGCCCCCAGACACCCCATCCCCCCCACAGACCCAATAATCAAATTCCAGCCGGCCGGGCATTAAAGTCTTACTGTATCCACGTCGTGCAGCAGCGAATCCTCTGCATGCCGTAGGATCCCAGCTCACTGACGCGGGGAGCGGCCCTTTTTCAATGATGCGGCGGTCACGTGGATCCTCAGCTGCGTCACAGGCCCGCGCCAGCCCTCTGGGAGGAAGCATCCCTCAATACGGGTTTCTCCGCTCGTCCATCATCCGAGGCCTCCAGTTCCCATAACACCGGACACAGCCATCTCACCGACCGGGCCCAGGAGAGCAGCATCATGCGGGTCCCATCACTCCTCAGCGCTCAGGCTGTGCTCCGCAGATCCATGGTATCGGGGGGAGGAGGGGAAACAGGAAGCTGCGCCTCACGTCATGACGCTGCGACCTCTCAGCTTGTCTCAGCCAATCACAGGCCGCTGCGGACCCCGCCTGTGATTGGCTGAGCGGCCTATCAGCTGACAGGCGGATGTGAAGCTAGAGCGCGCGCGGGACCCCGGGAGAAGCGGACGACAGGAGCAGCCCTAGAACGTGGATGGGTAATGTATGCCAGTTTAGCAAGGGCTGCAAGGGCATCGGTAACGATGTCCTTGCAGCTCTTGCTAAACAATTATCGGGCCGTGTAATAGGCCCAGTAGCAGATCGGCACTCGTCTACAGGTATTATCGGGCCCCCATCGGCCCGTGTAATACCACCCTGAGTGTGAGGAATCCACATGTAAGACCTGTCTAGGGGGACTGGTTGGACCGAGTTCAGACAAATGGACTTAGTACAAAGCAGCTGCTGCTGTGAGGTCTGAACTAACACCTTGCACATTGTGGGGAACTTTCATTACTGCCTCAAAGGCCAAGCTGGGACTGTACACTTCTGGGTTATGGCTGCATGAAGGTAATGCTGGAGTTTTGTACATAAATAAACACTGAGATTTGAACTGTGAACTGCCTGTTTTCCTCTGTCTGCTACCTTGCTATACCTGAGCGACTCCCCCACAGTGTACACAGTAGAGCTGTATATGTGTAATGTACATGTAGCTGAGCTGTATATGTGTAATGTACATGTAGCTGAGCTGTATATGTGTAATGTACATGTAGCTGAGCTGTATATATGTGTAATGTACATGTAGCTGAGCTGTATATGTGTAATGTACATGTAGTAGAGCTGTATGTGTGTAATGTACATGTAGATGAGCTGTATATGTGTGTAATGTACATGTAGCTGAGCTGTATGTGTGTAATGTACATGTAGCTGAGCTGTATGTGTGTAATGTACATGTAGCTGAGCTGTATGTGTGTAATGTACATGTAGCTGAGCTGTATGTGTGTAATGTACATGTAGCTGAGCTGTATATGTGTTATGTACATGTAGCTGAGCTGTATATGTGTGTAATGTACATGTAGCTGAGCTGTATGTGTGTAATGTACATGTAGCTGAGCTGTATGTGTGTAATGTACATGTAGCTGAGCTGTATATGTGTAATGTACATGTAGCTGAGCTGTATATGTGTAATGTACATGTAGCTGAGCTGTATGTGTGTAATGTACATGTAGCTGAGCTGTATATGTGTAATGTATATGTAGCTGAGCTGTATATGTGTAATGTACATGTAGCTGAGCTGTATGTGTGTAATGTACATGTAGCTGAGCTGTATATGTGTGTAATGTACATATAGCTGAGCTGTATATATGTGTAATGTACATGTAGCTGAGCTGTATATATGTGTAATGTACATGTAGCTGAGCTGTATGTGTGTAATGTACATGTAGCTGAGCTGTATGTGTAATGTACATGTAGCTGTGCTGTATATATGTAATGTACATGTAGCTGAGCTGTATATGTGTAATGTACATGTAGCTGAGCTGTATGTGTGTAATGTACATGTAGCTGAGCTGTATATGTGTGTAATGTACATGTAGCTGAGCTGTATGTGTGTAATGTACATGTAGCTGAGCTGTATATGTGTAATGTACATGTAGCTGAGCTGTATATGTGTGTAATGTACATGTAGCTGAGCTGTATGTGTGTAATGTACATGTAGCTGAGCTGTATGTGTGTAATGTACATGTAGCTGAGCTGTATGTGTGTAATGTACATGTAGCTGAGCTGTATATGTGTAATGTACATGTAGCTGAGCTGTATGTGTGTAATGTACATGTAGCTGAGCTGTATGTGTGTAATGTACATGTAGCTGAGCTGTATGTGTGTAATGTACATGTAGCTGAGCTGTATGTGTGTAATGTACATGTAGCTGAGCTGTATGTGTGTAATGTACATGTAGCTGAGCTGTATGTGTGTAATGTACATGTAGCTGAGCTGTATGTGTGTAATGTACATGTAGCTGAGCTGTATATGTGTAATGTATATGTAGCTGAGCTGTATGTGTGTAATGTACATGTAGCTGAGCTGTATATGTGTAATGTACATGTAGCTGAGCTGTATATATGTGTAATGTACATGTAGCTGAGCTGTATATATGTGTAATGTACATGTAGCTGATCTGTATGTGTGTAATGTACATGTAGCTGAGCTGTATGTGTGTAATGTACATGTAGCTGAGCTGTATGTGTGTAATGTACATGTAGCTGAGCTGTATGTGTGTAATGTACATGTAGCTGAGCTGTATATATGTAATGTACATGTAGCTGAGCTGTATGTGTACACAGTGTAGCTGTATATGTGTAATGTACATGTAGCTGAGCTGTATATGTGTAATGTACATGTAGCTGAGCTGTATATGTGTAATGTACATGTAGCTGAGCTGTATGTGTGTAATGTACATGTAGCTGAGCTGTATGTGTGTAATGTACATGTAGCTGAGCTGTATATGTGTAATGTACATGTAGCTGAGCTGTATGTGTGTAATGTACATGTAGCTGAGCTGTATGTGTGTAATGTACATGTAGCTGAGCTGTATGTGTACATGGACCAGACGTCTATCAGGACCATAAAACTTTCACACTTCTTATCCTCAACAATTCCCTGTTATGTAATATGTGAGAGGCTGCGGGGGTCTCCCGGCTCCAGAGATGGTGGAGATCGAGGTCCCTCTGTGTCGCCTTCGGCCGTTGTTTGTCCTTGAGAAAGTGATGTGATATCTTGATACGTGTTGGGCTATGAATAGAACCTAGTGAAGAATATACTGAACCAGTTACTGATTCGGATGTCCCAGTGTTTCTCTCCAGATGCTGAAAGATGTTACAGGGAGCAGAGACTGAGACTTCCTTCCATAATGATACTTACTTCCGGTTTCATCTGATGTCACCTTCGCTCTCCATTGTTTGGTATTTCGGAGTTCGGAGAAGTGGGAGATCACCCCGGGAGGATGGCAGCGAGCCGGGCAGAGGTCTCTTTGGACGTGTTACATTGAGGAGTGACGAAATCCTCACCTCTCACCAAGTGTAATTTACCATTTCTAAAGACTAGTTCACACAGAAGACGTTACCGCTCCCAAAGTCTTTATTATTTTTAGCATCGCACCACATGCAGATATAGACAGTCTACGCTGCATTATCCACATTTTCTCTTTTTCCCCATAGAATAATACAGAGGGGATAATACGCCATTTCTATATACATATTGGTGATTTTTGGAGTGTTTTCCCCCAATTCTTCAACAGAAATTCTGGCACAAGATAAAGAATCACATGACTTACACAAAAAACCTATAGGGGATAAAAAGCAAGACAAAAGCAATATTTAGTCATTTTTACTTAAGGGTGCCTTCACACCTACCGTATCGCAGCAGAAAATCCGCTGCGGATCCGCAGCAGATTTAAGTAAATGAATGAACACAGCATTAAATACGCACTGTCAAATCCACTGCGGATCCGCAGCAGATTTGTAAGTGCGGATTTGATGCTGTGTTCATTCATTTAGTTAAATCTGCTGCGGATCCGCAGCGGATTTTCTGCTGCGATACGGTAGGTGTGAAGGCACCCTAAAGGGGTATTCGGCTCATACATAACTGCCCGAGACTAACAATTCCTTTCATACTATCTATTCAGTCTCCTTCCCCCAGTTCTTAGCTGCTGCTTTCTACTGAAAACACAAAAATCTGTGTGTGAGCTTTTCTCTCTGTATCCCCCTCCTCCCCCCTCCCTTCTGAGACAGATGATGTAAACAAATCCCTGGCAGGCTTTGGCTATGTTCCCACAACGTTTTTTCTGTCCAAATTTTTTAAAATGACATCTGTTATTTCGCGGTTTGGCCGCCTGTCAGTGCAATGACGGATATTAGTACATTATTCCAGTTCAGGTGGACTGATCGCTCATTGGATGTATCTTTAATTAAAAAGTCGATTGAATTTAATAGTAAGGACGGTGAAAAAAGAAAAAGGGTGTGTGAACAACTAAAAATATAACGTCCGTTATTTGCAAAAGACGTCAGCGAATAAAAAAACACCTTTTCTTTTATTTTTTCTTAGTGTGATCATAGTCTCTATCTGCAACTTCTGCATTACAAAGAAGCTACAGAGTTGCAGATAGGGACTTGTTTACATCAGCCGTCTCAGAAGGGATGGGGGAGTCTTTTAAGTCTGCTCCGCTCCGTGCCGCTCCTCCCCGGGTGCTGGGAAAAGATGGATCCAGTCCTATGAAAGTGGGAGAAGTTTCCCAGGACTGCATCCATCTTTTCAAGCAGACGTCAAAGCCGGCAGTCTGATGAGCAGAATGCAGATAGGAAAGAAGCCATTCCCTTCGTTCCTACTGTAAATTCACTCATCTCTATTTTTTACTATAAAATTTTCCTTCATAATCATTTAGAATTCTTTATATTCACTTGCCTCATTGTGAACAAGCAAATGACTGCTCCTTTTTGTGAATTTTTTCATGAACCACAAGATGTGATTTCTCCCCTGTGTGAATTCTCTTATGGTAAAAAAAGACTTGCTTTCTGAGTAAAACATTTCCCATATTCCGAACATAAAAATGGCTTCTCCCCTGTGTGAGTTCTCTGATGCTTAACAAGAACTGATTTCTTAGTATAACATTTCCCACATTCCGAACATAAAAATGGCTTCTCTCCTGTGTGAGTTTTCTGATGCTCAACAAGATTTGATTTATGAGTAAAACATTTCCCACACTCTGAACATGAAAATGGCTTCTCCCCTGTGTGAAATCTTTGATGTTTGTCAAAACTTGATTTCTGAGCAAAACATCTTCCACATTTTGGGCATGAAAATGGCTTCTCCCCTGTGTGGATTCTTTGATGGGTAACAAGAACTGATTTCCGAGTAAAATATTTTCCACATTCTGAACATAAAAATGGCTTCTCTCCTGTGTGAATTCTTTGATGGGTAACAAGCTTTGATGTCTGAGTAAAACATTTCCCACATTCTGAACATGAAAATGGCTTTTCCCCTGTGTGAATTGTTTGATGGGTAACAAGCGTTGATCGCTGAGTAAAACATTTCCCACATTCTGAACATGAAAATGGCTTTTCCCCTGTGTGAATTGTTTGATGGGTAACAAGAGTTGATCGCTGAGTAAAACATTTCCCACATTCTGAACATGAAAATGGCTTCTCTCCTGTGTGAATTCTTTGATGTTCAACAAGTTTTGTTTTTCTTTGAAAACATTTCCCACATTCTAAACATGAAAATGGCTTCTCACTTTTGTGAGAACTTTGATGTCTATCTAAAACTGATTTCTGAGCAAAACATCTTCCACATTTTGGGCACGAAAATGGCTTCTCCCCTGTGTGAATTACAGGATGAGATGAGAGATCTTTGCTGTGAGGGGCTGAGGGTGTATCTGGGATAGTGGACGGCTCCTCATATGTATCTTGTGTCATATGATCCTCTGAGGAGATCTGATGTCCCCCTGAGCTCCTGGTAGAATCATCTGCAAAGGAGAAAACACCATTTCTCTTATTTCCCAGTAATAGAAGCTTAAACATATTGCAGACATGGAAAGTTACTCTTTTTTATGTAACATAATAAGAATGATCAGATCTGTTTCCATCCACAGGAAGTGTCAGGGAGAAGAATCTAGAAGCTGGAGGCCGGGGAGATGACGTCCTTAGTAGGAAAAGTAACGGAAACCCTTCTCAAATAAAAATAGGACTATAGACCCCTGAGGGGACAGTGTGTGTATATATATATATATATATATATATATATATATATATATATATACATACATACACACACACACATACATACATACAGGGGGTATACCTGGCTACTTAGGGGCTTAGTGGGGTAGGTTGGGCAGATGCCTTCAACATGGATTCTAAATTTTGAAATCCAGCTGTGACAGGTTGATCCATCTTGTCTTGTTCTTCCAGATGAAGGAGCGATTCCCAGATATGTGATTGTGGAGAAACACCAGTGGAACGGGTAGACATAAGCGTGGAAATGGAGGACCTGGAAGCAATAGGGCTCTGACTTGTCTATGTATATGGTATAACCTGAAAGCTTAGTGCCGTGACCTGGGGTCGCTAGGTGTGGTTAGCAACCGGCTAGTGTGGTGGTATTATTTAGGCACTTGTCACAGTGGCCAGGAGTGGTGATGCCCACCCCCAGGTACACAACCACTGGGCTTTGAAAAGGGTAGGACCAGGTGCGTACAGGTGCGAGTGCGCAGAGTCCAGTACTTAACCAGAAGATGACTTCACTTGAGAACTTCAGTGCAATCCAGGAGAAATATCTTTTGTAGGTGCAGGTACAGGTGATAGTGCTTGAGGTAGCCTGAGGTTGAGCTTGAGGTTCACCATCTGCCAGGAAGCCATACTCCGCAGGGGGGCCTAGTGTACAGAGCCCTCCAGGTCCCTAAGTGTGAAAACTCCCACTCTGATAGGCCAACAGGCATCCAAAACCCTGATAACAAATTCCCCTACCTAGATGAGAGCAAATATCTCCAGAGTGGCACCATAATTCCATAACGAGTTATAAAATTTCTGTGCCGCCTCGCCATATTTAAAGTATATCTTCTGAATCATCTGACCCACCCAAACGTCCCTCTGCGTCTCACTCCTCCCTGGGACCCCGGGATAGGGAGATACGGGGAACTGGTAGTCCGAGTTGGGTAGAGGAGTCATGTTTGGTCTCCAAACTTTCTAGGGGCACAGCCGGACCCAATAGTACCAGAACCATCTCCCTACGACCCGGTGTTATGAGGATATGACCCACTTTGTGGTTATAGGGGTTTTGGGCTGTAAGCCCAAGGGGGAGTAGCTGAGACCAGCCCACACCTGGGA
Source organism: Dendropsophus ebraccatus (assembly GCF_027789765.1). Taxonomy (NCBI): domain Eukaryota; kingdom Metazoa; phylum Chordata; class Amphibia; order Anura; family Hylidae; genus Dendropsophus; species Dendropsophus ebraccatus. The sequence continues at coordinate 189,777,969 of NC_091456.1, read as the reverse complement.
GGGGGGCATGTCGGCCAGGTGTATATATATCCCAGGGGCTAGGCAGGATCTGTTGTTCTTTGTCCGGGGAGGCCATGACTATAGGTCGGAGAACTTCCTGAAAATCAACGCAGCAAGCACACGCCTCCCATGATTTGCTTTAACACCCAGACCTGCAAATTACGGTAACGACCAATTGCCAAAACTGTCTGTGCTACCACCTGTACTTAGTCTCTGACCACTGTATATATTATTCTGTGTATATTGTGTGTTGTTTAGTGCACCCTTAAGGCAATTAAATATCCTATTTAATCTGTGGCTGTTCTTTTGTCTCGATCAACGTACCCACACGCCCTTGTTAACGCTATCACTCGGGGCGGGCTTCTGGCCCGATATAGTATTATTATATCTTAACGAGAAGCTGGTGGCAGCTTTACCAGTCTTCCTGTGCCCACGTGGACAGGGTGGCGGTGTAAATCAATACCCAGCTGACCTCCCGTACTGGTGGAGTGTGGGACGTCACACTCATACTCACGGTTAGAATAAGTAGAGAATGAGACCACCTTTTGCCAAACAAGTCCAGTGACTGTCAGGTTTTGTAGTTTGGGAGAAGCTAACCCCTCAAGGTTCCTCGAGAAAGCTGAGCAGGTATCAGTGGAATACTTCAGCTTAGGCTGTTTGTCCCACTGTGGATCAATCTCTGTTTTGGTAGATTGTCCTGAGTGCACTGCATAGCTACTTTCTCCTAAACTCTCACAAAAACCTCTGTCTCCATCCAACTGACTTGAAGCCATCCCACCAGGAACCAAGGGACCTAAATAAGGGGTGACCGGGGCCATCCTCCTATTGGTGGGGGACATACCAGAAAGAGGAGAAGAAAGAAGTGTAATAGGTCGGAAGTGTGTGTGGTACTTGCACTAGTAATTGTTTGAAACAGTGAACAAAGCAAAAGTTAACCCCTAGACGACCAAGGACGTACCAGTATGTCCTGGAAGTCTGGGCCCAGACGACCCTGGATGTACTGGTACGTACTGTGCTATGAAGCGCGCTCCGGAGCAGAGCGCGCTTCATAGCAGGTGGGGCCGGCTGCAATCAGCAGCCGGCACCTCACCGTTAATGACACGCTGCAGCGATTGCACTGCCGCGTGTCATTAACTCCTTAAACGCCACGATCACGGCGCCGTGTTTAAGTGTAAGTGACGGGGAAGTCCCCTGTCACTTACCAATCGGGACCCCCGCAGTGTGACAGTGTGAAGATAGTCACAGGCAGGCTCAATGAGCAGAGCGCCGATAACACTGATCAATGCTATGCTATACGGCGTACACGAAAAGAGGGAATAAAGTGCGCGGATTACAGATTTTTATGTCACAATATATATAAAAAAAATTAATAAAAAGTGATCAAAACGTCCGATCTTCACAAATATGGTATTAATAGAAACTAGAGATCATGGCGAAAAAAATGACGCCCCATACAGCCTATTAGGTGAAAAAATAAAACTGTTATAAGCGTCACAATAGGCCCATTTTATTAATAATTGCCAAAAAAAGGATTTCATTAAAAAAATATATAACATTAGAGAATCTGTGTAACCTGCATATGGTTGTGTTCAGACTGACCTATAGAATAATGGTATCATGTCGCTTTTACCATATAGTGTTTTTTTTAGCAGTTGGGGGGGCTGCTTTTAACTATTTTCATGTCTATGGTGGGTCTGTATCTTGCTGTTGCATTTTTCTGTGTTTTTGTGTGTTTGCAATTTCAGCCATAGCAACATGCTCCTGCCTAGTGTGAACGGTGTTCTAGGAGAGCTGACCAATATTGTCTTTTTTCTGTATTCCATATAGTACATTAGTAGACACAGGAACCCCCCAAACGTTACCATATTGCATTCTTTTTTACGTTTTCACCTATTTATATCTTCATAAATAATATATTTGGGATTCCATCATACATGTTATGGTAAAATGAAAGACGCCATTACAAAGTACAACTAGTCCTGTAACAAACAAGCACTTACATGGCCTTGTAAATAGAAAACTGAGAGTGCTGGAGCTCTTAGAAGGGGAGGAGGGAAAAACGAAAGCGCAAAGATCAAAATTTGCACGGTCCACTGGGTCATTTTGGGCCTGGTCCTCAAAGGGTTAAAGGAGAAGTCAAGCGAAAATTTTTATTAAGGTATTGTATTGTCCCCCAAAAGTTATACAAATCACCAATATACACTTATTACGGGAAATGCTTAAAAAAGGGCATTTTTCCCTGCACTTACTACTGCATCAAGGCTTCACTTCCTGGATAACATGGTGATGTTACTTCCTGCATAACATGGTAATGTCATGCCCCGACTCCCAGAGCTGTGCGGGCTGTGGCTGTTGGAGAGGATGATGCCAGAGGGATGCTCAGTGCCCTGTGTCCCTCAGTGTCCCTCTGCCATCATCCTCTCCAGCAGCCACAGCCCGCACAGCTCTGGGAGTCGGGTCGTGACATCACCATGTTATCCAGGAAGTGACATCACCACGTTATCCAGGAAGTGACATCACCATGTTATCCAGGAAGTGAAGCCTTGATGCAATAGTAAGTGCAGAGAAAAAAAAACACTTAAGAAGCATTTCCTGTAAGTATATATTGGTGATTTGTATAATTTTCGGAAGGGGGCAATACAATACCTTAAAGGGGTTATCCAGTGCTACAAAAACATGGCCACTTTCCCCTGCATTTAGTGGTCACTACTCACCTGGGCGGTTACCTGTAGTGATGTCCTCCTTATACTGCTCATCACTGCTGTCATCTGTCTCTTCTTCTTCTTTTACTATCTTGTCCATAGCAATATTATGGTTCAGATCTTTCCCTATAGTAATTTCCTCTTTATACTGCTCATCACTGCTGTCATCTGTCTCTTCTTCTTCTTCCTCTTCTTTTACCCTTATGTCGGTAGCATTAAAACAGCTCAGATTATTCCCTCTAGTGACTTCTTCCTTATACTGCTCATCACCGCTCACGTATGTCTCCTCTTCATCTTTCATCATCATATTTGTAACATTAATAGAATTCAGATCCTTCCCTGTAGTGATGTTCTCCTTATACTGCTCATCACTGCTCACATCTGTCTCTTCTTCTTTTACTGTCATATCTGTAGCATTGATCTCAATTAGGTCTTCCCCCTGATTCATAAGATGTGAGAGAAATATTGTAAAAGTCATCAGACAGGAGGAGAAGTCAGGTGGGATGTACAGATCATAGGGAACATCTCCATCTACCTGATCCTGATCCTGTGGGAGAAGAGGACGGGGACATCTCTCTGGTGCTGTTCTCTTACTGGATCTGACTGGAGGGAACACATACAGAGACTGAATTCATTCTTTCCATCCAGATAATACAGAGAGGAGGTGTGTATATAGTCCTGTCTATTACCTGCTGATGGGAGGGGCTGCTGATCCTCCAGCATCACATCCTTGTACTGATCCTTGTGTCCTTCTACATACTCCCACTCCTCCATGGAGAAATAGACCGCCACGTCCTGACACCTTATAGGAACCTGACACACACAATGATCACACAGTCATCCCCCCCACCCCTCCAGTGGTGTTACTGTATAATGTCCCAGCATTCCCAGCAGCCACAGTCTCACCTCTCCACTCAGCAGCTCCACCATCTTGTTGGTGACTTCTAGGATCTTCTCTGCCTCCATTTCCTCATGTATCAGGGGCCCCGGGATTGGGCTCAGGGTTCTTCCCCATCCTTCACACCCAGGGGCCCCACAGCGCCCACTAGAGGACTTCTTCACTACTGTGTAATCCTGTGTATGGAGAGACACATTACTATCACTCCATCCATTCCCAGAATCCCTCACCTCCCCAGTCCTATCCATCTGTTATTCCATAGATAAGAGTGATGTCATGATGACATCACTCCCAGAATCCCTCACCTCTCCAGTCCTATCCATCTGTTATTCCATAGATAAGAATGATGTCATGATGACATCACTCCCAGAATCCCTCACCTCTCCAGTCCTATCCATCTGTTATTCCATAGATAAGAATGATGTCATGATGACATCACTCCCAGAATCCCTCACCTCTCCAGTCCTATCCATCTGTTATTCCATAGATAAGAATGATGTCATGATGACATCACTCCCAGAATCCCTCACCTCTCCAGTCCTATCCATCTGTTATTCCATAGATAAGAATGATGTCATGATGACATCACTCCCAGAATCCCTCACCTCTCCAGTCCTATCCATCTGTTATTCCATAGATAAGAATGATGTCATGATGACATCACTCCCAGAATCCCTCACCTCCCCAGTAAGCAGGAAGAGTATGTGTAGGGTGAGGGTTATTATCCTCTCGGCCATCTTGTCTCTGTCTCTCTCCATGGTTGATGGGTCGGTCTCTTATATAGAAGATATCAGCAGAGGATCCTGGAGTGTTGGGAGATGAATGGAAAAAAAGATAAGATAATGTATTACATCTGGTATTAATTGAAACCATGAAAAAAAAATAAAATACTTCATACGTAAGAATTAACACAGCCCAGTCCTGAAGGGGTTAATCCTCCCACTGTCCCCCAGCTCCTTCCCTCCACCCGCAGAGCTGTACAGGAGCCGTGTGCTTCCAGGCCCTGCCATGATGTCACAGTCATGTGATCAGTCGCATGGAGGAGGAGTCACATGATCAGACGAGGCTGAAGTTGGTTTCTTATTCAGAGGATTTTTCTTTCTCCTGTTTAGCTATCATTCTTACAGAAAACTGACAAAATTCATAACCTGCCGTAAGTGAGGAGCCCTGAGGGGATCGGTGATAATAATGTCCAAGACGACCCCGCGGGCATCAAAGTACAAACACAAAATTATGATTTAAAAATAAAATTGACTTTCTGAAAATTGGACTTGCTCAGTGCAGGGACGTGACCCCAGAACATCACTAATGGGGGATAGGGGGAGATGTTTTTGTTCTATCCCCTATTAGTGATGTTCTGGGGTCACTTCCATACACTGACCCCCCCCACAGATCTCTGTATTTTGATCTCCCACAAAGCATCCAGTGTATAGGACCCAACTACAACAGCTGCAGGCACTACAACTCCCAGCATGTACTGACAGTCTGCGGCCCTCAGGATATGCTGGGAGTTGTAGTGCCTGCAGCTGTTGTAGTTGGGTTCTAGTTTAAAAGTTTGCGCTAGTGTACTGTAGTGACTGCGGGGCTGTCAGTACACTACCGCAAACACAATGGTACACAGGCTCTGCACACTATAGAAGTGATTACAGTGCAGTTACTAATGACTCATAGGTGACCTCTTCTCCAATTGCTGTTGCTTACTTTTTGCTTTCTTCTCCATCTGGCGCAACCATCATGAAGACTTCTCCGACCACAACTCATCTGCAGCTGGGGGTGACTGGGGAAGGGAGGCAGCTGGGGGTGACTGGGGAAACAGCTGGGGTGACAGGGGGAGCAGCTGTAAGGGGCAGCTAGGGTGATGGGGAGAAGATGGGGGGCAGATGGGGTAACAGGCAGGGGGAGCAGATAGGGGGCAGCTAGGGTGGCAGGGTGAGAAGATGGGGGCAGCTGGGGTGACAAGGGAGAAGCTGGGGACAGGGGGAGCAGCTGGGGGAAGGGGAGAAGCTGAGGGGAGGGCAAGTAGGGGTGCAGGGTGAGAAGCTGGGTGTGCAGGGGGAGAGGCTGGGGGGCAGGGGAGAACCTGGGGGGCAGGAGGAGAGGCTGGGGGGCAGTAGGGGGGCAGGGGAGCAGCTGGGGGGCAGGCGAGAGACAGAGGCTGGGGGGGAAGATGGAGCGGCCGGCCGGCAGGGGGAGCAAGGGCAGGCTGGGGGGCAGGAGAGAGACACAGGGGGGTCAGGGGGAGAGGCTAGGGTTCAAGAGGAGAGGCTGGAGGTCAGGGGGAGCAGTAGGGGGGCAGGGGAGCTGCTGAGGTTGCAAGGGGAGAGGCTGGGGGGAAAGATGGAGCGGCCAGGGGCAGGCAGAGGGAGCAGAGGCAGGCTGGGGGCAGGAGAGAGACACTGGGGGTCAGGGGGAGCAGTAAGGAGGCAGAGGAGAATCTGGGGTACAGGGGGAGAGGCTGGGGGTCAGGGGGAGCAGTAGGGGGTCAGGCGAGAAGCTGGGGTACAGGGGGAGCAGTAGGGGATCAGGGGAGAAGCTGGGTTACAGGGGGGGAGGCTGGGGTACGGGGGAGAAGCTGGGGTTCAGGGGGGAAGGGGGAGAGGCTGGGGGGCAGGGGGAGAGGCTGGGGTTCAGGGGTAGAGGCTGGGGTTCAGGGGGGGGAGACGGAGAGGCTGGGGTTTACGCTGGGGGGGAGACGGAGTGGCCGGGGGCAGCCGGATGGCAGGGGGAGCAGAGGCAGGCTGGGTAGACTGCCCCCCCCAATGCAGGTCTGGGGGGGGGATTGTTCGCCGGTGTCCGGGGCCAGGCTGAGCTTCCGGCACACACAGCCTGACAGAGGCCAGAAGCTCACAGCTGCAGCCCTGGCGGGACTGCAGCTGTGAGCTTCCGGCCTCTGTCAGGCTGTGTGTGCCGGAAGCTCAGCCCGGCCCCGGGAACAATACCCCCTGGCCCCCCCCCCCCCTCTGGCGCGGACTAGGCACCCGTGGTCCGGTGCCTATGGCGGCGGAGGGGGTTTAAAAAAAAAAGTGAAAAGAAAATTTGTTCCCTGTGGGTGCAGCCACCCGCAGGACGCCACCCTAGGCACCGGACCACGGGTGCCTAGCATCAAATACGGCCCTGGCCTTAGGGCTTTATCCAAGTTCAGCAGCCACCGCTAATCAAATGCTGAACGTTTGGGTTCGGATGGACTCCAGCATGCTCCAGGTTCGCTCATCTCTAATTAGCAGCAATTTTCCAAATTTTCTGTAAAATTTCAAAATCAGATATTTTTAGGGACCTGTTCAGGTTTAACCCTTTAAGGACATGGCCCATTTTCGTTTTTACGTTTTCGGTTTTTCCTCCTTGTGTTTAAAAGGCCATAGCACTTGCATTTTTCCACCTAGAAACCCACATGACCCCTTATTTTTTGCGTCACTAATTGTACTTTGCAATTACAGGCTGAATTTTTGCATAAAGTACACTGCGAAACCAGAAAAAAATTCAAAGTGTGGTGAAATTGAAAAAAAAAAACGCATTTCTTTTATTTGGGGGAAATGTGTTTTTACGCCATTCACCCTGGGGTAAAACTGACTTGTTATGCATGTTCCTCAAGTCGTTACGATTAAAACGATATATAACATGTATAACTTGTATTGTATCTGATGGCCTGTAAAAAATTCAAACTGTTGTTAACCAATATACGTTCCTTAAAATCGCTCCATTCCCAGGCTTATAGCGCTTTTATCCTTTGGTCTATGGGGCTGTGCGAGGTGTCATTTTTTGCGCCATGATGTGATCTTTCTATCGGTACCTTGATTGCCCATATACGTCTTTTTGATCGCTTTTTATAAAATTTTTTCTGGATTTGATGCGACCAAAAATGCGCAATTTTGCACTTTGGGATTTTTTTGCGCTGACGCCGTTTACCGTACGAGATCAGGAATGTGATTCATTAATAGTTCGGGCGATTACGCACGCGGCGATAGCAAACATGTTTATTTATTTATTTATTTGTTTACTTTTATTTAAAACCTGGGAAAAGGGGGGTGATTCAGACTTTTATTAGGGGAGGGGGCTTTTTACTATTAACAACACTTTTTTTTTTTTTTTTACACATATACTAGAAGCCCCCCTAGGGGACTTCTAGTATATACACTTGGATCTCTCATTGAGATCTCTGCAGCATAGATATGCTGCAGAGATCCATGAGATCGGCACTCGTTTGCTTTCGGCTGCTGCAGCCGAAAACGAACGAGTGCCGAGCCGAGGACGGCGCCATCTTGGACGCGTCCCCGGCCGGCATCAGTAACGGAGATCGCTCCTCCGGGACAAGGTCCCGGAGGAGCGATCTCCCCCACTAGACACCAGGGAAACGTTGCCTCCGGTAATCGGAGGCAGCTGTCAACTTTGACAGCTGCCTCCGATTAGCTAATTAGCGGGCACGGCGATCAGACCGTGCCCGCTAATAGCAGCGGTCCCGGGCTACTCGCGGCACCGGGGATCGCGGCACTTCAAAGCGGGGCCGCCGCGCGGCCCCGCTTTGAAGTGCAAGTGAGGACATAGGACGTACCGGTACGTCCTATGTCCTTAAGAGGTTAAAGTGTATTTGAGGGGACTGTATGTTAGAAAGCCTCACAAAGCATCCCATTTCAGAAACTGCACCCCCCAAACTCTGCAAAAACACATCCAGAATTTTTTTTTAACCCTTTAGGTGAGTCACAGAAAGAAAAGCTAAGTGTGTAAGAAATTAGAAAATTTACATTTTCTGTGCAGAGATTTTATTGTAATCCAATATCTTTCATAATTATAAACCTATTACCAGAGAAATGCACCCCAATATGCACAGATTTTCAGAACAATATGGCGTGAAAAAGGAAAATTCAATTTTTTTTACACTAAAATGTTGTTCTAGCCTTCAATTTTTCATTTTTACAAGGGGATAAAAGAAAAAAAACACCAAACGTGTAGCACAGTTTCTCCTGAGTACGGATACCCCACATGTGGACATAAAGTGCCAAGCGGGCGCAGGACGGGCCTCCAAAGGGAAGGAGCGCCAATTGGCCTTTGGAAGACGAATTTCACTGGAATGGATTTCAAGGGCCATGTCGCATTTACAGAGCCCTCATGCTGCCAAAACACTGGAAACCCCCCACAAGTGACCCCATTCTGGAAACTACACCCCTCCAGGAATCTAACAAGGGGTGCATTGAGCTTATGGACTTCACTGGTGACGGGCACAAATGTGGAACAATGTGACCTGAAAGTGAAAATTTTCATTTTTTCACTTTCACGGCACAAATGTGCCCGTCATCAAGGGGTCCATATCCTCACTACACCCCTTGTTACATTCCCTGAGGGGTGCAGTTTCCAGAATGGGGTCACTTGTGGGAGGCAGCACGAGGGCTCTGTAAATGCGACATGGTGTTCATCATCCATTCTGGCCAAATGCAGCCTGCAAAATCCTAATGGCGCTCCTTCCCTTCAGAGGCTTACCCTGTGCCCACATGGCGCTTTATGTCCACGTGTGTTTTTTTTTCTCTTTTAACCCCTTGTGAAAATGAAAAATTCAAGGCTAAATCAACATTATAGTGTAAAAAATGTAAATTTTCATTTTCACGCCACATTGTTCCACATTTGTGCCCGTCACCAGTGGGGTCCGTATGCTCACTGCACCCCTTGTTACACAGGAACCTTTTAAATGTAACATGGCCCTCGAAATCCATCCAAGCCAAATCCAGCCTCCAAAAGCCAAATGGCGCTCCTTCCATTTGGAGGCCTACCCTGCATTTATTTTTTCCATTTCCACAAGAGGTTAAAAAAGAAAATGAATGCAAAACATGTAGGGTAATTTCCCCTGAGTATGAGAATACCCCACATGTGGACATAATGTGCCATATGGGCACAGGGCGAGCCACCATAGGGACAGAGCGCCATTTAGAGGCTGGAATGGAGGATGGAGGCCATGTCGCAATTACAAAGCTCCTGTGCTGACAAGACAGTAGAAACCCCCCACAAGTGACCCCATTCTGGTACGTACACCCCTCAAGGAATCTAACAAGGGGTGCAGTGAGCATAGGGACCTCACTGGTGACTGGCACATATGTAGAACATGTGGTGTGAAAATAAAAAATACAATTTTTTTAATTTTTACGGCACAAACATGCCCGTCACCAGGGGGCCATATCCCCGCTTCCCCCCTTGTTAAATTCCTTATGGGCAGGACCGCTTCTGCCATAAGGCGGAATGAGCATTTCGCCTCAGACGGCAGATTCTGCGCTCCAGCAGGGGGTGGCAGACAGCATCCCTGCAGCCGCTTGCCTGTCCTGCCGCAGCCATCCCGTCCCGCCGCCAACGATCACTGCTTTCCCTCGCCGGGCTCTCGCGCTGTCAGCCAGCATCCAGCCGTCCCGCCGCCAACGCTCTCTGCTGTCCCCCGCCGGGCTCCTGTGCTATCAATTAGCATCCAGCCGACCTGTTCCGCCGCCAACGCTCACCGATGTCCCCCATGCCGTCAGCCAGCATATCCCTTTGCCTTCCAGCCTGTGGTAAGTGTCGGCGGGGGCTGCAGTCGGATCGGAGCACGCGGGGGTGGGGGGATGAGGGATTTCGATTAGGCTTGCTCCGGGTGGGGGGGGGGGTTGGGGTGCTAATGAGGGGCGGCCGCCTGGAACGGCTCTGCTTATGGGGTGTAGTTTCCAGAATGGGGTCACTTGTGGGGAGTTTCTACTGTCCTGTCAGCACAGAGGCTTTGTAATTGCATCATGGCGAGCCTCTAATGGGAATGGCGGCCATACCTATTTAGTTGGGAAAAGGGACAATTTTAAATTATTTAGAAGGTTGAAAAGGACAGGAGTCCATCAAATTCAACCTGTGTTGATCCAGAGGAAGGCAAAAACCCTCATAAAGCAGACGACAGTAGCCTCATCACAGGGGAAAATTCCTTCCCGACTCCAAAATGGCGATCAGAATAATCCCTGGATCAACGTGACCCCTGAAATAGGAATAAGGGACAGAATATAGAAAATGTAGAACTCCAATGACGTGTGGTGCGCCTTGGAGCGATCCAGTATGCAGAGGCCGGGGGGATCAGGACAGGCGTCACACTGGAAAATGGTGTCCTTCCTGATCCCCCTGTTACGCCACACTCTGCACTTCTTCTGGGGTCTCCTGTTTTCCAGTGTGGGGGACGTCACCTGGAAAATGTTGCCCTGGTGCGATACGGGGTCCTTCATATCCAGAAGCGCTGGGTCCGCTCCACGACTGCTAAATATATATATATATATATATATATATTGTGAGCCCTCGCAGGCAGGGTCCTCTTCCCCCATGTACCAGTCTGTCTTTTGCCTTCATGTAATGTTTTCTGATCTTGTATTGTTCCTCCTGCCTGTTGCCTATCTATTGTATAGCGCTCTGGAACTAAGGGCGCTTTATAAATAAATAATAATAATAAAAATAATAATAATAATATATATATATATATATATATATATATATATTATTATTTTTTTTTTTAGTTTGAAAAATATCTTTATTACTAAATTCATCTAAAAACAATTACAATTTTTCTCCCTTGCCATGGGCCCATTAGTCATGCATTATTTTCCCCACATATATTCCAGACTCTTTCACAAAGAAAAGAATACACACTATTAGCTTACGATGAGGCAGATCTCCTCCCGGCGCCCCCAAAAAAGGATAAATAAATTCCCTTCTCAAAGTTAGTAAGTTAAAAAAAATAATAACAATTGGCGCCTCTCATACGTAAGGTATCTATGGAAGCCGCCGAAGACACGAGACCCGGACCCATCAATCCTCAGCCCCCCGAGCGGGACGGTCCCCCAAATGCCCAGTTCCTTGACCTCGATATCCAACAAATTCAATATCAAACAAAGAGAAACACAAATAAGGCAACCATCAAAAAGGAAAAGAAAAAAAAAACATACAAATAAAATAATGATATATCTATAAGGCATATGTTGGAGCTACAACACTTGATAACATACTTGTGTTCGTCATCAACTACTTTTACCCCAATCTTTTCTTATGTTGCTGCCCATGGTGAGACTAACAATTCCTTCCATACTTGTTATTATCTATTCTGTCTCCTTCACCCAGTTCTGAGCTGCTGCTTTCTGCTGAAGACACAAAAATCTGAGTGTGAGCTTTTCTCTCTGTCTCCCCCCCTCCCTTCTGAGACAGATGATAAAAACAAGTCCCTGGCAGGCTTTGGCTACTAGTACATTATTTCAGTTTAGGTGGACTGATCGCTCATTGGATGTGTCTTTAATTAAAAAGACCATTGAATTTAATAGTAAGGACGGTGAGAAAACAAAAACTGTGCGTGAACAACTAAAAAAAAAAATAACGTTTGGTTTGCAAAAGACATCAGCGAATAAAAAAATAAACAGACACCTCTTCTCTCATTTTTAGTTTGTGTGATAATAGCCTTTATCTGCAACTCTGTAGCTTCTTTGTAATGCAGAAGTTGCAGATAGGGACTTGTTTACACAGCTGTCTCAGAAGGGAGGGGGAGACGGAGAGAAAATCTCACACACAGATTTGTGTGTCTTTAGTAGAAAGCAGCAGCTCAGAACTGGGGGAAAGAGACTGAATAGATAATAAGTATAGAAGGAACAGTTAGTCTCACAGTTACTAATACTATACACCGAACTATTCTACTAGACATGAGTGAATTTACTATCTGTCCTATCTGACATCTGCTCATCAGGCTGCAATCTTTTATGTCTGCTCGGCTCCGTGCCGCTCCTCCCCGGGTGCTGGGAAAAGAAGGATCCAGTTTTATGAAAGTGGGAGAAATTCCCCAGGACTGGATCCATCTTTTCAAGCAGACGTCAAAGCCGGCAGTCTGAAGAGCAGAATGCAGATAGGAAAGAAGCCATTCCCTTCGTTCCTACTGTAAACTCACTCATCTCTATTTTTCACTACAGAATTTTCCTTCATCATCCTTTAGAATTCTTTATATTTATATAAATAAATAATTCTTAGAATTATTTATATATATATATATATATATTTATATATATATATATATATACACACACACACACACACACACATACAGGGGGACAAACAGGGAGCATACCTGGCTGCTTAGTGGGGTAGGTTGGGCAGATGCCTTCAACATGGATTCTAAAATATGAAATCTAGCTGTGACAGGTTGATCCATCCTCCCTCCATGTCTGGTCACTGCAGATGGTATCAGGAAGCTGGACTGGAGGTTATTGCTATGTTATATGCCCAAACATCTGGAAAGTTCCGGCCCCAATTAGATCTGGATTGTTATAGAAGATGGAAGAGGATTGTTGTTCTTCCAGATGAAGGAGCTATTCCCAGATATGTGATTGTGGAGGAACACCAGTGGAACGGGTAGACATAGGTCCAGCATGGAAATGGAGGACCTGGAAGCAATAGGGCTTCTGACTTGTCTATGTATATGGTATAACCTGAAAGCTTAGTGCCGTGACCTGGGGTCGCTAGGTGTGGTTAGCAGCCGGCTAGTGTGGTGGTATTATTTAGGCACTTGTCACAGTAACCAGGAGTGGTGATACCAAACCCCCAGGTACACAACCACTAGGCTTTGAAAAGGGTAGGACCAGGTGCGTACAGGTGCGAGTGCGCAGAGTCCAGTACTTAACCAGAAGATGACTTTACTTGAGAACTTCAGTGCAATCCAGGTGAAATATCTTTTGTAGGTGCAGGTACAGGTGATAGTGACTGATAGTAGAAGGTAGAAGAAGCAGAAGTGTTGCTTGACTTCAGTTTCAGGGACTGTCTAGGGGACCTTGCCTAATTGGTGCAGTACTCTGCCAGGATGGTTGTGTAAGATAGCCTAGTGTTGTATAAGAAGAGGACCTCATACTCACCGTCGTAAATAGGAACGTTCTGCCAAAATTAAATTATTGGTCTCCCAGATCGCTGATTTGGACAAACAACATAAGAGGACCCTCACACTGGCTATGGGAACAGAACTGGCCATTTTGCGTAGCAAACTACGGGATCTAACCTTCTCGCATGCCAAGGCCTCCCTGGCGCGTTGCCAACGTCATTACTTTGAGTTTGGCAATAAGCCTGGCAAGACCTTGGCCTGCGCTCGTCGGGTTCAATGGGCTCGTTCTTTTATACCGTCTGTTTCCTCCTCGTCGGGCTCAAAGCTCACTCTTTTTTCTCATATTAAGATGCTTTCCGTTCTTATTATGAAGGTCTTTACGACCTTCTGTCCTCTACGGCCTCCCCAGATCCGGGTTCTCTTCTCTCCTCCAACCTTTCTTATTCTGGCCTTCCCTCCTTGCCAGGAGAGAGCATCTCTATGCTTAAATCCCCTATTACCTCCACGGAATGGGATTGGGCAATTAGGTCCTCCCCTTCTGGTAAGGCCCTGGGCCATGATGGCCTTACTCTTCCTTACTATAAGGTGTTCTCCTCCTGTGTGATCACTTCCTATCTGCTTATAACTGTCTTCCCACTGGTTCTGCCCTCCCCCCTGATTCCCTCACACATTATTACAGTTATTCCTAAAGAAGGTAAAGATCCCTCCCTTTGCCAGAGCTACCATCCTATTTCTCTCCTTAACCCTGACCTTTAAGCTTTTCTCTAAAATTCTTGCAGCCCGTCTTAGCCCACATCTTCAACCCATCATCCATTTAGACCAGGTGGGATTTATGCCCACACGCGAGGCCCAAGACAATACAACTAGGGCTATTAATATTATTCACTATGTGCGCTCCAAGTCTTTCCCGACGATGCTTCTGTCTACCGACGCCGAGAAGGCCTTTGACAGAGTTGTCTGGCCTTTTCTCCTTGTCATGCTTTAACATCTTGGTCCTCGTATGTTGGTGTGGATTGGGTGCCTGTACTCTGATCCCTCGGCTCAGGTCTTTGTCAATGGCCTTCTCTCGTCGACGTTCCCTATACGTAACGGCACACGCCAGGGCTGCCCTCTATCTCCTCTCATCTTTATCCTGACCCTTGAACCTTTTCTCAGTCATGTGAGACAAAAGCCAGACATTTCGCGAGTGCGTGTAGGCTCCACTCAGGCCTGTATTTAGAGTTCATGCTGCCCTAGGCACTTTGCACGCCGAGGCGCCCCCCCCGGCACTGGCTGGTTACATGCATGATATATACCCTTTTCCGCTCTGCTTGATGCCCGCTATTCTCATCAAACAGGCGTGATAGAGGAAGGAAGGAGGCCGGGGACGTCTTAGTTTGTGGACCGCTTCTGTCCAGTGTCGAACTGGGGTACCTGGGGCCCACCAGAGGAAATAATCCTTGGGGCCACCAATATAGAACCAGTGAGACACGACACGCTGACCCCATCCTTTCCTGGATTCATCTGTATCTGTGACAAATCCCTTTTTCAGTCGAACTAAAACTCTCAGAACCCTCTCTATTTATACAGCTCTCAGGGTATGCTGGGAGTTGTAGTCTCTGAGAGGACAACCCTGTAATAAATCACTGTGTGCAGAGGCTCCTGGTGGCTGCAATCTGGGGGTGACAACCATCAGCCCTGAAGGTCCAGCAATACATCTGTCTACACTGTACTACAACTCCCAGCATATCATGAGGGCTGCAGACTGTCAGTACATGCTGGGAGTTGTAGTGCCTGCAGCTGCTGTAGTTGGGTCCTAGGTGCATTATACACTGGATGCTTTGTGACATATAAGAATACATAGATCTGTGGGGGCTCAGTGTAGGGAAGTCACCTCAGAACATCACTAATAGGGAATAGAACAAAACATCTCCCCCTATCCCTATTAGTGATGTTCTGGGGTCACGTCCCTGCACTGAGCCCCCACAGATCTATGTATTCTTATATGTCACAAAGCATCCAGTGTATAATGCAGCTAGGGCTCAACTACAACGGCTACAGGCACTACAACTCCCAGCATATCCTGAGGGCTGCAGACTGTCAGTACATGCTGGGAGTTGTAGTGCATGCAGCTGTTGTAGTTGGGTCCTATACACTGGATGCTTTGTGACATATAAGAATACATAGATCTGTGGGGGCTCAGTGCAGGGAAGTGACCCCAGAACATCACTAATAGGGATAGGGGCAGATGTTTTGTTCTATCCCCTATCAGTGCTGTTCTGGGGTCACTTCCCTACACTGAGCCCCCACCGATCTATGTATTGTGATCTCCCACAAAGCATCCAGTGTATAATGCACCTAGGACCCAACTACAACAGCTGCAGGCACTACAACTCCCAGCATGTACTGACAGTCTGCAGCCCTCAGCATATGCTGGGAGTTGTAGTGCCTGCAGCTGTTGTAGTTGGGTTCTAGCTTAAAAGTTTGCGCTAGTGTACTGTAGTGACTGCGGGGCTGTGTCAGTACACTACCGCAAACAATACACTGACCCAATGGTACACAGGCTCTGCACACGATAGAAGTGATTACAGTGCAGTTACTAATGACTCACAGGTGACGTCTTCTCCGATTGCCGTCGCTCACTTTTTTGCTTTCTTCTCCATCTAACGCAGCAACATGAAGACTTCTCCGACCAAAACTCGTCTGCAGGCGGGCAGCTGGGGTGACTGTGAGGGGGAGCAGCTAGGGGTGGCAGGGGGAGAGTCTAGGGAGGCAGAGGGAGAAGCTAGGGTGGCTGGGAGAAGATGGGGCAGCTGGGGTGGCAGGGGGAGAAGATGGGGTGGCAGGGGGAGCAGAAGGGGGGACAGGCGGAGGAGAAGGGGCCAGGAGAAGATGGGGTGATAGACAGGGCGAGAAGCTGGGGGGAAGGGAGAGCAGCTGGGGGGCAAGGGAGAAGCTGGGGTAGCAGGTGGAGCAGCAGTGGGGACAGGCGGAGAAGCAGATGGGGCAGGGGGAGAAGCTGGGGGGCAGAGAGAGCAGAAGGGGGTGCAGGGGGAGAGGCTGGGGGAGGTGCAGAGGGAGAGGCTGGGGGGTGCTGGGGGAGAGGCTGGGGGGTGCAGGAGGAGAAGCTGGGGGGTGCTGGAGGAATGGCGGTGGGGGTGCTGGGGGAGAGGCTGGGGGGTGCAGAGGGAGAAGCTGGGGGAGAGGCTGGGGGGTGTAGGAGGAGAGACTGGGGGGGTGCTGGCGGAGAGGCTGGGGGTGCAGAGGGGAGAGGTTGGGGGGTGCAGAGGGAGAGGCTGGGGGGGTGTTGGGGGAGAGGCTGGGGGGGGTGCTGGTAAGAGGCTGGGGGGGTGCTGGTGGAGAGGCTGGGGGGTGCAGAGGGAGAGGCAGGCTGGGGGGGTGCTAGAGGAGAGGCTGGGGGTGCTGGGGGAGAGACTGGGGGGTGCTGGTGAGAGGCTGGGGGGGTGCTGGTGAGAAGCTGGGGGGATGCTGGGGGAGAGGCTGTGGGGGGGTGCTGGTGAGAGGCTGGGGGGTGCAGAGGGAGAGGCAGGCTGGGGGGGTGCTAGAGGAGAGGCTGGGGGTGCTGGGGGAGAGACTGGGGGGGGTGCTGGTGAGAGGCTGGGGGGGTGCTGGTGAAAAGCTGGGGGGGGTGCTGGTGAGAAGCTGGGGGAGAGGCTGTGGGGATACTGGGAGAGAGGCTGGGGGGGGTGCTGGTGCGAGGCTGGGGGGGTGCTGGGGAGAGACGGGGGGGGGTGCTGGGGAGAGGCTGGGGGGGGTGCTGGGGAGAGGCTGGGGGGGGTGCTGGTGAGAGGCTGGGGGGGTGCTGGTGAGAGGCTGGGGGGGTGCTGGTGAGAGGCTGGGGGGGTGCTGGTGAGAGGCTGGGGGGGTGCTGGTGAGAAACTGGGGGGGTGCTGGTGAGAGGCGGGGGGGGTGCTGGGGAGAGACTGGGGGGGTGCTGGTGAGAGGCTGGGGGGGTGCTGGTGAGAGGCTGGGGGGGGTGCTGGTGAGAGGCTGGGGGGGGTGCTGGTGAGAGGCTGGGGGGGGTGCTGGGGAGAGGCTGGGGGGGTGCTGGGGAGAGGCTGGGGGGGGTGCTGGTGAGAGGCTGGGGGGGGGGTGCTGGTGCGAGGCTCGGGGGGTGCTGGTGAGAGGCTGGGGGGGGTGCTGGGAGAGAGGCTGGGGGGGGGGGTGCTGGTGAGAGGCTGGGGGGGTGCTGGTGAGAGGCTGGGGGGGGGGGTGCTGGTGAGAGGCTGGGGGGGGTGCTGGTGAGAGGCTGGGGGGGGTGCTGGTGAGAGGCTGGGGGGGGTGCTGGTGAGAGGCTGGGGGTGCTGGGGAGAGACTGGGGGGTGCTGGGGAGAGACTGGGGGGTGCTGGGGAGAGGCTGGGGGGGGGGGTGCTGGTGAGAGGCTGGGGGTGCTGGGGAGAGACTGGGGGTGATGGGGAGAGACTGGGGGGATGCTGGGAGAGAGGCTGGGGAAGAGGGAGCGGCCGGGGAGCAGAGGCAGGTGAGGCAGGTGAGGTAGGCCGGGGCCGGGTCCGGGTCCAGTGAGCTTCCGGCGGGCACACACCGCCTCTATCACAGGTTGGAAGCTCACAGCTGCAGCCCCGCGCTGCACGAACTTCTCTCCTGTTCGGCGCGATGACGTCACGTGCGTCGGTGCCGACCGGGAGAGAAGGACCGCAGGGCTGCAGCTGTGAGCTTCCGGCCTGTGATAGAGGCAGTGTGTGCCCGCCGGAAGCTCACTGGAAGCTGCACAACCCCCGAACAGCACCCCCACCCCCCACCCCCCCCGGGGGCGGCGGACTAGGCACCCGTGGTCCGGTGCCTACGGCGGCAGGGGAGATTTTTTATTTTTTTTTTTAATAAAAAATTATTTTTGTTCCCTGCGGGTGCCGCCCCCCGCAGGGCGCCGCCCTAGGCACCGGACCACGGGTGCCTAGTGGCAAATACGGCCCTGGCTCCACTGACCACAAGGTTGCAGCCTACGCGGATGACCTTCTCTTTTTTCTTACGCAGCCTTCTGTGCCTCTCCCTAACCTTTTTTCTGAATTGTCCAAATATCAGGCTCTTTCCAGCTATAAAATTAACCTCCAGAAGTTGGCAGCACTCAACCTCTCTCTTCCCCCTTCCCTTGCCACGTCTTTCCCCTTTCGCTGGTTGAGTTTGTCCTTGTCCTATTTGGGGGTCCAGCTCACGCCCTCTGTTTCTGATTTGTTCAAGACTAACTTTCCCCCATGCTAAAAACTATTGAGGCCGACTTGTCCAGATAGCACAAGAGCACCTTTACTTGGTTTGGCCGTTGCTCGATATCCTCCCTAGACCCTTGTATCTTTTCCAAGCCCTTGCAGTTATGGTGCCCTTGAGCTATTTTCGACAACTCCCTGCACTCCTGGCTAAATTCATTTGGGCTCATAAGCAGCCAAGGATTGCAAAGTCTGTGTTGTGCCGTCCTAAGTCACGTGGAGGCCTGGTCCTCCCTAACCTATTCCATTATTATGTCACTAGTCACCTGTTCAGAGTGATAGACTGGCACCACCTTTCCTCCACTAAGTTGTGGGTTGGCCTAGAGATGTCTCTCTCCTCTTTTCTCTGATGGCAGGGGGACACTGAGGGACACAGGGCACTGGAGGGACACTGAGCATCCACCTGCCATCCTCCTCTCCAGTAGACACAGCCGCACAGCTCAGGGAGTCGGGTTGTGACATCACCATGTTATCCAGGAAATGACATCACCATGTTATCTAGCAAGTGACATCACCATGTTATCCAGCAAGTGACATCACCATGTTATCCAGGAAGTGATATCACCATGTTATCCAGGAAGTGACATCACCGTGTTATCCAGGAAGTGACATCACCGTGTTATCCAGGAAGTGACATTACCATGTTATCCAGGAAGTGACATCACCATGTTATCCAGGAAGTGACATCACCGTGTTATCCAGGAAGTGACATCACCATGTTATCCAGGAAGTGACATCACCGTGTTATCCAGGAAGTGACATTACCATGTTATCCAGGAAGTGACATCACCGTGTTATCCAGGAAGTGACATCACCGTGTTATCCAGGAAGTGACATCACCATGTTATCCAGGAAGTGACATCACCGTGTTATCCAGGAAGTGACATTACCATGTTATCCAGGAAGTGAAGCCTTGATGCAGTAATAAGTGCAGGGAAAAAGCGCTTTATGTGCATTTGCCCTAATAAGTGTATATTGGTGATTTGTATAATTTTTGGGGGGCAATACAATACCTTAATAAAAATTTTCGCTGGACTTCTTCTTTAACCTTTTTCCCTCCAGCTGTGCGCAACAAACAAGTTAGAGTGAGACACCATAAGGAGATATTGCAGAAAGGCAGCCATCATCCCAGATTGAGTCACCTATAGACAGTTGGTATACAAGATGTGGTGGCTCAGCTGTACTGGGACACTACATTACCTAAAGCCTGGAGGTCGCCCAACAAAGGGGAGAGAGTAGAGAGAAGGTTCCTGATGATAAGAAGTACATCCTCTGCTAATGCAGTCATGGTAATATCACAGAGTATGGTGGTGACTGTGCGGAGGGTGTTACAGGGTGTATGTGGTATAGTAAGAGACTGAGAGAGGGATTAGAGAGAAGGGGGAGAGGGGGCAACCTTGTGCTGTTCCTGTGAAGATGTCGAAGGGCAAAGTATTACGTCTGCTAATCTGGAGTTGCCGTCAGTTTCTGTATAAGCTATAATATATTGGGAGAATATAGGGCCAAACCGTCTACACTGAATAGTGGTGAGAATAAAGGGCCATGAGGTCTTGTCGGAGGCCTTTCCTGCATCTAAACTAAGTATAATGGTCAAAGGTCACGGGGGGTCATATACTCGGGCGTTGAAAAATTCTTGACTAGTAACAAGCTCTTTCGAGTTTTAGTTCTCGCAGAACATTACTGTCAGTCATTACCGAGCCATGTCTGTGAGCGCTGGGACTTCCTGTGTTCAGTCTCTTTTTTGAACAAAGGAAAGACCAAATATCTGTATGAAGGAGCAGGGACCCTTTGATTTAAATACATTTAAACAAATTTTTTCACAACACGTATGCTGTAAGATGAGGACAGTCATATATATCTATAACCTTAACCTTCTTACCAGCATGAGACTGATAGTGATATATTGTCCGCTGGGACTGTGCTGTATATTAGAAAAATTGGCTGAATGATTTTATAGCTGGAAAACTGACAGGACACAGAGCTTATAATATTCCACACAGAATAAATACAGCCCCGTGCTTCTCTCCTCCATGCTCCTCTCCCCCCTGCTTCTCTCCCCCCATGCTCCTCTCCCCCCTGCTTCTCTCCCCCCGTGCTTCTCTCCCCCTGTACTTCTCCCGCCGTGCTTGTCTCCCCCCTTGCTCCTCTTCCTCCTTCTTCTCTCCCCCCTGCTTGTCTCCCCCCATGCTCCTCTTCCCCCTGCTTCTCTCCCCCCATGCTCCTCTCCCACCAAGCTTCTCTCACCCCGTACTTCTCCCCCCGTGCTCCATGCTCCTTTTCCCCCCTGCTCCTCTCCCCTCATGCTTCTCTCCCCCCCCCCCCGCCGTGCTTCTCTCCCCGAATGCTTCTCTCCCCCAATGCTTCTCTCCCCCGTGCTCCTTTCCCCCATACTTCTCCCCCCGTGCTTCTCTCCCCCCATGCCTCCCCACCTCCACGGTCCACTGAGCTTCACCTACTGCCCGCTTGTAGCGCCCGCCAGACATGCTGCTCCAATCCAATCAAAGGAGACTGGAAGCGTGGAGGTGCCGCAGCGGCCCCACGCTCCCGGTCTCCACTGATTGGATTGGAGCAGCACATCCAGCGTGCGCTACTGACGGGCAGTAGGTGAGACGGGCAGCTGGTGAGGCGAACAGCAGCCGCGATCTGCGAGCCAGATGCGGCCATCAAAAGAGCCGCATCTATCTCACAAGACTGGGGCTAAAGAGATCCGGGGCAGCAGGCATTTTATCCGGGGCATGAAGTGATGTGTATGCAGCAGAGCTGTGTGTGTGATGTGTGTGGAGCAGAGCTGTCTGTGTGTGATGTGAGTGGAGCAGAGCTGTGTACAGATGTAGCCTATGTTAACTTGATCATAATGATGTGTTTAACTCTGAGTTCTAATTGACTTGAAGTGTCGCTGTTGTTATAACTTTCAAAATTTAAATCAATAGTAGGTGTGATATAAAGCGAGTTTCCAATATATAGTCATTATTTTTGTTGTTATTTTTCTGTAAAACAAAGCTGAACTTACCAGAAATCCAGGTCCAGTGTTCTGAAGGCAACAATATTACAGCTATACTTACTGTATCCAGGTCCAGTCTTCTGAAGGCAGCTATATAACAGCTATACTTACTGTATCCAGGTCCAGTCTTCTGAAGGCAGCTATATAACAGCTATACTTCCTGTATCCAGGTCCAGTCTCCAGAAGGCAGCTATATAACAGCTATACTTACTGTATCCAGGTCCAGTCTTCTGAAGGCAGCTATATAACAGCTATACTTACTGTATCCAGGCCCAGTCTCCTGAAGGCAGCTATATAACAGCTATACTTACTGTATCCAGGTCCAGTCTCCGGAAGGCAGATTTTCTGACTTGTGCTGGTTGAAAAAAAAAAAAAAGATTAAACACAGGAATTCCGGACAGTACAGAGAGTCACAGCTCAATGTGTCCATGAGTCACATGACTGCCTTCTCTCTGTGAGCGCTCGGATGACCCGGGATACACAGAACTTCCTGTTTTCTGACTGTTTAAAGGACAACTCCCATGAAAACCTTTTTCCCAGTAATTGAAGCACATTACAAAGTTATATAACACTGTAATATACTTCAATCACCTGTCTGTCCTCCTTCCCTGTCTTTTCCCCCCTCCACCCCCCACCAGGAAGTGTAAGAAACTCCTTCATACCTAATTACTGTCGTCACCAGGCTGCTTAATCAGCTCCTTCTAGTGACGATGAGTCATCAGCAGGAGGGCGGGGCTAGCTCCTGTCACACCAGCCTCCCCCTCCCCTGCCTGGTCAGGTGACTAGGCTTGCTCAGCTCCCATTGGCTGAGCAACTGTAAGCCATCTGTCATTCTGCAACTCAATAATGACTCATGACTGACTCCCGGCACATAACCAGCTACAGGACCCCCTCCCCCATACTCCCTCCTGCTGCCGAGTGGACTCAGTGAGTGAGTCATGTTACTTGCTTATCTTTCTCCTCACTCCCGGCATGTCAGCTACACAGACGTCTTATCTCTCCCCTGCTGCCCTGACCTAATCCTGCAGAATGTACACTACAGTGAGGTGACAGTGTGTGTGTGTGTATATAGCAGCCTGACTGAAGAGAGCCAGAGAGGGGGTCATGTTTAGTGTATGATGGGAGTTGTAGTGAATGGAGGGGCAGGCACTTGCTGTGTCACAGCAGGGGGCTGGCTTGTCACAGCAGCCAAAGTGCATCATGGGAAGCTGAAACCAGGAAGCAAGGAAGAAATGAAGAACAAGACTAGAAATCAGAAGGTACACAGACGGTGGGAAATTCAAACAGTAACAGCTCAGGAGGGATGATAAGTATAAAAGCTAGGTTTCTGATTGGTTTTTGTTTTTTTTTCCTTAGCGCGGGAGTTGTCCTTTAATGAGAAATAAATAGAAAACAGGAAGTGCTGTGTTCTCCATGTTAACTAAAAAAAATTTAATGAGTGTAAATTGCAAACTTGCTTTATATCACATCTCCTGCTGATATAGATTTTGAAAGTTATAACGACAGGGACACTTTAACATGGTTCCCTGACACAGTTGTTGCATCAGGGATCATGTCTTATATATGCCTGCAGCAGAGCGCTATGTGTAATGTACATGTAGCTGAGCTGTATATGTGTAATGTACATGTAGCTGAGCTGTATATATGTGTAATGTACATGTAGCTGAGCTGTATGTGTGTAATGTACATGTAGCTGAGCTGTATATGTGTAATGTACATGTAGCTGAGCTGTATGTGTGTGTAATGTACATGTAGCTGAGCTGTATGTGTGTAATGTACATGTAGCTGAGCTGTATGTGTGTAATGTACATGTAGCTGAGCTGTATGTGTGTAATGTACATGTAGCTGAGCTGTGTATGTGTGTAATGTACATGTAGCTGAGCTGTATATGTGTAATGTACATGTAGCTGAGCTGTATATGTGTGTAATGTACATGTAGCTGAGCTGTATATGTGTAATGTACATGTAGCTGAGCTGTATGTGTGTCATGTACATGTAGCTGAGTTGTGTGTGTAATGTACATGTAGCTGAGCTGTATGTGTGTAATGTACATGTAGCTGAGCTGTATGTGTGTAATGTACATGTAGCTGAGCTGTATATGTGTAATGTACATGTAGCTGAGCTGTATGTGTGTGTAATGTACATGTAGCTGAGCTGTATGTGTGTAATGTACATGTAGCTGAGCTGTATATGTGTGATGTACATGTAGCTGAGCTGTATGTGTAATGTACATGTAGCTGAGCTGTATGTGTGTAATGTACATGTAGCTGAGCTGTATATGTGTAATGTACATGTAGCTGAGCTGTATATGTGTAATGGACATGTAGCTGAGCTGTATGTGTGTAATGTACATGTAGCTGAGCTGTATATGTGTGTGTTATATATGCTTACAGCAGAGCTGTATATGTGTAATGTACATGTAGCTGAGCTGTATATATGTGAGTAATGTACATGTAGCTGAGCTGTATATGTGTAATGTACATGTAGCTGAGCTGTATGTGTGTAATGTACATGTAGCTGAGCTGTATATACATGTGTAATGTACATGTAGCTGAGCTGTGTATGTGTGTGTTATATATGCTTACAGCAGAGCCCTGTGTGTAATGTACATGTAGCTGAGCTGTATATGTGTAATGTACATGTAGCTGAGCTGTATGTGTGTAATGTACATGTAGCTGAGCTGTATATGTGTAATGTACATGTAGCTGAGCTGTATATATGTGTAATGTACATGTAGCTGAGCTGTATGTGTGTAATGTACATGTAGCTGAGCTGTGTATGTGTAATGTACATGTAGCTGAGCTGTATGTGTGTAATATACATCTAGCTGAGCTGTATGTGTGTAATGTACATGTAGCTGAGCTGTGTGTGTAATGTACATGTAGCTGAGCTGTATATGTGTAATGTACATGTAGCTGAGCTGTATGTGTACATAGTAGATGGTGGAGATCGGGGTCTCTCTGTGTCGCCTTCGGCCGTTGTTTGTCCTTGAGAAATGATGTGATGTGATATCTTGATACGTGTTGGGAAATGAATAGAACCTAGTGAAAAATATACTGAACCAGTTACTGATTCGGATGTCCCAGTGTTTCTCTCCAGATGCTGAAAGATGTTACAGGGAGCAGAGACTGATATGGACGTCCGCTGAGATGAGAACGAGAACCTGGAGGTGGGGGGGGGGAGCGTTCCAGAACTCCCCTCCTGAGTGTAACCTCCGCGCTTCCTTCTATAATGATACTTACTTACGGTCTCATCTGATGTCACCTTCGCTCTCCATTGTTTGGTATTTCTGAGCTCGGGGAAGTGGGAGATCACCCCGGGAGGATGGCAGCGAGCCGGGCAGAGGTCTCTTTGGACAAGTTACATTGAGGAGCGACGAAATCCTCACCTCTCACCTAGTGTAATTTACCATTTCTAAAGACTAGTTCACACAGAAGACATTACCGCTCCCAAAGTCTTTTTTATTATTATTTTTAGCATCGCACCACATGCAGATATAGACAGACTACGCTGCATTTTCCAAATTTTTCCTTTTTCCCCATAGACTAATACTGAGGGAATAAAACACCATTTCTATATACATATTGGTGGTTTTTGGATTGTTTTTCCCCCAATTCTTCAACAGAAATTCGGGCTCAAGATAAAGAATCACATGACAGTAGGGGATAAATTGCAAGACAAAAGAAATATTTATGGTAATTTATACATAAAGGGGTATTCCACTGATACATAACTTTTGATATGTTGCTGCCCATGGTGAGACTAACAATTCCTTCCATATTTGTTATTATGTATTCAGTCTCCTTCCCCCAGTTCTGAGCTGCTGCTTTCTGCTAAAGACACAAAAATCTGAGTGTGAGCTTTTCTCTGTGTTTCCCCCTCCTCCCCCCTTCCTTCTGAGACAGAAGATGTAAACAAGTCCCTGGAAAGTTTTGGCTATGTTCCCACTAAATTTTTTCTGTCCAAATTTTTTTAAATGACATCTGTTATTTCGCGGTTTGCCTACCAGTCAGTGCAATGACGGCTATTAGTACATTATTCCAGTTCAGTTGGACTGATCACTCATCGGATGTGTCTTTAAAATTCCATACAATTTAATAGTAAGGACGGTGAAAAAAGAAAAACTGTGTGTGAACAACTAAATAATAAAGTCCGTTGTTTGCAAAAGACGTCAGCGAATACAAAAAAAAGGGAAAAAAGGGAGATACTTTATCTCTTATTTTTACTTGGTGTGAACATAGCCTTTCTCTGCACCTCTGTAGCTTTTTTTATTGCAGAAGTTGCAGATAGGGACTTGTTTACATCAGCCGTCTCAGAAGGGAGGGGGGAGACGAAGAGAATAGCTCACACACAGATTTTTGTGACTTCAGCAGAAAGCATCAGCTCAGAACTGGGGGAAAGAGACTGAATAGGTAATAACAAGTATGGAAGGAATTGTTAGTCTCACCATGGGCAGAGGGGAGGCTGATTATAGCTCTATGGGGTACACAGGGAGCTGCTGTCAGCAAGTGCAGTGAGTACAGTTACTAATACTATTCTGAATAAAACATCTCCCACATTCCAAACATGAAAATGGCTTCTCCCCTGTGTGAGTTCTCTGATGTTGAACAAGAGATGATTTCTCAGTAAAACATTTCACACATTCTGAACATGAAAATGGCTTCTCCCTTGTGTGAGTTTTCTGATGCTTAACAAGATGTGATTTATTAATAAAACATTTCCCACATTCTGAACATGAATATGGCTTCTCCCCTGTGTGAGTTCTCTGATGTGGAACAAGAGATGATTTCTCAGTAAAACATTTCCCACATTCTGAACATGAAAATGGCTTCTCCCCTGTGTGAGTTCTCTGATGCGTAACAAGATGTGATTTAATAATAAAACATTTACCACATTCTAAACATGAAAATGGCCTCTCCCCTGTGTGAGTTCTCTGATGTTGAACAAGAGATGATTTCTGAGTAAAACATTTCCCACATTCTGAACATGAAAATGGCTTCTCCCCTGTGTGAGTTCTCTGATGCTTAACAAAATCTGATTTATGAGTAAAACATTTTCCACATTCTGAACATGAAAATGGCTTCTCACCTTTGTGAGACCTTTGATGTCTATCAAAAACTGATTCCTGAGCAAAACATCTTTTACATTTTGGGCACGAAAATGGCTTCTCCCCTGTGTGAATTCTTTGATGGATAACAAGACCCGATTTCTGAGTAAAACATTTCCCACATTCGGAACATGAAAATGGCTTCTCCCCTGTGTGAGTTCTTTGATGGATAACAAAAACTGATTTCCAAGTAAAATATTTTCCACATTCGGAACATGAAAACTGAGGCTTTCCTGTATTTCCTCTTTGATGTTCATGGTCTTCTCTGTAAATGTCAGCTTGCTGTGATGGATCAGAAGATGGGACTTGTATAACAGGATGAGATGAGAGATCTTTGCTGTGAGGGGCTGAGGGTGTATCTGGGATAGTGGACGGCTCCTCATATGTATCTTGTGTGATATGATCCTCTGAGGAGATCTGATGTCCCCCTGAGCTCCTGGTAGAATCATCTGCAAAGGAGAAAACACCATTTCTCTTATTTCCCAGTAATAGAAGCTTAAACATATTGCAGACATGGAAAGTTACTCTTTTTTATGTAACATAATAAGAATGATCAGATCTGTTCCCATCCACAGGAAGTGGCAGGGAGAAGAATCTAGAAGCTGGAGGCCGGGGAGATGACGTCCTTAGTAGGAAAAGTAAAGGGAACTCTTCTTAAATATAACAGATAACCTGCTGGACCCCAACCAGCATGGCGTTACTGGGGGCAGATCACGGCCTTTTCTCTCATTTTCTGCATAAGTCACGTGGTGCAGTGACGTCCCCGACCCGGCCGGCCTCTGGCTACCTATGTCCTTGGTAAGTGCTCAGAGACTTACAAACAGCTCTCTGGATGACCCTCCCCGAACAAAAGACATCACAGCGACTCCCAGGGCCTATACTGTCAGTGTGGAGGAGGGTTCTCCCCAACATAGAATACACTGACAACCCCCACTTACTGCACTTACTACTGCATCAAGGCTTTACTTCCTGGATAACATGGTGATATCACTTCCTGCATAACATGGTGATGTCACTTCCTGGAAAACATGGTGATGTCACTTCCTGGATAAAACGGTGATGTCACTTACTGGATAAAATGGTGATGACACTTCCTGGATAACATGGTGATGTCATAACCCGACTCCCAGAGCTATGTCAGCTCTGTGGCTGCTGGAGAGGATGATGGCAGGGGGACACTGAGGGACACACGGAACTGGAGGGACACTGAGCATCCCTCTCCATCATCCTCTCCAGCAGCCACAGCCCGTACAGCTCTGGGAGTCGGGTTATGACATCACCATTTTATCCAGGAAGTGACATCACCATGTTATCCAGGAAGTGACATCACCATGTTAGCCAGGAAGTGACATCACCATGTTAGCCAGAAAGTGACATCACCATGCTAGCCAGGAAGTGACATCACCATGTTATCCAGGAAGTGAAGGCTTGATGCAGTAGTAAGTGCAGGGAAGAAAGCACGTTATAAGCATTTCCAGTAATAAGTGTATATTGGTGTTTTGTATGATTTTTTTGGGGAATACAATACTTTAATAAAATTTTTTGCCAGACTTGTCTTTTACCCCTTCGTGCTGCAGCTAGTTTCGTCCTTAATGACCAGGCTTATTTTTCAGAATCTGACCTGTCTCACTTTATGCGCTTATAGCTCGGGGATGCTAGCGATTCTGAGATTGTTTTTTTGTAACGTAGTACTCTATATTAATATATGGTTTTTGTGAAAAATATCAAAATATCATGAAAAATGTAAAAAAATTTGCATTTTATTAACTTTGAAATTCTCTGCTTCTAAAAAAAAAATTAATATCACATAAATTAGTTACTAAGTCACATTATCAATTTGTCTTCTTTATTCTGGCATATTTTGGTAAACATATTGTACTTTGTTCGGGTGTTACGGGGCTTAGAAATGTATCAGCAAATTATCACATTTTCATGAAAGTTTCCAAAACTGATTTTTTTTAGGGACCAGTTAAATTTTTTAATGGATTTAGGAGGCTTGTATTCTGGAAACCCCCATAAGTGACCCCATTCTGGAAACTACACACCTTAAAGAATTAATCTATGGGTATACTGAGCGTTTTGACCCTACAGGGGCTTGAGGAAAGTATTCACAATTAGGCCGTAAAAAAATAGAAACTAGAATTTTTCCAAGAATATATATGTTAAGATTAAAGTTTCTCATTTTCACAAGGAACATGTATGGGCACACAGCGGGGCTCAGAAGGGAAGGAGTGTCATTTTGCTGGAGCAAAACTGCAGCTAGTAACCGTTATTAGAATAGCGCAATTACTAAAAAAATAAATAATTGAGATTATAGGTAATCTGGAGGTGGTTACGGGTAACCTGTGGTGGTTACAGGCTATATGGGGTGGGTATGGGCAACTTTTGGTGCTTACGGACAATCTGGGGTGGCTACAGAGAGTGTGGGGTGGCTACGAACAGTTTGGGGTGACAACGGACAGCGGGGTGGTTGTGCGTAAACTGGAGTTCTTATAAGTAATCTGGAGTGCTTACCGTCAATATGGGGTGGCTACGGACAATCTAGGGTGGCTACGGACAATCTGGGGTGGCTACGGACAATCTGGGGTGGCTACGGACAATCTGGGGTGGCTACGGACAATCTGGGGTGGCTACAGACAATCTGGGATGGTTATGAGTAAACTGGAGTTCTTACGGACAATCTGGGATGGTTGCGCGTAAACTGGAGTTCTTATAAGTAATCTGGAGTGCTTACAGTCATCCTGGAGTGGCTACGGACAATCTGGATTGGCTACTGACAATGGTTATGTATCAAGTGGAGGGCTAACTGGCAACCTGTGGTGGTTATGCGCAACTAGCAGAGCTTACGGACAATCTGGGGTGGTTACGGGCAACCTGCGGTGGTTACATGTAATCTGGGGGCGGGGTTACTGGCAATTTGGGAGGGTTAAGTGTAATCTGGGGTAGTTACCTGTAAATTGAAGTGTTTATGAGTAATCTGGGGTGGGAAGGTGTAATCTGGGGTGGTTACGGGCAAACTGGAAGGGGTTACTGTGCGGTGGTTGCGGGCAATCTGGGGGGGTTACAGGCAACTTGGGAGTAAACTGCAAATATAACTATAATGAAATTGTGTGTTTTATATTTTTTCTATGTTTTTTCACTTGTACTTTTTGTACATTTATTTTCACTGTATTACTACGATCACTGGGATATTTCTATCACCGTAATCATAGTTCAGTGACAGGGACCAAATTGGTCCCTGTCACTTTATAATTTCTGATTTGACTGCTTCTGAAGCGCATGTGCACTTCAGAAGCAGTCCGGACGCCGAAGTGGAATAACCTCCCTGAATCAGGTGAGCATAGGGGGGGGGGGGGGCTGATTGCTTGTATTGGTCCCCAATCACCTCCGGTGGTGGAGAGAATGGGGCATTGATTGTTTTTTTTAATCTATCACTGTGATGGGGGCAGCCATCTTGGATGTGATGGCCGCTGGAGGAGGGGAGGGTTAGTGATCGGGCCGATAGGGGGGTTGATCTGGGAGGCGGAGGATAATTTTTTTCATCTCCCCTCACCGTGGATTCACGGTGAGGGGAGATGAAACACTACAGTGGCACCGTTAATAAGGGTGATCGTCGGTGTGGGAACAGGCTGGGACGGACCCCACACACTGCCCCGACCCCTCAGCTACCTCCGTTTGCTGGGGGGACGAGGTGGGGGTCTTACTGGCGTCCCAGATCTATTCTCTGCCATTGCTGTAAAAAGCCGTATCAGCGGTCACTAAGGGGTTAATCTTTTTCCCTACAGCTGTGCACAACAAATGAGAGTGTGAGACACCAAGATGAGACATTGCAGAAAGTCAGCCATCATCCCAGAGTGTGACACCTCCCAGATTGAGTCACCTATAGACAGGTGGTATACAAGATGTGGTGGCTCAGCTGTACTGGGACACTACATTACCTAAAGCCTGGAGGTCGCCCAACAAAGGGGAGAGAGTAGAGAGAAGGTTCCTGATGATAAGAAGTACATCCTCTGCTAATGCAGTCATGGTAATATCACAGAGTATGGTGGTGACTGTGCGGAGGGTGTTACAGGGTGTATGTGGTATAGTAAGAGACAGAGAGGGATTAGAGAGAAGGGGGAGAGGGGGCAACCTTGTGCTGTTCCTGTGAAGATGTCGAGGGGCAAAGTATTACGTCTGCTAAACTGGAGTTGCCGTCAGTTTCTGTATAAACTATAATATATTGGGAGAATATAGGACCAAACCGTCTACACTGAATAGTGGTGGAAATAAAGGGCCATGAGGTCTTGTCGGAGACCTTTCCTGCATCTACACTAAGTGTAATGGTCAAAGGTCACGGCGGGTCATGAACTGGATCACTGAAAAATTCGTGATTCTAGTAACAAGCACTCCAGCATTTTAGTTCTCGCTGAACATCACTGTCAGTCAGTACCGAGCCATGTCTGTGAGCGCCGGGACTTTGTGTTTGGTCTCTTTTTTTTTTTTAACAAATAAAAGACAAAATATTACATAAGTTACATATGTTCTTGAAATCACAACCCCTGTTGATTTTTTTTTTCACAACAGGTGCGCTGTAAGATGAGGACAGTCACTATAGATGCAGCAGCAGGAGACTGATAGTGATATATTGTCCGCTGGGACTGTGCTGTATATTAGAATTTAGGCTGAATGATTATATAGCTGGAAAACTGACAGGACACAGAGCTTATAATATTCCACACAGAATAGTTACAGCCGGTGACTGAGGAGAAGGTGTGACTGTTCTCTGCATTTAGTGGTCACTACTCACCTGGGCGGTTACCTGTAGTGATGTCCTCCTTATACTGCTCATCACTGCTGTCATCTGTCTCCTCTTCTTTTACTTTAATATCTATAGCATTGATGGAGTTCAGATTCTCCCCCATTAAAATGTCCTCCTTATACTGCTCATCACTGTTGTTATCTGTCTCTTCTTCTTCTGCCTCTTCTTTTACCCTTATGTCGGTAGCATTACAACAGTTTAAATTATTCACTCTAGTAACTTCTTCCTTATACTGCTCATCACCGCTCACATATGTCTCCTCTTCTTCTTTCATCATCATATTTGTAGCATTAATAGAATTTAGGTCTTTCCCTATATTGATGTCCTCCTTATACTGCTCATCACTGCTCACATCTGTCTCTTCTTCTTTTACGGTCATATCTGTAGCATTGATCTCAATTAGATCTTCCCCCTGATTCATAAGATGTGAGAGAAATATTGTAAAAGTCATCAGACAGTAGGAGAAGTCAGGTGGGATGTACAGATCATAGGGAACATCTCCATCTACCTGATCCTGATCCTGTGGAAGAAGAGGACGGGGACATCTATCTGGTGCTGTTCTCTTACTGGATCTGACTGGAGGGAACACATACAGAGACTGAATTCATTCTTTCCATCCAGATAATACAGAGAGGAGGTGTGTATATAGTCCTGTCTATTACCTGCTGATGGGAGGGGCTGCTGATCCTCCAGCATCACATCCTTGTACTGATCCTTGTGTCCTTCTACATACTCCCACTCCTCCATGGAGAAATAGACCGCCACGTCCTGACACCTTATAGGAACCTGACACACACAATGATCACACAGTCATCCCCCCCACCCCTCCAGTGGTGTTACTGTATAATGTCCCAGCATTCCCAGCAGCCACAGTCTCACCTCTCCACTCAGCAGCTCCACCATCTTGTTGGTGACTTCTAGGATCTTCTCTTCCTCCATTTCCTCATGTATCAGGGGCCCCGGGATTGGGCTCAGGGTTCTTCCCCATCCTTCACACCCAGGGGCCCCACAGCGCCCACTAGAGGACTTCTTCACTACTGTGTAATCCTGTGTATGGAGAGACACATTACTATCACTCCATCCATTCCCAGAATCCCTCACCTCTCCAGTCCTATCCATCTGTTATTCCATAGATAAGAATGATGTCATGATGACATCACTCCCAGAATCCCTCACCTCCCCAGTAAGCAGGAAGAGTATGTGTAGGGTGAGGGTTATTATCCTCTCGGCCATCTTGTCTCTGTCTCTCTCCATGGTTGATGGGTCGGTCTCTTATATAGAAGATATCAGCAGAGGATCCTGGAGTGTTGAGAGATGAATGGAGAGAAGAGGAGACAATGTAACACAACTCAGCACAAATTTGAGCAAAAAAGTAAAGTTCTGGCTCCAGTAATGTATCAATACAGGACAGAAAACTACCCAGTCCTGAAGGGGTTAATCCTCCTGCTGTCCCCCAGTTCCTTCCCTCCACCTGCAGAGCTGTACAGGAGCCGTGTGCTTCCAGGACCTGCCATGATGTCACAGTCATGTGATCAGTCACATGGAGGAGGAGTCACATGATCAGGGGCTGCTGCTCAGTGTATGCAGGACTCTGCTGTGCTGGATGAGCTGAAGTGATGTGTATGCAGCAGAGCTGTCTGTGTGTGATGTGTGTGGAGCAGAGCTGTGTATGTGTGTGTTATATATCCCTGCAGTAGAGCCCTGTGTGTAATGTACATGTAGCTGAGCTGTATATGTGTAATGTACATGTAGCTGAGCTGTATATGTGTAGTGTACATGTAGCTGAGCTGTATATGTGTAATGTACATGTAGCTGAGCTGTATATGTGTAATGTACATGTAGCTGAGCTGTATATGTGTAATGTACATGTAGCTGAGCTGTATGTGTGTAATGTACATGTAGCTGAGCTGTATATGTGTAATGTACATGTAGCTGAGCTGTATGTGTGTAATGTACATGTAGCTGAGCTGTATATATGTGTAATGTACATGTAGCTGAGCTGTATATATGTGTAATGTACATGTAGCTGAGCTGTATATGTGTAATGTACATGTAGCTGAGCTGTATATGTGTATTGTACATGTAGCTGAGCTGTATGTGTGTAATGTACATGTAGCTGAGCTGTATATGTGTGTAATGTACATGTAGCTGAGCTGTATATGTGTGTAATGTACATGTAGCTGAGCTGTATATGTGTGTAATGTACATGTAGCTGAGCTGTATGTGTGTAATGTACATGTAGCTGAGCTGTATATATGTGTAATGTACATGTAGCTGAGCTGTATATGTGTGTAATGTACATGTAGCTGAGCTGTATGTGTGTAATGTAGATGTAGTTGAGCTGTATGTGTGTAATGTACATGTAGCTGTATGTGTGTAATGTACATGTAGCTGAGCTGTATATGTGTAATGTACATGTAGCTGAGCTGTATATGTGTGTAATGTACATGTAGCTGAGCTGTATATGTGTAATGTACATGTAGCTGAGCTGTATGTGTGTAATGTACATGTAGCTGAGCTATATGTGTGTAATGTACATGTAGCTGAGCTGTATATGTGTATAATGTACATGTAGCTGAGCTGTATGTGTGTAATATACATGTAGCTGAGCTGTATATGTGTAATGTACATGTAGCTGAGCTGTATATGTGTAATGTACATGTAGCTGAGCTGTATATGTGTAATGTACATGTAGCTGAGCTGTATATGTGTATAATGTACATGTAGCTGAGCTGTATGTGTGTAATATACATGTAGCTGAGCTGTATATGTGTAATGTACATGTAGCTGAGCTGTATATGTGTAATGTACATGTAGCTGAGCTGTATATGTGGGTAATGTACATGTAGCTGAGCTGTATATGTGTAATGTACATGTAGCTGAGCTGTATATGGGTAATGTACATGTAGCTGAGCTGTATGTGTGTAATGTACATGTAGCTGAGCTGTATGTGTGTAATGTACATGTAGCTGAGCTGTATGTGTATACAGTAGAGCTGTATGTGTGTAATGTACATGTAGCTGAGCTGTATGTGTGTAATGTACATGTAGCTGAGCTGTATGTGTACACAGTAGAGCTGTATATGTGTAATGTACATGTAGCTGAGCTGTATGTGTATGCAGTGTCCCAACACATAGGACATTGTTTTCTTTATAAAAGCATTCTGTTGTGTAAGTGCTGGAAAGAGTAATGGACACTGCAAAAGCCTGTCTCATGTTGCCCCCCAGTGGTTAAGTATGGTTTTGTATCTTACTGCTCATGTATATTGGTTTACTTATTTGTCAGTCATGTGGTGTGATGATGCAAGAGGCCTAGTGTCACGTGATTCCCTGCTGCCATAGCAACTCCAATAGCCATCAAGCTTTTGGCTTGGGGTTCAGTTGAGTTCCTCTCTAGTCTTGAAGAGAGAAGGTCGCTTCCTCGCTGTCCTGTGAAGAGAAGGTCCGGTACCGCCAGCCTCGTGGTGCGGACGCTTCGCTACCACTCCTCTGTCAGATATATCTATATACCCGTTCCGGTCCAGTCAAGACTGTAGTCCTCAAAACTCCTGTCTACTCCAAGATCTGGTTCCTCGTCCAATTCTCCATATTCTCCTCATCATCGCTAACTGCAAGTATTCTCCTCATAACTACTATATCCAGCATCAGTATCTCAAGGGAACTACTACTCCCATCCTCAGTAAAGATTCTTCCTAATAAAAAGGACACTTACAGATCACGGCCTATTTCAACATCATCCATCTCTTCAGTTACAACTAATTCCATCTACTGCCAAGTTGATTATTCCTGGTTGCATCCAGAGACTGTTGCTACTAGAGTTGCCGTTCAAATAAACATACAACTACCGTTGTTTCCGAACCCTGGCATTGGTCTCATCATTGGTTCCTTGACTAGGGACATCGAAGAATTGGGCTGCGTGATCAGGCTCCCGTGGACTAGCCACATACCCTCCTGCCATAACCGTGACCATACCACCTTGCAAGTGGCAACCCGGGGCCTGCTCACCGCATAGCCTTTCGTGGTGTCATGAACAGGATACAGACTATGTTGTGCCAGTTCCAAGTATCCCCAGAGGTGCACTACAACCCCCAAAAGACTGCCCAAAGTGTTGCTGTTGCGGAAGGGGTTAAGTTCTATGCAGTTGAATTTCGTGCGCGCTGTGCTGAAGCCCCGCCTACCGACCTGCTCGGACACAGCCTGAGTTGCAGGGGGAGGAGGATTGCCACAACGCCTGGAAGTTCCCAGTCCCGACCTTCTCACTCACCGGAGCACCGACAGCTAAGCCCCCATGCTCCTGCTCTCCGCTCCGCTTCCTCGACTCATCCGCTCTGTCATTACTGCAGCTCCTGTCATCATTCTTCCTGCCTACGCAGCGCTCCTGCTCTTCAGATCCTGCCTGCATCTCCGATTCCACAGCTAAGTGGAGTGTACCAGATTCTATCGCGATGTCCACCACAAATAGTAATGACTCTGATGGCTCTGGTAGTCCTCCCATATCGTCTGCTAATGTCCTTATCCCACCAGCTATGACCGCTGGTACTGTTTCTGCACCTACAGTTGCCACAGGGGTGCCGTTCTTCATTGGGCCTTCCAATCTCCCGAGTTATAAAGGGGAACCCCACCCTCTAGCTGCCTTCAAGAAAAAGATTACACACACTCTTGAACTTGTTTCACTTTCTCCCACTCAGCAGGTGCAATTGCTTCAAGGACAACTCGAGGGTCCCGCTGCTGAAGAAGTACGTTCTTGGCCAGCTACTGAGAAATCCAGCGTGCAACAAATCCTTGACCTCCTGCGAAAGGAGTTTGAGGTACAGTCACCCACAGAGGTTCGTCTCAAATTCTATGACAGATGTCAGAAGCCAGGTAAGACACTGAGACTATGCACTTGCACTCCAATCTGCCTATAGGGCCTTACAACAGGTCGACACTATAGACCCTTCCGATGCTGAAAGTATAATCACTGACCGCTTTATAGAAGGAGTGGACTCTAGACTTATACAAAGTTAGCTGCGCATGTTAACCGCACAGAACCTCAACATATCTTTCCTTGACTTTAAGACCTTGTGTAAGAAATATGATCATTGACAATATTAATATTAATGCATACTAATACTGAGCAATAATAATATTCCCACGTAAATTCTAGGGGACGGTCAGCAAAGAAAGTACACAATAACAGCGCATATAAATTAAAGGAATTATATTATATACAAAGGCAAATGAAATGTGAAAGATAAGCAAACAACAAAATCATAAAACCTGCACAAACTAACCCACCCCAAATATGAGACAGTACATAAAGCAATCATCAGAAATCATACAGACAAAACCCCAAATCAACAATAATGAATCCCACAGAGATACAACAGCAAATAACCCACCATAAATCCAAACAGATTATGAAGCAATGATCAGAAATAATCAGACAATAACCCTCAATCAATAATAATGAACCAACACAGTTATCACAACCAACCATCTACCATAACAAGAATACAAAAATATAATAAACAGCCAGCAATATATCTACCAAGTCTGATCTCCAGTCCTCCAGGCCCAGATCCTTCCAATAGTTTGGTCTCCCCAGGAATCTCTCCCATAGATCTTAGCACCCGGTGTGCTAAGAGACACCAAGCTCAGAGACCTCTCCCTCTCAGAGACCTCTAAGCTACCCCCCAGGGTGCCCTCCAAGGTGTCCAAACCCTGGGTATTTTATAGTGATTTTAGACTCCCACTTATGAATGTTCCCATGGGTGCTGGAGACACCGAGTCTCTGTCCTCGATCAAAGCAAGTTCTCTGATCTCTTTGTGCTCTCTCTCCCAATACGCAAAAGAATGACGATGTCATCTTATCCTGTACTTAATATCACGAGTAAACTTCTTTGTTTGCGCATTGTGAGAGATAGCACCAGCAGACACTGTGACTGTGACTTCTTCAGGCACCTGAATCCTATCTTCAGGAGCCTTTGTAATGTAACTAAACATAAACATTTCTCTGGTCTCCTGATTAACACTGTCGAATTAACAATCACCCCTGGTTAAACTGTTTATAGGAATCGAATTCAGACTCTATATTGCTGACTGTTCTTACAAATGTCCAACATTAATTCCAAATACATAGAACCATACTTTATCCCCGTAATACATAATATTTGCACGTCATTACTTTCGTCATCGCTGTATATCTTACACTTGGCCCTGAGAGTAATTGGAACTGATTTCCCCTGTACCAGCTGTATTCCAACCTCATGTTACCCAGACCTGGCTGGTGTGACACCTACCATCACAGCCTCACCTGCTACTCCACCTGCACAAGCTATCCAAGCCGCACAGACCACTACACATGTTAACACTCCTGTCACTCCTGATTTCCTCGCCCAAGTGGTTGACTCACTTTGCCAAGCCATAAAAGAATTAAAAGGGCCCTGTTCCTGCCGCAATGCCCACATATAACCATCTGGATAGACAATGTGCCCCTTGAAGCCCTTGTAGATACGGGTTCTCAAGTTACTACCATCCCCAGACACATTTTTGAAGAACATTGGGACCTTAGAGTGTTATGTCCGGTTGAGAAATCCAGACTGAAGTTAATTGCTAGCAATGGCCGACCTATTTCACAACTAGGCTACTGGGAGCTTACCATATGCATTGGTAATTGTAAACTACCTCGACAAGGTGTCATAGTCACTGAGGCTCAGGGAGATAGCAGTATCACAGTGTTATGGTCAGTATGGCAAAGGCAGTCTGACAAGACACGGACAGTGAGCCCTGAGCTGACCCCACCCACTGACCCTGCCTAATTGCCACGGACGGCCCTAAATGGCCCGTACTACCATGGAGTCGGTCCCTACACTGAATGGGTGCGACACACAAAGCACGGACAGACGAACAAAACACAATAAGAGGTGTCAGACAAACCAGGGTCAGCAACAGTCGAGCGGCGAAGTACAAAAACAGCAAACAGGAGAATAGTCTAGGTCAGATGCAGAAGGTCAGAATACAGAGATCAGAGTAACTAAACAGGGAGCTGAGCAGGCGAGTGAACTCTAATAGTCAGCAGGGAAGGGAGAAACTTGCTGCTTTTTATCTTGGATCAGAGACTGGGTCCAGCAGATGATTGGACCAGCCCTGATCCCAGCAGCAAGTTCAGCTGAGAAGATCAAGCAGAGCAGTAACCCCTGCACTGCCAGGAGTCTGTCAGGAAAAGCGGGTGTGGCTGGCAAATACAACACAATACAGACAGAGTAAAAAAAAAACACAGACAAACTCAGCGCTTCCTCGACCGCCCGGCACGGACCGAGGAGCGCAAAGTCATATTCCTAACACACAGTCGTAGGCATGAATGCCATTCGCCATGTATTTTCTGAATTGTTAGATACCTTGCATGCTTCTCTGTCTCATGCTTCTCCCCACTATAGGCAAGCTGTCCAGAAGACCATCAAAGCGCTCACCGCTCAGCAGAAGTTTGTCAATCATCAGGGAGAAATCTGTCATGTTCGCACTAGAGACGCTCGTCCGATTACTGTTCCAGCTAACAGCGAGACCCTTGTCTGGTGCAGAGTTCGCCCAGGCCTCGACAATGCCGATTATAAAGCCCTGCTGGACTCCACCGAAATAGAAGGTCAACAACTTGTTAGAGCTGCTAGGAGCATCGTGACTGTTTCCAATGGCCGGGTCCCAGTACGCCTGGTGAATCCTAGTGACTCTCCAGTTGATCTGCACAAGTTCTCCATGGTTGCTATGCTGCACCAGCTTGACCCTCAAGATATCGTATGTGAAGAGACTGTCGCTCACCAGAGGTCTATTAGTGCTTCCCCAAGAGAATCTAGCAAGGCCCATACCTCCTGGTGGGATGAACGCAACATCAGTGACTCAAACACTCCCACCGAACATATCAATGGGGTACTCAAAGTTGCCAAGCGTCATCATGAGGCATTCAGTAAGCATTCCCTTGACTTTGGCAAGACTGGCTTGGTCCAACATCAGATCAACACTGGAGATCATCAAGAAAAGACATCGTCCTATTCCTCCTGCCAGCTATCAGCAGGTGAAGAAATTTATTAAGTAAATGAAGGACAGTAACGTTATCCAAGAAAGCCATAGCCCCTGGGCTGCTCCTATCGTCCTTGTAAAAAAAAGATGGCAATATACAATTCTGTGTCGATTACATGAAGTTGAACACTATTACGCACAAGGACGCCTATCCTCTGCCCTGCATCGAGGAATCTATCGCCGCTCTGGGTTCGGCGGCCTACTTCTCAACATTGGACCTCACCAGCGGATATTGGCAGGTACCCATGGCTCCCGAAGACCGAGAAAAGACAGCATTCGCTACTCCAATGGGGCTCTACGAGTTCTCGAGTAAGCCTTTCGGGCTGTGTAACGCCCCCCTACCTTTCAACGTCTAATGGAGAGGTGTCTCGGTCACATTAACTTCCAAAGTGTCCTACTCTATCTTGACGTGATCGTCTACTCACGCACCTACGAGGACCACATTCACCATCTGGCCGAAGTGTTCCAGGTCCTGATTGACCATGGCCTAAAGATAAAGCCATCTAAGTGTCATCTCCTCAAGCCACAAGTAAACTACTTGGAACATGTCGTAAGTGCTGAAGGGACACAGCCCGACCCCAAAAAAGGCTCGGCTGTGGAGAATTGGGACACTCCCAGAACAGTGAAGGAAGTGAAAAGTTTCCTCGGTTTTGCCCAAGTAGCGGAACCGCTCGAGTTACTCCGTGGGTGTCCCCGAGAGAACTATAACCGAAGACTTCCCGTAGAGTGGTCCGAACATCAGGAGATAGCGTTCCGAACCTTGAAGACCCTGTTGACGTCACCTCCAATCTTGGCCTATCCTGACTATAATCATCCCTTTCGCCTCTATACTGATGCCAGTTTCCAAGGCCTAGGGTCTGTCCTATCATAGGTCCAAGGCAATCGAGAGAGGGTCATCGCCTACGCTAGCCGAAGCCTAAGAGGTGCAGAGAAGAATGACAACAACTACAGCTCGTTCAAGCTGGAACTGCTAGCTCCAGTGTGGGCCCTTACTGAGAAATTTAAGGACTACCTCGTGGCTACACCGTTCACCGTCTACAAGACTTGTCTAGGTGGCAGACCATTCAAAATGAGTCCAGAGTTCTGGGAGAGATCTACGACTACCTCTCTACTGGAAGAGTCCCTTTGCGAATCAGAAGACCCCACCCAGACGTCAAGCTGAGGCGTCTCTGAAGGTAGCGGAAGAGACTCTTCCTTCACAAAGGCCTAATACTGAGGAACTCGCTGGATCCGGTTTCAGGGGAAAGGTGCAATCAAATCCTTATACCCGGGCGCGATGCCAAGATAGTGCTTGATGCCTATTATGACCAGTTCGGCCATTTCGGTGTCCACAACACTGAGGCCACTATTCACCAGTGGTTCTACTGGATAGGGATGAGGGCCGATATTGAGAACTAGTGTACCGAGAGTCCCGCTTGCAATATATCTGAAGCCGGGAGGAGAGAGACCAGAGCCCCCTTGCATCCTATCGTGTCTCACAGGCCGACAATTTGTCACCTTGGATCATGTGAAGTTGGCTCCGACGAGGTGTGGATACACCTATGCCCTCACAATAGTCGATCACTACTCAAAGTGAGTAGTCGTAGTGCCTGTCAGGGATCTGACAGCCATCACCTTCTACAGAGAGTACGTGAAACATTATGGCTGCCTAGAATCCCTACTAATAGACCGAGGCCCTGCATTTGAATCCCAGCTCTTTCACGAACTGTGTACCTATCACGAGTGCAAGAAGCTTCGTACTACAGCCTATCACCCCCAAGGGAATGGCCTCTGTGAGAAAATTAATCAAGTCTTTATCAATATGCTGAGGACGGCCTCTGTGTCTAAGAAAGTTGAATGGCCACACCTGCTGGATGAGCTGGTCAAGATATACAATAACACCACTCATTGTTCCACTGGCTACTCTCCTTTCTATTTAATGTTTGGTCATCAAGGTCAGCTTCCTCAGGACGGAGCCCTCGGAGTTCAAGTTCCTGACACCCTCAACCCTCTGCCAAATACTGACTGAATGTAGGAGCATCAAAGGAGGATCCAGGATGCTAGAGAGATTGTCGATCAGAAGATGGGAGAAGCCCACCAGCGTCAGGAGAACGCCTATAATCAGAGAGTAAATGCCACACCACTAGAAATGGGGGATAAAGTCTGGCTCAAGAAGTACCATCGCTCTCACAAATTGGAAAGCCTTTGGGAACCTGAACCTTACATCATCTCCTCAATCCCCTATCCAGAGGCTGACGTATATAGGGTCAAGAAACTAGGCCTAGCACCTCAAACTGTGCTCCGAAACAGGATGAAGTGCTGTACAAAAGAGGATCTTCAAGGCCTCACAGCATCCTATCCAGCACCTGTTCAGGTACATCAGTCTACTCCAGAGACTCCACCTAAGCCACCTTCCTTAGAGGACATGTTGCAAACTGTTCCGTTCCTCATTCCAGTCGGCTATCAAGGGGTCCCCGTGGACACCTCAGTCACGCCTCCTCCTGCAGCTCCTTCACCCCAGTTAGCTACCGTGGATGACTATCAAGCTGCTCCAAAACGCACTTCACACACATTCTCAAGTCTGTCAAACACCCAAGGATCAACACAGGTTCCGAGGTATCTTCTCCAGTAGGGTAACCCATGGATATTGTAAACCTACTGTCTAAACTGTATGGAACTTGAGGGTCCCCCGCCAACAGTTGAGTAGTCCCGGCTGACATGTCAGATGGTTCACGCACTAGCTGCCTGGTCATCAGAGTACGTTAGGCACCCCTAGCTGAAGTCCTGCCACTAGGGTTTTCTTTGTATTTCTTCAAGTCTCTTATTGCCTGTGTCCTTGAGCGTGGAACATACAGATAATCTCTTTCATGTCTATGTTGTCTTGTAAACCTATTTCTCTTGTAAGTTTCTTAAATTCTGATTCAACGAGGTCGGCTCATTCTTAGCGGGGAGGTATGCAGTGTCCCAGCACATAGGTTTTTTTCTTTATAAAAGTATTCTGTTAGTTTAAGTCAGGGGTGGGGAACCTTTTC
Source organism: Dendropsophus ebraccatus (assembly GCF_027789765.1). Taxonomy (NCBI): domain Eukaryota; kingdom Metazoa; phylum Chordata; class Amphibia; order Anura; family Hylidae; genus Dendropsophus; species Dendropsophus ebraccatus. Next base: position 189,735,352 of record NC_091456.1, on the reverse strand, counting down.
CATGTCGAGGGCCAGTGAGGCATTTATAAAATGATTTGAGGGCCGCATACCGTGCGCAGCAGGGTAGCGTGGGTTTGCAGCATCGGGACAAGGCAAAGTATTGTTCCCCTAATGCCCCTGCTATTGTAGTTAACCCCCAGTCATGCCCCTTGTACCTGATGTGAATCCTTAGTGATACTCTGTAGCCTGAGTTAACCCCCCAGTCATGTCCCTGGTAGCCTAATTACCCCCCCCCCCAGTGATGTTTCTGGTAGGCCTAGTTAATCCCCCCAGTCATGTCCCTGGTAGCCTACTTAAGCCCCTCAGTCATGTCCCTGGTAGCCTACTTAAGCCCCTCAGTCATGTCCCTGGTAGCCTAGTTAGGCCCTCAGTCATGTCCCTGGTAGCCTAGTTAAGCCCCCAGTCATGTCCCTGGTGGTCTAGTTAGCCCCCCAGTCATGTCCCTGGTGGTCTAGTTAGCCCCCCAGTCATGTCCCTGGTGGCCTAGTTAGCCCCCCAGTCATGTCCCTGGTAGCCTGGTTAACCCCCCAGTCATGTCCCTGGTAGCCTAGTTAAGCCCCCAGTCATGTCCCTGGTAGCCTAGTTAACCCCCCAGTCATGTCCCTGGTGGCCTAGTTAGCCCCCCAGTCATGTCCCTGGTGGCCTAGTTAGCCCCCCAGTCATATCCCTGGTAGCCTGGTTTACCCCCCAGTCATGTCCCTGGTAGTCTAGTTAGCCCCCAAGTCATGTCCCTGGTAGCCTAGTTAGCCCCTCAGTCATGTCCCTGGTGGCCTAGTTAAGCCCCTCAGTCATGTCCCTGGTGGCCTTCTTAACCCTCTCAGTCATGTCCCTGGTGGCCTAGTTAACCCCCAGTGCCTGCCCCAAATAAAAAAAAACAAAACATCCCACTCACCTTTCCTCCGCTCCCACGCTGCCCAGGTCCTCCCTCCTCTCTTCTGTGACTGTCTTCTCCTGTAGGCGGCGCGCAATGAAATGATGTCATCGCGCACGGCCCGCAGGAGACAGAAGATGTGCGCCGCTCTGCTGGGGAAGGAGCCGGCACTCACAGCATCCTCCTGGCAGCTGTCACAGACACAGGACGATGCTGTGAATGCCGTCTCCTTCCCCTCCAGAGCGGCGCATGTCACAGGGGAGCCGCGGGCCGCATCCGGAGGTGTCAGGGCCCGGATGCGGCCCGCGGGCCGGAGGTTCCCCACCCCTGGTTTAAGTGCTGGAAAGAGTAATGGACACTGCAAAAGCCTATCTCATGTTGCCCCCCAGTGGTTAAGTATGGTTTTGTATCTTACTGCTCATGTATATTGGTTTACTTATTTGTCAGTCATGTGGTGTGGTGATGCAAGAGGCCTAGTGTCACGCGATTCCCTGCTGCCATAGCAACTCCAATAGCCATCGAGCTTTTGGCTTGGGGCTCAGTTGAGTTCCTCTCTAGTCTTGGAGAGAAGGTCGCTTCCTGTGAAGAGAAGGTCCGGTACCGTCAGCCTCGTGGTGCGGACGCTTCGCTACCACTTCTCTGTCAGATATATCTATATACCCGTTCCAGTCCAGTCAAGACTGTAGTCTTCAAAACTCCTGTCTACTCCAAGATCTGGTTCCTCGTCCAATTCTCCATATTCTCCTTATCATCGCTAACTGCAAGTATTCTCCTCATAACTACTATATCCAGCATCAGTATCTCAAGGGAACTACTACTCCCATCCTCAGTAAGGATTCTTCCTAATAAAAAGGACACTTTCAGATCACAGCCTATTGCAACATCATCCATCTCTTCAGTTATAACTAATTCCATCTACTGACAAGTTGATTATTCCTGGTTGCATCCAGAGACTGTTGCTACTAGAGTTGCCGTTCAAATAAACATACAACTACCGTTGTTTCCGAACCCTGGCATTGGTCTCATCATTGGTGCCTTGACTAGGGACATCGAAGAATTGGGCTGCGTGATCAGGCTCCCGTGGACTAGCCACTTACCCTGGTGCCATAACGTGACTATACCACCTTGCAAGTGGCAACCCGGGGCCTGCTCACCGCATGTACACAGTAAAGCTGTATGTGTGTAATGTACATGTAGCTGAGCTGTATATGTACACAGTAGAGCTGTATGTGTGTAATGTACATGTAGCTGAGCTGTATATGTGTAATGTACATGTAGCTGAGCGGTATGTGTGTAATGTACATGTAGCTGAGCTGTATGTGTGTAATGTACATGTAGCTGAGCTGTATATGTACACAGTAGAGCTGTATGTGTGTAATGTACATGTAGCTGAACTCCATATGTGTAATGTACATGTAGCTGAGCTGTATATGTACACAGTAGAGCTGTATGTGTACACAGTAGAGCTGTATATGTGTAATGTACATGTAGCTGAGCTGTATGTGTGTAAAGTAGATGGTGGAGATCGGGAATCACTCTGTGTAGCCTTCGGCTGTTGTTTGTACTTGAAAAAGAGATTTGATCTCTTGATATGCGTTGCGATATGACTAAAACCTAGTGAAGATTATACAGAACCATTTATTGATTCGGGAATCCCAGTATTTCTCTCCAGATGCTGAAAGATGTTACAGGGAGCAGAGACTGATATGGATGTCCGCTGAGATCAGAACGAGAGCCTGGAGGTGGGGGGGGGGGGGGGGGGGGGAGGGGAGCGTTCCAGAACTCCCCTCCTGAGCGTAACTTCCGCGCTTCCTTCTATAATGATACTTATTTACGGTTTCATCTGATGTCACCTTCGCTCTCTATTGTTTGGTATTTCGGAGCTCGGGGAAGTGGGAGATCACCCCGGGAGGATGGCAGCGAGCCGGGCAGAGGTCTCTTTGGACGTGTTACATTTAGTAGTGGCGAAATCTTCACCTCTCACCAAGTGTAATTTAGCATTTCTAAAGACTAGTTCACACAGAAGACGTTACCGCTCCCAACGTCTTTATTATTTTTAGCATCGCACCACATGCAGATATAGACAGTCTACGCTGCATTTTCCACATTTTTCCTTTTTCCCATAGACTAATACAGAGGGGATAAAACACCATTTCTATATACTTATTGGTGTTTTTTGGGTTGTTTTCCCCCAATTTTTCAACAGAAATTCTGGCACAAGATAAAGAATTACATGACTGTAGGGGATAAAATGCAAGAGGAAAGAAATATTCATAGCAGGGTGGATTTGATTTAAATCACTAGTCAGTATGCTTGATTTAAATCAGTGATTTAAATCAAAGTTTTTACCTAAACTAGTTCTTGCTATTTTAACATGCAAGTAGACGAAGATTTTTAGAATCACTTTTTATATTACTTTTTTCTCCCCAGTTTAATGGGTTAATCATTCATATTTGGACACCACTGTTCTGTTGTACTTAGGAAGGAGAAAAAAAATCCTGACCTTAATAACAATTTAAATAGATTTATAACTTAAATGAGAGAAGAAAGGAGCGCACTCACCCCGTAAAATCAGGTACTTCTTTATTCTTTATCAAAGATTAAAAGCCATCCATGTGAACATCGGGTGGTAGAAACGCCAGAGCACTTGAATCACAGGAGACGTGACAGCTGCTTCCCGCCTTGCTGGCGCTTCTATCAGACGTCGCTACCCCATGCACGTACACAGGTGTATTATAACCAGGTGACGTAGATGGGGGGCGTTACACAAACATTTAAAAACAACATGTGACTTAACCCTGTGTTACAGAAACATACTGAGGTCTATTCTATCGTTCAGACCACTTGCTCCCTGCGCATTAGTGGCCAATATTAAACGTGCTTCTTTTTGTAGGAGTATCTTATTTACATCTTGCCCAGGACTTCCTTGTATCTTTTCTAGACCCATGAACTTGATTTGTTTTATGTCGTTATGTACATCTTTCATGTGTTTAATGAAACGAGTCGCTCCTATGCCTGTGCGGAGTGATCGTATGTGCTCACTGAACCTGCGGTTTTGCCTATATAATATAAACCGCAGGTACAGGTCATTGCATAAACAACATTTTTACTTTGGCAACATATTAGATCTTTTATTTTCTGTGTCACGCCTCCTAATGTAACTATTTTATTTTCCCCATAATATGGGCACCAAGAACATGACCCGCATTTGTAATTACCTTTCGGGGTACTTTTTGTAAGCCAATTTTCTTTATTTTTATCTTCTTGTAGCTTACTGTGGACTAAAAAGTCTTTCAAATTTTTACATCTCTTAAATGTGACCATAGGGGTATCAGGTATTTGCGTGGCAAGAACCGGATCCTCTTTTATCAAGTACCAGTTATCATTAATGGATTTTTTTATTATGTTGGCTAATGGAGAATATTTAAATGTGAATGCAAAATGAGGATTCTTCTTGTTTATGTCTGTTTGATTTTTTGAACTGTTGCTTTTTTTGTACAGTAATTCTTTTCTATCCTGTTGAAAGGCTCTATCTCTACTTTTTTCTAGTTCATGGATGGGATATCCTCTATGAGAAAGCCTTGTCATCAACTCGTCAGCTTTAATTTGGAAGGTAGTATCATCACTGTTAATAAAGCGTAAAAACTGTCCATATGGGACTGCTTGCTTGGTTAAATAGATTTATTCAACTGAAACAATAACATTACAGCATAAGTTATTTGCTTAAACAAACATCCATGTTTGTTAACTAATTTGGCTAAACAAAATATATATATATTTTAAGAACACATGAAAAACTTAAATACTACTGTCCCTGCTGTCCTCTGTAGCTCACTTGTCATCTTCATCATCATCATCTTCTTTGTTCCTATTCATAATCTGGAAAAGAAAAACAAGCTTTCCTGCTTTATTGGGTCCCAACCGATTTCTCAATTTAGAATGAATGAGTCGTCCAAAGGAAGAGAATATTCTTTCAACGCCTGCAGAAGAAGCTACAGCTGTTAAAAGTGAAATCATTACTTGAACATTCTGTAAATCCAAGCGCTTAAGTGACTTCCACCAGTTTATTGGTGTGACCTTCCTTAAAATATCTTCAGCAAACATATATTTCTTGAATGGTTCCCCCTTAGCTCTGAAGTTTATTATAGTTGGCATTAAAGATGGATGATTGCTGGATACCCATGTCATAGCTAACTCCTCTTCCTCAGCACTTAGGTTTTGACCCTGATATTGGATATTGACAATATTTGCCAAAAAATGAGCTGGAGTCAGTGCTTGTCCCATTCGTTTGTTTACTGCTTGTAATTTAATTCTGTCCATGTGTAGTTCTGTTTTTAAATGTTCACTCAGTTCCTTCCAAATTTCAACAGCATCCGCAATAAAACAGCTATTTTTCTGTATTTTGTTAAAAGCTTGAGAGATGGGTTTCAGGAAGCTCAGCATATGTTCAACATTTCTCTTAAGCCCAATGTTGAGGATTTGGGCCGTGACAGTGCCATCTATTTTATCTCGATTTTCTCCACAAATTGTCATCAGAATAGGCCAGTTTTTGATATACTGCTCAAAACAGTCCACCACAGAGTTCCATCTAACATCTTGTGGGAGCTTTAGCTTGGTTCCACCCATCCTTTTCAGAGCTGCTGCAGCAAAATGATTATTACGGAAGTACTTAGCAATTTCAACAACATTAGCCTTTATTTCTGGAACACTTAAGTCTTTGGCTAAGGCTACATTCACACGTTCCGGGAAGTTGTCCAATTTTACAGTCCATTGCTTTCTATTGGGCTATTCAGATGTTCCGTGATTTCACGGATCCGTGATCCGTTCCGTTAAAAATAGGACATGTCATTACTCAGAACGGATGCACGGAAAGGATTCCACATAGAAATCAATGAGATCCGTGTTTTTCACGGATGTACACGGATGTGACATCCGTGTTCATCCGTGAAAAAAATCGGATGTGATGTAATCAATGTCATTTAAAATGCTTCAACACAGATCCGTGAAAAAAAGGACACGGATGCAAAACGGACTGTTTTGCACAGATCACGGAGGTAGCTGCCGGATCACAATCACGGACCGGGAAAAACACTGAACGTGTGAATGCAGCCTAAGAGGTGCAGCAAATGAGCACTGCAACCATATGTTATTATCAGCTTTGTATTCCCTCCCTGCTCTTCTAAATCTCTTCTCATCTTGGATACGTTTGCAGCATTGTCAGTGACCAAACTGCGTACTAGACATTTGAATTTTTGTTCACATGTCGTTATAGCTTTTACTGCCACTTCTTGTAAGTATTCTGCTGTGTGTGCATTTCCTGACGTATCAGTTGTTTGTGCAAGGAAGACTTTACCTTCTTCTGTTGTTATACAAGCACATACAATAGGATCATTGTGGACATTACTCCACCCATCAATACTTAGGTTAACAATTTTACCCTCCAGAGCTGTTGCACATTGCTCCATTTCTCGGTCATACACTTGATCCAGCAGTTTCCCTGCAACATCAGCTCTGCTGGGTGGACTGTATCCTGGTCTCAGTGACTGAACCATATTAATGAAATGTGGGTTCTCAGTCAGACGGAAATAAACTGGGCAATTTTTTCATAAATTTTTTCAACTCTTTTTCTAATCTGCTAGTTCTTATCACAAATCTATCTATGGTGGTTCCAGGAGGTAAAGGTTTTTTCTTCCTTTTGGATGATGGTGATATGTGGGTGTCTGATGATGATGCTGCTGCTAATGAAGCACTATCCTGGATGAATAACTCTGAAACTGGATGATGGGGATCTTGGAGGTGGATAGTGACCAGAATCCATCAATTCCCCTAAACAAAAAAGTCAATGCTGTTATTTTATTGTTTATACAATTTCTGCTTATTGTACACAACACATCACTGCCCCAAAAGGAATATTTGTTTTTCTTCACAACTGTACCGAATGACAGTAACATGCAGTAATAATAAGAAATATAATTTTTCTCACACATGACAGTTCAGTCTTTAGAAATAGGATGCAATAAAAATGTTTACCAACCTGAAGATCCTGCCTGTTCAGAAGTGTTTCTTTGGTCATCTTCATCACCGCTAGGGATGCACGATGCACCGAAATATCGATACTACTATCGATATTTCAGGCATAAAAACGATTCGGTACCAGGATTTTCTGGTATCGATACTTTATATTAAGCTGCCTAAAAAAGCAGCTTAACATAAAGTATAGAGCAGAGAACACAGCCGGCGGCTAGCAGAGTGCCGGCCATGTTCTCTGAGTGCAGCCCCCTGCCCCCTGGCGTCACTTCCTCCTCCTCCGCCCGCCCCTTCCTCCGCTCACTGCAGGGATAAGTTATAGCCGGCACACAGCGATCGCTAGTGCCGGCTATATAACTGTGCAGAAGCCGCTGTCACAACTGACAGCGGCATCTGACCCATCCTGAGCCTCTCCAGAAGCAGTGGGGGTCGGCTACTATGTGTAACAGACCCCCGCTGCTAATGACCCGCAGCCCGTCACACCTCAGCCTCCTGTCCCCCCTGTCATGCAGCCGGTGTGAGGAGCTGCGTCTAGGGCTGCACTTCTCAGTGGGAGGCTCTGATGCCGGCTCGCTCTCCGTCCATCCGCGGCACTGTTCCTATGCATATTCATGTGTGCACACTCTCGGTGGCTGCGCTTCCTGACCGGCCTGAGTGTGCACACATGAATATGCACAGAGGAACGGAGACCTGACAGCTGGGAACTTTCCGGAGCTGAGGGGAGGGGTGATTTGTAATGGGAGCTTAGTTAAGGTGGAACAGAGAGCCTGAATCTTGGCCAGCAGCAAAGGTTAAATCTTCCTGCTGGCCGAGGTTCAGGTTGTCTGTTCCACCTTAAACTCCCTTTACAAATCCCCCCTCCCCTCTGCTTTGACAAGCCTCATGCTTTGAGTGGTACCGCAGTGAGTGAGAGCAGGGGATGTGTGCAGACATTGCAAACATCCCTGCCCTCTAGTGTGCCCCCCCACATCCCTGCCCTCTGGTGTGCCCCCCCACATCCCTGCCCTCTAGTGTGCCCCCCCACATCCCTGCCCTCTGGTGTGCCCCCCCACATCCCTGCCCTCTGGTGTGCCCCCCACATCCCTGCCCTCTGGTGTGCCCCCCACATCCCTGCCCTCTGGTGTGCCCCCCACATTCCTGCCCTCTAGTGTGCCCCCACATCCCTGCCCTTACACCCCTGCCCTCTGACAGGAACTGACCTGCCAGGCAGAGTAACCCTCTCTTGTCTGTCCAGACCTGGCAGCCTTCACCACCTCCCTGCAGTGTCTGCAGTCTGTACCCAGTGGCGGATTAAATGTACCCTGGGCTGTTCACCCAACCTGGACCCCAACCCCCCCCCCCACCCCCCCCCCCCCCCCCCCCCCCCCCCCCCCGTCAATCCGCCCACTACTGCCCCCCCCATGCTGTCCCCAATAAACACAATGTTTGGTCCCTTGCTGCACAGAGGATGTCAGTAGAGGAGGGGGCTGATCTTAAAGGGGAGGTCACAGCAGCACAGAGGATGTCAGGAGATGAGGGTGCTGATCTTATAGGGGAGGTCACAGCAGCACAGAGGATGTCAGGAGAGGAGTGTGCTGATCGATAGGGGAGGTCACAGCAGCACAGAGGATGTCAGGAGAAGAGTGTGCTGATCGATAGGGGAGGTCACAGCAGCACAGAGGATGTCAGGAGAGGAGTGTGCTGATCTATGGGGAGGTCACAGCAGCACAGAGGATGTCAGGAGAGGAGTGTGCTGATCTATGGGGAGGTCACAGCAGCACAGAGGATGTCAGGAGAGTGTGCTGATCTATAGGGGAGGTCATAGCAGCACAGAGGATGTCAGGAGAGGAGTGTGCTGATCTATGGGGAGGTCACAGCAGCACAGAGGATGTCAGGAGTGGAGGTGCTGATAAGGGGGGGGGGTGTTGTATTTTTTTTCGAGGTATCGAACTGGTATCGAGAATCGAACTAAAAAATAGAGTATTGGTATCGAACTCAAAATTCTGGTATCGTGACATCACTAATCACCGCACTTCTCATGATGTTGCCTCATTCGCGCCACCAGGCCTTGCATCTCTTTGTTGCATCGTTTGCATTTTGCACGCTTGCCTGCCTTACCGATAGGCGAAGGAGCTTCATTAAAATATTCCCAAACTGGGTCTCTTTTACGGCCTGCTGCCATTATAAGGAAAGGATGTAATAAACCTCAGATCTTACACACAAACAGATCCAGTCTTGTCTGTCTGTGGCTATGCTGCAGTATTGTGCTCAAAGTTTCACTTTCATTTTCTTGTCTGCTTGCCCTTCCTCCTCCTCACACTAAGATTCACATTCTTCTTGTGTTGTGCTGATCTAATCCACTCCAAACAATCAGAAACATATTGTCTAACTTCTTGGACTTGGCACTGAAGGGGTTGATTCTGTATTCATAGGTTTGTAGAACAATAGGATTAAGGTCTTTTTCTCAACTCTGTTCATGTTGTAACATTTTTGCTGTGAAGAAGAGGCTGGGACCTCTGCGGAGTCAAATTCAGTTTTGAGAAGTGCGTAAGTAAAGCGAGCGTCTGTGATAATATAGGAGAGAAACTGCCCACTAATCCTACAGAAACCTCTGGAAGAGCATGGCATTGGGAATGTTACACATATACAGCCTTTATTCTACTGAGCTAAACAACTCAGCTTTATCTCATGATGGAAGAACCTTTGGATGGTAAAATATTTTCCTCAAAAAGCAGTTTATTGTAAAAAAACCGATTTAAAAAAAAAAAAATCCGATTTAAATAAAAAAAATCCGATTTTTTTTTTTTTTTTTTTAAACATTGATTTTTATCCACCCTGCACAGAACTATTCTACTAGACATGAGCGAATTTACAGTAGAAATGAAGGGAATCACTTTGTTCCTATCTGACATCTGCTCATCAGGCTGCAATCTTTTATGTCTGCTCCGCTCCGTGCCGCTCCTCCCCAAGTGCTGGGAAAAGATGGATCCAGTCCTATGAAAGTGGGAGAAATTCCCCAGGACTGGATCCATCTGTTCAAGCAGACTTCAAAGCCGGCAGTCTGATGAGCAGAATGCAGATAGGAAAGAAGCCATTCCCTTCCTTCCTACTGTAAATTCGCTCATCTCTATTTTTCACTATAGAAATTTCCTTCATCATCCTTTAAAATTCTTTATTTTCATTAACCTCATTGTGAAGAGGAAAATGGCTGCGCCCTTTTGTGGGTTCTTTTATGGATCACAAGATTTGGTTTTGAATGAAAACATTTTCCACAATCTGAACATGAAAATGGCTTCTCCCCTGTGTGAATGTTTTTATGGTAAAGAAGACTGGATTTCTGAGCAAAACACCTCCCACATTCCGAACATAAAAATGGCTTCTCCCCTGTGTGAATTCTCTGATGCCTAACAAGACATGATTTCCCAGAAAAACATTTCTCACATTCTGAACATGAAAATGGCTTCTCCCCTGTGTGAGTTCTCTGATGCCTAACAAGATCTGATTTATCATTTAAACCTTTCCCACATTCCGAACATGAGAATGGCTTCTCCCCTGTGTGAACTCTCTGATGCTTAACAAGATATGATTTCTCAGTAAAACCTTTTCCACATTCTGAACATGAAAATGGCTTCTCCCCTTTGTGTGTTCTCTGATGCTTAACAAGATATGATTTATTAATAAAACGTTTCCCACATTCCGAACATAAAAATGGCTTCTCTCCTGTGTGAGTTCTCTGATGTTTAACAAGATATGTTTTCTCAGTAAAACATTTTCCACATTCTGAACATGAAAATGGCTTCTCCCCTGTATGAATTCTCTGATGCTTAACAAGACATGATTTCTCAGTAAAACATTTCCCACATTCTGAACATGAAAATGGCTTCTCCCCTGTATGAATTCTCTGATGCTTAACAAGACATGATTTCTCAGTAAAACATTTCCCACATTCTGAACATGAAAATGGCTTCTCACCTTTGTGAGAACTTTGATGTCTATCTAAAATTGATTTCTGAGCAAAACATCTTCCACATTTTGGGCATGAAAATGGCTTCGCCCCAGTGTGAATTACTGGATGAGATGAGAGATCTTTGCTGTGAGGGGCTGAGGGTGTATCTGGGATAGTGGACGGCTCCTCATATGTATCTTGTGTGATATGATCCTCTGAGGAGATCTGATGTCCCCCTGAGCTCCTGGTAGAATCATCTGCAAAGGAGAAAACACCATTTCTCCTATTTCCCAGTAATAGAAGCTTAAACATATTGCAGACATGGAAAGTTACTCTTTCTTATGTAACATAATAAGAATGATCAGATCTGTTCCCATCCACAGGAAGTGTCAGGGAGAAGAATCTAGAAGCTGGAGGCCGGGGAGATGACGTCCTTTCAATTATTTCTTCTTTATTGATTTTATATAAGACATAACTCAGATTTATAAATACAAGTAATAACAAACAGTTAAACCCATACAGAACGGGGGCAACCAGAGATTCACAGAGTATAATTGTCCAATTAGAGCTGGGCGATTAATTGAATTAATTCGATTAATTTGGCCAGAACTTTAGAATCGATTAGATTTTTTGTGAAAATCATGAATTTGATTTTCACAAAAAAACCATAGTGGGCGGTGCAGTGTGCGATGGGTGTTCGGCTGCAGAAGGTGGGCGGTGCCATGTGCGGCAGGCGGAAGGTGCAGCGCTGTGTGGCTGTAGCAGGCGGGCAGTGTGGTGTGCGGCGCTCTGTGGGGCTGTAGTGGGCGGGTGGTGCTGTGTGTGGCAGCGACAAGCGGTCAGAAGTGTTCCAGTGAGAAGGACGTGAGGTGTATCGGCGGTCGGGCGGCCTTCAGATGCATAAGGTAGCAGAGCCGCCGCTGACCGGCCCCTTACATGTTGCGTCCTGCTCCCTTGTCTCTGGAAGAGACTGCAGGATAAGTCACCGCCAGTCTGTCCCAGTCCCCCTTAGTCACTCCCAGCTGCCCCAGTCCCCCTCAGTCACCCCCAGTCTGCCCCAGTCCCCCTCAGTCATAGCCAATCTGCCCCAGTCCCCCTTAGTCACCACCAGTCTGCCCCAGTCCCCCTAGTCACTCCCAGCTTCCTCAGTCACCGCCAGTCTGCCCAGTTCACCTCAGTCACTCCCAGTCTGCTCAGTCACCCCCAGTCCCCCTCAGTCACTCCCAGATGACCTATTCCCCCTCAGTCACCGCCAGTCTGCCACAGTCCCCCTCAGTCTGCCACAGTCCCCCTCAGTCTGCCACAGTTCCCCCCAGTCTGCCCTTGTCACCCCAGCTGCCCCAGTCTCCCCTCATCTATACCTGTACTACTACTACACCGCTCATCTATACCTGTACTACTACAGCCTTGTCCACTATACCTCTGCTACTACCCCCTACCTAGATGGAGGCACAAATAAGATCTCCTATACTATATGGGGGCACAGAGTGGCCCATATTTGGCAAACCTACTTATATGAAGGCACAGAGGAGGCTTGACTACTACATGTTATTTATAAAAAGGGGGGAAAAAAAAATAAAAAAAAAAATCGAGATTTAAATCGAGAATCATCCAAAACATTTAAAAAAATCAAGATTTTATTTTTTGGCCATGTCGCCCAGCCCCATGTCCATTACATTATTACATAAATTATTCATGTGATGTGTGGGCCAATACACTTCCCTAAAGTCACCACAAAAATACAGTAGCACCATGAGTCCCATGAGCTACTTACTAACTCCGTGTATAACACCCCACACACTTCTCCTGCCAATCTCCTTAGTAACCACTTAATTTAATAAGAATTTCCAATTTTCAGAATTCTTCTCTCTCACCACAGGAGCACAACCTCTGCATTACCCCTGCATCCCCTACACTACATCCCGGGCAGGTACTATGGCTTCTCCTAATAATGGAGAATAAGAATCTGGGGGAATAATACAAACGTAGTAGAATATTAAATTGTAATTTGATGTCCCCCGGATCTTGAGACTTTTTTCATATTTCCATAGATCTCCTCCCAACTATCCTCTAATTCTTCTTGCCACTTCTGGTTACTTTTAGTTCCGACCACTGTGAAGCTATTCAAATATTTATATATCATGGAGACCTCTTTTTTCCTAATAGTATGCTTTCTTATCTGTACAATGTATACCTTCTCAGCGCCCAAATCTAGAGACTTTTCTTTACCTCAGAGTAGTTTGAACCGCATGTCCCAAGCGCCCATAGTCAATCCAAGCACTCCCTGCTAGTTCAGATTCTACTTGGGCTTGTGCCTGTCAGGTAGGGTACTGGAAAGACACGTGACAAGTGCAGCCCTAGACTGGCACCCGCCCCAGCTGTCCCTACCTACTTGCCACAAACAGTACTAAAGGTTACTGCGGACAACTGGTCGACAATCCTTACATTGAATAAATGCAACACAAAACAAGACAGGACAAACAAACACAATAGAGAATGGTCAGAGTACGGGGTCAGTAACACACGGGCAGCGAAGGTACAAAATCAGAATCCAGGAAGCAAAGTCAGGGTACGAAATCCAAAGGTCAAAGTCACAACAACAGTCAGGAGAACGCTAGGTCAAGGCACGAGGCGCTATAACAGGCAATTGAATAGCACCAGGGGCTGGAACTTACAGTGGACAGGGACCTAGGTGCTGACAGCTAACTGGCTAGGTCATCTGTCAGTCACCATCAAGGGTACACCTGATGCCGATTGACCAGGGGTGGTGAAGCCCCGGCTGCGGCTACATCAAAAACAAAAAGTAAACATAGAAGGCTGGTTGCCGGGGACGTGATCGGCGGGTTCCCAGCAACCAGTCCCGCTTATCAGCAAAACTTAGTGACATCTGAGCGCAGCCCGAGACCAGAAAGTGCAGGACGGCTGCTAGGGAAGCTGTCACCGCGCCCCTAGCAACCGGCCCTGCCAGTGGTGAAGGACGCCGTCGGCGTTACTCCCAGCTCCCAGCGCGCCCAGTTCCTGCCTCTGCCGAGGCCTGCGGCTCAGCTCGGAGTAACACAGACGGCGTCCTTCACAACAGGCAGGGTCGGTTGCTAGAGGTGCACCCATACGTCTCTAATACGAGTTATCCCAGCTCCCTGTAATGTCTTCAAATATCCCAGGACTTAAAGGGGTTATCCAGTGGTACAAAAACATGGCCACTTTTCCCTCCTCTCTTGTCTCCAGTCTCTCACCACGGCTTTTGCATTTGTATACAATAACTTGACCCTCCCAATGAATCCCTCCCCTATGCCAAACCGTTTCATTACTTCTCATGAATGATTATATAGCTGGAAAACTGACAGGACACAGAGCTTATAATATTCCACACAGAATAGTTACAGCCGGTGACTGAGGAGAATGTGTGACTGTTCTCTACATTTAGTGGTCACTACTCACCTGGGCGGTTACCTGTAGTGATGTCCTCCTTATACTGCTCATCACTGCTGTCATCTGTCTCTTCTTTTTTTGCCCTTATGTTTGTAGCATTCATACAGTTCAGATTCTTCCCCATAGGAATGTCCTCCTTATACTGCTCATCACTGCTCACATCTGTCTTTTCTTCTTCTGCCTCTACTTTTACCCTTATGTTGGTAGCATTAAAACAGTTTAGATTATTCCCTCTAGTAACTTGTTCCTTATACTGCTCATTACTGCTCCTGTATGTCTCATCTTCTTCTTTTGTCATCATGTTTTTAGCATTAATAGAATTTAGATCCTTCCCTGTAGTGATGTCCTCCTTATACTGCTCATCACTGCTAACATCTGTCTCTTCTTCTTTTACGGTTATATCTGGAGCATTGTTCTCAATTAGATCTTCCCCCTGAATCATGAGATGTGAGAGAAATCTTGTAAAAGTCATCAGACAGTAGGAGAAGTCAGGTGGGATGTACAGATCATAGGGAACATCTCCATCTACCTGACCCTGAGGAAGAAGAGGACGGGGACATCTCTCTGGTGCTGTTCTCTTACTGGATCTGACTGGAGGGAACACATACAGAGACTGAATTCATTCTTTCCATCCAGATAATACAGAGAGGAGGTGTGTATATAGTCCTGTCTATTACCTGCTGATGGGAGGGGCTGCTGATCCTCCAGCATCACATCCTTGTACTGATCCTTGTGTCCTTCTACATACTCCCACTCCTCCATGGAGAAATAGACCGCCACGTCCTGACACCTTATAGGAACCTGACACACACAATGATCACACAGTCATCCCCCCCACCCCTCCAGTGGTGTTACTGTATAATGTCCCAGCATTCCCAGCAGCCACAGTCTCACCTCTCCACTCAGCAGCTCCACCATCTTGTTGGTGACTTCTAGGATCTTCTCTTCCTCCATTTCCTCATGTATCAGGGGCCCCGGGATTGGGCTCAGGGTTCTTCCCCATCCTTCACACCCAGGGGCCCCACAGCGCCCACTAGAGGACTTCTTCACTACTGTGTAATCCTGTGTATGGAGAGACACATTACTATCACTCCATCCATTCCCAGAATCCCTCACCTCTCCAGTCCTATCCTTCTGTTATTCCATAGATAAGAATGATGTCATGATGACATCACTCCCAGAATCCCTCACCTCTCCAGTCCTATCCATCTGTTATTCCATAGATAAGAATGATGTCATGATGACATCACTCCCAGAATCCCTCACCTCTCCAGTCCTATCCATCTGTTATTCCATAGATAAGAATGATGTCATGATGACATCACTCCCAGAATCCCTCACCTCTCCAGTCCTATCCATCTGTTATTCCATAGATAAGAATGATGTCATGATGACATCACTCCCAGAATCCCTCACCTCTCCAGTCCTATCCATCTGTTATTCCATAGATAAGAATGATGTCATGATGACATCACTCCCAGAATCCCTCACCTCTCCAGTCCTATCCATCTGTTATTCCATAGATAAGAATGATGTCATGATGACATCACTCCCAGAATCCCTCACCTCTCCAGTCCTATCCATCTGTTATTCCATAGATAAGAATGATGTCATGATGACATCACTCCCAGAATCCCTCACCTCCCCAGTAAGCAGGAAGAGTATGTGTAGGGTGAGGGTTATTATCCTCTCGGCCATCTTGTCTCTGTCTCTCTCCATGGTTGATGGGTCGGTCTCTTATATAGAAGATATCAGCAGAGGATCCTGGAGAGATGAATAGAAAGTAGAGGATACAATGGATAATAATTAATGGGAAGAAAAAGTACAACAATCCCGGCACAGCGATAGGAAGAGACAAGTTATGAATGTGTAAGATGTTTGAGCTCCTGTGATGTCAGAGAAAAAAAATTAACAAATATAACTCTGGGAGCGCTTAAAGGGATTATCCAATGTGATCCCTCCATACTGCCCCCCTCCCCCTTAGCACAGCTGGATGCCCCCTCTCCCCTGATCACTGTAAATCTCCTACCTGTCTGGCAGCCAGTGGGCAGATCCCAGGAGGCAGCAGCAGCAGCAGAGCACACTAGCAGGAGGAGGGGGAGGGGCAGGAAGGATTTCCACATGTACCTTGTGTCTGGCCCCTCCTCCTCTCCAGTGATTGGTGCTCAGGAGGCAAGGGGCGGGGCAGAGAGGTGAGCAGTGACCCAGCATTAGTACATACTGTGGGCAGGGAGCGGGCGGGACAGTCCAGCAGCAGCTGATAAGTCAGGAAGCCGCCTCCAGAACTGTACAGGAACCGTGTGCTTCCCCTGTGCTTCCAGGTCCTGCCATGATGTCACAGTCATGTGATCAGTCACATGGTGGAGGAGGAGTCACATGATCAGGGGCTGCTGCTCAGTGTATGCAACCAGTATTCGGAGGATTTCTCTTTCTCCTGGCTTAGCGATTATTCCTACAGAAAATGTATAATATTCATACCCTACCGTAAGTGAGGAGCCCTGAGGGGAACGGTGATAACAATGGCAAAAAAGACCCCACGGTTGGCGTAAAAATGGGCATGAAAGTAAAACCACAGAATTATAATTTAAAAATAAAATTGACTTTGGGCCACTGATCTCACACTGATAATATACAGAGAGGGGGGACCCCGCATCACACTGATAATACACAGAGAGGGGGGACCCCGCATCACACTGATAATACACAGAGAGGGGGGACCCCGCATCACACTGATACTACACAGAGAGAGGGACCCCGCATCACACTGATACTACACAGAGAGGGGGGACCCCGCATCACACTGATACTACACAGAGAGGGGGGACCCCGCATCACACTGATAATACACAGAGAGGGGGGACCCCGCATCACACTGATACTACACAGAGAGGGGGG
The DNA here is from genome assembly GCF_027789765.1 of Dendropsophus ebraccatus. Classification (NCBI taxonomy): domain Eukaryota; kingdom Metazoa; phylum Chordata; class Amphibia; order Anura; family Hylidae; genus Dendropsophus; species Dendropsophus ebraccatus. Next base: position 189,718,205 of record NC_091456.1, on the reverse strand, counting down.
ACCCCGCATCACACTGATACTACACAGAGAGAGGGACCCCGCATCACACTGATACTACACAGAGAGGGGGGACCCCGCATCACACTGATACTACACAGAGAGGGGGGACCCCGCATCACACTGATAATACACAGAGAGGGGGGACCCCGCATCACACTGATACTACACAGAGAGGGGGGACTCCGCATCACACTGATACTACACAGAGAGGGGGGACCCCGCATCACACTGATACTACACAGAGAGGGGGGACCCCGCATCACACTGATACTACACAGAGAGGGGGGACCCCGCATCACACTGATACTACACAGAGAGGGGGGACCCCGCATCACACTGATAATACACAGAGAGGGGGGACCCCGCATCACACTGATACTACACAGAGAGGGGGGACCCCGCATCACACTGATACTACACAGAGAGGGACTCCGCATCACACTGATACTACAGAGAGAGGGGGGACCCCGCATCACACTGATACTACACAGAGAGGGGGGACCCCGCATCACACTGATACTACACAGAGAGGGGGGACCCCGCATCACACTGATACTACACAGAGAGGGGGGACTCCGCATCACACTGATACTACACAGAGAGGGGGGACCCCGCATCACACTGATACTACACAGAGAGGGGGGACCCCGCATCACACTGATACTACACAGAGAGGGGGGACCCCGCATCACACTGATACTACACAGAGAGGGGGGACCCCGCATCACACTGATAATACACAGAGAGGGGGGACCCCGCATCACACTGATACTACACAGAGAGGGGGGACCCCGCATCACACTGATACTACACAGAGAGGGACTCCGCATCACACTGATACTACACAGAGAGAGGGGACCCCGCATCACACTGATACTACACAGAGAGGGGGGACTCCGCATCACACTGATACTACACAGAGAGGAGGGACCCCGCATCACACTGATACTACACAGAGAGGGGGGACCCCGCATCACACTGATACTACACAGAGAGGGGGGACCCCGCATCACACTGATACTACACAGAGAGGGGGGACCCCGCATCACACTGATACTACACAGAGAGAGGGGGACTCTCTCTCTGTGTAGTATCAGTGTGATGCGGGGTCCCTCTCTGTGTAGTATCAGTGTGATGCGGGGTCCCCCCTCTCTCTGTGTATTATCAGTGTGATGCGGGGTCCCCCCTCTCTGTGTAGTATCAGTGTGATGCGGGGTCCCCCCTCTCTGTGTAGTATCAGTGTGATGCGGGGTCCCTCCTCTCTGTGTAGTATCAGTGTGATGCGGAGTCCCCCCTCTCTGTGTAGTATCAGTGTGATGCGGGGTCCCCTCTCTCTGTGTAGTATCAGTGTGATGCGGAGTCCCTCTCTGTGTAGTATCAGTGTGATGCGGGGTCCCCCCTCTCTGTGTAGTATCAGTGTGATGCGGGGTCCCCCCTCTCTGTGTATTATCAGTGTGATGCGGGGTCCCCCCTCTCTGTGTAGTATCAGTGTGATGCGGGGTCCCTTCTCTCTGTGTAGTATCAGTGTGATGCGGGGTCCCCCCTCTCTGTGTAGTATCAGTGTGATGCGGGGCCCCTCTCTGTGTAGTATCAGTGTGATGCGGGGTCCCCCCTCTCTGTGTAGTATCAGTGTGATGCGGGGTCCCCCCTCTCTGTGTAGTATCAGTGTGATGCGGGGTCCCCCCTCTCTGTGTAGTATCAGTGTGATGCGGGGTCCCCCTTTCTGTGTAGTATCAGTGTGATGCGGGGTCCACCCTCTCTGTGTATTATCAGTGTGATGCGGGATCCCCCCTCTCTGTGTATTATCAGTGTGATGCAGGGCATCCCTCTCTGTGTATTATCAGTGTGATGCGGGGTCCCTCTCTGTATATTATCAGTGTGATGCGGGGTCCCTCTCTGTGTAGTATCAGTGTGATGCGGGGTCCCCCCTCTCTGTGTAGTATCAGTGTGATGCGGGGCCCCTCTCTGTGTAGTATTAGTGTGATGCGGGGCCCCTCTCTGTGTAGTATCAGTGTGATGCGGGGTCCCCCCTCTCTGTGTAGTATCAGTGTGATGCGGGGTCCCCCCTCTCTGTGTAGTATCAGTGTGATGCGGGGTCCCCCCTCTCTGTGTAGTATCAGTGTGATGCGGGGTCCCCCTTTCTGTGTAGTATCAGTGTGATGCGGGGTCCACCCTCTCTGTGTATTATCAGTGTGATGCGGGGTCCCTCTCTGTATATTATCAGTGTGATGCGGGGTCCCTCTCTGTGTAGTATCAGTGTGATGCGGGGTCCCCCCTCTCTGTGTAGTATCAGTGTGATGCGGAGTCCCTCTCTGTGTAGTATCAGTGTGATGCGGGGTCCCCCCTCTCTGTGTATTATCAGTGTGATGCGGGGTCCCCCCTCTCTGTGTATTATCAGTGTGATGCGGGGTCCCTCTCTGTATATTATCAATGTGATGCGGGGTCCCTCTTTTTTTTTTTCAAACTCTTTTATTATTTTTCCACATATAGTAAATCACACCACAAGAAAGAGGACACTTCACATTTCGTGTCCGTACAGAAAAGAATCACATGTAACACTCATAGATGCCCTACATAAATCGGCGTGTTAGTGAGTAAGGACACCGTATTCAGCTTACAAAGTATAAGGCACTATAGTCATATGCTCCAACTATGCTTCTATGAAAACAAAATAACCCCGCCCCCCCGAACTCCCCCCACCCCCCCTTTCCACAGATGGAGGTACCTAAAACAAAAAGACGAAAACAAATGTTTTACGGTTGGAATTGCGCACAATCGGGTATCAGACTACTACATTTTCAAACGGCCTAATGTTCCAGCAATCTCAGAAGTCAGGTACCATTTGGTCCCCCTAAACACCCTCATCAGATCCTTAATTTCCCCATCCGTATAAAAGAGCTCGATAAAACGTCTCCATTTCTTAAAAAATTTTACTGTGCTCTTCTCCTTAAGGGTTTCACACTCCACCCTGTCCAGAAACAAAAAGTGTTTCATCTGTGAGAGGACCTCTGCCATGGAAGGCATGACTGGCTGAAGCCATGCCCTCAATATACACCTTTTGGCCACTAGCAGGAGTGCGTGGAGAGCCAATGGAATACGCATAAAGTCCAGAGCCGAATGGAAGAGAAGAAGCTGTGGCAACATAGGTAGCTCCAATTTCCATTTGGCCCGTATTAACTTCACCAGTTGGGACCAAAAGTTACAAGTATGGGGGCAAGACCATATGCCATGAGTTAGGTCCGTTTTCGGCTGATGGCATTTAGGGCAGGCCAGAAGCCTGTCTGGGGCTAAGGGATGAGGAGGAATATTAAAACCATAGATGGCTCTATGCATGAGCCTATATTGTGATTCTCTCCACCTTTCACTGGGTATCGCCCGGCGTACCGTGGCCCAGCCCGATAAAATTTTTTGGGGTAGATCAATATCATCAAATATAGTGGCCCATTTATTGAACATGCTTTCACTCAATGAGTCATTAGATCTGTCCCCTAATTTATGATATAAATATGACAGAGATGAGTTCGAAGGCGGAACAGTAATCATCGCGTCCATCTCAGTCAGTCTGGTTAAAGGTGCTAGATTTTTCAGCCGCGAGGTCAAAAACCCCAGCAACTGAGAATAGGCTAAGAACTGAGATGGAGGCAGCGAAAACCTCCCACAGAACTCCGGGAAAGTGAGAAGTCTGCCCCCCTGGTGGTGAAACAGCTTCTGTACGGTAGTGATCCCAGCATCTCTCCACTTTTGGAACATCGGGTTGTTTCTCCCCTGAGGGAATTCTGGGTGACCCCATGGAGAAAGATACCTGGAAAGTAATTGGGGTAGGCCGTATCATTTCCGCACTATTTTCCATGTTGCTATAGTATCTTTTAAAAACAAGTTATGCTTGACCTTTGGGGGTAGGGCGGCATATTTAGTATGAAGTAAGGCTGACAACGACCAAGGAGATGCCAATCCCGCCTCCAGAGCCCAGTTGGAGTAAAAGTTTGACCCCTGGATCCAATCTATACAGTGTCTTAGAAGACACGCTACATTGTATCTTCTTAGGTCAGGAAAATTTATTCCCCCCTTACCCCGGGTAATTGGAGCTTGGCCATTGCTATTCTAGGCCTTTTCCCAGACCATATATACCTGGAGAAGGCGGACTGCACCCTGGCTACATCCTGGTGGCATAACAGCAGTGGGATGGTTTGGAGCGGATATAATAATTTCGAGAAACTGAACATACGTATCAGGTGGCATTTGCCCAGAAATGATAGTGGCAGTTGTTCCCAATGTCTCAACTCAGGATTTTGTGAATCAATGGGGGGTAATTTAGATGGTAGAGTGTTTCTGGGGTACGGCCGATGTGTATGCCTAGGTATTTGATTGGTTTGGAGGTGACTTTTATCGGTGTATCATGAGGTAATTGAGAGCATAGGAATTGAGAGGCCGAAAGGTCCAGCAACTCACTTTTGGACAAGTTTACCTTAGACCCCGAGTAACTGCCAAACTGGTTTAGCATATCATAGAAGATCGGCAAGTCATTCACTGGAGAGGCCAGGAACAGCATCAGATCATCAGTAAATGCTGTTAATTTAGTAGTTACTCGGCCCACCCTGATGCCTTGGACCTTACTATTCTCTACCCACCGGAGGAAAGGTTCCAATGATATATTGAACAGCAAGGGCGACAAAGGGCACCCTTGACGTGTACCCCTCTGTAAAGGGAAAGGTGTAGATAAAAACCCTGAAGTATGTACCCTGGCCTGGGGTTCAGAGTATAAGCCCCTCAAGAATGTCCTAAATGTCCCCGTGAAGCCCATGCGATCCAATACTGTTCCCAGCCATCCCCAGCCCACACTGTCAAACGCTTTTTTGGCATCCAATGTGAGGAGGGCTGGGGAGGGGTGGGAGGCCGGTTTATTCCGTATATTATCCAGCACAGCCAGAACCTTCCTTATATTAGCAACCTCCGACCTCCCCTGAACAAAGCCAACCTGGGACGGAGTGATTAGGTGCGGTAAAAGAGTAGCAAGTCTATCCGCCAACAATTTTGACACTAGCTTTAAGTCAACATTGATCAGGGAGATCGGGCGGTATGCTGTCGGACATTTAAGCTCCTTCCCTGGTTTCGGGAGCACCTTGATGTAGGCTGTGTTAACTTCCCCTGGGATCCTCTCACCCGCTAGATAGCCGTTATATAATGTTGTAAGGCTGGGTGTAATTTGGTCAAGGAGTGCCTTAAAGAATTCCCCCGTATACCCATCCGGGCCGGGGGCCTTATTGTTTGGTAGTTTTTTAATGGCCGCTTGACTTCCGCTTCAGTGAAGGGGGAGTTCAACATATCTCTATCTTCTGACGTTAAACTGGGTAAGCCTATTTCGTCCCAAGGGAAAAGATCTGGACCTCCTCCTCCCGCGCCCTTAGAATACAATTGAGCATAGAAATCCCTCAATAAGTCGTTAATTTGAGCCGGTTGGGAGACTAGGGATCCCGAGGGGTTACGCAAGTGTGTGATAGTGGACATGGATTGCTTGCCCCTGGCCAAATTGGCCAAAAGCTTGCCTGACTTGTTGCCAAAGCGAAATAGTCTCGCTTCTTGGCGGGATAAATAGAATGATTCCCTTGTCTCCAGCCAGTATTCATACTCTCTCCTCACTGTCTGCCATAATTGTCTGGAGGTGTCTGAAGGAGAAGATTGGAAATTAGTATAGGCCGTACGTAGGGCTGTGCTTTTAAGTTCTAGTTGGGTTGCAATTACTTTTTTCTTTTTAGCTTTGTAGGAAATTATTTGTCCCCTCAACACCACCTTTGCCGCACTCCAGTACAGCTGCGGATTGTGCACATGTTCTGAGTTGTTGGCGTGATATTCAAGCCACCAGCCCCTTAACAGCTCCAAAAAGGAGTCATCCGTTGCCAGCCGGAAAGCGCCAAAGGAAATCAGTGCCCCGAACATGGGCTGGACGTATGTCCACAAGCACTGGGGAGTGATCCGAAATCAGTAGGTCACCTATGTCAACATTAGTGACTCGGGATAGGAGGGGTTTGGACAGCAAAATATAATCAATACGGGACCAAGATTGGTGCGCCGATGAAAAATGTGTGTATTCCCTACCTTCAGGGTACCTATGCCTCCAGATGTCCACCAGTTCTGATGCCAACAGAAATGCGGGTAAAGGGGTGGCCCTCCCACTTGCGCCTAGTTTGGTCGGGACCTCAGAGCGTCTGTCCTCTAAGGTATTGGCCACAACATTAAGGTCCCCCCCCACTATTTTCATGGGCGTTGTGTCATTTAGCAAGGTGTCCCTCAGGGAATCCAGGAAGGCTTGTTGTCCCGTATTTGGGGCGTATACACTACAGATGCTGATTGGTTGTGGGGCTCCCTTGAGGACAAGGCTCACCACCCTCCTGTCAGCGTCATGTTGGACGTTGGTAACAAGTGAAGTGAGACGTCTGTGTATGAGAATTAGGGTACCTGCTTTACCCCGGACCGCCGGAGATCCCACTACTTTGCCAACCCAAAGCCTCTGCATACGGATAAAGTCCGCCTCCTCCAGGTGCGTTTCCTGCAATAAAGCAATATCAGATTTAAGACGTTTTAACTGTCTAAGTACCATCAACCGCTTTTGCGGCGAACGTAATCCTTTTACGTTCCAAGTCGTCACCCGCATATAAACAAATTAAATTGCTTAAAAGTAGAGGTCCTGCATCTGTGGAAACTCCCTCCCCCCACCCGCCCACAACAAAGAATCATGCTAAGCAAAAAAACTAAAACTAAAACATAACAGTGCATAAGTGACTCCTTTTTTCCACCATGCCCGGTAAGGAACCCGGACTGGGCCTGTGGAGAATCCTGGCATTACGCTAAACTTCTCAAACTAAACAGATATAAGGAACGCTCTTCACCCCTCTGTAGATGATCTGATAAGCTATAGAATAAAATCAGATTAAGCAATATATGATAGATAATAAAAGAGAAATAACTGACACAAATTATGACACATGTGTCCCCCCTCCCCTTATAGCAGAATAGTAAAGTAATGCAGATTCCCGGTAGGTATAAAGAGTTGAGCAATATCACTGTGTGTTCATCCCTCCTCCTTCCCTGTAGGAAGATCAACTGTGGATCTAGCCCTCCTTAGGCCTCTACGACGTTGTTCTTTTGGCGCCAGAGGCGACGACGGAAGATTCACTCTCTGACTAATGGCCTGCTGGTCCCAAGACGATCTGCGTTGACTATTGTGTTTTGGCCTGGGAGGGTCCTTGGTGCTGGCTGTGGAGGGGGAGGGATCAAATCCCAGGGTGTCCGCAGCAACCTGAAGATCTCGAAATTCATTGTCATTGTGATCCCATCAGGATGAAAAACCTTTAACGTCGCCGGATACATCAAGGCAAACTTCATCTGTTTTTTGTGGAGGATGGAGCACGAGACCTCTGCGGAGTAGTCAGCAAAAATCAGCAGTTTATGTCCCTTGTACAGTATAGGTTGGTTTTGTTGTTTAAATGCTCTCAAAATCGCCGTTTTGTCCGTATAATCCAGATAGCGTACAATTACTTGTCGCGGGCGAAGATTAGTAGGGGTCTGATTTCTGTCCATGTCTTCCGCTGAGCGGAGATCAGGCCCTATGCGATGCGCTCTTTCCACCTTACATAGTCTAGGGATGTGCAGCAGCTCGGGTAAATCAGACTCACATAGTTGGCGCAAGTCCTTCTGTGGTACCGCCTCCGTGACACCCACTATGCGCAAGTTATTGCGCCTCGATCGGTTCTCCAGGTCCTCCACCCTATCCCACAACTTTCCATTTTCACGCTGCAATTCACGGAGCCCTGCAAAGGAGGAATCAACATCATTCTCCAGGGAGAGTAGTCTTTGGTCTAAATCATCTATGCGTTCATCATGTTGGGCCACTTTTTGCTGCAATAGCTGGAACAAGCGGGCAACCGTGTTCGCTAGTGTCTCTTGAATGTCAGGCGCAAGATGGCGAGCCACAGCCTCCGCCAAACGCCTGTAGTCTATTGAGGATTCCTGGAGAGTAGTCTCCCCATCCTGGGTACATTGGAGGGGTGGAGGACCTGGCATATCAGGAAGGCTGGAATTAGATGCTGTGTCATCCACAGGAGTAACTGAGGGTGTTGTCAGTTTTGTGGACTTCACCCCCTTGTTTTTAGTTTTCCCCATTTTAACCAGATAGGGATCCATCGATGATATCTAATGTCTCCGTCACACAAAAGTATATATATGAGACCAAGAGTCATATAGAATTGAAGCAGAGCAGAGCAGGGCCTCTTATATGCTGGCTGAAGTATGGAGATGATATCTTATTCCCAGTGTAGAATATGCCGCTGTGAATAGCGGTTTGGCAGGCTGTATTACAATTGGGTATCAGTCACAATGGCCACTGTATTATGATGCAATAGTAAGGCGGACGTGGTGCAGGCAACTGGAAATGGCGTCCCCTGTCTCTGTCATTACATGGCTGCCCTGTGAGAGTGAGCTGATGGGGGGGATGATATGGCAGCTCGGGCTTCGGACCCGCAATGTTGTCAATGTGGGGAGCCGCTGCCTCCCCGCCGAGTACCTCACTGCCCTCCGTCTGAGGCCGTCTCCTGTGCTGCCGCTCTGCACAACTCCTGTGTGTGGAGGAAGCGTGGCCGCAGGCAAGATGGCGCCGGATCTCTGTATGAGCGCCTCACAACTTCGTGCGCCGGCCTCAATGTGCGCTCCTGCCGCGGAACAGACCTCCCGCACGTCCCCTCGTCCTCCGGTTCTTCCGCCCGACGGGCTGCAACTTGTGTGACTGCGGTGAGGGGGATCTCTGCTGTTGCTCGGGGTGAAGGCGCGGAGCTCCCTCTCCACACAGCCTCACATGGCGGCGCTGGAACCGGAAGTCGCGGGGTCCCTCTTTGTGTAATATCAGTGTGATGCGGGGTCCCTCTCTGTGTAGTATCAATGTAATGCGGGGTCCCCCCTCTCTGTGTAGTATCAGTGTGATGCGGGGTCCTCCCTCTCTGTGTAGTGTCAGTGTGATGCGGGGTCCCTCTCTGTGTAGTATCAGTGTGATGCGGGGTCCCCCCTCTCTGTGTATTATCAGTGTGATGCGGGGTCCCCCCTCTCTGTGTAGTATCAGTGTGATGCAGGGCATCCCTCTCTGTGTATTATCAGTGTGATGCGGGGTCCCCCCTCTCTGTGTAGTATCAGTGTGATGCGGGGTCCTCCCTCTCTGTGTAGTGTCAGTGTGATGCGGGGTCCCTCTCTGTGTAGTATCAGTGTGATGCGGGGTCCCCCCTCTCTGTGTAGTATCAGTGTGATGCGGGGTCCCCCCTCTCTGTGTAGTATCAGTGTGATGCGGGGTCCCCCCTCTCTGTGTAGTATCAGTGTGATGCGGGGCCCCTCTCTGTGTAGTATCAGTGTGATGCGGGGTCCCTCTCTGTGTAGTATCAGTGTGATGCGGGGTCCCCCCTCTCTGTGTAGTATCAGTGTGATGCGGGGTCCCCCCTCTCTGTGTAGTATCAATGTGATGCGGGGTCCCCCCTCTCTGTGTAGTATCAGTGTGATGCGGGGTCCCCCCTCTCTGTGTATTATTAGTGTGATGCGGGGTCCCCCCTCTCTGTGTAGTATCAGTGTGATGCGGGGTCCCCCCTCTCTGTGTAGTATCAGTGTGATGCGGGGTCCCTCTCTGTGTAGTATCAGTGCGATGCGGGGCTTCCCCTCTCTGTGTAGTATCAGTGTGATGCGGGGTCCCCCCTCTCTGTGTAGTATCAGTGTGATGCGGGGTCCCCCTCTCTGTGTAGTATCAGTGTGATGCGGAGTCCCTCTCTGTGTAGTATCAGTATGATGCAGGGTCCCCCCTCTCTGTGTAGTATCAGTGTGATGCGTGGTCCCCCCTCTCTGTGTAGTATCAGTGTGATGCGGGGTCCCCCTTCTCTGTGTAGTATCAGTGTGATGCGGGGTCCCCCCTCTCTGTGTAGTATCAGTGTGATGCGGGGTCCCCCCTCTCTGTGTAGTATCAGTGTGATGCGGGGTCCCCCCTCTCTGTGTAGTATCAGTGTGATGCGGGGTCCCCCCTCTCTGTGTAGTATCAGTGTGATGCGGGGTCCCTCTCTCTTTGTAGTATCAGTGTGATGTGGGGTCCCTCTCTCTGTGTAGTATCAGTGTGATGTGGGGCCCCTCTCTCTGTAGTATCAGTGTGATGCGGGGTCGTCCCTCTCTGTGTAGTATCAGTGTGATGCGGGGTCCCCCCTCTCTGTGTAGTATCAATGTGATCCGGGATCCCTCCTCTCTGTGTAGTATCAGTGTGATGCGGGGTCCCCCCTCTCTGTGTAGTATCAGTGTGATGCGGGGTCCCCCCTCTCTGTGTAGTATCAGTGTGATGCGGGGTCTCCCCTCTCTCTGTAGTATCAGTGTGATGGGGGGTCCCCCCTCTCTGTGTAGTATCAGTGTGATCCGGGATCCCCCCTCTCTGTGTAGTATCAGTGTGATGCGGGGTCCCCCCTCTCTGTGTATTATCAGTGTGATGCGGGGTCCCCCCTCTCTGTGTAGTATCAGTGTGATGCGGGGTCCCCCCTCTCTGTGTAGTATCAGTGTGATGCGGGGTCTCCCCTCTCTCTGTAGTATCAGTGTGATGCGGGGTCCCCCCTCTCTGTGTAGTATCAGTGTGATGCGGGGTCCCCCCTCTCTGTGTAGTATCAGTGTGATGCGGGGTCCCCCCTCTCTGTATATTATCAGTGTGATGCGGGGTCCCCCCTCTCTGTATATTATCAGTGTGAGATCAGTGGCCCAAAGTCAATTTTATTTTTAAATCATAATTCTGTGTTTGTACTTTGATAGTAAGAAGGAGGAGAAGATCCACAGCGTCCAAAAAAAGTTTTGTTGTCTTTATTATGAGGCATATAAAAAGTTACAAAAGATAAAAACGTAGGCCTACATGTTTCAGGGAAACACACCCCCTTGATCACGACTGCCTTGATCAAGGGGGTGTGTTTCCCTGAAACATGTAGGCCTACGTTTTTATCTTTTGTAACTTTTTATATGCCTCATAATAAAGACAACAAAACTTTTTTTGGACGCTGTGGATCTTCTCCTCCTTCTTACTATTATCACCGGGTGCGGCCCGCTACTACTCCACTTGCTCCTGCCTGAACGTCCACCATCACACAACAAACCACCTATGGTGAGCTGAGTTTTTGTACTTTGTTTTTGTACTTTTTGTACTTTGATGCCCATTTTTATGCCAACCTTGGGCTCCTTTTGGCCATGTTTATCACTAATCTCCTCAGGGCTCCTCAGTTACGGCAGGTTATGAATATTATACATTTTCTGTAAGAATAATAGCTAAGCCAGGAGAAAGAAAAATCCTCCGAATAAGAAACCAACTTCAGCCTCGTGTGTATGCAGCAGAGCTGTCTGTGTGGTAACCAGGGGATGCTAGGTGGTGGTATTCCTGAGGCAGTTGTCACAGCGGCCAGGACTGCATAGCGGGGTCTACAGCCCTGTAATCTGACCCAGGAAGTCTCCCTCACCTTCCAAATCATAGCAGATCCACTTCAGGCTGGGGCTTGCATCAGGGGACAGGACTGTAGAGGTAATCTCTCCATAGCTGTAACCCCTCTCTCCCCGGAGTGCTGCTATACTATGCTCACCAGTTGCGGATTAAATGTACCCTGGGCCCTGGGCTGTCCACCCAACCTGGGCCCCTAACCCGTTCCCCCCCATAAACATATTGCAGTTACATCCAGTGACTCACCGGGGGCGTCTTCTCTGAGTCTGTCACCTTTTCTTTTTCTCTCCATCCAGCCTGGGCCACCTTGAAGTCTTCTCCTGGCTGTGCATCTTCTCTCCAGAATCTGCAAGACAAATATTTTAGGCTCCAACACATACAGTAGTTAGGTCCCTTGTACCCCTATATAGTAGTTACACCCCTCCGAACCACTATCTGGTTACACCCCTCTGTGCATCCATAGTTTTAAGGTGTCCCTGTAGTATATAGACCCTTGTGTGCTCCTCCAGTTATATACAGCCCTCCTGTGCGCTCCCCCATTAGTTATAGCCCCCCTGTGCACTCTACCCAGTAGTATATAGCCCCCCCTGTTGCTCCCCCAGTAGTATATAGTCACCCTGTGCGCTCTCCCCCATTAGTATATAGACCCCCCGTGTGTTCCCCCAGTAGTATATAGCCCCCCTGTGCGCTCTCCCCAGTAGTATATAGACCCTCCGTGTGCTAACCCAGTAGTATATAGCCCCCCTGTGCGCTATCCCCAGTAGTATATAGCCCCCTGTGCGCTCCCCAGTAGTATATAGCCCCCCCGTGCGCTCCCCCAGAAGTATATAGCCCCCCGTGCGCTCTCCCCAGTAGTATATAGCCCCCCTGTGCGCTCTCCCCAGTAGTATATAGCCCCCCTGTGCGCTCTCCCCAGTAGTATATAGCCCCCCTGTGCGCTCTCCCCAGTAGTATATAGCCCCCCTGTGCGCTCTCCCCAGTAGTATATAGCCCCCCTGTGCGCTCTCCCCAATAGTATATAGCCCCCTGTGCTCTCCTCAATAGTATATTGCCCCCCTGTGCTCTCTAACAATAGTATATAGACCCCCTGTGCTCTCACCCAATAGTATATGGCCCCCTGTGCTCTCCCCCCAATAGTATATGCCCCCCTGTGCTCTCCCCAATAGTATATAGCCCCCCCTGTGATCTCCCCAATAGTATATAGCCTCCCTGTGCTCTCCCCAATAGTATATAGCCCCCTGTGCTCTGCCCAATAGTATATAGCCCCCCTGTGCTCTAACCAATAGTATATAGCCCCCCTGTGCTCTCCCCAATAGTATATAGCCCCCCTGTTATCTCCCCAATAGTATATAGCCCCCTGTGCTCTCCCCAATAGTATATAGCCCCCCCTGTGATCTCCCCAATAGTATATAGCCCCCATGTGCTCTCCCCAATAGTATATAGCCCCCCTGTGCTCCCCCCAAAAGTATATAGCCCCCTTGCTGCGCCCTCTCCCCAATAGTATATAGCCCCCTTGCTGTGGTGTGCATCCCCTTCAGGCCCCCCGCCCGCTGCTGCGCTTCAGCAGCAGCGGCAGTACTGACAGAGAGAGCGCCATTGGCTCCCTCCCTGTCAGTCAATCTTGTGGCCGCACTGCAGCGGTCACAAGAGGCTGCACTCCCCTTACCCTCACGCCGACGCTGCAGTGACATCGGGCGCCAGAGGGAGAATGCGGCCTCTTGTGACCGCAGGAAGTGCGGCCATAACATTGACTGACAGGGAGGGAGCCAATGGCGCTCTCTCTCTATCAGTACTGCTGCTGCTGCTGAAGCGCAGCAGCGGGCGGGGGGCCTGAAGGGGATGCACACCACAGCAGGCGCAGCACATCACTCAGGGGCCCACTGGGCCCCGAAAGTTATGTGCTGCCGTGTAGCATCCTTCATACCAATAATGTGGGCGGTGGCGGCATGGGCCCCCCCATATCCTTGGGCCCTGGGCGGCTGCCCAAACCGCCTACATTATAATCCGCCACTGGTGCTCACATCTGCCCTGCTCATTCCTTCATGCTCCCTGCAGTCTCTGTCCGCCCTTGTGTTTCCCATCCTCTCCATTACTGTACAGTAACTTATAATATCACAGATTCTGCTGTTTCTAAATGTTTATTTCATCTGTTTTACCGGTTATTCAGAATAAAAAAATCATTATTTTTGGGGTGTGGAACCAATTGTCTGCATTTCTATGATTTCTTATGGGAACATTTGCTTTGGTTTAAGAGTGGATTTGGATTACAAGCGCGGTGCTGGAACAAATCCAAGGCCCCACTGTATATAATATCCAATCCCTTGAACAAGGTAGATTTGTGGACACAGCTTCCTGCAGGGGGATAACACTTGAAGAATACATTAATTGTTTAATAGGAAAGTCTTTGAATACTATAGGTTGGGTGACTTTTGTATGAGGCGAGGGTTACTTCAGACTTATTGGGGCCTACCGAGACCCTGAGGTACTCAACTGAAGGGGCTTTAAGAGAAGATACCTACACCCATGGGTATGAATCCTCCACCTGTCGCTGTCTATAGGCACCTAGTGACATAGAGCAGGAACGTAGGCCTCACCTGGTGCGTAGAGCTAGCCGTCGGGGCGACCCCTAAGGAACCTAGCAGAGTGCAGTGAAAGCTTACCGCTTCTACCTATTCACTGTCTTGTAGTCCTGTCTGAGTTATCAGGAGAGAAGATGGCTGCCCGGAGTAGGTAGGGTATCCCTTTAGTCCTGTTTCACCTCAGCCTCCCATAGATGTTGTTAGCCAGACAAGGATGAGCTGAAATAGTATATAGCTGTATGTGTGTAATATACATGTAGCTGAGCTGTATGTGTGTAATGTACATGTAGCTGAGCTGTATGTGTGTAATGTACATGTAGCTGAGCTGTATGTGTGTAATGTACATGTAGCTGAGCTGTATATGTGTAATGTACATGTAGCTGAGCTGTATATGTGTGTAATGTACATGTAGCTGAGCTGTATATGTGTAATGTACATGTAGCTGAGCTGTATGTGTGTAATGTACATGTAGCTGAGCTGTATGTGTGTAATGTACATGTAGCTGAGCTGTATATGTGTGTGTAATGTACATGTAGCTGAGCTGTATGTGTGTAATATACATGTAGCTGAGCTGTATGTGTGTAATGTACATGTAGCTGAGCTGTATATGTGTAATGTACATGTAGCTGAGCTGTATGTGTGTGTAATGTACATGTAGCTGAGCTGTATGTGTGTAATATACATGTAGCTGAGCTGTATGTGTGTAATGTACATGTAGCTGAGCTGTATGTGTGTAATGTACATGTAGCTGAGCTGTATATGTGTGTAATGTACATGTAGCTGAGCTGTATATATGTAATGTACATGTAGCTGAGCTGTATGTGTGTAATGTACATGTAGCTGGGCTGTATATGTGTAATGTACATGTAGCTGAGCTGTATGTGGGTAATGTACATGTAGCTGGGCTGTATATGTGTAATGTACATGTCGCTGAGCTGTATATGTGCAATGTACATGTAGCTGAGCTGTATGTGTGTAATATACATGTAGCTGAGCTGTATGTGTGTAATATACATGTAGCTGAGCTGTATGTGTGTAATGTACATGTAGCTGAGCTGTATGTGGGTAATGTACATGTAGCTGGGCTGTATATGTGTAATGTACATGTCGCTGAGCTGTATGTGTGTAATGTACATGTAGCTGAGCTGTATGTGTACATGGACCAGACGTCGATCAGGTTAATAAAACTTTCACGCTTCTTATCCTCAACAATTCCCCATTGTGTAATGTGTGAGAGGCTGCGGGGGTCTTCCGGCTCCAGAGATGGTGGAGATCGGAGTCCCTCTGTGTGGCCTTCGGCCGTTGTTTGTCCTTGAGAAAGTGATGTGATATCTTGATACGTGTTGGGATATGAATAGAACCTAGTGAAGAATATACTGAACCAGTTATTGATTCGGATGTCCCAGTGTTTCTCTCCAGATGCTGAAAGATGTTACAGGGAGCAGAGACTGATATGGACGTCCGCTGAGATCAGAACGAGAACCTGGAGGTGGGGGGGGGGGAGCGTTCCAGAACTCCCCTCTTGAGTGTAACCTCCGCGCTTCCTTCTATAATGATACTTACTGACGGTTTCCTCTGATGTCACCTTCGCTCTCCATTGTTTGGTATTTCGGAGCTCGGGGAAGTGGGAGATCACCCTGGGAGGATGGCAGCGAGCCGGGCAGAGGTCTCTTTGGACGTGTTACATTCAGGAGTGACGAAATCCTCACCACTCACCAAGTGTAATTTACCATTTCTAAAGACTAGTTCACACAGAAGACGTTACCGCTCCCAAACGTTTATTTTTTTTTTAACATCGCACCACATGCAGATATAGACAGACTACGCTGAATTTTCTACATTTTTCTTCATAGACTAATACAGAGGGGATAAAACACCATTTCTATATACATATTGGTGATTTTTGGAATGTTTTCCCCTAATTCTTCAACAGAAATTTTGCCACAAGATAAAGAATCACATGACTGTAGGGGATAAAACACAAGAGGAAAGAAATATTTATAGTAATTTATACATAAAGGGGTATTCCGCTCATACATAACTTTTCATATGATGCTGCCCATGGTGAGACTAACAATTCCTTCCATACTTTTTATAAATCACATCTGTTATTTCGCAGTTTGGCCGCCTGTCAGTGCAATGACGGCTATTAGTAAATTATTCCAGTTCAGGTGGACTGATCGCTCATTGGATGTGTCTTTAATTAAAAATACAATTGAATTTAAGAGTAAGGATGGTGAAAAAAGAAAAACTGTGTGTGAACACTTAAAATAACGAACACTTAAAATAACGTCCGCTGTTTGCTAAAGACGTCAGCAAATAAAAAATAAACATACACCTTTTATCTAATTTTTACTTGGTGTGAACATAGCCTTTATCTGCAACTCTGTAGCTTCTTTGTAATGCAGAAGTAATACAGTAGGAATGAAGGGAATAACTTTGTTCCTATCTGACGTCTGCTCATCAGGCTGCAATCTTTTATGTCTGCTCCGCTCCGTGCCGCTCCTGCCCGAGTGCTGGGAAAAGATGGATCCAGTCCTATGAAACTGGGAGGAATTTCCCAGAATCCAACTTTTCAAGCAGACTTCAAAGCCGGCAGTCTGATGACCAGAATGCAGATAGGAAAGAAGCCATTCCCTTCCTTCCTACTGTAAACTCACTCATCTCTATTTTTAATGCAGATTTTTCTTCATCATCAGTTAGAATTCTTTATATTCATTAATCTCATTGTGAAGAGGAAAATGGCTTCTTCCTGTTGTGAGTTCTTTGATGGACCACAAGATATGGTCTCGAATTAAAACATTTTCCACAATCTGAACATAAAAATGGCTTCTCCCCTGTGTGGGTGTTTTTATGGTAAAGAAGACTTGATTTCTGAGCAAAACATTTTCCACATTCCAAACATAAAAATGGCTTCACCCCTGTGTGAGTTCTCTGATGCACAACAAGATCTGATTTTTGAATGAAACATTTTCCACATTCAGAACATGAAAATGGCTTCTCCCCAGTGTGAGTTTTCTGATGCCTAACAAGATCTGATTTATTAATAAAACATTTCCCACATTCTGAACATGAAAATGGCTTCTCTCCTGTGTGAGTTCTCTGATGCTTAACAAGATCTGATTTAGTAATACAACATTTCCCACATTCTGAACATGAAAAAGGCTTCTCCCCTGTGTGAGTTCTCTTATGCGTATAGAGATATGATTTGTCAGAAAAACATTTTCCACATTCTGTACATGAAAATGGCTTTTCCCCTGTGTGAATTCTCTGATGCTTAACAAGATGTGATTTATGAGTAAAACATTTCACACATTTGGAACATGAAAATAGCATCTCCCCAGTGTGAATTCTTTGATGGGTAACAAGCTTTGATCTATTATTAAAACAGTTCCTACATTCTGAACATGAAAATGGCTTCTCGCTTTTGTGAGATATTTGATATCTATCAAAAACTGATTTCTGATCAAAACATCTTCCACATTTTGGACACGAAAAAGGCTTCTCCTCTGGGTGAAGTCTTTGATGGGTAACAAGACCTGATTTCCGAATAACACATTTACCACATTCTGAACATGATGGTGTCTTGACCCATGTAAGATATTTTTTGTGAGTAAAGCATTGTTCATGTTGTAAATATGAAAACTGATTCTTTCCTGTATTTTCTCTTTGATGTTCATCGTCTTCTCTGTAAATGTCAGCTTGCTGTGATGGAGCAGAAGATGGGACTTGTATAACAGGATGAGATGAGAGATCTTTGCTGTGAGGGGCTGAGGGTGTATCTGGGATAGTGGACGGCTCCTCATATGTATCTTGTGTGATATGATCCTCTGAGGAGATCTGATGTCCCCCTGAGCTCCTGGTAGAATCATCTGCAAAGGAGAAAAACACCATTTCTCTTATTTCCCAGTAATAGAAGCTTAAACATATTGCAGACATATTGTAACATAATAAGAATGATCAGATCTGTTCCCATCCACAGGAAGTGTCAGGGAGAAGAATCTAGAAGCTGGAGGCCGGGGAGATGACATCCTATCAATTATTTCTTCTTTATTAATTTTATATAAGACATAACTCAGATTTTTAAATACAAGTAATAACAAACCGTTAAACCCATACAGAACGGGGGCAACCAGAGATTCACAGAGTATAATTGTCCAATTAGGACTGGGAGATTAATTATAATAATTTGATTAGTTCGCCCAGAACTTTAGAATCAATTAGATTTTTTGTGAAAAATTGTTAGTTCGATTAAAAAAAAAAAAAAACATTGTGGGCGGTGCAGTGTGCGACGGGTGTGTGGCTGCAGTAGGCGGGCAGTCTTGTGTGCGGCTCTGGGGGCAGAGTGCCCCAGTCCCCCTCAGTCACTCCCAGCTGCCCCAGTCACCCCCAGTCTGCCGCAGTCTCCCCTCATCTATACCTGTACTACTACACCCCTCATCTGTACCTGTACTACTACACCGCTCATCTATACCTGTACTACTACTACACCCCTCATCTGTACTACTACACCCCTCATCTGTACCTGTACTACTACACCCCTCATCTATACCTGTACTACTACTACACCCCTCATCTATACCTGTACTACTACTACACCCCTCATCTATACCTGTACTACTACTACACCCCTCATCTATACCTGTACTACTACTACACCCCTCATCTGTACCTGTACTACTAAAACCCTCATCTTTACCTGTACTACTAAACCCCTCATCTGTACTACTACTACACCCCTCATCTGTACCTGTACTACTACTACACCCCTCATCTGTACCTGTACTACTACACCCCTCATCTGTACTACTACTACTACACCCCTCATCTATACCTGTACTACTACACCCCTCATCTGTACCTGTACTACTACACCCCTCATCTGTACCTGTACTACTACACCCCTCATCTGTACCTGTACTACTACTACACCTCTCATCTATACCTCCACTACTACACCCCTTATCTATACCTCCACTACTACACCCCTCATCTATACCTGTACTACTACACCCTTATCCACTATACCTCCACTACTACACCTCTCATCTATACCTGTACTACTACACCCTTATCCACTATACCTCCACTACTACACCTCTCATCTATACCTGTACTACTACACCCTTATCCACTATACCTCCACTACTACCCCCTACCTAGATGGAGGCACAAATAAGATCTCCTATACTATATGGGGGCACAGAGTGGCGCATATTTGGCAAACCTACTTATATGAGGCACAGAAGGGGCTTGTCTACTACATGGGGGCAGAGAGGGAGCCCTGCTACACTGGGAAGCAATAAATGTTGTTTATTTAGCAAAAGAAAAAAAAAAAAAAAGAAAAAAAGAAAAATCGAGAATCGTCCAAAAAATTTTTGTTCAATGAATACATTTTCAGTGCCCAAATCTAGATTTTTCTTTACCTCAGAGTAGTTTGAATCGCATGTCCCAAGTGCCCATACTCACTCCAAGCGCTCCCTGCTAGTTCAGATTCTTGTTCCCAACTTTTCAATGTATTACCCGCCCATATGTCTCTTACACCAGTTATCCCAGTTTCATTACTTTCAACAAGTTATTATTATTCTATAACGGTGCAAAGCCCATAACCCCTTCTACAGTATTTTTGATTAACACTTCAATTCATTCCAGGACTTAAAGGGATTATCCAGCGCTACAAAAACATGGCCACTTTTCCCCCTCTCTTGTCTCCAGATTGGGTGGGTTTTCAATCTCAGTTCCATTGAAGTAAATGGAGCTTAATTGCAAACTGCTCCTGAACTAAAGACGAGAGGGGGAAAAGCGGCCATGTTTTTGTAGCACTGGATAACCCCTTTAACCATAGCCTTGGCCATCACCAACTTCCTCCCTTCATCTTCTTCTAGCCAACCCCCCTCCAATATATAAAAGATATCACCATCCCCTGCCAGTAGGGGAACAACATCGGGAACCCTCAACCCTCCTTTAGCCGTTGGGACAAACAATCCCCCAAGTTTCATCCTTACTCTCTTCCTGCCCCAAATTAAAGAGTTAAACAAAGCTCCAATCCATTTAAAGTATTTATTCTCCAACCACACTGGAGCCGCTCCAAAAACATATTCCGGCCTTTCTTTCTAAGGTAAGTATCGTTTCTTTAACATTCAACATATTATAGTCAGCAATATTTCTGCAGACATGAATACCCAAGTATGAGAAGCTACCCCCTTCTTCCACCACACGTAAGGGCGGGAAGGATAACCCCTCATTTACTTCTAGAGGCAACAGTACCGATTTGAGCCCAACTCCTGGATTATATCAATTACTCTGGGAATTGCTACCAGCGGATCTGCATATAAAGAGATTCTCACCCCTCCCCCCCCCTCGCCCCAAACCCCTCCAACTCTGGACAGGATCTAACCAGTATTGCCAAAGGCTCAATACATAGGGCGAAGAAGACACAAAGAAAAAAAGGTCTTGTGCTAAAAATCGTTCATTTATTTTCAGATGAAAAAAACTTTATAAGGATGCGTTCACACCTACAGGATCCGCAGCGGATTTTCATGCTGCGAGTTTGCAGCGAAATCAGCTGCGGATCCTGTACTGTAAAGCTCAATGGGTCCCCTACACGCAGCGGATTGGCTGCCTGCATGGGACCCGGCCCCTTTAACCCCTGCGCCGCCGCTGGCAGCTTACAGCCCCGACCCCCTTAAACCCCCGCACCGCACGCCCGATCGCCGCCCCGCCCCCCCTCGCACACACGATCGCAGCCGTGCAGGGGAGCCGGGAGCATCACACAGCCACGGCCCGAGCAGGTGATGTATGCTCGGGGCCGGGACTGCAATCGGGCCTGCTGGCGGAGCGGGGTTTAAGGGGGCCCGGGGCTGTAAGCTGCGGGCGGCGGCGCAGGGGTTAAAGGGGCCGGGTCCCATGCAGGCAGCCAATCCGCTGCGTGTAGGGGACCCATTGAGCTTCACAGTACAGGATCCGCAGCTGATTTCGCTGCAAACTCGCAGCATGAAAATCCACTGCGGATCCTGTAGGTGTGAAGCACCCTAAAAAATAGTATATATATATATATCATTTTTTTAAAAGTTTTTAAAGTTCTTTATCTGAAAATAAAATGAACGATTTTTAGCACAAGCCTTATATAAGGCTTTGACTGTATTTTTTTAAATTGGGTTAAAAGAGAAATGGATAAAAAAATAGACCCATATTATACAATTACTGTTATATACCCATTGGAACGTGTGTTTCTCAATACAGCAAAGAGCAGAGGGGAGAGAGGACAACCCTGACTAGTTCCACGGGACAAGTTAAACATCCTAGAATGAGTTCCAGTGACGCTCACCACGGCTTTTGCATTTGTATACAATAACTTGACCCTCCCAATGAATCCCTCCCCTAAGCCAAAACTGACAGGACGCAGAGCTTCTAATATTCCACACAGAATAGTTACAGCCGGTGACTGAGGAGAATGTGTGACTGTTCTCTGCATTTACTGGTCACTACTCACCTGGGCTGTTACCTGTAGTGATGTCCTCCTTATACTGCTCATCACTGCTGTCATCTGTCTCTTCTTTTTCCCTCATGTTTATAGCATTGATACAGTTCAGATTCTTCCCCATAGGAATGTTCTCCTTATACTGCTCATCACCGCTCACATCTGTCTCTTCTTCCTCTTCTTTTACCTTTATGTCGGTATCATTACAACAGTTTAGATTATTCACTCTAGTAACTTCTTCCTTATACTGCTCATCACTGCTCACATCTGTCTCCTCTTCTGCTTTTACGGTCATATCTGTAGTATTGATCTCAATTAGATCTTCCCCCTGAGTCATAAGATGTGAGAGAAATATTGTAAAAGTCATCAGACAGGAGGAGAAGTCAGGTGGGATGTACAGATCATAGGGAACATCTCCATCTACCTGATCCTGATCCTGTGGGAGAAGAGGACGGGGACATCTCTCTGGTGCTGTTCTCTTACTGGATCTGACTGGAGGGAACACATACAGAGACTGAATTCATTCTTTCCATCCAGATAATACAGAGAGGAGGTGTGTATATAGTCCTGTCTATTACCTGCTGATGGGAGGGGCTGCTGATCCTCCAGCATCACATCCTTGTACTGATCCTTGTGTCCTTCTACATACTCCCACTCCTCCATGGAGAAATAGACCGCCACGTCCTGACACCTTATAGGAACCTGACACACACAATGATCACACAGTCATCCCCCCCACCCCTCCAGTGGTGTTACTGTATAATGTCCCAGCATTCCCAGCAGCCACAGTCTCACCTCTCCACTCAGCAGCTCCACCATCTTGTTGGTGACTTCTAGGATCTTCTCTTCCTCCATTTCCTCATGTATCAGGGGCCCCGGGATTGGGCTCAGGGTTCTTCCCCATCCTTCACACCCAGGGGCCCCACAGCGCCCACTAGAGGACTTCTTCACTACTGTGTAATCCTGTGTATGGAGAGACACATTACTATCACTCCATCCATTCCCAGAATCCCTCACCTCTCCAGTCCTATCCATCTGTTATTCCATAGATAAGAATGATGTCATGATGACATCACTCCCAGAATCCCTCACCTCCCCAGTCCTATCCATCTGTTATTCCATAGATAAGAATGATGTCATGATGACATCACTCCCAGAATCCCTCACCTCCCCAGTCCTATCCATCTGTTATTCCATAGATAAGAATGATGTCATGATGACATCACTCCCAGAATCCCTCACCTCCCCAGTAAGCAGGAAGAGTATGTGTAGGGTGAGGGTTATTATCCTCTCGGCCATCTTGTCTCTGTCTCTCTCCATGGTTGATGGGTCGGTCTCTTATATAGAAGATATCAGCAGAGGATCCTGGAGAGATGAATAGAAAGTAGAGGATACAATGTATAATAAAGAATGGGAAGAAAAAGTACAACAATCCCGGCACAGCGATAGGAAGAGACAAGTTATCAATGTGTAAGGCTAGGTTCACACTGCGTTTATAGCATCCGTTTAACGGATCAGTTTTTTGCAAAAAACGGATGCATTTGTGTGCATCCGTTTTTGATCCGTTTTCCATTGACTTCCATTATAAAAAAAAACAGATCAAAACGGATGTTTTTTTTACGCACAATAAAGTACTGTTGACACTACTTTTTTGACCGTTAAAAATCCGGATCCGTTAAACGGATGCTGAAAACGCAGTGTGAACCTACCCTAAGATGTTTGAGCTCCTGTGATGCGTCATAGAGGAAAAAAATATAAAGGGGTTATCCAGCGCTACAAAAACATGGCCACTTTCCCCCTGCTGTTGTCTCCAGTTTGGGTGGGGTTTTGAAACTCAGTTCCATTGAAGTAAATAGAGCTTAATTGCAAACCACACCTGAACTGGAGACAAGAGTAGGGGGAAAAGTGGCCATGTTTTTGTAGCGCTTGATAACCCCTTTAACTGTAACTCTGGGAGCGCTTAAAGTGATTATCCAATGTGATCCCTCCATACTGCCCCCCTCCCCCTTAGCACAGCTGGATGCCCCCTCTCCCCTGAACACTGTAAATCTCCTACCTGTCTGGCAGCCAGTGGGCAGATCCCAGGAGGCAGCAGCAGCAGCAGAGCACACTAGCAGGAGGAGGGGGAGGGGCAGGAAGGATTTCCACATGTACCTTGTGTCTGGCCCCTCCTCCTCTCCAGTGATTGGTGCTTAGGAGGCAAGGGGCGGGGCAGTCCAGCAGCAGCCCATAACAAGTCAGGAAGCCGCCTGCAGAGCTGTACAGGAGCCGTGTGCTTCCAGGACCTGCCATGATGTCACAGTCATGTGATCAGTCACATGGAGGAGGAGGAGTCACATGATCAGGGGCTGCTGCTCAGTGTATGCAGGACTCTGCTGTGCTGGATGAGCTGAAGTGATGTGTATGCAGCAGAGCTGTGTGTGTGTGATGTGTGTGGAGCAGAGCTGTGTGTGTTATATATGCCTGCAGCAGAGCCCTGTGTGTAATGTACATGTAGCTGAGCTGTATGTGTGTAATGTACATGTAGCTGAGCTGTATATGTGTGTAATGTACATGTAGCTGAGCTGTATGTGTGTAATGTACATGTAGCTGAGCTGTATGTGTGTAATGTACATGTAGCTGAGCTGTATGTGTGTAATGTACATGTAGCTGAGCTGTATATGTGTAATGTACATGTAGCTGAGCTGTATATATGTGTAATGTACATGTAGCAGAGCTGTATGTGTGTAATGTACATGTAGCTGAGCTGTATATGTGTAATGTACATGTAGCTGAGCTGTATATGTGTAATGTACATGTAGCTGAGCTGTATGTGTGTAATGTACATGTAGCTGAGCTGTATATATGTAATGTACATGTAGCTGAGCTGTATATATGTAATGTACATGTAGCTGAGCTGTATATGTGTTCCAGAACTCCCCTGAGTGTAATCTCCGCGCTTCCTTCTATAATGATACTTACTTACAGTTTCATCTGATGTCACCTTCGCTCTCCATTGTTTGGTATTTCGGAGCTCGGGGAAGTGGGAGATCACCCCGGGAGGATGGCAGCGAGCCGGGCAGAGGTCTCTTTGGACGTGTTACATTGAGGAGCGACGAAATCTTCACCTCTCACCAAGTGTAATTTACCATTTCTAAAGACTAGTTCACACAGAAGACGTTACCGCTCCCAAAGTCTTTTTTTTATTATTATTTTTAGCATCGCACCACATGCAGATATAGACAGACTACGCTGCATTTTTCCTTTTTTTCCCCATAGACAAAACATCATTTCTATATACAATATTGGTGATTTTTGGAGTGTTTTCCCCCAATTGTTCAACAGAAATTCTGGCACAAGATAAAGAATCACATGACTGTAGGGGATAAAAGTAAGAGGAAAGAAATATTTATAGTAATTTATACATAAAGGAGTATTCCGCTGATACATAACTTTTGATGTTGCTGCCCATGGTGAGACTAACAATTCCTTCTATACTTGTTATTATCTATTCAGTCTCCTTCCCCCAGTTCTGAGCTGCTGCTTTCTGCTGAACAAAAAAATCTGCGTGAGCTTTTCTCTTTGTCTCCTCCCCCCTCCCTTCTGAGACGGCTGATGTAAACAAGTCCCTGGCAGGCTTTGGCTATGTTCCCACATTTTTTCTGTCCAGATTTTTTTTCAAAATCACATCTGTCATTACTCAGTTTGGCCGCCAATCAGTGCAAAGACGGCTATTAGTCCATTATTCCAGTTCAGGTGGACTGATCGCTCATTGGATGTGTCTTTAATTGAACAATCCATTAAATTTAATAGTAAAGATGGTAAAAAAAAGAAAAACTGTGTGTGAACCACTAAAAAATAACCTCTGTTGCTTGTAAAAAACGGCCGCAAAATTTTTTTTTTTTTAAAAAGACACCTTTTCTGTTATTTTTTCTAGGTGAGAACATAGCCTATATCTGCAACTCTGTAGCTTCTTTGTAATGCAGAAGTTGCAGATAGGGACTTGTTTACATCAGCCGTCTCAGAAGGGAGGGGGAGGAGGGGAGACTGAGAAAAAAGTTCACACAGATTTTTGTGTCTTCACTAGAAAGCATCAGCTCAGAACTGGGGGAAGGAGACTGAATAGATAATAATAAGGATGGAAGGAACAGTTAGTTTCACCAAGGGCAGAGGGGAGGCTGATTATAGCTCTATGGGGTACACAGGGAGCTGCTGTCAGTAAGTGCAGTGAGTACAGTTACTAATACTATACACAGAACTATTCTACTAGACATGAGCGAATTTACAGAAGAAATGAAGGGAATCACATTGTTCTTATCTGACATCTGCTCATCAGGCTGCAATCTTTTATGTCTGCTCCGTGCCGCTCCTCCCAGAGTGCTGGGAGAAGATGGATCCAGTCCTATGAAACTGGGAGGAGGTTCCCAGAACTGGATCCATCTTTTCAAGCAGACTTCAAAGCAGGCAGTCTGATGAGCAGAATGCAGATAGGAAAGAAGCCATTCCCTTCATCCCTACTGTAAATTCACTCATCTCTATTTTTCACTATAAAATGCAGATTTTCCTTCATCATCCTTTAGAATTCTTTATATTCATTAACCTCATTGTGAAGAGGAAAATGGCTTCTCCCTTTTGTGAGTTCTTTGATGGATCACAAGATGTGGTTTTGAATTAAAATATTTTCCACAATCTGAACATGAAATTGGCTTCTTCCCTGAGTGAGTTTTTTTTATGGTAAAGAAGAGTTGATTTCTGAGCAAAACACCTGTAACAGTCTCAAAATAAAAACAGCTTTTCCCCTGTGTGAGTTCTCTGATGCATAACAAGATCGGATTTCTGAATAAAACACTTCCCACATTCCGAACATGAAAATAGCTTCTCCCCAGTGTGACTTCTCTGATGCTTCACAAGACATGATTTCTCAGTAAAACACTTCCCACATTCTGAACATGAAAATGGCTTCTCACCTTTGTGAGATTTTTTATGTCTATCAAAAACTGATCTCTGAGCAAAACATCTTTTACATGTTGGGCACGAAAATGGCTTCTCCCCTGTGTGAATTCTTTGATGTGTAACAAGACCCGATTTCCGAGTAAAACATTTTCCACATTCTGCACATGAAAATGGCTTCTCCCCTGTGTGAATTCTTTGATGGGTAACAAGCTTTGATCTCTCATTAAAACATTTCCCACATTCTGAACATGAAAATGGCTTCTCTCCTGTGTGAATTCTTTGATGTTCAACAAGTTTTGATTTCCTTTTAAAACATTTCCCACATTCTGAACATGAAAATGGTTTCTCCCCCGTGTGAGTACTCTGATGCTTAACAAGACATGATTTCTCAGTAAAACATTTCCCACATTCTGAACATGAAAATGGCTTCTCCCCTGTGTGATTTCTCTTGTGCCTAACAAGAACTGATTTCCAAGTAAAACATTTCCCACATTCCGAACATGAAAATGGCTTCTCCCCCGTGTGAGTTCTCTGATGGGTAACAAGACCTGATTTATAAGTAAAACATTTTCCACATTCCGAACATGAAAATGCCTTCTCCGCCTCTGTAAGATATTTTTTATGGGTAAAACATTTTTCACATTGTGAACATGAAACCTGAGGCTTTCCTGTATTTGCTCTTTGATGTTTATCGTCTTCTCTGTAAATGTCAGCTTGCTGTGATGGAGCAGAAGATAGGACTTGTATAACAGGATGAGATGAAAGATCTTTGCTGTGAGGGGCTGAGGGTGTATCTGGGATAGTGGACGGCTCCTCATACGTATCTTGTGTGATATGATCCTCTGAGGAGATCTGATGTCCCCCTGAGCTCCTGGTAGAATCATCTGCAAAGGAGAAAATACCATCTCTCTTATTTCCCAGTAATAGAAGCTTAAACATATTGCAGACATGGAAAGTTACTCTTTTTTATGTAACATAATAAGAATGATCAAATGCAGTGACGTCCCCAACCCGGCCGTTCTCTGGCTACATACGACCTTGGTAAGTGTTCAGAATCTTCCACACAGCTCTCTGGATGACCCTCCTCGAACAAGAGACGTCACAGCGACTCCCCAGTCCAGGGCCTATTCTGTCAGTGTAGAGGAGGTTTCTCCCCAACACAGAACACACTGACCCACCCCCCCGGCTACTTGCTATACTCGGTGCCTATTCCAACAGCAGTGCTCTCATCTGGCAGGCGCTCTGTGTGTGAGGCCCAAGACAGCGCTGAGATGTAAAAGGTAGGTATCTAACACTGCTTCAAGGGGACAGTGTGTGTATGAATGTGTGTGTATATATATATATTGTAGGGATCTTCCCGGGGGATGGTGTGTTTGGACACAGTTCACAGCAGACTTGGACTTGTAAAATAACAGCTTGGCGTTTATTTGCAGCATAAACCGTCCACCAAACAAAACCCAGCAGCACCGTGCTTTAAGAATAAAACAAACAAAAAGGTCTTGCCCGTCTGGGCGCTTACTAACAGGTCTTCTCACCTATCTGACACTATAACACAGCGTCTTTCGCCTGGATACCGCAGGGTGTATATTTGCTCCAGCCGTGGCTGCATTCGCAGCTTCCACCAAACACACTGGCTGAGAGCGACCACCTGCAGCTCTGCAGAGCTTTTACCTTTTCCAGGCTCATCAAATCACACCTGATCACAAGACCCAAACTTGATCGTGGGGAGGGAATGGCAAGTCCCACTACCAAAACCTACCTGCCATTCCATGTAAATCCAGGCCCGGTAAAAATAAATAATAACTCAGCAGCATAACACTGCTGAGCAAGAGATCCCTCCTGGACTCACCATCTCACACTATGCATCAGCCTGGGTGAGATGTACACCCCCTCGAACACATCTCCAGTGACACGTCTACAATATATATATATATATATATATATATATATATATATATATACACAGGGGGGCAAACAGGGGGCATACCTGGCTGCTTAGGGGGAAGGGGGGGAGGTTGGGCAGATGCTTTCAACATAGATTCGAAAATTTTAAATCCAGTTGGGACAGGTTGATCCATCTTCCCTTCATGTCTGTTCCCTGCAGATGGTATCAGGAAGCTGGACTGGAGGTTATTGCTGTTATATGCCCGAACACCTGGAAAGTTCTGGCCCCAATTAGATCTGGGTTGTTATAGAAGATGAAAGAGGATTCTTGTTCTGCCACTATAGATGCAGCAGCATGGGACTGATAGTGATATATTGTCCGCTGGGACTGTGCTGTATATTAGAATTTAGGCTGAATGATTATATAGCTGGAAAACTGACAGGACACAGAGCTTATAATATTCCACACAGAATAGTTACAGCCGGTGACTGAGGAGAAGGTGTGACTGTTCTCTGCATTTAGTGGTCACTACTCACCTGGGCGGTTACCTGTAGTGATGTCCTCCTTATACTGCTCATCACTGCTGTCATCCGTCTCTTCTTCTTTTGCCCTTATGTCTGTAGCATTCATACACTGCAGATTCTTCCCCATAGAAATGTCCTCCTTATACTGCTCACCACCGCTCACGTATATCTCCTCCTCTTCTTTTTTCATCATCACATATGTAACATTAATAGAATTCAGATCCTTCGCTGTAGTAATGTTCTCCTTATACTGCTCATCACTGCTCACATCTGTCTCTTCTTCTTCTTTTACAGTCACACCTGTAGCATTGATCTCAATTAGATCTTCCCCCTGATTCATAAGATGTGAGAGAAATATTGTAAAAGTCATCAGACAGTAGGAGAAGTCAGGTGGGATGTACAGATCATAGGGAACATCTCCATCTACCTGATCCTGATCCTGTGGGAGAAGAGGACGGAGACATCTCTCTGGTGCTGTTCTCTTACTGGATCTGACTGGAGGGAACACATACAGAGACTGAATTCATTCTTTCCATCCAGATAATACAGAGAGGAGGTGTGTATATAGTCCTGTCTATTACCTGCTGATGGGAGGGGCTGCTGATCCTCCAGCATCACATCCTTGTACTGATCCTTGTGTCCTTCTACATACTCCCACTCCTCCATGGAGAAATAGACCGCCACGTCCTGACACCTTATAGGAACCTGACACACACAATGATCACACAGTCATCCCCCCCACCCCTCCAGTGGTGTTACTGTATAATGTCCCAGCATTCCCAGCAGCCACAGTCTCACCTCTCCACTCAGCAGCTCCACCATCTTGTTGGTGACTTCTAGGATCTTCTCTTCCTCCATTTCCTCATGTATCAGGGGCCCCGGGATTGGGCTCAGGGTTCTTCCCCATCCTTCACACCCAGGGGCCCCACAGCGCCCACTAGAGGACTTCTTCACTACTGTGTAATCCTGTGTATGGAGAGACACATTACTATCACTCCATCCATTCACAGAATCCCTCACCTCTCCAGTCCTATCCATCTGTTATTCCATAGATAAGAATGATGTCATGATGACATCACTCCCAGAATCCCTCACCTCCCCAGTCCTATCCATCTGTTATTCCATAGATAAGAATGATGTCATGATGACATCACTCCCAGAATCCCTCACCTCCCCAGTCCTATCCATCTGTTATTCCATAGATAAGAATGATGTCATGATGACATCACTCCCAGAATCCCTCACCTCCCCAGTAAGCAGGAAGAGTATGTGTAGGGTGAGGGTTATTATCCTCTCGGCCATCTTGTCTCTGTCTCTCTCCATGGTTGATGGGTCGGTCTCTTATATAGAAGATATCAGCAGAGGATCCTGGAGTGTTGGGAGATGAATAGAGAGAAGAGGATACAATGTAACACAACTCATCATAAACTTGAGCAAAAAAGTAAAAGTTCTGGCTCCAGTAACATATCAGTACAGGACAGAAACTTACCCAGTCCTGAAGGGGTTAATCCTCCTGCTCCTGCACTGTGGTGACTAAATCCAATACCGTAAAGGGACCTTACTGGGGGCGGGAACACAGCTCCCAGGCAAGCCCCGCCCCGGCCGGATTTCATTGGCTGTTCCACCTGTACAGGAGCCGTGTGCTTCCCCTGTGCTTACAGGACCTGCCATAATGTCACAGTCATGTGATCAGTCACATGGAGGAGGATGAGTCACATGATCAGGGGCTGCTGCTCAGTGTATGCAGGACTGTGTGTGATGTGTGTGGAGCAGAGCTGTGTATGTGTGTAATGTACATGTAGCTGAGCTGTATGTGTGTAATGTACATGTAGCTGAGCTGTATATGTGTGTAATGTACATGTAGCTGAGCTGTATATATGTGTAATGTACATGTAGCTGAGCTGTATGTGTGTAATATACATGTAGCTGAGCTGTATATATGTGTAATGTACATGTAGCTGAGCTGTATATATGTGTAATGTACATGTAGCCGAGCTGTATGTGTGTAATGTACATGTAGCTGAGCTGTATGTGTGTAATGTACATGTAGCTGAGCTGTATATGTGTGTAATGTACATGTAGCTGAGCTGTATGTGTGTAATGTACATGTAGCTGAGCTGTATATGTGTAATATACATGTAGCTGAGCTGTATGTGTGTAATGTACATGTAGCTGAGCTGTATATGTGTGTAATGTACATGTAGCTGAGCTGTATATGTGTAATATACATGTAGCTGAGCTGTATATGTGTAATGTACATGTAGCTGAGCTGTATGTGTGTAATGTACATGTAGCTGAGCTGTATATGTGTAATGTACATGTAGCTGAGCTGTATGTGTGTAATGTACATGTAG
Organism: Dendropsophus ebraccatus; assembly: GCF_027789765.1. Classification (NCBI taxonomy): domain Eukaryota; kingdom Metazoa; phylum Chordata; class Amphibia; order Anura; family Hylidae; genus Dendropsophus; species Dendropsophus ebraccatus. Next base: position 189,686,975 of record NC_091456.1, on the reverse strand, counting down.
CTGAGCTGTATATGTGTAATGTACATGTAGCTGAGTTGTATATTTGTAATGTACATGTAGCTGAGCTGTATATGTGTAATGTAGATGGTGGAGATCGGGGTCCCTCTGTGTGGCCTTCAGGCTGTTGTTTGTCCTTGAGAAAGTGATGTGATATCTTGATACGTGTTGGGATATGAATAGAACCTAGTGAAGAATATACTGAACCAGTTACTGATTCGGATGTCCCAGTGTTTCTCTCCAGATGCTGAAAGATGTTACAGGGAGCAGAGACTGATATGGACGTCCGCTGAGATCAGAACAAGAACCTGGAGGTGGGGGGGGAGCGTTCCAGAACTCCCCTCCTGAGTGTAACCTCCGCGCTTCCTTCTATAATGATACTTACTTACGGTTTCATCTGATGTCACCTTCGCTCTCCATTGTTTGGTATTTCGGAGCTTGGGGAAGTGGGAGATCACCCCGGGAGGATGGCAGCGAGCCGGGCAGAGGTCTCTTTGGGCGTGTTGCATTTAGGAGTGACGAAATCTTCACCTCTCACCAAGTGTAATTTACCATTTCTTCAGAATAGTTTACGGGGGGGGGGGGGGGGGGGGGGGGGGCGTATGCGCGCTGCTCGGCGGTGAGGAAGTTACTTGTGAGCTCCGCTCTACCTGCATCTCTAACTGCAAAATTCAGCGGCTCCGCAGCTTCTAACCTTGTCCTACCTGTCGAGGAACATGTCTAAAACGAACAAGAAGGATAAAAATCGCCTTACCAAGTTGTTGTCGCGGTCCATTCCAGATATCTTCTGCGACATGCAAGGCCCACAGGATGACTCCGGCGCCATCTTAGCTTCCTCCCGGGCCTTGGAGGAGACAGATGGCGCAGAGCAGCTGCCTGATCCACAGGACACTCCAGCACTATTCTGGTTTATCCAAAGCATGTTCCGACATGAACTCCAAAAGGTCTTGGCAGAATTGAGCTCACAGATCCAAGAACTGGGTCAATGGGTCTTCTGATCCATTAGTCCTTGACCTCGCTGAGGAGATGGTATGCTTTGACCGAATACATCACGCTCTCACTAGACCACGTAATGCCGACATCCCTTGTGATGTCATTTTGTGCCTCCATTATTCAGAGGTGAGAGACGCTATAATGGCTGCGTCCCGCAATCTGGACCCCCTTCGGGGATGTCGCCATTGGTGCGCTTGTATACGGACCTGGCGTCTACCAGTTTGGAAAGAAGAAGGTTATTTCATGCTGAAGCACAATGTGAAATATCGCTGGGGTTTCCCATCTTCATTAAGCTTTACCATCAATAATCGTGCATACGATCAGGTCCTAGGTCTCCTTTCTCCTCTGTTCCTCACCCGGGGTGGTCCGTCGTCTTCCTAGAGGACCTCGCTTCACAGTCAGAGTACGCGCGGTGATGAGCGGCCTCCAGGTCAGTGAAGATGCGGCAGTTCGGGATTACATATCGTGCTCTCCCCTACTACCACAGTGGTCCGACAGTGTCCGGAAGTAAGCTGCAGTCTCGGCCTCACTAACCGGAAGTACGTCACGCCGAATTGTCGGACCACACGTCACACGCGCACGCCGGAAGTCGCGTCACAGCACTTTTGGTCCAGCGCCATTATTCAAAAGGACAGCACGACCAGGACGAATAGTCTTCTGCTGAGATGGATTCCTCTACTTTAGAAAAGACTGCATCAGTGGTAACCGTGAGTAATTTCAGTCACGCTTCCGTGTGCCGATCTCTGCATGCTCAGTACGCTGCCAATGCCAACTCTGCATCTGGGACACCATTTTCCTCCAGGACTATTATAGCTTGTCACTACATTACCTATGGGCTCCTTTCAGCCTTAGGCTGGGTTCACACGTTACGGGAAGTTGTCCGTGCTCACGGACAATTTTACAGCCCATTGCTTTCTATTGGGCTTTTCAGATGTTCCGTGATTTCAAAGACCCATGATCCGTTCCGTTAAAAAATAGGACATGTCATTACTCGGAACGGATGCATGGAAAGGATCCCCCATAGAAATCAATGAGATCCTTGTTTTTCACGGATGTACACGGATGTGACATCCGTGTTCATCCGTGAAAAACACGGGTGTGATGTGTAATCAATGTAATTTAAAATGCTTTAACACAGATCCATGAAAAAAACGGACACGGATACAAAACGGATGAAAAACTGACTGTTTTGCACAGATCACGGAGGTTGCTGCCGGATCACAATCACGGACCAGGAAAAACACTGAACGTGTGAATGCAGCCTTAGGGGCTACCTTCCTGGTTCACCTTACTGTCTGTGGGGCAAATAGGTCACCTATGGAGATGTGTGTGTGTGTGTGTGTGTGTATATATATGTATATGTTGTTTATAGATATATATACATGGTGGGTGTGGGTGTGTGTATGTGTATATATGTGTGTATATATATATATATATATATATATAAGCATACACAGATTCTTAGATTTTTCGGCTCTCATGTTTACTTTAATAGACTAAAGAATCTACTGCTGCATCAACCTCTGCAGCTAAAAAAGAGATCTAGAGCTCCTGGAAGGAAATGTGTATCCTGTAATAGCAAGATTCCATTTAACTATAAAAAGAATATCTGCTCAGGATGCATAGGGGACATTATAAAAGAAAGATACAGCTTCCTTCCTCCAAGATACAAGACAGATGATGAAGGATGAGATCCCAGCCTCTATGGCTAACCTGCCTGCTAACCCTCCACCAGCTGTCCCTCCTCCATCACATCCACCAGCTGCTCCTCCTAGAAGGGAAGCCTCTCTGGTCATCCCTCAAAATACAGATCCTGACCCTCCTGCTTCAGTTTCTATTGATACAGCCTCAATAATTGCTTCTAGTTCAAAAAGACGGGAAAGACATTCGTCAGCTTCATCGTGTCACTCTGGCTAGATCTCTGAATCTATAGATCTGATGTCTGATGATACCGAGCCTAAAGAGGAGATAAAAAAATATATTCTCTCCTCTGATCATACCTTAGCACTCCTTAGAGCAGTAAGGAGTGCATTGGGTATGGAGGAAGTACAGGAGGAGATAGCAGCAAAAGACCAGATGTTTCAAGGCCTTAAAACAAAGAAAAAACTGATCTTCCCTGTCCATGAGACACTCCAGTCTTTAATTTCAGATGAATGGACTGAACCTGAAAAAAAGTTGCAGGTTTCAGGCGAGATTAAAAGACGACTCCCCTTTAGCGAAGAAGATACTGCTAACTGGGGAGAGATCCCAATAATTGACGCTCAGGTAGCCAAAGTAACTAAAAAGACTATTTTGGCATTTGAAGACTCTTCACAACTAAAGGATCCTATGGACCATAAGGCAGAAAGCTTACTCAGGAGGTCATGGGAGACCGTGTCATACTCGATAATAAATAATATTGCATCCACTTGTGTTGCAAAAGCTTTACATTTGTGGATAGGGCAATTTGAGAAAGATCTAAATAGCCGTTGTTCCAGAGAAAGGATTATTAATTCCCTTCCTTTACTTAAAGACGCTACATCTTTTTTAGCAGCCGAGACAGAGTCAGTTACATTTGTGGCCAAAGACTGTGCTCTGACTAACGCAGCACGTAGGGCCCTCTGGTTAAAAAACTGGACCGGGGATATCACATCAAAATCGAAACTCTGCGGAATTCCCTTTGAGGGAAAACATGTATTTGGCTCCGCCCTCGACAAAATTATAGAAAAGGGCGCAGTCAAAAAGAAGGCTCTTCCAGAAAACAAAGCTCTGGAAAAGAAAGAGCAGTTTAAGAAGCCAAAATTCCAGGAAACCTAGCGTGGTAAGGGCAAAGCTGGTTGCTGGAGCTATCAGAAGGAGGGCAAAGGGAAGAATATTTTTTACAACCCCAAGCCCTCCCAGGACAAGCAGTGACACTTGTCTTGTAGGCGGGAGTCTGTCAGAAAGTGTTATCACAGAGAACAACTGGGTCCTAAATATCATCAGGGAAGGCTACCAATTAGAATTTACTCATCCTCCCCCGAAAAAGATTTTCCATCTCTCAACAGTCTCCAGGTCCCCTACAATCAGGAATGGTGGCAAGTGTTCTAAAGCTCCACCACATGAATGTCATCTCCCCTGTACCACCAGAAGAGAGAGGGTCAGGGCATTATTCAGGTCTCTTCCTAGTGAGGAAACCAAACGGAACATACCGACTAATAATAAATATGAAACCATTGAACAAATATGTAAAATATCTGAAGTTCAAGATGGAGTCGATAAAGTCCACTACATCATTGATAGCAAAGAACGCCTGGATGGTCTCTCTAGACCTCCAGAAAGCGTATTATCATGTTCCAATTCATCCCAAATCTCAAAAATTCCTGAGAATAAAGTAAAAAGATATGTCATTTACAATTCCGGGCTCTTCCCTTCGGGATATCATCGGCGCCCAGAATTTTCAGCAATGTTATGTCAAAGGTAATATCTTTCCTCCACATACAGGGCATAAACATAGTGGCTTATCTGGACGACATGCTACTAGTAGCAGACTCCAAGGAAAAAAGATACTACAGAACCTAGAGACCACACGCAATCTTCTCTGGGCTTGATTATATAACGACAGCGAGTCAGACCTGGTTCGATCTCCCAGAAATTTTTTTCTAGGGATTCTTCTGGATTCAGGCCTCCAGATGTCGTTCCTCCCAGAGGAAAAAATAGCAAACCTACTGTCAAAAATTCAAAGATTCAGGGGCAGATTGCTTCCTTCAGTCCGGGAAGCAATGTCTTTATTAGCAATGTCTTTGTCACTCCAGGACATTACAGGCGCAGATACTGAAGGTATGGAACAAGAAGTCTACAGGGCTCGAAAAGAAATACTCCTTTACGCCACAGGTCAGGTCCTCCCTTCGTTGGTGGCTTACCCGAGAGAATCCCAAACCCCAAGAATCAACTAGAAAGGAAGTTGCCCAAACCCCAAGAATCAACTAGAAAGGAAGTTTCAGACCTTGGATGTACGTAGGATAGTACTTCAATATATCGAGGCCACTGCCCCATGGCGGATAGACGAAAACCTTTTCCTTCAGTTTCAAGGAAAAAATAAAAGCTAAAAAATCATCAGCGTACCATTGCAAGATGGATAAAAAATGCCCTCTCAGAGGCATACCAATCTCAAAATCTTCCATCTCCAATTAATATACAAGCCCAATTAATGAGGTCAGTCTCAACTTCCTGGACCGAGAGAGCATCTGCATCCATAGAACAGATCTGCAGAGCAGCAACATGGTCGTCGTCTCACACCTTTATGCGACACTATCGACTACAACTCCAAAGTAATAAAGACTTGCCCTTTGGACGAAAAGTTCTTCAGGCTGTAGTCCCTCCCTAAGGTAAATGTTGGTATTTCTCCTATGGTGCCGTCGTGAAGGTGTGGAGAGAAAATAGGATAAGTGCTTACCGGTAAGCTAGTTTCTTCGAACCTTCACGACGGCACCAGTTACCCTGCCTAGTATTATATATGATGTATGATACTCACGTGGTGCTAGTTACTGTTACAAAGGCACTGGTGCTGAAGGGAAGGGGAGGGGCTTTTAACCTCTCGTGCTTTTTACTGTCCCTAGGGTACAACCTATCCTCGTTGTACCCGTCGTGAAGGTTTGAATTAACCAGCTTACCAGTAAGGACTTATCCTATTTTTCCCTTTTCTCTTTTTGCATTTTTTCATTTCACTGATGGGAAGGTGACTTGTTGCATTGCCGGTTGCAGATAGTCACCCATGTTGCCTACCATGTTTGGAAGCTGCTGGCTGGACGGATTTTCAGCTATGGAATATTCAGTTTGGAATATTGTTTCTGTGTGTGGTTTTCTTGTCTTTTTTTTTTCTGTTTGTATTGTCGGAGCAATCTGTCCTGCACCATGCCCAACGAGTATTTCTGCACTTATCAAGATGTCTATGTACCTGCTATATGGGACCAAGCTTCACGAGTACCGTCCCATAGAGGTTGCTCTTATTACTCCCCCTTACACTATCATTATACAAGGATAGACTGGATCCTGGCGAATGCCATGGCACTCCCAACCTTACTATATGCCCGACAGGTTTTATCAGCATGGTCGGACCATGACATGGTGTTGGCCGAATTTGATATGGTTGGTAAACTTTCCACGCCTTTCCGTTGGTGTTTAAATGAATCACTGATTACGAATCCACACATATGTTCACAACTACGGGACGATTTGCAGACTTATCTACAGGTCAACACTACGTCATTGTCGGACCCTAGGTAGGATGGTTGGCCTATATGAAGGTTAGGATTATATCGGTGGCAACTGAGGTTCGAAATAGTGCGGTCCCGGCACACCAAGATTTCATAAAAACAAATAAACTTTATTACATCATCATTTTAAAAGCAGGTAATGATTCCACGCTGTGTTGTAAGATCGACACGTTTCGCGCAAGCACGCTTAGTCATGATCTGATAGTAGTATACAAACACATATTTAAAACGAAAATAGTGTTGCAAATGAGTGCTATTAGGAAGAGGCTTGTGTGATCTCACTTGCGCTCCCAGGTTTGTGGCATGTTCACATTAATATATAAGGCGTATATAGCTCATAAGCTTAAGCCCAATGTGAATATGTGCCTATAAACAAGGGATCAGAGGCAATCTACCGTACTTAATTCAACGCTATATCTATATAAAGCTATTTAGTATACTAAACATCAACTAAATGCTAACCTCCAGGACAGAGAAGGTACTTTGGTGGACACAGGCTACATATTACAGATGGGCGAACAAGCCAGATAAACGCTTAGCCAAGATGTGCACACAAAAACAGAATTTCAATCAAATCCATAAATTACAGTTACGTCCTGGGGTTTACTCTTCCCATCCTGACCGTATCTATAGCACTTTTCATTCTTTCTACTCAATTTTATACGCTCAACCATCTACCCCCTCTCAGACTCGGATACAAGATTATTTAGCTTCCTTTTCTTTGTCCACTTTGCCGAAAGAGGATTGTGAAGTAATAACATCGGAAGAACTTCACGAAGCTATAAAGAGGTTAAAATTAGGCAAGGCTCCTGGATCAGATGGTTTTTCAGCTCTTTATTATAAAAAATTTTTCTTCCCTCCTGATAAAACCTCCTGTCCTTTTTTAACTCTCTCCCCGACCTTACTTCTCTCCCTACTGAATTTCTTGACACCTTAATTACCGTAATCCCAAAACCCAATAGAGATCCTTCTCTTTCTACTAACTATCGCTCAATCTCACTTATTAATTTACACGCCAAACTCCTTACTTTCTGCCGGTCTTAACTACTTTCTTCTTTTTTTTTTTTTTAATTCTCAATTTTATTCAATTTTTACATTTATATAAAACCAACATTACAATAAACACGGACAAGGGTGCAAAGGCACATATCCATAAGATCACAGCAAGAATGGAAAAGTTTACAACTGCAATATAACAAAACAGGAACTTTCCACAGCTCCCGGGTGGAACGGTAAAGCATGTGTATGAAAAAGCTTGGGAGTGAGCGAACGCTTGGTCCAGGACCAAAAGAGAATAATGGAGAAGAAGGGAAAGGAAGAAGGGGGGGCAGAGAAGAAGAGAAAGAGGGAAAATAAAGGGGTGGTGGTGGTATGTGGGAGGGTAGGTAAGGTCAAGGAGCTCCTCACTGAGCCAGAAGGGTCTTGTATTCATTTGTTTCGGTTAATTGATCCCAATAAAACCACGCCCGGAAAAATCTAGCATCCAGTCGGTGTAGTTGAGCATAGTTACATAGTTAATAAGGTTAAAAAAAAAACATATGTCCTTCAAGTTCAACCAAGGAGGGGATGGATACAGGGGAGGGGTGATGCATTTATATTATTTTGGTCTAAGAACTTGTCTAGCCCTGTTTTGAAGCCCTCTACTGTTGTTGCTGTGACCAGATCCTGTGGTAGACTGTTCCACAGATTCACAGTTCTCATTGTAAAGAAGGCTTCTCGCCTCCGAAGGTTGAACCTTTTTTTCCCCAGGTGGAGGCAGCGCCCTCTTGTCTCTCCGGGCGGAGGCAGCGCCCTCTTGTCTCTCCAGGCGGAGGCAGTGCCCTCTTGTCCTTTGAGGGGGTTTTACCTGGAACATCTTTTCCCCATATCTCTTGTAGGGGCCATTTATATATTTAAATAAATTAATCATATCTCCCCTTAAACGTCTCTTCTCCAGACTAAACAAATGTAATTCTTTTAATCTCTCCTCATAACTAAGATGCTCTATTCCCCTTATTAGTTTAGTTGCCCGTCTTTGTACCCTCTCCAGCTCTAGAACATCCTTTTTATGAATCTGGTTCCAAAACTGGACGGCATACTCCAGATGAGGCCGCACCAAAGATTTATAAAGCGGTAATATTATATCCCTGCCCCGAGAGTCCATGCCTGTTTTAATGCATGACAATATCCTGCTGGCCTTAGAAGCAGCTGACTGACATTGTGTGCTGTTCTGTAGTCTATTATCTACAAGTATACCCAGATCCTTCTCTATCAGTGACTCTCCCAGAGTAACTCCCCCCAGGACATATGATGCATGCGGGTTATTCCTCCCCCTAGGACATATGATGCATGCGGGTTATTAGTACCCAGGTGCATAACTTTACATTTATCCACATTGAACCTCATTTGCGTCACCATTATTTAGGGGTCCTACATGCTCTGACCTTGGTTTTTATGCATTAGTATATTTGAAGAATTTTTGGGGGTTTCTTTTGCTATCTATAGCTACCTGTCTTTCATTGTGAATTTTTGCTGCTTTTATTACATTTTTACAGGTTTTGTTGACTTCTTTGTAATGTTTAAAGGCTAAAGACCCCTCTAATTTGTATTTTTTGAATTTTGGATTTCAACCCCAATCCCATACCCTCCTATACCTCGTGATAAAACGTAATAGTTCTCTGGATACTCTAACTATCCCTCTTTGTTTACAACAGTTAGATCTGATCTTCGTAAATGGAATGTCCCTCATCTGTGGTGGTTAGGCAGGATAAATGCGGTCAGGATGGCGGTCACTCTGGGTACTGTACTATTTTCGCTGCTTGCCACTTCCCCTGGTGCGCTCCGACCTAGATGGACTACAGCGTGATGTACTGAAATTTATATGGAATGGTAAAAGACCTCGTATTGATAATAAAATTATGCTAATCCATAAACATGCAGGAGGTCTCTCCGTCCCTCATTTTGGTTGCTATTATACGGTTGCCTATTTCAGGGAACCCTATGTTTATACGCCATGGAAGATTTTAGACGCCATCATGATCTCCCATTGGTAGAATCTTTTAGAATGCGGCAGATATTTTCATTTTAACAAACTTATTGCGTTAGGTCTTAATGTGCCAATTTGTCTTTATTTTTGTTGGGTATTCTGCTTTATAGTTGTTTGTTCAGTCAGACTGTGCTCTGACACTATGGAGCAGATTTATCAAACATGGTGTAAAGTGAAACCCCTAGCAACCAATCAGATTCCACTTTTCATTCCTCACAGACTCTTTGGAAAATGAAAGGTGGAATCTGATTGGTTGCTAGGGGCAACTGAGCCAGTTTCACTTTACACCATGTTTGATAAATCTCCCCCCCATGTTTTTGTATTCCTCTTCTTTTCCAGCCGAATATTGCCCATTATGCTATGTATAATGCAATCCGATGCAAATTAATAAACTTGATATGTTTGATACTAAAGACTAGTTCACACAGAAGACGTTACCACTCCCAAAGTCTTTTTTTTCCCCTAGCTTTCGCACCACATGCAGATATACACAGTCTATGTTACAATATCGTAAAATGACAAAAAAAACCTTTCCAGATGGTATACAGCAGAGATGTCACACCTACAGCTGCAAAACTACAATTCTGATCATGTCTGATAGCCAATGCTTAAAGGGGTTATCCTGTTAGTAAAACATGGCCACTTTCTTCCAGAGACAGCACTGCTCTTGTCTCCAGTTTGGGTGTAACTTAGTTCTATTGAAGTGCATGGAGGTTAAAGTGACACTGCCCCCCCCCCCTTTTTGCATTCTAACTTATCTACACAGGTGTAAAGGGTAAATTTAGCGGTTTTCATACCTTATTTTATATGATACATCATGGTTCTTGTTCAAGTAAAAAGTGATCTTTCATCAACTGCAGACTGTGCTAAGTGGGCGGGGTTTCACTGCAACATCACCACTTAGCCCCACAGTGTCACCGTTGGCCCCACTCCCTCGATGACCATTGGAACAGGCTGGCCTAAAGGTCCATGCCCCACCCCCTCTATGTGCTGATGACGTTACGGACCAACGGTGGCGCTGTGGGCTAAGTGCCGTTGTAGCTGTGAAGCCCCGCCCACTTAGCACAATCTGCAGATGATGAAAGATCACTTTTTACTTAAACAAGAACCATTACGTATGATATAAATAAGGTATGAAAACTTATAAATTTACCCATTACACCTGTGTAGAGAAGTCAGAGCGCAAACAGGGGGTTACAGTATCACTTTAAATGTAAACCACACCTGACCTGGGGACGAGTGGTGCTGTCTCTGAAAGAAAGTGGCCATGTTTTTCTAACACTTGATAACTTCTTTAAGCGTAGGCTGTACACCCATGATGGAGATTGTAGTTCATCATTGTAGTCAATGGGGAAAAAATGGAAAGCAATACCCACAGGAGGTCTCTGCTATGGTTTTCCTCAGTACATTTGCAGACTCTGCATTTTGTCTTTTTCCCCATAGATTAATATGGAGGGAATAAAAAACATCATTTCTATATACATATTGATGCTTTTTGGAGTGTTTCACCCCAATTCTTCAACAGAAATTCTGGAATCACAAGATAAAGAATCACATGACTTGCACACATAAAAAAAATTGAGGAAAAAATATCTAGTAATTTATGCTAATACATAACTTCTGATATGTTGCTGTCCATGGTGAGACTAACATTTCCTTCCATAGTTGTTATTATCTATTCAGTCTCCTTCCCCCAGTTCTTAGCTGCTGCATGCTGCTGAAGATACAAAAATCTGTGTGTGAGCTTTTGGGCCCTATTCCACTGGCCGAGCAGGGCCCGATCAACGATGTAAACGAGCGACAATCTGCTAGATCGGCGCTCGTTTACTGGGCCTATTCCACGGCCCTGATGATCGTTAAGCGAGGGCTGCAGGGACATCGTTACTGATGTCCTTGCAGTCCTTGTTTCATACATTACCTGTCTGGGCTGCAGGTCTTCTTCTTCCTCCCAAACCCGCGCCGCAGCAGCTTCGGAGCAGGGCTGTCTGAACTGACAGACCACCCAGCCAATCACTGGCCGCGGAGGTTCCGGCCAGTGATTGGCTAAACGGTCTGTCAGTTCAGACAGGCCCACTCCGAAGCTGCTGCGGCGAGACCCCCGAGGAGAAAGAGAAGACCTGCAGCCCAAACAGGTAATGTATGATGCTGCTGAAATCGTTGGTCGCCGCCGCGCACCGCTATTCAACCGTAGCGATGCGCTGGTGGCGAACAATGATTTTAGGTCTGAACCTAAATGAACAATCAGCCGATGACACGATCGGCTGATTGTTCTCTCTATTAGGCGGAGCGATAATTGGCCGAATCGGGCCGATTTGGCCGATAATCGCTCCATGGAATAGGCCCCTTTCTCTCAGTCTCCCCTCCTCCCCCCTCTCTTCTGTGACTGCTGATGTAAACAAGTCCCTATCTGCAACTTCTGCATTACAAAGAAGCTACAGAGTTGCAGATAAAGGCTATGATCACACCAAGTGAAAATAAGAGAAAAGGTGTGTTTTTTTTTTTTATTCACGGACGTCTTTTGCAAACAACGGACGTCATTTTTTAGTTGTTCACACACGGTTTTTCTTTTTTCACCGTCCCTTTAATTAAAAAGGACTTTAATTAAAAGGACGGTGAACAAAGAAAAACTGTGTGTGGACAACTAAAAAATTACCTTTTCTCTTATTTTTACTTGGTGTGAACATAGCCTTTATTGGCAACTCTGTAGCTTCTTTGTAATGCAGAAGTTGCAGATGGGGACTTGTTTACATCAGCCATCATAGAAGGGAGGAGGGGGAGACGGAGAGAAAAGCTCACACACAGATTTTTGTGTCTTCAGTAGAAAGCAGCAGCTCAGAACTGGGGGAAGGAGACTGAATAGGTAATAAGTATGAAAGGAATTGTTAGTCTCACCATGGGCAGAGGGGAGGCTGATTATAGCTCTATGGGGTACACAGGGAGCTGCTGTCAGTAAGTGCAGTGAGTACAGTTACTAATACTATACACAGAACTATTCTACTAGACATGAGCGAATTTACAGTAGGAAGGAAGGGAATCACTATCTGACATCTGCTCATCAGGCTGCAATCTTTTATGTCTGCTCTGCTCCGTGCCGCTCCTCCCCGGGTGCTGGGAAAAGATGGATCCAGTCCTATGAAAGTGGGAGAAGGTTCCCAGGACTGGATCCATCTTTTCAAGCAGACTTTAAAGCCGGCAGTCTGATGAGCAGAATGCAGATAGGAAAGAAGCCATTCACTTCGTTCCTAATGTAAATTCGCTCATCTCTATTTTTTACTATAAAATTTTCCTTCATCATCCTTTAGAATTCTTTATATTCATTTACCTCATTGTGAACAAAATGGCTGCTCCCTTTTGTGAATTTTTTCATGAACCACAAGATGCGATTTCAAATTAAAACATTTCCCACATACTGAACATAAAAATGGCTTCTCCCCTGTGTGAGTTCTTTTATGGTTAAGAAGACTTGCTTTCTTAGCAAAACACTTCCCACATTCCGAACATAAAAATGACTTTTCCCCTGTGTGAGTTCTTTGATGCTTAACAAGAACTGATTTCTCAGTAAAACATTTCCCACATTCGGAACATGAAAATGGCCGCTCTCCAGTGTGAGTTCTCTGATGCTTAACAAGAACTGATTTCTCAGTAAAACGTTTCCCACATTCCAAACATAAAAATGGCTTCTCTCCTGTGTGAGTTCTCTGATGCGTAACAAGAACTGATTTCTCAGTAAAACAGTTCCCACATTCCGAACATGAAAATGGCTTCTCCCCTGTGTGAGTTCGCTGATGCTTAACAAGATCTGATTTATTAGTAAAACATTTCCCACACTCTGAACATAAAAATGGCTTCTCTCCTGTGTGAGTTCTCTGATGCTTAATAAGATCTGATTTATGAGTAAAACATTTCCCACACTCTGAACATGAAAATGGCTTCTCAGTTTTGTGAGAACTTTGATGTCTATTAAGAACTGATTTCTGAGCAAAACATCTTCCACATATTGGGCACGAAAATGGCTTCTCCCCTGTGTGAATTCTTTGATGGGTAAGAAGACCCGATTTCCGAGTAAAACATTTTCCACATTCTGAACATGAAAATGGCTTCTCCCCTGTGTGAATGTTTTTATGGTAAAGAAGACTTGATTTGTGATTAAAACATCTCCCACATTCTGAACATGAAAATGGCTTCTCTCCTGTGTGAATTCTTTGATGGTCAACAAGACTTGATTTCTGAGTAAAACATCTCCCACATTCTAAACATGAAAATGGCTTCTTCCCTGTAAGACATTTTTTGTTAGTAAAGCATTTTTCAAGTTGTAAATATGAAAACTGAAGCTTTCCTGTATTTGCTCTTTGATGTTCATCATCTTCTCTGTAAATGTCAGCTTGCTGTGATGGATCAGAAGATGGGACTTGTATAAGAGGATGACATGAGAGATCTTTGCTGTGAGGGGCTGAGGGTGTATCTGGGATAGTGGACGGCTCCTCATATGTATCTTGTGTGATATGATCCTCTGAGGAGATCTGATGTCCCCCTGAGCTCCTGGTAGAATCATCTGCAAAGGCGAAAACACAATTTCTCTTATTTCCCAGTAATAGAAGCTTAAACATATTGCAGACATGGAAAGTTACATAAAGTAACACTAGAAAATGTACCCGGCGCTGCCCGGGCATAAAGTGTCAGTGTGTTAATTGGATTTGTTCTAAGGTCCCCAGGGGGCCAAGCTAAAGGTATTGTTTCATCTGAGTTAATCAGTGGAATTAGTGTATACCTGTAGTGCATAGTTGGAGGGGTTCTGTATACCTAAAGTGTATCGTTTTTAGGGGTCCCGCATACCTGTAGTGCATAGTTGGGGGGTGGGGGAGGGGCTGTATACTTATAGTGTATAGTTGGGGGGGGGGATCCTGTATACCCGTAGTGTGTAGTTGGGGGGGGCTGTATACCTGTAGTGTATAGTTGAGGGAGGTCCTATATACTAGTAGTGTATAGTTGGGGGGGGGTTGTATCCCTGTACTGTATAGTTTGGGGAGTCCTGTATACCTGCAGTGTATAGTTGGTGATGGTCCTGTATACCTGTACTGTATAGTTCGGGGGTCCTGTATACCTGTAGTATATAGTTGGTGCTGTATACCTGTAATGTATAGTTGGTGGAGGTCTTGTATACCTGTAGTTTATAGTTTGAGGGTCCTGGGTACCTGTAGTGTATAGTTGGTGGAGGTCTTGTATACCTGTGGTATATAGTTCGGGGGTCCTATATACCTGTAGTGTATAGTTTGAGGGTCCTGTATGCCTGTAGTACATAGGTGGTGGAGGTCCTATATACCTGTAGTGTATAGTTTGGGGTCCTATATACCAGTAGTATATAGTTGGTGGAGTTCCTGTATACCTGTAGTGTGTAGTTTTGGGGTCCTGTATACCTGTAGTATATAGTTGGTGGAGGTCCTGTATACCTTTAGTATATAGTTGGTGGAGGTCCTGTATACCTGTGGTGTGTAGTTTTGGGGTCCTGTATACCTGCAGGGTCGTATTTACCATTAGGCACCAATGGTCTGGTGCCTAGTTTTGGGGTCCTGTATACCTGTAGTATATAGTTGGTGGAGGTCCTGTATACCTTTAGTATATAGTTGGTGGAGGTCCTGTATACCTGTGGTGTATAGTTTTGGGGTCCTGTATACCTGTAGTGTAAAGTTTGGGGTCCTGTATACCTGTAGTATATAGTTGGTGGAGGTCCCGTGTACCTGTAGTGTGTAGTTTTGGGGTCCTGTATACCTGCAGGGTCGTATTTACCATTAGGCACCAATGGTCTGGTGCCTAGGTTAGCAGCTTGTAGAGGGGCAGTACCCTCCCGTTCAGACTTGCCAGAAAATCTGGTGTCTTTTCGAGGGGGGGGGGTATGGCTGTATTGGTCAGGTCTGGTATGGCAGTGTTATCCAGTTACAGTATAGTGGTATTGGTCAGGTCTGGTATGATTGTGTTATCCAGTCATAGTATGGCGGTATTGGTCAGGTCTGATATGGCAGTGTTATCCAGACACAGTATGGCGGTATTGGTCAGGTCTGGTGTAGCAGTGTTATCCAGTCACAGTATGGCGGTATTGGTCAGTTCTGGTAAAGCGGCGTTATCTAGTCACAGTATGGTGGTATTGGTCAGGTCTGGTATGGCGGTGTTATCCAGTCACAGTATGGCAGTATTGGTCAGGTGTGTTATGACAGGGGTAACCAGTCACAGTGTGGCTGTATTGGTCAGGTCTGGTATGGCAGTGTTATCCAGTCACAGTATGGCGGTATTGGTCAGGCCTGGTGTGGCGGTGTTAAATGTGATGTCTGGAGCTATTAGCTACCAATCCTGATGCTAATTAGTGAGTGAGGATGGGGCATCTTCAGGTTTAGTGCTTAGGGCAGCTGGTAATACTGCCCTATATACATGTACTGTATACATGGAGTAGGGGGTCCTGTGTACATGTACTGTATAGATGGAGTAGGGGGTCCTGTATACATGTACTGTATAGATGGAGTTGGTGGTCCTGTATACATGTACTGTATAGATGGAATAGGGGGTCCTGTATACATGTACTGTATAGATTGAGTAGGGGGTCCTGTATACATGTACTGTATAGATGGAGTAGGGGGTCCTGTAAACCTGTACTGTATAGATGGAGTAGGGGGTCCTGTATACCTGTACTGTATAGATGGAGCAGGGGGTCCTGTATACATGTACTGTATAGATGGAGTAGGGGGTCTACCAGTTATTTCTGTGGATATGTTGTGAGGCAGCTGCCCTAGCAACCATTCACATTACAGCTCCCTATGAAAATGAAAGCAGTAATCCTATTGGTTGCGAAGACTGCCAACTGCCGTTTTCTCTGGGCAGCTGCTGCTAATTATATCACCTGTGTGTGTAGTGTGGAGATTTTCCCATTCATCTCTATGGGGCGCCGCTCTTCCCCCTCCCCTCCTGTAAATCCGGCATGGACGAGACCTTTGCTCTAACCTTCCCGGGCACCCAATGTATCTATGTGCCAAATTTCGGGTTGAACGGTTTAGGCGTTTGGAAGTCTATACGGGACAGACAGACTTTCATTTTTATTATATAGACTAGAAAATGTACCCGGCACTGCCCGGGTATAAAGTGTCAGTGTGTTAATTAGATTTGTTCCAAGCTCGCCCAGGAGGCAAATTTATTTCCCCTTGTGTTTTTTTGTTTAAGAGGAAATCGCCAGGAGCCCTATATACCCCTACATACACTATATACCCCGACAGTTCTGCACTGTTTATGTAAATTGTAGTATAGAAATAAACTAAAAACTTTAAACATCCTAAATGTCATCATGTGATCAGACTGTATACAGAGCCTGGTTATATACAACATTGTCAGTTTTATATACAGAGCCTGGTTATATACAACATTGTCAGTGTTATATACAGCCTGGTTATATGCAACATTGGCAGTGTTATACAGTATACAGCCTAGTATACACCATTAACAGTGTTATACTGAGCCTGGTTATATACAACATTGGCAGTGTTATATACAGCCTTGTTATGTACAACATTGGTAGTGTTATGCTGAGCCTGGTTATATGCAACATTGGCAGTGTTATATACAGCTTGGTTATATACAACATTAGCAGTGTTATATACAATATTGGTAGTGTTATGCGGAGCCTGGTTATATACAACATTGACAGTGTTAGTAGAGGTCCTGTATACCTGTAGTATACAGTTGGTGGAGGTCCTGTATATCTGTAGTGTATAGTTGGTGGAGGTCCTGCATACCTGTAGTGTGTAGTTTAGGATCCCCCCCCCCACCGACTTCAGACCATAAGTAAGGTGTGTGCGCAGAAAACCTGCAGCTTATAATAAGTGCATACACAATCCTGCATCATCATAATCTGGCCCTCTTCGGCACAACCTTTCATCCTATTTAACAACAAAATATACCAGCAGCTCAGAGGCACGGCTATGGGGAGCCCTGTGGCTCCCACATATGCCAATCTGTTCCTGGGCTGGTGGGAGGACACCATCGTCTTCAGTGAGAGACATGCCCCATACTTGGATCACATCACATACTGGGGCAGATACATAGACGACGTGCTGATCATCTGGTCAGGACCCCAGCAACGATTCACGGAGTTCGTTGGAACACTGAGTGGCAACAATGTGGGTCTCAGATTCACCTCTGAATTGCACAACAACCAACTATGCTTTTTGGACATCCTCATAAAGAGTGGAAGGAATGGACACATCTCCACCGAAGCCTACCGAAAACCCACAGCAGGTAACAACCTGCTAAGATGGGAGAGTCACCACCCACAAGCCTTAAAACGGGGGATTCCGAAAGGCCAATACCTGCGAATACGCAGGAATTGCTCCACCTTAGATACCTTCCAGGAGGACGCCAAGAGACTCCAACATGGCTTCAAAGACAGGGGCTATCCGTATAAAACACTCAAGGAAGCATACCATTTTGCACTTCAGCAAGACAGGAGATATCTGCTTGCCCCTCAACCCACTGAAGCACTAGAAGACACAACTTCTAGGATTATAGGCACATATGATAGCACAGCCCTACACATCCGTGGAATCCTGCAAAAATACTGGCCAGTCCTCAGAATGGATAAGGAAATCAGGGATTACTTACCAGACAAACCACAAATCACCTATCGCCGAGGGAGAAACCTAGGAGATGACCTCACCCAGAGCCACTATGTGCCTCCTCCATTGAGAACGGCTTGAAAAATTTAAACATGCCGGTACATACAGGTGTGGAGAGTGCCAGGCCTACCCCTATATAGAGGTATCAAACTCATTCAAGGTGGCACACATTCCTCGTACCTTCCAAAACAGGACATTCGCTAACTGCAAGACTGCAGCAGTCATCATATACATGGCCACCTGCCCACGTCCTCTATCATGCGTGGGGAAGACCAACCGAGACCTGAGACGCCGCATATTGGAACACATTGGGGACATTAGCCTTACCTATATTGTATACAACGGTAGGATTCCACTACCACCAGCCCTTGCCTTGTTAGCTCCACGCTAGTCCACTATCAACCTACCTTGCCCTCCCTTCCACCTTAAGCCCTTACAAATATAATTCATTTGGGCAGTATCATCCTATCACATTCATCACCATTGGACCCTTATAGATAAACAAGGTTGTTATAGCCCAGCACCCTGTATCATCTGTAGTCAGGAACATGTTGGGGACAACCACTCTAGCATCTATATATAACCACCATATCCGTTCCCCCTCATATTTACTGTGCATTTCAACTGGTAACAACCCCCTAGTCTGCACACGGTATTACTCCATGTATATACTAAGTCTATTATTCTGGAGGTGGCCTCCCAGCCTCTTGGCATCCAACCAATGGACCAGAGGGTCCCCTATGGACTGTACACAGTGGGCCCACACCAGTCCGAGACCGGACTGATCTCCACCACTGATCATCTAGGTCCGGACCGGACTTGTCCGAGATCCATCTTAACGCGGAACTCATAAATAGTTATCACGGACGCTCCATGACAGCTTTCTACATAGAAAAATCACTAAGAGGCTACTTAGCAACAGAGTGAACGCTATTATATCATTGGCACATTTGTGTCACATGACCTGGAGCTGATGCACACATGACTAAGTATCCTACAGATGCAGCACTCTCAATAAAGCTACCTAGCAACAAATAAGACGCCAGTACACCACTGGTCCTAGAGTGTCACATGACCGGGAGTTACGCTCAATTGACCCAGCGACCTAGCAACCCAGTAGGACGCCTCTGGACACTGGCGCGATGATGTCACACCACCTACGCACACACTGCCGAGACCGTCAGGAGGACCCGCCCATTCCCCCACCTACAGGACCGTCTCACTCACATATATAGGACGCCGGACGCCACATGACGCTCCCGACACGTGCTTCCTCATCATGGACATGCACAATACGGCAAGCCAGCTACCACGGACGCCGACATGTAAGGCATGTATAGCCTCCTCACTCCACAAGGTTAGTTACTTATTATCATATGCTTTATTTGCAGCATAAATGTATTTGGGACACTTACTCCCGTATGCCACAAACTCAGAACTATTATCATAACGGGCGCACTCCGGCTCACCCTGGACCCCCGGGGAACCAATATCAAAACCTTATCACGGCAATCCAGATATCCCGGACGCTGACATGTAAGTCCCTGACTTAGGCACATCAAGCCTCGTACCTACCTTACCGATTAGACTGTCTTACATATCATTTATAGCCACATGATCTTACCCCTCCAGATACCTGCATCTGAGATCATAGTGTACACCACCACAAACTGTTATTAGTCTCTGGAATACCCTCCATCCACATGGGCTCCAAGGCTCTACTGAAGAGGTAACTACCCCCACCATATATATAGGTAGTCATATGCACAGTCGATTTATGTTGTACTTGACAACCTATATGTCCCCACCAGATACCATCTCTATTCTCAAGATATCCACTCTGACTACTAAATCAAGGTACCCCACACCCCCTACATGTTCTTATGGCTGGGCCCTTATCCTTTACATACCAGCACTGACTCTGTGATCATTTATTCGCAGCAATATTGATACCTTTACACGTGACCCACACATTTCCCTGATGAAATAACTCGTAACGCGTTGGTGGAAGTGTGACGTCTGTTTTTTGTATCTACCTATGACAGCTAGGTCTGATTCAATCGTATATGGATAGGGATAGATTGGCTAAGCAACAAGAGCCACAGATGCCACAGATGCATTACATCATTTGTTTACTCCTGTCTCGGCCACAACATATCATTGCACTAACGTATGCTAATTATACCACGTGCCATTTACCACTGTTATCGATTCAACATATTGGCATTTTGAAATATATATCATATATATTATTGTATGTGTTTTACTGCTAGTGTGCAGGGATAGTTTCTCTGCACCTGGAATTTGGGGACGCCCATACCAGGGGGCTCCCATAATAGCATAGGTAGGGATACTGTAGATTATCTTGTATATTCCTATATTCATGTATGTCTGTACTTGTGTCTGTCACAATATATATTTTTGTAATAAATTCTTCTGCACCTATGAAGTGTAGTCATACAGTGTTTCTTGCTACAATATTCATCCTTGGTGAGGACAACACAGAAGAGGTTTTCGACCCCGATTCGGTTGTCCAGTAGGATCGCTCCTTTCTTCTATCCTATCCTCTCTTTTTTTTACCTCTTCTCTATTGCACCCTTTCCACCCAACCACAGCGCCTCTTTCACGCTGGTTAGGAAGTTAGTCCCTTGGGTGGAGGAGGAGTTTAGCTAAGCCTTGGTGGAGACAGGACGCAACTTAGATAGCTCTCCACCGTGGTTCTACCTGGGCCCTGGCCCCCTGCCAGGTCTCCCTCTACAAGTGGGAGTTCTTAGTGAGTACCCCGTACGGGTAGGACGCAGACCAGTCAGCTCTCACAAACCTCTTTCTTAAAGCACCAAACAAGCTGTAAGATGCACTGCTAAGCCCTTTAGGAGAGGACTAGCCTACAGATAACCTCAACCCATCCCGAGGACTTGGAGTCAGAACAGTGCAGGACAGTCTCCATAGAAAAGTCAAAGAGCTAGGAACTGATCTGGGATCTGAGCAAAGTTACTAAAAGGTCGATGAACTCCTTCTCGACCTAACCATTCTGCTCATCCCAGGTAACAGGGTCTGGGGCCTGTGTCACCCATCAGTACGGTTCAGCCAAAGCTAGTGGGCATAAGATGGTGTGAAGACTGTAGGAAAGGTCAAAACACAGACACAGGTTGCCTTGTATTCTTTTATGCACTCCAACCTCCAGGCAGAGCACACTACTCATTAGGTTTAGACTCTCACGGCACTCTCCTCTCTACTACGCTACCTCAGTACAACCTTATCAACTCTACTACATCCTACTTAGCACTTATCCTACAGTTCTGGTGGTTCTATGTTTGTGTATTTATTGGAACTGTATCAAGTGTATCTCAAGATTCGTTGTATTCCCTGCTGCACATTAACAACTAGTAAACCAAGTCAACGTTGTCAACTGAGTCTATGATTATTCACCACCACCTGCACAGCACGTACACCGCAGCCTTACGACATTTCCCCTACCTGTGGGTGGCGGGTCCTACCACTATTCGGGAGGGTCACTACACTATCCCAAGGGACCCTGCAGCAACCCAACAGGACACCGACCACAGGGGAGAAGGGTAGAACAGGCCTCATACTGTAAAAGCAAGAGGTGTCGGTGACTGACCGAATCTGCCGCCACTGTTGAGTGTGGGGGGGGGGGGGGGGGAGGGGTGTCGCCTGTGAGCTGGTGAATGACCTGCAGGGGGGCCACAGGTGGCCTAGGGGGAGGGAGCCAGGAGACATTGATCAGCAGTAGCTGTCAGTGTCCTCCCTCACTTCAATGGGCAGGAAGAAACTAGATCATTGAAGAGATGGAGGACACCTGGTGCTGTCTCGGAGGGTGGGGGCCAGGAGCAGGGAGTGGAGACGGATTGGACTGAGATTTGATGATTCTCTGCGTTCGGTGGGGGCGAGTGCATCTAAATAACAGCAAAACTGTGCAGAATCCATAATAAATTGATATTGGAAAGATGGAAAGCTACGGGTAATGTATTAATGCCAAAAAAATTGGGGGGAATACTCCTTTAACCTTCTCACCAGCATGGGACTGATAGTGATATATTGTCCGCTGGGACTGTGCTGTATATTAGAATTTAGGCTGAATGATTATATAGCTGGAAAACTGACAGGACACAGAACTTATAATATTCCACACAGAATAGTTACAGCCGGTGACTGAGGAGAATGTGTGACTGTTCTCTGCATTTAGTGGTCACTACTCACCTGGGCGGTTACCTGTAGTGATGTCCTCCTTATACTGCTCATCACTGCTGTCATCTGTCTCTTCTTCTTTTGCCCTTATGTCTGTAGCATTCATAGAGTTCAGGTTCTTCCCCATAGAAATGTCCTCCTTATACTGCTCATCACCTCTGTTATCTATCTCTTCTTCTTCTGCCTCTTCTTTTACCCTTATGTCGGTAGCATTATAACAGTTCAGATTATTCCCTCTACTAACTTTCTCCTTATACTGCTCATCACCGCTCATGTATATCTCCTCATCTTCTTTCATCACCATATATTGAGCATAAATAGAATTTAGATCCTTCCCTGTAGTAATGTCCTCCTTATACTGCTCATCACTGCTGTCATCTGTCTCTTCTTCTTCTTTTATGGTCATATCTGGAGCATTGGTGTCAATTAGATCTTCACCCTGATTAATAAGATGTGAGAGAAATATTGTAAAAGTCATCAGACAGTAGGAGAAGTCAGGTGGGATGTACAGATCATAGGGAACATCTCCATCTACCTGATCCTGATCCTGAGGGAGAAGAGGACGGGGACATCTCTCTGGTGCTGTTCTCTTACTGGATCTGACTGGAGGGAACACATACAGAGACTGAATTCATTCTTTCCATCCAGATAATACAGAGAGGAGGTGTGTATATAGTCCTGTCTATTACCTGCTGATGGGAGGGGCTGCTGATCCTCCAGCATCACATCCTTGTACTGATCCTTGTGTCCTTCTACATACTCCCACTCCTCCATGGAGAAATAGACCGCCACGTCCTGACACCTTATAGGAACCTGACACACACAATGGTCACACAGTCATCCCCCCCACCCCTCCAGTGGTGTTACTGTATAATGTCCCAGCATTCCCAGCAGCCACAGTCTCACCTCTCCACTCAGCAGCTCCACCATCTTGTTGGTGACTTCTAGGATCTTCTCTTCCTCCATTTCCTCATGTATCAGGGGCCCCGGGATTGGGCTCAGGGTTCTTCCCCATCCTTCACACCCAGGGGCCCCACAGCGCCCACTAGAGGACTTCTTCACTACTGTGTAATCCTGTGTATGGAGAGACACATTACTATCACTCCATCCATTCCCAGAATCCCTCACCTCTCCAGTCCTATCCATCTGTTATTCCATAGATAAGAATGATGTCATGATGACATCACTCCCAGAATCCCTCACCTCTCCAGTCCTATCCATCTGTTATTCCATAGATAAGAATGATGTCATGATGACATCACTCCCAGAATCCCTCACCTCCCCAGTAAGCAGGAAGAGTATGTGTAGGGTGAGGGTTATTATCCTCTCGGCCATCTTGTCTCTGTCTCTCTCCATGGTTGATGGGTCGGTCTCTTATATAGAAGATATCAGCAGAGGATCCTGGAGAGATGAATAGAAAGTAGAGGATACAATGTATAATAATAATAATAATAATAATAATAATAATAATAATAATAATAATAATGTATAATAATATGTATATGTAGAATACAGAATGGGAATAAAAAGTACAACTTGTCCGGCAAACAACAACAAACTCTTGTCACCAGTTCAGCTGTAGTTTGCTAATAAGCTTCACCAAAACTGGAGACCAGGGTGCTGCTGTCTCTGGAAGTAACTCTGGGAGCGCTTAAAGGGATTATCCAATGTGATCCACCCATACTGCCCCCTCCCCCTTAGCACAGCTGGATGCCCCCTCTCCCCTGAACACTGTAAATCTCCTACCTGTCTGGCAGCCAGTGGGCAGATCCCAGGAGGCAGCAGCAGAGCACACTAGCAGGAGGAGGGGGAGGGGCAGGAAGGATTTCCACATGTACCTTGTGTCTGGCCCCTCCTCCTCTCCAGTGATTGGTGCTCAGGAGGCAAGGGGCGGAGCAGAGAGGTGAGCAGTGACCCAGCATTAGTACATACTGTGGGCAGGGAGCGGGCGGGACAGTCCAGCAGCAGCTGATAAGTCAGGAAGCCGCCTGCAGAGCTGTACAGGAGCCGTGTGCTTCCAGGACCTGCCATGATGTCACAGTCATGTAATCAGTCACATGGAGGAGGAGGAGTCACATGATCAGGGGCGGCTGCTAAGTGTATGCAGGATTGTGTTGTGCTGGATGAGCTGAAGTGATGTGTATGCGGCAGAGCTGTGTGTGTGTGATGTGTGTGGAGCAGAGCTGTGTATGTGTGTGTTATATATGCCTGCAGCAGAGCCCTGTGTGTAATGTACATGTAGCTGAGCTGTATATGTGTGTAATGTACATGTAGCTGAGCTGTATATGTGTAATGTACATGTAGCTGAGCTGTATATGTGTAATGTACATGTAGCTGAGCTGTATGTGTGTAATGTACATGTAGCTGAGCTGTAGGTGTGTAATGTACATGTAGCTGAGCTGTATATCTGTAATGTACATGTAGCTGAGCTGTATATGTGTGTAATGTACATGTAGCTGAGCTGTATGTGTGTGTAATGTACATGTAGCTGAGCTGTATATGTGTGTAATGTACATGTAGCTGAGCTGTATATGTGTGTAATGTACATGTAGCTGAGCTGTATGTGTGTAATGTACATGTAGCTGAGCTGTATGTGTGTGTAATGTACATGTAGCTGAGCTGTATGTGTGTAATGTACATGTAGCTGAGCTGTATATATGTGTAATGTACATGTAGCTGAGCTGTATATATGTGTAATGTACATGTAGCTGAGCTGTATATGTGTAATGTACATGTAGCTGAGCTGTATATGTGTGTAATGTACATGTAGCTGAGCTGTATGTGTGTAATGTACATGTAGCTGAGCTGTATATGTGTGTAATGTACATGTAGCTGAGCTGTATATGTGTAATGTACATGTAGCTGAGCTGTATGTGTGTAATGTACGTGTAGCTGAGCTGTATGTGTAATGTACATGTAGCTGAGCTGTATGTGTGTAATGTACATGTAGCTGAGCTGTATATGTGTAATGTACATGTAGCTGAGCTGTATGTATGTAATGTACATGTAGCTGAGCTGTATATGTGTAATGTACATGTAGCTGAGCTGTATATGTGTGTAATGTACATGTAGCTGAGCTGTATATATGTGTAATGTACATGTAGCTGAGCTGTATATGTGTAATGTACATGTAGCTGAGCTGTATATGTGTAATGTACATGTAGCTGAGCTGTATGTGTGTAATGTACATGTAGCTGAGCTGTATATGTGTGTAATGTACATGTAGCTGAGCTGTATATGTGTAATGTACATGTAGCTGAGCTGTATATATGTGTAATGTACATGTAGCTGAGCTGTATGTGTGTAATGTACATGTAGCTGAGCTGTATGTGTGTAATGTACATGTAGCGGAGCTGTATATGTGTAATGTACATGTAGCTGAGCTGTATATGTGTAATGTACATGTAGCTGAGCTGTATATGTGTAATGTACATGTAGCTGAGCTGTATATGTGTAATGTACATGTAGCTGAGCTGTATGTGTAATGTACATGTAGCTGAGCTGTATATGTGTAATGTACATGTAGCTGAGCTGTATATGTGTAATGTACATGTAGCTGAGCTGTATGTGTAATGTACATGTAGCTGAGCTGTATATGTGTGTAATGTACATGTAGCTGAGCTGTATGTGTGTAATGTACATGTAGCTGAGCTGTATGTGTGTAATGTACATGTAGATGAGCTGTATGTGTGTAATGTACATGTAGCTGAGCTGTATATGTGTGTAATGTACATGTAGCTGAGCTGTATATATGTGTAATGTACATGTAGCTGAGCTGTATGTGTGTAATGTACAGGTAGCTGAGCTGTATGTGTGTAGTGTACATGTAGCTGAGCTGTATGTGTGTAATGTACATGTAGATGAGCTGTATGTGTGTAATGTACATGTAGATGAGCTGTATGTGTACACAGTAGAGCTGTGTATGTGTACGGTGTTTACAAGTCATAAAAATTGTGGGGGAGGGGGTGTAAGTAGAGATGAGAAAAGTTCAGTTCTAACAGTTCATCGAATTTTACAGCAATATTCGGGTTGGTTTCGAACTAAACCAAACCAGTATTACAGAGTATAAGTACGAGAGGCAGCAGGCGTTATTCCAGTGAAAAAAGGAAAATTTCATAGTGCAAAAAATCATGTCATAATCATGAGTCATGGCATATAACTATAACTTCCCTTATGTCCCATTGACATCACAACATATGGGTATTATCGCCCCTGGGACAAAGGAATATTTAATGAACATAATTAGGATTTTTAATCCCCTCCTCCAGGAAGTATAAATAAACCCCGCCTCCCCAATACATCAGTCTTTTTTTATTCGTCCTTCAGCCCTAGGGGACTTCTTCCCTGATCCTTTACCTTATGTTTATAGGTGTTTTTTTCCTTCCGGGTATCCTTTTTTCTCTACTTTATCATGCTGGCGAAGCTTTAGGACCTTCTGGTGCAGGACTCTGCATAACCATGTTCAGACTCTGATATTGTTGTGGAACGCATCGGCGCCGCAGGCATGTCAGCACTGCGGCGCATCTATCATCATCACTTTCGGCGCGCGTTGCCGTCATCTGGACCCTGTATAACAATTGGGAGCCTGCTATTGTAGTTGGAACACATCATCGCTGAGTGCGTGTCAGCACTGCGGCCGACATCATCAATTCCGGTGCGCATTGTCGTCAGCAGGACATGGTGCGCTTGCCGCACTTGGACTGCATATATATTGCATCCGGGTGGGTCTGACTTCGGTCCTGCCTTGGTGCTGCTCTTGAGCTTTACAGTTTGCCTCCCAGTGAAAGTTAAGGCCCTATTCCACCAGCAGATCTGACGACAGATTATCTGCCAAAGATTTGAAGCCAAACCCAGGAACAGACTATAATCAGAGAACAGGTCCTAAAGGAAAGACTGGATTTCTCTTCTTTTCAAATCCACTTCGGGGTTTGGCTTCGAATCTTTGGCAGATAATCTGTCGTCAGATCTGTTGGTGGAATAGGGCCTTAAGTTTCTTGGGGTATAGTCCAAGTAGGTGTTGTACTCAGTTGATAGTGTACCTTACAATGCTGTTCTACGCTATATAAACTAGGACTTTTTAGGGTTATGTTAACCTCATATAATCTTCTTTCTAAGATGTCGGATATGGATACAAGGCCATCTGGAAAAAAATCTGCTAAAAGAAAACATTTCTCCTGCGCAGATTGTGAGACTCTTCTTCTTGAATGCTATGAATACCATATGAGGGCTATGTATTTCAGCTTGCTGTACGTCTTGCCGACCTAAGCCTAATGAATAACCTGATCATCAAGATGTGGTCATATGGGTTAAACATTGTCACGTACACACTTACTAGCACGTGACGTGGATACCACTGCAAGGGGTTAATCTATTTCCACTCACTCAATCTTGCACTCACCTACCAGTCAGGTGGCAAATTGAGCATAAATCACACCCCAACAAACACGCTGCCAACACCTTTCAAATTACGTGTGAAAGGACACTGTCAACCCACAACACCACTCACTGGCACTCACAGGGTTAAAATACTACATCCCAAGGCTATGGATTCTTAGAGCATACAAGGACCAAACTTATTAAAGTTTTAGGGGACAAACACACTTTGCCGGATCCGCAGCGAGTCCTCTTGCTACGTATTTGCAGCGAGACTCGCTGCGAATCCCGGCCCTATTTTTTCAATGTTAGACAAAATTGCAGCAGGGATGTACATCCCTACTGCGAGTTTGTCCCCAGCCCGGCCCGTTAACCCCCCCAGGCCGCCGGAGCATATACTTCACCTGATCCCGGCTTCGGCTTGCTTCGGCGGTTCCCGGAGTCTTCAGCAAGCCAGAGCCAGGATCAGGTAAAGTATATGCTCGCTCCAGTGCCCGCCCGCAGCCACGGCCGTCTGATCACCCCCCCACAGCCCCGATCGCTCCCCTGCAGACCCGATCGCCGCTGAAGCAAGCCGGAGTCGGGATCAGGTAAAGTATATGCTCCGGCGGCCGGGGGGGTTAACGGGGCGGGCTGGGGACAAACTTTTTGTCTAACATTGAAAGAATAGGGCCGGGATCCGCAGCGAGTCTCGCTGCAAATACACAGCGAGAGAACTCGCTGCGGATCCGGCAAGTGTGTTTTTCCCCTTAAGCTTTAATAGACAAAAGGTACAGTGCTTACAAAAAAAGGTAAATAAGATGACATACATACTTGCAATAACAGTATAAAATAAAAGGGAGAAATAAGCAGAAACTATCTAACACTTACAATAGTCGTTGGCTTCCCAGGGGGTAGGAGAAATCATGGATTGCAGCTCAGTCAGACTGAGCCCCTACACTGCCACCAAGTTTAGCCGTTGCCGCCATATTTTTTATACAGCCAAAATACAGCTTAGATTTCAAAGCCGCCCATCAGGTGATTAGGATAATGATTTGTCCCTAATTGGCCGCCCATCAGGTGATTAGGATAATGAGTTGTCCCTAATTGGCTGATTAGGTGATAATGGGGAAGGACCAGGGACATCTCATTGCATATGTCCTGTAATTGAACCATTGCCCTATGGTTGGGGGGTGTTGTGTTTGAGTGGGTCTTTCCAGTGGGTCTTTCCATTCTTTGAAGTAGATAAGAACTCCAGGTTTCCTGAGACCCTCAATAAACCCGGCCTGGTGTTTCCTGACCAGAGACCCTCAATAAACGGCCGGGATTTTAAGATGTTTGGACAAGCTAAGGTATAGTGAGTGGAATACAGATAACAGTCTGTAGCGTTTCACTTTCATAACCACCTATAATATAACTACAAACTCATGAATGGGGACAGGGCTGTCCATATTCATCACAAACATTATGTGCAAAAATCTCTATCGCCATTCTTGCCAAAAGAAAAAGAGTAAACTGAATATTTCTTCTTCCATTTCTCAGCCTGTGAGTATAGTATTTTTCTGGCTGGGGTGTTTTTTGTTTTTTTTCTTCCTGGCTAGATATTATTTATTTCTACCTTAGGGGGTCTGATTTCAAAGTGATTGATGAAGTGGTATCATCTTCTTCTTGTGAGTCATCTTCTCCGTCAGAGGATGAAAAAGAAATGTTTAAAGCTAGCTTCACACGTACCAGATCCACAGCGGATTTCACACTGCGAGTTTGCATTGAAATCCACTGCGGATCCTGTAGTGTGAAGCTGAATGTGTCACAGTGCTGCCGTGCACTGATTGGCTGATGGGGAGCCGGAAGCATCACACACAGTCGCGGCACCGAGCAGGTAATGTATGCTCAGGGCTGCGGGGGGTTAAAGGGGCCAGGTCCCATGCAGGCAGCGGAAGCCTCAGAAGATGGTTGGCAAAAACTTTCCCAGAAAAGGATATGGTAAACAACAGAATAAGAACACCTGACAAGACCAGTGGGTACTAAGCATTATCCGCAGTGGTTATGTCCTTCATTTTTCCTTTCTTCTTTCCCCAAGGTTTCTTCTTTCACGAACTTTAGGTCCAGAAAAACATCCTGTCCTAGAGAAAGAGATTCTTCATCTCCTAACTATAGAATCTTTAGAAGACGTTCCTCCGTCAGAGATCGGACAAGGGGTCTACTCTCCAGTGTTTCTCGTGCCCAAGCCATCAGGAAAGTGGAGACTTATTATAGATCAGCGATATCTAAACAGATTTATAATAAAGAAAAAGTTTCGCATGGAGAACATAAAATCAGTAAAGTCTATCTTCCAAGAGGGAGATCTCATGGTGTCGATAGACCTGCAGGATGCATATCTCCATATCCCGATTCTGTTGTCCCACAGGAAATATCTGAGAATCGCCATTCAGCTCCAGGGGAAGGTAAGACACATGCAATTCAAGGTTGTCCCTTTCGGGATAACCTCCGCTCCCTTCATGTTCACAAAGGTAGTGTCTACGGGGGGATAAAGATCATCGGGGGATAAAGATCATCCCTTACCTAGACGATTGGTTGATTATGGCTCAGACTCAGGATCTTCTGAGTCTTCAGTTGAATTATGTCCAGGACATACTTCAACAGTTAGGGTGGCTTATCAACCATGAAAAGTGCTAGTTTCATCCAGGACAAAAAAAATCTGGGGGTTTCTCATAGATGAAATTATTCCCCTCCCAGAGTAGCGCGTATTCAAGCAGGTGCGCATTTTCTCATTTCTCCTCGACAGGTCTCCATAAGAACTCTGATAAGATTCCTGGGACTCCTCGCTTCAGCGGCAGATGCAGTTCCATGGGCACTATGGCACATGAGGTACCTCCAGAAAGTCCTATCAACCTGGAATCGAAGATTTGGATGCTATGCATATCCCGTTCACACAAACAAGACAGTCCCTAATCTGGTGGAGGCAAGTGAAACAGTGGGTGACCATCACGACGGATGCCTCAGGAACAGGTTGGGGGGCTCATCTTCTAGACAATGCAGTTTCAGGGACCTGGAACCTCCAGGAATCTCTCCTTCCCTCCAATGTGAGGGAACACAGAGCAATTTATCTTGCTCTTCTACATTTCGCTCCAGTTATTTTTCATAAGGCGGTAAGTCAGGACGGACAACACTGCTTGTGTAGCCTACCTAAACAAGCAAGGAGGTACCAGATCTTCATTACTTCTCAGGGAAGTGGAGAGGATTTTCATATGGGCAGAGCCCAATGTGACCAGATTGTCGGCGATCTGGGGCATATCAGGCGCATCCACAATACATTGGCCTTACAGTTTTGGGGGAATGGTCTCTTTCAAGGAAAGTGTGCATCCAACTAACCCAAAAATGGGGACTTCCTCAAATAGACCTCATGACATCAGCAAGCAATGCCAAACTGAGGAATTTGTGTTCCCTTTTCACATCGGACAATCAGACAGTGGTGGATGCAATGAAAATTCCATGGTCGTATCAACTGGCTTACATTTTTCCACACATCTCCATTATCCCCGATGGGGGGGGAACAGCCTTCGCAGGATCTGTGCTAAATGTGGCTATTATCAATAACCCACCCGATGGGGACCATGTTTGCCAATTCCCCATATGTTGTGATGGCAATGAGACGTAAGGGAAGTATAAATTATTAAGTTAATTTGTCTACCCTAAGACCCATTGGCATCACAAGGCTCCCTCCCTATGTATTCTTTATAATTACACTTATGTATTAGGGAAGCGGGGTTTATTTATACTTCCTGTAGGAGGGGATTAAAAATCTTGATTATGTTCATTAAATATTCCTTTGTCGCAGGGGCGATAATACCCATATGTTGTGATGCCAACTTAATAATTTTCACTTCCCCCATATCTGACACGTTACAGCTATAAAGCTGTCAGTAGCACATGGTGCTGACTATTTTGGCAGATAAGTGTTGTAAAATAATGCTTTCTGTCAGAACTACTCCAGATTTTCTGAGATGCCACCCGGTGTTGTGTGAAGAGGCTGGCCATATAACTCCTCTTCTGCCTCCTCTTCTTGCTCCTCCACCACCACTTCATCCATCTCCTGAGTCAGGTTGAAGCCGAAAATCAATGGTCTGGGTCCCCTCGTTGACGATATTTAAAAGAGAACTCGCCAGGACATGAAGCAAGGGGATGACATTATTCGTGCCGTAGTCATTCTGGCTGATGAAAAGAGTACTCGAAGGGTGCAAATAATTGACAGGCATCACGCATCATCTGCCAATGGGTAACTTGGAAATTGCAGCTTGGTGTGAAGCTGTCTGAATGCCTCATGAGAAAGTCTGCTGTTCTCTGCTTGTACAGCCGTCCAACATGTGAAGATCCGAGTTCCATCTTGTTAGCACGTCACAGATCAGCTGATGTTCTGATAAACCGCACTGCTATTCAATCTGCAAGAGGGCATTTCATGCAGAGTATGAATGGTTGAAATGTGTGCACAGCTTGTGTGACATCTTCATCAGCTCCTTCAGTCTAGTGAAGGAAGAAAGAAACCTTTGGACTATCAGGTTGATGAAGTGAGCTCTGCACGCTACATGAGTGAGCCCTCTCCGCTGCAGTGCCAACCCAATGTTTCCCCTGTCGTCGGTGACTACTGTTCCAATCTGAAGTGGGCAAGGCGGTCAGCCAGTTAGCGATATTCTCCCTGATGCAGCCAAGCAGTTCCTGCTCTGTGTGGCTGCATTCGCCAATGCTGCGCAAATGTAGGACAGCCTGACAGCGAAGAGATTGGCAGTGCTGGTAAGACACAAGGACTGATGAGAAGCTGAGGCCAAAGTGGTGGAAGAAGAGACTAAAATACTGATGATAGCCCCTTAAGGCAGCGTGGCGGAAAGAGGGATGTGACCTGGACCAGTTGTTGATGCTGTTGCTTCAACTCCCCTGGAAGAGTGTTGATCCAATGGGCAGTGATCGACATATAGTGCCCTTGAGCAGAGCTGGAGCTCCACAAGTCAGCGGTAAGGTGCACCCGGTTGGAGGCAGAAAATCCTAAAGAGTTGGCAGCTTTCTTCTGCAGGTAGCTGTAAAGCAATGGAACTGCCTGCTTGGAAAAATAATGCCTACTCTGTACCTTCCATTTCAGATGGGCACAAGCCATCAGCTCCCTGAACGGTTTGGAATCCACTACCTGGAATGGGAGCAACTGCAAGGCAAGCAGTTTAGCCAGGTGAGCAATCAGCTTCAGTGTCGTGGGGTGGCTGCTGATATTCTGCTGTCTTTGGCCCATGGACTCAGACAACAACTGCTGTTTAAGCAGAGGTGGTGTTTGACCGCATGGCCCAATGGAGGAGACAGAGGTGGATGGTACAGAGAGAGAGCTGCTGCCTCCAACAGAGGTAGAGGAAACCTAGCTGGCACTAGGTGTTGCGCAATGGTAGACGCTGCCATTGATGGTTGCTGACAAGCAGTGGCATTGTGGTCCCGATTCTGCCAGGCAGTGGCATTCCAGGTACTTTCTCATCACGATGGTACCAAGGTTTCCGCTTTCTTTCTGTTTACAGAGTGAGCATACCGGTTGACTGTCATTATTGCCACTATCAGAAAAAAAAGATTGCCAAACTTCCGAACGTTATCGGCTATCATTGTCGGCTCTTAGTAGCAGGTGGAGTGTGTACTGGCTGTTGACTTCTGCCACTGCTTGGGGTTACCCACCGCCTGGCTGGGTATTCCTCTCCTTTTGACACCCACTTGCTGGCACAACCACACCTTACTCCCCTGTTGATGACATTGATTCTGCCTGTACATCCAGACACCAATCACGGTCTGCGACATCATCATCTTTGTAATCACGAATGAATGTTTCCTCGCCAATGCTGTCATTCTCTGGTGTCAGGCAGTGTGATCCAGAAGGTGCCCCTCCCAGGCTCTCCTGACTGCCTTGAGGGCTTTCAATAGCTGGAATCTCAACACTGTCCTCCAAACACTGACCATCTGGACATTCCTCTTCATCATCTGAAAACAGCGGTTGAGACTCCAAAGGTAGAGCTAGGCTTGACAAAAGTTGGCGGGCTGATGGTGCTTTAAAGGTGTTTGGCATAGTCAAGACAGGAGAAGGGGCCTAGGAGAGAGACTGCCCTTGCCATGTAATGGTTTCCGACAATAGTTTCTCCGAGTATGGCTACTGCCTATTGTGGAGCTGAAACTCTGGAGGAACCAATCCACAACTGCAGGCTGGCTGGTCACAACTTTACCACTGGCTTGTATAGGTAGCTGCACCCTGTTGCCACGCCTGTTGCTATTAGCACCACCACTTGTTCTGCCACTTCTCTCAAAACTGATATTACCAATAATACCAGTATATAGGAAATATTGTCACCATACATATTACTGCCATACTGTCACTAACCAAACCCTGAATACTGAGACCAATATTGCCAATAATACCAGTACACAAGGGGGAAATATAACCATCACACCACAACTACTGCCATCACCACCATATTGTTACTCACCAAATCCAGTATACTAAATCCAATAAAACACAGTACCAGATTACAAGTAACAAATAACACCACCACATACTGACTAACACCACCCCATACTGACTAACACCACCACACTGACTAACACCACCCCATACTGACTAACACCACCACATACTGACTAATACCACCACTGCTACTGAATAATCCACTGTACACAGATCACTATTACCTCATCCAGTCATATAGAGGTGGACGCAGCTACACACAGGTTCTCTACTCCATATACATCACAGTGCAGATATATTTAGTGACTCACAGGGGACGTCTTCTCTGATCAGAGTTCTTCCCTTTTCATCTTCTCCATCTGTCCTGGGCCATCATGAAAACTTCTCCAAGCCAAGAATCCACAGAATCTGCCAGACAGACATATTAGGCTCCTCACTCCGGCACCATCCTCATCTCTCTACACACTGCACATCTGTATTGGCCCCTTTACACCCTCATTTAGTGGGTAGGCTGACTCTATGTGACCCCCCTTATAGTATATGCTCCCCTCTGTGTGGTCCACTATAGTACATGCCCTATTGCATACACCCCCAGTGTAGTCCCCCTTATAGATGCCCCCCTGTGTTATCACCCAGATAGATGGCCCCAATGTTATCCCCCTTATAGATGGTCCCCCATGTATCCCCCTTATAGATGCCCCCCCTGTATCCCCCTTATAGATGGTCCCCCATGTATCCCCCTTATAGATGGTCCCCCATGTATCCCCCTTATAGATGGTTCCCCCCCCCTGTATCCCCCTTATAGATGGTCCCCCCACCTGTATCCCCCTTATAGATGGTCCCCCATGTATTCCCCCGCTGTGTCTTTCTCCTCCTGCAGCCCGGTCTGGCTGTCGGCTGATGCGCGGCTCCCGGCTCTGTCCGTCCCGCGGAGCACGGGGGCACTTATTATCAACGCACCCTGCGCCGGAAGTACTTCCCCAGCGCACACAGAGATCACTGATGTATGTGCTGCCGGCAACAGGAGCGGACATAGTCGGGAGCCGCGCGTCACCCGGGGCCCGTCTCAGTCTCCCTCTTGTGATCGCAAGCAAAACTGCTTGCGGTCACAAGGGGGAATGGGAGGGGGGCCGTGCGGTGGTAGCGGCCCGGTCGCTACGCCACTGGCTTAACCTCACCTTGGATGGCCAGAAAGGACTTTATTGGTTGTATATGACATTTAGTACAGTAACAGAACTTTCCAAACAGGGAATTGAGTGTTCAGACAAGTGATGACTACAAAAATAGTACCCAGAGGCGTTCATAATGATGAGGAGGGACGGAGGGGTGTCGCAATTCTAAGGCATGGGTACTCTAGGCAAGTTTGCAAGTTTAAAAGTAGTTTTTTAGGACAATAACTGCATTATCTGCTGAATGGACCCCAGGACAGATCTTGGATTAAAAGCAGCTATCCGAAGGTACAAGTGGTTTGGGGAAGGGGGAAGATTGTGGGTGCAGAGTCGCATTAAAAACATCTAAAACTGACATTCTGTTAATGGTTTGTTCAAACTCAGCAAAAACTTTGGTTCATTAATGCACTGAACTTTTGCTGAAGTTCGAACTGAAAGCGTGTTCGGTTTGCTCATTCCTAGTAAAAGGACATCACAACCAAGGACCAGACGTCTATCAGGACAATAAAACTTTCACACTTCTTATCCTCAACAATTCACCATTCACACAGAAGACGTTACCGCTCCCAAAGTATTTATTTTCTTTCTTTTTTATTTTTAGCATCACACCACATGCAGATATAAACAGTCTACGTTGCAATATCGTAAAATGCTGCAAAACTACAATTACTATCATGCCTGGATGGCCAATGCTTAAAGGGGTTATACAATGTTAGAAAAACATGGCCACTTTTTTCCAGAGACAGCACCACTCTTGTCTCCAGTTTGGGTGCAGGTCTTGCAGCTCCGTTCCATTGAAGTGAATGGAGCTTAACCCCTGAGCTGAACCAATTTTCGTTTTAGCACTTTTGTTTTTTCCACCTCGTGTTTAAAAGGCCATAGCACTTGTATTTTTTCACCTACAGATCCACAAGAACCCTTATTTTTTGAGCCCTTAGTTGTACTTTGCAATGACACTTATTTTTTGCACAGAATATGCTACCAAACAAAAAAAATGCATATTGAAATTAAAAATAAAACAATTTTTTGTTTAAAGGGGGGCGGGGGGGGTTGTGTTTTCGCCGTTCACCCTATGGTAAAACTGACATGTTATATGTTCCAAGTCAAGTTCAAGTCGGCACGATTGCAATGATAGGCGACTTGCAAAACTTTTATTTTGACAGCTTTTTAAAAAAAATGTTTTATGTTTTTTTTAATTTTTAAATGTTTCTTAAAATTTCTCCATTCGCATCCTTATAACGCTTTTAACCTTTGTTCTATGGGGCTTTGTCGTTTTTTGCGCCATGATCTGTACTTTCCATTGGTACCTTGTCTGCAGATTTTTCGCCACTTTTTAATACAATTTTTCTAGATTTGATGCAACAAAAAATGGCCAATTTTGCACTTTGAAATTTTTTTCCGCTTACCGAGCGAGATCAGGAATAGGATAATTTAATAGTTCGAGCGATTATGTATGCAGCGATATCAAATAAGTTCATTTATTTTTACTTATTCAATTTTTATTAGGGGAGATTTTTTATTATTAAAAAAAATATATATATATTAATTAGAAG
The DNA here is from genome assembly GCF_027789765.1 of Dendropsophus ebraccatus. Classification (NCBI taxonomy): domain Eukaryota; kingdom Metazoa; phylum Chordata; class Amphibia; order Anura; family Hylidae; genus Dendropsophus; species Dendropsophus ebraccatus. Next base: position 189,650,314 of record NC_091456.1, on the reverse strand, counting down.
CTCCCTTGGGGCAGAAATCAGCCGGGATTGCAGCGGTTCGGAGCGGGGGCGCAGCGTGACCCCTCTGAACTTCCCTAACAGCGCCATGACATACGAGGTACATCATAGGTCGTTAAGGGGTTAATTGCAAACCACCCCTGACCTGAAGACAAAAGTGGTGCCAGTGAGGTAAGAATGAAAAGCAATACCCACAGGAGATTTTCTGCTATGGTGTATCTCCGTACGTTTGCAGACTCCGCATTTTGCCTTTTTTTTACATAGATTAATATAGAGGGAATAAAAACACTATTTCTATATACATATTGGTGATTTTCAGAGTGTTTTCCCCCCAATTCTTCAACAGAAATTCTGGAATCACAAGACAAAGAATCACATGACTGTAGGGGATAAAACACAAGAGGAGAGAAATGTCTATAGTAATTTATACATAAAGGGGTATGCCGCTGATACATAACTTTTAATATGTTTCTGCCCATGGTGAGACTAACAATTCCTTCCACACTTGTTATAAAGCTATTCAGTCTCCTTCCTCCAGTTCTCAGCTGCTGCTTTCTACTGAAGACACAAAAATCTTTGTGTGAGCTTTTCTCTCTGTCTCCCCCCCCCCACCCCTTCTGAGACGGCTAATGTAAACAAGTCCCTGTGTCAGGTAGGGTATTGGAAAAACAAGTGCAGCCGTAGACTGGCACCCGCCCCAGCTGTCCCTACCTACTTGCCACAAACAGTACTAAGAATTACTGCAGACAACTGGTCGACAATTCTTACACTAGAATAAGTGCAACACAAAACAAGACAAACAAACACAATAAGGAATGGTCAGGAAAACTAAGTCAGCAACAGCCGGGCAGCAAAGGTACAGAATCAGGATCCAGAAAGCAAGTTCAGAGTACAAAATCCAAAAAGTCAGAGAAACAAACAACAAATGATCAGGAGAATGCTAGGTCAAGGCACAAGGCGCTATCACAGGCACTGGAATGAGACCAGGGGCTGCAACTTATAGTGAACAGGAACCTAGGTGCTGACAGCTAACTGGCTAAGTCAGCTGTCAGTCACCATCAAGGGTACACCTGATGCCGATCAACCGGGGTTGGTGAGGCCACGGCTACACACAAAAGTAGATAAACACAGCAGGCTGGTTGCCGGGGACGTGATCGGCGGGCCCCCAGCAACCAGTCCCACTCAATGCTGAACGTAGTGACATCTGAGCATGGCCCGAGATCCAGACGTGCAAGGCGGCTGATAGGGATGCTGTCGGCGCGCCCCCAGCTACCGATCCTGCCTGTTGCGAAGGACGCCGTTGGTGTTACTCCTGGATGAGCCGCGCGGCTCGGCAGGAACCGGGCGCATGACTCAGTTCCTGACACCCTGGCAGGCTTTGGCTATGTTCCCACAAAGTTTTCTCATATCCATTAGTTATTATATTTTAAATTGACCGTCGTTTCAGTGCAGTGACGGCTGTTGATGTATTTTTCTAGGTCAGGTGGACTTCTGGATGTGTATTTAATTGAAAAGTCCTTTGGATTTTATAGTAAAGATAATAAAAAAAGAAAAATATGTGTGAACAAATAACGCCTGTTTGCAAAAGACGTCTGCGAATAATTGTCATGATCATCTCATGATGTTTGATGTCCGCGCAAAAAACGTCAGTTATTTAATACACTGTGTGCATTGGGTAGCTGTCGATCCATTACGGTCAATCAAAATGTGGCAATAACGGACATCTTTTTTTCTTCCGTTTAAAAATTTTAAAAAAAGCAGACACCTTTTCTCTTGTTTTTACTTGTTGTTAACATAGCCTTTATCTGCAACTTTGTAATGCAGAAGTTGCAGATAGGGACTTGTTTACATCAGCCGTCTCAGAAGGGAGGAGGGAGAAGACAGAGAGAAAAGCTCACACACAGATTTTTGTGTCTAAGGGTACAAACACACACACTGTATACGCACCAGATTTGATGGTGCAGATTTGATGCTGTGTTCAGTTATTTAGATCTAATCTGCTGCGTATTTGTTGCGTATCGCAGCAGTAAATACGCTGCGTATATGGTGTGTGTGTTTATACCCTTAAGCCGAAAGCAGCAGCTCAGAACTGGGGGAAGAAGACTGAATAGATAATAACTTGTAAGGAAGGAATTGTTAGTCTCACCATGGGCAGAGGGGAGGCTGATTATAGCTCTATGGGGTACACAGGGAGCTGCTGTCAGTAAGTGCAGTGAGTACAGTTACTAATACTATATACAGAACTATTCTACTAGACATGAGCGAATTTACAGAAGGAATGAAGGGAATCACATTGTTCCTATCTGACGTCTGCTCATCAGGCTGCAGGCTTTGAAGTCTCCAATCTGTGCCGCTCCTCCCCGAGTGCTGGGAAAAGATGGATGCAGTCCTAGGAGCTTCTCCCAGTTTCCAAAGACAGGATCCATCTTTTCCCAGCATCAGGGGAGTAGCGGCACGGAGCAGAGCAAACTTAAAAGCCGGCAGCCTGATGAGCAGAATGCAGATAGGAAGGAAGCGATTCTCTATGTTCCTACTGTAAATTCGCTCATCTCTATTTTTTACTATAGAATTTTCCTTCATCATCCGTTAGAATTGTTTATATTCATTTACCTCATTGTGAAGAGGAAAATGGCTGCTCCCTTTTGTGAGTTCTTTGATGGACCACAAGATGTGATTTCCAATTAAAACATTTCCCACAATCTGAACATGAAAATGGCTTCTCCCCTGTGTGAGTGCTTTTATGGTAAAGAAGACTTGATTTCTGAGCAAAACACCTCCCACATTCCGAACATAAAAATGGCTTCTCCCCGGTGTGAGTTCTCTGATGTGTAACAAGATCTGATTTCTGAGTGAAACATTTCCCACATTCCGAACAGGAATATGGCTTTTCCCCTGTGTGAGTTCTCTGATGTGTAACAAGGTCAGATTTCTGAGTAAAACATTTCCCACATTCTGAACATGAAAATGGCTTCTCACTTTTGTGAAATCTTTGATGTCTAAAAAAAGCTGATTTCTGAGCAAAACATCTTCCACATTTTGGGCACGAAAATGGTTTCTCCCCTGTATGAGTTCTTTGATGGTTAACAAGACCTGATTTGAGAGTAAAACATCTTCCACAGTCTGAACATGAAAACGGCTTCTCCCCTGTGTGAGTTCTTTGATGTACAACAACAGACGATTGTAGACTAAAACATTTTCCACATTCTGAACATGAAAATGGCTTCTCCCCAGTGTGACATTTTTTATGGTAAAGAAGATTTGATTTCTGAGTGAAACACTTCCCACATTCCGAACACGAAAATGGCTTCTCCCCTGTGTGAGTTCTCTGATGCATAACAAGATCTGATTTGTGAATGAAACATTTCCCACATTTTGAACACGAAAATGGCTTCTCACGTTTGTGAGATCTTTGATGTCTATCAAAAGCTGATCTCCAAGCAAAACATCTTCCACATTTTGGGCACGAAAATGGTTTCTCCCCTGTGTGAGTTCTTTGATGGTTAACAAGAGCTATTTTCAGAGTAAAACATCTTCCACAGTCTGAACATGAAAATGGCTTCTCTCCTGTGTGAATTCTTTGATGGTTAACAAGATTTGATTTCCGAGTAAAACATTTCCCACATTCTGAACATGAAAAGGCCTTCTCCCCTGTAAGATATTTTTTATGTTGTAAATTTGAAAACTGAGTCTTTCCTGTATTTGCTCTTTGATGTTCATCGTCTTCTCTGTAAATGTCAGCTTGCTGTGATGGATCAGAAGATGGGACTTGTATAACAGGATGAGATGAGAGATCTTTGCTGTGAGGGGCTGAGGGTGTATCTGGGATAGTGGACGGCTCCTCATATGTATCTTGTGTGATATGATCCTCTGAGGAGATCTGATGTCCCCCTGAGCTCCTGGTAGAATCATCTGCAAAGGAGAAAACACCATTTCTCTGATTTCCCAGTAATAGAAGCTTAAACATATTGCAGACATGGAAAGTTACTCTTTTTTATGTAACATAATAAGAATGATCAGATCTGTTCCCATCCACAGGAAGTGTCAGGGAGAAGAATCTAGAAGCTGGAGGCCGGGGAGATGACGTCCTTAGAAGGAAAAGTAGCAGAAAATCTTCTCAAATAAAAAACAGGACTACTGACCCCCTACATACCGATAACCTGCTGGACCCCAACCAGCATGGCGTTACTGGGGGCAGATCACGGCTTTTTCTCTCATTTTCTGCATAAGTCACGTGGTGCAGTGACGTCACCGACCCGGACGGCCTCTGGAACGTGAGAGGTAAGTATATAACACTGCTCCGAGGGCATGGTGTGTTTGTATGAGTGTATATATACACATATACATATGGGGGGACAAACACGGGACATACCTGGCTACTTAGGAGAACATGCTCGGGGGGGGGGGGGGGGGTCTGGGGGTATTTACATTCAACAAATTGATCCATCTTCCCTCCATGTTTGTTCACTGCAGATGGTATCAGGAAGCTGGACTGAAGGTTATTGCTGTTATATGCCCAAATATCTGGCGAAACATGCATCGAGATCTGAGGTAGGGTCTATCTTGTCCATTATACTACATGTACGGCTAGCAACTATAGTGCTATATGTTATATCCATCCTTAATGGGGTCATTTATATGGAGTGATAACTGCTGTTTGTAGCTTTTTATAGTTGTATACTGGTTACCATCCATTAATTGTTATTATTTATAGCACTGCATGTACTTTCCTGTTTTTTCGATAACTCGTGTTTAGTACATATTTACTGGCTGTGATAATTCCTGTACTAACCAATTATTTGTCCACAAGGAGGACCTGGCACCTGTACGCATCTGTTTTGGTTTTAGAGGTATAATTGTTTTAAACTGTATTTAATTGGATATATTTCCAATAAAGTAAATACAATTATGGCATTAGTGTGTTTGTTTTGCTATTATTTTCTGGCAGGGTTACCGGCGTAGTATATTAGAATTTAGGCTGAATGATTATATAACTGGAAAACTGACAGGACACAGAGCTTATAATATTCCACACAGAATAGTTACAGCCGGTGACTGAGGAGAATGTGTGACTGTTCTCTGCATTTAGTGGTCACTACTCACCTGGGCGGTTACCTGTAGTGATGTCCTCCTTATACTGCTCATCACTGCTGTCATCTGTCTTTTCTTCTTCTTTTATTGTCATATCTGTAGCATTGATCTCCATTAGATCTTCCCCCTGATTCATAAGATGTGAGAGAAATATTATTAAAGTCATCAGACAGGAGGAGAAGTCAGGTGGGATGTACAGATCATAGGGAACATCTCCATCTACCTGATCCTGATCCTGTGGGAGAAGAGGACGGGGACATCTCTCTGGTGCTGTTCTCTTACTGGATCTGACTGGAGGGAACACATACAGAGACTGAATTCATTCTTTCCATCCAGATAATACAGAGAGGAGGTGTGTATATAGTCCTGTCTATTACCTGCTGATGGGAGGGGCTGCTGATCCTCCAGCATCACATCCTTGTACTGATCCTTGTGTCCTTCTACATACTCCCACTCCTCCATGGAGAAATAGACCGCCACGTCCTGACACCTTATAGGAACCTGACACACACAATGATCACACAGTCATCCCCCCCACCCCTCCAGTGGTGTTACTGTATAATGTCCCAGCATTCCCAGCAGCCACAGTCTCACCTCTCCACTCAGCAGCTCCACCATCTTGTTGGTGACTTCTAGGATCTTCTCTTCCTCCATTTCCTCATGTATCAGGGGCCCCGGGATTGGGCTCAGGGTTCTTCCCCATCCTTCACACCCAGGGGCCCCACAGCGCCCACTAGAGGACTTCTTCACTACTGTGTAATCCTGTGTATGGAGAGACACATTACTATCACTCCATCCATTCCCAGAATCCCTCACCTCTCCAGTCCTATCCATCTGTTATTCCATAGATAAGAATGATGTCATGATGACATCACTCCCAGAATCCCTCACCTCTCCAGTCCTATCCATCTGTTATTCCATAGATAAGAATGATGTCATGATGACATCACTCCCAGAATCCCTCACCTCTCCAGTCCTATCCATCTGTTATTCCATAGATAAGAATGATGTCATCATGACATCATTCTCAGAATCCCTCACCTCTCCAGTCCTATCCATCTGTTATTCCATAGATAAGAATGATGTCATGATGACATCACTCCCAGAATCCCTCACCTCTCCAGTCCTATCCATCTGTTATTCCATAGATAAGAATGATGTCATGATGACATCACTCCCAGAATCCCTCACCTCTCCAGTCCTATCCATCTGTTATTCCATAGATAAGAATGATGTCATGATGACATCACTCCCAGAATCCCTCACCTCTCCAGTCCTATCCATCTGTTATTCCATAGATAAGAATGATGTCATGATGACATCACTCCCAGAATCCCTCACCTCCCCAGTCCTATCCATCTGTTATTCCATAGATAAGAATGATGTCATGATGACATCACTCCCAGAATCCCTCACCTCCCCAGTAAGCAGGAAGAGTATGTGTAGGGTGAGGGTTATTATCCTCTCGGCCATCTTGTCTCTGTCTCTCTCCATGGTTGATGGGTCGGTCTCTTATATAGAAGATATCAGCAGAGGATCCTGGAGTGGAAGAATCTGAATAGATGAAAGAGGAAACAATGTAACACAACTCATCACAGGCCTGAGAAAAAAAACGTTCTGGCCCCAGTAACGTATCAGTACAGGACAGAAAACTACCCAGTCCTGAAGGGGTTAATCCTCCCGCTGTCCCCCAGCTCCTTCCCTCCACCTGCAGAGCTGTACAGGAGCCGTGTGCTTCCCCTGTGCTTACAGGACCTGCCGTGATGTCACAGTCATGTGATCAGTCACATGGAGGAGGAGTCACATGATCAGGGGCTGCTGCTCAGTGTTTGCAGGTCTCTGCTGGGCTGTGATGTACATGTAGCTGAGCTGTATATGTCATTATATATATATATATATATATATATATATATATATATATATATATGTTATATATTAAAACTTGGTTACAACCATCTGACACTGCTTTCTCACTCTTATTCCTCTGCTTTGAGATTCGCCCGCTCGGACTCTTCGGCCCACTTCCCCTCAGAGTTGCTGTCATCTACCGTCCCCCAGATCTCCTCGACAATTCCTCGACTTTGCCACCTGGCTCCCCCATTTCTTATCCACAGAAGTCCCCACACTAATCCTGGGCGACTTCATCATCCCTGTTGATACGCCTATCTCCTCTCCCGCCTCTCAGCTTCTCTCACAGCTAACAAACTCTCCCACACACAAGGGTGGTTATTCCCTAGACCACAACCTTCTCTCCTTCACAATTACAAACATCTGCCCCCCTCCTGACACTCCTACCCCACACATATACAGATATCTGTGTGGTATCAACACTCAACAAGTCGTAGACTCCCTACAATCCTCACAGTCCCCAATCTCATCCCTCACCTGCCCAAACATGGCCGCCAAACACTACCACAACACCCTGAAAGTGACCCTAGACTCTGTAGCCCCCCCTACTCTCCGCACACCCCGCCACAGATGCCGGCAGCCCTGGCACACCCCGGAAACTCGCTTTCTTCGGCGATGCTCTAGGACGGCTGAACGTCTGTGGAGGAAATCTAGAACCTCAGTAGATTTCTTTCATTATAAATTCACTCTCAAATCTTATTACTCTGCCCTTCACCTCGCCAAACAATCTTATTTCACCTCCCTCATCTCTTCACTGTCAAACAATCCAAAACGCCTCTTCGACGCCTTAAACTCTTTCCTAAAGCCCAAAGCTCAGTCACCCATCACTGACCTCTGTGCTGAAGATTTGGCCTCCTACTTCAAATCCAAAATTGACACCATCGGTTCCGACATCACCTTCCAGCCCCTGAGCCCCATAGATCCCATCCCCTCTCCCATAGATCCCATCCCCTCTCCCACCTTCTCATCACTCTCGGCTTTTGATCCAGTGACAGAGGAAGAGGTCACCAAGCTCCTCTCGTCCCACTACCTGCCCTAGTGACCCTGTTCCCTCACACCTCCGCCAGTCCCTCTCTCCCGCTGTCACTTCTCACCTCACCAAAATATTCCACCTCTCCCTCTCCTCTGGGATCTTTCCCTCCTCATTCAACACTCTATTATAACCCTATTACTTAAAAAACCTTGACCCTGTCTAATCTGCCTTTCATCTCTAAACTCTTGGAACGTCTCGGAACGCCTAACCCGCTATCTCTCTGATAACTCTCTTCCCCTCTACAGTTCGGTTTCCGACCCCTTCACTCCACTGAAACTGCTCTCACCAAGGTGTCAAACAACCTCCTGAAGGCCAAATCACAGGGAAACTTCTTGATGATTCTCCTGGATCTCTCAGCAGCATTTGACACTGTGGACCACCAGCTCCTCCTCTCCATGCTCCGCTCTATCTGTAGTATCTGACACTGAGGACCACCAGCTCCTCCTCTCCATGCTCCGCTCTATCTGTAGTAGTATTTGACACTGTGGACCACCAGCTCCTCCTCTCCATGCTCCGCTCTATCTGTAGTATCTGACACTGTGGACCACCAGCTCCTCCTCTCCATGCTCCGCTCTATCTGTAGTATCTGACACTGAGGACCACCAGCTCCTCCTCTCCATGCTCCGCTCTATCTGTAGTATTTGACACTGTGGACCACCAGCTCCTCCTCTCCATGCTCCGCTCTATCTGTAGTATCTGACACTGTGGACCACCAGCTCCTCCTCTCCATGCTCCGCTCTCCTGGTCTTAAGGACTCTGTTCTCTCCTGGTTTTCTTCCTACCTCTCTGACTCTACGTCTTCTCCTTTACCTCTTACTGTTGGAGTTCCCCAGGGATCAGTCATGGGTGCCCTCCTCTTCTCCCATCAGACAGAACATCAGCAGGTATGCAAGTTTGCAACTTCAGCCATAGCAACCTGCTCCTACCTAGTGTGAATGGTGTTCTAGGAGAGCTGACCAAATTTGTCTTTTTTTCTGTGCTTCAGCAGGTATGGCCTGCAAAACAATCCTTATGCTGATGACGCCAAGCTATATACCTCCTCCCGTGACATCACCCCTGCATTTCTACAAAATACCAGTGACTGTCTCTCCGCTGTCTCTAACACTATGACCCCTCTCTAGCATCACTCCTATACATCAAGCTCCATGTCTGGGGGTTATGCTGGACTCAGATCTATCTCTCACTCCCTATATCCAAGCTCTTGCAGCTCCTGTCACCTACATCTCAGAAACCTCTCCAGAATCCGCCAATTTCTCACCACTGACACAGCTCACACTCTTACTGTCCCCCTGATCCCTTCCCGTCTTGGCTACTGTAACTCCCTACTAATCGGTCCTTCCTTTCTCTAAGCTCTCCTCTCTCCAGTCTATCCTGCATGCAGCAGCCAGACTCATCTTCCTCTCCAGCCTTTACACTGACGTCTCCCCCCTGTACCAGTCACTCTCACCCATAAAGCTCTCCACAACTCTGCCCCTCCATACATCTCCTCCCTCATCTCCACCTCCCATCCTACCCGCGCTCTACGTTCTGCTAATGATCTTACACTAACATCTTCCATTATCAGAACCTCTCACTCCGGCCTCCAGGACTTCTCTCGTGCTGCACCAGTTCTCTGGAATTCATTACATAAAGACCTCAGACTCATTTCCAACACTCACAGTTTCACGTGCCCTGAAGACTCATCTCTACAGGCTTACATTCCCTAATCTTGTCTTCCTTCTGCTATCCGTTTTCCATCCACTCTATATCCTCCTTGGTGCCATGTACTTTCTACCTGAATATACTCTATATTAATAAATCTATATCATTATAATACAGGATCCATTCTCTTCCCAACCCTAGGGAAACCCCCAACTCCTGTATACTACAATTTCTATCCTGCTCCAACCGTGTGAAGAACAGATTCAAAGGAAGTCTAAAGTGTCCCCTCCCATTCTCCAGGAGTCCTATATCTGTTTTATCACACCACATGCAGATATAGACAGTCTATGTTACAATATCATAAAATGACAAAATAAACATGGCATGTCATGGGCACGGCCATCTTATGGACAGAATCACCACAGAGCAGGACGGCACAGCCTGGAGGAGGGGAGCCTGATTATAGCTCTATGGGGTACACAGGGAGCTGCTGTCAGGAAGTGCAGTGAGTACAGTTACTAATACTATACACCGAACTATAAAATGCATATTTTCTTTCATGATTGTTTAAAATTCATTTTATTCATTAACCTCATTGTGAACAAGAAAATGGCTTCTCTCCAGCGTGAGTTCTTTGATGTTTAACAAGAGTGGATTTCTGAGCAAAACACCTCCCACATTCAGAACATGAAAATGGCTTCTCCCCTGTGTGAGTTCTCTGATGGTTAACGAGATCTGATTTCTGAGTAAAACATTTCCCACACTCTGAACATGAAAATGGCTTCTCACTTTCGTGAGATCTTTGATGTCTATCAAAAGCTGATTTCCAAGAAAAACATCTTCCACATTTTGGGCACACATATGGTTTCTCCCCTGTGTGAGTTCTTTGATGTAGAACAAGAGATGATTTTAGACTAAAACATTTCCCACAATCTGAACATGAATACGGCTTCTCCCCTGTGTGAATGTTTTTATGGAAAAGAAGACTTGATTTTTGAGTAAAACATTTTCCACATTCCAAACATGAAAATGGCTTCTCTCCTGTGTGAGTTCTTTGATGGTTAACAAGATCTGATTTCTGAATAAAACATTTCCCACATTCTAAACATGGAAATGGCTTCTCCCCTGTGTGAGTTCTTTGATGTTTGAAAAGATTTGATTTATAAGCAAAACATTTCTCACATTCTGAACATGAAAATGGCTTCTCCCCTGTGTGAATTATCTGATGTCTCTTAAGATATTTTTTATGGGTAAAAAATTTTTCACATTGTGAACATGAAAACTGAGGCTTTCCTGTATTTCCTCTTTGATGTTCATCGCCTTCTCTGTAAATGTCAGCTTGCTGTGATGGAGCAGAAGATGGGACTTGTATAACAGGATGAGATGAGAGATCTTTGCTGTGAGGGGCTGAGGGTGTATCTGGGATAGTGGACGGCTCCTCATATGTATCTTGTGTGATATGATCCTCTGAGGAGATCTGATGTCCCCCTGAGCTCCTGGTAGAATCATCTGCAAAGGAGAAAACACCATATATAAAAGTGTAGGCAGCACATATATCCTATAGCAACTTTACCATATTACAGCTACCAACACAGGTCTATAGGACTAACCTTCACGCTCTGGAGTCCCGGTCCCCTTCCCTCCTAAATTAAACTCCCCGTGATCACACAGCCTTAAAGTGTTTTTGTCGTTAAAACTTTAAAAATCAAAATCAACAGTAGACGTGATATAAAGCAAGAGTCTAAACACATGAAGTGACGTATTTTCCATGAAAAAAAAAATGAATGTAAATTGAAAACTTCCTTGAATTCAAATCTACTGTTGATTTGGAAAATTATAACAGCGACACTTTAACTACTCCTGTCCGATAACCTTGTTGCTATATAAGGGCCCTATTACATGGGACGATTATCGTGCGAAAAATCGCTATATTGTTCTAATTTAAATAATAATCGTTCTGTGTAATTGCAGGCAACGATCGAGAAATCGTTAGTTTATGGTTGATTTAGATCTGAACCTAAAATTATCGTTAATCGTTCGCTGTAATTCCACATTCGTTCGCTCCAGTTCCGCATTTTTTCACTAATCATTCAGTGTAATTGCACATTGTTCATTGTTTTGCTGGGATCACAAGGAATAAACAATCATAGTAACGATCGTATCTAACGATTATCGTTCTGTGTAATATGGTGAACGATTTCAGGTTAACGATAAACAATCTCGTTTGCGATTGTTTATCGTTAGTCGTTAAAAATCGCTCCGTGCAATAGGACCCTAACTCTTACATGAGAGCTCAGCTACTACTATTGAGGCAAAGAGGCGTCCTCATCGCTACATTATCAGTGAAGATCCCCGACCATCCTACTCTCACTAGTTCTCAAGAAGACAGAAAAACTTCCAACACGAGATACAGAAAAATTTAATTGAGAAAAATGCTAATTTTTACATTTTTTTCATAAAAAAATTGCATTTTTCACAAAAAATTTTATGCATATTTTTGCATATTGGCCAGAATTTACCACTAACCTTGAAGTAGAAGTCCGGCAAAAATTTACTATTAAAGTATTAATAACATGGTGATGTCCCTTCCTGGATAACATGGTGATGTCACTTCCTGGATAACATGGGACACTGAGCATCCCTCTGCCATCATCCTCTCCAGCAGCCAAAGCCTGCATATCCATGTTATCCAGGAAGCGACATCACCATGCTATCCAGGAAGTGACATCACTGTGTTATCCAGGAAGCGACATCACCATGCTATCCAGGAAGTGACATCACCATGTTATCCAGGAAGTGACATCACCATGTTATCAAGGAAGTGACACCATGCTATCCAGGAAGTGACATCACCATGTTATCCAGAAAGCGACATTACCATGTTATCCAGGAAGCGACATTACCATGTTATCCAGGAAGCGACATTACCATGTTATCCAGGAAGCGACATTACCATGTTATCCAGAAAGCGACATTACCATGTTATCCAGGAAGCGACATTACCATGTTATCCAGGAAGTGACGTCACCATGTTATCCAGGAAGCGACATTACCATGTTATCCAGGAAGCGACATTACCATGTTATCCAGGAAGCGACATCACCATGTTATCCAGGAAGCGACATCACCATGTTATCCAAGAAGTGACATCACCATGTTATCCAGGAAGCGACATCACCATGCTATCCAGGAAGCGACATCACCATGTTATCCAGGAACCGACATCACCATGTTATCCAGGAAGCGACATCACCATGCTATCCAGGAAGTGACAACACCATGCTATCCAGGAAGTGACATCACCATGTTATCCAGGAAGCGACATCACCATGCTATCCAGGAAGTGACAACACCATGTTATCCAGGAAGTGACAACACCATGTTATCCAGGAAGTGACATCACCATGTTATCCAGGAAGCGACATCACCATGCTATCCAGGAAGTGACAACACCATGCTATCCAGGAAGTGACATCACCATGTTATCCAGGAAGTGACATCACCATGTTATCCAGGAAGTGACATCACCATGTTATCCAGGAAGCGAAGCCTTGATGCAGTAGTAAGTGCAAGCAAAAATACACTTTATAAGCATTTCCCGTTATAAGTGTATATTGGTGATTTGTATATCCTTTGGGGGGGGCAATACAATACTTTAATAAAAATTTTCACCGGACTTCAATCTCAGAATCAGAAAGAAAAAGTTATAGCACCACATAGCTACAACCGCATAAAGTGAGACAGGTTGGATTTAAAAATAATGGGCTCTGGTCCTGACGGCCAAATTCAGTCCATTCCTGAAGGGGTTAAGCCCCAAACCTACATCTCCCTCCTCTTATTGAAAGAGCACATCGGCTTGGAGGATCAGCCCTGAGGGAGAATAGGCCTAGTGGGCCGGAGGCACCCAAAGACCGCAACCTCCAATCCTACAGGCAGAAGAGGTCCATCACAGCGAGAGGCTACAAAATACTCAGATTTTAAGACTTCTCTGCAGCGTTCACGGAGAGGAAACGTATCCTCTTCCCTCCGCTTTGTAAACATCTGGCTGACGACCACATCTATATCCAGCTACAACACCCTGCCAAGCTGAAAGTCACCAAAAACGCCCGAGTTACTACCTATGAGGATTCAGAAACAGCTGGAGCTCACTTCCTGTCACGCCGAGCGAGATGGATTAACAACCTTGGGACGCTCAACGTAATGTTGTTGGTTTTTCACATGCTTTATACGTTTTTTTTTGTTTCTCAGTTACTCCCCCTCCCCTCCCTGAGACACGAGGAACAAACTACCCCCCCCCCCCCCCCCCGTCTCATTCTGGAGGTCAGGGTGTCAAGGAAGAGCACTCCACAAGACAATCTCGCTCTGAGGTCACTATACTGACTAGTTGGTGTAGCGGCAGTGCTGAAGAAGCACAGACAGCGTTCCGTTTATGCTGATTCTTGCACTAATCAGACTACAGTGCCGCACTTTTCTCCAGATAGTGAAGCACAATTCAGAACCAGGGCGGCACAGCGTACATATATTATATGACTGTATTCCATATATTATACACACATCGGGGAAGATTTATCAAACATGGTCAATGGCGTAGCTACCATGAAGGCAGGGAAGGCGACTGCTATGGGGCCCTTGCATGAAGGGGGCCCAAGAAAGCCCTGCTCTACCTTCATGTTAGGTATGCCACTGACAGCCGACCACCACATCCCCCCTCCGGCAGAGGAAGAGGGACCCGCCACTGTGCTCTTCAGCCCACTCACTGTAGTGCAGGGTGAGCAGGCTGCACATCAGAAGGAGAGGGACAGAGGAGCAGGACCGGCCAGGTCTTGTACACACAGAAGGAGAGGGATGAAGGACCTTATCACATGACCCAAAGGTCCTCAATACCTGTGTAAGGATCAGCCTACTACAGGAGGAGGAGGGGGAAGCCTGGGAGCTGTAAGTGCTGTGTATGTCTGTCAGTGTGTGTATGTATCTGTGTATATATGTATATGTCAGAGAGTGTATGTATGAATGTATCTGTGGGTAAATGTATATGTCAGTATGTGCATGTATCTGTGGCTATGTATGTATATACTGTAGTGTCTGTAGCACTGGTGTACATATATGTGTGTGTTTATGTCGGCAGTGTCTCAAGTGATTGACAGGTTTGCTCCCAAAGATGTTCTGCAGCTTTTTCTTATAATGCTACCCTCTAATAAAAGGACCCACCACTAAAAGAAAATGCTGCAGATATTTCTGGGTCTTATTCCACTTGGGAGATGATTTCCCTGTATATGGTCTATTCATGGTGTATAACAGACATGTCAAACTCTGGCCCACGGTGCTATTAATTTTGGCCCGCCCAGGAAATCCGATGATTCCCTAGAGCTGGCCCGCGGTGCCATAATTTTTGGCCCACCTAGGAAATCCGATGATTCCCTAGAGCTGGCTCGCGGTGCTATTATTTTTGGCCCTTTTAGTGCTGGGACACTGCTATCACCTATCCCCGCGGCGGCTCCGATCTCCTTCCCTCCAGCAGCAGCAGCTCCTCACCCGCGATGCATACTGTGGGTGATGCTGGGGGAGGGAGAGAAGTCAGAGCCGTTCATATCAGTCGGCGACCTTGGGAGGCGACAGCACTGACATCCCCCGGACCCGGCTCAGCTTGCCATAGTACCCCGACTCCCCTTCCCTGCCGGAGCGCACTGTGAGGATAGCGGCAGCCCGCCCTCCCCCAGGCTCAGCATCAGGCGATGGGTCCCGGGTAGGAGAGTGCGGGTGCTATGCGCCCAAGGTGTCAGGGGTACAATCGCCGCATAGCACCCGCACTCTCCTTCCCGGGACCCATCGCCCGATGCTGAGCCTGGGGGAGGGCGGGCTGACGCTATCCCCACAGTGCGCTCCGGCAGGGAAGAGGAGTCGGGGTACTATGGCAAGCTGAGCCGGGTCCGGGGGATGTCAGTGCCGGCGCCTCCCGTCTCCTCTCATCCCCATCACTTTCTCTCACCCCCATTACCCTTTACCTCCTCTTTTTTCCTCTCCCCCTTCACCTCCTCTATCCTCCTCTCCCTCTTCACCTCCTCTATCCTCCTCTCCCCCCTTCACCTTCTCTCCCTCCCTCTCCCCCTTTCACCTCCTCTCCCTCTTCACCTCCTCTATCCTCCTCTCTCCCCTGTCCTCCTCTCACCCTTTCACCTCCTCTATCCTCCTCTCCCCCCTTCACCTTCTCTCCCTCCCTCTCCCCCTTTCACCTCCTCTCCCTCTTCACCTCCTCTATCCTCCTCTCTCCCCTGTCCTCCTCTCACCCTTTCACCTCCTCTATCCTCCTCTCCCCCCTTCACCTTCTCTCCCTCCCTCTCCCTCTTTCACCTCCTCTCCCTCTTCACCTCCTCTATCCTCCTCTCTCCCCCCTTCACCTTCTCTCTCTTCCTCTCCCCCTTTCACCTCCTCTCTCCCCTGTCCTCCTCTCCCCCCTTCATCTTCTCTCTCTTCACCTCCTCTATCCTCCTCTCCCCCCCCTTCACCTTCTCTCCCTCCCTCTCCCCCTTTCACCTCCTCTCCCTTCCCCCTTTCACCTCCTCTCCCTCTTCACCTCCTCTATCCTCCTCTCTCCCCTTCACCTTCTCTCTCTTCCTCTCCCTCTTCACCTCCTCTATCCCCCTCTATCCTTCTTTTCCCCCTCAGACCTTACTCTCCCCTTGATCTCCTTGTGGCTCAGAGGCTGCAGAAGAGAACAAGACCCCCTCCATGCCTGGATTAGGTGAGTATGATTTTTGTGTGTGTGTGTGTTGGGGCAGGAGGGGGAGGGAGTAGAATGGTGGATAATACTATGGGGGCAGGGCAGGGGACATTATTATTATATGGGGGGGTCACAGAAGGGGATATTATTTTTAAATGAGGGATCCTAAATACGGGGACAACCCACACACCTATTCACTTTACAGCGCATGACACCAAACAGCGGAATTATTACTGTATGGGAGCCTATCGTAGTGCAAAGTGCTTGGTGATGCTCTCTGACAGTGCCAGGAACGCTGAACGCCACTCTGAAAGTTCCACATATGCTGCTTGTGTGTTTCAATGAATATCAAGGTTGGCCGCGAGTTTGTCCAAGTTTTTAATTTCGGCCCACTGTCTATTTGAGTTTGACACCCCTGGTGTATATGTTATCACTAGTGTAATCACATTCCAGTGTATATATGTGTATATGTCAGTGGTGTATTTGTATATATGTTAATGGTGCCTGTGTGTATATATGTGCGTCATTGTGTGTGTTTGAGAGTTGGCTATCTATGGGGGGGGGGGGGGGGGGGGGGGAGTACAGGATTCATGGGCCCCGTACAGTTTTTTACTGGCTTAGTTGCCCCTAGCAACCAATCAGATTCCACCTTTCATTTTCCAAAGAGTCTGGAGGAATGAAAGGTGGAATCTGATTGGTTGCTAGGGGCAACTGAGCCAGTCTCACTTTACACCAGGTTTGATAAATCTCCCTCATCATGTGTTATTACCTGCAGCCATGTAACATTGTCATATATATTATATTAGAATTTTAGCTGACTGATTATATAGCTGGAAAACTGACAGGACACAGAGCTTATAATATTCCACACAGAATAGTTACAGCCGGTGACTGAGGAGAATGTGTGACTGTTCTCTGCATTTACTGGTCACTACTCACCTGGGCGGTTACCTGTAGTGATGTCCTCCTTATACTGCTCATCACTGCTGTCATCTGTCTCTTCTTCTTCTTTTATTACTATTATGTATGGAGCATTAATATTGTTCCCACCTTCCCCCTGATTCATAAGATGTGAGAGAAATATTATTAAAGTCATCAGAAAGTAGGAGAAGTCAGGTGGGATGTACAGATCATAGGGAACATCTCCATCTACCTGATCCTGTGGGAGAAGAGGACGGGGACATCTCTCTGCTGCTGTTCTCTTACTGGATCTGACTGGAGGGAACACATACAGAGACTGAATTCATTCTTTCCATCCAGATAATACAGGGAGGAGGTGTGTATATAGTCCTGTCTATTACCTGCTGATGGGAGGGGCTGCTGATCCTCCAGCATCACATCCTTGTACTGATCCTTGTGTCCTTCTACATACTCCCACTCCTCCATGGAGAAATAGACCGCCACGTCCTGACACCTTATAGGAACCTGACACACACAATGATCACACAGTCATCCCCCCCCCCACCCCTCCAGTGGTGTTACTGTATAATGTCCCAGCATTCCCAGCAGCCACAGTCTCACCTCTCCACTCAGCAGCTCCACCATCTTGTTGGTGACTTCTAGGATCTTCTCTTCCTCCATTTCCTCATGTATCAGGGGCCCCGGGATTGGGCTCAGGGTTCTTCCCCATCCTTCACACCCAGGGGCCCCACAGCGCCCACTAGAGGACTTCTTCACTACTGTGTAATCCTGTGTATGGAGAGACACATTACTATCACTCCATCCATTCCCAGAATCCCTCACCTCTCCAGTCCTATCCATCTGTTATTCCATAGATAAGAATGATGTCATGATGACATCACTCCCAGAATCCCTCACCTCCAGTCCTATCCATCTGTTATTCCCTAGATAAGAATGATGTCATGATGACATCACTCCCAGAATCCCTCACCTCTCCAGTCCCATCCATCTGTTATTCCATAGATAAGAATGATGTCATGATGACATCACTCCCAGAATCCCTCACCTCTCCAGTCCTATCCATCTGTTATTCCATAGATAAGAATGATGTCATGATGACATCACTCCCAGAATCCCTCACCTCCCCAGTCCTATCCATCTGTTATTCCATAGATAAGAATGATGTCATGATGACATCACTCCCAGAATCCCTCACCTCTCCAGTCCTATCCATCTGTTATTCCATAGATAAGAATGATGTCATGATGACATCACTCCCAGAATCCCTCACCTCCCCAGTCCTATCCATCTGTTATTCCATAGATAAGAATGATGTCATGATGACATCACTCCCAGAATCCCTCACCTCCCCAGTAAGCAGGAAGAGTATGTGTAGGGTGAGGGTTATTATCCTCTCGGCCATCTTGTCTCTGTCTGTCTCCATGGTTGATGGGTCGGTCTCTTATATAGAAGATATCAGCAGAGGATCCTGTAGAGGTGAATAGACTCACATCAGCATCTGCTTACCTTCCTAAGGTCACTGTGTTCCTGCTATTAGAGGGGTTATCCAGCGTTAGATTATCATGGCCACTTTCTTCCAGAGACAGCACGTCTCCAGTACAGCTGTGATTTGCTATTAAGCGAAGTTGAAAAAACTGCACCCAACCCGGAGACCAGAGTGCTGCTGTCTCTGGAAGAAACTCTGGGAGCGCTTAAAGTGATTTTCCAATGTGATCCCCCCATACTGCCCCCCTCCTCCTTAGCACAGCTGGATGCCCCCTCTCCCCTGAACACTGTAAATCTCCTACCTGTCTGGCAGCCAGTGGGCAGATCCCAGGAGGCAGCAGCAGCAGCAGAGCACACTAGCAGGAGGAGGGGGAGGGGCAGGAAGGATTTCCACCTGTACCTCTGGCCCCTCCTCCTCTCCAATGATTGGTGCTCAGGAGGCAAGGGGCGGGGCAGAGAGGTGAGCAGTGACCCAGCATTAGTACATACTGTGGGCAGGGAGCGGGCGGGACAGTCCAGCAGCAGCTGATAAGTCAGGAAGCCGCCTCCAGAACGGTGGAGGCTAGAATGTAGTTGCCAGAGGTAGGTCTTGAGGACCTTTGATGACGTCATGCCCATGTGACCAGCCTCATGTGTGGGAGGAGCTATCTTCCTCTGCTCGGTTTTCTATGAGGCGGCTGGTTTCCTGGGTTTTCATGAGGCAGCAGTATAGTGAGTGCAGTGTATATGATCAGCAGGAGGTAAACCACTGTTTTGAGGGGTGTGTGGGTGCACTGTTATGTGATGCTCTGCAGGGTCAGTGTGTGTGGGTGCAATGTTCTGCAGGGAGAGGTTTGTGGGTGCACTGTTATGTGATGCTCTGCAGGGAGAGGTTTGTGGGTGCACTGTTGTGTGATGCTCTGCAGGGAGAGGTTTGTGGGTGCACTGTTGTGTGATGCTCTGCAGGGAGAGGTTTGTGGGTGCGCTGTTATGTGATGCTCTGCAGGGAGAGGTTTGTGGGTGCGCTGTTATGTGTTATGTGATGCTCTGCAGGGTCAGTGTGTGCGGGTGCACTGTTATGTGATGCTCTGCAGGGACAGGTTTGTGGGTGCACTGTTATGTGTTATGTGATGCTCTGCAGGGTCAGTGTGTGCGGGTGCACTGTTATGTGATGCTCTGCAGGGACAGGTTTGTGGGTGCACTGTTATGTGATGCTCTGCAGAGACAGGTTTGTGGGTGCACTGTTATGTGATGCTCTGCAGGGTCAGTGTGTGTGGGTGCACTGTTATGTGATGCTCTGCAGAGACAGGTTTGTGGGTGCACTGTTATGTGCTGCTCTGCAGGGACAGGTTTGTGGGTGCAGTTATGTGATGCTCTGCAGAGACAGGTTTGTGGGTGCACTGTTATGTGATGCTCTGCAGGGTCAGTGTGTGTGGGTGCACTGTTATGTGATGCTCTGCAGGGACAGGTTTGTGGGTGCACTGTTATGTGATGCTCTGCAGAGACAGGTTTGTGGGTGCACTGTTATGTGATGCTCTGCAGGGTCAGTGTGTGTGGGTGCACTGTTATGTGATGCTCTGCAGGGACAGGTGTGTGGGTGCACTGTTATGTGATGCTCTGCAGGGAGAGGTTTGTGGGTGCACTGTTATGTGATGCTCTGCAGGGTCAGTGTGTGTGGGTGCACTGTTATGTGATGCTCTGCAGGGAGAGGTTTGTGGGTGCACTGCTATGTGATGCTCTGCAGGGAGAGGTTTGTGGGTGCACTGTTGTGTGATGCTCTGCAGGGAGAGGTTTGTGGGTGCACTGTTGTGTGATGCTCTGCAGGGAGAGGTTTGTGGGTGCGCTGTTATGTGATGCTCTGCAGGGAGAGGTTTGTGGGTGCGCTGTTATGTGTTATGTGATGCTCTGCAGGGTCAGTGTGTGCGGATGCACTGTTATGTGATGCTCTGCAGGGACAGGTTTGTGGGTGCACTGTTATGTGATGCTCTGCAGGGACAGGTTTGTGGGTGCACTGTTATGTGATGCTCTGCAGAGACAGGTTTGTGGGTGCACTGTTATGTGATGCTCTGCAGGGTCAGTGTGTGTGGGTGCACTGTTATGTGATGCTCTGCAGAGACAGGTTTGTGGGTGCACTGTTATGTGATGCTCTGCAGGGACAGGTTTGTGGGTGCACTGTTATGTGATGCTCTGTAGGGACAGGTTTGTGGGTGCACTGTTATGTGATGCTCTGCAGGGAGAGGTTTGTGGGTGCACTGTTATGTGATGCTCTGCAGGGTCAGTGTGTGTGGGTGCATTGTTATGAGATGGTCTGCAGGGGGTGTGTGGGTGCACTGGTATGCAATGTTCTGCAGGGTCAGGGGTGTGTGGATGCACTGTTGTGAGATGATCTGCAGGGTCAGGGGTGTGTGGATCCATTGCTTTGGTTGAAAGCCCAGTGCACCCCAGCCGCCAGCAGTGATACCCCCACCCTGTGGCACTGACCGTACCCCTTTGTCCCCTGGACCTTCAGTGCTGGCCACCACAGCCCCCAACTCCCCTTCCCCCCGCCACCTGGACCCCCCCCCCAGTGATGTTCACAAAGACCGGACACCATCAACCACCCCCACCCAGGACTGCAGTAACGATCCGGCTCTCTGAGTGGCACAACTACACCCCCCCCTGAACTTACTGATGAAGACGGGCTCTGGGCTTCTGCTCCTGAATCGCTGTAATGATTGACTATGCCCCCCCCCGGACCTCTGCGGTGCTGGCCGTCACAGCCCCTAACCAGCCTGTACCCTCCCCCCCCATCATCCCCCCCCCACCCGGGTTCGCAGTTAAGATCATGCCCCCTGAGTGGCACAGCTCCCCCCTCACTGATGAAGACGGGCCCTGGGCTCCTGGACAGCTGTAATGATTAATGATCGGGCCCCCCATTCCTGGATTGTTGCCATGGTGCCCAACTGCAGCTTTAAAGGAAGGCCCCAGCGGGTGAGATGGGGGGACCTCACAGTGCAGAGTGATGAGTGCCCCTCTGACCGGGAGCCCGATGGAGTGGTGCCCCTTGTATAGCGCCCTGCTTGCTTTCCCCTCCGTCCACCTCCACACTCCCCCTTCCCCTGAACCTCAGAAGTTCTCCTACCCCCCCCCCCCCCAACTGAAGGCGAAGATCCCCCTACCTCACCATACCCCGGACCCCCACCCGAACCTCAGCAGTCCAACCGCCCCCCGGACAAAGGGGCTGATCCTCCATCCCAGGTCTGACGGACCTCAGCGGTGAAAATATCAGCAGTGACAGCCTGACAGGACCGGAAATTGACAGGAGAGGTGAGATTACCCCCTAAAACTACAACCCCCACCATGTCCTGCTAACAGCTCATGATGGGAGTTGTAGTTTTGAAGCCTGTGGCCATCCAGAACTACAACCCCCATAATGCTTATAGGCTGATCATTTTGGGAGTTTTAGTTCTGCAGCAGATTAGAGGATGACAGCATAGGAGGAGGAGGAGGAGGCAGTGGCACAGTAGAACTACATCTCCCAGCATGGTGTGGTGATATGAAGCACTACAGTACACAAGGGGACATGTGATGTGTGTGGAATGTATGTTGGCACAGCACTAGACCATAGGGCTGGGCGATTAATCAAATTCATTTAATTTGCCCAGAATTTTAGAATTGATTTGAATTTTTTGTGAAAATCGTAAATTCATTGTAAAAATCATTGCGGGCGGTGAGGTGCACGAGGAGAGAAAGAGCTGCACAAGGCAGAACATGGGGCCGCTGAACGTGGTTCTTGTGGCCGGCATTCTCTACCGGCCAAACACCAGGAGCGAGACGCCCATCACAGTCACTCTACCGCCGCAGGTGAGTGACCATCTGAACCCGAGCAGTGCGGGTTCAGAGGTGGGCGGTGCCTGGGAGCAGAGGGTGCACTCCGTACTGCAGGGGAGAAGGACATGTCCCAGAGAGTGCCGGCCACATGGGGACTACCGCCTCCCTGTACAGCCGGCAGCGGAGCGCCCCCAGATGTCACAGCACACTGGCAGCCGGGGGTTAGAGCAAGCGGAACAGGTAAATACAGCCCTGCTCCCCGGTCTCTGGAGGAGGCCGCGGGGGCTGCAGGGTAAGGTGATCGCATTGCTACGAGTCCTGGAGCTTTACAGCAGGATCAGGGGGTGCAGTGTAAACCCCCAATCCTGCTGTACAGCCCCAGAACCTGCAGCAATGCGATCACCTTACCCTGCAGTCCCCGCGGCCTCCAGAGACCGAGGAGCTCCATGTGCGGCCGGGAGGAGGTGTGTCCAGCTACCCCAGTCCCATCTGGCACCCCCAGCCCCTCCCCCAGCTGCCCCACTTCACTCTGTTCCCCCCAGCCACCCCAGTCCCCCTCTGTCACCCCCAGCTGCCCCAGTCCCCACCAGCTGCCCCAGTCTCCTCTGTTCCCCCCAGCTGCCCCAGTCCCCCCAGTCCCCCCCCCCTCTGTCGCCCCCAGCTGAAGGGGTATTTTCTGCTCTCATGGTTCCTGGTCAGGCCACCTCCAGTTTGATCAGGCTGTCCATTACTGCTGATGTCTTCACTGCCGAGATCTGAGGTGGGGTAGTTGGGGACAGTTGGGATGTGGAGGATCACTCCTGAGGTCCTGGTGGGATTACTCCTGAGGGGAAGGGGAAGTAGGGGAGCACTTTTGAGGTTCCGAAGGGTCCAGGGTGGAGGATTGCTGTGGATCGGCAGGGACACAGGGGAGAGTGAGTAGTGCGCTGTGCTCTGCGTTGACACAGCCGGGAGATACAAGGGGTGCTACTCAATCAGGGTATGGGGTGCGCTCCTTATTGCAGGGTAGGGTCCGGGTGGCAGGGGTGAGGGTGGGTAAGGGGAACTCATCGTTGCACAGTGAGGTCTGTAAAAGGAACACTGGGGCAACAAATCAGGAGTTCTGGATGCTTTCCTGGTGTGCATCAGGAAAGCATCCGGAGTTCTGGTGCTCCCGTATAGTTCTACGGGGGCGTCTGTGCCAGAATTTTGGATGAAATTGGGACAGAATGTGAAAAATCCTGACCTATTTTCCGTAACAGACGCCCTTCAGAAAAAATCCTGAAGGGTGTCCATGACTAATGCACCCCTATGGGTCTGGAAATCTGGACAGATTTTCCGGATTTGTGACACATGATAGGTGTGTGGGGGGGAGGAGTTGTTTCTTAGCAATTATCACTGCTGGCGAGAATGAGATGGGTGGGGCTGCAAACATCACTGCTGCGGTCCCGGGGGACTTAGCGATCATCATTGTGCTGAGGTTGGGGGGGGGGGTAGCTAGATAGAGGAATGCTGCCAAGAATGCCAGTGGTCTGCTCCCAGTCTAGTGTCCGATGCACTGGCACTGTGTCTGCCTGGGAGGGGGGGCTGGTGCCTCCAGCTCCATGCAGGCGCCCACCCCGGCCTGTCACATGCACCCAGCCTGGCCTGTCACCAGAATTCCGGACACTTTCCTGATGTGCATCAGGAAAGTGTCCAGAATTCCGGAACTCCCATAGACCTCTATGGGCTGTCTCAGACATCTTTGCGACATATCCCTGCATCAGATACAAAAAAAAACTGTGAATATAACCTTAATTTTCAAAATAAAGGTATAATATTGATTGCATAAAAAGCCTTGTACACACTATTAGTTTATACAACCAGAACCTGCTGACAGATCACTGTGCAATATTAATCTTTAAATTGTTTGTAATAAAAGTTTATTTAAAAAAAAAAAATGGTTTCATGTTTTTATTGGGGTGGGGGAGAGCTGGGGGTGTTGTTTCATTGTGTTTATTGGGGTGGGGGAGAGGCGATCAGCTGCTGATTGGCTGAGCTGACACTGCACAAGTCTTTGCTCAGCCAGTCATCGCCTGCAGCAATGCCCCGCCTCAGCCGCTGAGTGGCTGATGCTAGATTTGAAGAGACAGAGCCCAGCACACTAAAAGCTCAGTGTGCTGGGCTGTGGAGAAGGAAGATGTTGAAGGTGAGTATGGAAGCTTTACCCGCACTGCAGCCATCCCAGAAAGGAAGGGGGCGTTTAACCCCCCTTCCTTGTGGGGATGGGTAAAGAGTGAGATTGGTCTGGCCACTAGGGAGTTGGTGTGGATACAGTGCATCCTCACAACCCCATCGTTGGCCACATTGTTCAGTATGGCACCAAAAGGGTTAAGTGGAGATGTGATGCATCCTCACTTAACCCCTTGTGTACCGGACTGTAAGCAGCATCTGGCAAGATGCTGTATATTGTAAGGTGCAAAACACCTGTCAAAATGATGGGTGTTCTGCTCCTGCCCTTTTTTGTGTCTCCCCTTTTGTTTTTCAGATATTGGTAAACAGGCTTGTGACTGATTCGGTGGACAATGTCAATGACCAGTGTGGTCAACGAGGAGTGTGTGGGGGGGTTTATTTTTTGAATAAAACATTATTGTTTTCAATTTGTCATCTTTACTTTACAGGCTGACAGATGGCATCCATGAGTCAGGGCTTAGTGTTAGCTGGTATAAAATGGCTAACACTAACCCCACCTTCCCCCATTATTACTCCAGTACCTACTGCACCAAGGTTGCTGAGTACCCTATACACACACACATACATATATATTCCGAGTGAGTTGGGGGATGCGTGCTGCTCATTGGCAGGGATCAGAATGTAAAAGTTACAACATTTCCCCATGTGGGTTAGTTTTTTCTTTTTCTAAATTTTTAAGCTTTAGGCTATGTTAGCACTGCGAATGAATCCAGCCGTAGTTCGTACGCCGCCGTACATGTGCGGCCGAAACTACGGGCGTGGGAAAAATCGACACGCGGCCGGATGATACAAACTGTGAACATACGCCCGTAGTAGAGTTATGCTTCCCTAGCTTGTTTCGTAGTGATCTGAAACAGGTCATTTACTTGGAATTCTTCGCCCAGCCCAATAAAACACACAGAACCTTTTGGATCGAAAAATCAAGTTCAATTTGGCTGAAATAAGTACTCTGTACGGGACTGCACTGAAATCCACGGCCGTGAGTTACAACATTTCCGTCCTCAAACAATGGTCTTGTTCATTTTTCATGGCACCGTATATCATCCGGCCGTAAGCTCATACGTAGTGTGCATTGTGCAGGCGTATATCGTATACTTCCAAGTGAACACATCAACCTCAAAACTACATGCGTATATTCGCGGTTTGCCCTACGGACGGAAAAATACGCAGTGTGAACATAGCCCCAAAGTGAATCCGTCAGTGACTGGACCCGAGGTGCTAACAGTGTGTATCCCCTTGTGTGCATTGAACCTGTCTACAAAGCCTCTGTGCAGTGGGATTTTTCCACTTTACAAACAGTCTAACCAAGCGTCAAAGAGGAGTGGTGGCTTGGCATTTGTGCCGCATCTCGGCCCGCCTCACCACTACTTCTTCCTCCCCTTTTTAATGCATATATACCTATTCGCCTGCCTCCTGCTCCCCGATATCATTATGTTGCTAATCGTGCATACGTTGTTGGGCAGAAGTGCGGTGCACACATGCTGAGGGCCTGAAGCCAATGCCCTCTGGACCCTCCTCTTCCGCCCTATGGTGCATGCAGGAATGGTGTTATCAGGAGCACACCCTCAGAGGGAATTGTCTGTGCAGACGTGCAACAACGTGACTACGACGGGGAGCAGGAGGCAGGCTAATGGGTAAAATGCATGAAAATGGGGTGAGGCGGGCCGAGGTGTGGCCCAAATGCCAAGCCAGTACTCTTTGACACTTGGTTAGAGTGCGTTTGTAAGGAGTTTAAACAAATTACTGCAGGGAGGCTTTGTAGAAAGTGACCATGCACACCTATACTACACTGTCAGCATCTTGGGTCTGGCCCGGTGCTGACAGATTCCCTTTAAAGCCTGCCTATCAGAAACAACCTCTTTTAGATTATACGGCATGGAGAGAAAGGAGCTGCTGCACCTCACACCGATGGCTGACACTAAGGGTCTGTTCACACAAAGCAAGAACGGCGGAATGCCGCCAGCCTCCGTGTCATAATGACCTTGTATGGGAGGCGCACGCGGCTCCTCTCCCCGCGCTGAAGAATGAACATGTTTATTCTTCAGCGCCGAGAGATGCGCACCTCCCATAGAGTGTCATTAAGACACTAAGGCTGGCGGCATTCCGCCGTTCTTGCTCTGTGTGAATGGGCCCTAATGCTTCTCGGCTACATTTAAAAACCAACGCCAGGATGATGGTTTATAATTTGATTAAACCATATTGCCTCGTGTACCACGTGCAGGTCCCCTGAGTCCCTACACTACACACTGTCGGTCAGTGACCGCAAAGCGAGCGCAAGCAGGGAAGGGAGGCCATAGAACGGCCCTGCAACCTCTTTTAGATTACTTTATTTCCAGTCTGGAGAGCAGGAGAGGTTTTCTATGTGGATTTTCTACTGCTCTGAACAGTTCCTGACACGGACAGAGGTGGCAGCAAAGAGCACTGTGTTAGACTAAAGAGAATACATCACTTCCTGTAGGACATACAGCAGCTGATATATACTGGAAGGTTGGATCTTTGTTAAGGAAATTACATATCTCTGGCACTAACCCTTACAATACCCATGTGCTGACATCTCTCCTGCCTGTATAATGTGGCAGATGGATCAGTGAGTTCCATCCACCTCCCATTCTCCTTGTAGATGGATCAGTTCCCTCTGTGTGGTGTAAGGACTGTGGCTGTCTCTCTCTGAGCTTGTCAGGCTCAGCTTTTTAGTGAGTGATGAGTTGCTATGGAGGTTACCAAAGGCCCCCACCCCCAATCTCTGACAACCAGGGACTCCAGGGGTAGGACCTACCTCTGGCAACTGCATTCTAGCCTGCTCACAGTGAATGAGCTAGATTCCGGACTCCAGGGGTAGGACCTACTTCTGGCAACTACGGGCTCCAGGGGTAGGACCTACTTCTGGCAACTACGGGCTCCAGGGGTAGGACCTACCTCTGGCAACTACATTCTAGCCTGCTCACAGTGAATGAGCTAGATTCTGGACTCCAGGGGTAGGACCTACTTCTAGCAACTACAGTCTAGCCTGCTCACACTGAATGGGCTAGATTCCGGTCTCCAGAGGTAGGACCTACCCCTGGCAACTACATTCTAGTCTCAACCCCTCCAGAACGGTAGATGCTAGAGTGTATCCTCTCCTTTGAGGTGTGATGTCACCAGGAGGGGCGGGGCCTCGACCGGAAGTAGGAAGTAGTGAGCTGCTGCACCATTCACTGTGCAGAAACAGAGTGAAGGAAGCTGCAATATCCATAGTAGCATGGAGGGGTATACAGGGGGAGAGGACTGGTGTGTGGGGTCTGTATACAGGGGGAGAGGACTGGTGTGTGGGGTCTGTATACAGGGAGAGAGGACTTGTGTGTGTGGTCTGTATACAGGGGGAGAGGACTGGTGTGTGGGGTCTGTATACAGGGGGAGAGGACTGGTGTGTGTGGTCTGTATACAGGGGGAGAGGACTGGTGTGTGGGGTCTGTATACAGGGGGAGAGGACTGGTGTGTGGGGTCTGTATACAGGGGGAAAGGACTGGTGTGTGGGGTCTGTATACAGGGGGAGAGGACTGGTGTGTGTGGGGTCTGTATACAGGGGAGAGGACTGGTGTGTGTGGGGTCTGTATACAGGGGGAGAGGACTGGTGTGTGGGGTCTGTATACAGGGGGAGAGGACTGGTGTGTGGGGGGTCTATATACAGGGGGAAAGGACTGGTGTGTGTAGTCTGTATACAGGGGAGAGGACTGGTGTGTGGGGTCTGTATACAGGGGAGAGGACTGGTGTGGGGGGTCTGTATACAGGGGGAGAGGACTGGTGTGTGGGGTCTGTATACAGGGGGAGAGGACTGGTGTGTGGGGTCTGTATACAGGGGGAGAGGACTGGTGTGTGGGGGGTCTGTATACAGGGGGAGAGGACTGGTGTGTGTGGGGTCTGTATACAGGAGGAGAGGACTGGTGTGTGGGGGGTCTGTATACAGGGGAGAGGACTGGTGTGTGGGGGGTCTGTATACAGGGGGGAGCACTGGTGTGGGGGGTCTGTATACAGGGGGAGAGGACTGGTGTGTGGGGTCTGTATACAGGGGGAGAGGACTGGTGTGTGAGGTCTGTATACAGGGGGAGAGGACTGGTGTGTGAGGTCTGTATACAGGGGGAGAGGACTGGTGTGGGGGGGGGTCTGTATACAGGGGGAGAGGACTGGTGTGGGGGGGGGGTCTGTATACAGGGGGAGAGGACTAGTGTGTGGAGTCTGTATACAGGGGAGAGGACCGGTGTGTGGAGTCTGTATACAGGGGGAGAGGACTGGTATGTGGGGTCTGTATACAGGGGGAGAGGACTGGTATGTGGGGTCTGTATACAGGGGAGAGGACTGGTACATGGGGTCTGTATACAGGGGGAGAGGACTGGTGTGTGGGGTCTGTATACAGGGGGAGAGGACTGGTGTGTGGGGTCTGTATACAGTGGGAGAGGACTGGTGTGTGGGGTCTGTATATAGGGGAGAGTACAGGCGTGTGTGTGGGGTCTGTATACAGGGGGAGAGGACTTGTGTGTGGGGGGGTCTGTATACAGGGGGAGAGGACTGGTGTGGGGGGGGGGGGGTCTGTATACAGGGGGAGAGGACTGGTATGTGGGGTTTGTATACAGGGGAGAGGACTGGTGTGTGGGGTCTGTATACAGGGGGAGAGAACCCCTGTACACAGACACCCCACACTGGTCCCCTCTCCCCCTGTATACAGACCCCACACACTAGTCCTCTCCCCCTGTATACAGACCCCCCCACACACACACCAGTCCTCTCCCCCTGTATACAGACTCACACCAGTCCTCTCCCCCGTATACAGACCCCCCCACACACACACACCAGTCCTCTTTCCTGTATACAGACCCCACACACACCAGTCCTCTCCCCTGTATACAGACTACACACACCAGTCCTCTCCCCCTGTATACAGACTACACACACCAGTCCTCTCCCCTGTATACAGACCCCACACACCAGTCCTCTCCCCTGTATACAGACCCCCACACACCAGTCCTCTCCCCCTGTATACAGACCCCACACACCAGTCCTCTCCCCTGTATACAGACCCCACACACGCCAGTCTTCTCCCCTGTATACAGACCCCACACACCAGTCCTCTCCCCTGTATACAGACCCCACACACCAGTCCTCTCCCCTGTATACAGACCCCACACACGCCAGTCTTCTCCCCTGTATACAGACCCCACACACCAGTCCTCTCCCCTGTATACAGACCACACACACCAGTCCTCTCCCCCTGTATACAGACCCTACACACCAGTCCTCTTCCCTGTATACAGCCCGCCCCCCACTCCAGTCCTCTCTCCCTGTATACAGACCCTACACACCAGTCCTCTCCCCCTGTATACAGACCCCACACACACCAGTCCTCTCCCCTGTATACAGGCCCCACACACACCAGTCCTCTCCCCTGTATACAGACCCCACACACACCAGTCCTCTCCCCCTCTATAAAGACCCCACACACACCAGTCCTCTCCCCCTGTATACAGACCCCACACACACACCAGTCCTCTCCCCCTGTATACACCCCCCACACACACCAGTCCTCTCCCCCTGTATACAGACCCTACACACCAGTCCTCTCCCTGTATACAGACCCCACACACCAGTCCTTTCCCCCTGTATACAGACCCCACACACACCAGTCCTCTCCCCTGTATACAGACCCCACACACACCAGTCCTCTCCCCTGTATACAGACCCCACACACACCAGTCCTCTCCCCTTGTATACAGACCCCACACACCAGTCCTCTCCCCCTGTATACAGACCATACACCAGTCCTCTCCCCTGTATACAGACCCCACACACCAGTCCTCTCCCCTGTATACAGACCCCCACACACCAGTCCTCTCCCCTGTATACAGACCCCACACACCAGTCCTCTCCCCTGTATACAGACCCCCACACACCAGTCCTCTCCCCCTGTATACAGACCCCACACACCAGTCCTCTCCTCCTGTATACAGACCCCACACACCAGTCCTCTCCCCTGTATACAGACCACACACACCAGTCCTCTCCCCCTGTATACAGACTACACACACCAGTCCTCTCCCCTGTATACAGACCCCACACACCAGTCCTCTCCCCTGTATACAGACCCCACACACCAGTCCTCTCCCCTGTATACAGACCACACACCAGTCCTCTCCCCTGTATACAGACCACACACCAGTCCTCTCCCCTGTATACAGACCCCACACACCAGTCCTCTCCCCCTGTATACAGACTACACACACCAGTCCTCTCCCCTGTATACAGACTACACACACCAGTCCTCTCCCCTGTATACAGACCCCACACACCAGTCCTCTCCCCTGTATACAGACCCCACACACCAGTCCTCTCCCCTGTATACAGACCCCACACATGCCAGTCTTCTCCCCTGTATACAGACCCCACACACCAGTCCTCTCCCCTGTATACAGACCACACACACCAGTCCTCTCCCCCTGTATACAGACTACACACACCAGTCCTCTCCCCTGTATACAGACCCCACACACCAGTCCTCTCCCCTGTATACAGACCCCACACACCAGTCCTCTCCCCTGTATACAGACCCCATACACCAGTCCTCTCCCCTGTATACAGACCACACACCAGTCCTCTCCCCTGTATACAGACCACACACCAGTCCTCTCCCCCTGTATGCAGACCCCACACACCAGTCCTCTCCCCTGTATACAGACCACACACCAGTCCTCTCCCCTGTATACAGACCACACACCAGTCCTCTCCCCTGTATACAGACCCCACACACCAGTCCTCTCCCCCTGTATACAGACTACACACACCAGTCCTCTCCCCTGTATACAGACCCCACACACCAGTCCTCTCCCCTGTATACAGACCCCACACACCAGTCCTCTCCCCTGTATACAGACCCCACACACCAGTCCTCTCCCCTGTATACAGACCACACACCAGTCCTCTCCCCCTGTATGCAGACCCCACACACCAGTCCTCTCCCCCTGTATGCAGACCCCACACACCAGTCCTCTCCCCCTGTATACAGAACACACACACACCAGTCCTCTCCCCCTGTATACAGACCCCATACACCAGTCCTCTCCCCCTGTATAAAGACCCCACACACCAGTCCTCTCCCCCTGTATACAGACCACACACACCAGTCCTCTCCCCCTTTATACCCCCCCCCCCCCCCACACCAGTCCTGTATACAGACCCCACACACCGGTCCTCTCCTCCCTGTATACAGACCCCACACACCAGTCCTCTCCCCCTGTATACAGACCACACACACCAGTCTTCTCCCCCTGTAGACAGACCACACACACCAGTCCTCTCCCCCTGTATACAGACACCACACACACCAGTCCTCTCCCCTGTATACAGACCCCACACACACCAGTCCTCTCCCCTGTATACAGACCCCACACACCAGTCCTGTTCCTTGTACAGACAATGGTGTATTACACCAAAGGTTTCCTGGCCGTTACGTCTGATAATCATTTGGTGTAATAATCCATGTTATCAGCTGATTGTGGTCTTCAAACTGGTCGAGTAATCCAGATCACGATAGTGCTGCTGTCTACAATGGGCAGCTTGAACAATCTAAGGATTTTTTGGGCTGCCCCTCCCGCAGCTGCCCGCAGTTCCCCCAGTCACTGTCTGTGTGTGTAATAACACAGAAAATGTGCAGGGAACAAAGGGGAAGCGAGCACTGACCTAAAACATCGCCGCTCGTTTTCACCTCTTAATCATGCTGTGTAATATGACCCGCTCAGGGAGAAGCTCAGAAGAGAGGATACGCTCAGAGGAGAGGATACATACTAGACTGTATACCCTGCAGTTAGAAAAGAGAACATTCTAGACCAGAGATGTCAAACTCAGGCCCTCCAGCAGTTGCAGAACTACAATTCCCACCATGTCTGGACAAGTAAGGCATGATGGGAAATGTAGTCTGTAACAGCCGAGGGATGAAGTCTGACACCTGTGGTCTAGACCTTTCAAAACTGCACTTGCTAGAATGTATGCCCTCTCAGAGGAGAGGATACACCTAGTGGAGATGCCCTCTCAGAGGAGAGGGTACACCTGGTGGAGATGCCCTCTCAGAGGAGAGGATACACTCCAGACATTTCAGTACTAAACATTCTAGAATGTATGCCCTCTCAGAGGAGAGGATACTCAATGGACTTTACATTACTAGGCTATGTTCACACATAAAACACAGCACTCGGTTTTGGTCGAAGAAAGAATGACCGAAATACTATGTGTGAACATAGCCCTAAACATGCTAGGATGCATACCCTGTAGTGAGAAACTCAGAGGAGAGGATACATTCTAGACACTTCAGTACTGAACATGCTAGAATGTATCCTCTCCTCTGAGTGTATCCTCTTTTCTGAGTTTCTCACTGCAGGGGATACATTTAGCATGTTCAGTACTGAAATGCCTAGAATGTATCCTCTCCTCTGACTATATCCTCTCCTTTGAGTTTCTCACTGCAGGGGATACATTCTAGCATCTTCAGTACTGAAATGGCTAGAATGTATCCTCTCCTCTGAGTATATCCTCTCCTCTGAGTTTCTCACTGTAGGGGATACATTCTAGCATTTTCACTACTGAACATGCTAGAATGTATCCTCTCCTTTGAGGCTCTCACTGTAGGGGAAACATTCTAGCATGTTCAGTACTAAAATGGCTAGAATGTATCCTCTCCTCTGAGTATATCCTCTCCTTTGAGGCTCTCACTGTAGGGGATACATTCTAGCATCTTCAGTACTGAAATGGCTAGAATGTATCCTCTCCTCTGAGTATATCCTCTCCTTTGAGGCTCTCACTGTAGGGGAAACATTCTAGCATGTTCAGTACTAAAATGGCTAGAATGTATCCTCTCCTCTGAGTGTCTCACTATAGGGGATTCATTATAGTGCCTAGAATGTATCCTCTCCTCTGAGAGGGTATATATTTTAGACATTTCAATGCTAAACATGATAGAATGTATCCCCTGCAGAAACTCAAAGGAGAGGATATATTCAGAGGAGAGGATACATTCTAGCCATTTCAGTACTGAAGATGCTAGAATGTATCCCCTACAGTGAGACACTCAGAGGAGAGGATACACTCAGAGGAGAGGATACATTCTAGCCATTTCAGTACTGAAGATGCTAGAATGTATCCCCTACAGTGAGAGCCTCAAAGGAGAGGATACATTCTAGCATTTTCACTACTGAAGATGCTAGAATGTATCCTCTACAGTGAGAAACTCAAAGGAGAGGATACATTCTAGCATTTTCACTACTGAAGATGCTAGAATGTATCCCCTACAGTGAGAAACTCAAAGGAGAGGATACATTCTAGGCTCTACCCTCCAGAACTGTACAGGAGCCGTGTACTTCCAGGACCTGCCATGATGTCACAGTCATGTGATCAGTCACATGGAGGAGGAGTCACATGATCAGGGGCTGCTGCTCAGTGTATGCAGGACTCTGCTGTGCTGGATGAGCTGAAGTTATGTGTGTGGAGCAGAGCTGTGTATGTGTGTGTTATATATGCCTGCAGCAGAGCCCTGTGTGTAATGTACATGTAGTTGAGCTGTATGTGTGTAATGTACATGTAGCTGAGCTGTATATGTGTAATGTACATGTAGCTGAGCTGTATGTGTGTAATGTACATGTAGCTGAGCTGTATGTGTGTAATGTACATGTAGCTGAGCTGTATATGTGTGTAATGTACATGTAGCTGAGCTGTATGTGTGTAATGTACATGTAGCTGAGCTGTATGTGTGTAATGTACATGTAGCTGAGCTGTATATGTGTGTAATGTACATGTAGCTGAGCTGTATGTGTGTAATGTACATGTAGCTGAGCTGTATGTGTGTAATGTACATGTAGCTGAGCTGTATGTGTGTAATGTACATGTAGCTGAGCTGTATGTGTGTAATGTACATGTAGCTGAGCTGTATATGTGTAATGTACATGTAGCTGAGCTGTATATGTGTAATGTACATGTAGCTGGGCTGTATATGTGTGTAATGTACATGTAGCTGAGCGGTATATGTGTGTAATGTACATGTAGCAGAGCTGTATATGTGTAATGTACATGTAGCTGAGCTGTATATGTGTAATGTACATGTAGCTGAGCTGTATGTGTGTGGAGCAGAGCTGTGTATGTGTGTGTTATATATGCCTGCAGCAGAGCCCTGTGTGTAATGTACATGTAGCTGAGCTGTATATGTGTAATGTACATGTAGCTGAGCTGTATATGTGTGTAATGTACATGTAGCAGAGCTGTGTATGTGTAATGTACATGTAGCTGAGCTGTATATATGTAATGTACATGTAGCTGAGCTTTATGTGTGTAATGTACATGTAGCTGAGCTGTATGTGTGTAATGTACATGTAGCTGAGCTGTATGTGTGTAATGTACATGTAGCTGAGCTGTATATGTGTAATGTACATGTAGCTGGGCTGTATATGTGTGTAATGTACATGTAGCTGAGCTGTATGTGTGTAATGTACATGTAGCTGAGCTGTATGTGTGTAATGTGCATGTAGCTGAGCTGTATGTGTGTAATGTACATGTAGCTGAGCTGTATGTGTGTAATGTACATGTAGCTGAGCTGTATGTGTGTAATGTACATGTAGCTGAGCTGTATATGTGTAATGTACATGTAGCTGAGATGTATGTGTGTAATGTACATGTAGCTGAGATGTATGTGTGTAATGTACATGTAGCTGAGCTGTATATGTGTGTAATGTACATGTAGCTGAGCTGTATGTGTGTAATGTACATGTAGCTGAGCTGTATGTGTGTAATGTACATGTAGCTGAGCTGTATGTGTGTAATGTACATGTAGCTGAGCTGTATGTGTGTAATGTACATGTAGCTGAGCTGTATGTGTGTAATGTACATGTAGCTGAGCTGTATATGTGTAATGTACATGTAGCTGAGCTGTATATGTGTAATGTACATGTAGCTGGGCTGTATATGTGTGTAATGTACATGTAGCTGAGCGGTATATGTGTGTAATGTACATGTAGCAGAGCTGTATATGTGTAATGTACATGTAGCTGAGCTGTATATGTGTAATGTACATGTAGCTGAGCTGTATGTGTGTGGAGCAGAGCTGTGTATGTGTGTGTTATATATGCCTGCAGCAGAGCCCTGTGTGTAATGTACATGTAGCTGAGCTGTATATGTGTAATGTACATGTAGCTGAGCTGTATATGTGTGTAATGTACATGTAGCAGAGCTGTGTATGTGTAATGTACATGTAGCTGAGCTGTATATATGTAATGTACATGTAGCTGAGCTGTATGTGTGTAATGTACATGTAGCTGAGCTGTATGTGTGTAATGTACATGTAGCTGAGCTGTATGTGTGTAATGTACATGTAGCTGAGCTGTATATGTGTAATGTACATGTAGCTGGGCTGTATATGTGTGTAATGTACATGTAGCTGAGCTGTATGTGTGTAATGTACATGTAGCTGAGCTGTATGTGTGTAATGTGCATGTAGCTGAGCTGTATGTGTGTAATGTACATGTAGCTGAGCTGTATGTGTGTAATGTACATGTAGCTGAGCTGTATGTGTGTAATGTACATGTAGCTGAGCTGTATATGTGTA
This sequence comes from Dendropsophus ebraccatus, assembly GCF_027789765.1. Taxonomy (NCBI): domain Eukaryota; kingdom Metazoa; phylum Chordata; class Amphibia; order Anura; family Hylidae; genus Dendropsophus; species Dendropsophus ebraccatus. The sequence goes on along the minus strand of NC_091456.1, from coordinate 189,613,915 downwards.
ATGTACATGTAGCTGAGATGTATGTGTGTAATGTACATGTAGCTGAGATGTATGTGTGTAATGTACATGTAGCTGAGCTGTATATGTGTGTAATGTACATGTAGCTGAGCTGTATGTGTGTAATGTACATGTAGCTGAGCTGTATGTGTGTAATGTACATGTAGCTGAGCTGTATGTGTGTAATGTACATGTAGCTGAGCTGTATGTGTGTAATGTACATGTAGCTGAGCTGTATGTGTGTGGAGCAGAGCTGTGTATGTGTGTGTTATATATGCCTGCAGCAGAGCCCTGTGTGTAATGTACATGTAGCTGAGCTGTATATGTGTAATGTACATGTAGCTGAGCTGTATATGTGTGTAATGTACATGTAGCAGAGCTGTGTATGTGTAATGTACATGTAGCTGAGCTGTATATATGTAATGTACATGTAGCTGAGCTGTATGTGTGTAATGTACATGTAGCTGAGCTGTATGTGTGTAATGTACATGTAGCTGAGCTGTATGTGTGTAATGTACATGTAGCTGAGCTGTATGTGTGTAATGTACATGTAGCTGAGCTGTATATGTGTAATGTACATGTAGCTGGGCTGTATATGTGTGTAATGTACATGTAGCTGAGCTGTATGTGTGTAATGTGCATGTAGCTGAGCTGTATGTGTGTAATGTGCATGTAGCTGAGCTGTATGTGTGTAATGTACATGTAGCTGAGCTGTATGTGTGTAATGTACATGTAGCTGAGCTGTATGTGTGTAATGTACATGTAGCTGAGCTGTATATGTGTAATGTACATGTAGCTGAGATGTATGTGTGTAATGTACATGTAGCTGAGATGTATGTGTGTAATGTACATGTAGCTGAGCTGTATATGTGTGTAATGTACATGTAGCTGAGCTGTATATGTGTGTAATGTACATGTAGCTGAGCTGTATGTGTGTAATGTACATGTAGCTGAACTGTATATATATATATATATATATATATATATATATATATGTGTAGCAGTCTGTAGTGAGAGGATATCAAGGAGGATGGAGGTTATGATGAATAAATGGAGATCTATCCTGTCACAGGCCGAGTGGTAATATCTCTCTCCCTCTTCCTGAGGTAAATACGGCCACAGAGGTTATAGAGGGGACTGCACCTAGGTGTGTGGTGATGCTGGTACTTGTAGTTCCCCCTGGGGCTTCTCTATTACTGCTGCCTGAGGTGATAATGGAGAAGCCCTTGATGGTGATGAGGTGCAGAGAAAATCAGACAACAGGGAGGTAGAACAGTGACTGTTACTTGTATAAGAAGGATATACAGTGGTACCTCAGATTACGAGTAACTTGGTTTACAAGTGTTTTGAAAGACGAGCTCAGACTTTTTAAAAATTGTGACTCGGTTAACGAGCATTGCTTCGTAATACGAGCAGCTCCCGCTGTGCCTGCATCCTAATCCTGTGTGTTCTGCTGCCTGCCTCTCACATACACATTGCACAGCACTCCCGCCATTACAGTGTCCCAGGAGCTTGTCAGCTTGTACTGGTGTGTGGAGGGCCGGCAGCGGCTTGTGTGCAGGTACCTGACTCCCCCCATGTGTCCCTCCTCTGCTGGGTCTGCCCTGTTCCTCTGTGATCCTCCAGTGTATGCACAGCAGCAAGCAGAGAGCCCGGCCAGGTTATTAACCCCTGCAGCACCCTTGTAATGGTACATGGACCTGGACTGTGTGTCTGTCATTTTATTGCAGCAGCCCTAGGAAGGATTTGGTGGGGTGGGGGGGCTGTAATGCAGCAGGGCTGATGAGTTTCTTAACCCCTGCTGCACCACTATGTATAAGAGCTGGGGGGGATGATGTTGCAGCGCCCCCTCTGAAGGATTTGGATGCACTTGTGGAGTCACAAATCCTTACAGTGCAGGCAGAGAAATGTATTTAAAGTTGTCTCTGCCCTGTATTCTCTGACCAGTTTCAGCTTCCTGATGACACCCTAAACAACTTAACCCTTGCAATCCCGCTGGTGTGTACTGTGCATATAATCAAGGGATAAACTATACTGGTACACAGTGATACTTTGGGGTGTGGAACCAATTGTCTTCATTTCAATGATTTCTTATAGGAAAACTTGCTTTGGTTTAAGAGTGGATTTGGATTACAAGCACGGTCCCGGAACGAATTATGCTCGTAAACCAAGGCACCACTGTAAAGTGAACAGTTTCTTTATGCTTAATATCTCTCAGTATGCCTTCATAACCAATGCTTAAAGGGGTTCTCCAGCGCTACAAAAACATGGCCACTTTCTTCCAGAGACAGCCCCACTCTTGTCTCCAGCTTGGGCGGGGTTTTGCTGCTCCGTTCCATTGTAGTGAATGGAGCTTGATTGGAAACCGCACCTGAACTGGAGACAAGAGCGGTGCTGTCTCTGGAAGAAAGTGACCATGTTTTTGTAGCACTGGATAACCCCTTTAGGGTAGCTTCACACGTACCGAGTCACAGCAGATTTTACACTGCAAGTTTGCAGCGAAATCCGCTGTGGATCTTGTACTGTGAAGCTGAATGGTCCCCCGGCCCCCAACCCCCGTGCCGCCGGCCACCAGCAGCCCCTTTAACATCCCCCGCAGCCGCCCAATCCCCGCCTCCCCTTTAACATCCCCCGCGGCCGCCCGATCGGCCCCCCTCCGAGCAGCCCCGGCCACCCGATCGCCCCCCCCCCAGCAGCCAGATCGTCCCCCCCCAGCAGCCCCGGCCGCTTGATCATCCACACAGCAGCCCGACTGCCCCCCCCCCCAGCAGCTCAGGCCATCCGATTGCAGCCCCGTCCCCGAGCATACATTACCTGCTCGGGCCGCGGCTGTGTGAAGCTCCCGGCTCCCCTCGCTTCCCTGCACAGCAGCACTGATTGACTGAAGAGGAGCTAGGGGAGCTGGGAGCTTCACACAGCCGCGGCCCGAGCAGGTAATGTATGCTCGGGGTCGGGGCTATGATCGGACAGCTGGGGCTGCAGGGGTGGGGGGGGGTCTGGCTGCTGAGGGGCGATCGGTTGACCGGGGCTGCTGGGGGGGGGGCGATCGGGTGGCCACGGGGAATGGAAAAGGGGCTGCGGGTGGCCGGCGGCACAGGGGTTAAAGGGGCTCATCTCTTCAGCCAATCAGTGCTGCCGTGCATTGATTGGCTGAAGAGGGGAGCCAGGAATTTCAAACGGCTCCCCTTCAGCCAATCAGTGCTGCCTTCCATTGATTGGCCGAAGAGATGAGCCGGGAATTTCAAATGGCTCCCCTTCAGCCAATCAGTGCTGAAAAGGAGCACTGATTGGCTGAAGAGGAGCCGTTTGAAATTCCCGGCTCATCTCTTCAGCCAATCAGTGCGATCAGAGCGGCGGCGGGTGGGGGTGGCAATCGGAGCGGCGGGGGTGGCGGTGATCGAGCCGACTGCGGATGAGCGGGGGGGCCGGACTATCGCGCGACGACTGTTTACGCGGAACGCTCTGCGAATTTTTTGCGATCGGCGAGCGACTTATGAACATGTTAAAAGATCAAAATGAACGATTTTTCGAAAGTTCGCCGCGTTTACACGTACGATTATCGTTCGAATTCGTTATCGCGAAAATTCGCCCGATAATAGTTTCGTGTAAACGTAGCATTACTGTTTCTCATTACCCAGTGTGTGTGAATTCAGCCCAGAGTCTCTTTGTTTAATGATGTAATGAAAACACCTGACATTGCTTCTCTCCTCCCACTGTGTGGGATGTTCTTTGTTCAGTGCCAATTACCATATATAAATGTTGACTTTATCATTTGTAACTTGCCATGATTAAGGGTTATACCCGAAACGCGTTGGTGCGATTTTTATCACTTTATTTTTTATTTATGTTTCAATAAATTTTCTACATTTTATCTGAGCTGTGGGATCCATTTCTATATTACTTTGCTGGGATACGGCCCGAGTATTCTCCACGTGCTCCTTCCTGGGACGCTGATGGTGCAAGAGAGACTAGCATTATGGGGGTAAGCTGACAAACTTGCTCTGTTGTAAAAGCCTGTGTATACCTGTGGAGGACACTGGGGGAGGGGCATGGGCACGGCCATCTTATGGACAGAATCACCACAGAGCAGGACGGCACAGCCTGGAGGAGGAAAGCCTGATTATAGCTTTATGGGGTACACAGGGAGCTGCTGTCAGTAAGTGCAGTGAGTACAGTTACTAAAACTATACACAGAACTATTTTGATATAAAATGCGGATTTTCTTTCATAATAATAACGAAAATTTTTATTTATATAGCGCCAACAGATTCCGCAGCACTTTACAATTCTGGGGGTACATACATAGACATAAATCAGACATTACAGAGATCTACATATAATTATCAGCCATACATGAGGAGTGAGGGCCCTTCTCGCATGCATCAGCTTACAGACTATTAGGAGGGGGTACGAGACAAAATGGAAGAGGGGCAAAGTCCTTCCTGTTTAGCATGGTCTGGCCATCTTTATAAATAGACAGTGCAGGTAAAGGTGGGATAACCAGTCACCAACCAATGCCTGCCTGCTACAGGTCTAAGTGCTTGAATGCCTGGCGTATGTATTGGGGGGAGGGGGTCAATTTAGGGAACCTGGTAAGCCTGTTTGAACAGGTGTGTTTTGAGGGCACGTTTGAAGCTTTGGGTATTGGAGGTGAGTCTGACAGTCTTGGGTAATGGATTACATAGAATTGGTGCAGCTCGGGTGAAGTCTATGAGACGGGAATGAGAGGTGCAGATTAAGGTGGATGTTAGTCTTAAGTCATTAGAGGAGAGTTAGGGCCCTATTCCACCGAGCGATTATCGCTCAGATTACCGTTAAATCGTTCGAATCTAAACGATAATCGTTCGGTTAAAATGCAGTTAATGACTAACGACCGAACGATAAATCGATGATCGCTTTATAAGACCTGGACCTATTTTTATCGTTGCTCGTTTGCATTGAATAAGACATTGTTCGGTTGTTCACAATAGATACGAACGCAATAGCGAAGTAATAGCGAAGAAAAACGATCGCAATTACGATTATAAGTAACAATTATCGTTCCATGAAAATGAGTGAACGTTTTCAGGTCTTTCGCAATAGCGGTCGTTTGAGATCGTTAATGATTATGCAAACGATAATTGTCCGGTGGAATAGGGCCCCAAAGCACAGGTAGGACGGTAGACATAGAGATGAGGGAGGTGCAGCCCTGTGGAGAGCTTTATGGGTGAGCAGGAGAAGTTTATATTGAATCCTGTGTTTAATAGGGAGCCAATGTAATGACTGGCACAGCGGGGAGGCATCTGTATAGTGACTGGCACAGGGGGGAGGCATCTGTATAGTGACTGGCACAGGGGGGAGGCATCGGTATAGCGGCTGGCACAGGGAGATGAGCCTGGCTGCTGCATTGAGAATGGACTGGAGAGGGGAAGGAAGGCCGGTTAGTAGGGAATTGCAGTAGTCAAGACAGGAATGAATCAGAGCGACAATAAGTTTTAGCAGATTCAACAGTAAGAAAAGAAACAGATTTTAGATATGTTTTTTAGATGCAGATTACAGGAACGTGAAAGCTTTAATATGAGGAGTGAAGGACATCTGAATCAAACATAACCCCAAGGAAGCGGGCTTGTTGTCTAGGGGTTATGTCGCACCACAGACAGAGATGGAGATATCAGGTGGGGGGCGGTTAGCAGAGGGAGGGAATAGAAGCAGCTCAGTCTTAGCAAGGTTGAGTTTTAGGAATAGAGAGGACATTAAGTTAGAGACGCCAGACAGACAGTTACTGGTGTTCTGTAGAAGAGCGGAGGAGATATCACGGAAGCAGGTATATAGCTGGGTGATATCACGGGAGGAGGTATACAGCTGGGTGATATCACGGGAGGAGGTATACAGCTGGGTATCATCGGCATAGAGATGGTACTGAAAACCAAACTTGCTGATGATTTGTCCGATGGGTAAAGTGAGAAAAGGAGAGGACCCAGGACTGATCCCTGAGCGAACCCAACTGTAATGGGGAGAAAGGTTGAGGTGGAGCCAGAAAATGATACGCTAAAGGAGCGCTCAGAGAGAGAGGAGGAAAAATCAACAAAGAGCAGAGTCCTTGAGACGGATAGAGCGGAGCGTGGAGAAAAGGAGCTGGGGGTCTACAGTGTCACACGCTGCAGATAGATCCAGAATGGTCACCTTTAGATTTGGCTGAGAGGAGATAGAGACTTTAGTAGAGGAGGTTTCTGTAGAATGGAGAGGACGGAAACTGGACTGAAGGGGGTCAAGGAGAGAGTTGTCAGAGATGTAGCAGGTTAGGCGAGAATAGACCAGGCGTTAAATAATTTTTTAAAATTCGTTTTTATTCCATAACCTCATTGTGAACAAGAAAATGGCTGCTCCCCTGTGTGAGTTCTTTGATGTTTAACAAGACTGGATTTCTGAGTAAAACACCTCCCACATTCCGAACATGAAAATGGCTTCTCCCCTGTGTGAGTTCTCTGATGCCTCACAAGATCTGATTTCTGAGTAAAACATTTCCCACATTCCGAGCAAGAAAATGGCTTCTCCCCTGTGTGAGTTCTCTGATGGTTAACAAGATGTGATTTCTGAGTAAAACATTTCCCACATTCTGAACATGAAAATGGCTTCTCACTTTCGTGAGATCTTTGATGTCTATCAAAAGCTGATTTCCAAGAAAAACATCTTCCACATTTTTGGCACACAAATGGTTTCTCCCCTGTGTGAGTTCTTTGATGTACAACAAGAAAGCATTTTAGGCTAAAACATTTACCACAATCTGAACATGAATATGGCTTCTCCCCTGTGTGAATGTTTTTATGGAAAAGAAGACCTGATTTTTGAGAAAAACATTTCCCACATTCAGAGCATGAAAATGGCTTCTCTCCTGTGTGAATTCTTTGATGGTTAACAAGATCTGATTTCTGAATGAAACATTTCCTACATTCTGAACATGGAAATGGCTTCTTCCCTGTGTGAGTTCTTTGATGTTTAAAAAGGTTTGATTTATTATTAAAACATTTCTCACATTGTGAACATGAAAATGGCTTCTCTCCTGTGTGAATTATCTCATGTCTCTTAAGATATTTTTTATGGGTAAAACATTTTTCACATTCTGAACATGAAAACTGAGGCTTTCCTGTATTTTCTCTTTGATGTTCATCGTCTTCTCTGTAAATGTCAGCTTGCTGTGATGAAGCAGAAGATGGGACTTGTATAACAGGATGAGATGACAGATCTTTGCTGTGAGGGGCTGAGGGTGTATCTGGGATAGTGGACAGCTCCTCATATGTATCTTGTGTGATATGATCCTCTGAGGAGATCTGAATAAAACGTTTCCCATATTCCGAACATGAAAATTGCTTCTCCCCTGTGTGAGTTTTCTGATGGTGAACAAGAGCTGATTCCCGTGTAAAACATTTTTCACAGTCTGAACATGAAAATGGCTTTTCCTCTGTGTGAATGTATGTATGGTAAAGAAGACTTGATTTTTGAGTAAAACCCCTCCCACATGCCGAACATGAAAATGGCTTCTCCCCTGTGTGAGTTCTCTGATGCCTCACAAGATCTGATTTCTGAGTAAAACATTTCCCACATTCCGAGCAAGAAAATGGCTTCTCCCCTGTGTGAGTTCTCTGATGCTTCACAAGATCTGATTTTTGAGTAACACATTTCCCACATTCTGAACATGAAAATGCCTTCTCCGCCTCTGTAAGATATGTTTTTCCACGTTGTAAATATGAAAACTGAGGCTTTCCTGTCTTTTCTCTTTGATGTTCATTGTCTTCTCTGTAAATGTCAGCTTGCTGTGATAGATCAGAAGATGGGACTTGTATAACAGGACAAGATGAGAGATCTTTGCTGTGAGGGGCTGAGGGTGGATCTGGGATAGTGGACGGCTCCTCATATGTATCTTGTGTGATATGATCCTCTGAGGAGATCTGATGTCCCCCTGAGCTCCTGGTAGAATCATCTGCAAAGGAGAAAAAAAACACCATTTCTCTTATTTCCCAGTAATAGAAGCTTAAACATATTGCAGACATGGAAAGTTAATCTTTTTTATGTAACATAATAAGAATGATCAGATCTGTTCCCATCCACAGGAAGTGTCAGGGAGAAGAATCTAGAAGCCGGGTAGATGAAATCTTTTACAGTAAAAATAATGGAAAATCAGGATTAAAATAACAGCGTTGATTACTGTGCTATGACTAACCCATATAAAAACTCATAAAACTGTAGACGGCATATATATCCTATAGCAATTTTACCGTATTACAGCTACCAACACAGGTCTATAGGACTACCCTACACGCTCTGGAGTCCCGGTCCCTCCTATATTAAACTCCCTGTGATCACAGCCTTAAAGTGTCCCTGTTGTTATAACTTTCAAAATCAAAACAGTATACCTGATATAAAGCAAGAATCTAAACACAGGAAGAGATGTATTTTCCATGAAAAAATAAATGAATGTAAATTGCAGACTTCCTTGAATTCACGACAGCGACACTTTAAGTACTCCTGTCAGATACCTTGTTGCTATATAAGGGTCCTGTTGTTCGAATTTAAAATAATAATCGTTGAGTAATTGCAGGCAACAATCAAAAAATCGTTCGTATGTCGTTGATTTAGATCTGAACCTAAAATTATCGTTAATCGTTCGCTGTAATTCCACATTTGTTCGCTCCAGTTCCGCATTTGGTCACTAATCGTTCAGTGTAATTGCACATTGTTCATTGTTTTGCTGGGATCACAAGGAATAAACGATCACAGTAAGGAGCGCAATAATGATTGTAGTAACGATTGTAACTAACAATTATCGTTCTGTGTAATATGGTAAACGATTTCAGGTTAACGATAAACAATCTCGTTTGCGCTCGTTTATCATTAGTGGTTAAAAATCGCTCCGTGTAATAGGACCCTAACTCTTACATGAGACTTCAGCTACTACTATGGAGGCAAAGACCCCCTCCTCATCACTACATTATCAGTGACGGATCCCCGACCATCCTACTCTCACTAGTTCTCAAAAAGACAGAAAAAATTCCAACACGAGATAGAGTTGAGCGACCATCGAGCATGCAGACAATTTTATGGTTAAATCTTTTTTTATTTTGAAACCAGACATATGACAGTACATAAGAAGAATATAGAAGTACATTGAATAGGTAACAAGGAACATGGTAGAAAGTTCGGGCCTGTACTTGCCACTTCCACGGTCAAAAGAGCTACTGTATATTGAAAGAATGACCCAAAAGTCCAGTCTATCAGACAAAGGGGGTCCGGTGGATGACCAAAAAGAAAAAAAAAAAAAAACAGTCCATATAAATGGTTAAGGCGGGCAGGCGAATCCCTTGTCACCACAATTGTTTTGCATAATAACCAGAACATTCAAAAACACATCAGTGTCAACTGGCATCAGTTTTAGAGATAGATAATTATAGAAGAACTTAGGGACAGAAAAGAGAGAAAGAGGGAAAGGGAGGAGGAAAGGAGGGGGAGGGGAGGCAAGGGGAGGACAGGGAGGGAGGAGAAGGACCGGATTGCAATGAGTGACCACGTCAGGGATACCTCTGCGAATCTAAATTAGGGGGCTCCTAGGCTTATCAACTGAGCCATGCCTGGAAGGCATTCGTGTCCCTAAACATGTCCCAGATCAACCATGTGCGTTTGAATAAATCCTGTTTGTATCGTCAGCCACCATCTCCTCCATCCTCCTAACCCTATTCAGAGTTTCCACAAACTCTAGTTTAGTGGGTGGTCTGGTTTGTTTCCATAAGCGTGGTATAACCGCCCGGGCAGCCCCCAAAAAGTGCCGGAGAAGACCCTTATTGGAGAGGTGCGAAGGCCCCGGAAATAAGGAAAGGAGCGCTATCTCAGCGGAGGAGGAGCTAACATTGTATAATCGGAAGACAGATGTCCAGAAGTGAGCAATGATGGGGCAATCCCACCAAGGATGAAGATATGAACCAGTAGCTGCACCACAACTCCAGCATGTGGAGGGAGCAGAGGGGAACAAAGAATGGATCCTATCCGGACATCTGTACCACCTACTCAGGATCTTATCATTTCTCTCTTGTATCTTACCAGATAGGGATGCTTTATTGGTGAGCAAAAAAAATAGAGAGCTCCTCTTCCAAAAAAGTTCTGTTGAGATTCTGCTCCCAATGCTTGATAAAACTGGGTTTAGCGTCCGTTTCCTCCACATGACCCCTGAGCGCACCGTAGACTAAGGAAACTGTATGGGTAGGGGGGATGATTGTGTACATAAGCGAGTTGACAAAGTGAACTAAATGACCCCGGAGAAGCCACGCACCCGGAGGAGGTCGGGGATCTAACGGGAGTGAGCGCACTTATGTGCCCGAAAGCACCTGGTGTAAGCGGGGTCTGTCCTGCAAAGGGATGCCCAAATGGCGTGAGAATCCGAGGCTATGGGGAACTGGGGGGTTACTAAATAAAGGAGTAAGAGGGCCCGGCCTAGAGGAGAGGTCCATCTTTGAGAAAAATCCATCCCAGGCGGGCAAAAGCACTCCCGTTACAAAAGGGATGGTTGGGGCTGGGGGCAATCTGATGGAGGGATCCAAGGTAAAGCGGAGGGGTGGGCTTGGGAGAGAGCAGACTCAAATGCTACCCACCTCTTGGAGGTGGTGTGGTGACAAAGGTCCAGGACACGAGTGCAAATGGCTGCTTGATAGTAGAGCTTAAAATTGGGAAGACCAACTCCACCGCATTCCCTGGATCTAATTAAGACGTTATAGCGTATGCGTGGGCCCCCGGGATGCCACATAAATCGTGTGATCAAGGTTCTGAATTTGGCCAAGAAAGAAACTGGGATGGGACATCGAAGGGTCTGCATTAAGTAGAGGACTTTGGGCAGGATGTCCATTTTCAAGGCTGCCATCTTGCCAAACCACGATAACGTGAGATTGGTCCAAGACTGTAGGTCCCTGTCAATGGAGCGTATAAGTGCCGGGAAATTAACTCCAAACAAGTCATTCAGATCCCTGCTAATATTTATCCCCAAGTACCGCAACTGGGCCGACTGAATTTTGAATGGGAATTGGCTAGCTATCCATTGGAATTCTTCTGAGGGTAAAGTGATATTTAAGAGCTCAGATTTATGTGTGTTGACTTTATAATTGCTAAGAGAGCCAAAGGCCTCGAATTCCGCTAGAATCACAGGAAGGGACGTACGGGGAGAGGTTATATACAATAGCAGATCATCCGCGTATAGGGAGAATTTAGAGGTGAGGCCACCAAAAGTGAGGCCCCGGATGGAAGGGTTCAGTTTCAGGGCCACCGCCAGATGCTCCATCACCAGGACATAAAGTAGGGGCGATAGAGGGCAACCCTGTCTTGTCCCGTTACATATTGCAAAGGGAGAAGACAGGGTCCCATTCACACGGACCTGAGCTGAAGCTCCCCTATAAAGGGAGAGAAGCATGTTGGGGCCCATACCCATCTCCTCCAATGCCAGCTTCATAAAATACCAACCTATCCTGTCAAATGCCTTTCGGCGTCAATGGATAACAGACAGGTGGGGGTCCTAGTCTGCTTAGCGGCAGCCATTAGAGAGAACTTAATGAGGGTGTTGTCCTTGGCCTCCCTCCTGGGCACAAAACCAACTTGGTCAAAATGCACCAGGGAGGGAAGCAAGGGACCCAGCCGCATAGCGAGAATTTTAGAATACATTTTAATGTCAATGTTAATTAAGGAAATAGGACGGTAATTAGTACATGCCTCTTTGTCTTTTCACGGTTTTGGGATAACCGAAATGTGAGCAGTCAGGGCTTGAGGCGGAAAACAAGAGCCTTGGACAATCCAGTTAAAAGACTCCAAAAGGGGTGTTGTGGGGATTCCACCAAACGTCTTATAAAAACGCGCAGTAAATCCGTCAGGACCTGTGCTCTTGCCATTTTTAAGACCCTTGATTACCGTACTCAGCTCCTCTCAGGTCATAGGCTCCTCCAGTGCCGCCCACCTTTCCTCCAGAATGGTAGGGAGCTTGTGCTCCCGCAAGTATGTTAGAATTTTGTCATGAAAAAGGGATGGGGGAAGGTCGGAGAATTTAGATTTTAGGTGATAGAGGGATTCATTATAGGAGCGGAATTCCTCTAGAATTTAGGAAGTGGTATGAAGTTTGCCTTTAGACGCAGAGTTCAAGGAGAGCACGTACGTGAAGGATTTCTTAGAGTGCAGGTATCTGGCCAACCAGGAGCCACTCTTGTCTGCATGCTTATAATAGCCACGGTGAACTTTCTCACGCATACACAGATACTGTCAATGTTGGACAAAAAGTATCTGTTGGTGCATGGTCGAAATCTGGGACTGGAGTTCAGCTGAAAAAGCATGTTTGTTTTGGGTCTCAGCGTTAGCCAAATCCCCACACAACTTTTTTAGTTAGAGGGAGTTTTCTTTCTTCAGTCTCGCCCCATGTGACATAAAAATGCCACGAACCGTGCATTTCAAGGCCTCCCACTTGAGTGAGGCAGCCGTAGGATCGGATCTATGCGTTTCAAGAAAGTCAGTGATGACACGATGGACCTCAGTTTGACACAGCACGTCCTTGAGCAAGTGATCATTAAGCCTCCACGAAAAAGGGCGGCCAGGATTGCAACTGAACTCCAAGCTCAGATGGACGGGAGCGTTGTCAGACCAGACTATAGTGTCGATGGATGTCTTAGGAGCATGAGATAAGAGCGGGTGGCTGATAAAAATCATGTCTAGTCGGGAATATGAGGCATGGGGGGGGCGGAGAAAAATTGGTGCAAAACACGCCAGGCATCAATCAAGTGTCAGGAATGAAGTTCTTTCCTTAGTCTACGGAGCTTTGCAAAAGAAAGGGAGGACTTACCACTAGAGGAATCGAGAGCAGGGTCCCACACCCAGTTAAAGTCACCACCCATAATGATCTTAGAGGACCCGGCCAAGTCATCTAGACTGCCAAGGAGGTCCAATCCAAACGCGACTTGTCCCTGATTAGGAAAATAAACAGAGGCAATCGTGAATAACTGGGAGGCGTAGGAGAACTGAAGAAAAAGGTAGATATGTCAGTTTGGAAGGACCTGTGAAAGGCAATAGAAACCACTCTAGATTTGGCCTCATCATTTGTAGAATGGTACCAGGTTGGATATGCTTTGGTAGATAATTTAGGGCAGGCTGAAGTTTGAGAGTGCATTTCTTGGAATAAGGCAATAGAAACCTTATGCTTCTGGAGATAGGAGAGAATTTGACTCAGTTTTTAGGGCACATTCAGACCCTTAACATTAAAGGAACATACAGCTAAGGTATCCATAAGTGGTCAAAACCTAAACGGAGAAGGAAAAAAAGGGGGGAGGAAAAGAAGGGAAGGAAAGAGCAGGGAGAAGAAGAAGAGGAGAGAGGAATAAGAGATTGAGAGAAAGCAAAAACAACAAACCGGATAAACAACACTGCCAAGAGAGCAGTCTGCATTTCTAAGCAAGTGTATGGTCACAAAAGCTGAAAAAGTATCAAAATTATGTTATATTTGTAGTCAGCCTGCTGGGGGAAAAGAGAGCCAACAAAAAACAGAAGGACCCACTCAAACACCCAACTACCACCCCTCCCCCCACCCCATGCCCCAATGACACAGAAAACAGGTACATGAACCAATACAGATATCACATATAAACTGAACAATATGGTGAGCTGAACCAGAGGTATAAATGACACAGCAAAAGGAGAAAGGGAAGAAAAAAGGGAACCAAGAGTAGTGGTGAACCACATTTACGGCGGGGATCACCCCGAACTAGGAGAGACTCCATCGAAGTTTCAAACAGTCACACTGGACTCTCAATGTAGATGAGTCAAGGCTTAGGGCTTCTAGACGATGCAGAGGCAGATCCGGAGGATCTATTCTTGCAAGGGACTTCTTGCCATCCTTCTCTGCGCGGGGGATCAGCAGGGTACAGCACCGGCGGCCAATCAGGCAGAGAAATCATCGGCAAGCCAAGGGCTCCTAGGAAGTTAGGCAGGTCACCAAGATGTCTGAAGATCACGGGCTTGCCACCTTGGCAAACAATCAGTTGAAAGGGGAATCCCCATCTGTACGGGATCTCTCTTTCTTTCAGGGCCTCTAGAAGTGGCTTAAGTGCTCTGCGCAGCTGCAGGGTGTGGCGTGCTAGGTCAGGTAGTAAAGTAACAGGCGCGCCATCTAGGTTGAGAGGGCCTTTCCCCCTGGCTGCAAGCATGATTTTATCTTTTTCATTGTAAAAATGAAACCGACATATCACATCTCATGGCGGAGCATTTTCGGGCAGCTTCGCGCCCAGAGAGCGCTGTATACGGTCCATCTCAACAGGCATGGTGTGATCAGGGCCCAAGAGAGTAGCAAACAGCCGTTGAGCCGCCTCCTTTAAGTCCTGTGGCTGTACGGACTCCGGTATGCCACGCAGGCAGACATTATTGTGCTTATGGCGGTTTTCAATGTCCTCCTGCATGGTAAGAAGATCTTGAATCTTAGCCGAATGATCTTGCAAGATGGACGTATGAGAGTCCAACCGATCATGGATGGCCTCTTGTTGTCTGTTTAGGTCAAGCACCCAGTGGCCTAGATGCTGTATTTCGCCCCTAATGGCGTCTTTCTCCTTCTTGTAGCTCGTCTCCAATCTCGTGACGCACCTTTCAAAGTCCTCTTTGGTGGGTAGGGCTTTAATTTATGCTTTGAGATCCCTCTCGTCCTCCGATTCATCAATGTCTGTGCCTCTGGAGCGGCCCGACGGTGTCGGGGAAGCAGCGCCTGAGTCCTGTGACCGGGCCGACACAGAGGCGCACGTGGCCGTGGCCATCTTGGAGCTGGAGGTTTGCGGCTGGTCTGGCTGCCGAAAAAAACGGTGAATCGAGCCTGGGTCTCGGAGCGTGCCGCAGAGTCTCTTCTCTTCCTTGACCGGTTCATGAGAGGAAAAAAGGCAAGTGGTTCAGCTGTTTTAGGGCAATAGGGTGAGGTTCAAAGCGGAGCCGCGTCGCTTCCTCACTCCTCCATTGGCAAGCCATGCTCCCATGCAGAAAATTTTAAATAAGAAAAATGCTATCATTGCTGTAATTTTTTTAATTCACAAAAAATTTTTTGCATATCGGCCTAAATTTACCACTAACCTAAAGTACAATATGTCACAAAAAAACAATTTCAGAATCAGAAAGAAAGAAAGACAGTGAGACAAAGTGAGACAGGTTGGATTTAAAAAAAAAATGGGCTCTGGTCCTGAAGGCCAAATTCAGTCCAGTCCTGAAGGGATTAAGCACAAAACCCATCTTCCTCCTCTTATTGAAAGAGCACATTGGCTTGGAGGATCAGCCCCGAGGGAGAACGAGCGCCTCTGGCCACTAGAGCCAAGCTCTTTTACTTTGCCAAAGACCGCAACCTCCAATCCTACAGGCAGAAGAGGTCCAACACAGCAAGAGGCTACAAAATACTCAGATTTTACGACTTCTCCACAGCGTTCACGGAGATGAAACGTAACTAGAGATGAGCGAACCTTGGGCATGCTCAAGTCCATCCGAACCCGATCAATGCCGAAAGTTTGGGTTCGGATGGACTCGAACCCGAACCCGGTTCGCTCATCTCTAAACGTAACCTCTTCAATCCTTAACTCAGTTATTCCCCCCCCCCCCCCCCATTTGAGACGCATGGAACCAACTTTTTCTCCACCCGCACGTCTCATTCTAAGGTCCGGAGAGAGCGGTGTCAAGGAAGAGCGCAGGAAAGACAGACTCGCTCTAAAGGTCACTACACTGAGTAGTCCGTATAGCGGCAGCGCTGAAGGAGCACAGACAGTGATTTGATGATGCTGATACTTTAACTAATCAGACTACAGTGCGGTACTTTTTCCGGATAGTGAAGCACAACCCAGCTACAGGAAGGCACTGCGCACACATATTATATGACTGTATTCCATATATTATACACACATCAGGGGAGATTTATCAAACATGGTGTAAAGTGAAATTGGCTAAGTTGCCCCTAGCAACCAATCAGATTCCACCTTTCATTTTCCAGAGTCTGTGAGGAATGAAAAGTGGAATCTGATTGGTTGCTAGGAGGAACTGAGCCAGTTTCACTTTACACCATGTTTGGGGAGATTTATCAAACATTGTGTTATTACCTGCAGCCATGTCACATCCTCATCTATATTATATTAGAATTTAGACTGAATGATTGTATAGCTGGAAAACTGACAGGACACAGAGCTTATAATATTCCACACAGAATAGTTACAGCCAAGTGGTCACTACTCACCTGGGCGGTTACCTGTAGTGATGTCCTCCTTATACTGCTCATCACTGCCCACATCTGTCTCTTCTTCTTCTTTTATTACTATTATGTATGGAGCATTAATATTGTTCCCATCTTCCCCCTGATTCATAAGATGTGAGAGAAATATTGTAAAAGTCATCAGACAGTAGGAGAAGTCAGGTGGGATGTACAGATCATAGGGAACATCTGCATCTACCTGATCCTGATCCTGTGGGAGAAGAGGACGGGGACATCTCTCTGGTGCTGTTCTCTTACTGGATCTGACTGTAGGGAACACATACAGAGACTGAATTCATTCTTTCCATCCAGATGATACAGAGAGGAGGTGTGTATATAGTCCTGTCTATTACCTGCTGATGGGAGGGGCTGCTGATCCTCCAGCATCACATCCTTGTACTGATCCTTGTGTCCTTCTACATACTCCCACTCCTCCATGGAGAAATAGACCGCTATGTCCTGACACCTTATAGGAACCTGACACACACAATGATCACACAGTCATCCCCCCCACCCCTCCAGTGGTGTTACTGTATAATGTCCCAGCATTCCCAGTCTCACCTCTCCACTCAGCAGCTCCACCATCTTGTTGGTGACTTCTAGGATCTTCTCTTCCTCCATTTCCTCATGTATCAGGGGCCCCGGGATTGGGCTCAGGGTTCTTCCCCATCCTTCACACCCAGGGGCCCCACAGCGCCCACTAGAGGACTTCTTCACTACTGTGTAATCCTGTATATGGAGAGACCCATTACTATCACTCCATCCATTTCCAGAATCCCTCACCTCTCCAGTCCTATCCATCTGTTATTCCATAGATAAGAATGATGTCATGATGACATCACTCCCAGAATCCCTCACCTCCTCAGACCTATCCATCTGTTATTCCATAGATAAGAATGATGTCATGATGACATCACTGCCAGAATCCCTCACCTCTCCAATCCTATCCATCTGTTATTCCATAGATAAGAATGATGTCATGATGACATCACTCCCAGAATCCCTCACCTCCCCAGTAAGCAGGAAGAGTATGTGTAGGGTGAGGGTTATTATCCTCTCGGCCATCTTGTCTCTGTCTCTCTCCATGGTTGATGGGTCGGTCTCTTATATAGAAGATATCAGCAGAGGATCCTGGAGAGATGAATAGAAAGTAGAGGATACAATGGATAATAAAGAATGGGAAGAAAAAGTACAACAATCCCGGCACAGCGATAGGAAGAGACAAGTTATGAATGTGTAAGATGTTTGAGCTCCTGTGATGTCAGAGAAAAAATTAACTGTAACTCTGGGAGCGCTTAAAGGGATTATCCAATGTGATCCCTCCATACTGCCCCCCTCCCCCTTAGCACAGCTGGATGCCCCCTCTCCCCTGAACACTGTAAATCTCCTACCTGTCTGACAGCCAGTGGGCAGATCCCAGGAGACAGCAGCAGCAGCAGAGCACACTAGACTGAGGACACGTGATCCCGACACAGAGGGCGGGGGCCAGAAGCAGAGCGTGTGGGGTTGGACTGAGAGCTGATATTTCTCTGCGTTCGGTGGGGGTGAATGTACCTAGATAACAGCAAAACTGTGCAGAATCCATAATAAATTCATATTGGAAAGATGTAAAGCTACGGGTGGGCAATGTAATAATAAAAAAATATTTTGGGGGAGAATACCCCTTTAAAGAGTCACTGTCGTATTTTTTTTTTTTGCAGAAATCAATAGTCCAGGCGATTTTAAGAAACTTTGTAATTGGGTTTATTAGCCAAATCTGCCATTATCTGCATGTAAAAAGCCTTTTCCCAGGTCCCCCCCTCCTTCCTCTTTTTCATCCACTCTGAAAAATCTGAAAATTGTGACTTGTTGCAGGAGACGTCCCCTGTCTGTTCTAGGGAGAGGGGAGGGGGGAGGAGGGAGTTAGCCGGCAGCAGAAAGCAGATAACAGAGGATTACAGGCACGGAGCTGGGTGACAGCTGTAATCCGAGCTCAGACAGGACAGTGGTGATGGTCAGAAGAGATAACGGGTGAGGTGTTTGTAGATTAACTCTTTGTTGTCCTGTTTTGGTCTTTTCTTTAGCTCTCTCCATAGGAGAACAATGAAGACAGGGGGGAGAGCTTCAAACTGATTTTTCATGATAAAAATGCATTTTTCGGATAATAAACCCAATTACAAAGTTTCTTAAAATCGCCTGGACTATTGATTTCTGCAAAAAAAAAATTCACGACAGTGACACTTTAATCACTTGGATTTAGCCCCTGCAGATGATCGCATAGCACATTACTACAGACCCCTGACCCCGCAAAGCTCCCCCAGAGAGCAGCTTACCAATTATAATGTCCAGAAACTCCTCACACGGCCATTACTGCCATCTTCTACCTCACAGAAAGCCCGGGACACAGACAGACCCTGCAGCTACACAGTCCTGACTGACCCCGACCGCCTGCTTCCTCACTACTGCTAGGAAAGGCCGGGAAAACATAAGCTCCTCCCACACAAGTTACATGAGCGTGACGTCATCAACGGTACATAGGTTGACTTGGAAAAAGCATCTACCCTGTGCTTCCAGGACCTGCCATGACGTCACAGTCATGTGATCAGTCACATGGAGGAGAAGTCACATGATCAGGGGCTGCTGCTTAATGTATACAGCACTTTGCTGTGCTCTGATGTACATGTAGCTGAGCTGTATATGTGTAATGTACATGTAGCTGAGCTGTATATATGTGTAATGTACATGTAGCTGAGCTGTATATATGTGTAATGTACATGTAGCTGAGCTGTATATGTGTGTAATGTACATGTAGCTGAGCTGTATGTGTGTAATGTACATGTAGCTGAGCTGTATATGTGTGTAATGTACATGTAGCTGAGCTGTATATGTGTAATGTACATGTAGCTGAGCTGTATGTGTGTAATGTACATGTAGCTGAGCTGTATGTGTGTAATGTACATGTAGCTGAGCTCTATGTGTGTGTAATGTACATGTAGCTGAGCTGTATGTGTGTAATGTACATGTAGCTGAGCTGTATGTGTGTAATGTACATGTAGCTGAGCTGTATGTGTGTAATGTACATGTAGCTGAGCTGTATGTGTGTAATGTACATGTAGCTGAGCTGTATATATATATAATGTACATGTAGCTGAGCTGTATGTGTGTAATGTACATGTAGCTGAGCTGTATATGTGTAATGTACATGTAGCTGAGCTGTATGTGTGTGTAATGTACATGTAGCTGAGCTGTATGTGTGTGTAATGTACATGTAGCTGAGCTGTATATGTGTAATGTACATGTAGCTGAGCTGTATATGTGTGTAATGTACATGTAGCTGAGCTGTATATGTGTAATGTACATGTAGCTGAGCTGTATATATGTGTAATGTACATGTAGCTGAGCTGTATATGTGTGTAATGTACATGTAGCTGAGCTGTATGTGTATAATGTACATGTAGCTGAGCTGTATATGTGTAATGTACATGTAGCTGAGCTGTATGTGTGTAATGTACATGTAGCTGAGCTGTATGTGTGCAGTGTACATGTAGCTGAGCTGTATATGTGTAATGTACATGTAGCTGAGCTGTATATGTGTAATGTACATGTAGCTGAGTTGTATATGTGTAATGTACATGTAGCTGAGCTGTATGTGTGTAATGTACATGTAGCTGAGCTGTATGTGTGTAATGTACATGTAGCTGAGCTGTATATATATGTAGCAGTTTGTAGTGAGAGGATATCAGGGAGGATGGAGGTTATGATGAATAAATGAAGATCTATCCTGTCACAGGCCGAGTGGTAATAACTCTCTCCCGCCTCCTTAGGTAAATACGGCCACAGAGGTTATAGAGGGGACCGAACCCAGGTGATTGGTGATGATGGTACTTGTAGTTCCCCCTGGGGCTTCTCTATTACTGCTGCCTGAGGTGATAATGGAGAAGCCCTTGATGGTGATGAGGTGCAGAGAAAATCAGACAACAGGGAGTCTGGGCAGTGAGGTATAGCAGAGACTGTTACTCGTATAGGAAGTATATAACGTGAACAGTTTCTTAATGCATAATATCTCTCAGTATGGCCGACTGCCAGAGATGGGTCACTGCTGTTAATCTGGAGGTATGGTGGTATATGTGGAGTCGCCCTTCGTGAATTGGATATTCCCCCCAAGAGCTAAAAAAATAAAATGCTCCCAAACCTAGCCAGTCTAATGGTGCGTTTACACAGACAGATTTATCTGACAGATTTTTGAAGCCAAAACCAGGAACAGACCATAAACAGGGATCAGGTCATATAGGAAAGACTGAGATTTCTCCTCTTTTCAAATCTATTCCAGGGTTTGGCTTCCAAAATCTGTCAGATAAATCTGCCTGTGTAAACGCACCATTACTTACCAAGTCCCCCTGAGTATTTTGAGCCGTCTCCCGTCTTTCTAGCTGCTTCCGTTCCATAGTTACAAGTTTTTTAAAAAGCCAAACTATATCCAACACGACGCCGGCCAGAAAACTGCTGGTGAGCTGCGGCCGGGTTTGTGGTGCTGCCACTGCTGTCCAGGGGGGCAGCGCCGCTGGTGAGTTGGGGGGGCGGGTGTGTCGGTGAGTGATAGGGATGTCGGCCGCTGTTGCAAAAGGGGTCGTGCTGTCCCCGTTGCCGAGTCCGGGGGGGGGAGGGGGTTAGGGGGGAGTCGCCGCCGCCGCTGTTGAGTGGGGGGGGTGCCGCCGCTGCTGCTGGTGAGCTGGTGATTAAGCTGCAGGGGGGGGGGGGGGCCCACAGGTGACCGGGGGGGGGGGGAGGGAGTCGGGAGACACTGATCAGCAGCAGCTGTCAGTGTCCTCCCTCACTTCAATGGGCAGGGAGAAGCCAGACCATTGAAAAGATGGAGGACACCTGGTGCCATCTCGGAGGGTGGGGGCCAGGAGCAGGGAGTGGAGACGGGTTGGACTGAGATTTGATGATTCAATGCATTTGGTGGGGGTGAATACAACTAGATAACAGCAAAACTGTGCAGAATCCATAATACATTCATATTGGAAAGATGGAAAATTATGGGAGAGCAATGTATTAATGCAAAAAAAAAAAAATTGGGGGGAATACCCCTTTAAGGGTATCTGGGCTGGGCCGTCAGCCACAACGTTTCGGTTCCCAGGATATATAAGGGTATGTGGAGGAGTTGTCCCTCAGTGTATCAGGCTCGCTCTTTGGGTTCATCAATAAAATAAGCTGCTTGGCCCAACAACTCCCAGATGTCGCACTATCTCCATTAGTTGTGGTGCTGACTCCATTGAATCTCCTCACAGCCTGTAGCCCCTCAGAGGATGTTTCTCCTACCACAGCTGCACTCAATTTAGGGGCCTTTTACACAGAAAGATTATTTGACAGATTATCTGCCAAATATTTGAAGCCAAAGCCAGGAATGGATTTGAAAAGAGGAGAAATCTCAGCTTTTACTTTATGACCTGTTCTCTGTTTATAGTCTGTTCCTGGTTTTGGTTTCAAATCTTTGGCAGATAATCTTTCTGTGTAAAACTCACATAACTTGGGAATTCCTGTCACAACTACCTCTTAAGGGGAGCTCAGTAGAATAGCTCCGCCCTCTTTCTGGGCCTTTCTCCTAGCTAGTGTAGTACACTAAGGAGGCAGCTGGTGTTGCTATGGTAACTCCCTGCTCTGGTCTGTGTGAATAATATAGATGTCCCCAGGGCCGATTCTAGCCTTTCTGCTGCCTGAGGCGAAAATTAAAATGGCGCCCCCTCCCCAATAATTAGTAATCAACTGCACACATACATATATATATATATATACTAGCAGCAATTAACCACACATATAGGTATATATTAGCTATAAATATACCACACACATAAAAATATACCAGCAGTCACTGTATGACACATAAACATATATGCCGGCAGTGTATGTACTGCATAGTAGGTACCAGCAGTGTGACCAGTTACCATCATTCCCCCTGTCTCTGTGCCTTAGGCCATGTGCACACTATGTATAACACCGGCCGTTCTGTGACCCAGCTGGATCACAGAGCGGCTGGTGTTACTGAAGATCATCAAGTCACTGCAGTACGGGCTGGATGATGTTCATTCCTTCTGAATTTGGGTGCGGGCCCACCCATGTCCAGGGCCGTATTTGCCACTAGGCACCCGTGGTCCGGTGCCTAGGGCGGCGCCCTGCGGGGGGCGGCACCCGCAGGACACATTTCTTTTATTTATTTAATTTTTTTTACCCCCTCCGCCGCCCCGCCGCTGACATCCGCGCCCGGGTGGTGCGGCAGGGGGGGTCAGTCGGGCGGCAGGAACAGAGGCAGGCTGGGAAGGAAGGTCCCCCTATGCAGGGCCGGCGTGAGCTTCCGGCATAGACTGTCACACAGGCCGGAAGCTCACAGTGCAGCCCCGCGATGCCCGAACTTCCCTGCTCAGCAGCGGCGTGATGACGTCACACACACGCTGCTGAGCAGGGAAGTTTGGGCATCGCGGGGCTGCGCTGTGAGCTTCCGGCCTGTGTGACAGTCTATGCCGGAAGCTCACGCCGGCCCTGCATAGGGGGACCTTCCTTCCCAGCCTGCCTTTGTTCCTGCCGGCCGGCTAATCCACCGCCCCCCCGCTGGTCCCTCTGCCCCCCTCCAGCTGGTCCCTCTGCCATCCCCCCCCCCCCCCCCCCCGCTGGTCCCTCTGCATCCCCCCAGCTGGTCCCTCTGCCATCCCCCCCCCCCCCCCCCCGCTGGTCCCTCTGCATCCCCCCCAGCTGGTCCCTCTGCCATCCCCCCCCCCCCCCCCCGCTGGTCCCTCTGCCCGCCCCCCCCCCCCGGCTGCTCCCCTGCCACCCCAGCTGCCCTCCCATCTTCTCCCCCTGCTCCCCCTCCCCCTGTCGCCCCAGCTGCTCCCCCTGTTACCCAGCTTCTCCCCCTTTCCCTGCCACCCCTAGTTGCTCCCCCTCCCTGTCGCCCCAGCTGCTCCCCCTGTTACCCAGCTTCTCCGCCTTTCCCTGCCACCCCTAGCTGCTCCCCCTCCCCCTAGCTTCTCCCCCTGTTCCCCAGCTTCTCCCCTCCCTGTTAACCTGACTGCCCCCCTGTCGCCCCAGCTGCTCCCCCTGTTCCCCAGCTTCTCCCCATTCCCCAGCTTCTCCCCCTGTCGCCCCAGCTTCTCTCCCTGTTCCCCAGCTTCTCCCCTCCCTGTTAACCCGACTGCCCCCCTGTCGCCCCAGCTGCTCCCCCTGTTCCCCAGCTTCTCCCCATTCCCCAGCTTCTCCCCCTGTCGCCCCAGCTTCTCTCCCTGTTCCCCAGCTTCTCCCCTCCCTGTTAACCCGACTGCCCCCCTGTCGCCCCTGTCGCCCCAGCTGCTCCCCCTGTTCCCCAGCTTCTCCCCATTCCCCAGCTTCTCCCCCTGTCGCCCCAGGTTCTCCCCCTGTCACCCCAGCTTCTCCCCCTGCCACCCCAGCTGCCCTCCCATCTTCTCCCCCTGCCACCCCTAGCTGCTCCCCCTCCCCCTGTCGCCCCAGCTGCTCCCCCTGTTCCCCAGCTTCTCGCCCTCCCCCTGTCACCCCAGCTTATCCCCCTCCCCCTGCCACCCCATCTGCCACCCCATCTTCTCCCCCTGTCGCCCCAGCTTCTCCCCATTGCCCCAGCTTCCTTCATCGCCCCAGCTGCTCCCCCTGTTCCCCAGCTTCTCCTGCTCCCCCTGTCACTCCAGCTACTCCCCAGCTTCTCCCCCTCCCCCTATCACCCCAGCTGTTCCTCCTGCCATCCCCAGCTGCCTCCTTTCCCCAGTTACCCCCAGCTGCCTCCCTTCCCCAGTCACCCTGCTCTGCCCGCCTGCAGACGAGTTGTGGTCGGAGAAGTCATCATGATGGCTGCACCAGATGGAGAAGAAAGCAAAAAGTGAGCAACGGCAATCGGAGAAGACGTCACCTGTGAGTCATTAGTAACTGCACTGTAATCACTTCTATAGTGTGCAGAGCCTGTGTACCATTGGGGTCTAAATGGGTCAGTGTATGGTTTGCGGTAGTGTACTGACACAGCCCCGCGGTCACTACAGTACACTAGCACAAACTTTTAAACTAGAATGCAACTACAACAGCTGCAGGTACTAAAACTCCCAGCATATCCTGAGGGCTGCAGACTTTCAGTACATGCTGGGAGTTGTAGTGCCTGCAGCTGTTGTAGTTGGGTCCTATACACTAGGTGCTTTGTGGGAGATCAGAATACATAGATTTGTAGGGGCTCAGTGCAGGGAAGTGACCCCAGAACATCACTAATAGGGGATAGAACAACAACATCTCCCCCTATCCCCTATTAGTGATGTTCTATCTATGTATTCTGTTCAGATCTATGTATTCTGATCTCCCACAAAGCATCCAGTGTATGATGCACCTAGGACCCAACTACAACAGCTGCAGGCACTACAACTCCCAGCATGTACTGAGTCTGCAGCCCTCGGGATATGCTGGGAGTTGTAGTGCCTGCAGCTGTTCTAGTTGGGTCCTAGGTGCATTATACGACATATAGGAATACATAGATCTGTGGGGGCTCAGTGCAGGGAAGTGACCCCAGAACATCACTAATAGGGGATAGGAGTAGATGTTGTTGTTCTATCCCCTATTAGTGATGTTCTGGGGTCACTTCCCTGCACTGAGCCCCCACAGATCTATGTATTCTGATCTTCCACCAAGCCTCCTAGGACCTAACAGCTGCATGCACTACAACTCCCAGCATGTACTGACAGTCTGCAGCCCTCAGGATATGCTAGGAGTTGTAGTACAGTGTAGACAGATGTATTGCTGGAACTTCAGGGCTGATGGTTGTCACCCACAGATTGCAGCCACCAGGAGACTCTGCACACAGTGATTTATTACAGGGTTGTCCTCTCAGAGACTACAAATCCCAGCATACCCTGAGAGCTGTATAAATGGAGGGTGTTCTGAGATTTGTCACAGATACAGATAAATCCAGGAAAGGAGCGGGTCAGCATGTCGCGTTTCACTGGTTCTATATTGGTGGGCCCCAGGTGCCCCAGTCCGACACTGGACAGAAGCTGTCCCCAAATTAAGTCCCCGCCCTCCTTCCTTCCTCCATCACGTCTGATGATGAGAAGAGCGGGCATCAAGCAAAAGGGCACCCCAGTACTACTGACAGTCGGGGGGTGCCGCTCAGTAGTACTGGGTGCTGGAGTGCCGGCCTGCCAGCTGTGCCAGGGTATACACCATGCATGTAACCTGCCAGTGCCGAGGGGAAGGGGGCACTAGTTCGAGGGGGGGGGGAGGGGCGCCTCGGCATGCAAAGTGCCTAGGGCAGCATGAACTCTAAATACAGGCCTGCCCATGTCATGTGCACCCACATCCGAATTCACCGCTGCACACAATGGAGCGTACGGCCGGAGCCACACACTCCATTGTGTGAACTGACAGGTTCTCTGTGGCCGTTATTCAATGAATGAGATGGAGAGATGATGATGAACTATAAAGCATGGGATCCGCATAATCGCTGTACCCTCACCATGCTGTATAAGTCACCTCCCTTGGTGGACATCACCTAATACCCCCAAACAGCATCTTTGTTGGTGATACTGACCTCCTAATAGAGGATACCCATACCCCTCCCTCAGCAAAGACCCACTTTACCAGTCAGTCACCCCTACCCCCACAGTTAGCACCTAGAAACACAGCATACCCACCCCAGCATATATCTACTGTATAATACACACATGCACATACACACACACACATTTACACACACACTTATGCAATTCACACCATACCTTCTGTTTCTGATCTGTCTCCTGGCTACACAGGTCCTGGGAGGCTGTGGAGAGTCAGGACCTCAGAAGACAGAGCTAATGGTGCAGAGGAGGGGGGACAACACACACAGAGGAGGGGGGACAGGCAGCACACAGAGGAGAGGGGGGCACAGGACAGGCAGCACACAGAGGGGAGGGGGGCACAGGACAGGCAGCACACAGAGGGGAGGGGGGCACAGGACAGGCAGCACACAGAGGGAAGGGGGGCACAGGACAGGCAGCACACAGAGGAGGGGGGGCACAGGACAGGCAGCACACGGGGGGGGGCACAGGATAGGCAGCACACAGAGGAGGGGGGGCACAGGACAGGCAGCACATAGAGGAGGGGGGGCACAGGACAGGCAGCACACAGAGGAGGGGGGGCACAGGATAGGCAGCACACAGAGGGGGGGGGCACAGGACAGGCAGCACACAGAGGAGGGGGGGGCACAGGACAGGCAGCACACAGAGGGGAGGGGGGCACAGGACAGGCAGCACACAGAGGAGGGGGGGCACAAGACAGGCAGCACACAGAGGAGGGGGGGCACAGGACAGGCAGCACACAGAGGGGAGGGGTTCACAGGACAAGCAGCACACAGAGGAGGGGGGGCACAGGATAGGCAGCACACAGAGGAGGGGGGGCACAGGATAGGCAGCACACAGAGGAGGGGGGGCACAGGATAGGCAGCACACAGAGGAGGGGGGGGCACAGGATAGGCAGCACACAGAGGAGGGGGGGCACAGGACAGGCAGCACACAGCTCTGCAGGGTCAGTTTCCTGGTCTTCTCACTGTTATGACCTCTGCAGGCTGCCGTGCTGAGTCCCCTCCTCCTCCTGCTTCCAGTCCCGACGCTCAGGCAGCACACAGTGGAGGAAGCACAGGGATCACATCCTCCACTGTTTGCTTTGCAGATAAGGCAGCCGGGACCCAGATAAGGCAGCAGGAGGGGGATCTTGTAATGCTGCTGGGCGGCTGCTGTCATTTAGTTAAGTCAGAAATGACTTAATTACAATGACAGGGCAGGATTGTGCCGCCCCCTCAGGGACCTCGGAAGCTGCCGCCTGAGGCAGGATCCTCACTCTGCCTCATGGTAGGAACGGGCCTGGATGTCCCATCTCCAGCATGGCTCCTCTCTATAATACAATAAAGAATAACCAATATATTAATAAATCTTTGTCAATATAATACAGGATCGATACTCTGCTCAATCTTAGGGAAACCCCCAACTCCTGTATACTACAATGTCTATGCAGCTGGTAATGCCAACCATATGGTCTAAGATTCATAGGAAGTCTAAAGTGTCCCCCTCCTCCATTCTCCATAAATCCTATGTCTGTGTCATCCCACCACATGCAGATATAGTCTATATGGCAATATCCTAAAATGAGAAGAAAACCTTTTCAGATGGTATACAGCAGAGATGTCACACCTGCAGCCCTCCAGCTGCTGCAAAACTACAACTCCTATTATGCCTTCATAACCAATGCTTAAAGGGGTTCTCCAGCGCTACAAAAACATGGCCACTTTCTTCCAGAGACAGCCCCACTCTTGTCTCCAGCTTGGGTGGGGTTTTGCTGCTCAGTTCTATTGTAGTGAATGGAGCTTGATTGGAAACCGCACCTGAACTGGAGACAAGAGAGGTGCTGTCTCTGAAAGAAAGGGGCCATGTTTTTGTAGCACTGGATAACCCCTTTAGGGTAGAAACACACTTGCCGGATCCGCAGCAAGTCCTCTTGCTGCGTTTTTGCAGCGAGACTCGCTGCGGATCATAGCCCTATATTCTCAATGGGAGACAAACTCGCAGCAGGGATGCGAGTTTGTCCGCAGCCCGCAACGTTAACCCCCCCCCGGCCGCTGGACACTATACATTACCGGGTCCCTGGTCCTGCTTGCTTCGGCGGTTCCCAGTGTCTTCACGTAACGCTCGGCCAATCAGTGCGCTGCCCCGCCGCAGCGCACTGATTGGCCGAGCAGGACGTGTTGGGAGCCGCAAGCAGGAACTGGGACCCGATAATGTATAGTGTCCAGCGGCCGGGGGGTTAACGGGGCAGGCTGCGGACAAACTCGCAGCAGGTATGTACATCCCTGCTGCGAGTTTGTCTCCCATTGAGAGTATAGGGCCGTGATCCGCAGCGAGTCTCGCTGCAAATACGCAGCAAGGGGACTCGCAAGCGGATCCGAAACTCACATTCCAGGTGGTTACATCTCCTGGTCTTTGTTGGCCTTGCCCTTATCTATTGGCAAAGATTCTCAGACCTTGAATTAAAGCAAAGCTCATAAAATCACAAACTTCCCACAAAAGAGAAGAACATAATAACAGAGCGGGAGGGGTCTGTTGCTATTGCGTGATGTTGCATGTCTAGCTGATCTCAAATCCTCTGTACAGCACTTCAACGCTGACCATGCCGCTGATACTTGTTCTCCGCAAATTCAATGGGAGGCGTTGAAGTGTGTGCTGAGAGGAGTCCTGATTAAACATGGGGCGCGGCTGAAAAGGGATGCCGCATCTAAGCTGAAGAAGCTATTAACCGAGCTACATGATCTGAAACTTAAGCACAAGGTATCCTTGGACGAGGACACTCTTAGGGCTGTGAAAACGAGAAAAGATATACGGACCTTATTAGACCGCAAACAAAACAGATACCGCCAGGTCTGTTCAAGTATGTTTTATGAATGGGGTAATAAATCCGGGCGGATGCTGGCTAGGGCTTTACGGGATAGGAGGGCGGCTAGGTATATCGCATCAGTGAGGCGCTCCAATGGGGAGTTAACGCACCTAACATCTGATATCCTGGCCACGTTTAGGGAGTACTACACGGGTCTGTACTCTC
This sequence comes from Dendropsophus ebraccatus, assembly GCF_027789765.1. Taxonomy (NCBI): domain Eukaryota; kingdom Metazoa; phylum Chordata; class Amphibia; order Anura; family Hylidae; genus Dendropsophus; species Dendropsophus ebraccatus. The sequence goes on along the minus strand of NC_091456.1, from coordinate 189,585,081 downwards.
TGCCCCGGCCTCCAGGGGCCACGGCGGCCTCGGTGGCTGCATTTCTTGGGCAGACTGCGCTCCCGCGACTGCCCCCTGAGGTCTTAGAGGACCTGGACCGTCCTTTTACATCTGAGGAGCTGAATGCTGCAATTAGTGGTCTCCCGACCGGGAAATGTCCGGGCCCTGATGGGTACACGGCCGCGGTTTACAAAACCCTCCAAACAGAATTGTCACCTAGACTCCTAGAGGTCTTTAATGCTGTGTCAGTAGATTCCCCTCTCCCTCCCACATCTCAACTGGCATATATTACTGTGATCCCCAAGGAGGGGAAGGATCCTAATCTGTGCCCTAGTTATCGTCCGATCTCTTTGCTCATAACGGAAGCCAAGCTGTTTGCGAGACTGATAGCGTTAAGGTTGGCGCCCCACCTGGGGGCCTTAGTCCATCTCAATCAGGTTGGGTTTGTCCCCTCGCGGGAGGCCAGGGATAATACCCTGAAGACATTCTCAGTTATACACCATGTCCAAGCCCACAATATCCCGACTGTTTTGTTATCCCTGGATGCCGAAATGGCTTTTGATCGAGTGGACTGGGGCTTCTTACGTGGGGTCCTGACCGGGGTTGGTATCGGCCCTTCTATGCTCTCGCGTATAATGGCCCTATACGACTGTCCTAGGGCGCAGATCAGGATTAATGGCTCTCTCTCGGATCCCTTCCTGATTAAAAATGGTACTCGACAGGGCTGCCCCTTGTCCCCGTTATTATATGTTCTAGTAATGGAGCATCTTATGCAAGCTATACGGGCTAATGAGGACATTAAAGGAGTTCGTATCGGCTCCCATCACCTTAAATGCTCAGCTTTTGCCGATGACTTGCTCCTGTATCTCACAGACCCGTCCTCCTCCATCCCCGCTCTGATGTCCACTTTGTAGCATTTTAGTGACCTTAGCAATTACAAGATTAATCTGACCAAAAGTGTTGCTCTAAATCTTAATATAAACAGACGTGACCTGAATAATCTGCAGGCCTCCTTCCCTTTTACTTGGAAGGATAGGGCGTTTAAATACCTAGGTGTACATATACCCGCCACGTTGTCACAGACGTTCTCAATTTCGCACCCCTATTGGAGCGCTTCAAGGGCGACCTCTCAAAATGGGACACGAAGGAATTTTCCTGGATAGGGCGAATAAATATAATAAAAATGAACTTGTTCCCTCGTTTACTCTACTTGTTCCAGACAATTCCTGCCCCGATCCCCACAAAGTTTTTTGCTGACCTGAGCAGAATTTTTTCTAGATTTGTATGGAACCGTACACGACCTCGGATTGCAAAATCCACCCTGACTAGGCCCAAATCTGCGGGTGGGTTGGCGTTGCCTGACCCGTTCCTCTATTATTTGGCCGCAGTGGCAACAAGGGTTTTGGACTGGTTTCACAACTGCGCTGCGAAGCTGTGGGTGGCCGTGGAGTCGGAGGTGGCGGGTACACCTCTCTCGTCTATATTGTGGATGTATCCCTCCAGATGGCCGCGTACACGGGTGGCCTCTCTGCGCTTGGTTTCCACCACGGTATCTGCCTTCCACACACAGTTTCGCAAGGCCCCCCTGTTTACTGTAGGTGGTCCGTTGACCCCACTCACCCATAACCCTGACTTCCCTCCTGGGGATACCTCTTCTACCTTTTTGGGGCTTAGCGTGATTGGGCCCCTCCTTATTAGGAATTTTTTGGTGGCCTCGACACTTAAACGCTATGAGGAGATAGTCCCTGAGGATCATAGCAATGATAATGCAATATGATCAGCTGAAGCACTTCTATAGCACTAACAAGGATCATCTGCAGTTCCATAGGTCTTTGTCTCCCTTTGAGGAGCTGTGCTCGGCGGGAGCTGCCCCTGGACACACAGTATCTCTAGTTTATGCTATGCTGCTCTCTTTCTCTAGCCCGCCGCCTCCGGTGTTTTAGGGGGGTTGGGAAAGGGAACTTGCTTGTACGATTGGTCCAGCCGATTGGGAGAAAATATATCACTTCTGCCACAAGTCTTCGGTCTCCGTCAGGTATCAGGAAACCAACTATAAAATATTAGCTCGATGGTACAGAGTCCCTGCGCTCCTACATGCACTATATCCTAATGTTCCTGATACCTGCTGGAGATGTGAAGCGGCCCAGGGATCGATGCTCCACATCTGGTGGGCGTGCGCCCGATTACAGCCATTCTGGACGCAGGTGATTGACTTGGTGAAGGTGATCACCTCTGTCCAACTGCCTTCTGATCCTCTAGTCTTGCTCTTATTCAGGCTGCCGGGGACCATAAAGGCTCAAAAGAAATCATTGGTTAGGTTCCTTTTGACAGCGGCCCATGTGGTCATCCCGCGACACTGGAAGGAGACAGCGGCACCCACGGTACTAGAATGGTTGACTGAAGTAATGGTAATAGACCGAATGGAGGAACTGAGAGCTGAGCTTTCCAGCGGTTCCCAGACTACCACGGTGCTGTGGATGCCGTGGTCTACCTTTGTAGACTCCCCCGAATACTGTAGATATGGTGGCACCCCCCGCCCTTGATTCGAGATTCGAGTCTTTTGTGCAGCCTTGGGTCCTCTTTGGGCTTGGACGGACCACATTGGCATTCTCCCTCTCTTCTTTTTGTTCTTGGTTTTTCTTTGTCCTATTTCCTCGTACCTGTGTTTGCACTTTTGGTTATTTTAGTTTACACACCTGCGACATAGTGTTATCTGACAGGTCCACTAGAGTAGCGCTGGTTCGCACTGTCTTATTGGACCTCAGTATTAGACTAAGATGTTTGAAGTACGCTAGTTGATGTGTTTAGATACTTGTAAGCTGGCTCCAGCCGACATGCATTTATGCTCAGGTTTAGACTGTATTCGCCCGCGTGTCGATCCACTATGTTTTGTTCTGTACTTGATTTTCCATGTGTGACAACGTTTTCTTATAAATAAAAACCGTTGAATACGAAAAAAGCAAATATAGGTGTTAAGAATATAACTCATATAGAATAGACTCTCAACTCCACAATATGTCTCTTCTGTCACAATTGCATCACTTGGGTGTGAATAAAAAGAAAAAAAAAAAAAATTATATATTTATGACATCATCCCCCTTCTTCATGTCATGGTGACTGCTTTGAAGAACATTACTGCCAAGGGGTGCAGTGCTACGATCTACCATGTGAACCTGACTCTGGAGAGGGACAAAATGGTGGTCCCTTGTTCTAAAATAACAGCAAATATTTGCCATTAAATGACGGCCATCCACTCAATTTCAACATTGTGTGAACAGATCCTTTCTGTGTTTTTAATCCACACCTGGTTTTGGTTGCAATACTGACTGAAATATACATATACTGACTGAAATATACGTAGTGTGAACGCAGCCTAGAGCTGTATATGTGTAATGTACATGTAGCTGAGCTGTATATATATGTAGCAGCCTGTAGTGAGAGGATATCAGGGAGGATGGAGGTTATGATGAATAAATGGAGATATATCCTGTCACAGGCCGAGTGGTAATAACTCTCTCCCTCTTCCTGAGGTAAATACGGCCACAGAGGTTATAGAGGGGACTGTACCTGTAATACCATACAGTATCCTCTACCTGTAACACCACACAGCACACTATTCTTTACCTGTAACACCACACAGCACGCTGTATTCTCTACCTGTAACACCACAGAGCACGCTGTATTCTCTACCTGTAACACCACACAGCACGCTGTATTCTCTACCTGTAACACCACACAGCACGCTGTATTCTCTACCTGTAACACCACACAGCACACAGTTACTACCTGTAACACCACACAGCACGGTGTATTCTCTACCTGTAACACCACACAGCACACTGTATTCTCTACCTGTAACACCACACAGCACAATGTATTCTCTACCTGTAACACCACACAGCACGCTGTATTCTCTACCTGTAACACCACACAGCACTGTATTCTCTACCTGTAACACCACACAGCACACTGTATTCTCTACCTGTAACACCACACAGCACTGTATTCTCTACCTGTAACACCACACAACACGCTGTATTCTCTACCTGTAACACCACACAGTACACTGTATTCTCTACCTGTAATACCACACAGCACGCTGTATTCTCTACCTGTAACACTACACAGCACACTGTATTCTCTACCTGTAACACCACACAGCACGCTGTATTCTCTACCTGTAACACCACACAGCACACTGTATTCTCTACCTGTAACACCACACAGCACACTGTATTCTCTACCTGTAACACCACACAGCACGCTGTATTCTCTACCTGTAACACCACACAGCACACTGTATTCTCTACCTATAACACCACACAGCATGCTGTATTCTCTACCTGTAACACCACACAGCGCTATATTCTCTACCTGTAACACCACACAGCACCCTGTATTCTCTACCTGTAACACCACACAGCACTGTATTCTCTACCTGTAACACCACACAGCGCTGTATTCTCTACCTGTAACATCACACAGCACACTGTATTCTCTACCTGTAACACCACACAACACGCTGTATTCTCTACCTGTAACACCACACAGCACGCTGTATTCTCTACCTGTAACACCACACAGCACACTGTATTCTCTACCTGTAACACCACACAGCACTGCATTCTCTACCTGTAACACCACACAGCACCCTGTATTCTCTACATGTAACACCACACAGCACCCTGTATTCTCTACCTGTAACACCACACAGCACACTGTATTCTCTACCTGTAACACCACACAACACGCTGTATTCTCTACCTGTAACACCACTATATTCTCTACCTGTAACACCACACAGCACTGTATACTCTACCTGTAACACCACACAGCACACTGTATTCTCTACCTGTAACACCACACAGCACCATGTATTCTCTACCTGTAACACCACACAGCACGCTGTATTCTCTACCTGTAACACCACACAACACGCTGTATTCTCTACCTGTAACACCACACAGCATGCTGTATTCTCTACCTGTAACACCACACAGCACTGCATTCTCTACCTGTAACACCACACAGCACACTGTATTCTCTACCTGTAACACCACACAGCACGCTGTATTCTCTACCTATAACACCACACAGCGCTGTATTCTCTACCTGTAACACCACACAGCGCGCTGTATTCTCTACCTGTCACACCACACAGCACTGTATTCTCTACCTGTAACGCTGATATTGGAATAAAGTAAAGAACTTTTTCATTAAATTTTTTATTTTCTTTTAATTTTTCAGCACATATTATGATCAAGCATCTTTGAAGTTGAGCCCCACAATAAGGAGTTTATCCAATATTATCTTACATGGGATATACTGTTTATGTCTTGTTTTTTGTCCAGGTGGGATTGGCAGTGCCGGCTCGGATCCTCTCTGCCATTTAGCATCATTATAGTGCTTGAAAAATCCCTATATTGTAATCCATATTCTTCGGCTTATTCTTCCAAACATTCTCCCGTCATTAATACAGCCCGAACCGCTTTGCGCACAGACTCCGTTCAGACTGCGTTTCGAAGCCCTTGGCGGTGACAGGTGTGCTATCTATTTTTGGTTCCGATTGGGTTTGTCGTTTTTAATTTACATTTGCATTTAAAAACCCTTAATTTCCTATATGAAATAATGGCCACACTGTAAAAACTAACAGCCAATCACAGCACATATGCAAATAGCTGAAATATAGGAGCCAATAGAAATTCTAAGGTCTTGTCAGTCAATGCCTCACAAGATCCACACAGTCCACTATTGGCCAATAGAAGATGGAAGGTCCTTAACGATTTTGTCTCACTGACATGAGTAAGATTGTCATGGTAACCGAGCAATGATCTTTACCATTATAAGTAGCAGAGTTCAGTCAGTAAAGTAGCAGAGCTGAGACAGCCATGTAGCAGAGACATAACCGCACTAAGTAGCAGAGCTGAGGCAGCCGTGTAGCAGATCCAATACCCGCACTATGTAGCAGAGCCGACACCCGCACTACGTAGAAGAGCTAAGGCAGCCGGGTAACAGAGCTGACAACATAGCAGAGCTGAGCCAGCCGTGTACCAGAGCCGACACCCGCACTACGTAGCGGAGCTCAGGCTGCCCGATAGCAGAGCCAATGACGTAGCAGAGCTGAGCCAGCCATGTACAAGAGCCGACTACCGCATTACGTAGCAGAGCCGACACCCGCACTAAGCAGAGCTGAGCCAGCCACGTAGCAGAGCAGACACCCGCACTATGTATTAGAGCTGAGTCAGTAAAAGCAGAGAGGGGTCAGTAAAGTAGTAGAGCTGAGTTAGTGATGTAGAAGAGGCGATACCCACATGAGTCAGTGAAATAGCAGTGTTTTCGTTTTTTCCTCCTCGTCTTCTAAGACCCACAACTCTTGTACTCTTCCAGCTACAGGGCCGTATAAGGGCTTGTTTTTTTCAGGAACAGGTGTACTTTGTAAATCCGCCTTTTGATTTACCATACCATGTATGACAGAACCCCCAAAATACCATTTATGGGGTGAAATTGGGGAAAAAATATTGTGTGTGTGTGGAAAAATTGTGTGTGTGGGTGGGGGTGGGTTCCCTGTTTACGTAATGCACTTTACAGTAAAACTGACATGTTATCTTTATTCGATAGGTCCGTCTGAATACAGCAATATGCAGGTTATATAGCTTTTCTAATGTTTTACTATTTTTATTAACAGTAAAACTTTTTTTTTTTTCAAAAAGGTGTGATTACAATGGCCCTTTTTTGACTCTTACAATGACCCTTTTTTTATAGAATTTCTATTTTTTCACATACGCGGCTGTTTGGAGTGTCATTCTTTGCGCCATGATCTGTATTTTTTTCTGATACCATAGGTGTGGAGATGAGACATAATTGATAAATTTTTATTCATTTTATTTAAAATAAAATGTAATAAAAATTAGCAATCTTAACTGCTTTTTTACGCTGTTCACCATGCAGGAACAATATAAATTTTATTAGATCGGACGATAACGCACACTATGGTATATTATATGATTTTATTGATTAATATTTTTATGTGTTTTATTTATAAAATGGGAAAGGGGGGTGATTTAAACTTTTATTAGGGGAGGGGCTATGGTGTGTTTTTTAAAACTTTATATTCTTTTTTTTTTTAACACTTTTTATATCCCCTTAGGGGACTTTAACATTTTTACATTGGATCATTGTATAGAGCCTGCCTGTGTAGGCTCTATACCAGGGGTGGGGAACCTTTTCCATGTCGAGGGCCGGTCGGGCATTAATAAAATCATTCGAGGGCCGCATACCGTGTGCGGCAGTTAGTAGCGGGGGTTTGCAGCACCCAGGACAAGGCATAGTATTGTTCCCCTAGTGCCCCTGCTATTGTAGTTAACCCCCAGTGATGCCCCTTGTAGTCTAGTTAACCCCCAAGTCATGTCCCTGGTAGCCTAGTTAACCCCCATCAGGCATGTCCCTGGTAGCCTAGTTATTCCCCCCCCCATCAGTCATGTCTCTGGTAGCCTAGTTGTCCCCCCCATCAGTCATGTCCCTGGTAGCCTAGTTGTCCCCCCCCCATCAGTCATGTCCCTGGTAGCCTAGTTATTCCCCCCCCCCATCAGTCATGTCCCTGGTAGCCTAGTTATTCCCCCCCCATCAGTCATGTCTCTGGTAGCCTAGTTGTCCCCCCCATCAGTCATGTCCCTGGTAGCCTAGTTGTCCCCCCCCCATCAGTCATGTCCCTGGTAGCCTAGTTATTCCCCCCCCCCATCAGTCATGTCCCTGGTAGCCTAGTTATTCCCCCCCCCCCATCAGTCATGTCCCTGGTAGCCTAGTTATTCCCCCCCCATCAGTCATGTCTCTGGTAGCCTAGTTGTCTCCCCCATCAGTCATGTCCCTGGTGGCCTAGTTATCCCCCCATCAGTCATGTCCCTGGTAGCCTAGTTGTCCCCCCCCCATCAGTCATGTCCCTGGTAGCCTAGTTGTCCCCCCCATCAGTCATGTCCCTGGTAGCCTAGTTGCCCCCCCCCCATCAGTCATGTCCCTGGGATCCTAGTTAATCCCCAAATAAAAAAATAAACATCCCACTCACCTTACCTCCGCTCCCACGCTGTCCAGGTCCTCTTCTCTCCCAGGTCCTCTGTGCCGGTCTTCTCCTGCAGGCGGCGCGCGATGAAATGACGTCATCGCGCGCGGCCCGCAAGAGACTAAAGACACGCGCCGCTCTGCTGGGGAAGAAGCCGGCACAGACAGCATCCTCCGGTGTCCGCCAGCTGTCACAGACACCGGAGGATGCTGTGTATGCCGGCTTCTTCCCCAGCAGAGCGGCGAGCATCACAGGGGAGCTCCTGCCACTGATGTAAGTGCCGTGATCGAGGCACTGCGGGGGTTGATGGCGGACGACCGCGGCGGCCTGTCATTAACAGTAAGACCTGGCTGCATATAGCAGCCGGTCCACACATGCTTTGAAGTGAGCTCAGCTCCTGAGCTCACTTCAAAGCACCGACGGACTACATGCCGTACGGCTACGGCTTTGGGTCCTTAAGTGACAAGATTCCATGCTGTACCTGTACGGCATGGGTCCTTAAGAGGTTAAAGGGACGGTACCCAAGTCGCTCTTAAATAGTATGGTACCAAGTGTTAAAGTTTCTCTTAAAGGTACATCATTGTTAAAGGGGCGCTCTTTTCAAGCACTATATATTTCCTTGGAAATGCAAATATAGTTTACTTGTCTTACTGCATCATTTTTTTGAATACGCTGCAGTACTGCAATGAAACTCCAGCATGTGTGAACACAGCCCTAATTTCACTGCAGACCTTTGCTCAATCAGTGAAATCAGTGCAGCAGCTGCTTCTGGCCAGTCAGAGTTGTTGAATCAGTCAGGGGATTGAGGGATCCAGTCAAGCCAAGACAGAGGCATGGAAGATTAGTCTTCTCAGGGCGGGTTCACACTACGGAATTCTCGCGGACAATGTCCGCGGAATTCCGTCAGCTGTCCGCCCGCACATCTGGGCGCCTTTCCGCCGGCCCCATAGACACCATTCTATGGGCCGGCGTATTCCACTATACGCTGAAAGAAGTGTCATGTCACTTCTTTCAGCGGATCGCGGAATACGCCGGCCCATAGAATTGTGTCTATGGAGCCGGCGGAAAAGTGCGTGCCCGTGCGGGCGGACAGCTGACGGAATTCCGCGGACATTGTCCGCGAGAATTCCGTAGTGTGAACCCGCCCTAAGGTGGGAGAGCAGAGGGAGGAGGAGGTGCTGATATGACAGTGGAGCTTGCAGGTGATTGGACGGTCGCAAGGGATTATGGATAATCCTTTGCTCCTACTGAGTGACCATACGGTAAACTAATGTGTGACTGCCATGTTTAGTAAATTTGGAACAGATTACTGTAAATTTGCTTTGCAGAATGGAATAAAAGTCGTGCAAGTAATATAAACTTCCCTTTCACCTCCAGCTACTCCTCTCTATTACTTCCATCCTCTATGTGTCTTATAATGTCCAAAATGTGTTGGACATTATAAAAGACACATTTGGACATTATAGAGGACATTGGGAGAGGGGCATGGGCACGGCCATCTTATGGACAGAATCACCACAGAGCAGGACGGCACAGCCTGGAGGAGGGGAGGTGATTATAGCTCCATGGGGTACACAGGGAACTGCTGTCAGTAAGTGCAGTGAGTACAGTTACTAATACTATACACAGAACTTTAATATAAAATGACGTTTTTCTTTCATAATTGTTTAAATTTCATTTTATTCATTAACCTCATTGTGAACATGAAAATGGCTTCTCCCCTGCGTGAGTTCTTTGATGTCTAACAAGACTGGGTTTCTGAGCAAAACACCTCCCACATTCCGAACATGAAAATGGCTTCTCCCCTGTGTGAATTCTCTGATGTGTAACAAGATACGATTTCTGAGCATAACATTTCCCACATTCCAAACATGAAAATAGTTTATCCCCTGTGTGCGTACCAAGATCTGATTTCTGAGTAAAACATTTTCCATATTGTGAACATGAAAATGGCTTCTCGCTTTCGTGAGATCTTTGATGTCTATCAAAAGCTGATTTCCAAGGAAAACATCTTCCACATTTTGGGCACACATATGGTTTCTCCCCTGTGTGAATTCTTTGATGTCGAACAAGAGATAATTTTAGACTAAAACATTTACCACAATCTGAACATGAATATGGCTTCTCCCCTGTGTGAATGTTTTTATGGAAAAGAAGACCTGATTTTTGAGTAAAACATTTCCCACATTCCGAACATAAAAATGGCTTCTCTCCTGTGTGAATTCTTTGATGGTTAACAAGATCTGATTTCTGAATAAAACATTTTCCACATTCTGAACATGGAAATGGCTTCTCCCCTGTGTGAGTTCTTTGATGTTTAAAAAGATTTGCTTTATGAGCAAAACATTTCTCACATTCTGAACACGAAAATGGTTTCTCCCCTGTGTGAATTCTTTGATGGTTAACAAGAACTGATTTCTGAGTAAAACATTTCCCACATTCTGAACATGAAAATGCCTTTTTGCCTGTAAGATATTTTTTACATGGGAAATCTGAAAACTGAGGCTTTCCTGTATTTTCTCTTTGATGTTTATCGTCTTCTCTGTAAATGTCAGCTTGCTGTGATGGATCAGAAGATGGGACTTGTATAACAGGATGAGATGAGAGATCTTTGCTGTGAGGGGCTGAGGGTGTATCTGGGATAGTGGACGGCTCCTCATATGTATCTTGTGTGATATGATCCTCTGAGGAGATCTGATGTCCCCCTGAGCTCCTGGTAGAATCATCTGCAAAGGAGAAAACACAATTTCTCTTATTTCCCAGTAATAGAAGCTTAAACATATTGCAGACATGGAAAGTTATAACGACAGCGTCACTTTAACTACTGCGGTCAGATAACCTTGTTGCTACATAACTCTTACATGAGACTTCAGCTACTACTATGGAGGCAAAGACCCCCTCCTCATAGCTACATTATCAGTGACAGATCCCCGATCATCCTACTCTCACTGGTTCTCTAGAAGACACAAAAACTTCCAACACGAGAGAGTTGCGTGACCATCGATCATGCTCGAGTTTCTCTGCACCACTTCGGTATCTGATTAGCGGTGGCTGCTGAAGTTGGATAAAGCCCTAAGGCTATCTGGAAAACATGGATATAGTCATAGGCTGTATCCATGTTTTCCAGACAACCTTAGGGCTGTATCCACCGCTCGGGTTCAGACGAACTTCAGCATGCTCGATGTTCGCTCAACTCTAGAGATCATAGATAAATTTGTTGGCAAAACGTCCTCTGAGGGTGCGCAAAAATCACAACATATCAGTACGGACGGCCATGATGGACACATTCAAACAAGTAACCCCAAAACAAAAAGTGACAAACACCTCAACATCGTCAAAAACATCAAAGACCCAAACCACCAACATGGGCGCATCTGATATTCATCATGGCAACAGCTCTTTCTCATCCCAGGACTCTGCTCTCCCCAGCCCTGAAGTCTTGGGCTTCAGCAGCCAGTCACATGCGACCGTAGTAGCCTACTAAGTGTCCCTGTTTCTCCAAACACAAACTTATCTCAAAAAGTCACAGAACCCAACATGACGCAAACGTCTTCCTTAAAAATAACTACCGACAACCGCACAGCCCTCATCCACCAACTCACAGAAAAATATTGATGACCTGGAGAACAGAAGTCAAAGAAGCAACTTGTGGGAATTCCATAATCCATTAAGGGAGACGGCCGGTTTATGTTTCTCTCTTTCGACCTTCCTTAATCCCTTCCCGCCGAATCACGTACCGGCACATCCTATTCTGCATAGCGTTCCGGCAGATGGACACGCCGATACATCACAGGATAGCCAGGCACCCACTGCAACTGCCAGCAGTTAACCCTATGGGTGCTGCGATCAGTGCGATTGCAGCCCCTATAATGCTAAAAGAAGGGAGAATCCTCCCTTCGTTTCCCATCGGGGCTGTGCGGTGCGATCGTACAGCGCCGATGGTCGATGTGACTTCAGGAGACTTCCCCAAGGCCACCTGTGCTACAGCTCTGGTGGCTGACCAAGCTCTGATCAAGTCTGATCAGCTGTGCTATTACAGGCATTATGCATCGCAGTGCTGATCAGCAATATAATCAGGCAATTGCACAGTGAAGTCCCCATAGTGGGACAATAAATTAAAGTGTTAAAAAAACACACAAAAATATGTCAGAATGAAAAAGAAACGTTATAGCATCACATAGTTACAACTGCATAAAGTGAAACAGGTTGGATTAAAAAAATGGGCTCTGCTCCAGAAGGCCAAAATCAGTCCAGTCCTGAAGGGGTTAAGCACCAAACCTACATCTCCCTCCTCTTATTAAAAAAAGCACATTGGCTTGGAGGATCAGCCCCTAGAGAGAATGAGCGCCACCGGCCCACTAGAGCCAAGCTCTTTCACTTATATACTACTGAGGGAATGCACAGGGGGGCTGTACACTACTGGCGGAGCGCACAGGGGGGCTATATACTACTGGGGGAGCGCACAGGGGGGCTATATACTACTGGGAGAGCGCACAGGGGCGCTATATGCTACTGGGGGAGCGCACAGGGGGGCTATATACTACTGGAGGAGCGCACAGGGGGTCTATTATACTACTGGAGGAGCTACATAAGGGCTGGTGAGAGAGAAAAAAATGCCAGTGTTCCCACTAATAAGCAGCAATTCTGAATGTAAATCGTTCAACAACGTTTGTGAGAAGTAACAAAACACCTTTACTACTGATGTTCAGCTCGCACCTTCATCTGACAAACCCCCGCAAGTGAACCTTCACTAAAAGTTGTTGAGTACCCCTGATTTATATGGTTCTTTGTTTCTCCTTTACTCAGTTACTCACCCCTCCCCCTCCCTGGGACGCACGGATCCAACTTTTTCTCCCCCCACACGTCTCATTCTGAGGTCAGGAGAGAGAGCGGTGTCAAGGAAGAGAGCACAAAAGACAGTCTTGCTCTGAGGTCACTATGCTGAGTAGTCGGTGTAGCGGCAGCGCTGAAGGAGCACAGACAGCAATATGGTGATGCCGATACTTTCACTAGTCAAACTACAGTGCCGCACTTTTCTCCAGATACTGAAGCACAACCCAGCTACAGGGCGGCACAGCGCAAACATTTTATATGACTGTATTCTATATATTATACACACATCATGTGTTATTACCTGCAGCCGCGTCACATCCTCATCTATATTATATTAGAACTTAGGCTGAATGATTATATAGCTGGAAAACTGACAGGACACACAGCTTATAATATTCCACACAGAATAGTTACAGCCGGTGACTGAGGAGAAAGTGTGACTGTTCTCTGCATTTAGTGGTCACTACTCACCTGGGCGGTTACCTGTAGTGATGTCCTCCTTATACTGCTCATCACTGCTCACATCTGTCTCTAGAGCATTAATATTATTCCCATCTTCCCCCTGATTCATAAGATGTGAGAGAAATCTTGTAAAAGTCATCAGACAGGAGGAGAAGTCAGGTGGGATGTACAGATCATAGGGAACATCTCCATCTACCTGATCCTGATCCTGTGGGAGAAGAGGACGGGGACATCTCTCTGGTGCTGTTCTCTTACTGGATCTGACTGGAGGGAACACATACAGAGACTGAATTCATTCTTTCCATCCAGATAATACAGAGAGGAGGTGTGTATATAGTCCTGTCTATTACCTGCTGATGGGAGGGGCTGCTGATCCTCCAGCATCACATCCTTGTACTGATCCTTGTGTCCTTCTACATACTCCCACTCCTCCATGGAGAAATAGACCGCCACGTCCTGACACCTTATAGGAACCTGACACACACAATGGTCACACAGTCATCCCTCCCACCCCTTCAGTGGTGTTACTGTATAATGTCCCAGCATTCCCAGCAGCCACAGTCTCACCTCTCCACTCAGCAGCTCCACCATCTTGTTGGTGACTTCTAGGATCTTCTCTTCCTCCATTTCCTCATGTATCAGGGGCCCCGGGATTGGGTTCAGGGTTCTTCCCCATCCTTCACACCCAGGGGCCCCACAGCGCCCACTAGAGGACTTCTTCACTACTGTGTAATCCTGTGTATGGAGAGACACATTACTATCACTCCATCCATTCCCAGAATCCCTCACCTCTCCAGTCCTATCCATCTGTTATTCCATAGATAAGAATGATGTCATGATGACATCACTCCCAGAATCCCTCACCTCCCCAGTCCTATCCATCTGTTATTCCATAGATAAGAATGATGTCATGATGACATCACTCCCAGAATCCCTCACCTCCCCAGTAAGCAGGAAGAGTATGTGTAGGGTGAGGGTTATTATCCTCTCGGCCATCTTGTCTCTGTCTCTCTCCATGGTTGATGGGTCGGTCTCTTATATAGAAGATATCAGCAGAGGATCCTGTAGAGATGAATAGAAAGTAGAGGATACAATTAGAGATGAGCAAACCGGGTTCAGGTTCGAGTCCATCCGAACCCGAACGTTCGGTATTTGATTAGCGGTGGCTGCTGAACTTGGATAAAGCTCTAAGGTTGTCTGGAAAACATGGATACAGCCAATGACTATATCCATGATTTCCACATAGCCTTAGGGCTTTATCCAACTTCAGCAGCCACCGCTAATCGGGTTTGGATGGACTCGAGCATGCTCGAGGTTCGCTCATCTCTAGATATGATGATTCTATGCATTTAGTGGGGTTGAGTGCACCTAGATAACAGCAAAACTGTGCAGAATCCATAATAACTTTATATTGGAAAGATGTAAAGCTACGGGTGGGCAACGTATTAATGCAAAAAAAAAAAAATTGGATTTAGCCCCTGCAGATGATCGCATAGCACATTACTACAGACCTCTGAACTTCATAAAAAAATGGCCCCCAGAGAGAAGCTTACCAATTATAATGTCCTGAAACTCCTCACACGGCCATTACTGTCGTCTTCTACCTCACTGAACGGCCGGGAAACAGACAGACCCTGCAGCTACACAGTCCTGACTGACCCTGACCGCCTGCTTCTAAGAAAGGATGGAGAAAATTAAGCTCCTCCCACACAAGTCACATGAGTGAGACGTCATCAAGAAAACATAGATTCACTTGGAAATAGCATCTACACTGTGTTTACAGGACCTGCCATGATGTCACAGTCATGTGATCAGTCACATGGAGGAGGAGTCACATGATCAGGGGCTGCTGCTCAGTGTATGCAGGACTCTGCTGTGCTGGATGAGCTGAAGTGATGTGTATGGAGCAGAGCTGTGTGTGTGTGTGTTATATATGCCTGCAGCAGAGCTGTGTATGTGTGTGTTATATATGCCTGCAGCAGAGCCCTGTGTGTAATGTACATGTCGGTGAGCTGTATGTGTGTAATGTACATGTAGCTGAGCTGTATGTGTGTAATGTACATGTAGCTGAGCTGTATATATGTGTAATGTACATGTAGCTGAGCTGTATATGTGTATAATGTACATGTAGCTGAGCTGTATATGTGTAATGTACATGTAGCTGAGCTGTATGTGTGTAATGTACATGTAGCTGAGCTGTATGTGTGTAATGTGCATGTAGCTGAGCTGTATGTGTGTAATGTGCATGTAGCTGAGCTGTATGTGTGTAATGTACATGTAGCTGAGCTGTATATGTGTAATGTACATGTAGCTGAGCTGTATGTGTGTAATGTACATGTAGCTGAGCTGTATGTGTGTAATGTACATGTAGCTGAGCTGTATATGTGTAATGTACATGTAGCTGAGCTGTATATGTGTAATGTACATGTAGCTGAGCTGTATATGTGTAATGTAGATGTAGCTGATCTGTATATGTGTAATGTACATGTAGCTGAGCTGTATATGTGTGTAATGTACATGTAGCTGAGCTGTATATGTGTAATGTACATGTAGCTGAGCTGTATATATATATATACTAGAAAATGTACCCGGCGCTGCCCGGGTATAACGTGTCAGTGTGTTAATTAGATTTGTTCTAAGGTGCCCAGGAGGCCAAGCTAAAGGTATTGTTTCATTTGAGTTAATCAGTGGAATTAGTGTATACCTGTAGTGTATAGTTTGAGGGTCCTGGATACCTGTAGTGTATAATTGGTGGAGGTCTTGTATACCTGTAGTATATAGTTCGGGGGTCCTGTATACCTGTAGTGCATAGTTTGGGGGTCCTATATAACTGTAGTATAGAGTTGGTGAAGTTCCTTTATACCTGTAGTATATAGATTTGGGGTCCTGTATACCTGTAGTATAGAGTTGGTGAAGGTGCTGTATACCTGTAGTATAGAGTTGGTGTAGGTCCTGTATACCTGTAGTGTATAGTTTTGGGGTCCTGTATACCTGTAGTGTATAGTTTGGGGTCCTGTATGCCTGTAGTATATAGTTGGTGGAGGTCCTGTATACCTGAAGTATATAGTTGGTGGAGGCCCTGTGCACCTGTAGTGTATAGTTTTGGGGTCCTGTATACCTGTAGTGTAAAGTTTGGGGTCCTGTATACCTGTAGTATATAGTTGGTGGAGGTCCCGTGCACCTGTAGTGTATAGTTTTTGGGTCCTGTATACCTGTAGTGTCCTGTATACCTGCAGGGTCGTATTTACCATTAGGCACCCATGGTCTGGTGAGTAGGGTAGCACCTTGCAGAGGGACATTACCCTCCCGTTCAGACTTGCCAGAAAAACTGTGCAGAATCCATAATAACTTTATATTGGAAAGATGTAAAGCTACGGGTGGGCAACGTATTAATGCAAAAAAAAAAAAATTGGATTTAGCCCCTGCAGATGATCGCATAGCACATTACTACAGACCTCTGAACTTCATAAAAAAATGGCCCCCAGAGAGAAGCTTACCAATTATAATGTCCTGAAACTCCTCACACGGCCATTACTGTCGTCTTCTACCTCACTGAACGGCCGGGAAACAGACAGACCCTGCAGCTACACAGTCCTGACTGACCCTGACCGCCTGCTTCTAAGAAAGGATGGAGAAAATTAAGCTCCTCCCACACAAGTCACATGAGTGAGACGTCATCAAGAAAACATAGATTCACTTGGAAATAGCATCTACACTGTGTTTACAGGACCTGCCATGATGTCACAGTCATGTGATCAGTCACATGGAGGAGGAGTCACATGATCAGGGGCTGCTGCTCAGTGTATGCAGGACTCTGCTGTGCTGGATGAGCTGAAGTGATGTGTGTGGAGCAGAGCTGTGTGTGTGTGTGTTATATATGCCTGCAGCAGAGCTGTGTATGTGTGTGTTATATATGCCTGCAGCAGAGCCCTGTGTGTAATGTACATGTCGGTGAGCTGTATGTGTGTAATGTACATGTAGCTGAGCTGTATGTGTGTAATGTACATGTAGCTGAGCTGTATATATGTGTAATGTACATGTAGCTGAGCTGTATATGTGTATAATGTACATGTAGCTGAGCTGTATATGTGTAATGTACATGTAGCTGAGCTGTATGTGTGTAATGTACATGTAGCTGAGCTGTATGTGTGTAATGTGCATGTAGCTGAGCTGTATGTGTGTAATGTGCATGTAGCTGAGCTGTATGTGTGTAATGTACATGTAGCTGAGCTGTATATGTGTAATGTACATGTAGCTGAGCTGTATGTGTGTAATGTACATGTAGCTGAGCTGTATGTGTGTAATGTACATGTAGCTGAGCTGTATATGTGTAATGTACATGTAGCTGAGCTGTATATGTGTAATGTACATGTAGCTGAGCTGTATATGTGTAATGTAGATGTAGCTGATCTGTATATGTGTAATGTACATGTAGCTGAGCTGTATATGTGTGTAATGTACATGTAGCTGAGCTGTATATGTGTAATGTACATGTAGCTGAGCTGTATATATATATATACTAGAAAATGTACCCGGCGCTGCCCGGGTATAACGTGTCAGTGTGTTAATTAGATTTGTTCTAAGGTGCCCAGGAGGCCAAGCTAAAGGTATTGTTTCATTTGAGTTAATCAGTGGAATTAGTGTATACCTGTAGTGTATAGTTTGAGGGTCCTGGATACCTGTAGTGTATAATTGGTGGAGGTCTTGTATACCTGTAGTATATAGTTCGGGGGTCCTGTATACCTGTAGTGCATAGTTTGGGGGTCCTATATAACTGTAGTATAGAGTTGGTGAAGTTCCTTTATACCTGTAGTATATAGATTTGGGGTCCTGTATACCTGTAGTATAGAGTTGGTGAAGGTGCTGTATACCTGTAGTATAGAGTTGGTGTAGGTCCTGTATACCTGTAGTGTATAGTTTTGGGGTCCTGTATACCTGTAGTGTATAGTTTGGGGTCCTGTATGCCTGTAGTATATAGTTGGTGGAGGTCCTGTATACCTGAAGTATATAGTTGGTGGAGGCCCTGTGCACCTGTAGTGTATAGTTTTGGGGTCCTGTATACCTGTAGTGTAAAGTTTGGGGTCCTGTATACCTGTAGTATATAGTTGGTGGAGGTCCCGTGCACCTGTAGTGTATAGTTTTTGGGTCCTGTATACCTGTAGTGTCCTGTATACCTGCAGGGTCGTATTTACCATTAGGCACCCATGGTCTGGTGAGTAGGGTAGCACCTTGCAGAGGGACATTACCCTCCCGTTCAGACTTGCCAGAAAATCTGGTGTCTTTTCGAGGGGGGTATGGCGGTATTGGTCAGGTCTGGTATAGCGGTGTTATCCAGTCACAGTATGGCGGTATTGGTCAGGTCTGGTATGGCAGTGTTATCCAGCACAGTATAGCGGTATTGGTCAGGTCTGGTATGGCAGTGTTATTCAGTCACAGTGTGTCGGTATTGGTCATGTCTGGTATGGCGGTGTTATCCAGCACAGTATAGCTGTATTGGTCAGGTCTGGTATGGCAGTGTTATTCAGTCACAGTGTGTCGGTATTGGTCATGTCTGGTATGGTGGTGTTATCAAGTCACAGTATGGCGGTATTGGTCAGGTGTGGTATGACAGTGTTATCCAGCTACAGAATGGCAGTATTGGTCAGGTCTGGTATAGCAGTTTTTTCCAGTCATAGTATGGTGGTATTGGTCAGGTGTGTTATGACAGTGTTACCCAGTCACAATATGGTAGTATTGGTCAGGTCTGGTGTGGCGGTGTTATCCAGTCACGGTATGGTGGTATTGGTCAGGTCTGGTATAGCAGTGTTATCCAGTCACAGTATGGTGGTATTGGTCAGGTCTGGTGTGGCGGTGTTATCCAATCACAGTATGGTGGTATTTATCAGGTCTGGTATGGCGGTGTTACCCAGTCACAGTATGGCGGTATTGGTCAGGTGTGGTATGACAGTGTTATCTAGTCACAGTTTGGTATACCTGTAGTGCCCTGTATATACATGTATTGTATAGATGGAGTAGGGGCCCTGTATATATATGTACTGTATAGATGGCGTAGGGGGCCCTGTATATATATGTACTGTATAGATGGAGTAGGGGGTCCTGTATATACATGTACTGTATAGATGGAGTAGGGGATCCTGTATACATGTACTGTATAGATGAAGTAGGGGGTCCTGTATACATGTACTGTATAGATGGAGTAGGGGGCCCTTTATATATATGTACTGTATAGATGGAGTAGGGGGTCCTGTATATACCTGTACTGTATAGATGGAGTAGGGGGTCCTGTATATACATGTACTGTATAGATGGAGTAGGGGGTCCTGTATATACATGTACTGTATAGATGGAGTAGGGGGTCCTGTATATACATGTACTGTATAGATGGAGTAGGGGGTCCTGTATATACATGTACTGTATAGATGGAGTAGGGGGTCCTGTATATACATGTACTGTATAGATGGAGTAGGGGGTCCTGTATACATGTACTGTATAGATGGAGTAGGGGGTCCTGTATACATGTACTGTATAGATGGAGTAGGGGGTCCTGTATATACCTGTACTGTATAGATGGAGTAGGGGGTCCTGTATACATGTACTGTATAGATGGAGTAGGAGGTCCTGTATACATGTACTGTATAGATGGAGTAGGGGGCCCTGTATACATGTACTGTATAGATGGAGTAGGGGGCCCTGTATACATGTCCTGTATAGATGGAGTAGGGGGTCCTGTATATACATGTACTGTATAGATGGAGTAGGGGGTCCTGTATATACATGTACTGTATAGATGGAGTAGGGGGTCCTGTATATACATGTACTGTATAGATGGAGTAGGGGGTCCTGTATATACATGTACTGTATAGATGGAGTAGGGGGCCCTGTATAGATGGAGTAGGGGGCCCTGTATAGATGGAGTAGGGGGTCCTGTATATACATGTACTGTATAGATGGAGTAGGAGGTCCTGTATACATGTACTGTATAGATGGAGTAAGGGGTCCTGTATATACATGTACTGTATAGATGGAGTAGGGGGTCCTGTATATACATGTACTGTATAGATGGAGTAGGGGGTCCTGTATATACATGTACTGTATAGATGGAGTAGGGGGTCCTGTATATACATGTACTGTATAGATGGAGTAGGGGGTCCTGTATATACATGTACTGTATAGATGGAGTAGGGGGCCCTGTATATATATGTACTGTATAGATGGAGTAGGGGGTCCTGTATATACATGTACTGTATAGATGGAGTAGGGGGCCCTGTATATACATGTACTGTATAGATGGAGTAGGGGGTCCTGTATATACATGTACTGTATAGATGGAGTAGGGGGTCCTGTATACATGTACTGTATGGATGGAGTAGGGGGCCCTGTATATACATGTACTGTATAGATGGAGTAGGGGGTCCTGTATATACATGTACTGTATAGATGGAGTAGGGGGTCTACCAGTTATTACTGTGGATGTTGTGAGGCAGCTTCCCTAGCAACCATTGCTCCCTGTGAAAATGAAAGCAGTAATCCTATTGGTTGCTAAGGCTCCAACTGCCGTGTCTGCTGCAGCTAATTATATCACCTGTGTTTGCAGTGAGGAGATTTTCCCATTCATCTCTATGAGGCGCCTCTCTTTCCCCTCCCCCTCCCCTCCTGTACATCTGGCGGGGACGGGACCTTCGCAATAACGTTCCCGGGCACCCAATGTATCTGTGTGCCAAATTTGGGGTCAAACGGTTTAGGCGTTTGGAAGTCTATAGAGGACAGACAGACAGACAGACAGAAGGACAGACAGACAGACTTTGATTTTTATGATATATATATATGTAGCAGTCTGTAGTGAGAGGATATCAGGGAGGATGGAGGTTATGATGAATAAATGAAGATCTATCCTGTCACAGGCCGAGTGGTAATAACTCTCTCCCTCTTCCTGAGGTAAATACGGCCACAGAGGTTATAGAGGGGACTGTACCTAGGTGTGTGGTGATTATGGTACTTGTAGTTCCCACTGGGGCTTCTCTATTACTGCTGTCTGAGGTGATACTGGAGAAGCCCTTGATGGTGATGAGGTGCAGAGAAAATCAGACAGCAGGGAGTCGGAGCAGTGAGGTACAACAGTGACTGTTACTTGTATAGGAAGTATATAACTCTAACAGCTTCTTAATACTCAATATCTCTCAATATGGCCGACTGCCAGAGATGGGTCACTGCTGTTAGTTTGGAGGTATGCTGGTATATGTGCAGTCGCCCTTCGTGAATTGGACAGGCAGCCAACCACAGCCCAGTGCAATGGGAGTCCTTTAGGGTATCTGGGCCGCACCATAAGCCACAACATTTTGGTTCCCAGGATATATAAGGGTATGTGGAGGAGTTGCCCCTCAGTGTGACACCTTGGTGAGTAAGTGGATCAGGCTCGCTCTCTGGGTTCATCAATAAAATAAGCTGCTTGGCCCAACAACTCCCATATGTCGCACTATTTCTGTTAGTTGTGGTGCTGACTCCAGTAAATCTCCTCACAGGCTGTAGTCCCCTCAGAGGATGTTTCTTTTACCACAGCTGCACTTGACTAACCAGGGAATTCCTGTCACAACTGCCTCTTAAGGGGAGTCTATTAGAATAGCTCCGCCCTCTTTCTGGGCCTTTCTCCTAGCTAGAGTAGTACACTAAGGGTCTATTCACACGTCAGTATATTTTTCCAATCCGCAAATTTCAGTCAGTATACAATCCGCAAATTCAGTCCGTATTGCATCCGTATTGCATCCGTATTGCTTCAGTAAAATACAGACCCCATAGAGTTGTATTGGATGTGTCAGTTACTGTCCGTACTAGGGTCTGTCCTTTTTTTTTTGCGGAACGGATTGCAGCCCAGTACACAACACGGATGTGTGTATAGGTCCATTGAAATACATTGGTCCTATATTATTGCGGATCCGCAATTAAGGACATGAACAGGACGTATGAATAGAGCCTAAGGAGGCAGCTGTTGTTGCTATGGTAACTCCCTGCTCTGGTCTGTGTGAATAATAAAGATGTCCCATCTCCAGCATGGCCCCTCTCTGTAATATAATAAAGGATAAACAGTGTATTATTATTAATCCATTCTCTGCTCAACCTTAGGGAAACCCCCAACTCCTGTATACTACATTCCTATCATGCCCGGACAGCCAATGCTTATCCGTCAGCTGCAAATCCCAACCCGCAGACACTGTTAGATAGCTGTTCAGACATGGAGGAACATGTTACCCTTCATATATCTGTCTGTGTTTCCAGAACATGAACCTGAATTACAGCTGACAGATTCCCTTTAACCGTAGTCTGTACACACATTTCTATATACATATTGATTGTTTTTCTAGAGTGCTCCCCCCCCCCCCAAAAAAAAAGATAAAGAATCACATGAAGGAATAGAGCATACTAATTGTACCCAAACAATATCCTAAGCTACATTCAATATTAAATTATAGACCAGTAATAAACTTTAATTTCTTTAAAATTTCTTTAGTTTCTGCCGGGGTGAAGCCCGCCTGACCCCCCCCCCCCCAGTGGAGCCCCTTATACTTACCCCTCGTCGAAGTCCCGGACCCTGTCGGAAGCCATGCGCGTGCTCACCAGAGATGAGTCCGACGCCCATAGAGAATGACCGGAGCAGTCATTCTCCATGGCCGTCAGACTCATCTGTGGTGCGCGCACATGGCTTCTGACAGGGATTTTTCGGCAGGAGTCGGGACTTTGAAGAAGGGGTAAGTATAAGGGACTCCACGGGGGGGTTGGGCAGGCTTCACCCCAGCAGCCGGGGTGGCAGGTTCCCTTTAAATTCATTTGACTGTAGAATAAAAGATATAATATACAAACATCAACAGTCTAGCTCCTCCAGCTTAGATCATACATTCAACCATGTCATAAACAATAAATATATATAACTGAGAGCCCTTGTCTTAATTAGAAAGGCCTTACATCCCCCCCCCCCCATTCAAATTCTGACACAAATGGGGGGGGCTGCAGCTTCTTCTCTTCTCTCTTGATTCTTCCACAGCGCTGGCTAAAGTGACAGGAGTTTTCCCTTGCTAGGTCCTAAATAAACTCTGACCATGCCTCTTCCCTGTGTCTCCCCCAATCTCTACATGTCCCCAGGGAATAGACTTCCCCTATTCCCCCAGATACACTCTTTTCACAGGTTAATTTTAAACCAATTAAAAGCTTCCTTAAAGCCACCAATCACAAACCTGTATCCATGTGAGAGGCAAAAATCGCTGCTCCCACAGATACCGGCCTGCCATTGGCGCTCACTTAACCAATCCCCACTTAGCAGCTTCTGAGGTAACTCACAAACCTAACTCCTTATTAACCCTTCCTCTGCTGCCCATTCCTTCATGTTAACCCCTCCCAATGGTCCGGGGTTAACCATGACTTGTCTATAGAAATGTCAATAGTAATTTATAATTCAATGAGAAAAGGCCAGATAAAATGCCAAAAAGCAAGAAAAACTGCTGCCAGATTTATGGGCAAAACAAAGCTGTGGAAAAGCTGTGTCTGAAGGAAAACTAATGGTGCGTTTACACAGAGAGATTTATCTGACAGATCTTTGAAGCCAAAGCCAGGAGCAGACTATAAACAGAGAACAGGTCATAAAGGAAAGACTGAGATTTCTCCTCTTTTCAAATCCATTCCTGGCTTTGGCTTAAAAAAATCTGTCAGATAAATCTCTCTGTGTAAATGCATCCTAAAGGGCCTCTTACACGGGTCGATTAACGTGCAATAAATCATTAAGTTGTTCGAATTTGAGCGATAATCTTCTGGTGTAAACACGGCAACGATCAAACGGCGAATGAAAATTCCTTCCTATGTTGTTGATCGCATCTTTCACGCTGACCCCCAAATCATCGGTAATCGTTCTCACGTCCTTCAGTGTAAACACTCGTTGTTCACAAGGATCGGTATATATTATAATCATATCGACTTTTAGTCGTCTAAACGCCTATTGTTTGCTAAACAAGCACTGAAGAAATTTTTCCCCCAACAGCACCAGAGAGAGGGACCCCGCCCTTAGGGACAGGAAACCTGGCGGATAAAAAGGTTAGGCCCTCCTCTCCTCCTCAGAGGTTTCCTGTCCCTGTGGGAAGCCTGGTGTACAGAGGCTCAGTCGCAGTCTCTGCATGTGAGCTTGTTTCACTGGAGCTCTCTTCTCCCTGAGTGCTGCCTTGGTACAGTAGAGCGCAGGGAAGCTTATAAGAGCCGTCGGACTATACTCACCATCTCTCTGCAGGCGGCAGTTTGGTCTTCACCCCAGGTTTTTCTATCACTATAGGTTACATCTTGCTGATTCTTCGGGCGTGGGATTTGGTCGTAACGTCTTGCAGGCTGTTGGCCCTCCCTAATATTTTCCTTTTCCGGTATTGTCTCTGTGGTGCCGTCATGTCGATGGGGAAAACAGTAGTTACTCACCGGTAATGATGCTTCCTTGTAGATGACAGCACCATTATGGTGACTGCTTTAAGGAACAGGGGAGCAGTGCTACGATCTACCACAGTGATGGCTAAGCTTGACACTCCAGCTGTTGCAAAACTACAATTCCCATCATGCCTGAACAACCAAAGATATGGCTTTGGCTACCCAGGCATGATGGGAATTGTAGTTTTGTAACAGCTGGAGTGTCAAGGTTAGCCATCACTGATCTACCATGTGAAAATGACCCGGAGAGGGACGAAATGGTGATCAAGGAGGCGTTATGTGGGTAGAGGGTTTAAAACACCAATGGGTGGGCATCTCTAGCTGAGGTCACACAAAGTAGCCAGTAATGTACCAAATCACAATCCACAGAAAAGTCTGGTTACGATAGCCAAAGGTCTGGGAAGCTAGGGCCAAAAGTTAATGCAAAAAAAAACAACAGTCAGACAGACATTGAAGTCTCCCTCCAGCAACAGCTGAAATTACAGGTCGGGTCATACTTGGAGTCACCCTTGCCCCTAAATATTTTTGAACCGGTGCACTTCTGGCCAGAAAAAGGTCGATATCTGGCCGCATATGGCAGTTTGCTCTGATCCTGCTGTCCTCGCCAACCTGTAGTGTGCCATCTGAGAGGGTATCAATGCCGCAGGGGCCATTGGGAAACCCATGAGGATGAGGCTGTCTCACCCCAGTGCGAAGAGACTGACTTTTCTCAAATTGAACCAAGCCTAGCCCCAGATTTTAACACTCTCACGTCTGATGCTAAGGACAGGAACATCAGCTACCAGTAACTTGTCTGTCTCCATAAAAAAATATTTGCCCACCATTAGTTTTTACATTGTTTCAATATATCAAGTAATGTTCCCCCTCTAGGAAATACTCATAGTCCATTACTTTTAAAGAACCCCATCTTCACATTTGCTACATATTGTGTGTTTTTTTTTAACGTCTCTCGTGGTTGCTTGAGTGGTATAAGGCAAGAGAATTGTTTCATCATGGAGGATCATATCCCCTAAAGCTATAACCAGCAGCTATTTGTTGCTGAAAGGCAGGTTGCTTGATATAATGGCCGCTGTCTTCACAGCATCCTGTCACTTGGTATAATGGACCCTGTCTTTACAGCACCCAGTGACTTGCTGTAATGCACGCCCAACACCCAGATGCTTGGTATAATGAACCCTGTCTTTACAACATCCAGTGACTTCATAAAATGCACACCCAGCACCCAGTTACTTGGTATAAGGGGCACTGGCTTCACAGCTCTTGCAGAAAACCACCCACAATCCACCTTCCTATGCTCTCTGTCCCTATCTCTCTGTATTTCTCTCCCTGCTCTGCTCTAAATGGCTTGTGCAACCTGTTCTCCACTACATACAGATGACTGCCCACCTCCAGAAAGTACCTCACCCTATATAGAGGGGGAGGTGCTGAAATG
Source organism: Dendropsophus ebraccatus (assembly GCF_027789765.1). Lineage (NCBI taxonomy): Eukaryota > Metazoa > Chordata > Amphibia > Anura > Hylidae > Dendropsophus > Dendropsophus ebraccatus. The sequence goes on along the minus strand of NC_091456.1, from coordinate 189,558,853 downwards.
ACATTTGGGCTTGCAGGCGATTGGACGGTCGCAAGGGATTATGGATAATCCCTGGCTTCTACTAAGTGACCATACTGTAAACTAATATGTTTCCCCTCCAGCTGCTCCTCTCTATTACCTCAATCCTCTATGTGTCTTATAATGTTCAAAATGTGTTATTTTTGGCCCATTAAAGCCTGTATATACCTATGGAAGACACTGGGGGAGGGGCATGGGCACGGCTATCTTATGGACAGAATCACCACAGAGCAGGAGGGCACAGCCTGAAGGAGGGGAGCCTGATTATAGCTCTATGGGGTACACAGGGAGTTGCTGTCAGTAAGTGCAGTGAGTACAGTTACTAATACTATACACAGAACTATTTTACTATAAAATGCGGATTTTTTTTCATAATTGTTTAAAATTAGTTTTATTCATTAACCTCATTGTGAACAAGAAAATAGCTTCTCCCCTATGTGAGTTCTTTGATGTTTAACAAGACTGGATTTCTGAGCAAAACACCTCCCACATTCCAAACATGAAAATGGCTTCTCCCCTGTGTGAGTTCTCTGATGGTTAACAAGATCTGATTTCTGAGTAAAACATTTCCCACATTCCGAGCAAGAAAATGGCTTCTCCCCTGTGTGAGTTCTCTGATGCTTCACAAGATCTGATTTCTGAGTAAAACATTTCCCACATTCCAAACATGAAAAGGGCTTCTCACTTTCATGAGATCTTTGATGTCTATCAAAAGCTGATTTCCAGGGAAAACATCTTCCACATTTTGGGCACACATATGGTTTCTCCCCTGTGTGAGTTCGTTGATGTAGAACAAGAGATGATTTTACACTAAAACATTTATCACAATCTGAACATGAATATGGCTTCTCCCCTGTGTGAATGTTTTTATGGAGAAGATGTGATTTTTGAGTAAAACATTTCCCACATTCCGAACATAAAAATGGCTTCTCTCCTGTGTGAATTCTATGATGGTTAACAAGATCTGATTTCTGAATAAAACATTTCCCACATTCTAAACATGGAAATGGCTTCTCCCCTGTGTGAGTTCTTTTATGTTTAAAAAGATTAGCTTTATGAGCAAAACATTTCTCACATTCTGAACACGAAAATGGCTTCTCCCCTGTGTGAAGTCTTTGATGGTCAACAAGATGTGATTTATAATTAAAACATTTCCCACATTCTGAACATGAAAATGACTTCTCCCCTGTATGAATTCTTTGATGTTCAACAAGATGTGCTTTATAATTAAAACATTTCCCACATTCTGAACATGAAAATGGCTTCTCCTCTTTGTGAAGTCTTTGATGCATAACAAGCTTTGATTTCTGAGTAAAACATTTCCCACATTCAGAACATGAAAATGGCTTCTCTCCTGTGTGAATTATCTGATGTGCCTTAAGATTTTTTTTACGGGTAAAACATTTATCACATTGTGAACATGAAAACTGAGGCTTTCCTGTATTTTCTCTTTGAAGTCCATCGTCTTCTCTGTAAATGTCAGCTTGCTGTGATGGAGCAGAAGATGGGACTTGTATAACAGGATGAGATGAGAGATCTTTGCTGTGAGGGGCTGAGGGTGTATCTGGGATAGTGGACGGCTCCTCATATGTATCTTGTGTGATATGATCCTCTGAGGAGATCTGATGTCCCCCTGAGCTCCTGGTAGAATCATCTGCAAAGGAGAAAACACCATTTCTCTTATTTCCCAGTAATAGAAGCTTAAACATATTGCAGACATGGAAAGTTACTCTTTTTTATGTAACATAATAAGAATGATCAGATCTGTTCCCATCCACAGGAAGTGTCAGGGAGAAGAATCTAGAAGCTGGAGGCCAGGGAGATGACGTCCTTAGTAGTAAAAAGTAACGGAAACTCTTCTCAAATAAAAAATAGGACTATTGACCCCCTACATACCGATAACCTGCTGGACCCCAACCAGCATGGTGTTACTGGGGGCAGATCACAGGAGAATATAGGGCCAAACCGTCTACGCTGAATAGTGGTGGGAATAAAGGGCCATGAGGTCTTGTCGGAGGCCTTTCCTGCATCTTAACTAAGTATAATGGTCAAAGTTCATGAGGGGTCACGAACTCGATCATTGAAAAATTCTCGACTCTAGTAACAAGCACTCGATAATTTTTGCGCTCCATCCACAATACTTTGTGTTTTGAACAAAAAAAAAGAATCAATATCACCACAAAGGTTAAAAAAAATTACAGTGAGTATATTACATAGCTTCTTGCAATCACATTCCCTGTTCATTTTTAAAAAAAAACATATTTGCAACAGGTACACTGTAAGATGAGGACAGTCACTATAGATGCAGCAGCAGGAGACTGATAGTGATATATTGTCCGCTGGGACTGTGCTGTATATTAGAATTTAGGCTAAATGATTATATAGCTGGAAAACTGACAGGACACAGAGCTTATAATATTCCACACAGAATAGTTACAGCTGGTGACTGAGGAGAATGTGTGACTGTTCTCTGCATTTACTGGTCACTACTCACCTGGGCGGTTACCTGTAGTGATGTCCTCCTTATACTGCTCATCACTGCTGTCATCTGTCTCTTCTTCTTTTACTATGTTGTGGATTGCAATACTATGGATCAGTTCCTTCCCTGTAGTAATTTCCTCCTTATACTGCTCATCACCGCTGTTATCTGTCTTCTCTTCTTTTTTTACCATTATGTCTGTATCATCAATATAGTTCAGATCCTTTCCTGTAGTGATGTCCTCCTTATACTGCTCATCACTGCTCACATCTGTCTCTGGATCATTAATGTTGTTCCCATCTTCACCCTGATTCATAAGATGTGAGAGAAATATTGTAAAAGTCATCAGACAGGAGGAGAAGTCAGGTGGGATGTACAGATCATAGGGAACATCTCCATCTACCTGATCCTGATCCTGTGGGAGAAGAGGACGGGGACATCTCTCTGGTGCTGTTCTCTTACTGGATCTGACTGGAGGGAACACATACAGAGACTGAATTCATTCTTTCCATCCAGATAATACAGAGAGGAGGTATGTATATAGTCCTGTCTATTACCTGCTGATGGGAGGGGCTGCTGATCCTCCAGCATCACATCCTTGTACTGATCCTTGTGTCCTTCTACATACTCCCACTCCTCCATGGAGAAATAGACCGCCACGTCCTGACACCTTATAGGAACCTGACACACACAATGATCACACAGTCATCCCCCCCACCCCTCCAGTGGTGTTACTGTATAATGTCCCAGCATTCCCAGCAGCCACAGTCTCACCTCTCCACTCAGCAGCTCCACCATCTTGTTGGTGACTTCTAGGATCTTCTCTTCCTCCATTTCCTCATGTATCAGGGGCCCCGGGATTGGGCTCAGGGTTCTTCCCCATCCTTCACACCCAGGGGCCCCACAGCGCCCACTAGAGGACTTCTTCACTACTGTGTAATCCTGTGTATGGAGAGACACATTACTATCACTCCATCCATTCCCAGAATCCCTCACCTCTCCAGTCCTATCCATCTGTTATTCCATAGATAAGAATGATGTCATGATGACATCACTCCCAGAATCCCTCACCTCTCCAGTCCTATCCATCTGTTATTCCATAGATAAGAATGATGTCATGATGACATCACTCCCAGAATCCCTCACCTCTCCAGTCCTATCCATCTGTTATTCCATAGATAAGAATGATGTCATGATGACATCACTCCCAGAATCCCTCACCTCTCCAGTCCTATCCATCTGTTATTCCATAGATAAGAATGATGTCATGATGACATCACTCCCAGAATCCCTCACCTCCCCAGTAAGCAGGAAGAGTATGTGTAGGGTGAGGGTTATTATCCTCTCGGCCATCTTGTCTCTGTCTCTCTCCATGGTTGATGGGTCAGTCTCTTATATAGAAGATATCAGCAGAGGATCCTGGAATGTTGGGAGATGAATAGACACACATCAGCATCCGCTAACCCTTCTAAGGTCACTGTGTTCCTGCTATTAGAGGGGTTATCCAGCCTTAGATTATCATGGCCACTTTCTTCCACAGACAGCACAACTCTTGTCTTCAGAAAGTCGCCTGCAGAGCTGTACAGGAGCCGTGTGCTTCCCTTGTGCTTCCAGGACCTGTCATGATGTCACAGTCATGTGATTAGTAATATGGAGGAGGAGTCACATGATCAGGGGCTGCTGTTGCTAGGAGACAGTCTTCCCCCTGCAGTCTGTATTTCAGTCGGATTAGCATACAGCAGCTAGAATGGAGTTGTTAGTAGCTGCTCTTGTCTTTGATGTCACTTCTTATTATTTTTTCCTGTATTGTTTTACCTTTTATATGCTCAATGATGCAATGACAATTCCATCCAGGTTGGATAAAAACGGAACCAACTTTTTGAATGTGAATTTGATCAGTCTTATGGCCATGTTCACATTGTGCGCCAAAACTGCGCAGCCAATAACCACCATGCGGTCATATCAATCAAACATTGGTGGAAATGTGCAGCCAATCAAAAGACCACTTTCAAAACCCCGCCCATTGCGTCAGCACATCCCTCATGTATGTTAATTAGACAATTCCATATGTCACAGCCGACTAGATTAGACTATGTTCATATAGCCGTCCTGCATTTCCATCGCTCTTCTCCGTCAGGGGAGTTACACAACGGAACGGACGGCACTGGACACGACACATTCACTTGAATGGCCACCATCCGCAATTAAAGGGGGTTATCCAGTATTAGAAAACATGGCCGGTATCTTCCAGTGACAGCACCGCTCTTGGCAGCAGTTTGAGTGCAGGTTTTGAAGTGAATGGAGCTTAAAGGGGAACTCCGGATAAGAAAAACTTGTTTTCTATTAAAAGTACATTAAAAGTTAAATATATGGGTCTATACAATGTATTACTGTATCTGTGCGGTACTGGTAGCTGACAGAAATCCAGAAAGTAAAAAAAATGGCCCCTGTGCAAATCCACATTGTCTCCTGCTCTTTCTGCTGTTCCCCTTTAGGAGACAAATCTTCCATGCCTCTGTCTCACATTGTGTGTGTTTGCTGAGATCAGGCTGATGATGCAGACAGGGGGTAGAGATGAGCGAAGTTGCCGGATTTCTGGTTCATATGAACCAGAAATCTCGGCATCTGACTCCCGCTGTCTGCCAGCTCCGTGCAGCGGGTGGATACAGCATAAGGAACGCCTAGAAAACTGGGATACAGCCTATGGCATAGGCTGTATCCCAGTTTTCTAGGTGTTCCTTAAGCTGTATCCACCCGCTGCACGGAGGCGGCAGACAGCGGGAGTCAGATGCCAAGATTTCTGGTTCGCACGAACCAGAAATCCGTCAGGTTCGCTCATCTCTAACAGGGGGCAGGGCGTGATGTCACAGGAGGCGGGGCTGGATCCCCCAATCCCCTGAGTGATTTGCCAACTCTGACCGGTCAGAAGCAGCTGCTGCACTGATTTCTCTAATTGTGCAGAAGTGTTCAGTGAAATTAGGGCTGTGTTCACACATGTTGGAGTGTCATTGCAGTACTGCAGCGTATTCACAAAAATGATGTACTAACACAAGTAAATGATGCTAAATGGCAGAGAGGATCAGAGCCTTATTGTTGGGCTCAACTTCAAAGATAACAGTTGCTTGATCATAATATGTGTGTGGAAATGAAAAGAAAAAAAAAATTCAAAAAGTTCTTTATTCCAATATCAGCGTTACAGGTAGAGAATACAGTGTGCTGTGTGGTGTTACAGGTAGAGAATACAGTACTGTGTGGTGTTACAGGTAGAGAATACAGTGTGCTGTGTGGTGTTACAGGTAGAGAATACAGTGTGCTGTGTGGTGTTACAGGTAGAGAATACAGTGTGCTGTGTGGTGTTACAGGTAGAGAATACAGTGTGCTGTGTGGTGTTACAGGTAGAGAATACAGTGCTGTGTGGTGTTACAGGTAGAGAATACAGCATGCTGTGTGGTGTTACAGGTAGAAGATACAGCGTGCTGTGTGGTGTTACAGGTAGAGAATACAGTGGTGTTACAGGTAGAGAATACAGTGCTGTGTGGTGTTACAGGTAAAGAATTCAGCACTGTGTGGTGTTACAGGTAGAGAATACAGCGTGCTGTGTCTTGTGTTACAGGCATACCTCCCAACCGTCCCGGATTTCGCGGGACAGTCCCGTTTTCGGGGTTCTGTCCCGCGGTCCCGGAACGGCCCCCCGTGTCCCGCATTATATGTGGCCCCAGCGAAAAAAACAATAAACCAGTAACTCACCTGTCCGCCGGTCCCAGCAGCTCCTCTCCCGGCAGAGCGCGCACTCCCGTCATCCTCCGGGGCGGGCAGCGGGTTACAGAGACACTGACTGTGCCGGAAGTGACCTGCAGCCTCTGTCATGAATCACTTCCGGTACAGTCAGTGTCTCTGTACCCCGCTGCCGGCCCCGGAGGATGACGGGAGTGCGCGCTCTGCCGGGAGAGGAGCTGCTGGGACCGGAGGACAGGTGAGTTACTGGTTTATTGTTTTTTCCGCTGGGGCCACACAAATGGGAGGATTGGCTATTCAGTGGGGCGCTATATGGGGGGATTGGATAATATGTGGGGCACTATATGGGGGATTGGCTACTATGTGGGGCACTATATGGGGGCATTGGCTACTACATGGGGCACTATATGGGGGATTGGCTACTATGTGGGGCATATATGGGGGCATTGGCTACTATGTGGGGCATATATGGGAGCATATATGGGGGATTGGCTACTATGTGGGGCACTATATGGGGGATTGGCTACTATGTGAGGCACTATATGGGGGATTGGCTACTATGTGGGGCATATATGGGGGCATTGGCTACTATGTGGGGCATATATGGGAGCATATATGGGGGATTGGCTACTATGTGGGGTACTATATGGGGATTGGCTACTATGAGGGGCACTATATGGGGGGTTTGGTTACTATGTGGGCATATATGGGGGATTGGCTACTATGTGGGGCACTTTATGGGGGCATTGGCTACTATGTGGGGCACTATATGGGGGATTGGCTACTATGTGGGGCACTATATGGGGGCATTGGTTACTATGTGGGGCACTATATGGGGGCATTAGCTACTATATGGGGCACTATATGGGGGCATTGGATACTATGTGGGGCACTATGTGGGGGATTGGACACTATGTGGGGCACTATGTGGGGGATTGGACACTATGTGGGGCACTATGTGGGGGATTGGATTCTATGTGGGGCACTATGTAGGGGATTGGATTCTATGTGGGGCACTATGTGGGGGATTGGATACTATGTTGGTCACTATATGGGGGCATTGATACTATGTGGGGCACTATATGGGGGCATTGGATACTATGTGGGGCACTATGTGGGGGATTGGACACTATGTGGGGCACTATGTGGTGGATTGGATTCTATGTGGGGCACTATGTGGGGGATTGGATACTATGTGGGGCACTATAATGGGGGATTGGATTCTATGTGGGGCACTATGTGGGGGATTGGACACTATGTGGGGCACTATGTAGGGGATTGGATTCTATGTGGGGCACTATGTGGGGGATTGGATACTATGTTGGTCACTATATGGGGGCATTGAATACTATGTGGGGCACTATATGGGGGCATTGGATACTATGTGGGGCACTATGTGGGGGATTGGACACTATGTGGGGCACTATGTGGGGGATTGGATTCTATGTGGGGCACTATAATGGGGGATTGGATACTATATTGGGCATTTTTTGGGGGATTGGATACTGTATAGGACACTATTCAGTCAGCAGCATGTGGTGACTGTAGGGGAGTGGCTATGGAGGGTTGCTATGGGGGCGTGGCTATGGAGGGTCGCTATGGGGGTGTGGCTATGGGGACCGCGGCGCACATGTCCCTCTTTGCTCTTTGCAAAAGTTGGGAGGTATGTTACAGGTAGAGAATACAGTGTGCTGTTACAGGTAGAGAATACAGCATGCTGTGTGGTGTTACAGGTAGAGAATACAGCATGCTGTGTGGTGTTACAGGTAGAGAATACAGCGTGCTGTGTGGTGTTACAGGTAGAGAATACAGCGTGCTGTGTGGTGTTACAGGTAGTAACTGTGTGCTGTGTGGTGTTACAGGTAGAGAATACAGTGTGCTGTGTGGTGTTACAGGTAGAGAATACAGCGTGCTGTGTGGTGTTACAGGTAGTAACTGTGTGCTGTGTGGTGTTACAGGTAGAGGATACAGTGTGCTGTGTGGTGTTACAGGTAGAGAATACAGTGTGCTGTGTGGTGTTACAGGTAGAGAATACAGCGCGCTGTGTGGTGTTACAGGTAGAGAATACAGTGTGCTGTGTGGTGTTACAGGTAGAGAATACAGCGCGCTGTGTGGTGTTACAGGTAGAGAATACAGCGCGCTGTGTGGTGTTACAGGTAGAGAATACAGTGTGCTGTGTGGTGTTACAGGTAGAGAATACAGTGTGCTGTGTGGTGTTACAGGTAGAGAATACAGTGTGCTGTGTGGTGTTACAGGTAGAGAATACAGCGTGCTGTGTGGTGCTACAGGTAGAGAATACAGTGTGCTGTGTGGTGTTACAGGTAGAGAATACAGTGTGCTGTGTGGTGTTACAGGTAGAGAATACAGTGTGCTGTGTGGTGTTACAGGTAGAGAATACAGTGGTGTGACAGGTAGAGAATACAGCGCTGTGTGGTGTTACAGGTAGAGAATACAGTGTGCTGTGTGGTGTTACAGGTAGAGAATACAGCGCTGTGTGGTGTTACAGGTAGAGAATACAGCATGCTGTGTGGTGTTACAGGTAGAGAATACAGTGTGCTGTGTGGTGTTACAGGTAGAGAATACAGCGTGCTGTGTGGTGTTACAGGTAGAGAATACAGTGTGCTGTGTGGTGTTACAGGTAGAGAATACAGTGGTGTGACAGGTAGAGAATACAGTGTGCTGTGTGGTGTTACAGGTAGAGAATACAGCGTGCTGTGTGGTGTTACAGGTAGAGAATATAGTGGTGTTACAGGTAGATAATACAGCGTGCTGTGTGGTGTTACAGGTAGAGAATACAGCGTTGTGTGGTCTTACAGGTAGAGAATACAGTGTGCTGTGTGGTGTTACAGGTAGAGAATACAGCGTGCTGTGTGGTGCTACAGGTAGAGAATACAGTGTGCTGTGTGGTGTTACAGGTAGAGAATACAGTGTGCTGTGTGGTGTTACAGGTAGAGAATACAGTGTGCTGTGTGGTGTTACAGGTAGAGAATACAGTGGTGTGACAGGTAGAGAATACAGCGCTGTGTGGTGTTACAGGTAGAGAATACAGTGTGCTGTGTGGTGTTACAGGTAGAGAATACAGCGCTGTGTGGTGTTACAGGTAGAGAATACAGCATGCTGTGTGGTGTTACAGGTAGAGAATACAGTGTGCTGTGTGGTGTTACAGGTAGAGAATACAGCGTGCTGTGTGGTGTTACAGGTAGAGAATACAGTGTGCTGTGTGGTGTTACAGGTAGAGAATACAGTGGTGTGACAGGTAGAGAATACAGTGTGCTGTGTGGTGTTACAGGTAGAGAATACAGCGTGCTGTGTGGTGTTACAGGTAGAGAATATAGTGGTGTTACAGGTAGATAATACAGCGTGCTGTGTGGTGTTACAGGTAGAGAATACAGCGTTGTGTGGTCTTACAGGTAGAGAATACAGCGTGCTGTGTGGGTGGGACCACAATGAAATCATAAATTACGGCAAATAATTCAGTAACACAATGAAACTGCAATGTGTGAACACAGCCTAGATGTTCTGCAACAGATTTGGGTGGGGAATAGGCAGGGTGGAGGACTGTGATAAACAGCTGAGGGAAAGCAGTGCATTCTGGAACCTGTAGTACTGTGTACAACTGCTCAACCAGGAAGTACAGAAACACAGAACAAACCCCCCCTAAAGCAAAGAGATTTTTCGTAGTTTCAAAAATGGAATAGATAGGTAAGTAAGGCTATATGCTTCTGCAGAAGTGGGATGTGGGAGTGGCATGGGACAGAGGAACATTACAAGCACGGGGAGGGAGGGAAAGGCACTGATTCATCTACGTCTAATTCTATACTTCTACATGCGCCCCCTGCTGGTGCACACACTTGAGACGTGACGTCACATTTTTTTTTTTTTTTTTAGGAAGTAAGCCTGCCTTATCTACTAAATTAAGTGAAATAGCACTATATGTGCATTTCCCATAATTAATGTATATTACAGATTTGTCTAACTTTCCTTATGTAATAACATATAAAAAATACATTTTGCCCAGAGTACCCCTTTAGGCCAGGTTCAGACTATGTAAGTGTGCGGCTGTAATTGTGCGGCGGTATTTTTGGTGGTTCATGCGTACGCTGGAAAGTATAGGATATACGGCTGCACAGTGCACACTATGTATGAATCTACGGCCCTATCGTAAACGGACCCGTAAAAAATGAACAAGACCATTGTTTGCGGCTGGAAACGCGGCCGTGGATTGACAGGCGGTCCGTACGGAGTACTTCAAAAATAGCCGGCAATGATGCCGAATGCCGATGCCTCTAATAGTTAATATATTAAATTAATAAAACACATTTTCGTTGTAATAAAGTCCCTTTCGTTGTTCAATAATTTAATTCTAACGAATCCATCATTTTGCAATAAAATATACTGTTAAAATAAATAGATATATAAATAAATGTATATTTATATATATATATATATATATATTTATTTTTTGACAGTATATTTAATTGCACAATGATGGATTCGTTAGAATTAAATTATTGAATAACGAAACTGAATTTATTTCAACGAAAATGTGTTTTATTCATTAAATATTAATTAGTACAGGAAGCTCCATAAGCCGTTAATTCATATTGCCAGCAATAGAGCATTCTGTACTAATCATCACTTTACTTTAATGAAAACATCAAATGTTTCTTCTAATTATGTTATGACAATAGCATTATTAGAAGAAACATTTAGAATTATATGTGCGCTCAGCTGATTGGCTGATCGGCTGAGCGCACATATAAAGAGCCGGTCCGCAGCACAGTGACTTCATTGTGCTGCGGACCAGCGAAGAGACAACATCGGGGTGAGTATAGAGCTCTCCCCACCCCCTCCCCAGCACTGCACCCCTCCCAGCAAGGAAGGGGGGTCACTTAACCCCTTCCTTGCTGGGATGGGTGCAGTCTGACATCGGTCTGGCCCCCAAGGGGTTAAGGGGGATGCAATACATCCTCCCTTAACCCCTTGGGGGCCAGACTGTAAGCAGCGATCTGTAAAGATGCTGCATACTGTAAGGAGCACAACACCGCTTACAATGATGGGTGTTGTGCTCCTGTTTGTGTGTTTTTTGTGTGTTTCTCCCTTTTTGTTTTTCAGATATCGGTATCCTGGGGATTACGTCGGATTACGTGGACTACGTCGATGACCAGCGTTTTTTTGTTGTTTTTTTTTTTAAATAAAATGGTCAATGAGGGGTGTGAGGGTGTTTTTATTTGAATAAAAAATTTTTTTAACTTGTGTCTTCTCTTTATTTCTTTACTTTATAGACTTAGTAGTGAAAGCCGTCTAATAGACAGAATCCATTACTAAGTTGGGGCCTAGTGTTAGCCGGTATAAAATGGCTAACACTAACCCCCCATTATTACCCCAGTACCCAATGCCACCAGGGGTACTAGGGAGAGCCGGGTGCCAGTGGTCCCGGAGCGTCAAAATTGGCGCTCCTGGACCGGGCGGCAGCAGGCTGGTAAGATTTAGGCTGGGGAGGGCCTAAACCAATGGCTCTTCCCACCCTGGTGTTACCAGGCTGCTGTCGTTTGGTTTTTAACCCGGCTGGTTATAAAAATAGGGGGGACCCTATGCGTTTTTTTTTTAAAATAAATAAATAATTAAAAACGCATAGGGTCCCCCCTATTTTTATAACCAGCAGGGTTAAAAACCAAACGACAGCAGCCTGGTAACACCAGGGTGGGAAGAGCCATTGGTTTAGGCCCTCCCCAGCCTAAATCTTACCAGCCTGCTGTCGCCCGGTCCAGGAGCGCCAATTTTGACGCTCCGGGACCACTGGCACCCGGCTCTTCCCAGTACCCCTGGTGCCATTGGGTACTGGGGTAATAATGGGGGGTTAGTGTTAGCCATTTTATACCGGCTAACACTAGGCCCCAACTTAGTAATGGATTCCGTCTATTAGACGGCTTCCACTACTAAGTCTATAAAGTAAAGAAATAAAGACAAGACACAAGTTAAAAAAAATTTTTATTCAAATAAAAACACCCCCACACCCCTCATTGACCATTTTATTAAAAAAAAAAAAAAAACGCTGGTCATCGACGTAGTCCACGGAATCCGATGTAATCCCTAGGATACCGATATCTGAAAAACAAAAAGGGAGAAACACACAAAAAACACACAAACAGGAGCACAACACCCATCATTGTGAGCGGTGTTGTGCACCTTACAGTATGCAGCATCTTTACAGATCGCTGCTTACAGTCTGGCCCCCAAGGGGTTAAGGAAGGATGTATTGTATCCCCCTTAACCCCTTGGGGGCCAGACTGATGTCAGACTGCACCCATCCCAGCAAATAAGGGGTTAAGTGACCCCCCCTTCCTTGCTGGGAGGGGTGCAGTGCTGGGGAGGGGGTGGGGAGAGCTCTATACTCACCCCGATCTTGTCTCTTCGCTGGTCCGCAGCACAATGAAGTCACTGTGCTGCGGACCGGCTAATTATATGTGCGCTGAGCCGATCAGCCAATCAGCTGAGCGCACATATAATTCTAAATGTTTCTTCTAATAATGCTATTGTGATAACATAATTAGAAGAAACATTTGATGTTTTCATTAAAGTAAAGTGATGATTAGTACAGAAAGCTCTATTGCCGGCATATGAATTAACGGCTTATGGAGCTTCCTGTACTAATTAATATTTAATTAATAAAACATATTTTTGTTGAAATAAAATCAGTTTCGTTGTTCAATTATTTAATTTAAACGAATCCATCATTGTGCAATTAAATATACTGTCAAAAAATAATTATATATATAAATATACATTTATTTATATATATATTTATTTTAACAGTATATTTAATTGCAAAATGATGGATTAGTTTAAATTTAATTATTGAACAACGAAAGGGACTTTATTACAACTAAAATGTGTTTTATTATTTTAATATATTAACCATGAGAGGCATCGACATTACTGCAGAGGATTGCAAACCCCGGTAATAGCGATTCATGTAAACTGTTTCCCTGCTTTCCCAGATGCATCCAGAGGTGTTTGCATCACTTTCTTAAGATTTTATTTGTTATTTTTAGTTGAACCAGATTTCCAAGTAAATGACCGTATGTTTTGAGCCGCATGTCTATTTTTTCCCACGGCCGTAGTTTCATCCGCACATTTACAGCCGCATAAAAAATACAGCCGCACAGTTACATATTGTGAACCTAGCCTTAAAGTGTAACTGTCATTTTTCTGAAAACAATAAATATCTATAGTACAAGCAGTTTTAATAAACTCTGTAATAGGTTTTATTTACCAAAAGAGTTTTCTTCTGTACTGAAAAAGCTGTTTTCCTAGGTCCCCCCTCACTTCAGAAGAAGCAGGATTTCTGTGTCCATTATGCTCTATGGAGAGGGGAGGGGCTGAGAGGAGTGAGTGAGCACGGAGCAGTCCTGCACAGCACAACGCAATCTTCTCTCAGCAAGTTCCTAGATAAGCACTGACCTTTCTGACCCCTGAATCCAGCGTTTTAGGTGCCCAGACAGTCTACAAACAGCTGACCTTCATGTCTCTTCTGCCTGCTCACTCATCTCCCTCGGCCTCTCCCCCCTCTATAGGATTTGCTGGACACAGCACAACGCGTCTTGTTGTTTATATAAAATTTAAAAAGCAAATCACAATATCAATTATGCAAACAATAACAATATAAAGAATATACAAAACGCATATACAAAATCAGTGCCGTGCACTGATTGGCTGAGCGTGATCCGGGAGCCTCACATGCAGCCGCTGCACCGAGCAGGTGATGTATGCTGCGGGGGGGGGGGGGGGGGGGGGGGGGGTTTAAAGGGGCTAGGTGTGAAGTTCAATGGGGTTACACACCCACAGTGAAATTTTCATTCTGCTGTGGGTATGTAACCCCATTGAACTTCACACTAACGGGATTCGCAGCGGATTTCGCAAATCTGCTGTGAATCCGGTACATGTGAAGCTACCTTTAAAACATAAGCTATTTGTATCCTGAAATATATGCCGCTATCCAGACCTGTACAGCCGACCTGTAACAGCATCACAGCACTCGTGACGGATCCAGGCCGCGCGCTGAAACCTTACCAGGCGGTGATAGAGGGGGAGCCCTGAGTGAAGTCCCGATCAGCATGCGTGGACGCCGTGCGCTAGAGAGGTGAACGCTACCTGACAGCGTGTGATCCTGCCGCACATATACAGCCAACATCTGCGGATACAGAGACATCGCCAGCTCCAGCATTTACTACAAGGTCCACAACTACCCACTTCCTGATGGACTACAGGAGCGGTGAGTCATCCACCATATGATAACCACACTATACTATGAGGACATGTACAGTATCATCTGTAATATCGCTTACTAATAGAACTTTGTCCAAATAATAGAGACACCACCCGGTCTTTCGCTTAACAAATATAAGTATATATTTGTGGTGTCCTACCACGGGTGTTACAATTATATACACCCTTCGTAAAAGCCTGTACTTATTGTACTTGTGTGGGGATGAAAGTAGTGATAAAGTTTCACCACTAGATGTCGCTGTATTAGATATGTATGCTCAGATGCTCCACAGCCGAAGTTTGTAAAGGGTTATTGTTTCTTTGTATGTCACATAGATCTGCGGACCAACAGGAAACGGTTTATCTTCTCTTCTATCACCGCTCTCTTTACTTCTTCTGTTTGGACTCTTCACCCACTCACAGCGCACTTAAGATGCTGGGAGATAGGAAATCACATGGGTGACTGTATGTGAGTGTGTGCGTGAGTCTTTCGTGCTGGACATTGTAGAGGAAGGACGCAAGCTAGACAGCTCTCCACAGTGGTTCGCTCTGGGCCCTGGACCATTGCCAGGTCCCCGTACCATCAAGGATCAGTCATAGCTATAACCCCATACGGGTAGGATGTAAGACAGTACCCAGCCAACAGTTTCTTATTAGTGATGCTACACAACACTATGCAGTGTTAAAACCCTCTCAGGAGAGGAAAAGTCAGAGATAACCTCAACCCACGCCATGGACAAGGAGAGTAACAGAGCAGGACAGTATCCACAAAAACCGCAGATGCTAGGAACTGATCCGGATAGAGAAAAGTAGCTGTAAGCCTAGGAACTCTATCTCGCAGCGCGGGTGTCAGCAGGGAACCCTCAGCATTCCGCTCATCCCAGGTAACAAGGTCTGGGGCCTGTGTCACCCTCTAGGAAGGTTCAGCCGAGTCTAGTGGGCATAAGGTGGTGTGAAGACTATTCAAAGGTCAATACACGGGCACAGGTGTTGTTCTTCTAAGTCATGGGTCTCAAACTCGCGGCCCGCGGGCCAACTGCGGCCCGCGGGACACAAGTTTGCGGCCCCCACCACTTTACTGCCCGGCGGCCCCCCTCCGCCGCCCGGCCCATTGATCGATCACTCTTGTGACCGCAAGCAGTGTTTTGCTTGCGGTCACAAGAGTCTGTGTTGGACGGCCCCCGGCTGATGCTGCCTCCCTGCGGGTGTCCCCGGGATTCCCGGGCAGCACGCGCATCAGGGAGCTGTGTGCGCAGCGGCTGTTGCTTCCGAGTCAGGGAGCGCTGACCCGGAAGTAACAGCCTGGCGCACACAGCTCCCTGGTGCGCGGGCTGCCCGGGAATCCCGGGGACACCCGCAGGGAGGCAGCATCAGCCGGGGGCCGTCCGTAAGAAGGGAGCTGCGACGTGGGATCGATGTGTTAGGTGAGTTGTTTTTTTGTTTTGCTCTTTATCTACTTTGCGGGGTACAAGATATGGGGACAACATCTACAAAGAGGGGGGGCATTTATTTGGGGGGAAAGATAAGGGAGGCATCTATATGGGGGAAAAGTTAAGAAGGGGGCAACATAAAAGAGGCATCTATCTGGGGGGGGAGATAAGGGAGGCAACATAAAGGAGGCATCTATATGGGGGGGAGATAAGGGGGCAACATAAAGGAGGCATCTATATGGGGGGGAGATAAGGGGGCAACATAAAGGAGGCATTTATATGGGGGGGAGATAAGGGGGCAACATAAAGGAGGCATCTATATGGGGGGGGGAGATAAGGGGGGCAACATAAAGGAGGCATCTATATGGGGGGGAGATAAGGGGGGCAATATAAAGGAGGCATCTATATGGGGGGAAATATAAGGAGGGGACTACATGGGGGCATCTACTATAGGGGGACTACACAGAGAGGGGCTCCCAAGGAGATGCACATGGGGCCATCTATATGGAAGACTGAGCAAGGGGCCATCTGTACACAGAGGGGGGCATATTCTATAAGGTGGATCAGATAGAGTCAGCCTACCTACTAAATGAGGGTGTAAAGGGGCCAATACAGATGTGCAGTTAGTAGAGAGATGAGGATGGTGCCAGTGTGAGGAGCCTAATTTGTTTCTCTGGTAGATTCTGTGGATTCGTGGCTCGAAGAAGTTCTCACAATGGCCCAGGAGAGAAGGAGAAGATGATGAAAAGGGAAGAACTCCGATCAATGAAGACGTCCCCTGTGAGTCACCTGGTGTAACTTTCATGTTCAGAAAGTTAAATGTTAAGGAACTGTCAATACAGACATTTGAATCTGAATAATAATAATTACATTTGATGACATTGGAATGTTTTTGTAAGAGCTTTTCTTGTGGAAACCCTGATGCGGCCCAGCCTCACCCAGACTCTACCTCCAGCGGCCCCCAAGTAAATTGAGTTTGAGACCCCTGTTCTAAGTATTTTACCTCATCCTCCAACATCCCTGCAGAGCACAGTACTACTTGGGTTGAGACTCTCACGACATCCTCCTCTCTGCACCACTCTACAACCTACTCAGTCAGTACAACTATATCCAACACTGTATTCCTATAGCAGATTTGGTTGCTGTATTACCAAGTATCTGTCTACCAAGTGTTATCAAGTGTATTATCCAGTGCTTTATCAAGAGAAACGTTATAATCTTGTAACCTACTGCAAGCAAGCACTTTGCAGTAAAAAAACAGCTTTATTTATGATAAAGAGACTCTGTGATCTTTCACCTTACACCGACACAGCACACACCACAACCTTGGGACACTTCCCTTTTCTGTGGGTGACAGTTCTGATAGTCCAGTAGGGTCACTACACCACTCTGGCCATCCATGATCACACTTACCCAAGGGACCCCATAGCAGCCCGGCAGGACGCTGACCACAGGGGAAAAAGGTACAACCGGCCTTGTAAAATAAAAGCAGGCGTGCCATCACACCTGTGTGCCCAACCGGCACTGGCGTCACAACATAACACCTCAACTCCGGCTGTATCTCGGCCATCCACCACCGGAGTGGAGTCACACCTCACCACCTAGCAAGTGACCGACCAGTGATCCCTCAACTTACAATGGCCTTAGTGTGTATGTATATATATATATATATATATATATATATATATATATACATACACAGTATATACACTGTATATCTTAAAAGTGGCAATTTCAACTAACATTTGAAATCAGGAACTCAGAGATTGTATACGCAGCATTCAAGGGCCCTGCATTGCTGCAAATAAGATATAGGCT
Organism: Dendropsophus ebraccatus; assembly: GCF_027789765.1. Taxonomy (NCBI): domain Eukaryota; kingdom Metazoa; phylum Chordata; class Amphibia; order Anura; family Hylidae; genus Dendropsophus; species Dendropsophus ebraccatus. The sequence continues at coordinate 189,541,105 of NC_091456.1, read as the reverse complement.
TATGTTTTATACTTTTTTCAAAAATGTTTTTAATACTTTATAAGCATTTTTTATATTATTTATATTGTTATTGTTTGCAGTATTGATATTGTGATTAGAGTTTTGATTTTATATAAACAATATAACAATATAATAAAAAAAAAAAAAAAAAAAAAAAAGCAAAAAAAGGCAAGTTTGGTCAGCTCTCCTAGAACACAATTCACACTAGGCAGGAACACATTGTTATGGCTGAAATTGCAAACACACAAAAACACAAAAAGTACAACAGCTCACCGCAATGGCAAAATAAGGACCATGCACTCCACCCCTCCCCCCTCAGGTGGTTATTATTATATTTGCCAGTATTAGTTGGGCCCTGCATGCCCAGACCATTGGCTTATTATACACCATGGAGAGGTGATAGTACAGTGTAGGGTCCATCCCGGCATGAGGTCACCTTATCGTGGTGGGATGGTTCACACTATTTGCAAATAGTAACCAAGAGCCTCGTTATTTTTTTTGGAGATTTTTTTTTATAGTTTGGGGGGGGGGGGGGGGCTGCTTTTAGTGATTTTGATATCTGTATTGGATCTGTATCTTTGTACTTAGTGGGGGAGATCTATCAAACATGGTGTAAAAATGAAACTGGCTTAGTTGCCGCTAGCAACCAATCAGATTCCACCTTTCATTTTCTAAAGAGCCTGTGAGGAATGAAAGGTGGAATCTGATTGGTTGCTAGGGGCAACTGAGCCAGTTTTACTTTACACCATGTTTGATAAATCTCCTCGTGTTTTAACTTATTGAGAGACTACCATTATTATTAGCACTATCACATGCTTGTTTAATGCTGGAGAACCCCTTTAATAGACAGCAGAATAGAGTTGTTAGGAGGCATATAGGTAGAAAAGGTAGCCGATACAGGATCTCATTACAGAGCCTCTCCACCCCCCACATGTGCATTGGGACCCCCTCATAGTTCCCTCTCCCCACATGCAGACTCAGGGATTTGCAGCTGCTCTTTACAGTTCCTGACATGGACAGAGGTGGCAGCAGAGAGCACTGTGTCAGACTGGAAAGAATACACCACTTCCTGCAGGACATGCAGCAGCTGATAAGTACTGAAAGACTGGAGATTTTTTTTTCATTTAAGTAATTGAGAAATCCATATAACTTTCTGACCCCTGGTAATTGTCTGCCTCTGGTTTACACTATTCAAGGGGTTGTCCAGTTAAAATCAGTTTATTTCAAATCAACTGGTGTCAGAAAGTTTATATAGATTTGTAATTTACTTCTATTTAAAATTCTCACATCTTCCTGTACGTTTCACCTGCTGCATGTCCTGCAGGAAATGTTTTATTTTCAGTCTGACACACAGTGCTTTCTGCTGACATCTGTGGCTGAGACTTAGAATTCCCATAGAAAGCGTCTCCTGCTCTGGACAGTTCCTGCCTTTGCCAGAGATGTCAGCAGAGAGAGCTGTGTCAGACTAAAAAATAAAACATTGCCTGTAGGACATACAGCAGCTGATAAGTACAGGAAGATGTGAGATTTTTAAATAAAAGTAATTTACAAATCTATATAAACTTTCTGACACCAGTGGATTTTCGCTGGACAACCCCTTTAAGGCAGTTCAGCTTTAGGTTATGTAGGCCAAACTATACAAAGTTTTAAAGTTGTGCCATGTTTGAAACAGGTAAAGTTTAAAGGGAAACTCCAGATAAGAGAAACTTTTTCTGCTAAAAGTACATTAAAAGTTATATAGATGTGTCTATACAATGTATTACTGTATCTGTACGGTTCTGCCACACTAGTAGCTGATAGAAATCCAGGAAGTGAAGAAAAATGGCCTCTGTGCCAACTCACATTGTCTCCTGCTCCTTCTGCTCTCCAACTTCAGGAGACAAATATTCCATGCCTCTGTCTCACATTGTGTGTGTTTGCTGAGCACAGGCTGATGATGCAGACAGGGGGCAGGGCGTGATGTCACAGGAGGAGCGGCTGGATCACCCAATCCCCTGACTAATTCACCATCTCTGACCAGCCAGAAGCAGCTGCTGCACAGATTTCACTGATTGTGATTTAGCGGGGGGGGGGAGGGGGGGCGGTGATGATTGGCTGAGGGAAAGCATTGCATTCTGGGAAATGCTAAACCAGGATGGACAGAAACACACAATACAGAGTAACCCCCAAGCAAATGGATTTTTGGTAGTTTCAAAACTGGGATAGACAGGTAAATAATGCTATATGCTTCTGCAGAAGTTTAATTTTTTTTAACGTCTGGAGATCCCCTTTAAGGAAAGTGCCTGGTCATTACACCATGTATGTTGCAGTAAAACTTCCTATTGTTATGAGGCGATTTGTTTTGTTGGGGTTCGTTCAAAAGCACGCTACTACCATGATAGCTACTACCATCTGTTTATGAAGGATACAGTTTGGTGACTAGTTTATGCTGAGACCCTAATAGACGCTACTTGCTATGTGCTAGAGGAACTCTATCTACAAACAGGGACTTCCTATTCAAAGGACACAGATTTACAATGCCAGAACTCTTCTAGTATCTCATCACCTCTATGGCAGTCACCAGACTCTGATTTACAGGAGAACTGTAATATAGGAGCTGTGTCACGTGACTCTGAAATGTTAAAGGAGCACTCCGTATTATAAAGGATGCTAATTACAAGTGATTTCTCAAGGACTTTGAGAGTGTTTCCCATTGAGCAGATCACCATTCCACTTTATAACTTATGGGGGGAGATTTATCAACCATGGTGTAAAGTGAAACTGGCTCAGTTGCCCCTAGCAACCAATCAGATTCCACCTTTCATTTTCTAAAGAGTCTGTGAGGAATGAAAGGTGGAATCTGATTGGTTGCTAGGGGCGACTGAGCCAGTTTCACTTTACACCATGGTTGATAAATCTAACCCTGTTTCTATTTACAGTGTGTGACTTTCTGGGGGTTACGCCCTCACTGGGATCCCCATCTCCTGGGTCTGACATGGTTGGCACACCACAAACTTTAGTCTAGTCACTGCTGTATGGTTTAAACTGGCCGCAGTCGGCTTTATTTGTCTATCCAAGGCAAAACATATATGACATAGGCAACATCTCCCACATTGGTTAAATTGGTGCACGGCTGTTCACACGGAACAATCTGGGAATTTTTTGCAAACGATCAACGACGATTTGAGAACATGTTCACAGATCAAAATGAACGATTTCTCGCTCGTCGTTGATCGTTCGCTGCGTTTACATGTATAATTATCGTTCGAATTCGCACGATAATGGTTACGTGTAAACGCAGCATTAGGCTGGAGCGAGGTATACAGACCAGGAGCTTTACCTGAACCACAATCCCCACTCAACAAGCACAGTACACCACGGCGCAAGTGATATCTACGCCTACTCATTTTCAAGATAGTCCACAGATAGAGGACTTTTACCCATTGTACCTGATGTTCCAGTAAAGTGACTGCTTAATCCCAATGCCTAGCCTCCTTGTCGGCTGATTTCCACTGCACCTCAACAACACCAAGAGCGTCATTGTACACCAGTGATCCACCAGTGTCCACAGCTCTCCTGGGTGAAGTTTAGCCAGTGAGTCACTTGTCAGGTGGCCTGTTCTAAAACAAAATCTGGCAGCAGGATCTGGCAGCAGGATAAGTATCATTGCCAATAACATTTATGCTGCTGCCACACATTGTTACCATTACAACGATATGCAACTTTTATTTTGAGTTTTCAAAAACTTAAAAACCTTTATAAAAAAACTAAATGGTTCTTAAAATTGCTCTATTCCCCTCCTTATAACGCCTTTATCCCTTGGTCTATCCGGCTGGTGAGGTGTCATTTTTTGCGCCATGATCTGTACTTTCTATCTGTACCTTGCTTGCGTATATGTGGCGGGATTTTGCGCTTACACCGTTTACTGTGCAAGATCAGGAATGTGATAATTTAATAGCTCGGGTGATTCACGGCATGTTTTTTTTTAATTTATTTTTAAAAGGGGGGTGGATTTAAACTTTTATTATAGGATGGGTCCCGCTTCTCCCATAAAAACCAATAGGACATAAAAAAGATTGCTTTTTTTTTTCAGAGGAAAAAAAAAAATTGACGCCGATTTTGGCGGCAAAAGAGCCCCTAAAGTCCCACTATTGTAGCTGCAATTGTTTAGCCTTTTCAATAAACTTTGTTTAAGATTTGGATTGTAAGAACCCAAACTTTGCGACAAAGCTCTGTGAATCTTTTAACCCTTTGAGGACCAGGCCCAAAATGACCCAGTGGACCGCGCAAATTTTGATCTTTGCGCTTTAGTTTTTCCTTCCCCCCCTTCTAAGAGCTCTAGTACTTTCAGTTTTCTATCTACAGGGCCGTGTGGGGGCTTGTTTGTTACAGGAGTATTATTATTATTAATTTATAAAGCGCACTTAATTCCAGAGCGCTATACAGGCGACAAGGGTAACAAACAAGAACAATACAAGATCAAAACACATTACATGAAGGCAGATGGCAGACTGATACATGGGGAGCAGGACCCTGCCCGCGAGGGCTTACAATCTATAACGTAATGGGAGAGAAACAGGAGGTAAAGTGCAGCCAGTCAAGTGTGATGCAGAGTTATTGTATGTTGTAGCCTTGTTTGAAGAGATGGGTTTTCAGGTTACTTTTGAAGGACTTGATAGTGGATGAGAGCTGAATGTGTCGGGGTAGCGAGTTCCAGAGTATGGGGGAGGCTCAGGCAAAGTCTTGAAGGTGGTTGTGCGAGGTACGAACAAGGTGGAGCGCAAACGGAGGTCACTGGAGGATCGAAGGTTGCGTGAGGGACGGTAGCGGGATATCAGGTCAGAGATGTACGGAGGGGACAGGTTGTGGACGGCCTTGTAAGTCATGGTCAATAATTTAAAGTGAATACGTTGGGCAATGGGGAGCCAGTGGAGGGATTGGCAGAGGGGAGAGGCAGAGGCAAAGTGAGGGGAAAAGTGGATTAGTCGGGCGGCAGAGTTAAGGATAGACTGGAGGGGAGTAAGGGAGTTAGAAGGAAGGTCAGAGAGGAGGATGTTACAGTAGTTTACGCGGGAAATAATGAAAACATGTACCAGCAGTTTGGTAGAGTCAGGGGTGAGAAAAGATCAGATTCTGGAAATGTTTTTGAGGTGAAAGCGGCAGGAGGTGGTCAGGGCCTGAATATGCGGTTTAAAGGACAGGGCAGAGTCAAAGGTGACCCCAAGGCAGTGGACTTGGGGGACAGAGTGCAGCCATTGATAGAGATTGACAGATTATACGGCGGGGTAGAGCGGGATGAAGGAAAAATGTTAAGTTTCGTTTTGTCCATGTTGAGTTTTAGAAAGCGGGAGGAGAAGGAGGATATGGCCGACAGACACTCTGGAATCCTAGATAGCAAAGAGGTGACATCCGGACCAGAGAGGTAGATCTGAGTGTCATCGGCGTAGAGGTGGTAGCTGAAGCCGTGGGACTCTATGATAGGTCCCAGGCCAGAAGTATAGATGGAGAAGAGAAGAGGCCCAAGTACAGAGCCTTGGGGAAAACCAACTGTGAGCGGACGAGGAGAGGAGGTGGTGTGAGACACTAAAAGTGCGGTTGGAGAGGTAAGAGGAGATCCAGAAGAGGGCTGAGCAAGTGACGCCAAGGGATAAAAGAATTTGTAAGAGGAGAGAAAGGTCAAGGAGAAGGAGGACAGAATATATGCGTGAGGTTTTGGCAGTTAGCAGGTCATTGGCCACTTTGGTTAAGGCAGTTTCTTTGGAGTGGTGGGGGCAGAAGCCAGATTGCAGAGAGTCAAAAAGTGAGTTGGATGAAAGGTGGGAGGATAGTTTGTGATAGACATGCTGTTCTAGGAGTTTTGAGGCAAAAGGGAGAGGCGAGATGGGGCGATAGCTGGATAAGGAAGTAGGGTCAAGGGATGGTTTTTTAAGGATGGGTGTGATGGTTGCATGTTTATATGGAGATGGGAAGATTCCAGAAGTTAGTGATAGATTGAAGAGATGTGTTAGTGCTGGGACAAGTGTTAAGGAGAGGTTGGGGATAAGGTGGGATGGTATAGGGTCAAGTGCGCAGGTGGTGAGATGTGATGTGGAGAGTAGTTTGGAGAGATGTTCTTCTGTGACGGTGGAGAGGTGAGTTAGTGGGGAAGAGCACTGGACTAGTTGTACTTTGTAATGGCGTCTTTCATTTTACCATAACATGTATGATGGAATCCCAAATATATTATTTATGAAGATATAAATTGGTGAAATCGTAAAAAAGAATGCAATATGGTAACGTTTGGGGGATTCCTGTGTCTACGTAATGCACTATATGGTAACAGCGACATGATTCTCTAATGTTATATATATTTTTTTAATGAATTTTTTTTTCAATTCATTATTAATAAAATGGGCCTATTGTGACGCTTATAAGAGTTTTATTTTTTCACCTATGGGGCTGTATGGGGAGTCACTTTTTCCGCCATGATCTCTAGTTTTTATTAATACCATATTGTGAAGATCGGACGTTTTGATCACTTTTTATTATTTTTGTTAATATATAATGTAACATAAAATCGGTAATCCGCGCACTTTTTCCCTCTTTTCGTCTACGCCGTTCACTGTTCGCAATGACGCTTGTTATATTTTAATAGATCGGACAATTACGCACGCTACGGTATATTATATGTTTATTTATTTTTATATGTTTTATTTATATAATGGGAAAGGGGGGTCATTTAAACTTTTATTGGGGGAGGGGTTTTGGGGCAGTGATTTTAACTTTTTTTTTTTATACATTTGAAGTCCCTTTGGGGGACTTGTACATACACTACTTTGATTTTTACACTGATCATTGCTATGCCATAGGCATAGCATTGATCAGTGTTATCGGCGCTCTGCTCATTGAGCCTGCCTGTGCAGGCTCAGTGACCAGAGCGTGGATTGGACCGCACGGAGGCAGGTGAGAGACCTCCAGAGGTCTGACTGCGGGGTCCCGATCGGTAAGTAACAGGGGACTCCCCCTTTCACTTACACTTAAACGCCGCGGGCGTGCTGTGATCGCGGCATTTAAGGAGGTAATGTCACGCGATCGCTGCAGCGTGTCATTAACGGTGAGGTGCCGGCTGCAGCTGATTGCAGCCGGCCCCCACCTGCTATGAAGCGCGCTCCGCTCATAGAAGAGCGTACCGGTACGTCCTAGGTCGTCTAGGGGTTAAACTGTTCTTTTATCTCATAAAAATGTCTCCTCCCCTGTGTGATTTTGCTGGTGTTCAACAAGTGTTGAATTCACAATAAAACATTGCTCACATAGAGAACCTGAAAATTGCTTCAGTCTTGTTTGAATTTTCTTATGTTTAATAAAATTTGCTTTCACAGTATAACATTGCCTACATGCTGAACATGAAAAATGCTCCACCCCTGTGTGAATTCTCAGATTTTCGACAAGGCTTCGCCTTGAAACACTTCTCACATTCTAGGTACGAAAATGACTTCTCCCCTGTGTGCATTCTCCAAGGTTTGAAAAAAATTCTGTGTTGCAATAAAAAAAAAACTTTCTGCAATCTTTGCATGACTACGGCATCGCCCAGTTCTTTGGTGTTTAAATAAAGATCTAGTTTTCCTTTACAGCATTTACTTCATTCTTGACATTAAAATGACTTCTCCCCTGTGTGAGTTTTTTGATGTTTAAAAAGAGTTGATTTATGAGCAAAACATTTCCCACATTTGGAGCATAAAAATGGCTTTTCCCCTGTGTGAGTTCTTTGATGTTCAACAAGATTTGATTTCAGAGTAAAACATTTTCCACATTCTGAACATGAAAATGGCTTCTCCCCTGTGTGAATTCTTTGATGTGCAACAAGTTTTGTTTTCTGAGTAAAACTCTTCCCACATTCTGAACAGCAAAATGGCTTCTCCCCTGTGTGAATCCTTTGATGGGAGAGGAAATTTGCTTTCAAAGCAAAACAGGTTCCACATTCTAAACATGAAAATGGTTTCTCCCCTGTGTGAATTTTTTGATGGTAAATAAGAGTTGATTTCTGTGTAAAACTCTGCCCACATTCTGAACATGAAAATGGTTTGTGTCCTGTGTGAATTCTTTGATGTTCAACAAGTTTCGATTTCTGAGTAAAACATTTTCCACATTCTGAACATGAAAAAGGCTTCTCCCCTGTATGAATTTTTTGATGGCACAGAAGATTTGCTTTCAAAGTAAAACTTTTTCCACATTCTAAGCATGAAAATGGTTTCACTCCTGTGTGAATTTTTTGATGGGAAAGAAAACTTGATTTCTGTGTAAAACATTTCCCACATTCTGAACAGGGAAAAGTGTGAATTTTCTGATGTCTCTCAAGATTTTTTTTATAGGTAAACATTTTTTTACATTGCGAACATGAAAACTTAAGCTTTTCTGTAATTGTAACAGGATGAGATGAGAGATCTTTGCTGTGAGGGGCTGAGGGTGTATCTGGGATAGTGGACGGCTCCTCATATGTATCTTGTGTGATATGATCCTCTGAGGAGATCTGATGTCCCCCTGAGCTCCTGGTAGAATCATCTGCAAAGGAGAAAACACCATTTCTCTTATTTCCCAGTAATAGAAGCTTAAACATATTGCAGACATGGAAAGTTACTCTTTTTTATGTAAGATAATAAGAACTATTCATCCACAAGAAGTGTTAAATAGACTGTCAGTAGGTTTATGGCGTCCTATCTCAGGGTGGCATAAACTAGTGACAGAAGCTGAACAGGATGATGCATCACTTACATTGTTCTGTGCAGCAGATCCAGAAATGTCCTCCTAAATAACATGGACAATAAGTAGTCCTCTCCAGTATGTGCATGAGCTTAGTAGTCCTGGATATTCACGAGAAGCAGAAAACTCCGCCCACCAGCTGGTGATTGGCAGTTACCTATCCATGCTGTGTATAGGCAGTTAGCTGTCAATCAGCAGCAGGGGGAGTGGTGCGGCAAGAATCCTATTCTACTGCATATAAGGAGAACGGCTGAACAGAACGATGTCAGTAATACACAGACCTCAGGATTTCTGTTACTAGTTTATACTGCCCTCATTTAGGACAGCAAAAACCTAGTGACAGATTCCCCATAAGAATATACCAGCTATAGGCCAGTAAGCTAACATATTGAGCAGTAGTTTAAAAAATAAAAAAATATTATATATAGTTAGCGATGTCCCTGCAGTCCTTGCTTTAAAAAAGTGTAAAATTATTAAGTATACTTACCTGTCCACGTTCCCTGGTGTCCCTCAAGCTTCTCCCCACTCACTGCAGCAGCTGCTGGCACGTCAAAAGTATTCTGAGAAGTGATGATAGGCCGCTCAGCCAATCACTGACCGAGATGGGACAACACTGCGGGCCAGTCACTTAGCGGACTGTCCCTGCACACACGGCTACAGACATGCCAGCAGCAGCTGAAGTGAGCTGGAAGAAGCTAGGAGGACAGGAGTGTAGACAGGTAAGTATATACCTTTATTTTCTGTACACATTCCTCGGCCGCCGGTCACTCGATATTAAATGTTTTCTAAACACGTTTGATAGACAGCGATCAGACAATGATCGGTTCTTCGGCTGCTTGTTGTCTTTATTACATGGAACGATAATCAGGTGAATCTGCAGATTATCACTCCGTGTAATAGAGCCCTAAGTGTCCGTATGTTCATATAGTTCATGCAGGTAACGTATAACTGAGCGTGCATACACAGCACCAGCATGTAGTTCCCCCCCAATACTGTATTTGTAGGATGTATAAATGATTGGTTCATATAGTTTATGCAAAGCCGATCCTGGTTGCTGTATCTGCAGAGTGGGTAACATGATCATACATAGTACAAGTACATAGACGACAAGATGGTCATTATAGTTACAGCCGGTGACTGAGGAGAATGTGTGACTGTTCTCTGCATTTAGTGGTCACTACTCACCTGGGCGGTTACCTGTAGTGATGTCCTCCTTATACTGCTCATCACCGCTTACATCTGTCTCTTCTTCTTTTACTATTATGTGTATCGCATTGATACAGTTCAGATCCTTCCAAGTTAAGATGTCCTCCTTGTACTGCTCATCACTGCTCACATCTGTTTCTTCTTTTACCGTTATGTCTGTATCATTAAAACAGTTCAGGCCTTTGCCTGTAATGATGTCCTCCTTATACTGCTCATCACCGCTTACATCTGTCTCTTCTTTTACTCTTATGTCTGTATCATTAATAGAGTTCCAATCCTTTCCTGTAATGATGTCCTCCTTATACTGCTCATCACTGCTGTCATCTGTCTCCTCTTCTTCTTTTACCATTATGTCTGTATCATTAATAGACTTCAGATCCTTCCCTGTAGTGATGTTCTCCTTATACTGCTTATCGCCACTCACATCTGTCTCTGGAACATTAATATTGTTTTCATCTTCCCCCTGATTCATAAGATGTGAGAGAAATATTGTAAAAGTCATCAGACAGTAGGAGAAGTCAGGTGGGATGTACAGATCATAGGGAACATCTCCATCTACCTGATCCTGATCCTGTGGGAGAAGAGGACGGGGACATCTCTCTGGTGCTGTTCTCTTACTGGATCTGACTGGAGGGAACACATACAGAGACTGAATTCATTCTTTCCATCCAGATAATACAGAGAGGAGGTGTGTATATAGTCCTGTCTATTACCTGCTGATGGGAGGGGCTGCTGATCCTCCAGCATCACATCCTTGTACTGATCCTTGTGTCCTTCTACATACTCCCACTCCTCCATGGAGAAATAGACCGCCACGTCCTGACACCTTATAGGAACCTGACAGAGAGCAGCATAATCATAACATCAAATAAGCATACAGACCCCCCACACACCAGTCCTCTCCCCCTGTATACAGACCCCCCACACACCAGTCCTCTCCCCTGTATACAGACCCCCACACACACCAGTCCTCTCCCCCTGTATACAGACCCCCCACACACCAGTCCTCTCCCCTGTATACAGACCCCCACACACACCAGTCCTCTCCCCCTGTATACAGACCCCACACACACCAGTCCTCTCCCCCTGTATACAGACCCCCCACACACCAGTCCTCTCCCCTGTATACAGACCCCCACACACACCAGTCCTCTCCCCCTGTATACAGACCCCCCACACACCAGTCCTCTCCCCTGTATACAGACCCCCACACACACCAGTCCTCTCCCCCTGTATACAGACCCCACACACCAGTCCTCTCCCCCTGTATACAGACCCCCCACACACCAGTCCTCTCCCCTGTATACAGACCCCCACACACACCAGTCCTCTCCCCCTGTATACAGACCCCCCACACACCAGTCCTCTCCCCTGTATACAGACCCCCACACACACCAGTCCTCTCCCCCTGTATACAGACCCCCCACACCAGTCCTCTCCCCCTGTATACAGACCCCACACACACCAGTCCTCTCCCCTGTATACAGACCCCCCACACACCAGTCCTCTCCCCCTGTATACAGACCCCCCACACACCAGTCCTCTCCCCCTGTATACAGACCCCCCACACACCAGTCCTCTCCCCTGTATACAGACCCCCACACACACCAGTCCTCTCCCCCTGTATACAGACCCCCCACACCAGTCCTCTCCCCCTGTATACAGACCCCACACACCAGTCCTCTCCCCTGTATACAGACCCCCCCACACACCAGTCCTCTCCCCCTGTATACAGACCCCACACACCAGTCCTCTCCCCCTGTATACAGACCACACACACCAGTCCTCTCCCCCTGTATACAGACCCCACACACACCAGTCCTCTCCCCTGTATACAGACCACACACACACCAGTCCTCTCCCCTGTATACAGACCCCACACACCAGTCCTCTCCCCCTGTATACAGACCACACACACCAGTCCTCTCCCCCTGTATACAGACCCCACACACCAGTCCTCTCCCCCTGTATACAGACCCCACACACCAGTCCTCTCCCCTGTATACAGACCCCACACACCAGTCCTCTCCTGTATACAGACCCCACACACCAGTCCTCTCCCCCTGTATACAGACCACACACACCAGTCCTCTCCCCCTGTATACAGACCCCACACATGCCTGTCCTCTCCCCCTGTATACAGACCCCACACACCAGTCCTCTCCCCCGTCTTACTGTGGATATTGGACTTTTCTTCCCTTTGTTTCTGAGCATACAGGAGTATATAGTGTAGCAGCTCCCTCCTTGTAACCTCAACACAACCCCGCCCCTTCTAAAAGAGACCCCGCCTCTCTGGGCGACCTCACACTCAATCAGCTGTGAGCTTCCAGGACCTGCCATGATGTCATAGTCATGTGATCAGTCAAATGGAGAAGGAGGAGTCACATGATCAGGGGCTGCTGCTCAGTGTATGCAGGACTCTGCTGTGCTGGATGAGCTGAAGTGATGTGTATGCAGCAGAGCTGTGTGTGTGTGATGTGTGTGGAGCAGAGCTGTGTATGTGTGTGTTATATATGCCTGCAGCAGAGCCCTGTGTGTAATGTACATGTAGCTGAGCTGTATATGTGTAATGTACATGTAGCTGAGCTGTGTGTGTGTAATGTACATGTAGCTGAGCTGTATGTGTGTAATGTACATGTAGCTGAGCTGTATATGTGTAATGTACATGTAGCTGAGCTGTATATGTGTGTAATGTACATGTAGCTGAGCTGTATATGTGTAATGTACATGTAGCTGAGCTGTATATGTGTAATGTACATGTAGCTGAGCTGTATGTGTGTAATGTACATGTAGCTGAGCTGTATGTGTGTAATGTACATGTAGCTGAGCTGTATGTGTGTAATGTACATGTAGCTGAGCTGTATGTGTGTAATGTACATGTAGCTGAGCTGTATATGTGTAATGTACATGTAGCTGAGCTGCATGTGTGTAATGTACATGTAGCTGAGCTGTATGTGTGTAATGTACATGTAGCTGAGCTGTATATGTGTAATGTACATGTAGCTGAGCTGTATGTGTGTAATGTACATGTAGCTGAGCTGTATGTGTGTAATGTACATGTAGCTGAGCTGTATATGTGTGTAATGTACATGTAGCTGAGCTGTATGTGTAATGTACATGTAACTGAGCTGTATGTGTGTAATGTACATGTAGCTGAGCTGTATATGTGTAATGTACATGTAGCTGAGCTGTATGTGTAATGTACATGTAACTGAGCTGTATGTGTGTAATGTACATGTAGCTGAGCTGTATATGTGTAATGTACATGTAGCTGAGCTGTATGTGTGTAATGTACATGTAGCTGAGCTGTATATGTGTAATGTACATGTAGCTGAGCTGTATATGTGTAATGTACATGTAGCTGGGCTGTATGTGTGTAATGTACATGTAGCTGAGCTGTATGTGTGTAATGTACATGTAGCTGAGCTGTATGTGTGTAATGTACATGTAGCTGAGCTGTATGTGTAATGTACATGTAGCTGAGCTCTATGTGTGTAATGTGCATGTAGCTGAGCTGTATGTGTGTAATGTACATGTAGCTGAGCTGTATATGTGTAATGTACATGTAGCTGAGCTGTATATGTGTAATGAACATGTAGCTGAGCTGTATATGTGTAATGTACATGTAGCTGAGCTGTATATATGTGTAATGTACATGTAGCTGAGCTGTATATGTGTGTAATGTACATGTAGCTGAGCTGTATATGTGTAATGTACATGTAGCTGAGCTGTATATGTGTAATGTACATGTAGCTGAGCTGTATGTGTGTAATGTACATGTAGCTGAGCTGTATATATGTGTAATGTACGTGTAGCTGAGCTGTATAGGTGTAATGTAGATGTAGCTGAGCTGTATATATGTGTAATGTACATGTAGCTGAGCTGTATGTGTGTAATGTACATGTACCTGAGCTGTATAGGTGTAATGTAGATGTAGCTGAGCTGTATGTGTGTAATGTACATGTAGCTGAGCTGTATGTGTTCAGCTCAGCTACATGTACATTAGTGATGGAATTTCAGGCAGATGCTGTGCCGCGGGTGAAATTTCACCTGTCGCATTGATTTAATGGGATTTCTTGTGTTCCTCTGCTCTCTGCCCAAAGAATTGGAGGTGCACGAGAAATCCCATTCAATCAGTGTGAAGTGTGGAATTTCAAGCGACTCCCGCGGCACAGCATCTGCTTTCTTGCTCAGTTTGAACGGGCTCTTATACTGGAGTAGTTTGGACATTTCCATTGCAGCCATATTACACATTTTTACAGGAAAAAGGTATGAATAAAATATTATGGGCTATACAGTTTCACTCAAAAGTTTACATACCCCGGACGAATTTTTGCTTTCTTTTCCTTTTTTTTAGAGAATATGAATAATAACACACAAACCTTTTTTCCACTATGGTTAGTGGTTGGGTGAAGCCATTTATTGTCAAACTACTATGTTTTTTGTTTTTAACCCCTTAACGACCACAGGTGTACATGCACGCCCCCGCAGGCTGGGCCTTAACCCAAAGGAGCATACATGTATACCCCGCCGGCGTACCGAGCTTTGAAGCGAGCGACCTGAGCTTGCTGCATAGCAGGTGAGGACAGCAGCCGGGTCCTCACCGTAGCTGCCCGTCATTAACCCTTTAAACGCTGTGATAGCTTATATGTAAGTGTCACTTACTGATCAGGACTACTGCAGCAAGTGTAATCGCATGGCATGATAGTCGGAGGTCTGTAACCTTACTACGTTCAGTAAGGTCTTCACTCTTCTGATACAGTCTGCCACATAGCAGTGATCAGTGAATGCAATCTCATGCATGTAAAAAGTGTAAAAAAAAAGTTTTTTAAAAATGCGCCAAAACCCCTCCCCCAATAAAAGTCTAAATCATCCCGCCTTTCCCATTTGATAATTAAAACAGATAAAAATAATAAAATTAACATATTATATACTGTAGCGTGTGTAATCATCCGATTTATTAAAATAAAACAATATGGTGTAAACAAAAAGCCATAAAAAAAAAACCCAGCAAGGATTGCTGATTTTTTTTTTATTACATTTTTTATATACAAAAAAAATGGAAAAAAAAAGTGATCAAAGTTATCAATACGTCCAATCTACAGAAATATACTAACAAAACCTACAGATCATGACGCAAAAAAATGACACCTCATACAGCCCCGTAGGTGAAAAAATTAGAAGCGCGACAATAGTCACAATATGGCCGTGGTGTTGGGACTGGCGCCCATGTGGTGGTCCTAGAAACGGCCCTGCACGGAGCGGATGACAGAGAAATATACAATTCTTTATTAAGCAAATACATTTTAATACATGATACAATCATAGGATAAAGTACACAGAGGTACGGAGATGGGGACAGATATCAGTGGGGTATGTGTATTATGGTAATATGGAACCAATTTAGATGAAAGGAATACATATATTAATAATAATAAGAATAATATGTGTATTGTGGATTAGCTGCGGATTTCTTATGCGAGACGCCCGTGTGAATATACCCTAAGCCTGGAAAACTCCTTTAATTGCCTGACTGACCTGTCACCTGTGTCCAGCGCCCAGTCAGCACGTCTGCAACACAATGCGGGTGTCAGTCAGTTACAATGGCGGCCAAAGGGATTTACTAGGCATCAATACCAGCCGTATTCATTGCTTATTAAAGGAAACCTGTCACCCCGCGTGTCGGGATGACAGGCTCCCAACCCCCCATTAGAGCCCCCTATACTTACCTCATCGCTCCGGGTCCCGCTTCCTGATCCGGTCGGGTCACGGAGATATCAGCGCCCGAAGCCCGATAACAGGAGAGTCCGATGCCCATAGAGAATGACGGAGCATCGGACTCCCCATTCATTCTCTATGGGCGTCTGACTCTGCTGTCAGTGCGCGCGCCGGGCTTCGGGCGCTGAAATCTCTGTCACCTGACTGGCTAAGGAAGCGGGACCCGGCGCGATGAGCTAAGTATAGGAGGCTCTAACAAGGGGTCGGGAGCCTGTCACCCCGGCACGGGGCGTGACAGGTCCTTTTTATGTTTACCTCAGGCAGCCTCTACCAGCAGATCACAGATCTCACTGATTAAAGGGGTACTTCAGCGGGGGGGGCACTTTTTTGCTGGGACCGGGGAGGAGGTGGCCGAGGGAAAAGACGTCCACTCACCTCCCCGGTTTCAGCGGCGGGTCCCGCATCGCGGCACTCTGGTGCCCGGTTTCCGGCCGCTTCCGGGTGTCTGACACGGGCCCGAGACGTGAAGTCTGCTCAGCCGGTGACCTGAGACGTCACGCCACCTCCTCCCCGGTCCCAGCAAAAAAGTGCCCCCCCCTCTGGAGTACCCCTTTAATATACAGTATAATGTAGCTTAGATCAGTATAAACAATCTAAAAATGGGTTACCATTACCCCAGGAGGACTGTAAGTGTAAAAAATATAATAAAAAAATTGCACGTTTACACTGAAATGGTATAAAAAAAAATACAGATCACAAAAACAAAAAATATTTCAGCGGTTTTCCCTACTTTTTGGTGTTTTTCTGGCAGTTTTTCCCAAAGTTTTCTCATTGTATTGTAAGTTTCTATAGGTGAACTTATCTAAAAACAAGCAGTCGTATTAGATAGCAACGGCCGTTATTTGTGAAATAACAGCCGTTGTTTGCTCAACAACGACCGTTGCTATCTAATACGATCGTTGTTTTTACATAGTGTGAACCTAGCCTTACCCTGTGATTCTGGGTTTTCTGTTGCAGGCCGGACTACCAAAAAAAAAAAAAAAAAAAAAAAAAAAACACAAAAAATTTACCTAAAATAAATTCTAAATGGAATGAAAAATGCTGACAGATTTTTTTGCCTCTTTGTTGTATTTTTTTCAGCCCAAAAAGCCCAGGAAAAAACACCAGAACAAACACCAATATGTATATAAACGTGATGTTTTTCTGGCGTTTTTACCCCTTATGGACGTCTTTGAAGGAAAACCCCCAATGTTTCTGTGGAAAAACGCAGGGGCTGCTGGGATCTCACAAAACTGCAAACTCACTGAAAAAAACATCAAAAACCTCCTGTGTGGATTGTGTTTCATTCTCCCCATTGACTGACCGCACTATTTTTGACCACATGCATCAGGGTTTTTTTTCGTTTTTTTTATGGCTCATATAACCCACAGACAGAATAATTACTGTATTTAGCGTTGCTCCATTCTGACCCCTAGAACCTTTTTATATTTTTAATAAAGTTTTTTTTTCTTAAAGTAATACAACAATCAAGAGTTTTACAAATAGGGAATAGTTCTATTTGTCCTGATCCTCAGAATACAGAGAGCGCCATTTCTACAATACAGGGCACTGCATAAAGAGAAAAGCCCCCGACATGTGGAAAAGTGCAGGGAGGCAGCTGGGCTTGATGACAGACATGCCCTTCAGCCAATCAGAGGACGGGAACACTGGACCAATCAGAAGACAGGAACACTGGACCAATCAGAGATGGTGCTGGCCTCCCCTCCCCCTCCCTGCTCCTGATATATACAGGTGGAGGGGTTCTTTCCTCCTTGTGATCAGTGGAGGCAGCTGTCTCTGCAGTTAGTGGGTGTCTGGATTCTGACTTTTCCCTCCTGTGTTGTGGACTCTGCTTTTTAGGATTCTGATTAAGTTGATTTGACCTCCTGGTTCTGACCTGGTGTAATGTAGTTATTGCAGATGATGTTCCCTTTTCACTGTTTTATTTTTTTTTTCTGGCTGGGACTTGTGGTTCTCCTTTTAATTTTGCATTGGCTGTGACCTCCTGTGCTTTAGCTGGACTGCTGACTATCCTATTCCCCTCCCCCTCCTGTGCACATAGTCAGTGTAGGGACCGTCGCCCAGTTGGGGACTGCTACCTAGGGCAGGTTGTCCAAGTAGGCAGGGATAGGGGGCTGGGGTCAGTTTAGGGCTCACTATTCCCCTCCCACCGATGTGATGGAATCACAGGTCAGACAGGCTTTCTACCACAGATATGGAAGCTATGGCTGCTCTGGTAAGAGGTGCAGGACTGTGGTTGCTGTACAGACTGGACTGCACTTCCAGTGTCCTACTCGTCGAGGTTCCGTCCTCCCCCCTGAGTCTACAGCCGAGGTCCCGGAGACTACAGAGGAGTCTATGCGGATGGGAAGTATCTCTGCTCCAGATGGAAGAAAATCTGGGATGTGTGAGGGCTCCATCTGTATTGTGGTGGAGCTGATCATCTCCTGAAAGACTGAACCAAAAGAGAAGGGAAACTACAGGGTCTAGGGGGTCACCAGGGAGACCCCCTAGGCCACCAGGTATGTCCTATCCTCTCCAATAAGGTGTTACTGTATGTCTTATGAAGGATAAGAGATGTTAGGGGTCTATATCCTGGACTTGGGGTCTGTGAGTATCTTCATTGGTTTTGCTGTTTTCTGATCCCTGACCTGTAAGGGTTACTGCAGCTCATACTAATTTATGAATAGGACCCTGCAGGTAAGATGGTGGTCGGTTCCATCATTCTGGGATTTCTTCCCTACTTGTGTTCTAGGTTCGTCCCGTCTATGGAGCTGTGTGTGCGTCCTATATTGCCATGTGATCTGTAGTATTTTGAGTGTTCATGCTTTTTTTATTTTTCAAGGAATGACTAAAGATCTGCTCTTTAAATCTTTTCCATTATTCAGGATTTTTGGTTTAGTTATTATACTTGGACGTAAGGGGTTGTCCAGTGAAAATCTTTTTCTTTCAAACCAACTGATATCATAAAGTTATATAGATTTATAATTTACTTCTATTTAAAAAATCTCAAGTCTTCCCATACTTATTAGCTGCTGTATGTCATGCAGGAAATGTGTTGTTTTCAGACTGACACACTGCTCTCTGCTGACATCTCTGGCTGAGACAGGAACTTTGTCTCGGTTTTCCCCATATAAAACCTCTCCTGCTCTGGACAGTTCCTGTCTCAGCCAGAGATGTCAGCAGAGAGCACTGTGTCAGACTGAAAATGAAACCTTTCCTGCATGTCATACAGCAGCTAATAAGTATGGGAAGACTTGAGATTTTTAAATAGAAGTAAATTACAAATCTATATAACTTTCTGATATCAGTTGATATGAGAGAAATTTTGCTGGACAATCCCTTAACGTTTTATCCTAACAAAATGGGAGAGGTTGGTGTAACCTGTTTCTTTTGATAAAAGTTGAAGACTAACACAGAATTGACACATGGAGGCCATAATCTCCCAGAAGTATAATGTATAATATATATATTAGGTGGGACACCTTCTATCCATGGTCCCAGCTGATGGTAAGCCGAATTTTTCCCAGGACTTGCACAACTATAGCTCCATGGTTCGGATGGCTGGACACAACTGTATCCTCCAATGGTGGCGCTGTTGGGGAGGAATATGGCTGAGCGTTCAACATAACAATGATTCTACATTCACACACGCAGTCAAATACAAAGTCATCTCGCCTACAAAGCCAGCTGATATGAGTTTACACACAGATTTTATTAGACAGATTTTTGAAGCCAAAGCCAGGAACAGACTATACGCAGAGAACAGGTCATAAAGGAAAGATTGAAATGTCTCCTTTTTTAATCCATTCCTGGCTTTGGCTTCCAAAATCTGTCAGATCTGTGTAAACGCTCCCTAAGACACTATACCAATAAAAGCCTCATCCGGTTAGTTATCTACTTTGATGCTATATATTATCATTACTTTGATCTATTCATTAGCAATTGTACAGGTTGTGTATATCGGGCTGTAACAGTAAATTTGTCATGGTGTCCATAGAGGCCTAGTGGAGGCCAAAGGTTGCCATGGAAACCACTGCCATTGTCTGGGGGGAGTGCTGGTTGGATCCCTGATCTATACAGTGATGTGCTGCCTTAGGCCCCGTTCCCACTGAGCAAAGCTAGCGGAATTCCGCAACGGAATTGTCCGCCGCGGAATGCCGTTAGCCTCCCGCTCATAATGGGAGTCTATGGGAGGCGCGCGCTGCTGCTCTATACGCGCTGAAGAATGAACATGTTCATTCTTCAGCGCGGACAGGGCAGGAGCGCGCGCCTCCCATAGAGTCCCATTATGAGCGGGAGGCTAACGGCATTCTGCGGCGGCAATTCCGTCGCGGAATTCCGCTACCTTTGCTCAGTGGGAACGGAGCCTTATTGGTGGATGCCGGTGATCTCGGCAGCTATATGGTATATGGCCGGTGTTGGTGAACGCTCTATTGCCGCTCACTGATGGTGGGAACAAGCTGCTGCTAGTAGCTGGCATCCATGGTTTACACTCTAGATTTGTCAACCTGGTCCATGACCTAAATGTACATCCATCGATTGTGGATAAATTAACCCTTTCTTAACCCCACAAGTTGTGTGGCTTTTTGTTTTTTCTGACTTGTGTGCATCCGTTTTTCCATTGACTTCATTATAAAAAATCTAAACCAAGTTTGTGTATGGTAAAGATGCAATTTTAATTATTTTTTTTTTTTTCTATGGAAGTCAATGGAAAAACAGATTCACAAAACTCATTTTCTTAAAACCGATGACAAAATGGATGAAAAACATAGCATGTCCCCAGCCAAGGGTTGTATTACACGTCACTATTATAGGAGGAACTGGGCACCGACCTGTCACATCAGCATGCGTTTCCTCCTCATTCCTCCCCGCTCACTCTGTGCTATTACACGCATCTATTGGGGGTGGGGCTTCCCAGACTGTTCAGATCGTCCGGATGGGCCATTGAAGAGTGGTGATGTGCTGCCACCGTCCCATTGTATGGTGCCACGTGCAGCTTAGTCTTTTTTTTTTTTTTTTTTTTTTTTTTTTTTATTTATATATTGAACATGTTCAAAGGCAATGATCTGAGGACATCGTACATGTTGGTGATGGCTGCCTTTTGGCATTAGCTATTACACCAAAGGATTATTTGCCGCAACAGCAGATCGCTTGGTGTAATAGGGCCCTTACCTCCCACAAAATGCGTGCTGTATGTTGTACTATCTATATATGTAACCATATATTGTGTGCTGGCTGGTTATTACTCTGTGCCGTGTCTCAGTGCACTGTATGGATGTCTGAGGATTCGCTGTTAATTGTCTACAACAGTGACTTTCAACCAGTGTGCTGTGGCCGTGGTCGGGTGTGCTGCGGGGAAAGTTCCCCAAACTATGGTGCCCCTGTGAAACAGGAGAAAACAATGGGGGAGAGAAACCTGGGGATGGGGGAGGAGTAAACAATGGGGGAGAGAAACCTGGGGATGGGGGAGAAGTATGTTGGAGAGAAGCACAGGGGGGAGAAGAAAACAGGCCCAGGTTTCACACGGAGTTAGTATAAATACATTTAGAATCTAACTATATGTAAAATATGTACTGTTTTAGTGTTTTTTAAGTATAGAAAGTGTGCCGCGGCTCAAAGGTTGAAAATCACTGGTCTACAATAATATAAGTGCATAAACAAGGACATTTAACCCCCTCAGCTTCACAACAGCATCTTTCCTCCCCCATTAACAGTCTAACCTCACATTTCAAAAATAATAAATTCTAATTTGTAATGCTATCTCTATGGTTCACACTTCCCCCCCCCCCCCCAACCAATCCAGCCATACCGTACATCATATCAATCCAGGGGCGTAGCTAATGTCTCCTGGGCCCTGGTGCGAGAGGTCAACTTGGGGCCCCCCCCCCTTTCACGACCAAGTGATGCTACTGGTAGGTGTATGTGTGTGTGTATGTTAATTAATATATATACTCCAAGACAGATATTACCAATAACACCAGCATATAGGAAGTGAAAATATTATCACCATATATATTACTGCCATACTGTTACTGTATACTGAGACCAATATTGCCAATAATACAAGTATACAAGGGGCAAATATTAACGCCACACCACAACCATCACCACCATATTGTTACTGACCAAAACCAGTATACTGAGACCAATAAAACACAGTACCAGATAACAAGTAACAAATATTACCACCACATACTGACTAACACCACCACTGCTGCTACTGAATAAGATCCACTGTACACAGATCACTATCACCTCATACACTCATATAGAGGTGGAAGCAGCTCCACACAGGTTGTATACACCATATACATTACAGCGCAGATATATCAGGTGACTCACAGGGGACGTCTTCTCTGATCGGAGTTCTTTCCTTTTCATCTTCTCAATCTGCCCTGGGCCGTTATGAGAATTTCTCCGAGCCACAAATCCACAGAATCTGCCAGCCAGACATATTAGTCTTCTCACACTGACACCACCCTCATCTCTATACACACTGCACATCTGTACTGTCCCCTTTACACCCTCATTTAGTAGGTATAGTATATATAGATGGCCCCCACTGCATGTTGCACCCCCCTTCCCTTATAGATGGCCCCCTCTCCCCCCTTTCCTCTATGCTAAGCAGTATTTAAAAAACAAAACAAAAAAAACAAAACACAAACTCACCTGACAAACCGCTCCCCCGGCGATCCTCTTCTTCTTCAGGCTTGTCCGGGCCCCCAGCTGATCGCGGCTGCCGGGGGTGTCCCGTCCTATCCCCGGCAGCGCGGCGCATCAGTGAGCTCCCTGTACGCCGAGGATGGGACTCTGACACAGGAAGCGTCTCTGACGTGCGCTTCCTGTGCCGGAAGTCAGGGCCCCAAGCAGCTCACTGATGCGCCGCGCTGCCGGGGATAGGATGGGACACCCCCGGCAGCCGCACGTCAGCTGGGGGCCCGGACGAGCACGCTCTTGTGACCGCAAGCAAATCAATGCTTGCGGTCACAAGAGTAATTTAAGGGGTGAGCAGTGCAGTGGCAAGGGCCTCGTAGCGGGCCGGGTCGCAGTGGCGACCGCTGCGACCCTGGTAGCTACGCCACTGTATCAATCACTAAACAGTGAATTGTTATACAAGACTGTCTGTCTGATGCAATTCATGTTCCAACTTAATACACTTATACAGATCTATAAGACACATGTTTTCATGTGAAGCTATACACCTTCCCCCCTCCCCCCCCCCCCCCCAAAAAAAAAAAAAAAATACCTGACCCTGCTTGGGACTTGGCTTAAAGGGGTTGTAAAGCTAAAATCTTTTTCTTTCAAGTCAACTAGTATCAGTTTTATATTTATTTGTAATTTACTTCTATTTAAAAATCTTAAGTTCTCCTGTACTTATTAGCTGCTGTACTTATTAGCTGCTGTATGTCCTTGAATAAATGGTGGTTTATTTTCAGTATGCTCTCTACTGCCACCTCTGGCTGAGACAGGAACTCTGTCTCGGTTTTCTATGAATCCCCATAGAAAACCTCTCCTGCTCTGGACAGTTCCTGTCTGGGCCAGAGATGTCAGCAGAGAGCACTGTCTTGTTCCACTAGACCCGTAATCTGATCGCATTTGTCAAGAACTGCAACACTGTCTTCTTGGATTCGTCGTTGGGTGGTTTCCCTCTTGGGAGATCTCGTTCTAGTGCTTCTATTTATCACATCCCGGATTTCCGCTGTCCTCCTTTCTCTCGTCTCTTCTTTGTTTGTTCTTCTTCACTCTATGGCTTCTTCTCCTTGATTGCTCAATCAGGCGTTCAGTCTCATCATTCCCCCTTTGCCTTCGTGGGTTGTCTTCATCAGTCTCCTTCTGATTCCTCTATTACATGGGACTCCTCTCCCATAAAGTCTGCAAGCATCTCCTTACTCTCGCTTCTTGATATACAATCTGGTTGCCTCTTGAGAATATCCTGAGGAACTTTGGCAAGCTCTGCTTCAACCATTTTCTTAGGGGTATTACCAATCATTAATGATATCCTCACTCACAGTAGTCTGAATGGCACTTCCGAGGCCTTTTCACATATTCTTTCCACTTGCTGTTAACACAATCCTTGTTGTAGTTTAATCCAACTAAGGATGGAGAACTGCTAATGCCATAGCCCAGTGCAAAACTGTAAGATTCTGGAACTTGGCTGGCACAAAGTTCAGCCTTAAAATGGAAGTAAGGGGAATATGGCTTATGATCTTCATATACCCATGAACATGCGATAACCACAAGAAGGTCACGGTATAGATCCGTAAATCCTAATGCCGCGTGACCGCCAAAAACACTGAACTGAGGTTTCAAATCATAGGCTGATAGCCTTGGTTCATGATGATCGGGTCCATCATGAGAATTGTTTGTTGCAGTTTAGAGGTTGCAATCTTGGTCCTTTTATTTGGGAAAAGTACTTCCAACAATTAATCTACAAAGTCCAAGGTCACTTGCTATGTACTTACAGAATTTCTGAACTTCAGTAGCTGATAATAGCCAAACCTGTCTATCTGTATAGCCGGAGTTGCCCTGACCAACCTACTTTGGTAAGCATTAACAGCTTGACTAGGGTTGGTTACAGCCTTGGCTTCAGTAATGATGACATTCTGGTGGAACACCAGGATGTTCTCCTCTGGTTTGATGTCCAGAGGCTCCAGCTCCTTACACTCCCATAAAATCCAGGGCACTGGATCTGAATCTCGCATCTTTTCACGATGTCTTCTGGGAGTCCTTCCTGATGTCACAATAGAAAAATTACTACAGGAAGGAGATTGGGGAATATAGAATTTAAGGTAATTCGGGGATTTCTATCTGCATTAGTTGGAATAATGATCACCAATCTTGAAGCGAACTCCATATATTCCAGTAATATTGGGATGAGATGACAAGAAGGAAAGAGGTCTCATCCGGCAAATGGAAATTGTCAAACTAACAATTTATCATGTCCTGTGAACCATTTTACCACTTGCAGAATCCCGTAAATACACTCACTATTCCTGGTTCTGCCCTCTATAAGGAAGTGTTAAAGACAACTTTTCTCTACCCTGAGGGTTTTTTTTTTTTTTTTTTTTTTTAATTTGATTTACAATCCAGAGATCCTAAAAAAAATCACGAGCAGACAGTATTGTAACTAACGAACATTTAATAAATGATCAGTTATAATATAATAAAATGACATACAGAATAGTTAGAAATGACTAAACAATAAAGAAATGATAAGGCAAATAGTATTACAGGATAGTAGGCAGAAACAAAGGTACAAAACTGCTGTAGGCAATAACCATAGGCTGATGGTACGTAGCTAAAGAAGCTCAAACAAGGATAGTAAACTGCTGCTTAGCTGGGCTTAGTCCGCATTTCCTTCAGTGTAGTTTCCCAGACAAGGAGTCCTTTGCCCAGTGTGCGCTTTTCTGAATTAAGCGGCTGCCGAAGGGACAAAGCTCTGGGCACCAGCACTCTGCATCAGTGTGGCAGAGACTCAGCTAGCCTTTGTCCTTAGATTCCCTTTAATACAGAGTTTGGTGAAAAGTCACCCTATCCCATGCACTACTGGTTACGTACCCTATAATGGAATGTTGGTGAGCGTACTTTTCTACTTTCTCACCATTTATAGGACCATATCTGATTGGATACCATCTGTCTCCCAAGCATTATTCCATTAATATTTGGATAGGGGTAACTTACCATTCCCATATAGATGTGAGGAATGAGAGGTTTCCCATACATTGATCCTCGTACTCCTATTGGAAAACTAGGATAATGAACTACTCTTCTGGAGGAGCTGTTAGATAACTTAGGCAGTGAGCAAAGGACAAAGGCTTCCTTGGAGTGACTCTAAATGGTCTTGAGAACCTAAACAAAGGTGTGGATTTCTCTATCCGCAGCCTTAAACAAGTTAAACTCGTACACTGTACCCAGCGATCAAAATATACAATATTGTTACATCCCCCCCCCCCTATTATAGCTAGACAATGGAGATTGTGTACTTCCATGATCTTCAGACTATTCCATAGCTGTAATGATGGTTTACTGACCTGTCTTCTCCGTCACCAGGAGCACAGACCCGTAGTGGCCATGTCCAAGTTCCCGGATGATATGATGGGTCTCTTGTAGATCTATCTCTCGTAGACCCCGGGAGGCAACGGAGACCATACCCTCCAGGATGGACTGTACTTGTTTACTGGAAGCCATTGTGTCCTGTACACAGACTACATGTGATATTTTCCATTCTCCAGATTCCTAACCTACAGAAACCAAAGCCTCTTGTATACATGACATCTATAAGAATTCCATGTCATCTCATTACTATGGTATGTAATAACTTGTATACACAGTGCTGTACTGAGAGAATGCTGGTGTATAAATACGCTGCACAGTCACATGGCTGAATTTAAGAGAATGATGGAGATCAACCAAAACACCATCACGTGTTTTTCAATGTCAGTGAATCTAGGAACATTGCCCCCTGGTCCTAGACTCTGACGTTGAGAAACACATGATGGTGTCTCCTTTGTGTTTTGGTTGATCTCCCTGAGGTCAACCATCATTCTTTTGAATGCACTTATTGGGCTTTGCTTTCACTAGCCAGAATCCTACTCCACACTGATGAGGGGCAAATACCTCGAAACAGCTGTCAGTGGATAGATACCTTGCTGAGGTTTCCTTGACTGGAAAAAAAGACAAATTTGGTCAGCTCTCCTAGAACACCATTCACACTAGGCAGAAGCACGTTCCTATGGCTGAAATTGCAATCACACAAACACAGAAATTCAACAGCTCCCTGCAACGGCAAGATACAGACCCACCATAGACATGAAAATAGTTAAAACCAGCCCCCCCCCCCCAACTGCCAAAAAAACTTCCACAAAAATAATGAGGCTCTTGGTTACCATTTGCAAATGGTGTTAACTGCCCCACCATGTTACGGTGGCCTCTCCATGGTATGAAATACGCCTATGCTCTGGTGGGTCCATCTTTGCAAAGTCCTTCTGCCGCTCAACATAACTAATGTTCTTGGTCAGTGGGATCTGCTGACTGCCATGGAGCGTCCCCTGTCAGCAACAAGTACAGAACAACGCAAAAGGACCAGACGTCCAGAGATGAGTCTTAACTAATTTTGATTGGTACCTCATCTCTGGCGCCATGTAGGATTTACTGTGTGTAGGTTATTGATCCCTTGAACCTTGAAAGTCTAATGTTGGTAACTTTGGTGAGGTGGCAGTCCTTATGGAACACCAAGATGTTCTCTGGTTTGAAGTCCAGATGCACCAGCCCCTTACACTTCATGAAGTCCAGGGCACTGGAGATCTGAATCTCTCGCATCTCTTGACAATGTCTTCTGGGAATCCTTCCTGAAATAGAGAACTGACTTTACAATAGAAAAATTACTACAGGAAAGATTGGTAATGTAGAATTTAAGGTAACTCGGGGATTTCTATCTGCATTAGTTGAAATAATAGTCGCCGTCTTGAAGCCAACACCATATATTCCAGTAATATTGGGATGAGATGTCAAGAAGGAAAGAGGTCTCATCCGGCATATGGAAATTGTCAGACTTTTCTGTGGACTCTTGTGGTCTTGTCTATCCTTCACCAATGGTTCCATTATGTCCTGTGAAACATTTCATAAACTTTCCCCATTTCTACCACTTTCAGAATCTGAAACCCATAAATCCTGGTAAATTCACTATTCCTGTTTCTCTCGTATTGTAGCAAGACAATGGAGATTGTGTACTTCCATGGTCTTCAGGCCATTCCATAGCTGTAATGATGGTTTACTGACCTGTCTTCTCTCACCAGGAGCACAGACCCATAGCCGCCGTGTCCAAGTTCCTGGATGATATGATGGGTCTCTTGTAGATCTATCTCACACAGACCCCGGGAGGCCACAGAGATCAGACCCTCCAGGATGGACTGTACTGGTTTACTGGAAGCCATAGTGTCCTGTACACGGTACAGACTATGTTATCATTTTCCATTCACCAGATTCCTAACCTACAGAAACCAAAGCCTCGTGTATACATGACATCTATAAGAGTTCCATATCATTAGTATGTGTTAGGTTGGCTTTGCTAGGGCAAGCCGGCCGTTGACTGTTCTCCCAATTCAGTTAGAGGCTAGGGTCCGGATCCCTCCTCCCACACCATGTACTTAGAATGAAGACACAGACAACTGTATCTGCACATAAGCTGGCGTGTGCGCGCTTAACAAGAGGAAGTAACCTTTATTTATACACAAAAGTTAAAGGGCGTGAACAAGCAGAATATCATATATGTGACTTTTCCTATACTACTTGCATCAGCAGAGTTTTGCAGTTCTGTCAAACAAGGATGTTGAAGATTGATTCAAACTTTGTGTGTGTATGTGGGATGCAGACATTGGTCAAAGGCCACTCATTATCTATAGAGACCAGATGTCTGTCCTTGAGCAAAGCTGTTCTGCGGCTGTAGAGGAAGAAATATGTTGATCATAGATAAGTCGATTCCAAGGGTGTCAGCATTTAGCCTTGAGCTGACTCCTTAATAAAGGAAAAGAGTCTTGTCTCTCTTTTCTTCAATGCCTCTTAAAGTCTGATTTTATTAACTATCCTCTCAGTCCCCCCTTTGGCGTTGATGGAGAAGTCTGGATCCTGGAACAGGATTGATAGCCAATGCATACTCCAGATACTATCTGAACCGCGAGTTGTCCAGGGTTGTGGATGCTTCTGGGTCCTGCAACCATCCTCCAGAGACGCACAGGCATATCCTCCTCCAAGAGACTTCTTCACTTTAACGCCAACCTAGAGGAGAACAAAAAACAATTATTTTCAGAGAGGTATTGACTTCGGTTTCTTCATAACGTGCACAATATGCTGACACATACAGCCAGAACATTTGAATAGACAATATATCAGAAGTATAAACAAAACAATTTGAAAAAATGTTTGTAAGATTCCCATGAACCAACCATCTATACCTTTTGAACCAATTAGCGGGATTCAGACTCGCTAATGCTCCAGACCACCAGGAATCTTGGTCCGCTAGGACCTTGTTGTCATGTTTTTTCCTTAGTTGTGCAAGCTTATCCAGACCTGCTGTGATTTGCACTATTCCCTGATCATTTACATAATGACAACATGTAGGGCCAACTACCTGACACATCCCCCCTTGAGCAGCAGTCAGATAATCAAGCACCACAGTGTGCTGGTTAGTAACTACCATAAGTCGCCTCTGCACTGCTACTGAGGTGTTGAGTATATCCAGTATGTCAAATATCTGATCGTCTAAATAGTCTGTGGCTTCAACTAATTTGTCCCAGGTTTGCATCACCATAGGATACAGAAATAGAGTACTAAAAAATTTGTTGGCCGCTGACATCTGCACTAGATGAGGTCTTCCATTGTGTCGCGGTTTATTGTCCTTGGCCCTTTTTGTCAGTGAATGTCTAGGGATCTTGCCTACTGGGAGGTCGTCAGTCTGTCCGATAAAAGTAGCAGGTGTCAATCTTACCACTGTACAGGTACCATTTATCCCCACAGGGAGCCATTTGTAGGCGTTCCTTCCACAGACCCAATACACTCCTCCTGGGAGGTCCCATAGGTGGGAATGCTGTAAAACTAGACGATGAGCAAGATCAATTAGTTTTGTGACCTCCCTTATTACACACCATTTAGGATATTGTCCTAGTGGGCTACAATACCCTGCATCTGGGTTACCACAGGTGGGTGCGGGTGGCGTATACTCAGAGGATTCATTGCACCATAAATTATCTATCTCATCCATACAGGTGGTCTCATTACCATCTTTGAATAGGGATGCCCCCTCCCATTCAGGGTCTAGAATTTTCCTTTCTAATAGAGATGGTTTCCATGCATCTGAAGTCCCCACACTATTCTCCGTTCTGTTGAACATTATTTTTACTCCCTCTAGAGGAATATCTCCTACTTGACGATTTGCGTGTAGTTTCTTCTTGCCCAACTACCTCCTTTGAAGGTTAAATATTGGTGGTGACACTTAGTTATGGATACTAAAGCTCCCGCCCACCATGGGGGTGATGTCCATCCCATTACTGGAATTGGTACACTAACATTCCATTGACTGCTATACTGTGTGTCGTTATTAGCTCTCTGATCCCAACATGTGTCTGAATTAAGGAATTCTTCAAACGGGACAGGTATAGCCAAATACGCTAGAGAAGAAGCAGTCACTGGTGAGTGGGTACATATCCAGCAATCTGATACATTTAATTCTTGGTTTAGCACTTTATGATGTGTTAGCAGCATGTTTTCTCGAGAATCAGTTTTTTTCAATAAGGATACACTTGAGCCAACCATGGCCAGGATCAGGAGGCAAGTTTGCAGTGGCTGGCATGGATCCATGTCTCCTTTCCTTCTAGCTTGACAGAAGTGGGAGTCGTCAGCAGGACTTGGAACGGGCCATCGAATCGGGGTTCAAGGCTCTTTCGTGTGTGTCTTTTGATGTAGACTAGATCACCGGGTTGTAGTTTGTGTGTTCCGGTATTTGCCTCAGGATCTGGAAGGGAGGAGAAAACTCGAGAGGTTGTTATTCAGCAGTTTCTGCAGGCTGATTACATTCGCAGTTAAGGTATCACAATTCAGCTCCAACTGTTGCGGGAAATAACCCAACTGTGGTGCCCTCCCGAACAAAATTTCATAAGGTGACAACCTAGTCTTGCCCGTAGGGGCTGTCCTCACAGAATACAAAGCAATTGGTAGACACTGTGTCCAAGGTTTCCGAGTCTCCTGCATTGCTTTTTGAATTTTCAACTTAAGAGTGCCATTCAGCCTTTCTACCTTACCAGAGGCCTGTGGCCTGTAAGGGGTGTGTAGGGCTGAATCAATGCCCAAAGCTAGGCACACATTTTGGAACACTTGACCTGTGAAATGGGTCCCTCGATCTGATTCAATGACCTCTGGTATGCCAAAACTTGGTACCAGCTCCGTGGCAATCTTTGCTGCCGTGTTTTTCACGGTAGCTGATTAACTGGATATGCCTCAGGCCATCCGGAGAATAGGTCTACACAGACGAGTACATACTCATATGGGCCGGCTTTCGGCATTTGTATGTAGTCTCTGGAACGGGTAATGAGCCTTTGGCAAATGCTTTGGCGGGACCTTCACGGTTTGTCCGGGATTGTTAGTTTGACAGATATGACATGCCCTGAGGCGGTCATTTGCGTATTGCCTGAATCCTGGCGCATAACAGGTCTGTTTAGTTTGCTGCACCATTACATTCGCGCTCGTATGACTGGGTAGATGCAAAGTGGAGTAGATGGTTGGAAACCAGACTCTTGGCAAAACTGGTAACCCATCAATATACCATGCTTCCTCCTTCATGGTGCCTTTTCTGGTACATTCATCAAGTTCCTCCTTGGTTAAAGCTTGGGTGGCTTGTCTGAACAATTCCTGAGGAAGGAGGTTAGTAATAACGCTCACCTCTTCATCGGATGTCAATGCGAGGAGTGCAGCCTTTTTAGCTGCTTTGTCAGCCAAGTCATTTCCCCTAGCTTCCTTAGTGTCTGCTCGCGTGTGGGCAGCCACCTTTATTACTGCAAGATTTGTGCTTTTTGCAGCTGCTTCTACAAGCTCCTTGATCAGAGTCCCATGCTTGATAGGGTTTCCCGCTGCAGTTAGGAACCCTCTTACTACCCAAATATGGCCTGAGTCCGTATATACATCTCCTGCTTTTACTATGGCTTCTCTCAATGCCGTCAATTCTGCCACTTGAGCGGACTGGCTTGGCGGCAAGGGACCACATGCTACAGTTTCATGCAAGGTAACCACAGCATATCCAGTGTGGAATTTTCCTTGGTCATCAGCATATCTGCTGCTATCAATGAAAAACTCATATTCAGGATTGGGCAGTGGGGTCCTAGAGATGTTGTGATTCTGCTTCTATTAATTCAGTGCAGTTATGTTCCATGATCTCAAGTGTTTCATCATTGTTACTGCCACTGCCATCCTTCTCCCCCCCTTCCAAATCTGCAAAAATGAGAAGTTCTGCCAGATTTAGACTGGAGAGTTTTTGGAAACTGAGACTGGGAGGCAGGAGTAATACACATTGCATGCGTACTTGTCTGGCCATAGACAGATGCTTGGTCTGTACCTGTGTCAAAATGGCAGACATCATGAGTGGTTAGGATGGTGGTAGGATAGTCGAGAGACACATCAGATGCCTTGTCAAGGATGACTTGAACTGCAGCAACGGTCCGAAGGCAGGTGGGAGCTGCCTTCACCACTGAGTCCAGTTGGACTGAGTAGTATCCTAGTGGTCTGTGTTTCCCATCATATATTTGAGTGAGAACACCAAGGGCAAATCCATTTATTTCCCTGACAAAGAGAAAGAAAGTATGCTGGTAATCGGGCAAACTGAGGGCGGGTGCTTTCAACAGCTCTTGTTTCAAGGTTTGGAAAGCGGCTGCTGCCTCTGCTGAGAATGAAAAAGGGGTTTCCTTTGTACAGTCATAAAGTGGTTGCATCAGACTCGCGACATTTGGAATCCATTGTCTACAATAGGAGA
The DNA here is from genome assembly GCF_027789765.1 of Dendropsophus ebraccatus. Lineage (NCBI taxonomy): Eukaryota > Metazoa > Chordata > Amphibia > Anura > Hylidae > Dendropsophus > Dendropsophus ebraccatus. The sequence continues at coordinate 189,508,911 of NC_091456.1, read as the reverse complement.
CAAGCCCCAGAAATGCTCGAAGCTGTTTAACATTAGTTGGGGACTTGGCTTGTTGTACAGTTTGTATACGAGCGGGGCTTAAGTGTTTCTGTCCAGCAGACAGACAGTGCCCCAGGAAAACAACTCTTTCCTGCACAAACTGCAATTTGTCCTTAGATACCTTACAGTTTGCTGCCGCAAGAAAGCGCAACAACTCCGGACCGAGAAATCTGTGTGCACACCAGCCTGGACAGCAGAGAAGGTCGTCCACATATTGTAACAATACACATCCTTGGGGTATATGGAAGGCTGACAGAACAGATGCCATTGCTGAGGAATATAGGGTCGGTGAATGGACCATTCCCTGTGGTAGCCTTGTCCATGCGTATTGGACACCCTTATGCGTGAAAGTAAAAAGATGGTAGCAATCGGGATGCAGGGGGACTGAAAAATATGCGTTTGCCCAATCAATAACTGTATAGTACCCGGTCCCGGATGGTATCTGATTTAACAAGGTGTGAGGGTTTGGGACAACTGGCGTAAGAGGTTCCAATATTGAGTTCATGGCCCGTAGATCATGGCCCATACGATAGGTAGCTGGCTGTCCCTTGCCAGTTTTTTTCTTAACTGGGAACAAAGGAGTATTAGCCGGCGACTTCAGTTTAATAAGCACCCCTTTTTGCAATAATGGTTCAATCTGCTCGGATAGTGATTTCTCCTGAGCCGAGCTGAGGGGGTATTGCTGAAGTTGGGGCAACTTGAGGTCTTTTTTTTCCACGTTACTTTGACCGGCGCCACCGGCATGTCTCCTATGTCCGTTTTATCTTTGGCCCACAAGTGGGAAGGCAAGGATTCAAGGAGCACATAGTGAGGAGAGACAGGAACTATTTCATCCTGTGTTTCAAGGCTACATATCTGGCACAATGTCTCAGGCTGTAGGTCAGAGGGAATCTGTAAGATGGCAGTACCATCTTCCATGTATCGTACATTGCCTTGCAGACGAGATAAGAGGCCTGCCCCCAGAAGGGCCATTGTTCCGGAGCCACCCACAAGGAATCTTGATACCAGTATGTGCGGGCCTATCTTTGTTTTTAGAGGGTGAGTGAGAGACTTTCTGGAGCTGGCCATCAAAGCCTGACACACTCACAGCGTCACTTGATAGTTCATCTGGAGATAATTTGTTAGAGGGTATCATTGATCTTGAAGCTCCAGTATCCACTAAAGCTTGAGTTTGATTTCCAGAGACTTGTATAGGGACCTGAATGAATGGCCCCCTAGAGTCTCTGTTATTGACCGAACATAGTCAGTCTTTCTTTTCTTCTTCCTTGATACCTTCTTTCTCATCCCTCTTTTTCTTTCTGCATTCTTTGATAACATGCCCCCTTTGTCACAATAGTAGCACACAGGACCTCTCCGTGGTCTTTGGTCGGGTCGTTGTTCAGCAGCCACCGCAACCATGACCTTCCTCTGTTTCCCTTCCTGCACATCCAACTGTATTCCACATGCCTTTGTCACCATCTCTCTCATCTACATTCTCCGCCTGTCTCCAGTCTGGGCAACACAACCTTAATTTCTCTGAGATTGGAGATCTCAGTCCATCCATGAATGCTCTGGTCAGTAATCGTCTTACTGCTGGTGCTCCCAGGTCCAATCCCTCATCCTGATATGATTGGGTTAACCTATAATAATACTGTTACTGGCTCCTGAGGGCCTTGGATCACTGGCCCTGAGGCGCCTTTTTGCCTCTGTTGTTCTTGGCAAAAAAATGTTCAGACGCTCCATGAACTGGGCCCCTGAGGCAACCGATCTAATATCCCCATCAGCGGGTACATGAGGAGTAATGTGAGTCTGTAGCTGGGAGAACTGCACCGGGCTCATCTTCATTCTACAGAGATCCATCATATCTATCCAAGTGGCTCTATATGTCCCTTGAATTTGTTGTAGATATCTACAGAAACTGACAGGGGCTGTTCCGGGGTTGGGGGCGTTTTGTAATAGGGACATTTGGTCCCCTGGTTGCCAGGGTTTATAGTCATCAAACGTCCTAGTCTGAACCTCCCTTGGTAGGTTTGGATTCTGTGGGTCCTGAGGTGCCCTGATGAGGGCCCTCCTTTCTATTACTGGATACAAGGACTCAGCGTGGGGTCTGTGGGACCCACAGGCTGAACAAGTATCCCTCCAGTCCGGATTTTGTTGACCACAATTCAAGCAAGTCCATCCTTGGGGGCCATTGGCCACCTTAGCGTATGAGGGAGGGGGATTTGGGGCAGATATTTCCTTCCCCATTTTTAGCTGAGGTATATCCCAGACCTTATTCTTTCTGTCATATGCCCATTGCTGGTTAGTAACGATAATCGGACGGATTTGCCCGATTCGGCTGATTATCATTCGGTGAAATAGAGAACGATCAGCCGATCGTGTCATCGGCTGATCGTTCATTTAGGGCCAGACCTAAAATCATTGTTCCCCCACTGCGCATCGCTACGGTTGAATAGCTGTGCGCGGCGGGCGACCGACTATCTGACCAGCAGCAGCATACATTACCTTCCAGGCTTCTCCGCTCTGTCTTCATCCCTGGGTCTCATGCGCTCTATCTTCAGAATGGCCGGTCAGCTGATGGAGCTCTCAGCCAATCACAGGCCAGGAAAGGAAAGTTGATGTATTGCTGTTTGTTGGCATCATCCATGCACCACCTCATCCATGCAAACAGATTATCTGTGGTGGTGGGGAAATAAAATACTTTGCGATTCTGTACCCTTTAAGGCCATTTTGAGTTCTATCGTACACCACGTACCCTCCAGAGATCGTTGTGAAGCGTAGAGGAAACATCAACTTTTTGTTAACTTTTACCGGCAGGACAGGAAGAAACTAATCTGAGGGTAGCCCTTAACTTTTGCAATACCGAAGTATATTTTTATGTAACTAAAATTGTCCTAAATGATAGGATGGCCGGAGGGATGTTTTTATTTTATTGACAAAATGGGTCCGACAGGTGAAATCCTAATACGGTTTGGTCTCCCCTACAGCTGGATTGTGATAGTTTTATTGCATTTGTTCGCCCACCATAAAGTGCGTCACAAGGTTCTAAGGTCTCTGGGAATGGCAGTTTAAGAAGAAATGATTGGAGATTTGGATCTTTCTCAATTGGTTAATTCCATTCATGCTCGCACATCAGGTGTACAATGTAGCCATGTTAGACTGTGGGCACCGACGTACTTTACTTAGCATGCAATAAATGAGACTAAAAACAAGCGTAGTCCATTTCCTAATATCAAAATTCAGAGTTATAGATTTAATAATGAAAAAGGTTACAAGGGTAACGATAAAGTATATAGACACGGCAATAGAATGTCTTACAATAATTGGTTCACGGCAAAGTTCATAAGTTGTAGGAGGAAGCTTTGTCCTAGGGAAAATCTTGCTACCATGGTGCTCAGATAAGTTCCATGGCTTCCCCCCCCCCCCCAGCTGTTCAATCCCTTCCTTGTATACAAAATGCAAGAGGTCCACTGTTCTTTCACCTCTACATATTTGGTCTTTAACCTCCAGTCTTGCTTGTACAGATGTACTATAAAACTCCACAATAACTTGTAACCTATGCTCCAGATTAGCATGGTCCATACTATTCCCAACCAATGATTAATAATTGAGTTAGTATGTTTTACAAGCCACAACTCTGTAGGTAAATTCTTTGATCCAAAAAGTGTATTGATGCTGCTGGTTGTCACGTTTTGTGTCTTGTTCATTATAACATATGGGGCAGCCGTGGTAAAAGCATCCCTGACCAATGACCATCAACAGAAGCATAGCCATCTAAAAAAAAAAATATATATATATTCCCACCCCTCAATGTGTGTTGTATATCGATGTGTTCTGTGCGGGCAATGTACGGTACATAAGCCAGTGAATAGCAGGTGTTGAGATTTTGTGATTGTCCACTGGTGCAATGGTGTTTTTTTTTTTTTTTTTTTTTTTGGGGGGGGGGGGGGAAATTTGTACAGCGCCAACAGATTCTGCATGTATGCAAAGTCAGTCATAAGCAGAAAAAGATCAACACATTGAGTTCCCTCCAACAATTCTCTTTTGAGGACGGTATTTTTTGTAACTTTTTTTTTTTTTCCCCTAGTCATGTCCATCACTCTCTGTAACCTTTTACCGGCCTGCCATAAAGCAGCAACATCAAGTGGGTTGTGTGTTTTTTTTTTTTTTTTTTTTTATTTTGTCACTGGGCATAATGTATTTAACACCCTAATACTCAAGTGCTGGTATGGGCCCCACATAATTTTTATTCTCTGCAGTGTTGGTGCCCCCTTGAGTCTGAGTATCCCATAGCTTAGGGCATTTTACTTGGCTTCATGGGAATAAAATTTAACAAATCTTTGAATCTTATTCGCAAAACAGGCACAAAGTCACACATAACGGACGCCCTCCTTGGGGAACAATTTTGACTTGCAACTTTTTTTTTCTCCAATCAGTTTTTCAACAATAATATAAGAGTCCTATCTACCTGCATTGTGAGCTATAAATGTATATCCTGGGAATTTACCAGAGGTGAAGAACTAAACTCCGGAGCACATGTCTGACCTTCTTATTCCTAAGAGCCCCGATACAGTGTAGTAGCATAATCGTAATTGAAATGCTTTTCAAAATCGGCAATGGCACCAAAGCTCACCAGTCCATTATCAGGAATGGCCAAAGACCTATGTAACATCCTAGCACGGTTCAGCGATTCACAATCATCAGTATCAGCAATAAGGGCAAATATACTGGCGGCCAGACGCACATTAGAGTCATAATTGTTAAAAGTCAAACAAGCCCGCGCCTTTTCTGATCTGTAAGCGATAGGTTTTGAGACGTCACTTGGCGCCAACCCATCTATTTCTGCTAATGGTTACTACAAGCTACAATAAACATTTAGTGTTACTCTGCAGTGTAGCCGCCACCGCATTTAGGTAATTCTCTGCATTAAAATAGTTTCTGAACTGTTTAGCTGAGAATACGGGATCTAAGGACTGACCACCTTCCAGTCACAGCTTAATAAAGTCACCAGGATTAATATCGCAGATGACTGTCCAGTAAGGATTGCACAGCACTCACAGCCTCCAAGTGGTTCTATGTTTACAAGTCTAAAATCGGTATAAAGACCATTGAACCCACTTGAACATCACTGCGAGGTTGTGGTTTCTAGGATTTTGCTTGTGTCTGTATGTTCTGCATTGTGCTTGCTCTGTCTACACTGTTATGCAGTCCTTGTAGAGGGTCATCAAAATCCTGAGGACTTTGCAGTGGGGATTGTGTGTGTTGGGGCATAGCTGATGTGTTGCCTATGTGCCTGTTTTCTAGCCGCTAGTGATTTCTTAGCCGTCATTTTTATAACCTGCTTTACAGCCAATTTACGTTTAATACCCCCTTCAATCCACCACCAACCATGTCTAGTCATAGAGGTCTTTCTGTTGGACTTCCGAAAATGTTTTGTAGACTTCGTCAGCCAATTGTTCCAGTTCATCCTATTGCCCGCTGCCTTATTGTCGGGTATACAGGAACTTATTTTTGCATCTCTGTTCAAAATTTTAGGCGGTTGCGTACATAGACAAAATGGAAATTGTCGGCACTCAATTTTCTTATTCTACCTAGTGACTCGAACAACCACTGACCATATTTGACAAACCCGCATATTTTCATACAGTGCGGCTTACCGGAGATGTCCCGACCACATCCAATTACGCCATCTTCTGGAATTGTAGGCACGGCTGTGAATCTCCTAGACAGGAGGCTTGGATGTAGCTCCAGAACACTTTACCCCAGTAGCCACAATGTTACAGGACTTGAGTAGAGTTGTTTCGCTCACGGCACAAATCAATTCTGCGCCCGTAGCGGCCTTTAAACTGCTCCGGTCTTCTTTGCAGATGGCTCCCTGTATGGGTGACTCTTAAGAGGATTTGACACATACATATGCATTTTTTTTTTGTTTTTTATTATTTGCACCTAAAGATTAAACACTAATACATATATATTGTACACACTTTAAAGTTAAAAACAGAGCTAATGGAAGTCCTGGGAGAATTGGCTCGATTATACATGGTTAAGGTCATATACCAGGAGCAGAATTCAAACCTGCGGGGGTAATCATCCAGTTGCATATAGGTGACCTCTACAACATTAGGATTTAAATACATAGCCCTATAGACATGCATAGATATAACACATGCATATTACTCACACATCTGGTCTGTGGTGCTGGGGCTGGGTGTATATTCATACTTCTGATCAGGACTTGGGCCTCAAAAAGGTATACGTGTCCTCCGGGCAGTACGTTCTTGAAGATGACTCTTCTGGGTTTTGTAAATTTCAGTCTGTAAGACTTACAGTATAGAAGGTGGAGGTTGTTGGTGTAGTATGTGGTATGATATATTGTATAGGGGACCGGTGCTGTATGTTGTACTATAATTAATCTATATGGTATGCAATGTATTGTGTGCTGGTTATTGCTTGGTGCTGTCTCATTACACTGTCTGAGAATTCAATATTAATCTTTTACAATTAAAAACAAGTGTATAAACAATGACATTTAACCCCCTAAGCCTCACAACCAACATCTCCCCCTCCCCAATAACTGTGTAACCTCACATGTCAATTTATTTTTAATACAATTTGTAGAAAATGAGACAAATGACCTAATTTCTATAAATCTATGACTCAAACTTTCACCCACCCACCCAGACCTACTGCACATCACATCAATAACTAAACAATAAATTTATATACAGGGCTGTTGGCTGCAATACATGTTCCAAACTGCTGAGTTACATGAACATGTGCCTTCCTGATCTTTATAACAGTCTGTGGTTCCAGGATGTAGAAAATTATTAATATACATAATAGAGGTGTTCCTGAGCCCCTGAAATGCAGCAAGCTGTAACTTTTTCTACTCCATGAAAGACTCTAAATGGTTTCCCTTCATCCAGTTTCCATCTCCGCCCCAACATAGACTGATATTTCATCATCTACGAACATTGATGGATATTGGATAACGTCCGTCTGATCTGGAGGCTCCTCACCATTAGAACAGCCAGTAGTTAAATAGAAAGATTCAACGTCAAGGTTTGATGTGGTGGAAACACTGGTGTGGGGGTCATTTGCTGGACCAGACTCTTCAGACAAATTTTTGCTCAAATCTGCTCCATTAGTTTCTGAGAACTTGTCTTTCCATCGTTGGTCCAAGAACATCAATACCTCAGTACATTTACTCCTCCTATTATAGTCAATGGCGAGTCTAAGATTGTCAGCACCACAGGTAGAAGTCTCCTCTATGGTAACGGTGGTCCATCTTTCTAACTAAGGGGATTGGTGAACTCTTAATACTGGTTGGTCTCCCCTAAAGCAGGTTTGTGATAGTTTTGACGCACTTTATGGCGGGCGAACAAATGCAGTCAGAGGGTCCAGGGGCTCTGGGAATTGCATTTCAAGTAGAAAGGATTGGCGATTTAGATCTTTCTGAATCGGGTCATTCCATTCATGCTCCCGTATCTGGTGTACAATGTAGCCACAACTCTGTAGGTAACGCTTCTTAATCAAAAAGGTGTAAAGAAGCTGCTTGTGTTTGTCACTTTATTTGTGTCTTGTTCGTTATAACATACAGGGCCTTCTCAAAAAATTAGCATATGCAGGTGTTTAGAGTTAATTAGTTGATTCAGATGATTAGGTTAATAGCTCGTTTAAGGAACCTTTTCATGATATGCAAATTTTTTGAGATAGGATTTCTGGGTTTTAATGAGTTGTATGTCAAAATCATCAGGATTAAAACAAGACCTGAAATATTTCAGTTGGTGTGCAATGAATCTAAAATTAAGTTTAATTTTTATCATTACATTATGGAAAATAATGAACTTTAGCACTATATGCTAATTTTTTAAGAAGGACCTGTAAATACTTCAGACTCAAAATTAATGGCTAGTGTATTAGACACGCTCAGCGTAATGTGCTTCACCTTTAAGACTGTTTTCCCAGTATTCAATAGTACCGGTAGGCTTTTGGATCCGCAGACAAATTGTGTAGTGTATGTGCCAGCCGGAATTTCACTGGTTAATTCCCCCAAATCGCCTGAAGGCAAATTCCAGTCTCCTTCCTGATGCACAAAAATCATCGAATTTGTGTTGTGGTAAGGGCATCTTTCAGTCTGTCCAGAAGAGTTTTCTGGCATAGGCGGTTGTAAAGCAGGCTATGAAAATGTTTGTTGACTGTGCGGTGGCCTTTTGTATATTTCCAATTGATAAGTGACTGTTTCGTCAAACTTCATTAGGAAATCTCGTTCTCGTGGTAGTGGAGAAAGAACTACTAAAAGCTCCTTGGGATCAATCACAATGCTGGTACACTGTAAATTAAATCTGAGCAAACGTCCCCCATAAGGAAAAGTTTGGAGATCTGCCTTTATTGGCCGGATTCATGGCTATATATATATATTTTATTTTTTTTTTTTTTTGTCGTCATCAAGTAAAGAGTCAATGTATTGCTGTTTCTTGGCATCATCCATGCACCACCTAGGGAAGCCTGAGGCCTCTTGCTTGTCCCTGAGATGTAATTTAATGTACGGAGCAAACAGATTATCTGTGGTGGGGAAATATCATACTTGGCGATTCTGTATTTATTTATAGGCCATTTTGAGTTCTATCGTACACCACGTACCCTCCAGAGATCGTTGTGAAGCGTAGAGGAAACATCAACTTTTTGTTAACTTTTACCGCCAGGACAGGAAGAAAACTAATCTCTCAGAGGGTAGACCTTAACTTTTGCAATACCGAAGTATATTTTTATGTAACTAAAATTGTCCTAAATGATAGGATGGCCGGAGGGATGTTTTTGTTTTATTGACAAAATGGGTCCAACAGGTGAAATCCTAATACGGTTTGGTCTCCCCTACAGCTAGATTGTGGTTTTATTGCATTTGTTCGCCCACCATAAAGTGCGTCACAAGGTTCTAAGGACTCTGGGAATTGCAGTTTAAGAGGAAATGATTGGAGATTTGGATCTTTCTCAATTGGCTCATTCCATTCATGCTCGCACATCAGGTGTACAATGTAGCCATGTTAGAGACTGGACCCCGACATACTTTAGAACTTTACTATAATTTGTAACATGCTCCAGATTAGCATGGTCCATACTATCCCAAACCAATAATTAATAATTGAGTTAGTATGTATTACAAGCCACAACTCTGTAGGTATCTTTTTTTTTTTTTATAGCCAAAAAGGTGTAATGAAGCTGCCCGTGGCTGGTGATTGTCACCTTTTTTTTTTTTTTTTTTTTTTTTAAGGTTTTGTTCATTATAACAGAGGGCAGCCGTGGTAAAAGCATCCCTGACCAATGTGGTGACCATCAACAGAAGCATAGCCATCTAAAAAAAAATGTATCCCCACCCCTCAATGTGTGTTGTATATTGATGTGTTCTGTGCGGTATATTGATGTGTTCTGTGCGGGCAATGTACATAAGCCAGTGAATAGCCGATGAGGTTTTGTGATTGTCTGCCAATGCAATGTTATTTTTTGGAATAACTTGTAAAGCGCCAACAGATTCTGCATGTATACCAAGTCAGAGTGATGAGCTGAAAAGGATCAACACATTAAGTTACCTCCAGCATTTCTCTTTTGTGAAGTATATTGTAACTTTTTTCCCCTTGTCATGTCCATCTCTCTGTAACCTTTACAGGCCTGCCATAAAACGTCAACATCCTGTTTATAGTACGCTTTTAGTTCCTTGATTGTTTATTATAATGTGTGTTTTTATTTTTTTATTTTTTTTTGTTTCCGTACCATTACTTAAACTCCCTTTTTTTTTTTTTTGTCCCCGGCCATAATGTATTGAACACCAAAATACTCAAGAGCTGTTACGGGCCCCACATAATTTTCATTCTCTGCAGTGTTAGTGTATCCTTGAGTTTGAAAATCCCATAGCTTAAAGGGGTAGTGCGATAGCTTAAAGGGGTAGTGCGATGGGAAGCTATTATTCAGTAAATAACACACATTACAACTTTGTAATATGTTAGTGAATGGCCCCCTTCCCCGTGTTTCTCCCCACCCTCAGAAGTGTAGTGCTCTATACTCGCCTGTTTCGTGTCGACCCCCGTCCGCCATCTTGTGACAACGTCTTCGGACGGGCGGCCGAACTGCTCCGACCATCCCTCATGCCGGCCGCCCTCTTCCGTGTGCTCAGCCGCGATTGGCTGACCATAACTGTGCTCAGCCAATCGCAGCTCAGCAGCTGATGACACGGCAGAGGGCGGCCGGCACTATGGGAATAAAATTTGACAAATCTATGAATCTTATTCGCAAAGTCACACACAACGGACATCCTCCTTGCGGAACCATTTTGACTTGCAACTTTTTCTCTAATCGGTTCTTTAACAATAATATAAGAATCCGATCTACCTGCATTGTGAGCTATAAATGTATATGCTGGGAATTTACCAGAGGTGAAGGACTAAAACTCCTGAGCACATGTCTGACCTCCGAATTCCTTCCGATAGTGTAGTGGCGTAATCGTGATTTGTATGGGTTTCCCCATCTCCTGCATAAACTCGGTCATAAAAAACGTACAAATCAGAGGTTGACTTTGTCTTGTATCGCTGCATGTAGCCAAGATCATCGAACCTTTGTAACCAAACATTGCACCACAATCCACCGCACTTATGATCTGCCTCACCATTGGTTGCAAAACGAAGGCACCGATCACAAAACGTCTTAAACCTACAGAGTGTTGGATCATCTCTAGTTAACTGTTTGTGCTGCTGCAAACACTCACGCAAGCGACAAATTACACGACAGGTAGAACACTGCGGCTGAACCCCCTACTACTTCTGCGCAAGATGACCTCTGACAACCTTTACAAACCTACTGACAATGATTACCCTTGTGATACACCGGAAACGTGCCGATAAAGCCCTTCATGTTACTGATATGGTAATAACGGCCGTCATGATGTAACATATACACAGTATTACCTGTAGGAGGCTTTCTTGTGTGGTACTACCAAAAGTCACCTTGACTATAGTACAAAACTTCAATGGTGGTTTCAAAATGCTTCTCAAAATCGACAATGGCAGCAAAGCTCACCAGTCCATTATCAGGAATAGCCAAAGACCTATGTAACATCCTAGCACGGTTCAGCGATTCACCATCTGTAACATCAGTATCGGCAATAAGGGCAAATAGACTGGCGGCCAGACACACATTAGTCATAATTGTTAGTCAAACAGCCTGCGCCTTTTCTGATTAACAATCTGTAAGCGATAGGTTTTGAGAGGTCACTTGGCGCCAACCCTGTCTATTTCTGATAATGGTTACTACAAGCTACATTAACCATTCAGTATTACTCTGCAATGTACTGTAGCCGCCACTGCATTTAGGGAATTCTCTGCATTAAAATTGTTTCTGGATGGTTTAGCTGAGAATATGGGATCTAAGGACTGACCGCCTTCCAGTCACAGCTAAATAAAGTCTCCAGAATTGATATCGCAGATGACTGTCCAGTAAGGATTGAACGGCAGCATGTACAGCGCTTACAGCCTCCAAGTGGTTCTGTGTTTACAAGTCCAAAATGATCGGTACAAACACTGTTGAACCCACTTAGATTTCTGTAGTGACACAAATGTCGCAATATCACAGAATTGTTACCTGATTGAACAACTATGTTTGACTGTTACTGGCGTACATCACTTCTCGGCTGTTACTGGCGTACATCACTTCTCGGTTGTGGTTTCTAGAGTTCTGCTTGTGTCTGTATGTTCTGCGTTGTGCTTGCTGTGTCTACACTGTTATACAGCCCGGCACCGCTGGGCTCTTCTAAGAGGGTCATCAAAAATATTTTGTAGACTTCCTCGGCCAATTGTTCCAGTTCATCTAATTAACCACTGGTTTTGTGGTCAGGTATACAGGAACTTATTTTTGCATCTGTTAACAAAACAATTTAGGCGGTTGCGTGCATAGACAAAATGAAAATTGTCGGCACTCAATTTTCTTCTACCTAGTGACTCTTCCGACCACTGACCATATTTATGACTCTTGCATATTTTCATACAATGCGACTTACCGGAGATGTCCAGACCACATCCAATTACGCCATCTTCTGGAATTGTAGGCACGGTTGTGAATCTTTTAGACAGGAGGCTTGGATGTAGCTCCAGAACCCTTTACCCCAGTAGCCACAATGTTACGGGTCTTGAGCCGGACGACTTGAGTAGAGTTGTTTTCGCACACGCCGCAAAGACTTGATAAGGGCGCAAATCCATTAAGCTGCTTCAGTGGCCTTGAAACTGCTCCGGTCGTCTTTGCAGATGGCTCCCTGTACGGATGACTCTAAGATACTATTTATTACAGGCATCTCCATTTTGTATTTTTACCATTTGATGCACCTAAAGAGTTAGAAAATTTTAACACATATAAATTATCAACACTTCAAAGTTGGCTCTCTAATTTCTTTTAATGTAAGTCCTGGGAGAATTGGCTCGATTTATACATAGTTAAGGTCATATATACCGGGAGCGGGATTTGAACCTGCGGGGATAATCATTCAGTGGTATATAGGTGGCCTCTACTACACTAGGATTTAAATAAATAGCTCTATAGACATTTATAGATATAACACATACATATTACTCACACATCTGGTCTGTGGTGCTGGGGCCGGGTGTATATTCATCCTTCTGATCAGGACTTGGGGCCTCAAAACTGTATACGTGTCCTCCGGGCAGTACGTTCTTGAAGGTGACTCTTCTGGGTTTTGTAAATTTCAATCTGTAAAACATACAGTATATAAAAGCTGGAGGATGTTGGTGTAGTATGATGTACAGTATAGTGTAGGGGACCGGTGCTGTATGTTGTACTATCACAATATCTATATGGTATGCAATGTATTGTGTGCTGTTATTACTCGGTGCTGTGTCATTACACTGTATTAATGTCTGAGGATTTAATATTCTTACAATAAAAACAAGTGTATAAACAATGTCATTTAACCCCTCAGCCTCACAACCAACATCTCCCCCTCCCTAATAACTGTGTAACATCACGTGTCAATTTATTTTTTAATACAATTTGTAGAAAATGAGACAAATGACCTAATTTCTATAAATCTATGAATCAAACTTTCACCCACCCACCCAGACCTACTGCACATCACATCAATAACTAAACAATGAGTTGATATACAGGGCTGTTGGCTGCAATACATGTTCCAAACTGCTGACAGTTACATGAACATGTGTCTTCCTGATCTATATAACAGTCTGTGGTTCCAGGATGTAGAAAATTATTTATAGTAATAGAGGTGTTCCTGAGCCCCTGAAATGCAGCAAGCTGTAACTTTTTCTACTCCATGAAAGACTCTAAATGGTTTCCCTTCATCCAGTTTCCATCTCCGCCCCAACATAGACTGATATTTCATCATCTATGAACATTGATGGATATTGGATAACGTCCATCTGATCTGGAGGCTCCTCACTATCACTATTAGAACAGCCAGTAGTTAAATAGAAAGATTCAACGTCAAGGTTTGATGTGGTGGAAACACTGGTGTGGGGGTCATTTGCTGGACCAGACTCTTCAGACAAATTTTTGCTCAAATCTGCTCCATTAGTTTCTGAGAACTTGTCTTTCCAAGAACATCAATACCTCAGTACATTTACTCTTCCTATTATAGTCAATGGCGAAAAGGCTAAGATTTGTCAGCACCACGGGTGGAAGTCTCCTCTATGGTAACGGTGGTCCATCTTTCTAACAGAGGGGTACAGATTGGTGAACTCGTAATACTGGTTGGTCTCCCCTACAGAAGGTTTGTGATGGTTTGACTGCATTTGTTCGCCCGCCATAAAGTGCGTCACGAGGGTCTAAGGGCTCTGGAAATTGCATTTCAAGAAGGAATGAATGGAGATTTAGATCTTTCTGAATCAGTTCATTCCATTCATGCTCCCGTATCTGGTGTACAATGTAGCCACGACTCTGTAGGTAACGCTTCTTAATCAAAAAGGTGTAAAGAAGCTGCTTGTTTGTCACTTTATTTGTGTCTTGTTCGTTATAACATATGGAGCAGCCGTGGTAAAAGCATCCTTGAAATTCAAAGGCAATGTACTGACCATCAACACAAGCATTATTTTCCTCACCCCTCAGTGTTGTATATCTCTTCTGTGCAGGAAACCTACATAAGCCAGTGAATAGCAGGTGTTGTATAACTCTCCGATGCACAAAAATCATAGTTTGGAGATCTGCCTTATTGGCCGGATTCACGGCTGTATTCTTGGCCTATAACTGTACTTTTTTTTTTTTTTTTTTTTTTCCAAGGAAAGTCGATGTATTGCTGTTTCTTGGCATCATCGATGCACCACCTAGAGAAGCCTGAGGCCTCCTGCTTGTCCCTGGGATGTAATTTAATGTACGGAGCAAACAGATTATCTGTGGTGGGAAAATAAAATACTTTGCGATTCTGTACCCTTTAAGGCCATTTTGAGTTCTATCGTACACCACGTACCCTCCAGAGATCGTTGTGAAGCGTAGAGGAAACATCAACTTTTTGTTAACTTTTGCCGGCAGGACAGGGAAAAAAAACTACTCTTGGAGGGTAGACCTTAACTTTGCAATACCGAAGTATATTTTTATGTAACTAAAATTGTCCTAAATGATAGGCTGGCCGGAGGGATGTTTTTGTTTTATTGACAAAATGGGTCCAACAGGTGAAATCCTAATACGGTTTGGTCTCCCCTACAGCTGGATTGTGATAGTTTTATTGCATTTGTTCGCCCACCATAAAGTGCGTCACAAGGTTCTAAGGTCTCTGGGAATGCCAGTTTAAGAAGAAATGATTGGAGATTTTGGATCTTTCTCAATTGGTTCATTCCATTCATGCTCGCACATCAGGTGTACAATGTAGCCATGTTAGACTGTGGGCACCGACTTACTTTACTTAGCATGCAATAAATGAGACTAAAAACAAGCGTAGTCCGTTTCCTAATATCAAAATTCATTTGAGTTATGGATTTAATAATGAAAAAGGTTACAAGGGTAACGATAAAGTATATAGACACGGCAATAGAATGTCTTACAATAATTGGTTCACGGCAAAGTTCATAAGTTGTAGGAGGAAGCTTTGTCCTAGGGAAAATCTTGCTACCATGGTGCTCAGATAAGTTCCATGGCTCCCCCCCCCCTCTTCCTAGCTGTTCAATCCCTTCCTTGTATACAAAATGCAAAAGGTCCACTGTTCTTTCACCTCTACACATTTGGTCTTTCACCTCCAGTCTTGCTTGTACAAATGTACTATAAAACTCCACTACAATTTGTAACCTATGCTCCAGATTAGCATGCTCCATACTATGCCCAACCAATGATTAATAATTGAGTTATGTTTTACAAGCCACAACTCTGTAGGTAAATTTTTTTATTTTGTTAAAAATGTATCGAAGCTGCTGGTTGTCACTTTATGTGTCTTGTTCATTATAACATATGGGGCAGCCGTGGTAAAAGCATCGCTGACCAATGTGTTGACCATCAACCAAAGCATAGCCATGTCAAAAAAATATTCCCTCCCCTCAATGTGTGTTGTATATCGATGTGTTCTGTGCGGGCAATGTACGGTACATAAGCCAGTGAATAGCAGGTGTTGAGATTTTGTGATTGTCCACTGGTGCAATGGTATTTTTTTTGGAATTTGTATAGCGCCAACAGATTCTGCATGTATGCCACGTCAGAGTGATAAGCCGAAAAGGATCAACACTGAGTTCCCTCTAACAATTCTCTTTTTTGAGGACAGTATTTTGTAACTTTTTTTCCCCTAGTCATGTCAATCACTCTCTGTAACCTTTACAGGCCTGCCATAAAGCGGCAACATCCTGTTTACAGTAGGCTTTTAGTTCCGTGTTTGTTTTTTTTTTTTGTTTTTTTTTTTTAACTCTGTGGGTTTGTTTTTTTTTTGTCACCGGGCAGAATGTATTCAACACCATAATACTCAAGTACTGGTACGGGCCCCACATAATTTTCATTCTCTGCAGTTAGTGTCCCCTTGAGTCTGAGTATCCCATAGCTTAAGGCATTTTACTTTGCTTCATGGGAATAAAATTTAACAAATCTATGAATCTAATTCGCAAAGTCACACACCGGATATCCTCCTTGGGGGAACCATTTTGACTTGCAACTTTTTTTCTCCAATCAGTTCTTTAACAATAAGAGTCCTATCTACCTGCATTGTGAGCTATAAATGTATATCCTGGGAATTTACCAGAGGTGAAGGACTAAAACTCCGGAGCACATGTCTGACCTTCTAATGCCCAAGAGCCCCGATACAGTGTAGTGGCATAATCGTAATTGACATGCTTCTCAAAATCGGCAATGGCACCAAAGCTCACCAGTGCATTATCAGGGATAGCCAAAGACCTATGTAACATCCTAGCACGGTTCAGCGATTCACAATCTGTAACATCAGTATCAGCAATAAGGGCAAATAGACTGGCGGCCAGACGCACATTAGAGTCATAATTGTTAAAGTCAAACAGCCCGCGCCTTTTCTGATTAATAATCTGTAAGCGATTTTGAGACGTCACTTGGCGCCACCCCGTCTATTTCTGCTAATGGTTACTACAAGCTACAATAAACATTTAGTGTTACTCTGCAGTGTAGCCGCCACCGCATTTAGGGAATTCTCCACATTAAATAGTTTCTGAACTGTTTAGCTGAGAATACGGGATCTAAGGACTGACCGCCTTCCAGTCACAGCTGAATAAAGTCACCAGGATTAATATCGCAGATGACTGTCCAGTAAGGATTGCACAGCACTCACAGCCTCCAAGTGGTTCTATGTTTACAAGTCCAAAATGATCAGTATAAACACCATTGAACCCACTTGGAACTTCACTGCGAGGTTGTGGTTTCTAGGATTTTACTTGTCTGTATGTTCTGCATTGTGCTTGCTCTGTCTACACTGTTATGCAGTCCTTGTAGAGGGTCATCAAAATCCTGAGGACTTTGCAGTGGGGATTGTGTGTGTTGGGGCATAGCTGATGTGTGGACTCTGTTGCCTATGTGCCTGTTTTCTAGCCGCTAGTGATTTCTTAGCTGTCATTTTTATAACCTGCTTTACAGCCAATTTACGTTTAATACCCCCTTCAGTCCACCACCAACCATGTCTAGTCATAGAGGTCTTTTTGTTGGACTTCTGAAAATATTTTGTAGACTTCCTCAGCCAATTGTTCCAGTTCATCTAATTGACCGCTGGTTTTGTGGTCAGGTATACAGGAACTTATTTCTGCATCTGTTCACAAAACAATTTAGGGGTTTGCGTACATAGACAAAATGGAAATTGTCGGCACTCAATTTCTTATTCCACCTAGTGACTTCTGACCACTGACCATATTTATGACAAACTCGCATATTTTTTATACAGTGCGGATTACCAGAGATGTCCCGACCACATCAATCTACTGGAATTGTAGGCACGGCTGTGAATCTCTTAGACAGGAGGCTTGGATGTAGCTCCAGAACACTTTACCCCAGTAGTCACAGTGTTACAGGTCTTGAGCCGGACGACTTGAGTAGAGTTGTTTTCGCACACGCCACAAAGACTTGATAAGGGCGTAAATCCATTATGCTGCTTCAGTGGCCTTGAAACTGCTCCGGTCGTCTTTGCAGATGGCTCCCTGTACGGATGACTCTATAAGATACTATTTATTACAGGCATCTCCATTTTGTATTTTTACCATTTGATGCACCTAAAGAGTTAGAAATAACACATAAATTATATAAACTTTAAAGTTGGCTCTCATTTCTTTTAATGTAAGTCCTGGGAGAACTGGCTCGATTATACATAGTTAAGGTCATATACCAGGAGCGGGATTTGAACCTGCGGGGAGAATCATTCAGTGGTATATAGGTGGCCTCTACTACACTAGGATTTAAATCCATAGCCATATAGACATGCATAGACCTAACACATACATGTTACTCACACATCTGGTCTGTGGTGCTGGGGCCGGGTGTATATTCATCCTTCTGATCAGGACTTGGAGCCTCAAAACTGTATACGTGTCCTCGGGCAGTACGTTCTTTTTGATGGCGGCTTTTCTGGGTTTTGTAAATTTCAGTCTGTAAAACTTACAGTATAGAAGGTGGAGGATGTTGGTGTAGTATGATGTGGAGGATGTTGGTGTAATATGATGTACAGTATAGTGTAGGGGACCGGTGCTGTATGTTGTACTATCACAATATCTATATGGTATGCAATGTATTGTGTGCTGTTACTCGGTGCTGTGTCATTACACTGTATGAATGTCTGAGGATTCAATATTATTATTTTACAATAAGTGTATAACCAATGACATTTAACCCCTCAGCCTCATAACCAGCATCTCCCACCTCCCCAATAACTGTAACCTCACATGTCAAATTATTAATACAATCTGTAGAAAAAGACAAATGACCTAATTACTTTAAATCTATGACTCAAACTTTCACCAACCCATCCAGACCTACAGTACCGTACAAAAGTTTGGGGTCCCCCAAACAATTTAGTGTTTTCCATGAAAAGTCACACTTATTCACCACCATACGTTGTGAAATGAATAGAAAATAGAGACAAGACATTGACAAGGTTAGAAATAATGATTTGTATGTGAAATAACATTGTTCTTACATCACACTTTGCATCCGTCCCAGAATCCTCCTTTTGCAGCAATTCCAGCATTGCACACCTTTGGCATTCTAGCTATTAATCTGTTGGGGTAAGCTGGAGAAATTGCCCCCCACGCTTCTAGAAGCAGCTCCCACAAGTTGGATTGGTTGGATGGGCACTTCTGGCGTACCATACGGTCCAGCTGCTCCCACAACAGCTCAATGGGGTGGTGATCTGGTGACTGCGCTGGCCACTCCATTACCTATGATAGAATACCAGCTGCTGCTTCTGCTGTAAATAGTTCTTGCACAATTTGGAGGTGTGTTTAGGGTCATTGTCCTGTTGTAGGATGAAATTGTCTCCAACCAAGCGCTGCCCACTGGGTATGGCATGGCGGTGCAGAGTGATAGCCTTCCTTATTCAGAATCCCTTTTACCCTGTACAAATCTCCCACCTTACCAGCACCAACCCCAGACCATCACATTACCTCCACCATGTATAACAGATGGCGTCAGGCATTCTTCCAGCATCTTTTCATTTCTTCTGCGTCACAAACGTTCTTTGTGATCCAAACACCTAAAACTTGGATTCATCGTCCACAACACTTTTTTCCAGTCTTCCTCTGTCCAATGTCTGTGTTCTTTTGACTTTTTTCCAGTCTTCCTCTGTCCAATGTCTGTGTCCTTTGGCCAATAAAAGAAAAAGATTAAGATGGGCAAGTCTCAGATATGGCTTTTTATTTCCCACTCTGCCCTGAAGGCCAAAATCCCGCAGCCTCCTCTTCACTGTAGATGGTGACGCTGGTGTTTTGCGGGTACTATTTAATGAAGATGCCAGTTGGGGGCCTGTGAGGCGTCTGTTTCTCAAACTAGAGACTAATGTGCTTATCTTCTTGCTTAGTTGTGCAACGCGGCCTCCCACTTTTTCTACTCTGGTTAGAGCCTGTTTGTGCTGTCCTCTGAAGGGAGTAGTACACACCGTTGTAGGAAATCTTCAATTTCTTAGCAATTTCTAGCATAGAATAGCCTTCATTTCTAAGAACAAGAATAGACTGTCGAGTTTCAGATGAAAGTTCTCTGTTTTGGCCATTTTGAGGGTTTATTTGACCCCACAAATGTGATGCTCCAGAAACACAATCTGCTCAAAGGAAGGTCAGTTTTGTAGCTTCTGTAACGAGAGACTGTTTTCAGATGTGTGAACATGATTGCACAAGGGTTTTCTAATTATCAATTAGCCTTCTGAGCCAATGAGCAAACACATTGTACCATTAGAAGACTGGAGTGATAGTTGCTGGAAATGGGCCTCTATACACCTATGTAGATATTGCACCAAAAACCAGACATTTGCAGCTAGAATAGTCATTTACCACATTAGCCATGTATAGAGTGTATTTCTTTAAAGTTAGGACTAGTTTAAAGTTATCTTCATTGAAAAGTACAGTGCTTTTCCTTCAAAAATAAGGACATTTCAATGTGACCCCAAACTTTTTGACCGTTTCCGCCCTCCCATGCCAAACATATTGGGCAACCCCCAGATATTAATCAAGCACCTAATAAAGATCAGAGGATGCACCATATTTACTCTGGGTGCCACGTGACCTCCACCGAAGATGCCTTCTCCTGAATATCCACAGTATAAGTGAAATCACTGACATAGATTATGGTTCTAAAATGCTTCTTGCTAAAATGCTTCATAGACAAACCCTTGTATCCACAAAGTTATCCTTTATGAGGTTTTCTTTTTTTTTTGGTTCTAAATACAAATATTTTCATTTCACGGACTCTGGCACCTTCCATCCATCCATGGTCCCAGCTGAGGCTGACTAGAAGCTACATACCCGCAGCTGTAATAGTAAGTTTGGGTGGGGGGGTGATGGGCTTCCAGAAATGTCTATGTAGACCACTGATGACCATGAATGGAAGTTTCCCAGGCCTTGTACATGTTTACCAAGCAAAAATGTGGTTGTACAATTACAGCTACATGCATTTGGACAATAACTACTGTGTCCTCCAATGTTAACACTACTGGGGAGGTTTATGGCTGAACAGTTGACATAACAATACATCTACCTATTCCCATGCACATAGCTAAATACAAACCAATCCCACTTACACATGGATGATGGATAGATAGATACAAATAGGAAGGAATGTAGTGTTTTCATGTTTTATGTCTTAATATTCTGAAATAAACCTATCTGGTTACACTCCACCCCTTTCACTATTATTTGTCTATCACAGAAATTACCTCCGGCATTGACTGGGCTAAAAACCAAAACTGGAAAAGACTGGTGTGCTGGATTATCAGGCATAGCAATGAAAAAATGTCTTTAGCTAAGTCTCTCTTGGTCTTTGCAAGTTGATTGGTCTGTCTCAGTCCTTCCCCCTCCTCTCTCAGGTCAGGGGGGTGCAGGTATGGCTGGAGGTGCAGACTCTAGAGCCCCTTTCTGTGGCAGTTCTGTTCCGGGTGAGGGTCATCTTTCTCAATCATCTTGGCACCTCGGCAGACAGTCACCTCAGGTGGTCTGCTCTTCAGGCTCCTCTACACCTTGCTGAAGATGGAGTTTGAGACTGAGTTGCTGAGCCCACCCCATACAGCTTGAATGTTTATCTGCTATGGTCTGTCTGTCACACGAGCAGAATATCCTGACTTGCAGCGTCCTTGGTGGCTCTTGTATCTCTTTATGATTGTTCTTTACCACCCCGTCATTACATGAATGAAACAAAGTAACAAAATGTCCCACTCTCTGTCAATCCAACATTACCTCTAGTTACCTGGCCCAGTCAGCACCTGATGATTTCTGTTATAGAACAAACAAGATAAACACATTGTCCTTCTATAGGTCTCTAATCATTCTACTCTTATTGCTAAATCTCATATTTCAGGTCTCTCATCAATATCAATAAAAGTGCATATTTCTGTTCTAGCAAGAGGGAGTATCAAACATGTCTACTTTCTTTTACCATCTGTAAAACTTAATTCAATTTAGTATATCACATTTTAGATCATATCATAGATAAATTTTCATGTCTCTCAAACGCTTACCATGAGTTCCTTCAAACCTATAAAGCAACACACTGCGGCCACTCATTGGCCAAAACCTGGTGAGGAGCCGCTCCCACCCTACAATCTCCATCCATGAAGCCCACTTGCTTCACTTCTTTTTCTTGAATGTCTCTCTCAATTCGCGCCAGCAGACAGATCCATCCCACATCTGCTGCCGTCTTCCGCCATTCAAGAGACATAACAAGACCCACCACCAGCCGACTGGGGCCTGTCAGCTGACATGGTGTCACCACCTGGGTGCCTAGGGTCGCGAACTATACACCCACCAGGGGACTGGACTCGCTTTGTTATCTACCCCACAACTACACATCTCAGCTAACACTACATTATATTTCTATTACAGTTATAGCAATTCCTGGACTATTATCCCACTTCTGACACCATTATGTAACCGGTTGCTTTTGATAGTCACAGAAAGCTATAACCACACAGATTTATAGAAAAAGATTTATTACAGAAAACAATACTTAGCTGCAGTTACAGATGGTACAGATGCATGGTTGTTCCTTCCACAATGAAATGGGGAGCCCCATTGTATATTATGGACTAATATACACCCACCTCGCTCGATGACAGGGTGCTGGGCACCTTCCATCCATGGTCCCAGCTGAGGCTGACTAGAAGCTACATACCCGCAGCTTTAATAGTAAGTTTGGGTGGGGGGGGGGGTGATGGGCTTCCAGAAATGTCTATGTAGACCACTGACCATGAGAGAGAGTCAGCTTCCTTATAGCTTTACACCACTTATAATATATTCTTCTGCCACTCCCTTGTTTTAAATTTTTTTTTTTATTTTTATAAATATAGCAATTTCAGCTATGGCGGCTATTAAATCAGCGCAAAATAGATTTTCTGACTGCCGGAGGGGCTTTTACCAGAGTCCAGTTATGGTGGATCCTTTCTGACATCTTGTCAGTACTATGTACACCTACTAAAATGTCTGCCTCATTGTAAATGTCGCCTTTTTTTTTTTTTTTTTTTTTTTTTTGTAGCTTCCTTCTAAATATACAGTCAGTAAGGCCAGTGGGAAGAAGCCTGATCTTAAATGAAGCTGCTCAGGAGTGTTGGCTCTAAAATCCACAAGTAAATAGCCATAAGCTTCTCGCGTTCAGTCCTCAATAGTCTCTTAAGAATTGTATTTTTCCTGGGTACATTTTGTCTCTCTAATGTTAGAACTTTCAATTTATCACGGGATTGTTTATCATGTACTTTATATTCAAATTTATAGTTCTGCTCTTTTGACAATGTCTTGCACTAGATACAATATACTGAGGTTTCTGTGATGGACTTGGTAAATACTTTCTCGATTTCCCTATTTTCACTAGCGCTCTCCATGAGGTCATAAACAATAGTCAAATTTACCTTGTCAGAGGAAATGGCCGCATAGTCTATGAAGTATGAGGGAGTCCTTCAATAAACCTAATGTTAGGAAATGAATGAGACGTGTATGGTACAGTTTTTCCAATACACATAAAACCAAACTATTATCCGGTTTGTGTGATTAAATGCGTCCCTGAATTCTGCAACAATTGTTTTAAAAAAATAACACTTCCCATAAGGTCCGGCTAAAAGGCACGAAAAAGGATGCTGGAAGCGGGTATCCATAGTGTAATATGTGACATGTACAAATGTTTAGTGTCGTCCGCCACTTGTTAGTTGTGTCTGTTAGGATCGTCTGTTGTCCCTGGATGTCATATTGGGGGAAGGGGTTGTCATGGAAAGCAGTGCCATTCTGCATCTGGACGTCATGCCGTCTCTGCCTCCCCCCTCCCCCCACTGTCCCTATCTGAGATCGGGCAGCGGGAGGAGGCTGCGTCACACTGCCTCCTCCTGCTACCACTGCGCGGATGGGAGCAGGGCTCCCCCCGGGCACTTAACTCCATAAATGCCACAGTCAGTGCGAGGTGTACCACTAAAAATGTCAGCTTATGTCGCAAAAAAGCCCTCACATAACTCCATTGGCGAAAAAATTAAAATATTGCTGCTCTTACAATATGCGAGACACAAACAGTATTTATAGTATAAATGCCATAAACTATAACAAAAGCTATATACCATGGATATCGCTGTAATCGTACCGACCTGATGAATAATGATAACATGTCATATGTGACGTATAGTAAACGGCGTACAAAAAAGATGATAAACAGCTGCTAAATTGTGTTTTTTATTCGTACCACCTCATAAAAAAATTAATAAATGATCAGGGTGTCACATGTCCCTCAGAATGGCACAGATGGAAACGTCAACTCATCTTACACAAATATTTTGGCACCGCAAGGCCTCAGTGACATGGTATAATGGCTAAAAACCCCCTGAAATAAGAAGACCCCAAAATTCACCAGGTCTGTGTCATGTCTGCGGCCTGTGGTTGAGTCAGGTGACGCACTGCGGCCACATATAGGGGATTTCTAGAAACACTGGAATAAATATGGATTTCCATTTCTCAGTTAGTATTTGCTGTGTTAGAGGAAAAAATGGATTAAAATGGATTAAAATATAATATCTGCCAAGAAAATTTTTAAATTTCCCCCCAACTTGCTTAAATTTCTGCAAAACACCTAAAGGGTTAATAAACTTATGAAATGTCACTTTAAATACTTTGAGGGGTGCCGTTTTTAAAGTGGAGGGAATTTATGGGGGTAACTAATATACAGGCCCCACAAATCCACTTCAGAACTGAACTGGTCCCTAATAAAATCAGAGTTTGAAATGTTCCTGATATTTGAAAAATCGCTGCAAAATTTCAAAGTCCTCTAACATCCTAACAAGTAAAAGGACGTTCACCAAATGTCACTATAAAACAGACATGTCGTAGATGCTGCAGGAATAATTAGTTCATGTGACATCACGATCTTTCTCAGAAAAAGAGAATTTTTGAATATAAAGGATTGTAAATTTTTGTGCAAATGTTGTGTATCAACCAAAGTTTACCACAAACCTAAAGAGGAATATGTCATGAAAAACAATCTCAGAATAACCGCGATAGTTAAGAGCATCGCAGAGTTATCACTACATAAAGAGAGACAGGTCAGATTTGCAAAATTGGCCGTGGTCATTAAGGCCAAAACAGGCTGCGGAGGTGAGGGGTTAAGTGTGTGAATTTAGAGACCAAATGGAAAGGTTGTAAAATCGTCTAACATAACCCGTTTTGTGCAACCGTCGTGTTTCAATGTTGAGTTGCATCTTATTTCTAACTGTCGGATTGCTCAACTGTTATGAATTTTTGGGCATCTCGGGCATTGACTATAGGCTGGAACTAAATACTTCACACTGTCAAAATGAATGGCTAGTGTATTAGACGCTCAGCGTAATGCCCTTCGCCTTTAAGACTTGTTTTCCCAGTATTCAATAGTACCGGTAGGCTTTTGGACCCACAGGCATATTGTTTAGTGTATGTGCCAGCTGGAATTTCACTGGTTAATTCCCCCAAATCGCCTGAAGGCGGACTCCAGTCTCCTTCCCGAGAGAACTTGTGTCGTGGTAAAGGCGTGTCTCTTGCAGTCTGTCCAGAAGAGTTTTCTGGCATAGGCGGTTGTAAAGCAGGTTATGAAAATTGTTTTTGTTGACTGTGCGGTGGCCTTTTGTATATTTCCAATTGACAACAACTGTTTCATCATCAATAAAATTTAAATTAGGAAATCTCGTGGTTGGGGGGAAAGACCTACTGAGAGCTCCTCAGGATCATTCACAATGCTGGTACATAATGAATAGGGAAAAGTTCGGAGATCTGCCTTTTTTTGCCAGATTCACGGCTATATTCTCAGCCTATAACTGTACACCCTCTTTTTCAAGGAAAGTTGATGTATTGCTGTTTCTTGGCATCATCCATGCACCACCCAGGGAAGCCTGAGGCCTCTTGCTTGTCCCTGAGATGTAATTTAATGTACGGAGCAAACAGATTATCTGTGGTGGTGGGGAAACACCATACGTCGCGATTCTGTACCCTTTGCCATTTCGAGTTCTATCGTACACCACGTACCCTCCAGAGATCGTTGTGAAGCGTAGAGGAAACATCAACTTTTTGTAAACTTTTAGCGGCAGGACAGGAAAAAACTAATCTCTCAGAGGGTAGCCCTTAACTTTTGCATTTTATGTAATTAAAATTGTCCTAAATAATGGTAGGATGGCCGGAGGGATGTGTTTTTTTTTGTTTTTTTTTTACAAAATGGTACCAACAGGTGAAATCCTAATACGGTTTGGTCCCCCCTACAGCTGGATTGTGATAGTTTGATCGCCCACCGTAAAGTGCGTCGCAAATTTTCTTTTGTTCAATACTGAGACAACATGGCCTCAGTCTTGCTTGTACAAATGTACTATAGAACTTTACTATAATCTGTAACATGCTCCAGATTAGCGTGCTCCATACTATCCCCAACCAATGATGAATAATTGAGTTAGTATGTTTTACAAGCCACAACTCCTGTAGGTAACTTTTTTTTTTTTTTTTTTTAACCAAAAAGGTGTAATGAAGCTGCCCGTAGCTGGTTTGTCACTTTTTTTGTGTCTTGTTTGTTAAACATATATGGGGCAGCCGTGGTAAAAGCATCCCTGACCAATGTGGTGACCAACAGAAGCATAGCCATCTAAAAAATATTTTCCCACCCCTCAATGTGTGTTGTATATTGATGTGTTCTGTGCGGGCAATGTACATAAGCCAGTGAAGAGCAGGTGTTGAGGTTTTGTGATAATTGTCCGCCGATGCAATGGTATTTTTTTGGAATAACTTGTAAAGCGCCAACAGATTCAGCATGTAAAGCTGAAAAGGATCAACACATTAAGTTACCTCCAGCATTTCTCTTTTCTGAGAAGTACAGGTCCTTCTCAAAAAATTTGCATATTTCATCCGACCAATAAAAGAAAAGCGTTAAATAAAAAAAGTCAACCTTCAAATTATGTTCAGTTATGCACTCAATACTTGGTCGGGAATCCTTTTGCAGAAATGACTGCTTCAATGCGGCAATGTGACATGGAGGCAATCAGCCTGTGGCACTGCTCAGGTGTTATGGAGGCCCAGGATGCTTTGATAGCGGCCTTAAGCTCATCCAGAGTGTTGGGTCTTGCGTCTCTCAGCCTTTTTTTCACAATATCCCACAGATTCTCTATGGGGTTCAGGTCAGTAGAGTTGGCAGGCCAATTGAGCACACTTACACCATGGTCAGTAAACCATTTACCAGTGGTTTTGGCACTGCGGGCAGGTGCCAGGTCAAGCTGAAAAATTAAATCTTCATCTCCATAGAGTTTTTCAGCCGATGGAAGCATGAAGTGCTCCCAAATCTCCTGATAGCTAGCTGCATTGACCCTGCCCTTGATAAAACACGGTGGACAACACCTGCAGCTGACATGGCACCCCAGACTGTGGGTACTTGACACTGGACTTCAGGCATTTTGGCATTTCCTTCTCCCCAGTCTTCCTCCAGACTCTGGCACCTTGATTTCCGAATGATATGCAAAATTTCCTTCCATCAGAAAAAAGTATTTGGGACCACTGAGCAACAGTCCAGTGCTGCTTCTCTGTAGCCCAGGTCAGGCGCCTCTGCCGCTGTTTCTGGTTCAAAAGTGGCTTGACCTGGGGAATGCGGCACCTGTAGCCCATTTCCTGCACACGCCTGTGCAGTGGCTCTGGATGTTTCTTCTCCAGGCTCAGTCCACTGCTTCCGCAGGTCCATCAAGGTCTGGAATCTGTCCTTCTCCACAATCTTCCTCAGGGTCCGGTCACCTCTTCTCGTTGTGCAGCGTTTTCTGCCACATTTTTTCCTTCCCACAGACTTCCCATTGAGGTGCCTTGATACAGCACTCTGGGAACAGCCTATTTGTTCAGAAATTTCTTTCTGGGTCTTACCTCATGCTTGAGGGTGTCAATGATGGCCTTCTGGACAGCAGTCAGGTCGGCAGTCTTACCCATGATGGCTGTTTGGTGTAAGGAACCAGGCTGGTAGTTTTTAAAAGCCTCAGGTATCTTTTACAGGTGTTTAGAGTTTATTAGTTGATTCAGATTAGGTTAATAGCTCGTTTAGGGAACCTTTTCATGATATGCTAATTTTTTGAGATAGGATTTTTGGGTTTTCATGAGCTGTATGTCAAAATCGTCAGGATTAAAACAATAAAAGGCCTGAAATATTTCAGTTGGTGTGCAATGAATCTAAAATATAAAAGTTAAATTTTTATCATTACATTATGGAAAATAATGAACTTAAGCACTATATGCAAATTTTTGGACAAGGACCTGTAATTTAATGTACGGAGCAAACAGATTATCTGTGGTGGGAAAATACCATACTTGGGCGATTTTCTGTATTTTAAGGCCATTTCGAGTTCTATCGTACACCACGTACCCTCCAGAGATCGTTGTTAAGCATAGAGGAAACGTCAACTTTTTGTTAACTTTTTTACCAGCAGGACAGGGAAAAAACTACTCTTGGAGGGTAGACCTTAACTTTTGCAATACCAAAGTAATTTAATGTAACTTAAATTGTCCTAAATAATGGTAGGATGGCCGGAGGGATGTTTTTATTTTGTTGACAAAGTGGTCCCGACAGGTGAAATCCTAATACGGTTTGGTCTCCCCTACAGCTGGATTGTGATAGTTTTATTGCATTTGTTCGCCCACCATAAAGTGCGTCACAAGGTTCTAAGGTCTCTGGGAATGGCAGTTTTAAGAAGAAATGATTGGAGATTTGGATCTTTCTCAATTGGTTCATTCCATTCATGCTCCCACATCAGGTGTACAATGTAGCCATGTTAGACTGTGGGCACAGACTTGCTTTACTTAGCATGCAATAAATGAGAAAACAAGCGTAGTCAGTTTCCAAAAATAAACTCAAGATTTATAAATTTAATAATAAGAAAAAGGTTACACGAGTAACCTCAAGTATATAGACCAGGCAATAGAATGCCTTACAATAACTGGTTCACAGCAAAGTTCCTAAGTTGTTGTAGGAGGAAGCTTTGTGTCCTAGGAAAAATTTTGCTACCATGGTGCTCAGATAAGTTCCATGGCTTCCCCCCCCCCCCCAGCTGTTCAATCCCTTCCTTGTATACAAAATGCAAAAGGTCCACTGTTCCTTAACCTCTACATATTTGGTCTTTAACCTCCATTCTTGCTTGTACGAATGTACTATATAACTCCTCTACAATTTGTAACATATGCTCCATACTATCCACTAACCAATGATGGTTAGTATGTTTTACAAGCCACAACTCTGTAGGTAAATATTTTTGATTAAAAAAAAGTGTAATGAAGCTGCTGGTTGTCACTTTTTGTGTCTTGTTCATTATAACATAGGGGGCAGCCGTGGTAAAAGCATCCCTGACCAATGTGTTGACCATCAACAGAAGCATAGCCATCTAAAAAAAAATATTCCCACCCCTCAATGTGTGTTGTATATCGATGTGTTCTGTACATAAGCCAGTGAATAGCGGCTTATGTAATTTTTTGTAATTTGTATAGCGCCAACAGATTCTGCATGTATGCCAAGTCAGAGTGATAAGCCGAAAAGGATCAACACATTGAGTTTTTTTTTTTTTTCTTTCTTTTTGGTCACCGGGCATAATGTATTAAACACCATGATACCAAAGTACTGCTATGGGCCCCACAATTTACATTCTCTGCAGTTAGTGTCCCCTTGAGTCTGAGTATCCCATAGCTTAAGGCATTTTACTTGGCTTCATGGGAATAAAATTTTACAAATCTATGAATCTTATTCGCAAATCAGGCAAAGTCACACACAACGGACGTCCTCCTTGGGGAACCATTTTGACTTGCAGCTTTTTCTCTAATCAGTTCTTTAACAATAATATAAGAGTCCTATCTACCTGCATTGTGAGCTATAAATGTATATCCTGGGAACTTACCAGAGGTGAAGGACTAAAACTCCTGAGCACAGGTCTCTCCTTCGTATTCCCAAGAGCCCCGATACAGTGTAGTGGCATAATCGTAATTTGTATGTGTGTGCGTCCCCCATCTCCTGCATACTCGGTTATAAAAAAAATGTACTAATCAGAGGTTGCACCGGAAACGTGCCGATAAAGCCCTTCATGTTACTGATATGGTAGTAATGGCCGTCATGATGTAACATGACATCCTCCTCTGTCCCCACTGCTGCTGCTGACAGGGAGGAGGAGAGTCACACACAGATGCTGCTCCGGTCCTTCAGTGAGGGAGGTCATGTGATCTCTGCAGGGGAGGTCATGTGATCTCTGCAGGACCCAGAACTTACATGTAAATGAGCAGGCCCAACCGATGCCTGCTCATTCTGCATGTCGGTGGCAGGGGGCGGGGCTTCCTGGGACAGGAAGAAGAGGAGGCCGCACTGCACTGCAAGTGAGACAGCCTGTAACCTCCTGATGCTGCAGGGCCGTGTGATTTGATTGGCTGGGCAGCATCAGGAGTTTACAGGAGTTGGGGGGGGGGGGGGGGGAGAAAGTAGTCGGGTATGGAGGGGGTCCAGACCCTGGCCAGTCCGGGCCTGACCAAAGGTCACCCCGACTATAGTACAAAACTTTAATGGTGGTGTCAAAATGCTTCTCAAAATCAGCAATGGCACCAAAGCTAACTGTCCATTATTAGGGATAGCCAAAGACCTATGTAACATCCTAGCACGGTTCAGCGATTCACCATCCGTAACATCAGTATCGGCAATAAGGGCAAAAAGACAGAAATGGCTGCACATCGCACCCATGGCTGACACGAAAGCTTATTCAGCTACATTTAAAACCAACATCAGAAGTTAGTATATAATTTGGCCAAACCATATTGCCTCATGTAGGCAAATAAACTAACGGCCAGACGCACATTAGTCATAATTAAAGTCAAACAGCCCGCGCCTTTTCTGATCTGTAAGCGATAGGTTTTGAGACGTCACTTGGCACCACCCTGTCTTATTTCTGATGGTTACTACAAGCTACACTAACCATTCAGTATTACTCTGCAATGTAGCCGCCACCACATTTAGGGAATTCTCCGCATTAAAATTTCTGAACTGTTAAGCTGAGAATACGGGATCTAAGAACTGACCGCCTTCCAGTCTCTGCTGAATAAAGTCACCAGAAATAATATCGCAGATAATTGTCCAGTAGGGATTGAACGGTGGCATGTACAGCGCTCACAGGCTCCAAGTGGTTCTAGGTTTACAAGTCTAAAATGATCTGTATAAACACCATTGAACTCACTTAGATTTCTGTCTGTGACACAAATGTCACAATATCCCAGAATTGTTACCGATTCAACAACTACGTCTGACTGTTACTGGCATACATCACTTCGCGGTTGTGGTTTCTAGGATTTTGCATGTCTGTATGTTCTGCATTGTGCTTGCTCATCGAAATACTGAGGACTTTGCCGTGTGGGGTGTGTGTGTGTGTGTGGTGTGGTGGTGGTGGGGGGGTATGGTGCCTGTTTTCTAGCCACTATTGATTTTATAGCTTTTTTTTTTTTTTTTAATTATAACCTGCTTTACAGCCAATTTTACGTTTGTTCAATACCTTCAATCTACCACCAACCATGTCTAGTCATAGATGAACTGGAACAATTGGCTGAGGATGTCTACAAGACTATTTTGCGAAGTCCAACAGAAAGACCTCTTAATTGCTCGCTGCCTTAGTCGGGTATA
Source organism: Dendropsophus ebraccatus (assembly GCF_027789765.1). NCBI lineage: Eukaryota > Metazoa > Chordata > Amphibia > Anura > Hylidae > Dendropsophus > Dendropsophus ebraccatus. The sequence goes on along the minus strand of NC_091456.1, from coordinate 189,477,612 downwards.
CAGGAACTTATTTCTGCATCTGTTCACAAAACAATTTAGGTGTTTGCGTACATAGACAAAATGGAAAATGTCGGCACTCAATTTCTTATTCCACCTAGTGACTCTTCCGACCACTGACCATATTTATGACAAACCCGCATATTTTCATGCAGTGCGGCTTACCGGAGATGTCCCGACCACATCCAATTACGCCATCTTCTGGAATTGTAGGCATGGTTGTAATTCTCCTAGACAGGAGGCTTGGATGTAGCTCCAGAACACTTTTCCCTAGTAACCACAATGTTACAGGTCTTGAGCCGAACGACTTGAGTAGAGTTGTGTTCGCTCACGGCGCAATCAATTATGCGCCTGAGCGGCCTTTAAACTGCTCCGGTCTTTGCAGATGGCTCCCTGTACGGGTGACTCGATAAGATAGGATTGGTTTATAGGTGTTTTTTTTTTTTTTTTTTTTATTTGATGCACCTAAAGAGTTAAACTTTAATACATATATATTGTACACACTTTAAAGTTTAAAAAAACAGAGCTCAGGACTTAGGGCCTCAAAACGGTATACGTGTCCTCCAGGCAGTACGTTCTTTTTGATGGCGACTTTTCTGGGTTTTGTAAATTTCCGGTCTGTAAAACTTACAGTATATAAGGTGTGTAGTATGTGGTATGATGTACAGTATAGTGTAGGGGACCGGTGCTGTATGTTGTACTAATCAGGCTATCTATGATATGTAACAATGTATTGTGTGCTGGTTATTCGGTGCTGTCTCAGTACGCTGTATATATGTCTATGAGAATTCAATATTATTCTATAATAAAAACAATGACATGTAACACTACAGCCTTACAACCAGCATCTCCCCTCCACAATAACTGTGTAACCTCACATGTCAGACTTATTATTCTTAACACTTCTGTAAATGAGGCAAATGACCTTATTCTTATAAATCTGATAACTCTCTGGCTCACACTTCTCCACCAACCCATCCAGACCTACTGTACATCATATCCATCACGGAACAATGAGTTGTTGATATAGAAGACTTTGCTGCAATTCACACCCCAAACTGCTGACACTGTTATATAGATCAGCAGGACATGTTTTGTTATCATGAATCTTTCTGTGGTTTAAGGATGTAGAAAAATACCTTTTAGATATAGTAAGTCAATTTTAAATACACACTGGGAGGCCCGACACAAATTACGCACCCCTTTTTTCTCCAGGAACTAAAGACTCTTCTAAAGGGTGGTCCACCTAGGCAATCCCTCCCCCATTGACAGCCTAGCTGAACTGTCCCTGCCAAGGGGCCCCTAACCAACTGGTTCCAACTGGATGAAACGGGGAGCGTGATTTCCGCATTACAAAAAAATTGAACCTGCAAACAAAAACAATATAAACACAGTAGTAAAACACCATAATAACAAACTGGGTGGGGTGGGACCTGTAAAGTGCTTGTCCCAGCTCCCTCCCTTTTTATTTTTATAACACCGCCCCCTCTAACACTTATCTCACCTGAAATACCTCCCCCAGGTATTCCCGCTGCCTAGCTAATTCCTTTGTCTCTAAACAGCCCCCCAGCTAAGTCCACCCACTCCAATATCTCCAGCAGCCATCTTGGCTCACCTTGTCCTAAACTAAACACTACCCCCACTATGTGATACTGCACTAGCAACCACCGGGTTGTGGTCGCAGAGAGCCCCCCCCCCCTTTCCTTATGGCTCCTCACAGGGAGGCCCCTTACCCCAACTCTTTTTAAGACTCGTTCCAATAAATTTTCTTTCCTGATTCAGGAAGATGAAGCTGTCCACTGTTTCAATGAAAGACTTTGAAGAATGGCTTCCCTCCATCCAATTTCCATCTCTGCCCTGACAAACTGATGATCTCTATGAACATTGATGGATATTGAATAATGTTCGTCTGATCTGGAGGCTTCTCACCATTAGAACAGCCAGTCGTTAAATAGTAAGACTCAATGGCAAGGTTTATTGTGGTGGAAACATTTGTGTGGGGGGTCGTTTGCTCGACCAGACTCCTCAGACAAATTTTTGCTTGTATCTGCTACATTAGTTTCTGAGAACTTGTCTTTCCAGCATTGGTCCAAGAACCTCAATACCTGAGTACATTTACTCCTCTTACCCCTGTTTGTTCATCTCATTCCTATCACCATTACAACTACCAGAGATCTAATAGTAAGACTCAGCACCATGGATTGATGTGGTGGAAACACTACTGTGGTAGACATTTGCTGGACCAGATTCCTTGAGATGAAGTTTTGCTCCTTGCATCTTCATTAGTTTCCAAGAACTCTTCTTTCCAGCATTCATCCAGGAACATCAATACCTCAGTACACTTACTCTTCCTATTTATAGTCAATGGTGAAAAGGCTAAGATTGTCAACACCATGGGTAGAAGTCTCCTCTATGGTGATGGTGGGGCCATCTTTCTAAAAGTACAAAACACCACCAAAGGACCAGATGTCCAATGACGAGTCTATAAATAATGGATCCTCATTTGTAACGTGCCTCATCTCAGGTGCCATGTACGTATGATTCAGTGCTTGACCATCTGTTTATTGATCCCTTGACAGTCCAAAGTCAGTAATTTTGATGAGGTGGCAGTCCTTACGGAACAACACAATGTTTTCTGGTTTGATACCCAGATGCACCAGCTCCTTACCCTCCATGAAGACCAGGGCACTGGAGATCTGAATCTCACCTCTTTACTATCCCCCCCTCCCCCAATTCCTGACTCTGCTTGGGACTCTGTTTAAAGGGGTTATCCAGCGCTACAAAAACATGGCCAATTTTCCCCCTACTGCTGTCTCCAGTTCAGGTGTGGTTTACAATTAAGCTCTATTTACTTCAATGGAACGGAGTTTCAAAACCCCACCCAAACTGGAGACAAGTGGGGGAAAAGTGGCCATGGTTTTTGTAGCACTGGATAACTGTTGTAAAATCAGGTTTTAAGGAAATTATGCTTGGAGGGAAATCTGAACTTTCCAGAAAGGCAGAGGAATAGTCGTAGGTAAAAATATGGTGGTTAATTCTTCACCAAAGGAGGTACAAATATCATATAACCAGGATATCAATCATAAGAAAAATAAGGCAATAGTATTACAAATGGCTTAAGAGTGTCTCTGTGGTTTTAAGTCTGAGTCCCAAAGACTATGGGGATGTAGTCCATTTCCAATGGTGACTGAAGATTTGGCTAGAGAACAAAGATGCAAATTGCCATTTTAAAAACTGAGGCAGTAGACTTTGTAAAAATTAATATTTGTATCATTCTTCACTTTTGGCCATGACTGTAGAAATCACCCAGTGCGACAATCACCTGTCCTGCCCTTTACCGTAACAGAGCATCTCCATCCACAGGATTCCCTGCTATTCTCTTGATCTTTCTTGCAACTGTCTTTAGACTGTCTTGGATCCGTCTTCGGAAGATCTTGGAACAGTTATCGATGTGTCTGTCAGCGCCCATATTCAGGAGTTTGCCTATCCCAATTTTGTCTTGTGCTGTGCAGACTCTGGAATGGCCTCACCCTTCTTGCTTTTGTTTGTAATCCACATAGCACCTTCTCCGTTTAGAGTTAGGACTACTTGAGGATACCTTTTTTTTTTTTTTCTTTTGGTCTAGGCACTGCTTTCAGAGATCAGGGAACTTACCCTTTTTGTCGGTGGTTGAATGGGAAGTGGCCCCCGTATAAAGGACACAATGTTTAAGGTTGTCTGAGTTCACTTTGGACCTGCGTATATGCCAGGGCAAGCTGAGTACTGCTTTGCTCTTACATAATACCCACAACTAGCCGTCTAAACTTCTCTTGTAGAGTCGAAGATGGAGAGGTAGTGGCATCAATGTGCAAATGCTGCAAACCCTCTAGGACGTGGTTTACATCAACCTGGGTCCTAAATCCTTCCCCGGCATGTGGCGCAACGTCTCAAAGTTTACTCCTCAGGACTTCCATATCCATAGTGTTCAGGGCACCCACACCCAATGCACTTCCTCCCAATCCCATGGCGATTTAGATCTCTGCTCCCCCTGACCTTCCTGTGTCTAGGATAGTCTTTTCTCACTTCTTGCTGTGTTTCCATACAACCTTTCATCAAGTCAGTTTGGTTCCTCAAACTCCTCACATCTGTGATCCCAGTGGTCAACTCTGAAGTCATCTACGGAATTTTGCCAGGTATACAGGACGAATTTAGTGCCCATGAAGATGGCTTGATGGGTAGAAACATTGCAAGAATCTGAGTGCGGTTTGACTGGTTGGAGACCTTCGGCTTCATATGGGACTCTTACCACTATCACACATACTTGACCTCTCCCACTGAACTGGTACCATCGGTCGCTGTCTCCAGTCTGTAACGCTAGGTTCCCCACAGGTTTAGATTTGGACAGATAGACCCATTGTGTTAAGGACAAGCACCCTTCATCTACTGCCGTACAAAAAGGCCACCTAAACAGAACATCTATATTGATGTCAAAGTTAATGTCCCTGCCTCTGGGGTCTTTTCATCAGTAGACACAGATCTGTTCTGGAATTCCTCAGTCATAGGGGTACTATCCATCCATACCTTCATGGTTGGGGTATCCACCGCGTTGCATACTGTGACGTCCCACACTCCACCAGGAGTACGGGAGGTCGGCTGGGTATTGATTTACACTGCCACCCTGTCCACGTGGGCACAGGAAGACTGGTAAAGCTGCCACCAGCTTCTCGTTAAGATATAATACTATATCGGGCCAGAAGCCAGCCCTGAGGGATAGCGTTAGCTTGCGAACAAGGGCGTGTGGGTACGTTGATCGAGACAAAAGAACAGCCACAGATTAAATAGGATATTTAATTGCCTTAAGGGCGCACTAAACAACACACAATACACAGAATAATATATACAGTGGTCAGAGACAAAGTACAGGTGGTAGCACAGACCGTTTTAGCAATTGGTCGTTACCGTAATTTGGGTGGTAAAGCAAAGCACTTCTCCGACCTATCGTCATGGCCTCCCCGGACAAAGAACAATGGGTCCTGCCTAGCCCCTGGGATATATACACCTGGCTGACACTCCCCTCTCCCAGGTGTGGGCTGGTCTCAGCTTCTCCCCCTTGGGCTTACAGCCCAAAACCCCTATAACCCCAAAGTGAGTCATATCTTCCTAACACCGGGTCATAGGGAGATGGTTCTGGTACCATTGGGTCTGGCTGGGCCCCTAGGATGTTTGGAGATCAAACACGACTTCTTTACCCAGCTCGGTCTACCAGTTCTCCGTATCTCCCTATCCCGGGCTCCCAGAGAGGAGTGAGATGTAGAGGGACGTTCGGGTGGGTCAGACGATTCAGAAAATATACTTTTCATATGGCCAGGCTGCACGGAAATTCTATAACTCATTATGGAATTATGGTGCCACTCAGTCTGGAGATATTTGCTCTCATCTAGGTAGGGGAATTTGTTATCAGGGTTTTTGGATGCCTGTTGGCCTTCAGGAGTGATACTTTTCACACTTGGGGACCTGGAGGGCTCTGGACACTAGACCCCCCTGCGGAGTATGGCTTCCTGGCAGATAGGTGATATAGTATCCGTTCACCTCTAGTACACAGTCATCTCTCACGATCGTAATCATGAAAGCCCGTATGGATGGAGATCCCTTTTTAATTGAGTATACCTCAGATCCTTGGCATCGGTCCGCACTTTTAAAACTGTTGCTCGATACAAGCCCTCCCGTTTTACCGGACCACTCTGATCATTCCACAAGGCCTGACCAGAGCTACTGCAGTTTAACTTTAACTTCAATACACTGGTACGAAAATAGTCCGTGGATATACCTGGATTCCCTGGTGACTTATCATCTGGGAATCCCTCAAGCATTTAGGATGCCTTTTACAGGTATAAGTCTATCAAAATATATCCTTACACTCAATCCATCTTTGCTATCCTTACTGATAAAGGTAGCCTTGAGGATATACTAGCCGCTGTACTCAGCACCCCTTGTTTCGTACACAACACCAAGGTGGTGTTGGCTTCCACTTGCTTGTAGGGATGCAAGTGTGGGTCCCTAGACATCTATCTTAAAGACTTGATAGGTGTGGGATCTGAGTCTTGAAAGTGTTTGAATTCTTTGAGGCAAAGGGCATGTAAGTCATGTTGTATGGCACACATTCTCCACGGGGGTGTAATGCTGTGTGACACTATTGGCAAAACCCTCTCTCTGGAACCCATATAAATACCACTGACCAGGGGTAAAGTTACTGTGTAAGGCTCCAAGATTTTGCCCTCTAAACATTATACCATTAAGAGCCCTAATCCCCTAAGTGATGATCTGCCCATTGATAGGTTCCAGACCCTCTCCCGAGGAGGCTGAGCCTGCCATAATCATCCTTACCACTAGCGTGACAAACTGGAGATGTACCCTATTCAGGGGGTCCCTATGTCTATGGCTAATTGGTTTCCTGGTGTCCCATCGAGTAATCTGTTGAAAAGTTTTTGAGTTTGATAATCAGGTGTAATACAGGCTACTTTGACCTATAGATACACCTTTTAAAGTACAGTATACAGGTCCATGCTCCCTCACCTTTACCGATTTCTTATTGTGCGGTATATCCTGTCTACACTGCTCAATCATCGCTGCATCGATGAGTGAAGGCTCTCTGGCTGCACTCAGCCGGATTGCAGTATCAAGGTATGGGAACTTCTCCACAAACATGCGAACCATGCCCTGTGGAATTCCCATACCGTGATCCATCATGACTTTCCTGTACATAGCTTCAAACCAACTACAAAGAAACAAAGGCTCATCATGTATAGTAGGCTTCACTATTGAATAACATTTATTTATTTGAAATGATTTCCATTTGTAAACATTTATCTGTGTCTTCATGTACATAGTTTTCTTGAGTCACAGAACCCAGTCCTAGAATTAGTTCTCTGGTCAAAGCACATGGTTAGAGAACTGTTTTACATCAGAGATAATGGCGCAGTTCTCTTACGGTTGTCTGCACTCCTGTTGACATCCATCATTTCTTCTGTAAAGTCATGAACTACAGAAGGGCACATGTAGTATAAAGGTAGTTGAACAGTCATTCATCTGGCAGCTGCCTTTATGATCACTTCATAGGTGTGGAGTGATCAGCTCAGCTAAGACTTCATATGTTATGAATGAGAGACACAAACAGCCCCAAGTGGGATTGCACCATTAGGCTATGCTCACACTACATAAAAGTACGCCGTTGTTGCCATCGGTGGAACACAGTCTGTTCTTCTATGGGATCCCGGTCGAAGCGCACACACACAGCACACGCTCTGGTCCGCGAACCCGTGCGGCGCCGCAAAGAACAAGCATGTCAGTTTTCTACAGCCGCAAATCAGTGAATTGTGGCCGCAGAAAGACCTGTCAGTTCACACAATGAAGCGAGCGGCTCTGGCCGCAAGTCTCATCGTGTGCTGCGCGAAGCTCCGATGCGGGCCCGCGCCCATGCGCCCGCATCAGAACACTGCGGCCAGAAAGATCATCACAGTCACGGAACGGCCATTCTCTTACGTAGTGGGAACATAGCCTTAAGCAGCACAGGCATTATCACGGCAAAAATTAGCTCTCCTGTCAGATATTTCCACTTTCCTTACTTGCCTTTCTTAAATGATGTTTATATTGAGGCACATAGTAAAAAGATACATAACATAAAATAATCTTCACAATGAAATATAATACCCCTATAAAAATATGGCAATTTGTATACATCTGCTTTATGTTTTCATTATCTACAAAAACATGAAACAATCCATGAACAATATACAAATAATGTATAATAAGGCACAGCTCTACAACTAACCAACATACAGTAAATAAAATAAAAACATACAGTAAATAAAATATAATAATATATTATTGCAGAGACTTCATGTAAGCGGCCGTAAACTTCATGATTTTAATTCTTGTTCCCACTAAATTTAGAATAACAGAAGAAATATTCAGACCTTGTTTGTCTTCCAGTTCAGTGAGATGAAAACGATGGAACATGCTAACAATGGAACATGCAGTTTGCTCCATAGTGACACAATCACCCCCCCCCCCCCTGCACCCCGACATCTCCACACAGGTGCAAAGGGCAAACCCAGCGGCCCCCATACCCCACCTCCATCACACGTCATGGTGTCTGCCCAAGTAAAATGTCATCTCCCATCAACCGCAGACTGCGCCAAGTGGGCGGGGCCCCGCGACACCAGCGCCACACAGCCCCGTCCACAACGCCACAGCCGGCCCCTTAGTCAGGATTTGCGGAGTAACGTCCCAGCGACCTGTTGACAGTCTCATGAGTAAGGAAAGACGTTCTTCCTTATGATATTGTCCATTCCTGGGTTCATATTGTCCATTCCTGGGTTCAATGCTCCCCGTTGCCTCATACATCTGAGCCAGATGTGTTGGCAACCATATCTTTAACAACTCCATGCAATATTCAGAAGCCACAGAATATCAGTGACCCTCCAATATGTCGCATGAAGTAAACTGATCTACCTTGGGATCATACTTTGGGATCTCCTTGCAGATCCATAACAGGAAATTTATCCTTTCCATACTGTTACTGTTAGGATTAGAGATAAGCGAACCTGGAGCATGCTCGAGTCCATCCGAACCCAAACGTTCGGCATTTGATTAGCGGTGGCTGCTGAACTTGGATAAAGCCCTAAGGCTATGTGGAAATCATGGATATAGTCATTGGCTGTATCCATGTTTTCCAGACAACCTTAGAGCTTTATCCAAGTCAGCAGCCACCGCTAATCAAATGCCGAACGATCGCGTTTGGATGGACTCAAACCCGAACCCATTTTGCTCATCTCTAGTTAGGATAAAATTCCTCTGGCCTTTCCTGCGCCTGTCCTGCGGTATCTGAAGCCCTAGATACATGATCCATGGGAGACACGGGCGCTGTTGCCGCATTCTCCTCCTGTGCCGTACAAACCTGTTTTGTGGGCAAGGGTTACATGCTATTGGTACCAGACTGTGACATTCTGTCACATGTCTTTGTTATCTACACAACAAAGGCAGTGGAAATTAGCTGGAGTGGCAACCTCTTCTGTCTTTCTTGCGCGAGCAAGTGATTCTACATGTTCTGGCTTCCATATGCCTTCCTCAAAGGTCTGTACCAATTTGGCCAGCATTTGGAGGCGTGCGTTGGTTTTATTGAAAACCACTTTTACTGAAACAAACCCTATCGTGTGCATGTACCTGGTCCAGCAGAGCAGACCATAGCATCTCTGTGGATTTGTAAGTAGTGGGAAGTATGGGATTAAATGTGCTGTTTTGGATAGGTTCTGTAGTGTAGAGAAGCTCATGCTTGCTTTTTCGGTGGTCGTGTTCTGCTCTGTCTGATCTTCCGTTCCTCGCTGCTTGGGAAAAGGTCCTTTTTTCTCAAACGCCTCTACTCCAACCTGCCGAACTTTTCCAGACGAACTTGGACGCCATGGACTCTGAATTACGCCATGTAACAACTCTACCCCAACGATGCTTGTTACCACTCGCTGGTTACCAATAATGTCACAAGAAGCGTGTAAAGGAAAATCGGGAAATGTTAAAACAAAAGATTATGTTCTCTGCTGTAGATTTTGGTATTAGTTAAGCTCAGCCTGAAGGACTGTCACCTGTATGGACTATCAAGACCTGAACGCACAGAATAGCACCACACTGACCCGTGTACCAATGCTACCTGTCCGCGTTCCTCGGCTTAATCAGTTCCCACAGGATGACCACAGCTTACAACAGAGCAAAAACACGTACAAAATCACAACAGTGGGCTGGCTTGCCAAAATGTTACAGGATTATGAATATTAGAATATCAATGTTCCTATTAGGAAATATTAATCATAAATGAATATTCATTCTATTACAGCACTGATAATCCCTCTTGTGATTTATGCTCGTGACCTTAATATACCTCCTGTTTATGATTCAGTTAAGGTGCAATATTGACCATAAATGTCTAATCAGACCCTTAACAATCAATATTACAATACAGTACAGTCTCAGCAATGCTAGACTGTAATGTATTGAGACACATCTTAATTGTACCTATCTTAATTGTACCTAAGAGTTTCCGTTTATTCCGATACAGCTACTATACCTGTGCTTGTATAACAGATTGAGACAATACCGTGTTAATAATAATCCAATATTTATTACTCCATCTACTCTAAGCAGTTATACAAATCACATACAGTATAATAAATACAATAACAATCTACAACGTCTAACTATATTCACACACACACACACACACACACACACACACCTTTACCAACCCACCCAGACCTATCACCAAACTATCCCGAAAAGGGAGAAAGTAAGTGGTTACAAAGGGACAAGGAATGAAAGGGTTCAGTGGTTGTGGAGGGATAGAGGGGAGAGCTTTTACTGTTAGGGGTGAGAGAGACTGGGAAGCAGGGAGGATACTTAGACCACTTCTTGTGTAGGGATGATCCTGTGGAGCAGATGGTCTGTTGGTTGCAGTGGGGAAGATGGAACTCCCACTTGTTGGTCTTGGTGGGCAAGATAGACCACCAGAGGTAGCCTTAGAGAGATTCATTTAAATTCCCCCTGGGGGGGTGTACCCAAAGCTACGTGCCCGAGCATTGACGCAGAGAGATGTCACCATGCTCTTGCACGTACAGATATTCGTGCCCGTGCACAGTTGTACCCAAGGTTGTGGTGGTATGCAGATGTTATACAGGAATTCAGCCATGTAGGAGATAAGGATCAAAGACCCCTGTCTTCCTGTATTACAGGGTGTAGTAACAAACATCAATGATCCAAGAGAGAGATATGGTCCTATAGATAGGGTGAATTGCACCCTACAACAAAAGGGTCTGTGTGATTAGAGTAAACATACCTGTGTAATTCAGGAGGTGCCACTTGAATCAACAGTTGGCCTTATTGTCCTCCTCCCTAGCCCGGCAGACACATACATTCTACTCGGAGCAGACTTTTAATTCTGAGCCCTCTCTTCTGGGATAAAAGATCAGCGGTCAGAAGTAGGAAGAAAAACAGAACAGTCCTTGAGGCCAAAAGAGCGGAGCATGGAGAGGAGGAGCTGGTGGTCTAAGGTGTCACTGCTAAGATCCAGGAGAATTGGCAAGGAGTAGTTTCCTTGTGGCTTGACCTCCAGGAGATCATCTGACACCTTTTTGAGAGCAGTTTCAGTGGAGTGAAGGGATCAGAAGCCGGATTGTAGGAGTTGAGTTATCAGATAACGGTTGCAGTGAGAATAGACAAAACCTCCCAGGAGTTTACAGATGAAATGGATATTGGAGACAGATTGCTGGATGCACAGGTTGGGTCAAGAGAGGAAATAGTCTATGGGACTGAGAGGTGATGTCAGAGCAGATAGTGTCAATGTAAGACTTGCAGTAGGAGGCCAGGTCTTGAGCAGAGAGGTCAGTGATGGGTGTTTGAACTTTGGGCTTAAAAGTGACTGTACCACCAGGCCCAGACTGAAGCACTGGAGGCGGCCGACCCACCCTTAGTAGGAAGAAACCCCAGCCCCTCCATGATATGACTCCATTAGAATCAATGGAACCCTATCATAGAGGGGCGGGGGTTTCCTCCCACTAAGGGTGGGTCGGCCCGCCTCCAGTGGTTCAGTCACTTTTTTTTTTTTTTTTTTTTTTTTTTAATCAGAAAAATTTTTTATTGAAAAAACTTTTTCACAAAACAGATTTTATCCCCGTACAAACGCAAGGACCCTGGAGGAAATATTCTCCAAATCACCCAGTGACATTGACTCTGCAGCTATGTAAGAGAAATTGGAACAGTGCTCCGTAGCACAGATCAGGGGGATATGTGGTAGGTGAGAGAAAAGATTAAAAAACTCTCACCTGGTGGGCAAGGGGAGGCACAACTCTCAACGACCGCATGTTAAGGATCGCTGCCGCTCCCAGGTGAACCATACAAGATGGATAGAAATAAAACGACCTCCCTCCAACCAGGGTATGTTTGGGCGCAGATCCCAAGGAGATGCAAAATTCATTTATAAAAATTTATTGGTAATAAGTTTTTTTATTACCAATAAATTTTTATACATTTTGCATCTTTTATCTGCTCCCGAACATACCCTGGTTGGAGGGAGGTCGTTTTATTTCGGCAGTTGTGACATTGTTAATTTAATATTCAAATACAATACAGAAACTGCTCGATGCTAACCCTGACCTGGACCTATATTATACTGTATTAATACACTCCCTAACTTTTTCCTATAAAATATGAATAAAGGTACACTACCGTTCAAAAGTTTGGGGTCACCCAAACAATTTTGTGTTTTCCATGAAAAGTCACACTTATTCACCACCATACGTTGTGAAATGAATAGAAAATAGTCAAGACATTGACAAGGTTAGAAATGATTTGTATTTGAAATAACATTGTTCTTACATCACACTTTGCTTTCGTCCCAGAATCCTCCTTTTGCAGCAATTCCAGCATTGCACACCTTTGGCATTCTAGCTATTAATCTGTTGGGGTAAGCTGGAGAAATTGCCCCCCACGCTTCTAGAAGCAGCTCCCACAAGTTGGATTGGTTGGATGGGCACTTCTGGCGTACCATACGGTCCAGCTGCTCCCACAACAGCTCAATGGGGTGGTGATCTGGTGACTGCGCTGGCCACTCCATTACCTATGATAGAATACCAGCTGCTGCTTCTGCTGGAAATAGTTCTTGCACAATTTGGAGGTGTTTAGGGTCATTGTCCTGTTGTAGGATGAAATTGGCTCCAACCAAGCGCTGTCCACTGGGTATGGCATGGCGTTGCAAAATTGAGTGATAGCCTTCCTTATTCACAATCCCTTTTACCCTGTACAAATCTCCCACGTTACCAGCACCAAAGCAACCCCAGACCATCACATTACCTCCACCATGCTTAACAGATGGCGTCAGGCATTCTTCAAGCATCTTTTCATTTCTTCTGCGTCTCACAAACGTTCTTCTTTGTGATCCAAACACCTCAAACTTGGATTCATCCGTCCACAACACTCTTTTCCAGTCTTCCTCTGTCCAATGTCTGTGTTCTTTTGCCCATCTTAATCTTTTTCTTTTATTGGCCAGTCTCAGATATGGCTTTTTCTTTGCCACTCTGCCCTGAAGGCCAAAATCCGGCAGCCGTCTCTTCACTGTAGATGTTAACACTGGTGTTTTGCGGGTACTATTTAATGGAGATGCCAGTTAGGGACCTGTGAGGCGTCTTTCTCAAACTAGAGACTCTAATGTGCTTATCTTCTTGCTTAGTTGTGCAACGCGGCCTCCCACTTTTTCTACTCTGGTTAGAGCCTGTTTGTGCTGTCCTGAAGGGAGTAGTACACACCGTTGTAGGAAGTCTTCAATTTCTTAGCAATTTCTCGCATGGAATAACCTTCATTTCTAAAAACAAGAATAGACTGTCGAGTTTTAGATGAAAGTTCTTTTTCTGGCTATTTTGAGCATTTAATTGACCCCACAAATGTGATGCTCCAGAAACACAATCTGCTCAAAGGAAGGTCAGTTTTGTAGCTTCTGTAACGAGCTAGACTGTTTTCAGATGTGTGAAAATGATTGCACAAGGATTTTCTAATCATCAATTAGCCTTCTGAGCCAATGAGCAAACACATTGTACCATTAGAACACTGGAGTGATAGTTGCTGGAAATGGGCCTCTATACACCTATGTAGATATTGCACCAAAAACCAGACATTTGCAGCTAGAATAGTCATTTACCACATTAGCAATATATAGTGTATTTGTTTAAAGTTAGGACTAGTTTAAAGTATCTTAATTGAAAAGTATCTTAATTGAAAAGTACAGTGCTTTTCCTTCAAAAATAAGGACATTTCAATGTGACCCCAAACTTTTGAACGGTAGTGTATGTGCTATTGGTGACTAAGCTATGCAGTAATTGTACTGATAATCTGTTATACAATCCTACTGTCTACAGTAAATACACAATACAATAACACAAACTACGCCACCTAGCTATATTTTCCACCCAAATATTGAATATACACACAATAAGGCACGGCTTTCATCCAACACTCTATAATCCTTGATTGAAGATACGGTCAGAGGTTTTCCCATGGAAAGATCCATAGGTCTTTACAAGGCAGGACAGAATTTCTTTATTGTCACAATACTAAAGTTGACTGCAGGATTAGAGACTGTCTAATGCTAACACATCCAATCCATCCCTTACAAACTTTACCATAGCAAGGGTTGTGCTAGCAATTATCTTGGTGAGGGGACCAACCTGTAGGGGATCTAATCTACTCCCCATTTACACAAGTCCTCACCCCTCTCCTACCTAACATAATTAAAACACCAGAAAGAAAACAATATCAAATACTTACAAATTTAGTGGGTTCCAAGACTGCATATCAGAGGGGTATATAGGGTATAATGGTCACGTATTGCTCCAGCTGAATATAGTCTTTCTTCTCAGTCTCTTGAAGATACGAGTATCTCTCCTGTGGTAAAATCGAGCAAGAGATGCTTGAGCTCACTGCCCAAACCAAGGGGATCTTTTGAAGTCTCTCAGGGTATCGGGGAGAATGTTGACTCTCTCTTCTCCATTGTGACTAGAGTTCTTCCGTCCTGCTCTAACATTTAAACCTAAGACAGGATTAAGGGAGCTATATTCTCCTGAGTTCTACTCCTCTCTTGGTGCAGTTAATGGCATAGATGGCCAAAGACATTGTGCTCTTGGTACCAATACACTTGACCCATATATCTCAGGTGGGAGTAGGGTATTGGGTTGGCCGCCTTCCTCAGAATCCGCCACACTGGTGTCTAAGCACTTGATGCTGACTACCTTGGCAGAGGATGGCATCCTTTCCGCCAACATCTCTGTCAAACAGATAAGGATGGCCTCTATCATAAGTGAAGATGTCGGAGGAGAGCTACAGATGAAGTACCGTCCAGTTATTCCATACAATCCCTAGGTTGATGGCACTGTACCCCTGTTTGAGATTACCCGATACAGGTGCCAAAGATGATGCAGATGACTATTCTGGCATCCATGCCACAGAAGCACCCACCAGTTAGTGTGGTTGGCTGTGAACTGGGAGATCAGGGAACTTACCCTTTTGTCAGAGGTTGAATGGGTAGTGGCATCAATATGCGAATGCTGTAAACCCTCTAAGATGTGGTTTACATCAAGATGGGTCCTAAATGCTTCCCCGGCATGTCGTACATTGTCTCAAAGTTTACTTCTCACTTCTCCAATATCCATAAGTAGTGAGTGTATGTAGAATATATCATTTTAAAAAGTGACAGGTGCCACACCCTCTTATCTGATAAGCCAATCCCCAGTCCCACTCATCAACCCGCCCCCTCTAGCCCTAGCGACAGGTCTTCATCCTCTTTCTTACACTGTTAACCCGGCCCCCCAGACATGTGACATCTGCTATCAGATACATCTCCACCCCATCCGTTCCATATCAAACATTAGACCACCCCCAGTTATTAATCGTGCACCCCCGCTTATCGATCTTATTGAGTAACCCTAATAAAGCACTAACCTTTAGCTCTAACCCCAGCCATAGTTGTGTGTATTTGAAGATATAATACCAAGAGATCCAGAAGTCCCTGTCTTGAAGTGGTGTGTGTGTGTGCTTACACTATTCTCACTAATTTTGCCATTGAGACGTAGTATCACACTTGGACGTATGTTATTTGTCGGCGTAGTGGTGTGACTTATATTGTTGAGCTCGTGTTTGGGTATTTTCTACACCTGATCCATTATTTGTAAATGGGTAGACTGGTTATTAACAAAAGTACAAATCCCAGTAGCGGACCTATGAACCCTCCGGACTGATTCACTAAGCACTACTTTTTCTTTATGGCCGGTGTTTTATCGCTCAGGTTCCTTTTATAGCTTTACACCCCTACTTTTAGTATATTTATTTCTGGGACTTTGAAACTGCTTAAAAATATTTTTTCTGTTATGGTAGCTATTAAGTCAGCGCTTGCATTGTGCAAAATAGATTTTCTGACCACTGGAGTGGCTTTTACCAGGGTTTTTAGGAGTCCAGTTACAGCGGATCCTTTCTGACATCTTGTCACTACAAATACTAGAATGTCGTCCTCATTGTAAATTTCACTTTTTTGCACTATTCTGAATATACGCAGCCGTTAAAGGGGTAGTGCGGCGCTAAACAATTATTCACAAAATAACACACATTACAAAGTTAAACAACTTTGTAATGTATGTTATGTATGTGAATGGCCCCCTTCACCGTGTTTCCTCCCACCCACGCCAGACCCGGAAGTGTGGTGCACTATACCCACCTGATTCGTGTCGACCCCGTCCGCCATCTTGGGACAATGTCCTCTTCGGGCGGCCAGCCGAACAGCTCCGGCCCCCCTCTGCCGCACCATAACTGTGCTCAGCTGCGATTGGCTGAGCACAGTTATGCTCAGCCAATCACTGCTGAGCAGCTGACGCAGAAGAGGGGGGCCGGCATGAGGGCCGCCCGAAGATGACATCATTGTCCCAAGATGGCGGACGGGGTTTAGACGAATCAGGTGACACTTCTGGGTCTGGCGTGGGTGGGGGGGAAACACTGGAAAGGGGGCCATGGGTGGGGGGAAACACTGGAAAGGGGGCCATTCACATACATAACACACATTACGAGGCTGGGTTCACACTACATATATTTCAGTCAGTATTGTGGTCCTCATATGGCAACCAAAACCAGGAGTGGATTAAAAACACAGAAAGGATCTGTTCACACAATGTTGAAATTGAGTGGATGGCCGCCATTTAATGGCAAATATTTGCTGTTATTTTAAAATGGCTGTTGTATTGAAATAATGGCCGTTATTTACTGTTATATGGCGGCCATCCACTCAGTTTCACCATTGTGTGAACAGATACTTTCTGTGTTTTTAATCCACTCCTGGTTTTGGTTGCCATATGAGGACCACAATACTGACTGAAATATACGTAGTGTGAACCCAGCCCAAAGTTGTACAACTTTGTAATGTGTTATTTTGTGCATAATTGTTTAGCGCCACACTACCACTTTAAGGCTGGTGGGAAGAAGCCTGATCTTAGATGAAGCTGCTCAGGATTGTTGGCTCTTAAATCCACAAGTAAATGGCCTCTCGTGTTGCATCCTCAAAAGGCTCAAAGAATTTTTTTTTTTTCCCCCCGGGTACATATGTCTTGCTAATGTTAGAATTTGCAGTTTATGACTGGGGATTGTTAACGAGAACCATGTACTTTAGTATTCAAATTTAATCGTTCTTCTCTTTTTACCCTGACAATGTTTTGCACTAGATACAATATACTGAGTTTTCTGTGATGGACATTCTTTGTAAATGCTTTCTCTACTTCACTAGCGTTCTCCAGGAGGTCATCAACAATAGTCAAATATACGTTGTCAGAAAGAAATGGCTCATTGTGTATGAAAGTATAAGGGAGTCCTTCAATACACCTAATGGTGGGAAAAGAATGAGACAGGTCATGGTACAGTTTTTGCCAACATACGTAAAATTAAACCATATTATTGGGTTTGTGTGATAAAGGAGTCCCTGAATTCTGCAACAATTGTTTTATAAAATAACACTTCCCGGAGTTGGAAGGTCCGGCTAAAATGTATGAAAAAGGAAGCTGTAAGCGGGTATCCATAGTGTTTAGGGATAAGTGAATCGGGTTCAAGTCCATCCGAACCCGAACGTTCGGCATTTGATTAGCGGGGGCTGCTGAACTTGGATGAAGCTCTAGCTCTATATCCATGTTTTCCACATAGCCTTAGGGCTTTATCCAAGGTCAGCAGCCACCGTTAATCAAATGCCGAACGTTCGGGTTCGGATGGACTCCAGCATGCTCCAGGTTTGCTCATCTCTAATAATGTTATAAGTCTGTGTAATGTGCCGTGTACAAAATGGTGGTTAGTGTCTTTCCTTTCCTTTCTAGAAAGAGAAATATCAACTGCAGACGTTTTAGATTGCCATCATTTTTTGTGGGGTTTTATTTTTGCATTTGGAGTTTTTAAACAGTTATCAACACTGGTAGTATAGTGCTCAAAGCATATTTTCAGTACACCATAATATTGCTGGACGTTTAGCTCAACATGACCTTTATCAACGAGGTATAAAAGTTCTATGTACAGAGAATAAACCGTATTGTAACCTGAGTGAGTGAGGATGGCAGCCAGAGAGGCGATGCACAAAAATCATAGAAGTGGTGTCGTGGTAAAGGCATCATTCTTGCAGTCTGTCCAGAAGCGAGTGTTGGTCTGGCATACAGTAGGTGGTGGTAAAGCACGGTATAAAAAATGTTTGACTACTGTTTCGTCATTAATATTTAATTCAGAAAAGAGCTCCTCAGGATCATTCACAATGCTGGTACACAGTAAATTTGATCTCCAAACTTTCCCTTAATTCATTATTGGAGTGACGTTTGCTCAGAGATCTGCCTTTTTGGCCGAGTTCAGCCCGTATATCCTCAGCCCAAAAGTATGCAAACTCCCCCCCCCCCCCCCCCCCCCCCCCCCAAGAAAAGAGTTGATTGCCGTTTCTTGGCATCATCCATGCACCAACTAGTGAAGCCTGAGGCAGCTTGCTTGGAGAAATTTTTTTGATTGAATATATCTTTATTACAATCAGTCGTCGTCAGGCATACATAAACTGTGACGCAGCACAGTTCAATAAATAAGACAATACATACTCAGCACCATGGTACAACATACAGCACAGGCTCCCTACGCTATACATCATACCACCCGCTACACTAACATTCCCGCATACCTTAACAATCCTAAAACAACAAACAATAAAGCAATACAGACAAGTGACGGGGTAAGGGGGCTGGGAAAGAGGGGGGTAGGGAGGGGAAATCACAGGCCCGAAGCTTTATTGAAAGACAACACAACACATGATGGAATAGTCTCTGAGCAGGCTGTGGACCAGTCTGCGGCAGTCCAGAAAGGACATCCTCTCCTCCTTCAAAATGAGGCGGTTCCTGGCAAGCCATATAGCGTCCTTAAAACAGTTCATAAGGCGCCAGGCCTCCCGGGTTGCCTCATTGCCGAAATTCCCAGGGAACAGGCCGTACACCGCGCAGTGCGTTAGCCTGTTCCTGGGCACACAGTCACTGAGTTCAAGTTCCAGGGCGTCCAACAGGCCCTGAGCAAACGGACACTGCCAAAAGAGGTGCAAAGATGTTTCCTCCACGAAGGGGCACCGGGGGCAGTACCGCGTTTTGCACAGGTTGCGGGCATGCATGAATGACCTCAAAGGCAGTCCCCCCTGAATGGCCATCCAAGACAAGTCCTTGTGCCCGTTGGTCAACTTCGCCGAAGCCACATTAGTCCATAGTCTCTGCGGTGGCCGCAGTGAGCCCTGGAACGAGCTCCATAGAGTCCTGTGCTCTGATGAGCTTGTGGACAGTGTGGACAGCTTGCTTGGAGAAATGCCATACTTCATAGATGTGTGCAATTCTGTACCCTTTCTCCCTGTACTCCCTTTCTCTCGAGTTCTATCGTGCACCACATACCCGTCAGATCATGTCCATCGACAGTCAGCTGTGAATTTTTTTTGTTTTTTGTAAATCGGTGCTGCACACCTCTACCTCTTTTCAGAACGGTGCTCAGTGGTAAGTGGGTTCTTCAACCTCCAATACTCGATAGTAGTAACCACGGCACTCGTATTTCATGCAAATAAGGTGAAATTTTTATTATACAGTGTGATACATAGTTTAACTTCGACCGTAGGTAGAAAATTGTGTGTATGTGTGTATATATATATATATATATATATATATATATATATATATATATATATATATATATATATATATATATATATATATAATTTATATATATATAATTTATATATATTATTTATTTATATTATTTATTTATATTATTTATTTATATTATTTATTTATATTATTTATTTATATTATTTATTTATATTATTTATTTATATTATTTATTTATATTATTTATTTATATTATTTATTTATATTATTTATTTATATTATTTATTTATATTATTTATTTATATTATTTATTTATATTATTTATTTATATTATTTATTTATATTATTTATTTATATTATTTATTTATATTATTTATTTATATTATTTATTTATATTATTTATTTATATTATTTATTTATATTATTTATTTATATTATTTATTTATATTATTTATTTATATTATTTATTTATATTATTTATTTATATTATTTATTTATATTATTTATTTATATTATTTATTTATATTATTTATTTATATTATTTATTTATATTATTTATTTATATTATTTATTTATATTATTTATTTATATTATTTATTTATATTATTTATTTATATTATTTATTTATATTATTTATTTATATTATTTATTTATATTATTTATTTATATTATTTATTTATATTATTTATTTATATTATTTATTTATATTATTTATTTATATTATTTATTTATATTATTTATTTATATTATTTATTTATATTATTTATTTATATTATTTATTTATATTATTTATTTATATTATTTATTTATATTATTTATTTATATTATTTATTTATATTATTTATTTATATTATTTATTTATATTATTTATTTATATTATTTATTTATATTATTTATTTATATTATTTATTTATATTATTTATTTATATTATTTATTTATATTATTTATTTATATTATTTATTTATATTATTTATTTATATTATTTATTTATATTATTTATTTATATTATTTATTTATATTATTTATTTATATTATTTATTTATATTATTTATTTATATTATTTATTTATATTATTTATTTATATTATTTATTTATATTATTTATTTATATTATTTATTTATATTATTTATTATCCAACAAAACACAACAACCACTGAACTCAGGGAGAACAGCGAAAAATTCCAATGGAGTACTCATTTACGAGTCTCCATTGATTGTCCCATACAAAATTTAAACATGCCAAAAAGGGGTCCATGGAGCCTCAGTCAGGAGTCTCAAAACACTGGAATAGCCAGATATCCCTCTCTCCAGAGAAGGAAGCCCACCGCCAAGGGGTGCCTCCTAGTGGGGAGAGCACCAAACCACCCCGATACGTAGTCCCTCAGGTCCTCACTCCGTTGCGAGCCCTAGGACCTAAATAGGGAAACACCAGGGTGGCCCCTGCGAGCCAAAGTCCAACTCTGTGGCGAGTATAACGACACAAGACAAGGGCTACCAAGGCTAGGCATCTATCCACAGACTGCAGCCTCGGGGCATCTGCCCCTCGTCAGTGCGGAGCAGGACCCTGGCCACTGGGGCTAACGACAAACAGCCCAACAACCACTGAACTCAGGGAGAACAGCGAAAAATTCCAATGGAGTACTCATTTACGAGTCTCCATTGAGAGAGATAGATAGAGATATATATATCTATCTATCTCTCTCAATGGAGACTCGTAAATGAGTACTCCATTGGAATTTTTCGCTCTTCTCCCTGAGTTCAGTGGTTGTTGGGCTGTTTGTATAGGCTGGGCTGTTTGTATATATATATCTCTCTCTCAATGGAGACTCGTAAATGAGTACTCCATTGGAATTTTTCGCTCTTCTCCCTGAGTTCAGTGGTTGTTGGGCTGTTTGTATAGGCTGGGCTGTTTGTATATATATATCTCTCTCTCAATGGAGACTCGTAAATGAGTACTCCATTGGAATTTTTCGCTGTTCTCCCTGAGTTCAGTGGTTGTTGTGTTTTGTTGGTCATATATATATATATATATATATATATATATATTATAATAAATATATAAATATAAAATATAGGAAATTGAGAACAAAAAATTACAAATGCGATGTTTCTGTCCAACCAGGACCACCTTCAGGCCATAGGGTCTCTAAGGCAGCAGATGCAGGAGGAGAGGGTCGGTGGAGTGTGGAGCTGTGAATATGTAGCTCGTGTGAAGCATAGAGGAAACATTTAACTTTCGTTTTTTCCTGTCCTGCTGGAACATCTCTCGGAGGATAGACCTTAACTATTGCAATATCAAAGTAATTTTTTATGTAACTAAAATTGTGAAACGATGGTAGGATGGGCGGAGGGATATGTTTTTGTTTTATTAACAAAGGGGTGTAGACTGACATCATAATACTGTATGGTGTTTCCTACAACTGGTTTGTGAGTTTTACTGCATTATTTCGCCCACCATAAAGTGTATCACGAGGGTCTAAGGATTCTGGGAATTGCATTTCATGAAGAAATAATTGGAGATTTGGATCTTAGTCGGTTCATTCTATTCCTGCTTCCACATCAGGCGTACAATGTAGCCACAACTCTAGGTAACATTTTTAATCAAAAAGCTTTAATGTTGCTGGTGTTTGTCACTTTATTTGTGTCTTGTTCGTTATAACCTATGGAGCAGCCGTGGTAAAAGCATCCCTGAAATTCAAAGGCAATGTACTGACCAATAGAATCATATCCGTCTCAAATTATTTTCTCACCTGCTTTTCCCCACCCCTCAATGAGTGTTGTATATCGATCTTTTCTGTGCAGGAAACGTACATAAGCCAGTGAATAGCAGGTGTTGTAGTAGTTTTGGTTTTGTGAAAATTGTTTGCTGGTACAATGGTGTTGTTGTGTGGGTGTTTTTTTTTTGTTTTTTTTTAATGAAACTTAAAATCTGTACATTGCCATGCATACAGGAGCCAGAGTGATGAGCTGAAAAGGATCAACACACTGACTTACCTCATTTTTATAACCCGCTTTACAGCCAATTTACATTTAATACCGCCTTCAATCCACCACCAACCATGTCATAGAGGTTTTTCTGTTAGACTTTTTTTAAAATAGTTTTGTAGACTTCCTCAGCTAATTGTTCCAGTTCATCTGCTTTATGGTCGGGTATACAGGAACTTATTTCTGCATCTCTGTTCACAAAATTTTAGGCGGTTGCGTACATAGACTAAATGGAAATTGTCGGCACTTAATTTTATTCTACCTAGTGACTCTTCCGACCACTGACCATATTTATGACTCTCGCATATTTTCGTACAGTGCGGCTTACCGGAGATGTCCCGACCACATCCATCTTCTGGAATTGTAGGCACGGTTGTGAATCTCCTAGACAGGAGGCTTGGATGTAGCTCCACAACCCTTTACCCCAGTAGCCACAATGTTACGGGTCTTGAGCCAGACGACTCGAGTAGAGGAGTTTTTGCTCACGCTAAGGGCGTAAACCCATTATGCTGCTGCAGCGGCCTTCAAACTGCTCCGGTCTTCTTTGCAGATGGCTCCCTGTACGGGTGCCTCTATAGAAGATAGGATTTGACAAGGGCATCTCAATTTTTGTGTTTACAATTTGATGCACCTAAAGAAACTATAATTACATATAAATTTATAAAGACTTTAAAGTAAAAAAAAAAAACAGCTAATGTGATTCCTGGGAGAATCAGCTCAATATACATAGCGAAGATCATATACTGGTGTGGCCTCTACTACGTATGGATTTAAATACATAGCCCTATAGACATAACAAATACATATTACTCAGACATCTGGTCTGCGGTGCTAGGCTGGATTTTTTTTTTTTTTTTTTAATCAGGACTTTGGACCTCAAAACTGTATACGTGTCCTCCGGACAGTGTGTTCTTGGTTTTGTAAAATTTCCAGTCTGTAAAACAAAGAAAAGTCTCCTTCAAACATATAGTATATAATGTGCAGGAATGTTGGTGTAGCATGTGGGATGATATCAGGGGTGTAGCTAGGATTCATAGGGCCCCATAGCAAAAAAACTGTTTGGGGGCCCCCCTCCCCTACACACACGATCTATATCTATATATGCATGGATGGTTATGTGGCCCAAAAAATTCTCTTGTGGCCAGAGGTTATATACATAGGTGCAGGGGCAGACTACCTTTTGCTTAACCCTTTATTTATTGCAGTGTGTAAGTGACCCAGTGTTCTCTTACATGCTGCAACACAAAAGGTTAATACAGAAGACAATTAGCTCTGCTACTCCTGCACTGATAACCCCTGACCTCTGCAGGAACTCAGAGAACAGAGGTTATCAGGGTAGTCAGGCAGAGAGCTAATTGTCTTCTGTATTAACCCTCTTTGTTTTGCAGCATGTTGGAGAACACTGGGTCGGTTATACACTGCAGTACATAAGGGGTTAAGCAAAAGGACACAGGAGGCTCTTAACTTCCCTGGGCCCCCTCCCTCCACGGGCCCCATAGCAACAGCCTTCCCTGCCTCTATGGTAGCTACGCCACGGGATGATAAAGTGTAGGGGACCTGTGCTGTATGTTCTACTATCTATATGATATGTAACACTATAAATGTATTGTGTGCTGGTCATTGGCTTGTGCTGTGTCTCATTACACTGTATGGATGTCTTAGGATTTACACAACACATAGAAAATCGCGGCTTGACCCCCTACTATTTCTGTACAGGATGACCGCTGACAAGCTTTACAAACATACTGACAAGAATGATTACCCTTGTGATGAAACACCGATATACACTTGTCACAAAAGAAACGTGCGCCGATAAAGCCCTTCATGTTCCGAGTACTGTAGTAATGGCTGTCATGATGTAAAATATGCACAGTATTACCTGTAGGAGGCTTTCCTATGTGGTAACGCCAGTCACCCCGACTATATAGTACAGAACTTTAATGGTGATGTCTAAAACTTCTCAATCCGTAACAGCGCTAAAGCTCACCAGTTCATTGTCTGGGATAGCCAAAGACCTATGATTCAACAAATCCCCCCCCCCCCCCCCCATCCATATCAGAAGTAAGGGCAAACAGACTGGCGGCCAGGCACAAATTAGAGTCGTAATTGTCAGTCAGAAAGCCTGCGTCTCTTCCGATTAATTAATCTGGAAGCGATAGGTTTTAGACATCGCCCTGCGCCACCCCGTCTATTTCTGCTAATGGTTACTACAAGCTACAATAAACATTCAGCGTTACTCTTCAATTTAGCCGCCACCGCATTTAGGGAATTCTCCGAATTAAAATCCTTTCTGGACGGTTTAGCTGAGAATGCGGGATCTAAGGACTGACCGCCTTCCAGTCTCCGCTCAACAAAGTAACCAGGAATAATATCAGAAATGACTGTCCAGCAAAGAGAACGGCGGCATGCACAGCGCTCACAGCCTCCACAAATGCTTCTATGTTTAAAAGTCTAAAATGATCGGTATAAACTCCATTGAACTCTATTAGATTTCTGTCTGTGACACACATGTCGCAATATCACAGAATTGTTACCCGATTGAACAACTGTGCCTGACGGTAACTGGCGTACATCACTTCGAGGTTGTGGTTTCTAGGTTTCTGCTTGTCTGTATGTTCTGCGTTGTGCTTGCTGTGTAAACACTATTATACAGCCCGGCACCACTGGGCTCTTCTAAGGGTCCTATTCCACGGGCCGAGCAGGGCCCGATCAACGATGTAAACGAGCGCTGATCTGCTAGATCGCCGCTCGTTTACTGGGCCTATTCCATGGCCCGATCGTTGAGAGAGGGCTGCAGGGACATTGTTACCTATGTCCTTGCAGCATACATTACCTGTCAGGTCTTCTCCTCCGTTCTGTCTTCCTCCCCTTGTCCCGCACGCTTTAGCTTCAGAATGGCCTGGCTGGGTGGCCTGTCAGCTGACAATCACAGGCCGTCGCGGTCCCGCTCTGTCAGCTGACAGGCCATTCTGAAGCTACAGCGCGTGGGACCCGGGGAGGAAGACAGCGGAGAAGACCTGATAGGTAATGTATGCTGCTGCTTCTCAAATCGTCGGTCGCCCGCCGCGCACCGCTATTCCACCATAGCAATGCGCGGTGGGGGAACGATTTTAGGTCTGGCCCTAAATGAACGATCAGCCGATGACACGATCGGCTGATCGTTCTCTCTATTTCACCTAGAGATAATCGGCCGAATGGGCCCTAAAAGGGTCATCAAAATCCCGAGGGCTTTGGAGTGGGGATTGTGTGTTTTGGTACATAGCGTGTTGTGTGTGTGCTCTGTTGCCTTTGTGTCTGCTTTCTAGCCACTAGTGATTTCTTAGCCATTTTTATAACCTGCTTTACAATCTTTGATCTTTTGGAAAAAGCCAATTTTACATCTAATACCTCCTTCAATCCACCATCAACGATGTCTAGTCATAGAGGTCTTTCTGTTGGACTTCTACAAAACTAAATTTTAAAAAGTCTTCAGCCAATTGTTCCAGTTCATCTAATTGCCCGCTGTTTTATTGCGTACATAAACAAAATGGAAATTGACAGCACTCAATTTTCTTATTCTACCTAGTGACTCTTCGACCACTGACCATATTTATGACAAACCCGCATATTTGATTTCATACAGTGCGGCTTTCTGGAGATGTCCTGACCACATCCAATTACGCCATCTTCTGGAATTGTGGGCATGGTTGTAAATCTCCTAGACAGAATTTCTGGTTGCAACGGCTTAGATGTAGCTCCAGAACCCTTTACCCCAGTAGCCACAATGTTACGGGTTTTGAGCCGGACGACTTGAGTAGAGGAGTTTTCACTCACGCCGCAAAGGCTTGTTAAGGCGTTAATCCATTATGCTTCTAAAGCTGCCTTAAAACTGTTCCAGTCATCTTTGCAGATGGCTCCCTGTATGGATGACTCGATAAGATATGATTTGACACAGGCGTCTGCATTTTGTACTTACCATTTGATGCACTGCGTAACAGCAATTAGGTAATGGTCTGATATATTCCATCTGGATTGTGCACCATGGACCCTTTGCAGGAGGAACAGCTACCCTTGGGTTAACCTGAGCACACACTAGACCATGGGTCTCAAACTCGCGGCCCTCCAGCTGTTGCCAAACTACAATTCCCATCATGCCTGGACAGCCAAAGCTTTAGCTTTGGCTGTCCAGGCATGATGGGAATTGTAGTTTGGCAACAGCTGGAGGGCCGCGAGTTTGAGACCCATGCACTAGACATTGCTGGGTGACTTCCTCTGTGTCTGACATCCCTGACCCAGGAGCTGATCCCGGCCAAAGTTTCTAAACAGCAAGTTAACTCTCGTTGGCTCTGCCTGCAGATGCTGCAGGACTACCGGTAGAGGAAGTGCTTGCATACCAGTATCAAAACACAGTATCCCCTGTTGGATCAACCAGAGATGCTCTGGAGCTATGATTAGTGTTATTAGAGGATCTAATAGTTACATAGAAGAAGACACATGTCCATCAAGTTCAACCAAGGAGGGGATGGATACAGGGAAGGGGGAGGGATGATAAGTTCTATACATATTGTAATCTGTTTTTGATAATAGTCGCAGAAGGCTATAACCACACAGAATTATAGAAAAAGAAGAGATTTATTATAGAAAACAATACTTAGCTGCAGTAACAGATGCATGGTTGTTCCTTCCACAATGAAATTGGGAGCCCCATTGTTTATTATGCACTAATATACACCCATCTCGCTCGATGACAGGGTGCTGGGCAACTTCCATCCATGGTCCCAGCTGAGGCTGACCAGAAGCTACATACCCCCGATCTTTATAGTACGTTTGGGTGGGGGGGTGATGTGATTCCAGAAATGTCTATGTAGACCACTGATGACCATGAATGGAAGTTTCCCAGGCCTTGTACATGCTTGCCAAGCAAAATGTGGTTGTTGTTCAGCTGTCAAAACCATGTAGCTGTAATTGTACAACAACCAATGTTGACACTACTGGGGAGGTTTACAGCTGATTGACACGAACATATTGACCATTACAAAAGGGAATGAGTATACATATGGGTTCCCACACACACAACTATGAGTTTCACACACATAGCCATACAAGGCCAGCTAATCTATACATATACGATACATTGCTTCCTATCACATCAATAAGACACTTTAATATTCTGAAATAAACCCATCTGGTTACACATATGCATTTATATTTTGGTCTAAGAACTTTTGAAGCCCTCCACTGTTTTTGCTGTGACCAGATCCTGTGGTAGACTGTTCCACAGATTCACAGTTCTCATGGTAAAGAAGGCTTGTCTCCGAAGGTTGAACCTTTTTTTCTCCAGGCGGAGGCAGCACCCCCTTGTCTCTCCAGGCGGAGGCAGTGCCCTCTTGTCCTTTGAGGGGGTTTTACCTGAAACATCTTTTCCCCATATTTCTTGTAGGGGCCATTTATATATTTAAATAAATTAATCATATCTCCCCTTAAACGTCTCTTCTCCAGACTAAACAAATGTAATTCTTTTAATCTCTCCTCATAACTAAGATGCTCCATTCCCCTTATTAGTTTAGTTGCCCGTCTTTGTACCCTCTCCAACTCTAGAACATCCTTTTTATTAATCAGATTCCAAAACTGGACGGCATACTCCAGATGAGGCCGCACCAAAGCTTTATAAAGCCGTAATATTATATCCCTGTCCCGAGAGTCCATGCCTGTTTTAATGCATGACAATATCCTGCTGGCTTTAGAAGCAGCTGACTGACATTGTGTGCTGTTCTGTAGTCTATTATCTACAAGTACACCCAGATCCTTCTCCATCAGTGACTCTCCCAGAGTAACTCCCCCCAGGACATATGATGCATGCGGGTTATTAGTACCCAGGTGCATAACTTTACATTTATCCACATTGAACCTCATTTGCCAAGTGGACGCCCAAACACTCAATATCATAAATAAACAAGTTAAACAGAAGAGGGCCCAGTACTGACCCTTGGGGTACACCACTTATTACCGGGGGACCATTCGGAGTAGGAATCATTGACCACCACTCTCTGGGTACGATTATTAAGCCAGTTTTCAATCCAGTTACACATTAAACTTTCCAGACCGATAGACTTAAACTTACCCATCAGACGTCCATGAGGAACTGTGTAAACGCTTTTGCAAAATCCAGGTGCATGATATCCACAGCCGCGCCGCCATCCAGGCTTCTACTTATCTCCTCATAGAAACATATTAGGTTGGTTTGACAGCTTCTGTCCTTAGTATTATAAGTGATAACCAGCATGGTTTTACTATTAGCCACTACATATTCCTGGATGTAGTCCCTTATAAGCCCCTCAAATAGTTTCCCCGCAATGGACGTTAAGCATACAGGTCTATACTTACCTGGGGAAGTTCGAGAGCCCTTTTTGAAAATCGGCACTACATTTGCCTTACGCCAGTCCCTCGGCACAATACCAGTAAGCAAAGAATCACTGAATATTTCATACAAGGGTAGAGAAATTACAGAACTGAGTTCCCTAAGAACTCTGGGGTGTAATCCATCAGGCCCTGGAGCTTTGGTTACCTTGAGTTCATTTAATTTATCTTGGACCATATCTATAGTAAACCAGTTCAGTACATTACATGTGTTAGCAGCACTGGCCCCACCCACCTCAGTACTGGCCCCACCCACCACAGCTCCATCCTCTTTTGTATATACAGAACTGAAGAAGCCATTAAGTAACTCAGCTTTCTCCTGATCCCCAGTTATTAATTCCCTGTCACCATTATTTAGGGGTCCTACATGTTCTGACCTTGGTTTTTTTGCATTAATATATTTGAAGAATTTTTTGGGGTTTCTTTTGCTTTCTATAGCTACCTGCCTTTCATTGTGAATTTTTGCTGCTTTTTATTACATTTTTACAGGTTTTGTTGACGTCTTTGTAATGTTTAAATGCTACAGCTGACCCCTCTGATTTTGTATTTTTTGAATGCCCCTTTTTTCTCATTTTATAGCCCTTCTAACCTCGGTTGTCGCCATGTGGGATTGGATTTTAACAGTTTTATATTTGTTACCCATAGGAATATATTTGGCAGTACAGTTATTTAATGTGGATTTGAAGATTTCCCATTTATTAGCTGTATCCGTATGTGACAGCAGCCGCTCCCAGTCCATGCACTGAAGTTCAGCCCTTAACCCAGGAAAATTGGCCCTTTTTAAAATTAAGAGTTTTTGCCCTCCCAACATGTTTCTTTTCTACACTAAAGTCACTATATTGTGGTCACTATTCCCCAGGTGTTCATGGACAGTGACATCCCCAACCAGCTCAGCATTGTTAGAAATAACCAGATCCAACAAGGCATCACTTCTAGTTGGCTCCTCCACAAACTGGCCCAGAAAATTATCCTGCAGGAGGTTAAGAAATTCCCCCTTTGTGGATTTAGCTGAACCGTGACCCCAATCTATATCTGGGTAGTTGAGGTCCCCCATTACCACTACTGTCCCCTCCCGGGCAGCCCGCTCTTTGTCTATTCAACTGACCATCTACCTCCTCAGTAATGTTGGGGGGGTCCATAGATTACACCAAGAATAATTTTTTCACTCTACCTCCTTCTGTAGTTCTACCCACAATGCTTCCACATCAGTCATCGCCCACTATTGCATCTTTTACACTTACTTTAATATCATTTCTGACATACAGACATACTCCTCCTCCCCTTCTGCCCACCCGGTCCCTTCTGAACAACGCAAATCCCTGAATATTGACAGCCCAGTCATGTGAGGAGTCCAGCCATGTCTCAGTCACACCAACCACATCAATGGACTCCTCCAGAACCAAGGCCTCCAGCTCCCCCATCTTGCTGGCTAGACTTCTGGCATTAGTAGCCATACACTTTATATTACAATCAAGTTTAACCCCTTCATTATAAGAAATGGGATTTATTACTGTGCTGTGGCTACAATAATCCCCACTGCTCATCTGCAACATATGGATCTCCCTATCCACTGCTCTTATCCTCCCCCCACAGGACGCTTCTCCTCCCACTTGTTAAAAACCTCCTCCACCCCTTCTAGGATTCTCTCCCCCAGCACAGCGGACCCCCTTCCATTAAGGTGCAAATGATCTGCGGAAAACATTTTGTACCCCAATGAAAATTCAGCCCAGTGCTCTAAAAACCCAAACCCTTCTCTACACCACGACTTGAGCCATGCATTTAACTCCCTAAGCTCCCGCTGTCTTTCATGCGATGCGCATGGCACAGGCAGTATTCCAGAGAATACCACCTTGGAGGTCCTTCCCTTCAACTTGGCACCTAGTTCTCTAAAATTATTTTTACTAGACCTCCACCTACCCTGTATCCTGTGGTTTGTCCCCACATGGACCACGACAGCTGGGTCATCCCCAGCCCCCTCAAGTATTTATCCACCCTTTCCACCACATGCCGAACCCTGGCACCAGGGAGACAGCAAACCATTCGGTTGAGGCGGTCTTGGCGACAAATTATTCCATCCGTCTTCCTGATTATAGAATCCCCTACAACCACTAACTGTCTAAGCCTACCTACAATACCATCCCGCCCACTACTAGTTGGGACTGTTCCCCGGCTGTTAGGGAGAACATGTTCCACTAGAGCTGCCATTTCTGACACTGATGCCCTCGCATCATCACCTAACTTGGCAATTTTGCTTGGGTATATGTAGAAAATGGCAATAGCACCTGTAATTTATGGCTCGCCGCAGTAGGATGACATCAGAGAGGTTTCTTTATAAAAATAGTGTCCATAGCTCATGATGAGAGTTCCTTGAAGGGTTTGTCTTACAAATCGTCACGAGCTTCAAGCAGCTGTTGCTTCAAGCATCCTGGATGACATCCCTTCCGTCACTCTTCCATCATGGATTCCTTCATGCGACACAGCCTTCTCCTTGAAGGCCCTGGATCCTTCATAGGGCTCAGCCCTGATTCAACCTCCCTCCATCTTGGTGACTACCATCTTATATAGGGTTCATGGCTCACTGTCAATGTCATGTGTGGGTGTGTTTATTATAATTGAGTGTGTGTGTCTGTACATATATGACCATAACAAATATAGCTCATCTTCTCTATGTAACGTTTCTCAATATAGATATTGCTGTGTTGCTTATGTATCTATCTCCAACCTATACACGTCTCCCTAGTATTCAGTGAATAGAATATATTATACTGTCAGTATTACAATTTCTTTATATAGTGAATAGTGTTGTGCTATTATGATGAAGTTGGTGGTATACATGACTTATATTATATTATACCAAGATATTGTTCGTTGTAAAACACATCGTATTTAACATTTCCCCCTCTTGAGGGTGAAATACATTGAGGGTGAAATACATTGAGGGTGAAATACATTGAGGGTGAAATACATTGAGGGTGAAATACATTGAGGGTGAAATACATTGAGGGTGAAATACATTGAGGGTGAAATACATTGAGGGTGAAATACATTGAGGGTGAAATACATTGAGGGTGAAATACAAAGTATCAAGACTTTCCAATGAACATTACCTTTTATACATTAGAGATCACAGAATCTTCATTCTTATTAATACACAGGACAACGTCTATTACTTTAATATCAAGTCTATAAAAATTATTGATTTAACCATAATAGATTTGTAGCATTTAAATTATTATGTTATGAGAAACTGATTTGATTTTATAAAAAGATAGAATTCTAGCTAGGCCTAGTCTAAAAAAATGCATCTTGTCTTCATCTTGATCCATGGTAAACTTGGAATAGTTCAGATGACTTTATTCTTCTTGGTGTAACAAAGTCTTTAGGTTATACATCCCTTTGTTGTTAATCAAAATTTGATTGGCAAAGTCTTTTGAAAAATAATTCCTTCGCTGAAAAAGTAAGCCACAAATTAATGTCTTGATCATTCCTCACGCAATAATACGTCTTTCTTTGCATGGTAAACAGTCTTTGAGTCTGTGTCTCTCTGGGATTGAATCTGTCAGGTGACACCTATTAGGCTACTCAAAAAAACACACAAAGGATATATTCACACGGGCGGGCTCGCAGCGAGATTCTCGCTGCGAGCCCGCCAGGTCCTGTCAGTTCCCATAAACTACATACTTGCTGCGGTCTAAACGACCGCAGCGAGTATGTAATTATACCGCGCTTAACCCCTTCTACTCCCGCCGGCTCCCCCGCTGTAAGCAGCATACATTACCTGTCCTTGCTGCACGGGTCCGGCGTCCTGCTCTCCCGTCCGGCCAATTAGTGTGTTGCCCAGCCGCAGCCACTGATTGGCCGGGCGGGAGAGAAGGACGCCGGACCCGTGCAGCAAGGACAGGTAATGTATGCTGCTTACAGCGGGGGAGCCGGCGGGAGTAGAAGGGGTTAAGCGCGGTATTACATACTCGCTGCGGTCGTTTAGACCGCAGCAAGTATGTAGTTTATGGGAACTGACAGGACCTGCCGGGCTCGCAGCGAGAATCTCGCTGCGAGCCCGCCTGTGTGAATATACCCAAAGAGTTAACATTTCTTGACCTTCACATTTCATCTGTGACTTCTGTAGTCTTTTCAAGGGTCATCTTTAACTCTGTAACGTCAGTACCTGGAGCAGACCTCTTGTAACATAAGAGTCATTTCTCATCCAGATTGTGGAGATAAAGATTTAGCTTATAGCACAAAGTCCATTGTACTCAGACTTTAGGAGCAATCTTTAGGAGCCGAGGTAAATACAATCTTGTATAACTTATATACTTGCATAGTCCAGCAACCATCACTTATATATGCCGTCTTTTGTCCTTTACCATCATGACCACTGGAGGAGATTTAATGAAATGAATAGTGATGAGCGAATACTGTTCGATCGAATAAATATTCGATCAAATAGCGAGCTACTCGATATTCGTACGAATATCCCGCGAATATTCGATAAGCGTTCAAATGCCCCCAGCTTCCGGTTTCACCCTCCAAATGGTCAAATAGATGTTTTTCACTAATCGAATACTTGTTCCCATAGACTTTAATGGGATCGAATATTCCGGGATATTCGTACAAATATCGAATATCTCTCTATTTGCTCATTACTAGAAATGAACAAAGTCTTTTAAAACTCACTTGTAGACTTGCTGTCAGCAGTAGAGGACTGTGCAGACTTTCAACTTTCCTCACACTTTGCCCACTCTGCTTCGGGTCATGGCATCTGTAATTGGCTCGTTATAGTTAAAAATGTAACAAACAAAAGAATGTCAATCATGAAGATGCTTTAGCATAGTCCCAGGATAGATCACCTGAAGAAAGTTCAATAGCGATCTAGAAACTTGTGGTACTAGAAGTCTCAGCATGCCAGTGGATCAAAGACAAGAATAGTAAAACAGTCCATGATTTATCTGTTCCCTTTTAAGTGCTTACTTGGATAACAATTACAGATCAGTCTTTCTCTGGCTACTGATCATCAATGCTGGAAAAATAAAAAATCTCTACAAAAAATCTAGGCTTTGAGGTCTTGATTGAAGATCTACTTTTTCTTCCCTATCCTGCACCAAAAACCTGGTGATTATTGCTATCCTATGATAATCACAGTGTACCATAGCATATTACTGTTTTACCTTACTGTCATTTTAGGGTCATTTTTCTGAAATTTTAGGGTCATTTTTCTGAAAACGTTAAATATCAACAGTAAAAGCGATTTTAAGAAACTCTGTAATAGGTTTTATGTACTAAAAGAGTTTTCTTCTGTACTAAAAAAAGCAATCTCCCAGCCTCCCCCCTCACATCAGAAGAAGCAGGATTTCTGTCTCCATTATGTGGCTATGGAGAGGGGAGGGGCTGTTAGGAGTGACTGAGCACGGAGCAGTCCTGCACAGAACACCCTGCAATCTTCTCTCAGTAAGTTCATAGATAAGCACTGACCTTTCTGACACCTGAATTTAGCGTTTTAGGTGCCCAGAGAGTCTACAAACAGCTGACCTTCATGTCACCTCTTCCTGCTCCCTCATCTCCCCCAGCCCCTCCCCCCTTCATAGGCTTACAATGGAGAAAGCAGAACCCGTCTTCACTGGCTTCTCTGTAATGAAGACGTGTTTGCCTGATAATGCACAGATAAGAAGTCAGGGGGGGAGGCTGGGAGATTGCTTCTTGAGTACAGAAGGAGGCTTTTTTTGGCTGATGAAACCTATTACAGAGTTTCTTAAAATCGCTTATACTACTGATTTCTGCAATAAAAAAAAACGTGAGTTACGCTTTAAATATTTCCATATCTATTTTAAAACCTTCAAAAACCTCATTTACTAAAATATTAATTTATGTATTCAGTAAGATAATCAATAGAATATGGTCTTGCAATAGTTGGATCACTTTAAATTATTTTTACGCATGAATTCCAATATGACTTGGTGTCCTTTATACCTAAAGATGTTTTCAACATTATTCAGATAGAATAAATAACAGAATGTTTCATTCAATGAATGTCACCAAAAATACTATTAAAAATCTAGACTATTGTAACCATATTCAGTGAAGAAGCATTACCACAATTTACCAAAAAATATAGTTTAAATGTTTTTACCTTATATAAAAAACACAATTCTCTATTCAATGAAACAATAATTGTTTTATAGACCTTGTTTTGCTAAAGTCAGTGCGCTTTCACGTGTTATATTGTATTATATACTACTTCCTTCATTTACTGGAACACTATCACCACATATATTTGCTATATTCATTAATAATTCAGCAATATAATATTATTCACCTTTCTATAACCAACATATTTGTATGAGTAAATGAAATGTTTTAAAATTAATGTGATCTATGTCTTGCTATTCTTGGCAGACAGTCTTCTTCTTACTTGAGGCAGACATCAGTAGTATCGTAGTTCTAATGAGAACACAATAAAAATGAACAAATATACCCAAATTAAACATATAGTTGTGTATGTGTGTGTGTATATAAAATATATATATATATATATATATATATATATATATATATATATATATATATATATATATATATATATATATATATATATATTTATATTAGTATGTGTGTGTGTATTTATTCATACTATCAAATTTTATGCTTGTAGATATATGCACACAGTCTTCACACATTTGTGTTTGTGTATTAGTCTTTTGATGATGCCGCCATCAAATGATCCTGTAGGAAACTGAAAAAACATTTGTTAACAGTTTAACTCAAAATTCTGATTACGACATCATTATAATATGATCAAAATTACCCCCTTATAGTTATAACATCATGTGTCTTTGTGTATATTTGGATAAATGTCAAATATGTATCAATATTTTTAATAACAATGTCTGATAATACACAGGATAAAACATTGTGCACTTAATAATTTTCCTTATGTAAACATAACAACGAAGACCCTTTCTCTTAGTCACATGGTTTAAAAATGCGCATTAAAACCTTTAAGTATTTTCCTAGGAAACTTCTAAAAAATAGATGTTTAATGGATCAAACAAGTCTCGGTGTATTGGTTGTACCTGAATATACTGATTTTATTTTTTATTTTTTTTTTTCCATGGTGAACGAAAATATATAGGCCTTTTCCAAAATATTTTTACAGACAAACATATAGACAAGAGACGGAAAACATGTATCTATCTCATCTATCTCATATCTCTAAGGACATTCCAGGCCCTCCTGTTCCCATCAATCACTTCTCCAAACACATGCCTTTATACTTGCACTGAATGAGAATAACATGCAACAAGGCTTGATGGATACAACACGTTGTTTAATCTCAGTAAATGCAATTCCTGTTACATTAGTCAAACATATTAGCAACACAGTATTAAAGCATTGCATGCTAACACAAAGCCACTATTTTTCAATCCACCATTATACACAAGGCATGTACATATTATTTTACTCTGTAATGAGAGAGAATATCATTAGAATCACATTAAGAATTTAGCCATTCCTGAAATTTACTACTAATAATAAATGGAAAAGTAATAGATATAATACAGAACCCCTGTACATACATATCTTTTCTGACTTCTGAGGAATAACTCACATACTTATTAATAGCCTTTGACATTTAAGAAGAATTCCTAGGGGAAGAAAGGTATTAGCTTAAACATATATATATCAGTTACTGTCATTAATTCCCTTTCTAT
Source organism: Dendropsophus ebraccatus (assembly GCF_027789765.1). NCBI lineage: Eukaryota > Metazoa > Chordata > Amphibia > Anura > Hylidae > Dendropsophus > Dendropsophus ebraccatus. Next base: position 189,440,830 of record NC_091456.1, on the reverse strand, counting down.
GTTCTCAGGATCTAAACTATAATTACAAGTGCTACGGTATCTGCTGGCGCTATATAAATAAAAATTATTATTATTTTTACTATGTATTTTGCATTACATTATCTATATTAATCTCATATATTACTAATATTACATAATAACTACTTTTTATTCCGTAATTAAATAACTCAAGTCCTTAGTACAAAGCCGGGTCCGTTACCAGTAATTAACATCTTTCACATATCATATGAAACATCTAGCCAATCCCTATTCCAGGTCTGAACACTTCATGATTTAGAAAATCATTGACTATATGAAATGCATTTTTCTTCAAATATTGAGGTTCTCCTAATTTATGCATTTTCCTGATTTTGTTACTTATGAGTGTCAGATTTGGAACCATTTTGTACCAATCTGTCTGACAGCTCTGTGACAGGCCGAGGATCGCGTATCCTTGGTCTCTCCCTACTTTTAGGTGTCTGAACCGCTATCCCACTCACTCCGGAATCTTTTACTTTTGACATTGTCTCAAAATAGGATTTGGGTTTTACATGGATCTTTTTACGTCTATCTAAATATTTCATCATTGAAATATGTTTTAGAGGTGTATTGCTGTTTTGGCCTTTTTAAACCCTTTCTGAATATTCTTTTGAATTTCTCTGTGGAATTTTGACTTTGCTTATGCTTCCGTCTGGCGATATCGATTACCTGGGCAGCTTCCAAAATAGATTCCTTGTCCGATGCCAATAATCTAGTTACATAGTAACATAGTAAATAAGGTTGAAAGAAGACTAGAGTTCATCAGGTTCAACCTTGGGGAACCCTACTGTGTTCATCCAGGGAAAGGCAAAAACCCCTGTGAGGCAGACGACAACCGCCCCACCACAGGGAGAAAACTCCCTCCCGACTCCAATGGCAACCAGAATAATCCCTGGATCAACGTATCACCGGAAATCTAATGCCCATAACTTATAATATTGTTCAAGAAAAGCATCCAGGCCTCCCTTGAACTTATTTAATGAATCGGCCATGACAACATCATGTGGCAGAGTTCCACAGTCTTACCGCTCGTACAGTAAAGAACCCGCGTCGATGCTGATGATGAAATCTTCTTTCCTCTAGAAGTAGAGGATGCCCCCTTGTCATTGTTACAGACCTAGGAGTAAGGAGACCACTACAAAGATCTCTGTACTGTCCATTCATATATTTGTACATTGTGATCAGATCGCCCCTAAGACGTCTCTTTTCTAGCGTTAATAACCCCAAGCGTGATAACCTGTCCTGGTACTGTAACCCACCCATTCCCTTAATGACCTTTGTTGCCCTCCTCTGCACCCGCTCCAGTTCAGCTGTGTCCTTCTTATATACCGGTGCCCAAAACTGTACACAGTATTCCATATGTGGTCTGACCAGTGATTTATAAAGAGGCAAAACTATGTTCTCATCTTTAGCATCTATACCTCTTTGATGCACCCCATTACTTTATTAGGCTTGGCAGCTGCTGCCTGGCACTGATCACTAAAGTTGAGTTTACTGTCCACCAATACCCCCAGGTCCTTTTCGGAAGTAGTTTTACCCAGTGTTATATTATTTAGCACATAACTGTATTTATTATTTCTATGGCCCAAGTGCATAACCTTACATTTATCTACATTAAACTTCATTTGCCATTTCACTGCCCAAGCCTCTAGCTTCTCCAAATCCCTCTGTAATATGATATTATCATCCTCTGTGGTACTTTACCCAGTTTAGTATCATCTGCAAAAATGGAGATTCTACTCTGTAGCCCCTCTACAAGATCATTAATAAAAAAATATTAAAAAGTGGAACCAACACTGACCCCTGTGGTACCCCACTAGTAACTAAAACCCAATCTGAATATGTTCCATCAATGACCACCCTCTGTTTTCTATCACACAACCAGTTACTTACCCATTTGCATACGTTTTCCCCGAGTCCCAGCATCCTCATTTTATAGACAAACCTTTCATGCGGCACAGTATCAAATGCCTTTGAAAAGTCCAGATACACAACATCCACAGCCTCCCCCAGGTCCAGTCTATAACTTACCTCTTCATAAAAGCCGATCAGATTAGTCTGACAGGACCGATCCCTCATAAATCCATGCTGATGCTGCGTCATAAGATTATTTTCATTAAGATACTCCAGTATAGCATCTCTTACAAACCCCTCAAATACTTTACCTACTATAGGTGTTAGACTTATGGGCCTGTAGTTTCCAGGATCACTCTTTGACCCCTTCTTGAATATTGGTACCACATTAGCTATGCGCCAGTCCTGTGGAACAATCCCTGTCGTAATAGAATCTTTAAATATTAGGAATAACTGTCTAACACAGTATTTAATTCTTGCAAAACTCTAGGATGGATACCTTCTGGGCCTGGTGAATTTGGATTTTAATGTTTTTAAGGCGTTTTCCCACTTCTTGTGTTAGGCAGGTGAGATTTATGGGATGATTTATATTATCCCTAGTCATGTCGTCTGTTATGGGATTCTCCTCTGTGAATACAGTAGAGAAGAATGTATTTAGTAGATTGGCCTTTTCCTCTTCCCCCTCCACCATTACACCTAGATTATTTTTTAGGGGACCAACATTTTCAGTTTTAAGTCTTTTGTTTATATAGGTGAAGAACATTTTGGGATTCGTTTTACTTTCTGTGGCTATCCTTCTTTCTGTTGCTATTTTTGCTTCTTTTATTTGCGGTTTACACATTCTATTCTGTCTATAGTTGCTCAATGCTTCCCCACTACCTTCTTGTTTTAGTTGTCTGAATGCTTGTTTCTTATCATTTATTGCACCCCTTACAGCTGTAGTTAACCACATTGGATTTCTCTTATTTCTACTACTTTTATTCCCATATGGTATGTGTTGTTCACGCAATTTACCCAGGATGCTCTTAAGTATGTCCCATTTCTCTTGTGTACTTTTATTTCTGAAGGCATTGTCCCAGTCAATGTTCCCAAGGTCCCCTCAGTTTTTGGAAATTAGCCTTCCTGAAATGTTATGTTTTTGTTGCCCCTCTACTAATTTTATTGAAGGACAATTGAAAACTTACTATGTTATGGTCACTATTACCTAGGTGACCCCCTACCTCTATTTTTGATATTGTCGGGCCTATTGGTTAAGATTAGGTCCAGGAGTGCACCCCCCCCCCCTCTTGTTGGTTCCTCTACTAGCTGGGAAAGGTAATTATCTTTTACTATTTTCAGTATCCGCTTCCCTTCCTGGAGCTGCAGGTTTCTGCTTTCCAGTTTATATTTGGGTAGTTAAAGTCCCCCATAATAATGACTTCCCCCTGCTTCGCTGCTGCATCTATTTGTCTTATAAGATTTTCTGACTCTTCCACTATACTTGGAGGTTTATAACTCACTCCTATAAGAATTTTATTATTCTTCTTCCCTCCCCTTATTTCTGCCCAAAGAGACTCCACATTATCATCACTTATATCCTCCCGTAGAATGGGCTTAAGGCAGGATTTAACATATAGACAGACCCCTCCCCCTTTCTTATTTTTACAGTTATTTCTGAATAGACTATAACCCTGGATATTAACAGCCCAGTCATAACTCTCATCCAGCCATGTCTCGCCTATCCCCACTATATCATATTTCTCTTCAACCATTATAAGTTCTAATTCCTCAGCTTTATTAGTGAGGCTTCGAGCATTAGTATACATACAGTTAATGTTTTTCCATATTCCCTTTCCTCTTGTCACTAGTGACTGTTCTAACCCCTCCCGCCGCTCCACCCCCCAGTTCCATAATCTAGGCCCAGCTCTCCATCTACTGTCTTCACTTAGTATACTGTAGTTGCCTTCCCCCCCCCCCCCCGGTCCCTAGTTTAAAACACTCCTCCATCCTCTTAGCCATATTCTCCCCCAGCACGGCTGCACCCTCCCCATTGAGATGCAGCCCGTCCCTACCGTAGAGCCTGTAACCAACAGAGAAGTCGGCCCAGTTCTCCATGAACCCAAACCCCTCTATCCTACACCAGCTCTTGAGCCACTTATTTACCTCCCTAATCTCCGGCTGTCTCTGGTGTGGCTCGTGGTACAGGTAATATTTCGGAGAATATCACCTTGGAGGTCCTAGTTTTAAGCTTCCTGCCTAAGTCCCTGAAATCGTTTTTAAGGACCCGCCACCTACCTCTAACTATATCATTGGTGCCAACGTGCACCATGACTGCTGGGTCATCGCCAGCCCCTCCCAGTAATCTGTCAGCCCGATCCGCTATGTGACGAACTCGAGCGCCAGGAAGGCAACACACCGTTCAACGATCCCGGTCTTTGTGACAGATTGCCCTGTCTGTCCCCCTAATAATTGAGTCCCCCACTACCAGTACCTGCCTGGCCTGCCCTGAACTCCTGTTTCCCATCTTACTGGAGCAGACACCCCGCTGGCTTTCAGAGGCCGTGTCCTGCTGCAGCAATGCCACCCCTGAATCAACATCCCCCTCATTCGCCAATTTGGCAAACTTGTTGGGGTGTGCCAGATCAGGACTGGCCTCCCTCACACTCTTCCCTCTACCCCTTTTTCTAACTGTGACCCAACTAGCTGCCTCTTCCTCCTGTACCTCCATGCTATCACCCTCTCCCCCATCTACCCCTTGGAGCGCTTGCTCAGTGAGCAGCAGACCCCTTTCCAGTTTGCTAATGTATCTCAATCGTCGCAGCTGCTTATTTAGATCCAGGATCTGGGCTTCCAAACCAGCAACATGCACACATCTCCCACAATGGTATGCACCCTCGATCGGTTGATCAAGGATTGCATACATCGCACAAGATGTACATTGGGCCGCATTGTCAAACATGGCGCTCATTTTTATGGGGATATTATGTATAACTAAACAAAACAAAAACAAGCAACAAAAGCAAACAATGTGTTCAGAAAGCAAGTAAACAATTTTTTTCCTCTAAAACTCCCCGAATCTAAAGTCCCAGAATATTTAAGTCCCACACTTGAGACAAAAACACACTTCAGATCAAAAACTTGCACGCTCCAAAACTCGCTCACAAATACAATATAAAAGCACTTAGCTTGCAGAGATAGTTGTTTCTGGCTCCTGTGTTGAAGGAGGATGTATGCTTTAGTGCCTGACCTTCTAGACAAAGATAATAAGTTGTTTTACAAATGATGTTGATTCAAGCAGAGTTCTTTAGTTGGAGTAGATAGTTTCTGTGTCTGGGGGAGATCTTGTTACCATGGTGCACAGATGTGCAATGCAGTATATCTGAGACAACATGGCCGCAGAGTTATCCATACAATTAAGTTATAGCTAGTAGAACGGTAGGTATATTAAGATTATGTCATATGCTTTGGATTAACATGGTTTATACTACATCAGTTAGTGACTAGCGATGTTAGTACGTCTTACAAGGTCCCTGTCATCAAGATATAAAGGACAACACCAAAGGACCAGACGTCCAGAGAGGAGTCGATAACTAATGGCTTCTGCTTAGTAACTTGCCTGATCTCTGGCGCCATGTATGATTTAGTGCCCGACCTTCTGATGGTCATTGATCCCTTGACCTGCAAAAGTACAAAGTCAGTAATTTTAATGAGGTGGCAGTCCTCATAGAACACCAGGATGTTCTCTGGCTTAATGTCAAGATGTACAAGTCCTTTACTCTCCATGACGTCCAGGGCACTGGAGATCTGTAAAGCGCAATTCTTTATGACATCTTCTAGGAGTCCTTCCTGAAATAGAGAAATAAATGACACAATGGAAATATTACTACAGGAAGAGAGGACATAGGGAATGTAGGGCTCTTGGTATTAAGGATTTCTACTTACATTGGGTGGAATCAGGGAGCGGAGATTCCCATATGTCGCCAGCTCCTGGGTGTAGCCAAAGAAGTCATTGGTCCTGAAGGCGATACCATATATTCCAGTAATGGGATGGGATGACAGGAAGGCGATGCTGATCTCCTTAAGGAAGGAGGAATCAGTTGTCGTCTTCCTATACAGGAGCTTCATGGCCATTGGTTGAGCTGTTCATGAAAAGAACACAATGAGTTGTACATCACCTATACTGCTATATAGTATTGTCTCATCAGATTTATGAAAGTTATAAAACTATACTGTGGACGCATCTGGCCTCTTTCTGATCTTTCTGATCTTATCTCCACTCAATGATTCCATAATATCTTGAAACAAAGATCATATTTTACTATAAAACTTTTCAAAAGTCCTAAGAATCCTAATCTCATACATCTGGTAAATTCATTTTCCTGAATCTCCCCTATTGTATGTAAACCACCTGCGATAACCTTCAGACTATTCCATAGCTATAATGATGCAGGCTAAAAGGAAGAGAGAGGTGCCATAGGGTAATAACATCAATACTCTGGTGGGAAGGGGGAGCACATATGGTTATGCTCACCGTTTTGTGTTGTACAAAGAGTACAACACCTTGTAGCGCTATCAACGAAGACAGACGGAGTAGCCGCAGCAGCCAGTCCAAGAGTTTGCTGTCGAGGATCCTGAGCCACGAGATCCCGATGCCGGAGAATAGAGATGTGTCACAGCCTCAGAGTTATGCCGGGCTAGAGTAAAAGGACCTTGTTCGGCGCTGAACGGTACTTTAGTTCAAACAGGTATATTGAAGAGATGATTTATTGTCTCAGAAACAACGCGTTTCGAGGTGTAGTACCTCTTTATCAAGTTAAAAGAGACCTATAAGAGCATACAGAGTAGTCTCAGATAAATAGGCAACTGATTGCAGTTTGGTGGGAGGGGGATACACCAGTACCGCCCTCAACCTGATGACACTATTTAGATTAAAAAGAATATTGTTAAACATACTACACAATAAATATATGCAATAAAATAACTAGTATAAAATAGGATTAATACTATTACATGCAGCATAAAACCAAAAAAAGATGATTAGCAAAGACTTGACAGTGTCTCTGATCATGTGATTCCGATCATGTGATTCCGATCATGTGATTCCGATCATGTGATCGGCTTTTTTTCAATATGAAAGAACTTTATTTACATGAGCAGTCTTTTTTTTTTTTTTTTTTTTATGAAGGAACTTTATTAGGCGAGCAGTCGGGGAGCGCATCACTAGAAGTGAGATGAAACATTTCGCTAGTGCCGGAGACCGGGCTGCTAAAATGTGACTCTACCATCGCAGATTTTGAGCACCACAGAAAAAAGGGATAAAATAAAATCAAAATCAAATGTGCGCCGCTAAGGGTTATTGATGATCTAACGGCGGCGGGATTAGTGGACTGAGAAGATAACAGTTAGGAGAGGGAGATTGAGACTACCCTAAGAGAAAATAATTAGAGAATAATTAGAAAAAAAATATATAGAAAAAAAAAAAATATATATATATATATATATATATATATATATATATATATATATATATATATTTATATATTATTAATTAAGAATAAGGACTTTAGTATAATAGAACTATTGGGATATAAATACATATGTTGTGGATATAAATACATATGTTGGCTACGTGTGATTAGGATAATAAATGCATAAATTAATAAAGAATGATAGGTAATAGATAAATGAATAAATAAATAGATTGGTATAAATATATAAAATTGGTATTGTGATAAACCGGTACTTAGATAATATTTTATTAGATATTTATTTCGAATGCCTCATTGAGACCACCGGGCGACAGTGTATGCAGTTTATAAATCCAAAACATTTCCCGTCGTTTGAGTGTTTGGAAACGATTTTGCGTATTGGGAGGTATATGGTCAATGGGACAAACTAAAAACCCTTTAAAGCCGCTCTGATGATGTAGTGCGGAGTGTCTTGATACACTGTGTTTCATGAAGCCAGTTATGTCTGTGCTTATTTATTCTCATTCTTAGGGTCATGGTGGTTCTCCCTATGTATTGTAGACCACATGGACAGGTGAGTAGATATATAACGTATTCAGTTCCGCAGGTCATCTGTTGTTTGATACAGAATTTTTCTTTTGTAGTTTTACTACTGAAAATGTTCGTTACAGATAAATTCTCACAACATTTACATTTATTACTCTCACATCTGAAAGATCCACCTACGGTTTTATTTGAGGTGATACCGTTTGTTCCTTCTTCTACAGATCTTAGCTTGCTGGGGGCCAGGTGACTTTTTAGAGTTCTTGCTCTTCTGTAGATGCATTTTGGCATCAAAGGGAGTTCATCTTTTAGAAGTGGGTCATTTAGAAGAATCACCCAATGTTTATTGAGAATATTTTCTATTAGTTTAAAGTTGGAGTTATAGGTAGTGATAAAAGAAACCATATGTTTTTTGTTATTGTTACCTTGTGATTCTTGAGGGAGTCTGGGTTTCAGGCAGTCTTCTTGTGTGAGACTGTTGGCTCTATTGTATGCTGCATTTATCACTCTTCTGGGGTATCCCTTTGCGGAAAACCTATTACCAAGTACTCTTCTTTGGGTCTTGAAGTCGATATCCTTTGAGCAATTTTTCCTAATTCTTTTGAACTGACTAAAAGGTATAAGAATTAGGAAAAACTGCTCAAAGGATATCGACTTCAACTTTAAACTAATAGAAAATATTCTCAATAAACATTGGGTGATTCTTCTAAATGACCCACTTCTAAAAGATGAACTCCCTTTGATGCCAAAATGCATCTACAGAAGAGCAAGAACTCTAAAAAAGTCACCTGGCCCCCAGCAAGCTAAGATCTGTAGAAGAAGGAACAAACGGTATCACCTCAAATAAAACCGTAGGTGGATCTTTCAGATGTGAGAGTAATAAATGTAAATGTTGTGAAAATCTATCTGCAACCAACATTTTCAGTAGTAAAACTACAAAAGAAAAATTCTGTATCAAACAGATGACCTGCGGAACTGAATACGTTATATATTTACTCACCTGTCCATGTGGTCTACAATACATAGGGAGAACCACCATGACCCTAAGAATGAGAATAAATAAGCACAGACATAACGTTAATACTGGCTTCATGAAACAGTGTATCAAGACACTCCGCACTACATCATCAGAGCAGCTTTAAAGGGTTTCTAGTTTGTCCCATTGACCATATACCTCCCAATACGCAAAATCGTTTCCAAACACTCAAACGACGGGAAATGTTTTGGATTTATAAACTGCATACACTGTCGCCCGGTGGTCTCAATGAGGCATTCGAAATAAATATCTAATAAAATATTATTATCTAAGTACAGGTTTATCACAATACCAATTTTATATATTTATACCAATCTATTTATTTATTCTTTTATCTATTTATTACCTATCATTCTTTATTAATTTATGCATTTATTATCCTAATCACACGTAGCCAACATAATGTATTTATATCCACAACATATGTATTTATATCCCAATAGTTCTATTATACTAAAGTCCTTATTCTTAATTAATAATTTATATATATATATATATATATATATATATATATATATATATATATATATATATATATATATATATATATATATATATATAATTTTTTTTTTCTATATATTTTTTTTTTCTAATTCTCTAATTATTTTCTCTTAGGGTAGTCTCAATCTCCCTCTCCTAACTGTTATCTTCTCAGTCCACTAATCCCGCCGCCGTTAGATCATCAATAACCCTTAGCGGCGCACATTTGATTTTGATTTTATTTTATCCCTTTTTTCTGTGCGCTCAAAATCTGCGATGGTAGAGTCACATTTTAGCAGCCCGGTCTCCGGCACTAGCGAAATGTTTCATCTCACTTCTAGTGATGCGCTCCCCAACTGCTCGCCTAATAAAGTTCCTTCATAAAAAAAAAAAAAAAAAAAAAAAAAACTGCTCATGTAAATAAAGTTTTCATATTGAAAAAAAAGCCGATCACATGATCGGAATCACATGATCGGAATCACATGATCGGAATCACATGATCGGAATCACATGATCGGAATCACATGATCGGAATCACATGATCGGAATCACATGATCGGAATCACATGATCGGAATCACATGATCGGACACACTGTCAAGTCTTTGCTAATCATCTTTTTTTGGTTTTATGCTGCATGTAATAGTATTAATCCTATTTTATACTAGTTATTTTATTGCATATATTTATTGTGTAGTATGTTTAACAATATTCTTTTTAATCTAAATAGTGTCATCAGGTTGAGGGCGGTACTGGTGTATCCCCCTCCCACCAAACTGCAATCAGTTGCCTATTTATCTGAGACTACTCTGTATGCTCTTATATGTCTCTTTTAACTTGATAAAGAGGTACTGCACCTCGAAACGCGTTGTTTCTGAGACAATAAATCATCTCTTCAATATACCTGTTTGAACTAAAGTACCGTTCAGCGCCGAACAAGGTCCTTTTACTCTAGCCCGGCATAACTCTGAGGCTGTGACACATCTCTATAGCTATAATGATGGATCATTGACCACACTTACCTGTTTCCTTCTGTATCACCATAAGTACAGACCCAAAGCCGCCATGTCCAAGCTCCTGGACAAGATGGAAGTTTTTTTTTTTCAAATCCATCTCCCGCAGACGCTGGGAGGCCACGGAGATGAGTTCATCAAGGATGTCCATGCTGGAAGCCATGAAGTTCTGAAAAAAGGTTGAGAAGATGTTGTAATCATATTTTCCTGTTACCAGATTTACCCGACCTACAAAAACTAAAGCTGCACTTCTACATGACATCAATAAGAATTTTATGCCTTTTAAGTTGTGTATACATGAGCAAAAATCTTAACTGCCAACAAAGTAGTATGATATACCAATGTACAGCCTATATACACTCACCGGCCACTTTATTAGGTACACCATGCTAGTAATGGGTTGGACCCCCTTTTGCCTTCAGAACTGCCTCAATTCTTTGTGGCATAGATACAACAAGGTGCTGGAAGCTCCTCAGAGATTTTGGTCCATATTGACATGATGGCATCACACAGTTGTAGGATTTGTCGGCTGCACATCCATGATGCGAATCTCCCGTTCCACCACATCCCAAAGATGCTCCATTGGATTGAGATCTGGTGACTGTGGAGGCCATTTGAGTACAGTGAACTCATTGTCGTGTTCAAGCAGAAATCGAGACTCATCAGACCAGGCAACGTTTTTCCAATCTTCTACTGTCCAATTTCGATGAGCTTGTGCAAATTTTAGCCTCAGTTTCCTGTTCTTAGCTGAAAGGAGTGGCACCCGGTGTGGTCTTCTGCTGCTGTAGCCCATCTGCCTCAAAGTTCGACGTACTGTGCATTCAGAGATGCTCTTCTGCCTACCTTGGTTGTAACGGTTGGCTATTTGAGTCACTGTTGCCTTTCTATCAGCTCGAACCAGTCTGCCCATTCTCCTCTGGCATAAACAAGGCATTTCCGCCCACAGAACTGCCGCTCACTGGATGTTTTTTCTTTTTCGGACCATTCTCTGTAAACCCTAGAGATGGTTGTGCGTGAAAATCCCAGTAGATCAGCAGTTTCTGAAATACTCAGACCAGCCCTTCTGGCACCGACAACCATGCCACGTTCAAAGGCACTTAAATCACCTTTCTTTCCCATACTGATGCTCGGTTTGAACTGCAGGAGATTGTCTTGACCATGTCTACATGCCTAAATGCACTGAGTTGCCGCCATGTGATTGGCTGATTAAAAATTAAGTGGTAATGTGCAGTTGGACAGGTGTACCTAATAAAGTGGCCGGTAAGTGTATGTAATAAATATAGAAATGGAAGCTATTTTAACCATCTACATCATCCTGGTAACCAAGGATTAATTTTTTTTTGTAGAACTCCTGGCTCACCCAAATGCATAGAATTGCCGAAATTTACATCCAGGATAGGTTATCTGAATTGGTATCCAGCTGCAATGTCTTTTGAAGCTGCCACTAGCTCATGCTCCTCTTTTGTCTGATCATCTAGCAGATCTTGACTATTTTGTGTCTGGAGTGGCTCTTCCAGTATTCTTGCGTCCAGAGCGCTATACAAGCAACAAGGGTAACAAACAGGAACATTACAAGGTCAAAAACACATTGTGACGGCAAATGGCAGACTGGACCCTGCCTGCAAGGGTTTACAATCTATAAGGTAATGGGAGAGAAACAGAAGGTAAAGTACAGGCAGTCAAGTGTGATGCAGTTTTGTTTATAGGTTTGTAGATAGGTATTCAGGTTACTTTTGAAGGACTTGATGGTGGAGAGCCGAATATGTTTTTTGGTAGTGAGTTCCAGAGTATGGGGGAGGCTCAGGCAAAGTCTTGGAGGCGGTTGTGTCAGGCACGAACAATGGGGAGGTCACTGTAGGATCGAAGAACTGCGTGAGGGGAGCTAGCCAGATGTCAGGTCAGATGTATGGAGGGGACAGGTTGATGACCTTGTACGTCATGGTCAAGAATTTAAAGTGAATACATTGGGCAATGGGGAGCCAGTGAAGGGATTGGCAGAGGGCAGAGGCAAAGTGATGGGAATAGTGGATTAGTCGGGCAGCAGTGTTAAGGGAAGACTGGAGAGAAGTAAGGGAGTTGGATGGAAGGCCAGAGAGAAGGACAGTAGTCCAAGTGGGAGATAATGAGCACATGCACCAGCAGTTTTGTGGAGTCAGGGGTGAGAAAAGAGCGGACTCTGGAAATGTTTTTGAGGTTAAGCCGGTAGGTGGTCAGGGCCTAAATATGTGGTTTAAAGGACAGGGCAGAATCAAAGGTGACCCCAAGGCAGCGGACTTGGACAGGGGACAGTTCAGTCATTGATAGTGAGTGACAGATTAGATGGCGGGGTGGAACGAGGTGGGGGGAAAAGATGATTAGTTCTGTTTTGTCTGTGTTTGGGAGACACCAGCATAGAGGGGACAAGGAGAGGAGGTGGTGTGGGAGAGGTTGGAGAGTAGATCCAGGAAAGGGCTGGGCAAGTGACGCCAAGGGTTGAAAGAAATTGTAAGAGGAGAGTATGGTCGACTGTGTCGAAGGCAGAAGATAGGTCAAGGAGAAGGAGCACAGAGTATTGGCGTGAGGCTTTGGCAGTTAGCAGGTCATTAGCCACTTTGAGGGCAGTTTCTGTGGAGTGGTGGGGGCAAAAGTCGGATTGCAGGGAGTCAAAAAGAGTTGGATGGAAAGTAGGAGGATAGTTCATGGTAGACATGTCCCAGGATATTTGAGGCAAAGTGGAGAAGTGCGATTGGGTGGTAGCTGGATAAGGAGGTTAAAGGATGTCTTTTTAAGGGAGTAGTCCAGCGAAAATTTTATTAAAGTATTGTATTGCGCCCCCCCCCCCCCCCCAAGGTATACAAATCACCAATATACACTTTATTACTGGAAATGCTTATAAAGTATAAAGTGCTCTTTTCCCCTGCACTTACTACTGCATCAAGGCTTCACTTCCTGGATAACATGTTGACTGTCACTTTCTGGATAAAGTGGTGATGTCACGACCCAACTCCCAGAGCTGTGCGGGCTGTGGCTGCTGGAGAGGATGATGGCAGGGGGACACAGGACACTGATCATTCCTCTGCCATTATCCTCTCCAGCAGCCACAGCCCGCACAGCTCTGGGAGTCGGGTCGTGACATCACCACTTTATCCAGTAAGTGAAGACTTGATGCTTATAAAGTGCTTTTTTTCCCTGCACTTACTACTGCATTTTCCAGTGTATATTGGTGATTTGTATAACTTTGGGGGGGGGGGGGGGGGGGGGGCAATACAATACTTTAATAAAAATTTTCACCGGACTTCTTCTTTAAGGATTGGTGTGATGGTTGAATGTGTATATGAAGATGGGAAAACACCAGAGGTTAGTGACAGATTAAGGAGATGGTTTAGAGCTGGGACGAGTGCTGAGGAGAGCTTGGGGATAAGGTGGGATTGGGTCATGTGCGCAGGTGGTGAGTTGTGATGTGGAGAGTAGTTTGGAGAAATGTTCTTCAGTGATGGTGGAGAGGTGAGTTAGTGGGGAAGAGCACTGGACAGGCATGAGGCGGGGCTGAGGGGAATGTAAGGTAAAGATTGCCACATTCTTCAAGCAGAAAATGTAAGATAAAGTCCTCAGCAGAGCTAAGATGTGGGGGTGGACAAGGTTATTTAAGGTGTTAAACTGTTGCCTACGGTTGTGAGATAAGGAAGGTATGAGGGAAGTAAAGTAGTCCTATTAAGAAAAGGTGAGGGTAAATTTGAAGTTAAGGAGTGCTTGCCGGTATGTCTGGAAGTCTTCCTTGGAGCGGGTTCCAGTACCACTCAGCAGCTCTGGACTCTCCTTAGTTTGGTTAGGCCGGTGTGCCAGGGCTGTCTTTTGATGCGTTGTGTTCTGTTTTGCATGAAAGGGGCGACAATCAAGAGCTGAGGTAATTGTGGAATTGCAGAGGCTTGCGGCTGTATCAGTGGTGTTCAGAGTATGTGGTGGAGAGTGGCACAAGGATGTCAGTGTTTGAATGTTAAGGTGACTGCGAGGGTGGGTAAAGTTCTAAACTGGGAGGCAGATGAGAAGAGAATGTTAAGAGGTTGTGGTCAGATGTTGAAAAGTGAGCTGGTGAGGTCAGATATGGGGCAGAGGCAAGAAAAGATAGGGTCCAGTGTGTGAACCTTTTTGTGAGTGGCCATAGAGGACCACTGTGTGAGGCCTAAGGAGAAGGCTAGTGATGGGAGTTTAGAAGCGGCTGTTTTGGTTTTGTCGATTAGGGATGTTGAAGTCGCCCATGATAATGGGAATATCTGTTGAAAGGAAGTGCAATAGCAAAGTGTTTGTTTGGTCAAGTAAGGTTGTTGCGGGGCCTGGTAGTCTGTAGATGATGGCCACTTAGAGGTTAGAAAGGGAATAGATACGGACTGAGTGTACTTCAGAGGGTGAGGGCAGAGAGGAGGGGTTGGTGTAAAGGAGCAGGTTGTCCATTAGCAGCAGGCCAACCCCGCCAACCTGTTTGTTGCCAGGGCGAGGGGTGTGAAGCCCACCGTAGGAAAGAGCAGTAAGGAAAGCTGTGTCAGTAGGGGACAGCCATGTTTCAGTTAGGCTTAAGAAGAATAGTTTGTCGTAAAGAAAGTGTATGAATGTAAGTGTATAGCCGAAAGAGCGTGCGTTCCAGAGTGCAACAAAGAAAGGGACAGGGGGATGAGGTCTGGAAGGATGCGTATGGTGATAGAGGGATGGCATTATGTAGAGGAAGATGGACAAAAAGAGGGCAGTGGGGTAGATGAGATCTGGTGGTGAGGGCCAGGTTTGGGGAAAATGTCTCCAGCAGTGAGAAGTAGCAAAGACAGAGAAAGTAGGTGTGCGTAGGTGAGGGGGCACGGACTTTGAGATCATTTAGAAATAAAAATTTTAGTGTATAGAAAAAATAGCAGGAGGGATCAGATCAGTGGGTAAAATGGCTGGAGAAATAAAAAGGTTGGTGTGGAAAGAGGAGGGTTAGAGCAGAGTTTGGGGATAATGGAAGCAAAGGAGAAAGCTAAAATGAACATTATGAGCAAAGAGGGAGCAGAGATGACACTTATCACACTTAAATGGCTCTTAGAATGGATCCACAAATGACCAGGGGTCCCGTATGACCAAGGGTCCACAATATATAGGGGTTTAGCTAATCACTAGTACCAGCTGTTAAACATGGGGTTGGTGGGGACTGGAAGAGTTGACTGGAAGACAGGAGAAACAGATAAACCATGCTAATGAAAACTTACAATTTAGGTTCAATACTTGATGAGAGAAAAGACAGTCGCACAACGTTTTTGATTACTGGAACTCGTGTTTGCCGAGTCGGAACCACCTGGAATTCACATTCTCCTGGTTGTAGTTTAGTGCATGCAAAGAAGGCCCGCTATGGATACCGGTGCCTAAGGCGAAGCTGTACAAGTCTTATAACTTGGATGGGGTAAATATTTGTGCTCTTTGATGGCCCAGGAAGTGAAAATATGCAGAGTAGGGTAAATTGTCTTCGTAGGGCTCAGCACACGCCGTCATCACAAGTCCTGATATAATGACCCTGTGGCGAGGAGCGCTACTCCAGAAAACACACCATAATGGGATGTAATCATGAAAGCATTAAGACCCTGGTTTATAATGAAAGGATCCATCATGATTGTCTAAACTTGGGAAGTGTTTGATCTTAAATCAATTTGATGAGTGTAAAGACAACTACTATCCTTCGTAAAGATGTATTATCTCTTACAAAACTGCAACAGGATTGAATTTCTTTGGTATTGGTCGAGAGGGAAGACTGATACCAATTGCTCTTACGAGCCGGCTTGCATAGGCGGCACTTGCCTAGCTTGGATTGGTGATGGCCTTGACGATACATAGCCAGTAATGGCATATCTTATTTGTGCCTCCTCCGCCATCTTTTTTTGGCTTAGTCCTATCCTGTTTGGCTTGTGAATCAGCTATACCCAAAAGTTTGGCACTTTGATAATCTTGAATCATTGCTGGGGCCCATCTCCTATACCAGGAAACTATTAGTTCCACCAACCTGCTCAATCACTGTCAATTTCAGATGAACAAGATGCAGGTTGAACCTACTTTGACCTGTCAGTGCTTGAAGGCTGCTTGTGATATCTATCAATCCATAAGAGATATGAGATGAAGCAACTCATCTTGAACTGTTCAGGTCATCCTTTGTCCATTCCTCATGCAGGATCTTAAAAATCTTTGCTTTCAGAATTGGTTCCATATTTTGGAAAAAAAAAAGTACTCTACTTTACACTCCATCTGCAATTGCACCAGGACCATAAGATTAGAACATACACTCGCCGGTGTGAAATCTCTGCAGGGATTTAAAACCCGCTTCACTGCTCTGAAACATAGTGGCTCAGTCCTTGTTCCAGTTCCAATCGAATAACCTTTCTTCTCCCCTCAGATATCCTTGATTTTTCACTTGTGCTTCATCCAGGCTTAGTCTACTAAATGTGAAGTATACCTTGTACCATCAAGCTCCCAATAGACATTGTCCATACTCACCTTAAATGACTTACATAGGAAATGAACTCTAATAACTCTATAGATAAACTCAATGAATCCCAAATAGAAAATGTAGACATGTATATTTATTTACTAAGGAAGTATCATCCATAATCGTAAATTATAATATGTATAATAATGTATATGGTGATGGATGGAAATAAAAATAAGTTTCATAGCAAATAAGACAGATTAGAAATCATTGGCTGAGAGACAATGCGCTAGTATTGTGTATTGAGGGAATTTACATCTTGGACCTCAGTCTGTTGAACACTATTAAAATGTAAAGTGTGGGGGCTTTATGCTGAGATCTTAAACGTTTATTTAAAGTTTTTGATATTTTTAAATATACTAATGTTTCTAGAAGGAAATAAGATTTTAGTGTTAAGGTTTTTTTTAAATTCATATTGTATTTCACTTTTATTCATATAACTGATATATTGTACAGTCTCCTGGGATGGCCATGGGTGCGACATTCACTCCAAATTATAATAGAATCCAATATTTGTAGAATTTTTATGTATATCAATGTTATATATAGAGACAGGACGCCATACAACCTATTATAGGATACATGTACATAGTATTTTTTTCTTTTCCTTTCTGTAGTAAAGGTAAACTTGTTTATCAAACTCTTTTTACATATAATTGGATAATATGAAGAATCTACAGTTTAGAATCTAGACCATAGATTTATTCATGGTTTCTTAGATGTGAATCAGGGTCCCAGATATCCATGTACAGATATAGAACAGGCTTATGGCATTACATTTCTAGAGCAAATCTGACATGTGAGATTACATCACTTTACAATCTATAAATTTCCCCATTAGCAGCACAATGGCTGCTCCTCCGGGGTGGGGTGTGATCGGTAGCGGGGAAGCAGGAAGTTTCCCTCCTTTTTATTCCATCTCCTTAACATAACACCACGATTCTGCTTCTATTGTCTGTCAAATTAACATTCGTGTTAGGCTGTGGCTACAAGCTATAGAGATGTAACTTGTGGTTATTAGGAGGAGTGTGAACAGTTGTTTACATGCAGCATTTCTTTGTCCCTGAATGATTCCTTTTATAACACAGATGGTGGTCCGGTGCTGGGCAGCCTCATTGCTATACCGTTGTCTCCAGATTAGGTGCCAGGAGTCGGCGGCAGCGTTCGTCCTAAGCCATTAATTATATTGCACTTAATTCTTGACTGACAGGTTTTTCCTGCCAGTCAGATTTGGTTCTGGAGAAGGGGGAAGCAGTCCCCTATGTAGCTACTACCCCCACCATGTTCTAGTTGCCTGCTATAGCCTTCATTTGGAGTGACTAAGCTAGCCATCTCTTCAAGAAAACAACAAATGGGGGGCATGCACAGCCAAAACAATTAATAAGGTTGGGTGCTAACAATAGGCATATAGAAAACCTATATACCAGAAGAAGCAAAGAAAGGTATATGCCATATGGTAAGTAAGCACACCACAAGTCATAAAGTAAACTCAAAAATAACAGTACTTTATTCCACAGGTACAAAAAAGAGATATAAATAATACTTATAGATCCAAAAAGATTAAAAACACTTAAAAAGCACACCAAACATGGAGACACCACGTAAGGTGTCATCCACCTTGACACCCCGTACAAGGATTATAATGTGTCCTGTTCAAAATAAAGAAGGTAAATAACCCTTCAAAAGTGAAAAAATATATATATTGCCATAAAAAATAGAATATCAAAACTAATACAAGCAACAATAAGATGAAAAGGCAGATAATACAGTGATACCCAAACAATAGATAGTTACCACCTAACCAAGAAATGAACAGTGACACAACGGGGTGTCAATAGGAAGAGCCCCACGCGTTCCGTCCGCACTACCGGACTTCCTCATCTTCCTTCATCTTATTGTTGCTTGTATTAGTTTTGATATTCTATTTTTTATGGCAATATATATATTTTTTCACTTTTGAAGGGTTATTTACCTTCTTTATTTTGAACAGGACACATTATAATCCTTGTACGGGGTGTCAAGGTGGATGACACCTTACGTGGTGTCTCCATGTTTGGTGTGCTTTTTAAGTGTTTTTAATCTTTTTGGATCTATAAGTATTATTTATATCTCTTTTTTTGTACCTGTGGAATAAAGTACTGTTATTTTTGAGTTTACTTTATGACTTGTGGTGTGCTTACTTACCATATGGCATATACCTTTCTTTGCTTCTTCTGGTATATAAGCTAGCCATCTCTTGCCATTTGTCTGATACCTTGTTACTAAACCTTGGCTCTCGTTCTTTGGACTATCCTCTGACCATTGACTTTGTTCATTGCCCGATAGTTATTGACCTGGCTTTCTGACCATTCTCTATTGTGTTTGTTTGTCTTGTCTGTGTCTTGTGTTTTCACTGATGTCAGAGTAGTTGCAGTCTTCAGGTTGGGGCCGGCCTGTTAAGGAGTCGGGGTCTCCAAAAGGCAGGGACAGTTTGGTTGGAGCAGTGTCAGGGCTTCACCTAGTCTGTGTATTCTGTGTCCCAGACCTATTCCTCACATGAAGGGACTTATTAGACAAAGATTTTTAACAGTTAACGATCGCAAACAGGATTATTTACTGTTAACCTGAAATTGTTCACCATCTTACACAGAACGCTAGGCATTACTAACAATTACTATGACTGTTCAATCTTTTTTGCTTGGCTCAGATGGAATTAACTTGGCTCAGATGGAATTAACTATGTGGAATTACACTGAACGATTAATAATTTTGGGGTCAGATTTAAATCAACGATTGCCACACGAACAATTTTCTTGATCGTTGCCTGCAATTATACGGAACAATTTAAATTCCAACAATATAATTTCCGAATTATAATCGTCCCGTATAATAGGACCTTAACATGGTCTATTGATTTGTTTTTTTTCTGCAGACTTTACATAAACAAATTTTGGTTTTACCTACAAAATGCAGAGTGCATGGATGGCCATGGGGGCAACATTCACCCCAATTCTTAGCACAACCTAATATGCCTTGGCATGTCTGTATATGCCTTTAATGTTATAGATATTTACTGTATCTTGGTTATTTTAGTATACTGTATCTTGGTTATTTTAGTATAATTGTACATAGTCGTCTTTTCTTTTCTAGTAGAAAGATACTTTAAGGCAGTAAACTATTTCATATATGTAAATTGAATATTCAACATTATTACTCTATTCTCAGATTGTTACATATAATATACATTATGTGGCATATAATATTTATTATTTGGCAGATGTATCATTGGGTTGGCGCTATTATTTTGGCTAATGTTGAGTTTTTGCACACGGCACTTGATTTAAGAAGTTTGACCTCTCTCATTTTTTATGCTCCTTTCCTAGGGCATTTATTTTCCCCAAGCTCTGTTGGCTAAAAGGATTCACATGATTGAGTTAAGGCTCTTGCGTCTACTATTTTGGCAAAACTGCCACCTGCTCAAAATAATTCAACAGCTGATGCATCTGCCCCGATATCTTTATGATTAGCTGAAATGTATGTGACACTAGAATTGATGTGACAGTTATCCTGATTTTCATCCCAATTTTTTTTGTCCCTGCTTTTCCCTGACCGTTTGGACCTGACCTTGTCCTCCTGATAATGAATTGAATTTGAATTTGCTCGAATTTTTTTTCTTATTATTTTGACCCTTTAGCAGTTATAGACAAAAACTCCCATTTTTGACTGTTTGAATCCCAGCTACAACTCTACCATCCATTGGCCTCTATAAGTGGCCTCACCCTTCATGGTCCTAATGATAAGTCTTCTCTGGTTTGTGGAGTTATGGAGAACTTTACACAATATTTGTTTCCAAGGAAGTAAGATTTATCGATTATAAGATTCTATAAACCTCTGGTTACAACAAAAAGAAGCGGCAAATTCAGGAAAGTTCCTGGAAATTAAAAATTAAGATCTCCGTATTGTTTTGCATAACCATAAAAACTGACAATACAGATATGTATACAGTATACACATACTGCCAGTATCCTTATCACACAAGCAGTAACCTGGTAAACTTCATAGATCTATTCTATTTTTCCGTCTTTTCTGTATATCTCACAGATTACTTCATTGTTCATTCTATTCCCCCCCCCCATACTGTTAGCGGGTGTAAGAGAAGTCACCACCTGAATGAGTGAAGTAGCCACCATACCCCACTATGGAAGAAATTTTATCAGACTACAAGAAATGTTACATGCACATAGTTTTCTTTGTTATAAAATGAAAACCAATTACATTTAAACAAAGCAGCAGCTGAAAAATGAGGAAAAGATCAGTCTGATGTCCATCCTACCCGTGCTATACTCTCCGCTAATGACTTGGGCCTAACATCCTCAATCTGCACATTTCACTCCCCTCTTCCAGACTTTACCCAACCTGCTTTAGAGCGTGTCCTACCTAGGGTCATCCTGGAACCTCCGACCACTGAATCCTCTCTTCTAATGTGTTATACAAATTCTGACCGCCATCTTTCCTGCTCCCCATCGCTCATCCCTGTCTGCAATACTTTGTGACTAGTATATAATGTATGCAGGAATGTAAGTGTAGCATGTGGAATGATATATAGTATAGGGAAACCTGTTCCGTTCTCTAATCGACTGGGGGCTTATAGTTGAAAGATTACAACTAAAAAATATAAGATATATAAGCAACAAACATCTGGGCACATTACACCCCTCTGGACAATACAGAGCTCTTCCTAATCTCACATACTATACTGGGAATAAAAAGCTAATATAAAATAAGCAAATATATAAGAACCATGGAAAAGCTTTACTTTGCTGCCCAAGATCTGTATCTAAAAACCCAGGAGCAAGTAGACAGAGCTGCCGCTTGGCCCCGAGGACACATGCAACGGAGAAGGAAAAATAACAGAAAACACAAAGAACAGATATATTACACATTACAATAAATAATTTTCTTACCTGATTCATGGAAAGGAAGCCGCCTACTGTTTCCATGAAGGATTTGGAAGAATGATTTCCCTTCATCCAATTTCCACCTCTGACCCGGCACTGATGGATATTGGATGACTTCCGTCCGATGACCTGGATGCTCCTCACCCTCGGAATTGTCAGGGGTCACATAGTCTGATTCTGTACTGGGATTTGAGAAGGAAACACTGGTGGGAGGGACAAAAAGTGGCTAAGACTCCTCAGATGAATGTTACCTTCTGAGCCGTCCATTGATTCTGAGAAATTCTCTTTCCAGCGTTCCCCCAAACATCAGCACCTGAGTACCTTTACACCTCCTATTAGAGTCTATGGCTAAGACCGCTCAACATTGTCAGTACCTCAGGTGACAGTCTCTAGAGATGAGCAAACCTTTCAAAGTTTTTTTCCAACCGGACTTCCGAAAAAATTCAAAATTCGGTAGAACCAAACTCTTCAAAAAAATCTGGATTTCATAGTTTAAAGCATTTATAATGATACGGGGGTAGTGTATTTGGTTGAATTTAGGGCTCTACATGTCAGTAACATCATTATCTTTTCAATATCTCAAAGTCATTTTTTTTTAGACTTCAATATTCCCCATTAGAAGGTCTATGCAGGAAAAAGGTTTTATTCTACACATGCACGAGGTATATATTTGTGCCTCAGGAAAACACCTATGTCATATACACTCTCGCAAGGGTAACAGTATAGTACTTGGATATCTGTATAGCACGTCTGTATGTGCACCCTTTGCTCTCCTGTGCGTAATCTATGTACCTATCTATGTTTTGCCCTCTATTTTTCTCTCAATCACTGTTTCTCCTCTCCGCTTTCCTAATCTTTGTCTTTGCTTTTGTACAATATCTTCTCAGTGCAGCAGCAGCATTTTGTCACTGACTAGCTCTGTGCACTCCTAACAGTCTCCTATCTTTGTGCAGACTGCCTCATGTGGTCATGTGACCACTCCTCTTAAAGCAATACCGACGTCACACAGGGGGTGGGCTAGTGCAACATTCCTGCTGATTGGATGTGCTCTGGGCATCATGGGAAAGCTCTTTTCCCGCCCAGAACACGTCCTGCTTTCTAAAATCGCGGACTTCCAAAAATCCGAATCCGACTGGATTTGGTCTTTTGGAAAAATCCTAACTGGATCCCATACCGGCCGAGCCGGTTCGCTCATCTCTTAACAGTCTCCTCCATTGTGACGGTGGGTACATCCTTCTAAAAATTGTTCTGCCACTCAACAAAATTACAATATTCCTGGATGGTGAGATCTGCTGACTTCCATGGAGAGGTCCCTGTCAGCAAGACTTAAAGGGCAACACCAAAGGACCAGACGTCCAGAGAGGAGTCGATGACTGACTAATGGCTTCTGCTCAGTAAGTTGCCTGATCTCTGGCGCCATGTATGCTTTAGTGCCCGACCTGATGGTTGTTGATCCCTTGACCTGTGAAAGTCTAAAGCCAGTAATTTTGATGAGGTGGCAGTCCTTATGGAACACCAGGTTGTTTTCTGGCTTGATGTCCAGATGTACAAGTCCTTTACTCTTCATGAAGTCCAGGGCACTGGAGATCTGTAAAGCGCAATTCTTCACCACATTTTCTGGGAATCCTTCCTGAAATAGAGAAATAAATGACATCAACACAATGGAATTATTACTAAAGGAAGGGAGGACATAGGGAATGTAGGGCTCTTGGTAAATCAGGGATTTCTACTTACTTTGGGTGGAATGAGGGAGCGGAGATTTCCATGTGTCGCCAGCTCCTGGGTGTCAAAGCAGTTGCCGGTCCTATAGGTGATGCCATATATTCCAATAATATTGGGATGGGATGACAGGAAGAAGGCGATGCTGATCTCCTTAAAGGGGTTGTCCGGGATTTTTCAATAAACTAGCATTGCATTGACCTCTGTGGGTGTTGCATATTCTATATACACTTCTATTTTTTTTCTAGAGCGCTTACTGTGTTCTCCGACTTAGTCACATGACCACTCTGCCTGTGTTTTCTTTACTTCCTATGACATCACGTTGCCCTTTCTGTTTCCTGTTCCTGCCAGTGAGGGAACAGTGAGTCATCAGGTGGGCGTGGTTATGCCTCCACATTTCTTTAGCCCCACCCCTAACATCTAACTAACATCTGAGAGCAGAAAGAAACTGCAACAGTAAGGACAGCATGACAGACTACAATCTGTGTACAGCACTGCAGCATAGGTTGGAGATATAAACAGTAAATAAAGTAACTATGAGGGGGTGGTTTATCAAGACTTGTGCAGTGGAACAGGGAAGCAGTTGCCCATAGCAACCAGGCAGATTCTAGGTTTCATTTTCCAAGGCCTTTTTAAAAATGAAAGAAGCAATCTGATTGGCCGCTATTGGTAACTGCTCCCCTGCACAGGGTGTGATAAATCTCTCCTATATTGTTACTATTGTAGTGTAAAGATGTACAGTGCTGCTGCTGTGTGTAATATAGAGAGGAGACTTCACCTCATGACGGTCACTATTCTATTTCTTGCTGAGGTGAGAGAATCCTGCCTCATTGAGACCCCGCCCACCAGTGGGATGGCTACTGCAGTGTATATGTAATCCAGGACTACAACTCCTAACATGTACAGGTGTGCTGGGGTTTGTAGTCCTACAAGAGATAAGAGTGAAAAAACTAGTTGATTTGATAAAATAAGTAATTGGCAGAAACTGAGCCACCATGCTGCTCAAAAGACACTTGTAGTAATAGACATTTCCTACAGACTACTACAGCTACAGACTGCAGAGCTGTGATGTCACTGCTGACCCCTGTGACCTGGAAGTTCTTTATATAAACAAACACAAATCCAAAAAGCAGCAACAGAGGAGGAGGCCCAGGGCCAGAGAGGAGAAAAAAAGGTTAGAGAAAACCACTAAGGGACAGAAAACAACAAATTTATACACCTCTCCAATAAGAAAAAAATATTGGCCAACCTCTTTACGGAAGGAGGATTCAGTCGTTGTCTTCCTATGTAGGAGCTTCATGGCCATAGGTTGAGCTGTTAATGAAAAGAACACAATGAGTTGTACATACATCACATATACTGCTATATAGTATTGTCTCATCGGATTTATGAAAGTTTTAAAACTATTCTGTAGAACCTTCTGGTCTCTTTCTGACCTTTTTTCTTCCCCACTGATTTCATAGTATCTTAAAACAAGGATTTTATCTTCTGAACCTTTTTGAAAACACCCCAATTCTATCACTTGTGCATTGTAGTAAAGTCCTTATCCCTGAATCTCCCCTATTGTATCTATAAAACATGGAGACTGTGTCCTGTACTTATCTTCAGACTATTCTATAGCTATAATGATGGATCATTGACCACACTTACCTGTTTCCTTCTGTATGACCATGAGTACAGACCCAAAGCCGCTATGTCCAAGCTCCTGGACCAGATGGTAGGTGTTTTCTACATCATCTCCTGCAGACGCTGGGAGGCCACGGAGATGAGTTCATCCAGGATGTCGTGAACATTTTGCCTGCTGGAAGCCATTGAGTCCTGGAAAAAGTAGAGAAGATGTTATGATCATTATATTTTCCCTTTACCAGATTTATCCGACCTACACAAACTAAAGCCGCACTTTTATATCACATCTATAAGGATTCTATATCTTTAAGTTCAGTGTATACAGGAGCAAAGATCTAAACAGTAGCAACATGCATATACCAATGTATGGCAACTGGAAATAATAGTTTCACAGTAAATAAGAGAAGACAATAGACGAGAAATTACCTTGGAGAAATCTAGTTTGTAACGGGAAAAAAAAAACCTTCACCAAAAGCAAAGTGTCAGGGAGGTAGAAGTAGTCTCTGGAAGCAGAGGAGGTGACTCCCATATAAACCTGTCCCCATCTCTGGTCAGAGGGAGATGAAGAACCAAGGGTCAATGAGCTCTCTGATTGGCTGAGAGACAATAGGCAAGTATTTTGTGTATTGGGGGAATTTACATTTCAACAGTGTTCTTCAGACTGAACTCAAGGAGATGTAAAGTTTGGGGGCTGAAACCGATCACCCTTCTCTTTATAAAAAAAAGTCTTATAAGAATAGGGGACTTTATGCTAAGAGATTAAATTTTATTTAGCATTTTTGTTTAATTTTAGTTTGTCATGTCTCGAAGTGAAAATAAGACCTTTTTTATTTTAGTGTTTTTTTTTTTGTTTTTTTTTTAAATCCTATTGTGTTTTGTGACCTAAAAACATCTTTTTATGTTTTTAACAAAACTTTTTATTAAACTAATAATGGATATATTGTACAGTCTCCTGGGATGGCCATGGGGGCAACATTCACCCCTACTTACAACACAATCAAATACTCCTGTATATTTTATGTATATCCCTTAATATATATGTAGAGACAGGATGCTGTATTGTTACCTATATTATAGGATATATATGCATAATGTAGTTTTATTTTATTTTCCTTTTTGTAGTTAAAGTAAACTTTGGTTATTTAAACTTTTTACATATAATGTATGTTTATATGATTGGAAAACATGAACAATTTTTTACTATATATAGTCTATTTATCCACTATAGATTTGTTCATAGTTCTAGACCTCTATATAAAGTAATTACGCTGGGTAACTTTTATTTATTTATTAAAATATCTGAAGGCTTTTTATTTCTAGAAACATTACAACCTTTTAGCTTAGGTTTTTTAATTGATATTGTATTTTTTGTGGCATAAAAATATCAACTTTCTATTTAGTCTCATATATTCAATCTCCTGGAATATTCCTGGAATTTTTTATGTATATCCATTATTGCTATATATTGAGACAGGCTGCTGCATTGTTGCCTATATCATTGGATACATTTACATATGCAAAAGAAGGGTCCGTGGAGCCTCGGTTACGAGTCTCAAAACACGGGAATAGCCAGACATCCCTACAGGGGAGGGAAGCCTATTGCCAAGGGGGTGCCTCCCCACTAAATTTTTTGTCGCCAGTCTTCCTGAGCTCAGCAATTGCTGTGTTTTGTTGGTCTTTTTTTTATTGCCCCTGTTAGCCAGAATCCTACTCCACACTGAGAGGCAACTACCCCGAAACTATCGTCTGTGGATGGATGCCTGCCTTGGTAAACCCTTGTCATGACTCAATACTTGCCACAGAGTTAGGTATTTCTCTATTTATGTTCCAATACTCGCAACCGAGTGGGACTTAAGGGGCTACGTATCAGGGTGGTTTGGTGATCTCCCCACTGGGAGGCACCTCCTTGGCAATAGGCTTCCCTCCCCTGGAGGGATATCTGGCTATTCTCGTGTTTTGAGACTCGTAACTGAGGCTCCACGGACCCTTTTGCATATTTAAATTTATAGGGGGGAATGCATCAGTGGAGACTGGTTCTCAAACTTTTACATATACTGATTGGATAATATGAAGAATTTTAACAATTTAGAATCTAGGTGGCATTTAGTTTCCTCGAACTGAATCAGGGTCACAGATATAGAACAGGCTTTTGGCATTCCATTTTTACATCAAATCAGATATTAAGTGATATGATCTCACATGACTTCTCCCATTAGCAGCACAATGGCGTCTCCCATTAGCAGCACAATGGGTGGGATGTGATCAGTATCGGGCACAGTCGAAAGTTTCCTTCCTTTTATTCAATCTCCTTAACTTGATAACTTGTTAAGCTATAGAGATGTAACATGAGGTTATTGTGAGGTGTGTGAACAGTTGTTTATGTGCAGCATTTATCCTTTGTCTCTGATTCCTTTATAACACAGATGGCAGTCTGGTGATGGGCGGCCTCATTGCCATACCCATGTCTCCAGATTAAGTACTGTGAGGCGGCGGCAGTTGCAGCAGTCCTGAGCCTGACTGACAGGTTTTTCCTGGCAGTCAGATTTGGTGCTGGGGGAGGGGCTGGACTTTAGCCCCTATAGAACACTACCCCCACCATGTCCTAACATTGATTCATTTGTTTTTATTTGTTATACCGGGGTCAGTACAAGGATGTAACTGCAGATAAATATCAAGCTACCCAGAATAAGGATTCCAATCTTTTATAGGTAAAATATGGTGGATTTAATTCTTCACAAAAATAGGTACAAAAATTATATGAGCAGGATAGCAATGATAAGGCAAGAGTCTTACAAATTGATCATGAATGTCTCTGAATCCAGTGATGGTCTTTAGAGTGCCCAAAATGATGAGAGTTGTAATAGTTTCCAGAACAAAGTACCTCTTTGGGTGAATTCCTGAGGTGGGGGTTTGAGTCTCAGATGTCTGGTATGGATGGATGCAATCTTGTAGATGGTAAATGGAGAAACCGGCCTTATATATATTTTTGGACAGTAATATATACTATATTACTATAGTAATATATAGTAGTATATTACTATATGTTACATCCTGCCTTATCCAGCGCTACAAAAACATGTCCACTTTCCCCCTGCTGTTGTCTCCAGTTTGGGTGGGGTTTTGAAACTCTGTTCCATTGAAGTAAATGGAGCTTAATTGCAAACCGCACCTGAACTGGAGACAACAGTAGGGGGAGAAGTGGCCATGTTTTTGTAGCTTTGGATAACCTCTTTAAGGCAGGATGTAACATAGGCAGACCCCTCCCCCTTTCTTATTTTTGCGGTCATTTCTGAATAGACTATAACCCTGGATGTTAACAGCCCAGTCTAGCTCTCATCCAGCCATGTCTCTCTTATCCCCACTATATCATTATTTCTCTTCCACCATTTTGAGTTCTAATTCCTCAGCTTTATTAGTGAGGCTTCGAGCATTTGTATACATGCATTTAATATGTTTGTCCATATTCCCTTTCCTCTTGTCACTAGTGACTGTTCTATCCCCTCCCGGCGCTCCACCCGCAGTTCCATAATCTAGCCCCAGCTCTCTATCTACTGTCTTCACTTGCTGGTCCCTAGTTTAAACACTCCTCCAACCTCTTGGCAATCTTTACCCCAACACTGCTAAACCCTCCCCATTGAGATGCAGCCCGTCCCTACTGTAGAGCCTATAACCAACAGAGAAGTCGGCCCAGTTCTCCTTGAACCCAAACCCTTCTATCCTACACCAGCTCTTGAGCCACTTATTTACCTCCCTAATCTCCCACTGTCTCTCGTGTGGCTCGTGGTACAGGTAATATTTCAGAGAATATCACCTTGTAGGTTCTAGTTTTAAAGGGAATCTGTCAACACCTATGGAGGGGGAGTGGTGATGGCTTTGTGCCGCACTTTGGCCTGTCTCACCACTACCTCCTCCCAGCTTGTATTGAATATTCATGGCGCCCGTCCTCCTGGCGACTGCATCTGTAGCTTCCTGGTTCAGTGTAGTGCGCTCACGCTCCCGCGGCGTGATTCGCGCATGTGCCCTAGTGCGTCAGAGCGGCACTGAGCAAAGCCAGTCCAAGAATATTAAAGTCCCACACTGGAGACAAAAACACACTTCAGATCAAAAACTCGCACGCTCCAAAACTTGCTCACAATAGCAATATAAAAGAACTTAGATTGCATAGATAGCTGCTTCTGGCTCCTGTGTTGGAAGGGCAGTGAAGACACCGGGAGCCTTGAAGCAAGCCGGAGCGGGGACCAGGTGAAGTATAGGCTCCGGCGGCCGGGGGGTTAACAGGACAGGCTGCGGAAAAACTTGCAGCGGGATGTGCATCCTGCTGAGAGTTTGTCTGCCCATAGAGTAGAGTTTACTGGGCAGGGATCTGCAGCAGATCTCGCTGATCCGGTACGTTCACACGTACCCCTTAGGGTACTTTCACACTTACCAGATCTGCAGCGTATTTTCTGCTGCGGATCCGCAGCAGATTTCATTTAAATAACTGAACACAGCATCAAATCTGCTGTGGATTCTGTAGATGTGAACGAACCCTTATACAGTTTTTTTTCATTCTGTATATAAGGAATATCTGATATACAATACACAATTATACAAGTATTGAAATAATAACAATAGGATTAAATAATGTTTCCTGCAGCAGAATTTACAGAAGTTTTTAACCACATATCTACAGATTTCTTTAGGTTTTCCTACCAACTATATCCTGACATCTGATCCCATTATTGTCGAATTTGTTCCAATTGGCCCTGTTGATGTTGGAAAATAATATCAGCATTCCTTAATTGTTTCTGTAAGATTTCCAATAACCCTTTTATCCATCCTTATTTCTTCTGTCCATTGCTGCCAAGGGAACTGATTTTCCCTGAGTAACATTTAGTAGTATCGGTAACACTGAGATGTTCTGTAGTGACACTACTACTACTACGACCACTACTACTACGTTACACTGATCTTTTCCCCCTGTATCTCTATAGCTTTTACATCACCTTCTATACAATATAATCCTCTAGATAAAGTCTCTCTATGGATACAAGTGCTAAAAAAATGCTGTTACCACTTCCTCTTCCAACATCACTTAAAAAAAAAAAACTTTCCGCAATTCTACCTGAGTTACAAGATCATTGATAGATGTTACCGTCTCAATTCTTGCCTGACATGTCTGGTAAATAATGAATATGTGAATGATGAATAAACTTGTCTTGACGCATTAAACAAATTATCTTAGAATCAAAGTGCAGACATGATAATTGTACCAAATCATCCCCCTCAACTTCAAAATGTGTGTATTCTAAGTGATTGAGGGTGACCTGTGTATCACTAACAGGAATACCTAATACTGTTACAGGTACGAGTGACTGTTCATTCCCAGTTATTAACCCCTTCACATCAGAAATCTGTATATATACATTCCTACACGGATGGGGGGGGGCTTCCTGATGTCAGCGGGAGCACTGCAGAGAGCGCGATCTCGATCACATCAATGTCTGGGGCCGCAGGTAATCCCGCAGCCGACTCTCAATAACCCCTTAAACGCAGTGATCTACAGCGATCACGGCGTTTAAGGTGCTCAGTGACAGATCAAGCATCTGTCCGTGATCAGCCAAGCTGTGGGGGTCCAGATCGCATGTGCCGACAGGCGGGGGGTAAGCTCCTTACCTCTGTCCTGTCAGATTGTAGATCTGTGTGTAGAGTCTGCTCTCAGGCAGGCTCTATACATGGTTCACCGATAACAATGATCTATGCTTTGCTAGGGCATAGCATAGATCAGTATATGCAATCTAATGATTGCATATTTTACAGTAATAAGTGTAAAAAAAAAAAAGTGTAAAAGTTTAAGTATTAAAAAACCCTTATAACCCCCCCCAAATAAAAGTTTAAAAGACCCCCTTACCCATTATAAAAATATAAACCTATTACATATCGTACATATAATCTTATTATTCTTGCACAGTGAACTGCATGAATGGGGGGGAAAAACACACCAGGATTGCTGATTTTATTAAATTATATATCACAAAAAAAATGTATACAAAGCAATGAAATTTTTCTGTTACATCAATATAATATTAAAATCTAGAGATCATGGCGCAAAAAAATGACTCCCCGACCAGCCCTGTAGTTGGAAAAATAAAAGCACTATGGCTCTTAGAAGGCAGGGAGGAACATTGCATTAATTTGACCTGGACTTTTGTGCATCTAAGGGCTCTTTCTTGAAGAGATTAATGAGGCGCCAATACAAACCTCATCGCAGCCGTTCCACTTATTTATCCATAAATCCAAGTGTCTTAAGCTGAAGCCATAACGTTCGGGTAAATTTTTCAATAGACCTAAAGGTACAATGCCACCTTGCAAAGCTTTAGTGATCATCTTCAGGTTAGTTGAATACTCCACTTGGATCTCTAGACAAGCCCTTGAGACTTGCGTCTCCTCTTGACTTTCTATTAGTCCAAAGGAAACCTCCTGAAGATAAGACACTAAAGATCCCAATACCTTGGCTGTATCTAGAATCATACCTTCCACAAGCTCTTCAACCCTTTTTGTACAGCTACTCCCTTACTACCAATATATCCTACGGAATTTAAATGTTTTTAGGGTATTAATGTCCATAGTATTGGTTAAACTTCCTATGGATCCCAGTCCTCCTAGAACTCCTCCTTCTACTGCTCCTCACCTTTTTAGTGGTTTTTGATGCATGTTGTCCAAACTATTGTGCTAAACCCTCTTCTGAAGATGTGATTTACACTGGGGATAAGTAGAAGATATTTCCCAATCAATGATATTAAATGTCCAAACAATGGTGGCAAACGATCCATTCCTTAACAAAGCCTTGGCGTGAAAGTGGTTTACTTGAAATGGGTTGGATGGTTTGACCCTTGTGTCAGCACACTTTTATTATCCTTGGGAGACCATACATTAACTGTATCACAATGCTTATATGTATCTCCCGTTATAGCACAACATTCGCGCTGAGAGATGAGTCTAACGCTCATAGAGAGTATAGGGGGCTGTAGCGGGGGGTCGGGAGCCTGTCACCCCGGCACGGGGGGTGACAGGTTCCCTTTAACATTAACTGTTACAAGGGCATTTCCTTTAACAATCTGTCAACTCCATACAGTTACCCAATGTTTTTAATCTTCTGATATAAGATCCTTTGAAACCAAGTGATATAATAGTTTTGTACCAAATTTCCTCCCTGGATCTGCCTATTTTACCTGATGCAAACATATGATTATTAATATCCCCTGAAAATTGTGGCTCTTCTTCCCCTTTAACTCTAAAACCCCCAAAAAAGGTTCCCTTGGAGTCTATTCCCACATTCCTGATTGATTATTGTACATAAAGTTAGTAACTAAGGTTTACACAATTTCAGCGTAATTCTATGTTCATTTCTATGGTGGCATTATGTTCAAAATGAATCTCTATACATGTAGCTTCATATCACACACAGATTCCCCACAAGGTCATTAGTCGTATCAATGTCTCTTGTCTCCAACAAATCATCAACGATGGCAACTTCTCGAGATATGCCTGAGATCAGTTCCTCCTGAGTTGGTTCCTTGAATTTGTTTGCAGATCATTTAGAAGAATAATGTTGTACTTCATATATTGTACATATGGATAATAATATAAGGAGTATTGGTGTGTATCCAATTGGATATTTTTAACCTAGATACTGTATAATGAAGGACTAGACAATTAATGAAAAAGTAGAAAGAATGTTTATTATACTTAGCTTCGGTGATGAAAATGAGTTCAGGTCAGTCTGGGGAGCCCCCTCCACAAGGTCATGTGGCCCAGAAGTCGAGTCAGCAGTCTGGCTGGACACAGCGGTCTGGTAGCAGTTCTGTTCCAGTTGAGGCTCCTGACTACTAAACTAGGAGTTTTTATACTAATTTTACTAGGGGTGAGGGGACTAGTTCATAACCATTTTTGGTAGTGGTAAGAGTTTCCCAGAACTGACCAGCTAGATAATAAGGCAGAATAGGTCCAGCTGGTTAAACAGTTGTTACACTACTTTTTGTATCCTCCATTGTTAATGCCATCAGGGAGGCTTACAGCTGAACAAGTGAAATAGGTAGGGTAGTTTACACAAACATATTGACAACAAAGGGAATGAGTCTACATATGGGGTCACACAAACAAAAACTACAATGGGTTGCAAAACTACAATGGGTTACACACACATAGCCATACACTGCCAGCTAGTCTATGCAAATATGATACGCACACATAGATATAACACAGTAATCAATAGGTATAGGTCTAAATGCATGTGTGCATGTGTGTGTGTAGACCGTGTGTGTGTATGTGTGTGTGTGTGTATATATATATATATATATATATATATATATATAATATATATATATATACACACACATGCGCACACATGTATGCAAACTGAAAAGAGACATGAAAATTATGTCTCCCTGTTACATGGTGTTAGGAAACACCTCTTCACATCTTGTAGACATTGACTTCCCTCTTAAAGATTTCGCTCCGTCTAGAGATGACCTTTATTTGTCATTTTACTTCTGAGAAGTTTGACTTGGGAAGACAAGCAGTATCATTAATCAGTTACATACAGTTTGCACCGATCAACGTATACCCATAACTTATGCTGTCTACGAGTATTCTTAGTTGTCTTCGTCGTTGTTTTGGACTAGGGTTATAACCTGACCCATTGTGTTAATAATTTCAAAAGGACGTTTCCAGTTACTTTCCCAGGGTCCACTCTTCCAAAAGGTTTTGATCATCATGAAAGCTCCCTTTATGAATGTGGAAGAATGAGGAGGTACAATATGCTGCATTCTAGATGCTGCATGAGGTAGAATAGTTTTCAGATTCTCTTGGAGTAACTGTAGCCATTTAGTTCTTGCTACGGCATCTTTCTATGGTGTCGACAAAAATGGTTTGTTAGGACACCAGAAGCATTTTCCTACCTGTCATCAATTCAAAGGAGTAAATTGTGTAGCTAAAGAGCTTGACCCCCTGATACTAATGAGCAAAAAAGGTATTGCATCAACCCAAGTTTTACCTTTTTGTCCAATAACATTTAGGCAATTCTGGATTTAATTGTTCTGTTCATCCTTTCAACAATACCTGCAGATTGTGGATGGTAAGGTACATGAAATTGTTTTTGCACACCTAAGATTGAACATACAGCTTGCATGACTTTGCTAGTAAAATGGCTACCTCTGTCAGAAGTAATTACTTTGGCATCTCCCATAAACAAAAGACATTCACCAATGCCCTGGCCATAGATAAGGCATAGGGGGAGATTTATCAAACATGGTGTAAAGTAAAACTGACTCAGTTGCCCCTAGCAACCAATCAGGTTCCACCTTTCATGAATGAAAGGTGGAATCTGGTTGCTAGGGGCAACTTAGCCAGTTTCACTTTACACCATGTTTGATAAATCTCCCCCATAGTCTTTCCTGACTAGCAATATTTCCACCCATTTTGAGAACATCTACCATAATTAAAGTGTACCTGAGACCATTCTTACACAAGGGTAGAGGACCAATGAAATCAATCTGTAAAGATGACCATGGACCTTCTGCAGGTGCAATCCTCAGAAGTGGAGGCTTTTGTCCTTTTTTAAGGCCTTGGATTCACTTGCGCACAAACAAGACATGACTGAACAACTCGTTGTACAGTCAATTCCATGGCAGTCCAGAATTTTATTTTTTTTAGGACTTCTATCAACTTCTGTTGACCCAAATGACCCAGACTTTCATGGTTAAAACGGGTGAACTTAATTTGCAAGTGTTTTGGTACAACTGGCAATAAATTTCCATCTTTTTCATAACACTCCATGATAGGTGTGTGTGATAGGTGTAGAAATGCAATCCGTCTACAAAGACTGTCTCAATTTTGTTTTTTGCAAATCTAATTGGAAATGCCTTGCAAAAATTAATCTGTCAAATCCCACAATGTTCCGTACCTTTAACTGCAAAATGCACCCCTACCAAATGCCTGGAACAGGTCTCGCATCCCTTTTCCACAGGAGAAAAGTTTAGAAATATATCCAATGATTCACCATTTCCCTGCTGCTGTAACCGAACTGCTGAGACAGCCATCTCCGAGGTGTGAACCTGTATGGCAAAAGGTTTAGAGGGATACACTGTAGCCAGAGATGGAGCTCTCTGCAGATCAAGTTTCAATTGCTCAAAAGCTTTCTGTTAATCACCACCACATGGTCCAAAGGACTTGTCGTCGTCGTTGTCGTCAGTATCTTTTAGTACATCATATAGAGGTTTGGCTTTCTTGGCAAATCCTTCAATTCTCTAGAACAATTCTCTAGAAAAATTCACAAGACCCAAAAACTGTCTCCGACTCTTGTATGTTGTAGGTACAGGCAACAATGCAATGGTCTCCACTCTTTCCTGCAGGGGGCGTCTGACCTGGACTAATCCACACTCTCAAATATCTGACCTCCTGTTTTAACAATTTGGACTTTTTTGGGTTCAGTTTGAGCCCAGATTCATACAACACACTGAACGATTCATCAAATAAAATCAGATGTGTTTCTCTGTCCTCTGCATTTTACAGTATGTAGATGACATTGTTTTAGAAAATTAACACCTTTTAACACAAGGATTCTCCTTACATAAGGTCTCCCACAACTGTCTACTGAGGCTACAAGTTCCAGTGAACGATGGGTTAAAGCATTCCTTGGTCACTGGGAGAGCGGCGTGCCCTGCTCAGGTCCCCCTTTTCTCAGAAACGTCCTGTCTCCACTCTTTGTCCCAGAAGCCTTTAATCACTACAGAGACAATTTGCCGGTTGGTATCAAGGTGATATCTTGTACATGTAAACCCTTTACCTGTGACTATCTGATGCGAGAATCTGGGCAGACAATGGGTATTTTGCCTGCATGGACTCCAGATAGGCTACATCTGTATACATGTATGTGTATGGTTACATGTGTCCCCTTGATCACAATGACTCATTTAACTCAACAAATTGACTTTAACTTAACAAAGCTCCCTGATAACAATTATTGTGTCAGGGATCAGGTTAACCCTGGCTACATCTGTAGTCCTCCATCTTGATTCCAATAAATAGATACCTTCTAAAATATACCCAAGATGGCCGACTATAAGATATATATTTTCCAAGGTCCATTTCTTACAAGGTGATGTCCGAGCGAATAGTGTCAATTTTGGATTTGAAGTAGGAGGCCAGGTCTTCAACGCAGAGGTCAGTGATGGGTGAATGAACTTGGGGCTTTAGAAGAGAGTTAAAGGTGTCGAAAAGGCATAATGGATTGTTTGACAGTGGAAAGATGAGGGAGGTGAAATAAGATTTTGGCGAGGTGAAGGGCTGAGGTTCTAGATTTCCTCCACAGATGTTCAGCAATCCTGGAGCATTGCTGAAGAAAATGAGTTTGTGGCGTCTGGCAGGGCTGCCGGCATCTGTAGCGGGGTGTGCAGAGAGTAGGGGGAGCTACAGAGTCTAGGGTAGTTTTCAGGGTGTTGTGGTAGTGTTGTGTGGTCATGTCATGTTTGGGCAGGTGAGGGATGAGATTGGGGACAGTGAGGATTGTAGGGAGTCTATTAGTTGGTGAGTGTTGATGCCACGCAGATTTCTGTAGATGTATGGGGAAGAAGTGTCGGGAGGGGGACAGTTGTTAGAAATTGCGAAAGAGAGAAGGTTGTGGTCGGATAACTCTGATGGATCATTCGTGAAGTTGGAGACTGAACAGTGGTGGAAGATCAGGTCCAGGGAATGCCTGTGTGGGTGTTAGCTGTGAGAGGACGAAAGAGGTTAGAGAGAAGCTGAGAGGCAGGAGAGGAGATAGGCGTATCTTCCAGGATTAGTGTGAGAACTTTTTGCAGATAAGAAATGGGGGAGCCAGGTGACAAAGTGGTTGAGGAATTGTCGAGGAGAGCCAGGGGGGGGTATATGACAGACTCTTCCACCCCCTTCCCCTGAAAGTTGCTGAGGGTGTGAACCTCAAAGGAGGGGAAGGAGAGTGAGGGCTCAGGGGGAATCACCTGGTAAGTGCACTGTGGGGAGAGAAGGACACCACTCCTCCACCATGCCTACCCTCAGGTCTGGGGGTGTGAGATAAGAACCACCATGAGATAGAGCAGCAGGGGAAGCAGTATCAGATGGTTGTAACCCGGTTTCAGTGAGAGCCAGAAGTGTGAAGGATTTAGTGATGAAAAGATCATGAATCTCAGTGAGTTTATTACACACAGTGCGAGAATTTAGGAGAGGCAGGTAAAGGATACTGGAGAGACAGAGCGAGCAAAAGATGGCAGACAGCGGTTCTAGGTGAAGCTAAAAGTTATTTGAGGGAAGTAAGAGAGGATTGCTAGCAGTAGAGAAAGGTGGGCCGGGATTAGGAGAGATGTCACAAGCAGCCATAAGCAGGAGTATAGAGACGGCAAGCAGGTGGTTAAGGAGGAGGTTAAAAGACTTGGGAGAGCGACTTCTGTGCTGCACAGAAGGAGTTATAGGGAGGTGGGAGTGTACAGGGCATGGGAGCTATACATAGGGGAGGAGAGAGGGGCTGATGTAAGTGATTTACAGTGCAGATAGTGGGTAGGATAGAAAGAAAACACAAGACATGTAGATAAGGGCAGATAGAAAGTTGAGGAAATATTTCATGGTAAAAGGAGATTGTCACTTAAAAAAGCGTGTTTGGAGAGCTTTTCCTTTCTGTTCAATTCTGGCCTAATTCTGAATAATACACTTAAAGTTGGCACTTTAAGATGGCATTTTAAGGTTTTCTATAATGAGACCCTCATCTTCTATGATCAATGCATTGTACGTTTAACCATACTTTAAAACATTTCTGAGTTTTCCCCTTTCTCTGTCTAAGCATAATAACTTTTTGTCAATCTTATTACTTTCTATACACTGCTCCTACAATCACTCCCATAACTGTGCATTAGTTGGACAATTTTCAAAGTTAAACTGTACTTTGCTTTTACTTGCATAGCTTTCAATGAAATCAATCCTGTATATATGATATAAAATAATTACAATACTTTGGTAACTCTTAGGATTCCTCCTCCTGGGACACTATTTCCATCACGCTGGCTGGATGCTGGCGAATGCTTCCGTTGTGACTCCTCCAATAGCCTTTAGGTCCCAGAATTTAAACCTTTTTATGTTCCAAGTTCTTTTGTTTGTTCTTCCGTAAGCTTGCAGAAAACAAGGCACAAATCGTTTCCCCTTGAGCAAGGTGAGGAATAAGAAGCAAACACACTAGGATGGCTCGCCACTCTGTTATACTGGGGTCAGCACAAGGGAGTAATTGCAGGAAAATATAAAGTTACCCAGAATAAGGATTCCAATCTCTTGTAGGCAAAATATGGTGGGTTTAATTCTTCACAAAAAAGGTACAAAAATTTACATATGCACGATAGAAATAATAAGAATAAGGCAAGAGTCTTACAAATGGATCATGAATGTCTCTGAATCCCGTGATGGTCTTTGGAGTGTCCAAAATGATGAGTCGTAATAGTTTCCAGAACAAAGGACCTTTTTTGGTGAATTCCTGAGGTTGGGGGGTAGATGAGTCTCAGATGTCTGGTATGGTTGGATGCAGTCTTGTAGATGGTAAATGGAGCAACCCCCAAACACCTAAATTCTCTGCCTTTATATATCAATATATGGAGCAAAGTGCCCTTGCGGTCTGATGTACATCGGAAAAACTATTCAGCAGTTTAAAAACCGTATCGGATCCCATCTAAGCAATATCAGAACCAAAACTGATACAAGCATCGCGAGACATATTAACGAATGTCACAAAGGAGATCCAAAAGGACTGATTTTTGGGGGGATCCAGATGATGCATTTAGGACCCAGGAAAGGTGACCTAGACGGAAAACTGCTGCAAGCTGAAGCAAAATGGATCTACCGTCTGCAAACACTATCACCCAATGGCCTCAATGAAGGGTTCACGTTCACCCATTTTTGTAAAAATTACTTTGCATACGTGATCAATAGTACAGTTACCGGTCAGCAATTATCAAATTACCTTCAGCCTACCAATATAGTCACATATTAGTATATCATGATGCGATCCTGCATATGTGCATTGACACCCTAGCGGAACACCAGCGCTCTATTGCGCGTAAGGGTCACATGACAAGTGTCACTACCCACAATATATTACCTACAATAGGCCGTGCATATACTTACTGTTAATTATAAACCAAAGCCTTCACCACAAAATAGATTTATTTCATCTATAGACCACGATCAGGTAGACAGAATTCAGGACATCCTTTGGAAGTTCTGTAAGTCCCGCGACATGCGCAGTTGCAGCGCCTTCGAGAACAACGAAGTCCTCAGACATGCGCATAGGAGATATGTAAGCAAAATTAGTCTAAGTCCCTGGACATGCGCACTAACACAGGTCATCGGAAATCTATCGAAGTACAGAGTCATGCGCAGCAACTACCTGCAACCTGCTACAACTTTCAAGTTCCTGGGCATGCGCAATGCCCATCTGTCAACGGACAACGGGGAGTGGCTCTAACTCGCCTGCCATCTCCATATTCAAAACCCATTCCTACCACCAATAGCATACATGATGGGAGTGACCTGATATGCTAATACTTTTGGATAGGCTAATTACTCCTGACCACTGGCGCCGCCGCCGGTACCTTGCGTATAAGAGTACCATAGGAGTCCCGCCCGCCATCGCCAATATCTTTGAAGAGGTCGGAGGATACTGATGAAAGTCAGGGAACAGGCAATGGAGTTTTAATCAGACTAGTGTACCAGTTTGGGAAATATCGGGAACTATGTAGCATAATGCGATACATTTGATTAACACTATCGATATCTAGTGTCGGCCTTCTCGCAGTCCTCCATTGCAGCGGAAAGCGATAAGCCAAGTTTGGCTGGACAGGCATTAAACAATACGAGGACAGCGATTAAGTTTCGGCTTTCGCAGCCCAGCTGACATTAGTACGTGATAACGTAACCTGGCGATTTATCGCAGGGTCAGCGCGCAAAAAATCACCAGAAACTCCACTTAACCAGTTGTGTGCTTTGAGTGCAAAAACTATTATAGCAAGTGTGATATTCAGACTATGCGGTAAACCGCTGAGACCACACTTTAGCTTACTAATAAAAGATATCGCAAAGTGCACTGAATAGCGGTGAATGCATACACCGATAAAATAATTTAACCACCTTCAAGACCACAATTTCGATAATGTATTTCATCCAGTGGTATGTGAAACTCTGTATACACAATACATTGTTGAGTACACATTACCATTCCGCTGCTACAGACCCAGACTCATACGCACTACCCTTATACTGGTAACAGTCTTTTTAGTTACACTGTATATACACTGATCACCAAGACTATTTTAATAAATAAACAAAAAAGTTTTACCTTGGGGCAAGTAAGGCATTAGCCCTCGGGCACGAATACAGAAATTATATATCATTTTGGGCATGAATATATACATTTTGATGACCAAATCTGGTTACACCCAGTACAACTTATATCCCAAAAATGGTATTCTGGCAAAGCTCCAAGGGGATTGCTCGGGCTGGGCACGTAGTGACATCTGGTTATGATCCATACATTGCCCATGTGACCCTCAGGACATGATAATATTAGGACTTCCTGTCCTCCACCATTTTAGAGGTCAGAAAATTACTAGGTGACAGTTCAGCCCTATACTCAGTGGAATCATAATATTATCCCAGATGAAACCTACACTGGTTTCCAGTATCATTCTCTTCCCTAATCTTACATGAACGCCAAAGATATGATCCATCTAGTCATTACTAGGGTTAGATGTTATAGACGGGGTTATAGGTTATTCGTTTTTACATTATTTTTTTCCTGTAAATTTTACATTCTTGGTAATCTGTAAAAATTCAGGAAAGGTTTAGTTTTACCTACAAAAAAGTGCAAAGTGGATGGGATAGCCATGGGGGCAACATTCAGATCAATTTATATAATGCAACCTTATATGCCTTGGTACTTCTATATATCACTTTTAAAGGGGTAGTGCGGCGCTAAACAATTATCACAAAATAACACAATTACAAGTTTGTAATGTGTTTATGTGAATGGCCCCCTTCCCCGTGTTTCCCCCCCACCTACGCTAGACCCCGAAGTGTGGTGCATTATACTCACCGCATCTTGTGTCGACCCCCGCCCGCCATCTTGGGACAATGACGTACCGCTCCATCCGTCCCTCAAGCCGGCCCCCCTCTGCCGTGTCATAACTGTGCTCAGCCGCGATTGGCTGAGCACAGTTATGCTCAGTCAATCGCGGCTGAGCTGCTGATGACGTGGTAGAGGGGGGCCGGCATGAGAGACGGATGGAGCGGTTCGGTCGGCCTCCCGAAGACTAGGTAATTTTCCCAAAATGGCGGACAGGGGTCGACACAAGATGTAGTGAGTATAATGCACCACACTTCCGGGTCTAGCGTGGGTGGGGGGAAACACGGGGAAGGGGGCCATTCACTAACATAACATACATTACAAAGTTGTATAACTTTGTAATATGTGTTATTTTGTGAATAATGGTTTAGCGCCGCACTATCCCTTTAATCTTGTTATAGTTATTGTATTGTATTCTATTAAAGTATAATTGTACATAGTCTTATTTCTTGTTTTCTAGTAGACGGGAACTTTAAGGTAATCTTATTTCTATGTAAGTTACATAATATGGAGAATGTTATACATTATTCATTCTCAGATTGATACATGCAGTATACATTATGGGGCAGATGCATCATTGGGTTTGCTCTATTATTTTGGCTTATACTGAGGTTTTTGAACATGGCATAAAAATTTGTACTGTATTCATAAAGAAGTTTGACCTGATTCACCCTCTTACGTTTTTTTCCCCCTTCCCTAGCAGAGTTTTTTTTCCCCCTTCCCTAGCAGAGTTTTTTTCCTCAAGCTGTTTTAGCCAAAATACTGCACAAGACTTTTAAGGCTCTGGCGTCTAATGAAGAGTAAAAATTTTCCACGAACCACAAAAAGTAGCACCTGCTCAAAACTATTGCACAGCTGATGAATCTGTCCCTATATCTTTATTATTGGTCCACTGGAATGTGTCTGAACTTAAGGATTAGTCTGAGCCTCATTCATGTGTACTGGTATCCTGATTTTCATCCCACTTTTGTCCCTGCTTTTCCCTGACAGTTTGAACCTTACGTTCTGCTCCAGGTAATGACCTCGCCTGCTTGACATGTGTTTTTGTGTGTAATTATTTATATATATATATATATATATATATATATATATATATATATATATATATATATAAATTTATTTTTTGGTCTTTCTTGTTTTGACCTTTTTTAGCAGGGTTTTGTTTTCGTTTTTTTCCCCTCCTTTCTTGTAATGTTGGTCCTAGGTGTCCGTAGTTGCAGTTGACGAAATTTAGCGATATGGCCCAGACATCCACATGAAAAGCACTTCACTGGTTTATATTCTATAGAAGGCTCTGTAGTCTTATGGTTACTATTCAGCTTAGCATTAGTAACAGAGGCTACACTGGTGTCACATTTTTCAGAGTTAGACTCTATATAGATGCACGTTCATCCGGTTTACAATGATCAGCCTCCACGCTCCACGACATTTTCAGCAGACAAGTTTAACATTTTACTCTTCTCCTTTAGGGTATTTACATTTGATTCTAAGCTCACTTACTGCTCATTCATTCTGCCATACAACTCCATACATTACACTTTGTTGTGTAAAATCATATTTAGCCTCTTCCTCTTTGAATACTTTTCGGCTATCCAGCAGGCAAAGACCAGAGCATTTTTCCCTTCTGTTTTGAAGAACTTGTTGACCATAACTGCTTCAGTCACAACGTTTCGCCTGTAACCATGGACCATTACATTTACAAGCCACTTAGTATATTTGACCTTAGCAATCTTACTCAAGAAGCCCTCAATGTTAAATTCTACACAACAAATATAAATTCAAAACTCCACAACAAACAACAATTACACTCACAAATGTCCCCACAACTGCGCTCCAACCTCCTACCTGGCTCGCCAATTAGGTAAGAAATATTATTGATAATATTGATTCATAATACTGAACAATATTACCACGTAAATTCTAGGGGATGGTCAGCGAAGAAAGCGCACAACATCGCATATAAATAAATGGAATAATATTTTATATACAGATACAAATGAACAATGTAAAAGGCAAGAAAAAAAATAAAAATCTAACACAAAATAACCCACCGAAAATACAAAACAGTGTACAGTCATGGCCAAAAGTTTTGAGAATAACACAAATATTATATTTTCACATGATCTGCTGCCCTCTGGTTTTTATGTGTGTTTGTCAGATGTTTTTATCACATACAGAAATATAATTGCAATCATATTATGAGTAACAAAAACTTATACTGACAGAATGAGTTAATGCAGCAAGTCAATATTTGCAATGCTGACCCTTCTTTAGGACTTCTGCAATTCTCCCTGGCTGCTCTCAACCAAATCCTGACTGATAGCAGTCCATTCTTGCAGTACATTCTTGCACAATCAATGCTTGCATTTTGTCAGAATTTGTTGGTTTTTGTTTGTCCACCTGTCTCCTGATTGACCAAGTTCTCAATGGGATTAAGATCTGGGGAGTTTCCAGGCCATGGATCCAAAATCTGTCTGTTTTGTTCCCTGAGCCATTTAGTTATCACCTTTGCTTTATGGCAAGGTGCTCCATCATGCTGGAAAAGGCATTGTTGATCGCCAAACTGCTCTTGGACAGTTGGGAGAAGTTGCTCTCTGAGGACATTCTGGTACCATTCTTTATTCATGGCTGTGTTTTTAGGCAAGACTGTGAGATAGACTATTCCTTTGGCTGAGAAGCAACCCCACACATGAATGGTTTCAGGATGCTTTACAGTTGGTTTTAGATAAGACTGGTGGTAGCGCTCACCTCGTCTTCTCCGAATAAGCTGTTTTCCAGATGTCCCAAACAACCGGAAAGAGGATTCACTTTACCCCAGTCCTCAGCAGTCCACTCCCTGGACCTTTTGCAGAATATCAGTCTGTCCCTGATGAATGTTCTGGAGAGAAGTGGCTTCTTTGCTGCCCTCCTTGAGACCAGGCCTTGCTCCAAGAATCTCTGCCTCACAGTGCGTGCAGATGCACTCACACCTGCCTGCTGCCATTCCTGAGCAAGCTCTGCACTGCTGGTAGCCAGATCCCGCATCTGAAATACCTTTAAGACGGTCCTGGCGCTTGCTGTCTGTCTTGGGCGCCCTGGAGCCTTTTTGGTAACAATGAAACCTCTCTTCTTGAAGTTCTTGATGATACGATAGATTGTTGACTGAGGTGCAATCTTTCTAGGTGTGAAACTCTTCCCTGTTAGGCCATTTTTGTGCAGTGCAATGATGACTGCACGTGTTACTTTAGAAAGAACCATGGTTAACAGAAGAGAAACAATGATGCCAAGCACCAGACTCCTTTTAAAGTGTCCAGTGGTGTCATTCTTAAT
Organism: Dendropsophus ebraccatus; assembly: GCF_027789765.1. NCBI lineage: Eukaryota > Metazoa > Chordata > Amphibia > Anura > Hylidae > Dendropsophus > Dendropsophus ebraccatus. Next base: position 189,396,218 of record NC_091456.1, on the reverse strand, counting down.
CATGACAGATTGATCTCCAGCCCTGTCCTCATCACCTACACTTGTTAATAGAGCAATCACTGAAACGATGTTAGCTGGGCTGCAATGTTTTTTTGGGGGGGATAAAGTTCATTTTCTAGGCAAATATTGACTTTGCAAGTAATTGCTGTTAAGCTGATCACTCTTTATAACATTCTGGAGTATATGCAAATTGCCATTTTAAAAACTGAAGCAGTAGACTTTGTAACAATTAATATTTGCATCATTCTCAAAACTTTTGGCCATAACTGTGCAAGTTAATGATTGGGAATAATAAAGACAGTATTAAGAACTCAGAGGTGATCCTTCATCCAGATGAAAGGTAAAAAGTATTTAATGGACTTCAACCGAAATACAGTTACAAAATATAACAGATTAAAATATAAATCAAAATAGTTACAAAAAGTAAAAGATGGAAACGAGGTAACAGTCTCCTCCTGGCCTGGCACCTCCAGACCTTCTTGCTGATAACCGAATGGAATCGTGTTACAGATCTATCTGGCTGGGTTAGGTTTGGAAGCATTCAAGACTAACAGAAGAAAAAGATGTTCTGACTTTCTTACTGAGCTGACCCTCTCAAGGTAACATAAGACGGCACTTACATCCAGAAGGGATAATGTAGGATCTTCTGAAGAGAGAAAAGGCAAGAAAATCTCCTGGTTGAGATTATAGGCAGAAGCGACCTTAGAGATCTAGGCAATTGTCTAGCTATGCGAACATTACTTGGTTTTTGCCCTGAGATTCGGCTCTTGACAGAGCCTGGAGCTCACGAACTCATTGCGGACGCCATTGCTACTAGAAAGACTCTTCCAGGAGACATACTTTATTTCTGCTTCCTGCAGGGGCTCAAATGGAGATTGAACCAGGTGTTATAGAACTAACAGAAGGTCCCAAGAGGACAAGGCACAGTGCACTGGAGGAGCTATGTTCTTGACAGCCTTAAAGAATGTCCTCACCATAGGGTTATTGGAGAATTTTCCATTACAATGTGAATTGATGGCTATGAACTGCAGCTTTTAAAGTGTTCATTTTTAGAACTTTTTTCAAACCCTCTTGTAAAAAATGGAGAACTGCAGGAAGATTATCCACTGGAGAGGAAGGAGAAAGAAGATCTGAATATTTTCCAAATCCTATTGTAGGTTTTGATAATGTCTCAATAATGTAATCTGAAAAACCTTTTCTGACGCCTAATTCACCATCCAGGCTGTCAGATGTAATCTCTGTAGATCTGGATGAAGAACACTCCTCTAGGATAGGTCAGACCAAAGTGGCAGTCTCTATAATCTTCCTCTTGATAGAGACCACACGAGAGAAAACCATGCCCTCCGGAGCCAAAATGGCAGAACTACAATGGCCTTGGCATTCTCCTGCCTTATCTTCTGAAGGACCCTCTAATTTAGAGGAATGGGAAGTAAGGCATAAATGAACATCCTCTTCCAGGGTATGGACATCCCGTTGAACAGAGGGTTGTGGTGCCGAGAGAGTGAACAGAAATTCCTGAGTTTTGTGTTCTGATCTGTGGCAAATACATCCACTTCCGGTATGCCAAATATCTGGGTAATCTCCTTGAATTCTTCGCTGTTCAGGCTCCACTCGCCTGGCAACGAGCGATGCCTGCTCAGAAGATCTGCTGTTACATTCATCACGCCTCTGATGGGGACTGCCGAGATTCCCAGAAGGTTGGTCCCTCCCCACAGGAAGAGATGCTTGCATTCTGCTATGAGTGAGGAGGCTCTGGTGCCCCCTGCTTTCTGATGTAAAATACTGTGGGCATACTGTCTGATTGAATCAGAACCTCCTTGTGAAAAAAAGAGGTTGGAAATGAAGCAAGGCCAGCCTGACCGCTCTGAGTTTTTTCCAGTTCGAGGACATTAGTCTTTCCTGGTGGGACCACTTCTTTGAATCCAATTGTCCTATACATGAGCACCCCAGGCCACCAAGTCAGATCTCACAGCCTGGACAAACCTCTGTTCATTTCTCCACAAACGAGACAAGTCCTGTTCCACACAATGTTCCCTTGAAGGCACTTTGTATGGAAGCGGGCCCAGCTCACAGCGTCTGTTGCTGATGTGAGACAGCCCAAGGTTCTCATTGCACAACTTATGGAAGTCTTTGGATGATTGATCAGGTAACAGACCTCTGCATGAATTTTGGATCTCCTTTCTGCCGAGAAGGGTATAAGTCATGTTCCAGGAGTCCAGAATAAAGCCCAGATACTGGACTGTTCGAGAAGGCAACAGTTGAAATTTCTCCCAGTTTACTCTCATCTGAAGACTACGCTCCAGTTTCTAAAAAAAACATGGGTTCCTAGTAAAGAGCTTCTGATTTTGCCTTTATCAGCCAATCGTCCAAGTATGGGATAATGGTGATGCCTTGAAGACTAAGGGCTGCTGTAAGGAAGACTGCTACCTTGATAAATGCCCTTGGTGCTGCTGAAAGGCCAAAGGGAAGGCAATAGTGATGATAAGAGTACTAAAATGTTTGGATGCTCCCTACTAGAGACTAATATTTCCCGATGCTTGGGTGCTCGTTTTGAGTAACGAACCCCATTGAAGTCAATGGGAAACTTAAGCATTTTTGCAGGGGACCCAAGCTCTGCCCAGGGAAGGTTGTGTGAACACCTGTCAACCTCAAAAAATGATGGAAACACCACGGAAATGGACAGGAAACAGCAGGGGAAGCATGCATAGATGCCTCTGAGGCTGCCTAATCGCACCATTATGCCAAATTCTGGGCAACAGCCTGGTGGTCAACCTCAAGACCACAATACTCTTCTTTAAAAGGCCCCAGAATTTGAATGAAGAGTATGAGAGGGGAAGTGTGTTAGCCTGTGTATTAAAAAGGCCTGGACAATCCTGCCTTCAAAACGATTACAACATGCAAGGAAGGTATAAGGTGCTGCTCAGCAGTTTGAACACCGCCTGTTGGTGCTTACTCATGGCAGTGCTGCGGCGCCTAAAGCTACCGACTGAAGGCAACGTGCTCAAAAATTTAGCCTGACACAGCATTGCAGTGAGAACACAGAAAACCATTAAAACTGAGGTAGCATATGAACCACCCAAAAATTATGCCTGACACAGCATGGCAGTGAGGACAGAGTGACTAAGGTAGAACCGGTAGCAGGTGAGCCTTCCAAAAATTATGCCCGACACAGCATGGCAGTGAGGACACAGGGAACCATTAAAACTGAGGTAGCAAGTTAAATCAGAGGGAGGTACATCTAAAATATAACCTTTAAGCAAAAACCTTAAATATAGTTATCCCCACAAAACAAACAATGCATCTATGGTCAAACTGGACCATCACACTAGTGAGAGAAAGGAACAAAGCACACGGCGATGCAACTTGAGTTAGAGAGGTATTAAACTGCTGTGCTTACCTAGTTGTATAATATACGATTCCTTGTGTGATACTCCTCAGGACAGTACCCATCTTTTCCTGGGTCCTGAAAGGTAGCAGGGTAAGAGCAGACACCAAAACAAGGCCCTATCAAGCCCTAGTGTGTAGGTAAGCCGGCTCTCCCTGCTTTCACAGAGTAACACATCTGACCCCTACTAAAGGACCACTCTGACGTACGTTTCAGCCAGATTAATGGCGTCATCAGGGAAGGAAACTAGTATGGGGGCGCTAAAGATATACATGCAAACAAAAGTATATACGATAAGGGTCAAAGCAAAACAAGTCACCTCCTTGCAGGGGCAAAGAGAGGTGACAGCTCACAGACAGCCGTCCTGAGCTAAATCACACTGAGTAATTAAACAGTGTTCATGCTGCAGAGGCAGCAGAACGTATTCACCAGTGTGAAGGTTAGGGAAAGGGGGTGAGTGGCAGTGGCTCCGTACCCTGCGGTCCAGGTTCTGGGATATAAGTAAGTGAGGATGCCAGACAGTCCCCTGTGATCAAGTGACTTAATTTCCGGTCTGACGCCACTCGGATCTGATAGCTGGGGGCGTCCTGTGTTGCTAAGCAGCCAATTTCTAGTACTGCATAGCGTTCTAAAATGAGGCTATAGGCAACAGAAATTCAGGACAGGGATACAATACCTTTATGACAGACTTTAAACTAGTTCAGTGATCAAAATGAAACAAGTGCAATGAATAATAAACTATGTTTAATATTTCAGATTGCCTGGAGAACGTACATAGATGTAAGATTAGGGCTGAATCCGTATATTCAGAAGAGTGTGGGAAGGAACCTGACAGTCTGTCTGTTAGCCCCATCCTTCTACACCACACACGTGGGAGGATATGCCATGTCAGAGATAGAGGTTGTCAAATTACTGGAGCATTAAACGCGGGGGGGGGGATGGGGCAAGAAAAGAGGACTAGGTGTGCTTCTTCACAAGAAACATGCAAAGTTCAGCTGCTCATTTTAGCGCCACTGTCCCAAGGCGGTATATCCATTGGGTCGTCTTCCTGAGAATCCTCTTGTCCCAGTTGCCCCCCCTAAGTGGAGGTCTGACTAGTTCTAGTCTTACAAATCGCAACTGGGACAAGTCTCCATCATGTTGTTCATTCATGTGTCGTGCATGTGGTTTATCCGCCTTGTGTGCAATGTCCCTCAGATGTTCACCTATTCTCCACCTGAACTCACTTAGTCTTCCCTTCATATTCCATACCACAGTGACAGGTTTCCTTTATAGACCAGACCCTTCGAGCGACAATTAATTAAATCCCGAATTGTGAATCTCACCTGTTGTGTTGCTTCTGAAGGTCTTTCCTATCTGTATATTCTTACAAGCAATACAGCATTTATAGCAGCCTGTGGTATGTAGCCAAGTGTTCACCTTAGTATTAGTTTGTAAAATGGCTTTTGACTAAGCGGTCACGCAGACTCCGTCCTTTTCTAAATGATATCTGTGGCCTAGGGCCAATCTTGTCCTTTTAATATCAGGATCAAGGAGTAGGATATCCCAGTGTTTCTGAAGTATTTCCCTGATGAGTGGGGCTCCTGTGTCAAACGTCCCTACTATTAGTCCGTCACTGGCTGTTTGGGGTGTTATAAAGTGGTTCTGTCTTTTGCCTTCGCTTTATGATACGCCGTCCGTAACACTTGGTCCGGATACCCCCTAGCATGAAAGCACTCTCGTAAGTATCTGCTTGCTTTTTAAACTCTTGACTTGTGGAGCAGTTCCTTTTCATGCGGAGGTACTGGCCGGTGGGGATATCTGCACGTAACTATCTAGGATGATGACTCTGCTACACCAACAATGAGTTGGTGGCAGTACTCTTACAATACACTGTGGTGTCCAATCCCCCTGATGTTACATGTGATGAGTGTCTAAGAATGCCAGTTTTGTTTCATGTGCCTCAAATGTAAATCTGAGGCCAATAGAATTTGTATTCAAAATTCTGACGAATTCTTTGAAGGTCGACCTGGGGCCATTCTAAACTATGAAAATATCGCCGATTATATCTTGCCCACATGCCGACCTTCTCAGTGAATCTCGTATTGGCATCACAGAATAACGTGATTTCTTGTTAATCATTGGTGGTATACACAGGGAAAGCATTCTTCCCTTGTTTGATTTATTGGCTACTGTGATCTGAGGTAGCAAGTGAGCCTTCCAAAAATTTATGCCTGACACAGCATGGCAGTGAGGCAAGTGGAGGAGGAGAGGATATACAAAGAATCCTCATGTTGAGCTGCTTTCCCCGGGTGGACAGTTGAATTCAGGTGAAATCCAGGCTTTGTTCATTTTTATAAACGTCAGCCTGTCAGCAGACAGGCGGGTACACTTATCAGTGATGATGCCACCTGACTTACCGCTTCTTGCCGAGGTTGACATCTGGCATTCCACAATGGTTCTGCGTTGCTGGTAAACCCTGGCTAACGTGGAAGGTGGAATTCCACCGCGTGGGCATGTCGCACAGCAGTCGGTGAGCTGGCAGTTGCAAGCGCCTTTGCACTGCCCTAAGTAAACACTTAGGCCAGGCATGGCACATGTGTGTTGAGGCTGCCGAGTTGCAGAGCCGCCACCAGGTTCCGCCCGTTGTCACACACAACCATGCCTGGTTTAAGGTTCCGCGGCGCGAGCAAAAGATCGGTCTGCGCTGTGATGCCCTGCAACAGCTCCTGAGCCGTGTGCCTCTTGTTGCCTAAGCTCAGCAGTTTCAACACCCCCTGTTGGCGCTTACCCACCACACTGCTGATGCTACGAAATGGAGGCTACGTGCTCGTGGAGGGAAATGAAGAGGAGGAGAAAGAGGTGTACAACTCATGAGAGACCGCGACCAAGGTAGGCCCTGAAATCCTTGGTCTGGGCAGCATATGAGCGGAACTAGGGTTAGACTCTGTCCCAGCCTCCACCAAGTTGACCCAATGTGCCATCAGGAAGATAGTGTCCCTGCACGCCAGCACTTGTCCACGTGTCCGTGGTTAGGTGGACCTTGTCGCTGACCGCATTGGTCAGGGCACGGATGATGTTATCCGACACGTGCTGGTGTAGGGCTGGGACGGCACACCGTGAAAAGTAGTGGCGGCTGGGGACAGAGTACCGAGGGACAGCCACCGCAATGAGGTTCCTAAAAGCCTCTGTCTCTACCAGCCGATAGGGCAGCATCTCCAAGCTCAGCAGTTTGCCTATGTGCTCATTTAGGGCTTGTGCATGCGGGTGAGTGGCAGTGTATTTGCGCTTCCGTTCAAAGGTCTGCTGCAGGGACAGTTGAAAGCTGCGCTTGGACACCTTGCTGGAGGGTGTGGAGCATAGTGGAGGTGAAGGGGTGCGTGTAGGGCGGGAGGCGCTCGTGCCTGGGGCCTGGGCGGGGGTACTGACAGAGCCAGCATGTGACACAGGGGAAGGAGCAGGGGTGCGACTTGGTCACTGAACAGCCTTGGTGGGGTGTTTAGGCTGGTAGTGGTGGCTACCCTGCTGATCCTGGCATGGCACACGTTGCACACTACAGTCCGTCAGTCATCCGCAGTTTTCTTTAAAAAACCTCCAGATTTGGGAACATCTAGTCCTGGCCACGGGAGTTTGACTCCGTGAAACAGCTGCTGATCTACCCGCTTTGCCCCTGCTCCCCCTGCCCTCCCCTTTTCCTCTTCCAACCGGTCCTGAAGGTGAACTTGCCTCCCCCTCAGAAGCACGGTCTTCACTAGGCTCATCCACCAGCTCCTCACTCTCCTCCTCACTTTGAGTTACATCCATGACCGCAACCTCACTGTCTGACAACCGGGTCTCATCGTCATCATCAGACATCTATTCCAACCCTGCTTGCAAGTCCCCACTCTCATCACCCACTGACTGCGTGAGCTGCATAGTTTGGGCATCGGGACAGATCGGTTGCTCTGACTCAGGGAAGGGTCCAGAAAACCGTTCCTGGGAGCATGGTGGTGGATCTGAATCCCTTTTCCTGGAGGGGCCAGGCTGTGGGGAAGGAGGCTGAGCTAATGGAGCAAGGGTTCCACTCCCTTGGGTAGCGTGGCTGGACTGCGTGGAAAACTGGTTGGTGGATAAGTTACTGGACACATTATCCACTATCCACGTGACCACCTGTTCACACTGCTGCAGTTTCAATATCTGTCTACCTTGAGACCCCGTAAGTTGAGCAAAGATGCTAGGGAGTGGATGTCTGCTGTGTGCCTCTGCTACCTCCTCAACAGGTGCTGCTGTGTCACCCTGCCCTGCCCTCCAGCAACCACATCACTTGGAACCCCACGCCCTCGACCCTTACCCCTGGGGTTCACCATTTTATGGACACTGCACAGTATGGAACTTGGATAGGCCTTGCGTATGAAATACAGAAATCAGGAAAAATACTTTTAGTACCCACTGGTTTTGTGGGGTTGTAGGGTACAATCTGGTAGTGGCTGGACCTAGACACACGCTGGGATACCCCCTTACAATGAGCAGTGAAGTTTTATGCAGGTGTACTACAAATACCAGCAATTCAGTGTAGTACCCACTAGTTTAGGGGGGGCTGTACAGTACAATGTGGTAGTAGCTGAACCTAGATAGACACTCTGTGATACCGCCTTACAATGAGCAGTGAAGTTCTATGCAGGTGTACTACAAATCCCAGCAATCCAATGTAGTCCAGCACCACCAGCCCCAAAATAAAAAAAAAGTACACTGAGCACTTCTTAGGAGTCTGTATGCAACACCTAATGTCCCCTTTCTGCCAGCAGCCGGTCACCACAGTGTGCTGGTTAACTCGTGGTAGCAGCACTGCAAGTCCCAGCCAGCAGTCTGTAGTAATACTATTAAAAACGATTTGAAGCCCTGAAAAGGGCGGTTTTTATTGCTAGTATATACTCTGCCTACTGGAACGCTAAATCCTACACTGACACTCTCCCTGAGAAGCAGCAGCTCTGTCCCTAATCTCTCCCAGCACACATCTGAAGCGAGTACTGCACGTTTTATATAGCAGGGTCACCTTATCTGGCCAACCAATCGCTGCTATCTACATGTATGGGTCCCATGTGATCGCAGGATGTACCAAAAAGTCTCCTGCATGTTTATTGGCTGAGAAATAGCGTCTGACTGACACAGCACTTACAGCTCAGTCTTCTCCCTCTTCCTCTGTCAGGCTGATCTCCACACTGAGGTTGAGGACCTGCGATCAGGTCCTTCACCCTTTTCTCTTTCTGTGCAGGTTCTTCTCCTGTGTCTTCTGTTGTTCAGCTCTCTCTCACTCTGCATTACAGTGAGCATTGAACATTATAACACAGAGCCTCCCCCCCCCCCCCACTTCTGGGCCCCTAGAAGTGCTGTGGGCCCGGGTAAGCCCTGTGCTGACGCCGTCCCCCCCCCCCCCCGTCCCCCCCTTGGTGTTTTTTTTGTCTCTCCTGTGCACCTGTCAAAAAGCCTTTCCTCTCTGATTAAGGTGGATATGAAGTATTCTGAAGTTTCACTACTAGGTGTGAGGTGTTGGAAATGGTTTTCTAAATGTCTACGTATTGCACAGCTGAAGTCAGTATTTGGCATACAATAAACATTAACCATGTGTTTTGTAGCTGACCAATAGGAGTTGTCTCTTTTCTTTTGACCTTTATCTCTCTCCTCTTCCCTGCACACACTCATCCCCCACCACTCAGAGACACCCTGTAGGCCTCTTTAGGAGGAGTTATATGGTATGGTGGAGGAAGTAAAAGTTCAGTCCATATCAGAGTCTCAGAGAAGAAAGACTGAAAAGTCACTGTTCCTGCTGTAGTTAAGCAAGGACCTGGCTGATGCCAGGACCCCTGTCAGGGACAACAGAGTCATTGTAGTCTAGACATAGTAGTATACAGATGCAGCTAGAAAACAGTTCTTTATTTACTACTCCTACGTTTAGTATGCAGTGCTCAGCACTTTAAAGGGAGAGGTAACCAAAGGACAACCTGACCCACTCCGAGAACATATCTACACAGAGCAGGGCAGTATCCTGAGCACAAGAGGAACTAGCCTCGATAGGACAAAGCAGCCAGTCCTGAAGGCCTACATATCCTATCGTGCAGTGCAGGTAACTAGGATGTCCCGGACACTTGGCTACACCCAGATAACAAAGACTAGGGCTTGTATTACCCTGACAGGACAAGTAGCTCGCAACTATGGGGCAGAAGGTGGTCAGATTAACGTCTATACACAAATACAAGTAAACATTTCACTAAAGTGTTTCTCCAGGTTCCGGCAGAGTACACAGCTACACTGGGTTGGGGCTCCTCTAGCCAACTCCTTTCCTTTAATCTTAAAGCACTGCTACAACTACCTCTATTTTCTCTTGCTACTCTCAAGCACAACAAGGTCAAGCACTAAAGTGTGTGTGAAGATTTATCTATTTCAGTGAAATGTGTATTATATTAAAGAAACCTTACAGTAAAGCTGTTCTATTTTTATACTACTGGGACTCTTGTCATCTTCTATATGCACTGGCAACGCTGTGTACAGTCTGCTCACCAGTCCGAACGGTCGCTTCCTCGTCCACGCCCTCCTCGCTACCCTGAGACAGTGAAGGCTCAACACTTGGGGAATCGATAGAAAGGATCTCCTCTGGTGCCTCCCGAATCATCATCTCAGTGTGTTGTGGCAATCTGACTGGCCCTACTATCTACCAACCATGTATGCAATGGTGGCTGATCTTTCTATCCAGCTCCTACACTGATGCCTCTCCCTGAGCCAGTCACTACATTGGCTCCTCATACAGCACAGAATACAATACAAACTGCTCCTGCTCAACCACAAAGCTCTTGACAGTGCTGCATCTCCCTACATCTCCCCCCTCATCTGTCTACCACCCTACCCATGCTTTACACTCTGCTAATATACAAAACACAAAATGCGACATCTCACCGCTAATGGCAAGATACAGACCCAATAAATAAAAGAAAATCACTAAAAGCAGCCACCCCCTGGCCAACTGCTAAAAAAAATTGTCTATAAAAATAATGAGGCTCTTGGTTACTATTTGCAAATAGTGTAAACCATCCCACCACGATAAGGTGGCCTCATGCCGAGATGGACCCTACACTGTACTATCACCTCTCCATGGCATATAATAAGCCTATGCTCTGGGCATGCAGGATCCAACTAATAATGGGAAATATAATAACCACCTGGGTGGGATAGGTGGAGGGCATGACCAAGTAGTGGCAGTCGCTCCCCCCATCAGGAACAAAAAGACAGATTTGGTCAGCTCTCCAACACTGAAACCTCTCTCCACTGAATCCTCTTTTTTCTAAAGTGTTTTTGTACAAATTCTGACCTTTCCTGCTTCCTCATCTGTCTGTAATGCTTTATTATGTGACTAGTATATAATGTGCAGGAATGGTAGTGTAGCATGTGGTGTGATGTATAGTGTAGGGGACCTGTACTTTTCCTTCATCTACTGGGGGCTTATCGTGGAAAAAGCTAGTATAAAAAGTAACTTAATGCAGCAAAGTCATTACAAACACTCAGATATTACAACCATGGAAAGGCTTCACTTCACTAAAAGAACAAGTAGACAGAGCTGCCGCTTGGCACCCAGGACACATGCAAGGAAGATGAAGGACAGATAACACAAATATCAGATATATTTATTACACATTACAATAAGTTATTTTCTTACCTGACTCATGGAGAGGAAGCCGCCTACTGTTTCTATGAAAGATTTGGAAGAATGGTTTCCCTTCATCCAATTTCCATCTCAACCCCCCCGGCACTGATGGATATTGGATGATGTCCGTCCGATGATCTGGATGCTCCTCACCCTCGGAATTGTCAGGGGTCAAATAGTAATATTCTGTAATAGGATTTCAGATGAAGGAAACACTGGTGGGAGGGACAAAAAGTGACTAAAGCTTCTCAGATGAATGTTGGCTTCAGAGCCGTCCGTTGGTTCTGAGAAATTCTCTTTCCAGCGTTCCCCCAAAAACATCAGCACTGCAGTACATTTACTCCTCCTATTAGAGTCTATGGCTAAGAGACCGCTGAACATTGTATGTACCTCAGGTGACAGTCTCCTCCATTGTGACGGTGGGTCCATCCTTCCAAAATTGTTCTGCCACTCAACAAAATTACAATATTCCTGGTCGGTGGGATCTGCTGACTTCCATGGAGAGGTCCCTGTCAGCAAGACGTAAAGGACAATACCAAAGGACCAGACGTCCAGAGAGGGGTCGATAACTAATGGCTTCTGCTCAGTAAGTTGCCTGATCTCTGGCGCCATGTATGATTTAGTGCCCGACCTTCTGATGGTCATTGATCCCTTGACCTGTGAAAGTCCAAAGTCAGAAATTTTGATGAGGTGGCAGTCCTCATAGAACACCAGGATGTTTTCTGGCTTAATGTCCAAATGTACAAGTCCTTTACTCTCCATGAAGTCCAGGGCACTGGAGATCTGGAAAGCGCAATTCTTTACAACGTCTTCTGGGAGTCCTTCCTGAAATAGATAAATAAATTACATTAACACAATGGAAATATGACTACAGGAAGAGAGGACATAGGGAATGTAGGGCCCAAGGTAATTCAGGTATTTCTACTTACATTGGGTGGAATCAGGGAGCGGAGATTTCCATATGTTGCCAGCTCCTGGGTGTAGCCAAAGAAGTCGTCGGTCCTGAAAGCGATGCCATATATTCTGATGATATTGGGATGGGATGAGAGGAAGAAGGCGATGCTGATCTCCTTAAGGAAGGAGGATTCAGTGGTCTTCTTCCTATGCAAGAGCTTCATGGCCATTGGTTGAGCTGTTAATGAAAACACAATGAGTTGTCCATACATCACATATACTGCTATATAGTATTGTCTCATCAGATTTATGAAAGTTGTAAAACTATTCTGTGGACCTTTCTGGTCTCTTTTTGACTTTCTCTTCCCCACTGATTCCATAAGTATCGTGAAACAAAGACATTATCTTACTGAGAACCATTTTGAAAACTTGTGCACAATCCTAATCCCATATATCCTGGTTAATACATCCACTATCCCTGAATCTCCCCTATTGTATGTAAACCATGGAAATTGTGTCCTGCGATGACCATCAGATTATTCCATAGCTATAATGATGGATCATTGACCACACTTACCTGTTTCCTTCTGTATGACCATGAGTACAGACCCAAAGCCGCCATGTCCAAGCTCCTGGACAAGATGGTAGGTGTTTTCTACATCCATTTCCTGCAGACGCTGGGAGGCCACGGAGATGAGCTCATCCAGGATGTCCTGAACATTTTGCCTGCTGAAAGCCATTGAGTCCTGTAAACGTAGACAAGATATGTAATGATCAATATTATATTTTCCCATTACCAGATTTACCCGACCTACAAAAACTAAAGCCACACTTATACATGACATCTATAAGAATTCTCTATCTTTATATATACCAATGTACAGCCTTTATATGCAACAAAAATAGAAATGGAGGCTATTATATCCATCTACATGATCTTGGTAACCCAAATATCTGTACAGACTAGGCGTAATATCATTGGTTTGGCCTCATGCTTTATCCAGGCATAGTCTACTCAATGTGAAGTATACCTTATACCATCAAACTACCAATAGACATTGTCCATACTAACTTTACATGACTTAAAAAGGAAATGAACTCTAATAACTCTACAGAACTCAAATTCCATATAGAAAATCAATAATATACATGTATACATTCTGGAATATTCAGTTCTAAAATTTCTAATTTATAGAATAAAACAAAAGTAAGTGGAATATAATATCTATGGATATGGCAAATGACGGAAATAAGTTTCCTAGTAAATAACAGAAGACAGTAGATTAGAAATTACCTTGGAGAATTTGATGGAGTCAGAAACGAAATAATCTTTCACCAAAAGCGAAGTATCAGGGAGGTAGAAGTCGTCTCTGGAAGCAGAGGAGGTGACTGATCAGAGGAGGTGGGAACAGGTTTATATGGAGGAAGGAGATGAAGAACAAGGGGCAATGAGCTCCCTGATTGGCTGTGAAACAATGGATAAGTATATGTATTGAGGGAATTTACATTTCAATAGTGTTCTACAGACTGAACTCCAAGGAGATGTAAAGTGTCAAGACTGAAACCTGGACAAACTTTCCTTCTATATAAATAGAAGGCTTATGTTGAGAATTTAAATTTTATTTCATATTTTTGTTTTATTATAGAAGTATGAGAAGTTGTAATGTTTCTGAAAGTTAATGATATATATTTTTTATTTTAGTTTTTTTTTATTTTAATTTTATTTTATGGCCTAAAAATATCACTTTCATTAGTCTAATAAGCAATATCGTACAATCTCCTGGGATGGCCATGGGGGCGGCATTCACCCCAAGTTATAATACAACTCAATATTCCTAGGTATTTTATGTATATATATTAATGTTTGATAAGGCTAGATGATGTGATTTGTACCTGCTTACACTATTCCTTTAGGACTACACCTATATATATACAGGTACCAATACATAAAAAAGCTTTTTCCAATACTAAATGAAGTTAAAAAGTATGACCACAATAAAATAAAAGTATAAAACCGGTGTCTGTAATGAAATATATTAACCACAATGTTTTTTTCTATATGGGAATATATACATATATAAGGTGCTTTAAGTCTCGCAATGTTCTAATACTGCCTCAGTTCCAATAAACACATAGGCTGCAAAGACCAAATGGCCATTATAACATTCTAGAACATATTGCATTGCTTGTGCGGTGTCTGACATTATGGGTAGGTGCAATATGTTCTAGAATGTTATAATGGCCATTTGGTCTTTGCAGCCTATGTGTTTATTGGAACTGAGGCAGTATTAGAACATTGCGAGACTTAAAGCACCTTATATATGTATATATTCCCATATAGAAAAAAACGTTGTGGTTAATATATTTCATTACAGACACCTGTTTTATACTTTATTTTATTGTGGTCATACTTTTTAACTTCATTTAGTATTGGAAAAAGCTTTTTTATGTATTGGTACCTATTATATATAATAAAAATCATTTGTATTTTCATGAACTAAGCCCATTTTTTCTGTTTATTGTATCCAATCTTTGTGTGGGTAGTTTCAAATGATAGTGTTATCTGGTGGTGTAGGTTGATACTACAACCCATATATTTAGATCATTTTATTTCACGTCTATCACAAACCGGTGTATTTAACCTATATATACAGGCCTCTGAATTAGAAGATGATCAGAGTGTGACAGAAAGATGATCTGGAAGGAAGGAATGTGAACTGTCGCTCACAATATTTTCCAGGAACTCTGACGTATATGTTAAGTTTGCAATACTTGAATACACTGCGCATGAGTAATACCGCCCCATATCTTGTATATATAAAAGCTAACACAAAACAATAATGGGGGCGCTTCCCCAACTTATTTTACTGATGCGTATATAGAGACAAGATGGTGTATTATCTATATTATAGGATAAATAGATTTAAATTTTCTGGCTTTTTATAGTAAAAGTAAGCTTAGTTATTAAACTTTTACATATAATATTTGGATAATATGAAGAATTTTTACTATTCAGAGTCTATTCACACACTGCAGATTTGTTCATAATTCCATAGACCTGAATCAGGGTCACAGATATCCATGTACAGATATAGAACAGGTTTTTGGCCATTACATTTCTACAGCAAATCAGACATGTGAGATTAGATCACTTTATATTCAATGAATTTCTCCCTCCATTAGCAGCACAATGGCGGCTCCTCCGGGGTGGGGTGGGGTGTGATCAGTATCTGGGACAGCAGGAAGTTTCTCTCCTTTATTCCATCTCCGTAACATGATAACACCCCGATCCTGCTTCTATTGTCTGTCAAATTAACATTGGTTGTTAGGCTGCGGCTACAAGCTATAGAGATGTAACATGCAGTTATTATGAGGGGTGTGAGCTGTTTACATGCAGTGTTTCTCTTCATTGTCTCTGAATGATTCCCTCATAACACAGATGTTGGTCTGGTGATGGGCGGCCTCATTGCTATACCGATGTCTCTAGATTTAAATGGTCAATTAATGTTGCTATTTCTGCAGATTTTATATTCCTGTTAATCTGTGCATTTTTTGTATGTAAAACTAAACTTTTTTGAGAAAATTTGAACAATGTATGGGATGGTCATGGGGGCAACATTCACCCCAACTTATAACAACATAACATAATATGCCTTGGTATATTTGTATATTCTTAAATCTTGTTTTAGGTAGTTATTATATTCTATTATAGTATAATTGTACATAGTCATAGTTTTTCTTGTCTTTTAGTAGAAGGGAACTTTAAGGTAATAGAGATGAGCTGAAGCGCTCACCGAAGTGAAGTGAATCGCTTCATTTGATCTGTGCTCTGCTGATCACGCCGCCAGGCTTCCCACACTGAATTCAATCCTGGGAAACTTCCCCCAGTTTCCCAGGAATGGATCCAGCATTTCCCTGCCACCCGGAGTGGTGCGGCAGGGAGCGGAGCAGTGCGGGTAGCCCGGTGGCGTGATGAGCGAAACACTGATCCAGCGAAGCGCTTCACTTCGCTTAGATGAACGCTTCGCTCATCTCTAGTAATAAACTATTTCTTATATGTAAATTAAATATTATGGAGAATATTATAAATTATTCTCAGATTCCTACATATATTATACATTATGGGGCACATGGATTGTTGGGTTTGTGCATTGGGTTTGTGCATTTATTTTGGCTAATACAGAGCTTTTGTACATGGTATAAAAATTTGCGCTTGATTCATAAAAGCGTTTGCCCCGATTTCACAGCTTTTTATTATTATTTTTTTTTTTTTTAAGCTCAGAGGAGTAAGGGATTAATATTATCTACATATTGTGCAGCAGTACTCCACTCTTACCCTAGCATAGTTATTTCCCCAAGCTGTGTTAGCCAAATAATTGTGCAATAACCAACATATTGTACAGTCTCCTGGGATGGCCATGGGGGCTACATTCACCCCAAGTTATAACACAACCCATTATGCCTAGGTAATATTATATATATAATCTCCATTAATGTGTTACATGCAGACAGGACATGGCTATAACATTTCTACAGCAAATCAGACATGTGAGATTGTTACTTTACAATCAATGAATTCATGCACAATGGCGGCTCCTCCAGGGTGGGGTGTTATCAGTATCTGGGGCAGCAGGAAGTTTCCCTCTTTTATTCAATCTCATTAACATGATAACACCCCGATCCTGCTTCTATTGTCTGACAAATTACAATTGGGTGTTAGGCTGCGGCTACAAGCTATAGAGATGTAACATGCGGTTATTAAGAGGAGTCTGAACAGTTGTTTACATGCAGCGTTTTTCTTCATTGTCTCTGAATGATTCCCTCATAACACAGATGTTGGTCTGGTGATGGGCGGCCTCATTGCTATACCGATGTCTCTAGATTTAGTATACATTATGGGACAGATGCATCATTGGGTTAACGCTATTATATAAGCTAATACTGAGTTTTTGCACATGGTATAAAAACTTGTTTCATAAAAGCATTCGCTTGTATATATGAGAACATGTATGTTTTTGTTATGTTATTCATTTTTTGGTCATTATAGGGCTTTCAGTATATCATGGAGTGAGTTTTCATGGTGCAAATCATGAACTATTTCATAACATATTCAGCTCTGCTACATGTAAAGTATAAATCTGAGCCTTTATATACCTGTATACATAGTGAGTGATATACATGGAGGCCTCTCTGTAGTGCCGGGCTGAGGAGTCAGTATAGAAGTGAGGGTTCCTTCCAGAGACTATAGAAGCAGGATCGGGGGTTATCATGGTAATGAGATGGAATAAAGGAGGGAAACTCCCTGCCTCCCCCAATACTGATCCCACCCCACCCCGGAGGAGCCGCCATTGTGCTGCTAATGGGGCGATGTCTGCAGAAGGAAAGGCTGTAGGGTTTTCCTTATTACATTATTAGTTTTATATGGTGTCACAAGGTACAAAACAAACCTCAACTGATACACCCCTAAAGTATAAAGTTGCATTATTAGAAATAGAAGGATGAGACATAATCTGTATATAACATTACTGTGAGGACATTGTACTATATACAGGATACAGCAGGTCAATTAATCATTAGGTATCTTCTAGTGCTATAGAGCCCATACACATTATACTAAGGTCAGACGGTGGTGGTGGTGGGATCGGATGGTATAGGGGTATGAGGGTCTTCTGTGTGACCAGGGCAGGAGGGAGAACTGTCAGCAGAATAAATGTCTGGTCTATAGTTATTGCAGGTGTATGGCCACCTATACAGACTACTCAGTGTATGTGGTAAAGCTACAAATCTAGGGCATCATATCTTTCATGATGTCATTAATCCCTTCAATAAACTCCAAAAATTAGGAAAAAAATAAACAGATTTAATCCAGAAACCTCTAAACTTAATTTCACAGATCACATTGTGACTGAAATGTGATGAATTAGAGGGAGATTGATAATGTAATGGGAAGTGCAGACTGTCCCTAACTTACTGACTGTAATGGTCATAGGGATATATTCTTACCGTGATATATTCTTCTTCTAGGAGCCTCATTCAGATCTACAAGATGGTCAAAAAGTTTTTACAGAAAATCAGCAGTGTGTGAATATTCTCTGGTTAATTACAGATATTGTCAAATATTCTACTACAAATAGAAAACTTTTATATTAATACTATGTACAGTTATACTACAATATGGACCAGAACACATTATGTCGCTATATTTAACAATAATACCTAAGAATATTGGGTTGCGGCATAACTTGGGGTTAATGAGGCCCCCATTGCCATCCCACAAGATTGTATTATATATTGGTTATTAGACTTATGTTTTTTATTTTTATTTTATATCACTTTTATGTTTTTAAAAATAAGAGCCCAAGATAAATCCTCTTATACCTTTTTTTATATAGAGGAGGGTATATCTAGGGTTCAGCCCCTGCACTTTACATCTCCTTGGAGTTCAGTCTGTAGGACACTATTGAAATGTAAATTTCCTCAATACACATAGAACTTGCCTATTGTCTCTCAGCCAATCAGAGAGCTCATTGCCCTTTTGTTCTTCATCTCCCTCTCCCATATAAACCTGTCCCCACCTCCTCTGGTCAGTCACCTCCTCTGCTTCCAGAGACGACGACTACCTACCTGACACTATACTTTTGGCAAAGTATTTTTATTCCTTTCTCAACTACTCATCGATTTTCTCCAAGGTAAATCTTTTTCTCTTATTTACTATAAAAATTTGTTTTACTTTTCATCACCTGCCATATATAATTTTGTTTCTCCCATATTATATTGGGCTTATATTTTGCAATAGGCACAATTCACTTATAAGATACTTTATATTGTTTTATTCTTATTCATTTAATTATTGCTAGAGATGTCTTGTATATGTGGGCTTGGGTTTGTGTAGGTCAGGTACATCTGGTGAATGGAAAACATAATGATGATCATAACGTATTTTCTCTACCTTTGTACAGGACACAATGGCTTCCGGTAACATACAGTCCATCCTGGAGGGTCTGGTCTCCGTGGCCTCCAAGAACCTGCAGGACATAGATCTACAGAAGACCTATCAAATCATCCGGGAACTTGGACAGGGCGGCTATGGATATGTTTTGATGGTGAAGGAGAAGAAGACAGGTCAGTGTGGTCAATGATCCATCATTGTTTAGATATATTAATTATTCCTAAATATCCCCTATTGTATTTACCATGTATTGGATTAAGATTTTGCACAAATGGTACAAAGGGGTAAAATTTATCAAATGGTTCACAGGACATGATGCATTATTTAATGATATAGTGGAATCATTTGGGGAGGGCAGGTAAAAAAGAGACCTATATGTGACCTCTGTGGTGTATGTACAATTAATTGAAATCTTTTCATTAACAGGTCAAGAAATTGCCATGAAGCTCCTGCATAGAAAGAAGACCACTCGGTTCTCCTTCCTTAAGGAGGTTAGTACATCCTTCTTCCTGTCATCTCATCCCAATATTATTTGCATAAGTGGCGTCGGATTCAAGACCGGAGACTATTTTGGATACACCCAGGAGCTGGCGCCACAAGGAGATCTTTTTGAAATGATTCCACCTAATGTAAGTAGAAATCCCTGAATTACCTCAAGCCCTAAATTCCAAATTTCCTTCCTGACTGTAGTATTATTTCCATTGTGTTGACATCCTTTTTCTCAATTTGTTTAGGAAGGACTCCCAGAAGACATCACAAAGAGATGCGCGGTTCAGATCGCCAGTGCTCTGGACTTCATGGAGAGTAAGGAGCTGGTTCATCTAGACATAAAACCAGAGAACATCCTGGTGTTCCAAAAGGACTGCCACCTTATCAAAATTACAGACTTTGGGTTTTCACAGGTCAAGGGATTAACGACTATCAAAAGTTCAGGCACCACTTCATTTATGGCGCCAGAGATGACACAAGTTTCCGACCACAGTCCGTTAGTCATTGACTCCCCTCTGGACGTCTGGTCCTTTGGGGTTCTTCTATACAACTTGCTGACGGGGGACACTCCGTGGCAGTCAGCAGATCCCACTGATGAAGAATTCTGTAATTTTGTTGAGTGGCAGAAGAACAGTGGAAGAATGGACCCACCGTCTCCATGGAGGAGACTTTCACCTGGCGTACTGAGAATGTTTAGTGGTCTTTTAGCCATAGACTGTAAGAGAAGGAGCAAAAGCACTGAGGTGTTGGTGTTTCAGGATGAATGCTGGAAGGAGGATTTCTCAGAAATTGAAGGAGCACATTTAATGGACAACGATTCAGCTGAGGAATCTGGTCCAGCAGACGTCCATAACAGCAACGTCTCTACCACATCAGTCCTTGGTGTGGAGTCTTGGCATTTGACCTCTGGCAGTTGTCGTCATGGTGAGGAGCATCCAGACCATGGGACGGACATAACTCAATCTCCATTAATGTTCATAGATGACGAAGTATCGGTCTATCTCGGGGCAGAAGTGGAAATTGGATGAAGGGAAACCATTTTTCCGAGCATCTTTATGGAAACTGATGGCGGCTTCATCTCCATGAATCAGGTAAGTAAATATTTATTGGAATGAGTCTTAATGATAAAATTCTCCATCTATCTGATATTTGTTTTTACCATCTCCTTTGTTCCCTGTAAGTGTCCGGGGTTCCAGGAAGTAGTATTGTCTTGGCCAAGGGTATTTAGATACAGATCTTGGGCAACAAAGGGAAAGCCTTTACCTGGTATTAATATGGGGGAATATCTAACATACTTTGCTGCATAGTTTAAAGTTACTTTTTTAACCACCAAGATTTTTTTTGTGAAACTATACATCATCCTACATGCTGCACTAACATCCCAGCACACTATATACTAGTCACATAATACATTTCAGACAGGGATGGGGAAGACTAATGTGTCAGAATTTGTATAAAAGTTTAGGAAAAGTTAATAGTAATAGAGGATTCAGTGGAGAGAGGTTTCTGGATGATCCTGGATGGGAGGCGCACTGGTTATTTGTGGGATAGGAGGAGGTTTGGAACTATATTAAGGGGAGACGTGTGGTGTAGGGTCTGGATTGGGTTTTAGCCGCTTTATGATGGGTTTACTATTTTTCATACATTGGTATTAATGTATTACAACCTGATGATGAGTCAGATAAAATTGTCTCAGAATCTTCAATCTACTGAGGAAAATCATGGACTGGATCTGAATTATGTCAATTTTATTCCAAACCTGAAGGTTTTACTAATCAATAGATAAGTTCCTGTATATTTGTCATTGTAAAACCCCAGTGAGGGCGACTACTAACCCGAACTACAACAAGGTGTAGAAATGTAGAGTACCAGACGGGCGTCTCTTCCCCGGGTAGACCCCTAATATATAATGTACAATACACCATACACACAGCATTATCTGGTAATCAGCTACAGATAGAAAGGTCCTGAGGATTGGAGAACGGCCGATGTATCATCCACAGGAAAGGGAGTAGGGAGGAGGCAGTAACTACAGGGCAGTAGTGTCACATCTGTAGTAGTAATAATGGTTGTAGTTCTCCCCGGACACTGGCAGCTTGTTACTTGTCCTTCCTGTAATGTGTTATAGTTATGTATAGTTAGTATGGAATCCTCATTTCTTTGTCCTAATGAGATGTTTATATGGTCCCCATTACCTTGTATAGTTCTCCATTGATATTATGTAATGTATTGTGTATTTGCTTGATAATCTACACCTTTGTTTTTCAGCTGCTGCTTTGTTTGAATGTAATCTAAAGAGTCTATTATATCTATGGATATGCAACATCTGTATCTAGTTATGATGACCTATTTCTTCCATCAGGGCCGGATCAGTGGGGCTCTGGGGCGTTGTACCTCACTGATCAGTGACCAGTTAAACTGATCTGCTATCCACAGGATGCCTATTTAGGCTGAAAATACATTAAAGAAGGCAAATCTTGTATACTGACCAATAATACAATGGATAGAAATTACCATTACACCATGACCACCACTATTACCACCATACACCATACTCTAAAACCAATACCAACAGTACCAGATTACATAGGACAAATTTACCACCACATACTGACTACCACCACTGCTACTAAATAAAATCTACTGTACAAAGACCAATATCACCTCATACAGCCCCCATATAGAGGTAGATCCTGCTCTACACAGGTTCTGTACACCATGTAAGTATAGTGCAGTTACATCTCGTGACTCACAGGGGGCGTCTTCTCTAAGTGACTCACAGGGATGTTTTCTTTGAGTTACCCACAGAGGACATCTTCTCTGATCAGAGTCTCTTACTTTCTTTTCTTCTCCAGCCTGGCCTGGCTATCATGAGGATATCTCCCAGACATAAAGTTTAAGGCTCTTCACTCTTGCACCATCCTTATATCCTTAAAAACTTAACCTTTGTTTCTCTGTGTGCCCTCATATAGCTAGTGGTCAGGCCCCCATATTGTGTTAGGCCTCTATTGTATTTGTACTAGGCCTGCCCTCATACAGTATTTGGCCCCTCTTTTTAGCCCTCAAATAGTATTGGATCCCTCTGTGCAGCCCTTAGAGTTATGCACAGGGGTGTCTATTACTATATAATAGTAGCAGTGGCGGTCTTTGGCACCAAGCACACCAAGCGATCGCTTGGGGCCCCCAACATCCAGGGGGGCCCCCACACCCCGCTCTTGTGCTCAAGACCGCTGGACAGGGCCGCTGCCCCGCTTGCTGCTGCCATCTGAACTGTAACTATGAACACTCGTAATGAGCGCTCATAGTTACATGCAGCAGCACTGACAGGGCGGGAGACATTGGCCCCCTTCCTGTCAGTCCCTCCTGTGGCTGCAGGAAGGGTTTTCCCTGCGGTCACAAGTGGCAGCTCTGTCCTTGTGGTGCCGGTGCTCCAGTGACAAGGGGAGTGCGGTCTCTTGTGATTGCAGGGAAAACCCTTACTGCGGCCACAAGAGTGAAGAGAAGAGGAGACGCCCGGACCCAGGTGAGTATAAGTGTTTGTTTTATTGTGTTATATACTATATGGGAGGGGGAGCACACAGGGGTCTATATAAATGGGGGGAGCACACAGGGGGGCTATATAACAGGGGGAGCACACAGGGGGGCTATAGACTACTGGGGCTTCACAAAGGTCTACATACTATTGGGGGCAGCACACAGGGGGTCTATATACAACTTGGGGCAGCAGAATGGGGTCTATATACAACTTGGAGAGCACACAGGAGGTCTATATCCAAGTGGGGAGCACACAGGGGGGCTATATACTACTGGGGGAGCACACAGGGGTCTATATACTACTGGTGGGGCACACAGGGGTCTATATACTACTGGGGGAACATACAGGGGGTCTATATACTACTTGTGAGGCACACAGGTGGTCTATATATAACTGGGGGAGCACACAGGGGTCTGTATACTACTGGGGCAGCACACAAGGGGTCTATTTAATACTGGTGGGGCACACAGGGGGTCTATATACTACTGGGGGAACCACACAGGGGGTTTATATACTACTGAAGGAGCACACAGGGGTCTATATCCAAGTGGGGGAGCACACAGGAGGTCTGTATCCAAGTGGGGGAGCACACAGGGGGGGCTAAATACCCCTGAGGGAGCACACATGGGGTCTATATACTAGTGGGGGAGCACACAGGGGGTCTATATACAACTGGGGCAGCACACAGGAGGTCTATATACTTCTGGGGGAGCACACGGGGGGGGCTATATATAACTGGGGGAACACACAGGGGTCTATATACTACTGGGGGAAGCAAACAAGGGGTATATACTATTGGGGGCAGGACACAAGGGGTATATACTACTGGGGGCAACACACAGCGGTCTATTGTTTTGGAACGCGTGTCGAGGGGGGGGCCCCAGACATAACTTCGCTTGGGGCCCCAGAAATGCCAAGACCGCCCCTGAATAGTAGATACACCCTCTGTGGAGCTCCAATATAGTACTAGCCTCCATTGTGCAGTCACCTTCATAGTAGGTTGACTCCTTCATGCAGTCTCCATATAGTAAATGCCCCCTCTTTGTGCATTCCCTATAGTAGGTCACACCTGACTGGCTCCCGCTAATAAAGTAACTTCTGCTTATTAAAAGTATGACATATTAGTAGCTGGATTAAAATTACATGCCCCCACAGTCAGCACTCGGTAGCATCAAGAATGATCCATGTCAGGTACGGTCTAGTCACAAGTAGCTGCAGCTACTACCTAAGTAGGTCCATCAATATCTATCTAGAGACTGATAGTGCAGTGATATTAAACATATGCCGCATAGCTCCTCAACTAGTTTTACCAGTCATGGGTGTCATCAGGAGGAGGGCTTATTGTAGATGCTACAGTCCGAGTACTGACTGTGCTGGCGTGTAATTTAACCCCCTCCCCACCTTTGCACTTTCGTTTTCTCCTCAGTGTTTAAAGGGGTAGTGCGGCGGTAAAAAATTATTCAGACTAACACACATTACAAAGTTATACAACTGTAATGTATGTTATGTCTGTGAATGGCCCCCTTCCCCGTGTCCCACCACCCCCACCCGTATACCCGGAAGTGTGGTGCGCTATACTCACCTGTCACGTGCCGACACCAGTCTTCTATCTTCAGCGAGTGACTTCTTCTTCGGGCGGACGGCGAACAGCTCCGACTGTTCCGAATGCCGGCCGCCCTCTGCAGCGTCATCCGATGCTCAGCTGCGATTGGCTGAGCATAACTGTGCTCAGCCAATCGCGGCTGAGCAGCTGATGACGCGGCCGCGTCATCAGCCGCTCAGCCACGATTGGCTGAGCACAGTTATGCTCAGCCAATCGCAGCTGAGCATCGGATGACGCTGCAGAGGGGGGACAGGCGGCAGCGACTCGTCCGTCCGAAGATGACGTTTGGCACAAGATGGCGGACAGCCCTCGACACGGATCAGGTAATGTATAATGCACCACACTTCTGGGTACACGGGTGGGGGCCTTATTTTTTGCGACACCAATTGTAATTTGCAATGCACAAGCCTAAAGGACAGAAATGGCTGCACATCACACCTATGGTGCGATTTTACTTTTTCTCCTTTTTCTGAGTGCTAGAACTCCTCCTTGTAACACCCATGTGACCCTAATCCGTAGGATTGGCAAGTACCTCCTATTCTACCTGCAGGAGTATTGGTGAGTAGTAAGACCATGTTCACACTTGTGTTGCTTGGTGGCAGCTTTCTCCGCCGGCGGCACCTGCTGGGTTTGGGGGGCCCTTGGGGTTGGTCCTGTGACATTGGGGTTGCAGGGCCATTCTGTGGCCTCCCTACCCTGCTTATGCTCGCTTTGTGGGGTTAGCAGTGGCTGACTGACACAGTGTTGAGTTAGTTTAGGGACTGTGATCCAGGGGACCTGAGGTACATGAGGCAATATGGTTCGAAATTATATACCTACATCCTGGAGTTGGTTTTTAAATTTAGCCGAGAGGCATTAGTGTCAGCTATAGGTGTGAGGTGCAGCAGCTCTCCTCTCTCTCCATGTTGTAATTTGCAATGACAACTCAATTTTTTCCCAATTTCACAGCATATTTTATGGGAAAATGATTTGCGCAGTAAAAAAAAAAAAAAAAAAAAAATTCATTTTGGGGGATTTTATGTTTTCACCATTTGCCCTATGGTAAAACTGACATGTTATCTATGTTCCTCAGCTCGGTACGATTACAATGATCGGCAACCTATATAACTAATTTTATTTGATTACTGTTTTATTTACTGTCTATTATTTTTTTTTTTTTTTAAAGGTGTTAATTTTTTGAATGGGTTTAAGATGACTCGATTATCTTTATAATGCTTTTATTTTTATTTTTTTTGCACCATGATCTGTACTTTTTATTGGTACCTTGCTTGTGTATATGCCACTTTTTGATCACTTTTTATTACAATTTTTTTAAATTTTAAACCAAAAATTTTTGCACTTTGGCTTTCCTGCTTATGCTTTTTACCGTTTGTACTCGGACGATTCTGCATGCAGCGATACCAAACGTTGTTTGTTTTTGTTTATAAAATGAGAAAAGGGGGTGATTTAAACTTTTATTATGATGGGATTTTTTTGTTAATGAAAACACTTTTCTTTCACACACAAACTAGAAGTCTGCTTATAATTATAAATAAACTGATCTCTAATTGAGATCTATGCAGTAAATATGTACTGCATAGATTCATAAGACCATGAGATCAGTGCTCCATTACTGTGGGCTGCTGGAGCCCAGAGCAATGGCGTGCAGAGCTGGGATCGGCATCAAGCAATGCAAAGGCAAGGCCCAGGCAGAAGAACACCTCACCCCTCTGTGATTGCATTGCGTGCGCTGGGTGGGGTGGGGGGTTGAAATCTGTCCACTATACCCCTACTGATGGGCTGTGTAAAGCATTTAAATGCAGCTATCAGCTTTGACAGCTGCATCTTCTACAGTAGTGTGCCCCCTCTGTGCATCCTGTAATGTAGATGGCTCACCTTTGCTGTGCATCCCTTATAGTAAAGGGCACTCCTTTATGCAGTCCCCTATAGTAGGTGTAGTGTTAGAGTGAGACGGCACACTGCAGGGTGGAGGTGCTTGTGGTAGAACTATAAAGAAGTATCCTGCCACTCACCAAATTCTTGAATGCTTTTTTTTATTAAGGGTCACACCAAGCAGGTACAGAAGAGAACGCATTACCGAAACGTGTCCTTCTATATCTGCTTGATGTAAAACTTTCCCGGCACTCATAAATAAGCATTCAAGAATTTTGTTACTTTACACCCTACAGTTGGTGGTCCCCGCTTTAAGACTCCTTATAGTAACTATTGCCCCCACCCACCCTCAATGTGTAGTACTGTATAGCAGAGGGCAGTCCCCTATAGCAGATGAGCCCCCCCATGAGATCCTTTTATAGTAGATAATGCCCCCCCCCACACAGTCCGCTATGATAAGCTCCCCTATAGTAGATGCTGCCCTCCCCCATGTAGTCCTCTATAGCAGATAAGCCCCCAAGCAGTCCTATATAGTAAGTCCCCCTATGCACTGCCCCATAGTAGATAACCACCATGTAGCCCCTCATAGTAATTAACCACCCATGCAGTCCCCTATAGTAATTGACCCCTACTGGGAGCAAATATGATTTAAGCATAGACGCAAGGGACTGGGCCACGGAGGCTCCCGGCAGACAGGGGGCAGGGTGTGATGTCACAGGAGGCGTGGCTGGATCCCCCAATTCCCTGAGTGATTCACGATCTCTTGCACAATCAGTGAAGTTGCAGCAGCTGCTTCTGGCTGTTCAAAGTCTGCAGTGTCATTTCAGTACTGCCTTGTTTTCACAAAAATGATGCAGTAACAAAATTAAAGGATGCTAAACAGCCCAGAGGATCAGAGCCGGCACTGCCAATCCCACCTGGACAAAAAACGAGGCATAAACAGTATATCCAGTGTAAGATAATATCGGATAAACTCCTTATTGTGGGGCTCAACTTCAAAGATAAAAGATGCTCGATCATAATACATGCAAGGAGATGAAAAGATTTTTTCCTTAAATTTAGTGATGAGCGAGCATGCTCGTCTGAGCTTGGTACTCGAGTATTAGGGTACTAGATGGTACTCCTTACTCGGACGAGCATCTCGCGATACTCAGGGAAATGGCATCATCCTTTTCCTGTAAGTTTGGGCGCAATTTCCCAACCAATCAACATGCAGGAGACTGGTACATCCTGCAATCACGTGGGACCCATACATGTCGATAGCAGCGATTGGTAGGCCAGATCAGCTGACCGTGCCATATAAAAATCTGGGCCGGCTGTGCTCGCCTCGCATGCATGCTGGAAGAGAATAGGGACAGAGCTGCTGCTTGTCAGGGAGAGCGTTAGGGAGGGAATTAGCGTTCCTGTAGGCAGGGATACTATAGAAAGAACACAACAGCCCTTGTAAGGGCTTAAAATCTTTATTTTTTTTGGATTACTCAGGACTGCTGCCTGGGACTTGCAGTGCAGCTACCACGATTTTAGCAGCACACTGTGGTGATCGACTGCTGGCAGAAAGGGGACAGCAGGTGTTGCATGCAAACCCCAAAGAAGTCCTCAGTACTATTAAATTGTTTTGTGGCCGGTGCTGCTGCTGTTGTACATTGTATTGCTGTGATTTGTAGTACAGCTGTATAGAACCTCACTACTCATTGTCCTGTGTAACGGGTGGCATACACCATATACCACCACTTACACACAGACTATACGATAATCTCCAAAAACTAGTTTATTTCTTTATTTCTTAGTGCAGCCATATTAAAGATCACTGCTAATTGCCCTGTGTAAGAGGGTGGCATACGCCATATAGCAGCACTTACACACAGACTCTATATGACTACCTCCAAAAGTAGTCTGAGTAATATATTTTCTTGGTTTGCTGTAATCTGTACTGCAGCTATCTCAGTCTTGACTGTGCAGTGTCCATAAAATGGTCAACCCCAGGGGTAAGGGACGAGGGCGTGGGGTTCCAAGTGATGCAGTGGGCAGAGGCCGTGGTTATGGGCAGGGTGACACAGCAGCACCCGTTGAAGAGGGAGCAGTGACACACCACAGACATTCCCTCCCAAGCTGCTTCTCGCAAATTACGGGACCTCAGGGTACACCGCTTTTGAAACCACAGCAGTGTAAACATGTGGTCATGTGGATAGCGGATAATGTGTCCAGTAACTTATCCAGCACCCAGTCTTCCACGCAGTCCACCCCTGTTAGCCAAGGGAGTGGAACCCTTGCTCCAGCAGCTCAGCCTCCTTCCCCACAGCCTGGCACCTCCAGGGAAAGGAGGGATTCAGATCCACCACCATGCTCCCAGGAACTCTTTTCTGGACCCTTCCCTTAGTCTGAGCAACTGGAGCAGTCGATCTGTCCCGGTGCCCAAACTATGCAGCTCATGCAGTCAGTGAGTGATGAGAGTGGGGAGTTGCAAGCGGGCTTTGAAGAGTGATGATGATGATCGGTTGTCAGACAGTGAAGTTGTTGTCATGGATGGAACTCAAAGTGGGGAGCAGAGTGAGGAATTGGAGGAAGAGCTGATGGATGAACATAAGGTGACTGACCCGAGCTGGGTGGATAAGCTTAGTGAAGACATTGCTTCTGTGGCGGAGGCGAGTTCAGCCACAGGACTAGTTGGAAGAGGAAGAGGGGTGGGCAGAGGGAGAAGCAGGGGCAGAGCGAGTAGATCAGCAACTGTTTAACGGAGTCAAACTCCCGTGGCCAGGCCTAGATGTTCGCAAGTCTGGAGGTTCTTTAACCCCTTAGCGACTCATGACGTATCTGGTAAGTCACAGTGCCACAGGGGGAGTTCAGAGAGTGGTCCCGCAGGAACCCTGCTCTGAACGGCGCCGCTCCTGGCTGTGATCTGGAGCCGGGGAGCGCCCCTGACAGCTGCACTGAAGTGCTTTATACTTCATATCCCTGGTGTCTAGTGGGACGGATCTCCCATACCCCCCCCCCCCCCCGCGATGCGATCGTGGGGGGGAGATCATTTCCTCTGCCCGTGTCGGGCCTCATCGTCGCAATGACGCTGATCCCGGCTCGGCAATGTATCACCGATCTGATTGATCTTTGCGGTGTATATACACAGCATTAATCTCTGAGAGACCAGTGCTGTGTATATACAAGTCCCCCAGGGAGACTTCTAGTTAATGTAAAAAATAAAAAAGTTATGTTTTTATTAATAAAAAAATCCCCTCCCCTAATAAGTCCAAATCACCCCCCTTTTCCCATTTTATAAATAAAGAAATTAATAAACATATTTAGTATCACTGCGCACGTAATCGCCCGAACTATTTATTAATCACATTACTGATCTCGTACGGTAAACGGCGTAAGCGCAAAAAAATTCCTAAGTGCAAAATTGCACATTTTTGGTCGCATCAAATCCAGAAAAAATGTAATAAGTGATCGAAAGTCGCATGTGCGCAAACAAGGTACCAATAGAAAGAACACATCATGGCGCAAAAGATGACACCTCATACAGCCCCATAGACCAAAGGATAAAAGCGCTATAAGCCTGGGAATGGAGCGATTTTAAGGGACATATATTTGTTAACAATGGTTTGAATTTTTTAAAAGCCACCAGATAAAATAAAAGTTATACATGTTACATATCGTTGTAATTGTAACGACTTGAGGAACATGCATAACAAGTCAGTTCTACCCCAGGAAGAATGGCGTAAATGCAAAACTCCCCGAAATCCAAAAAAACTCAGTTTGTTTGTTTTTTCAATTTGACAGCGCAAATGGTTTTTTTTCCGGTTTCGCAGCATATTTTATGGAAAAATAATGCTTGTCATTGCAAAGCATAATTGGTTTCACAAAAAATAAGGGTTCATATGGGTCTCTCGGTGAAAAAATGCAAGCGCTATGGACTTTTAAACATAAAGTGGAAAAAGTAAAAACGAAAATTGGCTTTGAGCCTTTGACCTTAAAGGGTTAAAGAGTGCGGATGACCGATGGACTGTAGTGTAAACCTGTGCCACACAAGGATCAGCAGGGGAGCCACCACTACCAGCCTAACCACTACCAGCATGCGCAGGCATATGAGTGCTAAACACCCCACTCAGTGAAACAAAGGCCGTTCAGTGACAGTGGTCGCAGTCTCTCATGGTTTGTATACCGCTTTCTCCTCGTCTTCCTCCTCCTCTATTAACCTCCATGAGCACGTCGCCTCCATTTGGTAGCGCTGAAGTGCATAAGCGCCAACAGGCGGTGTTGAAACTGCTGAGTTTAGGCGACAAGAGGCACACCGCCCAGGACCTGTTGCAGGGCATCACGGACCAGACCGATCTTTGGCTCACACCGCGGAACCTCAAACCAGGCATGGTTGTGTGTGACAATGAGCAGAACCTGGTGGCGGCTCTGCAACTCCGCAGCCTCACACGTGCCATGCCTGACCCACATGTTCAACCTTGTGGTGCAGCGGTTCCTTAAAACCTACCCGAATTTGGCTGACTTGCATTTTAGCATTTCCACAAGTCAACCACAGATGTTGCCACCCTTAGGGCAGTGCAAAGGGGCTTGCAACTGCCAGCTCATCGATGGCTGTGCGACGTGCCCACGCTGTGGAATTCCCCCTTCCACATGCTAGCCAGGGTTTACCAGCAACACAGACCCATAGTGGAATGCCACATGTCAACCTCAGCAAGAAGCCGTAGTCAGGGCATCAGTCAGCTTCCTCAAATGTACAATGAGGAGTGGATGTGGATGTCTGCTATCTGTCAGGTACTGGGCCTCTTTGAGCAGTCAACACAGATGGTCAGCGGCGATGCCGCCATCATCAGCTTCACCATCCCGCTGTTGTGTCTGCTTCAAACCTCCCTGCTCAGCCTGAAGTCTGAGACTTTGCCTTCATCTCAGGAGACAGGGGAAGAACATCTGCTACTAGATAGCCAGCCCATCCTCACGTCTGTTTCTCAGCACAAAGTAGAAGAGGAGAAAGAGGAGCAGACTTCTGCCGCAACTGAAGAGGGTACCCATGCTCAATCCTTAGCTGTTGAGCGTGTATGGCCTAAGGAGGAGGAATTGGTGGAGGAGGAGCAAATTGAGAATCGGCATATTGAGAAGAGGGAATTTTTGCGTGTTGGGACCCTGGCGCACATGGCTGACTTATGGCACACATGGCTAATGTTAGTCTGTCTTTTCTGTGACCCTCAGGTAAATTTTTTTGACAACACAGATTACTGGGTTCTCACCCTCCTGGACCCTCGGTACAAGCAGAACGATGAAAGCAGTATGAGAGTGAATCAATATCAACAGGCCCTGGTTCAGAAGCTGAAAATGTACTTCCCATCTGACACCACTAATGCCAGAGGACGTAGTAACAAAAAGGGCTAAAAAGCGGGGGAGAGGAGGGGTGGAGCAGGCAGCTTGTCATGGGGCAGGGGAACACTCAAAAGTCCTTTTGACAGTTTCATGGCACCCCAGCAAGACTGTCACCCATCCCCAGTCTAGACAGAGTAGGGGGAAGGCCTTCAGAAAGATGGTGAGTGAGTACCTTGCTGACTATACAAATGTTCTTCCCGATCTGCTACATACAACTACTGGGTTGCAAAGCTGGATACGTGGCCCAAACTGGTGTTTTACGCCTTGGAGATGCTGGGCTGCCCCCCAGGTGAGCTCCTCCTCCTCCTTTAATCCTCAGCCAGCAGCCAATTTTTCTTCCGCCATGCTGTGTCTGGCATAATTTTTGGGAGGCTCACCTTCTGCGGCTTTTACCTATGTCACTCTGTCCTCACTGCCATGTTGTGTCTGGCATAATTTTTGGGAGGCTCACTTGCTACCTCACTTATATTGGTTCTCTGTGTTCTCACTGTCATGTGTCAGGCTAAGTTTTTGGGTGGTTCTTATGCTACCTCTGTTTTAATGGTTCCCTGTGTTCTCACTGCCATGCTGTGTCAGGCTAAATTTTGGGATGGTTCATATGCTACCTCTGTTTTTAATGGTTCCCTGTGTTCTCACTGCTATGCTGTGTCAGGCTAAACTTTGGGACGGTTCATATGCTACCTCTGTTTTAATGGTTCACTGTATGATCACTGCCATGCTGTTTCCCATAATTTGGTGTTTCCTGTCGATTTTCGAGGTGTTTCCATCATTTACTGGGGTCGACAGGTTTTCACACAACCTTCCCTGTGTTGAGCTTTGGTCCCCTAAAGTGCTCAAGTTTCCCATTGACGTCAATGGGGTTCGTTACTCGAAATGAGCACCAAAGTATCGGGAAATATTCGTCTCAAGTAACGAGCACCAGAGCATTTTAGTAATCGCTCATTACTAATTAAATTCAAAAAGTTCTCTACCTGTAATGCCAATATTGGAAAACGTAGAGAATACAGCGCTGTGTGGTGTTACAGGTAGAGAATACAGCGTCCAGTGTGGTGCTACAGGTAGAGAATACAGCGTCCAGTGTGGTGCTACAGGTAGAGAATACAGTGTGCTGTGTGGTGTTACAGGTAGAGAATACAGCGTGCTGTGTGGTGTTACAGGTTGAAAATACAGTGTGCTGGGTTTGTGTTACAGGTAGTAACAGTGTGCTGGGTGGGTGAGACCACAATAAAATAATAAAGCACTGCAATTAATTCAGTAACACAATAAAACTGAAATGTGTGAACACAGCCTAGATGTTCTACAACAGATTTGTGTGTGGAATGGCCAAAGTGGAGGACTGTGATGAACAGCTGAGGGAAAGCAATGCATTCTGGAACCTGTAGTACTGTGTACAACTGCCAATCAGGAACTACAGCCACACAATACAGAACAAAGACCCCCAAAACAAATGGATTTTTGGTAGTTTCAAAACTAGAGTTAGACAGGTAAGCAATGCTATTTGCTTCTGCAGCAGGTTTTTTTTTTAACTCTTCCTGGAGTTCCCCTTAAATTTCTTCTGCCTGGACCCCAAAGGTGTTTCACAGATTTTCAGAGAAATGTGGCGTGAAAAAGGAAAAATTAAATATTTTACACTAAAAAGTTGTTCTAGTCTTTATTTTTTCGTTTTTACAAGGGGATAAAAGGAAAAAAAACAAAAAAACGTAGTACAGTTTCTCCCAAGTACGGAAATACCCCATAAACCACATAAAATGCCAAGCTGGCGCAGGACCAGCCACCAAAAGAAAGAAGCGCCAATTGCGTTTGAAATCCATTCCAGTGAAATCCAGCTTCCAAAGGCCATGTCGCATTTACAAAGCCCCCATACAGCCAAGACAGTGGAAACACACCAGAAGTGACCCCATTCTGGAAACTACACCCCTCAAGGAATCTAACAAGGGGTGCAGTGAGCATATGGACCCCACTGGTGACTGCCACAAATGTGGAAAAATGTGACGTGAAAGTGAATGTCATTTTTTCACTTTCATGGCACAAATGTGCCCATCATCAAGGGGTCCATATCCTCACTGCACACCGTGTTCGATTCCATGAGGGGTGTAGTTTCCAGAATGGGGTCACTTGTGGGGGGTTTTCACTGTCTTAGCAGCACAGGGGCTTTGTAAATACGACATGGCGTTCAATATCCATTCTGGCCAAATCCAGCCTCCAAAATCCAAATTGCGCTCCTTCCATTCGGAGGCTTGCCCTGCACCCACATGGCGCTTTATGTCCACATGTGGGGTATTTACGGACTCGGGGAAATTGCTCTACACATTTGGTGTTTTTTTTTTCTCTCTTTTTAACCCCTTGTGAAAATGATAAATTCAAGGCTAGACCAACATTATAGTAATCTACCAAAAACACAATTGAGCATACTTTTCTTTACTAGAAAAAGTTTATCAATATTTATGTGTATTTTTTGTTCAATCATGGTTTTATCAATAAAGATTAAGTGGTCATCTGCGAAACGCACGTTGGGGTGCACCGGGGGAACAGCAGTATGGGTAAGACCTGATGATTATTGCTATATTTCATGATGTATGATTTTGTAAGTTTGGGCAATAATGACTACTATGTTTACAGGTCTCCGTTGTGTTTGGTTACATGCTATTATAGCGGTTATGTACTAATAATAT
Organism: Dendropsophus ebraccatus; assembly: GCF_027789765.1. NCBI lineage: Eukaryota > Metazoa > Chordata > Amphibia > Anura > Hylidae > Dendropsophus > Dendropsophus ebraccatus. Next base: position 189,361,807 of record NC_091456.1, on the reverse strand, counting down.
AGACCCACGGAGACCTTTTTATAACAATTGATTAGTCCGTGCTCACTTAGTATTTTTTGATCTTTTGATCATGAATGCATTATTTTTATAAACTGTTCCATATCCCATTTCTGTTCTGTCCCCTGGACCATTGCACTGTTATCATCTTTCCCTCATTTTTTATGTATATTTTTGTTCAATCATGGTTTTATCAATAAAGATAAACTTCTAGTAAAGAAAAGTATGCTCAATTGTGTTTTTGGTAGATTATGGTAATTTTAATTTTTTTCTGTTACATTTGGGTTACATAATATGCAGGATAATTGATTAGAACAAGAGACCTATATGATTGTATGATACTTTCCCGCAATCTGGAACTATCCTTTGTTTCAAAAACATTATAGTGTAAAAAAAATTATATTTCCTTTTAACCGCACATTGTTTCACATTTGTGCCAGTCACCCGTGGGGTCCATATGCTCACTACACCCCTTGTTACATAACTTGTGGGGTGTATTTTCCATAATTGGGCCACTTGGGGCTTTCAACTGTCTTGGCAACAAAGGGGCCTTTAAAGTGCAACATGGCCCTCGAAATCCATTCCAGCCAAATCTAGCCTCCAAAAGCCAAATGGTGCTCCTTCCCTTTGGAGGCTAGTCTTGTGGCTGCATGCCTCCTTTAAAGGGGTACTCCAGCAATAAGCTTTTTCCCAGTAATTGAAGTATATTACAAAAGTTATATACCTTTTGTAATGTGTTTTAAACACCTATCTGCCCCCCTTCCCTATCTTTTCCCCCTTCAATCCCGAGGCTTTTCTGTGGAATCTATTTTGTGACAATTGTATCAAGAGGGAGGCGGGTCTAAGCCTTGTTAAGCCAGCCTCCCTTTGTCAGATGACTCCGGTTGCTTAGCTCTGATTGACTCTGTTAAACTGTTAGATGGCTTACAGCCAGTTAGACATCACAAAATGCATAGTGGGAAAGCCCAAACCAGGAAATGAAGGAAAAAAGGGAGACACCAACTGGAGTTTCAGGGACTTGCAAACAGCGGGAAATTCAAACTGAGAGACTCAGGAGGGAGGGTAAGTAGGAAAACTATGTTTATGATTGATTGTGTTTTTTTTTTTTTTTATAAATCAGTGCTGGAGTACCCCTTGAAGTCCACATGTGGGGTATTTCTGTTCTCTGGGGAATTTGGTCTATACGTTTTGTTTTTTCTCTTTTAATCCCTTGCTCAAATGAAATTTTTTAATTTTGACATGGGAAGGATCGCCATTTGGATTTTGGAGGCTGAATTTGGCTGCAATGGATTTCAAGGGCCATGTCGTATTTACAAAGCCCCTGTGTTGCCAAGACAGCAGAAACCTCTCCACAATTGACCCCATTATGGAAACTACATCCCTCAACGAATTTAACAAGGGGTGCAGTGAGCATATGGGCCCCACTGGTGATGGGCACATATGTAGAACATGTGCTTTGAAAATGAAAAATACAATTTTTTTTCATGACATAAATGTGCCAATTACCAAAGGGTCCATATCCACGCTGCACCCCTTGTTAGATTCCTTATGAAGTGTAGTTTCCAGAATGGGGTCACTTGTGGGGAGGGGGGGGGGGGTTTCACTGTCTTAGCAGCACAGGGGCTTTATAAATACAACATGGCAAGCCTCTAATGGGAATGAGGGGCATACCTATTTATTTGTGGGGTAGTATGAACTATTAATTGGCATAATAGCCACATAAGGTTGAAAAGGACAGGTGTCCATCAAACTCAACCTTTGTTGATCCAGAGGAAGGCAGAAAAACTTGTAAGACAGACGACAGTAGCCTCATCACTGGGAAAAAAAAACTCCTTCCCGACTCCATAATGGCAATCACAATAATTTGTGGATCAACGTGACTCCTGAAATAGGAATAAGGGACAGAATTTAGAACTCCACTGACGTGTGGTACGCCTTGAAGCGATCCAGTATGCGGAGGCCGGGGTGATCAGGACAGGTGTCACACTGGTAAATGGTGTCCTTTCTGATCCCTTTTGTGGCACACTCTGCACTTCTGGAATCTCCCGTTTTCCAGTGTGGGGGAATTAACCTGGAAAATGTTTTCCCTGTACGATACGGGGTCCTTCATATCCAGATGCGCTGGAGCCCTTTCCATGGCTGCCGAATATTAGGGCTTTTATTACTGCTTCCTGGAAATGAAGGTATTTCCTCGGATGGCCAGCACATTGGTACAGCACAAAAGCGTTGCACATTGCTGTTTGGATCAGATATACGGCCACCTTTTTATACCACGTTCTGGCCGCCTTCGTGGCGTTATATGGTTTGCTACAGTAGCTTGGGCAGCAAGGGACCAGAAGAGGGGAATGCTGGTATAAAAGTTATCCACGTACAAGTGGTAACTAGGGATAGTCCGAACCTGCCGAGGTTCGGGTTCGTATGAACCCAAACGCTCGGCAGCAGATTCCCGCTGTCTGCCCACTCCGTGGAGTGTGCGGATAAAGCGGGAGGAACGCCTGGAAAACTGGGATACAGCCTATGGCTGTATCCCAGTTTTCCAGGTGGTCCTTCCACCTTCCAGACAGCGGGAAGCATTACCGAGGGTTCGGGTTCGTACGAACCCGAACCGAACTCTGTTCGGACTATCCCTAGTGGTAACCTTTATCCAGCAGTGTGAAGATCAGTTCCCAAACTATCTTCCCACTAACTCCATTTCACAGGTGATTTGGGTGTCCATTCCCTCATCTACTCTAAGGCTATGTTCACACTACGTATATTTGAGGCTGTATAGCAACCAAAACAAGGAGTGGATTGAAAACACAGAAAGGCTCTGTTCACATAATGTTGTAATTGAGTTGATGGCCGTCATTTAATGGCAAATATGTGCTGTTATTTTAAAACAACGGCTGCTGTATTGAAATAATGGAAGTTATTTACCGTTATATGGCGGCCATCCACTCAGTTACAACATTATGTGAACAGAGCCTTTCTGTGTTTTCAATCCACTCCTGGTTTTGGTTGCTATGAGGACCTGACATGAGGACCAAATACAGCCTCAAATATACATAGTGTGAACCCAGCCTTAATTTGTAAGTGTACCCTGAGGTACTCTCAGAGTTTGTAGAATTTTACACCATACCGTGATCTCTGGAAGGTACTTGCGGAAATAGAGCCTACCCTTGAAGCTGAGGAGGGACTCTTCTACTGAGATTTATTTCTCTGGGATATACACCTCAGGAAATTTGGATGAGAAATTGACAGTCCATACTTTGTACAGGTGGTCATATGAGGGATCATCTTGCGCGTGCGGGGGGGGGGGGGGACTTACATTATCATTATAATGCAAGAATTTTAGGAGGGCTTTGAATCTAAACCTTCCTCCATACTGTAAAGTGAGGGGTTGGGGGGGGGGGGGTTGGGGTGCGGTGGCGTATCTGCACTTATGTGTGGTGGCGGAACCTACGCCAAGAAGGAGGAGTTGCTGATTAGTGGCGCACTTACATGCAATGCTAATCAGCACGTAGTAGGGGGGGACGCGACCTGCAAACCCCAAAGCTACTGATCAGTGTACTATATACACTGATCAGCCGCTAGGGGGCAGTAGCACAAACCTGGACAAAGATACCCGAAAACAGAAGTTTGACGACGGGAGCCAAAGATAGACTACTGGGATGAAGAGGACGACATGGGACATGCTGGGACTCCTCAGGACGCCTGGATCATGTGAGTATGGTGCACCTATACCACACACCTGCTCTGCACACCTCAGCTAACTAACGGAGGTGTGCAGACCCAGGAATAATAATTTTAACACAGATAGCAGTCATTGGCTGTCCGTGCCCGGCTAGCCAACCACGGTGAGCTTGGCAGTGGCACCATGGCCATTTTTACAACAAACAGTCAGAGACAGCACCAATTGCCATTGATGACTCGGAAAGCTGTATTCAGCTGTCATTGGCTGGTTTGAATTAACCAGCCAATGATGGCAATCGTCGGCACAGGGGGTGTAAATGAGGCACAAAGATGGTCTGATATCTATTAGAGCAGCCATCTTTTACCCGATCCCGCAGGTGTAAATGTACGCCCATGTGCATTAAGGCACGGGCTCAGGGGTGTACATTGACGCCTGTGTTAGTTAAGGGGTTAATACCACGCCACTATCAGTCTAGATAGATATTGATAGACCTACTTAGTAGCTGCAGTTACTTGTGACTAGCCCGTAGAGCGTACTTGACGTGGATCATTCTAGATGCTGCTGAGTGCTGACTGTGGTGACGTGTATTTTAATTCAGCAAATAACATGTGATACTTGGAATAAGCAGAAGTTAATACCTATTTTTTTTTTTAGGTGTGATCTTCATATAGTAAATGCCCCCTCTTTGTGCATCCTCTATAGCAGACTGCATGTAGGGGTCAACCTACTATAAGGGGACTGCACAGTGGAGGCTAGTACTATATTGGAGCTGCACAAAGGGGCCAATTTACTATTAGGGGCATGCACAGAGATGTCTATTACAACATAAGGGCTGCATAAGGGACCCAATACTATGTGAGGGCTAAACAGAGGGGCCTAATACTGTAGGACAGGCCTAGTACAAATATAATAGAGGCATAATACAATATGGGGGCTTGACCACTAACTATATAAGGGCACATAGAGACCAATACACAGGTTACGTTTATAACTTTTTGTCTGGGAGTCGTGACTGGGAGAAATCCTCATGGTACCCGGGCCTGAGAAGAAGAGATAAAGTGAGAGACTCTGACCAGAGAAGACGCCCCCTGTGGTTAGCTCAAAGACTTCCACGTGAGTTACTCAGAACTATTTGTAATTCCAGTCATGGCCGTGACCATACAATCTATAGCCATGCTGGAATCACATCATATTCTTATAACTTGTTACCGTACCGGCCACTGGGCCTGTGTGCTCTGAAACGCTAGGGCCGATTTTCAGTCCTAGTCCGGCCCGGATGGAAGAAATAGGTTATCATAACTAGATACAGATGTGACATATACATAGATATAATAGACTCTTTAAATTATATTAAAACAAAGCAGCAGCTGCAAAACAAAGAGGTAGAGATTATCAAGCAAATAAACAATACATTACATAATATCAATGGAGAACTATCGAAGGTAATGGGGACCATATAAACATATCATTAGGACAAAGAAGTGAGGATTCCATACTAACTATACATAACTATAACACATTACAGGAAGGACAAGTAACAAGCTGCCAGTGTCCGGGGAGGACTACAACCATTATTACTACTACAGATGTGACACTACTGCCCTGTAGTTACTGCCTCCTCCCTACTCCCCTTCCTGTGGATGATACAACATCGGCCGTTCTCCAATCCTCAGGACCTTTCTATCTGTAGCTGATTACCAGATAATGCTGTGTGTATGGTGTATTGTACATTATATATTAGGGGTATACCCGGGGAAGAGACGCCCGTCTGGTACTCTACATTTCTACACCTTGTTGTAGTTCGGGTTAGTAGTCGCCCTCACTGGGGTTTTACAATGACAAATATACAGGAACTTATCTATTGATTAGTAAAACCTTCAGGTTTGGAATAAAATTGACATAATTCAGATCCAGTCCATGATTTTCCTCAGTAGATTGGAGATTCTGAGACAATTTTATCCGACTCATCATCAGGTTGTAATATATTAACATCAGGTTGTAATATATTAATACCAATGTATGGAAAGATAGTAAACCCCTCATAAAGCGGCTAAAACCCAATCCACACCCTACACCACACGTCTCCCCTTCATATACTTCCAAACCTCCTCCTATCCCACAAATAACCAGTGCGCCTCCCATCCAGGATCATCCAGAAACCTCTCTCCACTGAATCCTCTATTACTATTAACTTTTGCTAAACTTTTCTACAAATTCTGACACAATCCTCTTCCCCATCCCTGTCTGCAATGTATTATGTGACTAGTATATAGTGTGCTGGGATGTTAGTGCAGCATGTAGGATGATGTATAGTTTCACAACCAACATCTTAGTGGTTGAAAAAGTAACTTTAAACTATGCAGCAAAGTATGTTAGATATTCCCCCATATTAATACCAGGTAAAGGCTTTCCCTTTGTTGCCCAAGATCTGTATCTAAATACCCTTGACCAGGATAATACTACTTCCTGGAACCCCGGACACTTACAGGGAACAAAGGAGATGGTAAAAACAAATATCAGATAGATGGAGAATTTTATTATTAAGACTCATTCCAATAAATTATTTACTTACCTGATTCATGGAGATGAAGCCGCCATCAGTTTCCATAAAGATGCTCGGAAAAATGGTTTCCCTTCATCCAATTTCCACTTCTGCCCCGAGATAGACCGATACTTCGTCATCTATGAACATTAATGGAGATTGAGTGATGTCCGTCCCATGGTCTGGATGCTCCTCACCATGACAACTGCCAGAGGTCAAATGCCAAGACTCCACACCAAGGACTGATGTGGTAGAGACGTTGCTGTTATGGACGTCTGCTGGACCAGATTCCTCAGCTGAATCGTTGTCCATTGAATCTGCTCCTTCAATTTCTGAGAACTCCTCCTTCCAGCATTCATCCTGAAACACCAACACCTCAGTGCATTTGCTCCTTTTCTTACAGTCTATGGCTAAGAGACCGCTCAACATTCTTAGTACGCCAGGTGGAAGTCCCCTCCATGGTGACAGTGGGTCCATTCTTCCACTGTTCTGCCACTCAACAAAATTACAGAATTCTTCATCAGTGGGATCTGCTGACTGCCACGGAGCGTCGCCGGTCAGCAAGTTGTATAGAAGAACCCCAAATGACCAGACGTCCAGAGACGAGTTGATGACTAACGGACTGTGGTCGGAAACTTGGCTCATCTCTGGCGCCATAAATGAGGTGGTGCCTGAACTTTTGATAGTTGTTAATCCCTTGACCTGCGAAAGTCCAAAGTCTGTAATTTTGATAAGGTGGCAGTCCTTATGGAACACCAGGATGTTCTCTGGTTTTATGTCTAGATGAACCAGCTCCTTACTCTCCATGAAGTCCAGGGCACTGGCGATCTGAACCGCGCATCTCTTTACGATGTCTTCTGGGAGTCCTTCCTAAAATAAACATTGAGAAGGAAATTAAGTCACCACAATGGAAATAATACTACAGTCAGGAAGGAAATTTGGGGCTTGAGGTTATTCAGTGATTTCTACTTACATTAGGTGGAATCATTTCAAAAAGATCTCCGTGTGGTGCCAGCTCCTGGGTGTATCCGAAATAATCTCCGGTCTTGAATCCAACGCCACTTATGCAAATAATATTGGGATGGGATGACAGGAAGAAGCATGTACTAACCTCCTTAAGGAAGGAGAACTTTGTAGTCTTCCTCCTATGCAGGAGCTTCATGGCCAATTCTTGACCTGTTAATAAAAAGAACACAATGAATTGTACATACATCATATAGGTCACATATAGGTCTCTTTCTTACCTGCCCTCCTGAAATGATTCCATTATATATCATTAAATAATGTATCATGTCCTGTGAACCATTTGATACATTTGCCCCATTTCTACCATTTGTGCACAATCTTAATCCAATACATGGTAAGCACGATAAGGAAGATTTAGTAAATGTATCTAAACCATGGAGATTATTTCACACCATTATGTTGAGGTTTCTCTATAGCTATAATGATTGATCATTCACCACACTGACCTGTCTTCTTCTCCTTCACCATAAGAACATATCCATAGCCGCCGTGTCCAATTTCCCGGATTATTTGATATGTCTTCTGTAGATCTATCTTCTGCAGGTTCTGGGAGGCCACAGAGACCAGACCCTCCATGATGGACTGTACATTACCAGAAGCCATTGCGTCCTGTACAATGTATAGAAAATGTTATCATTGTCATTATGTTTTCCATTAATCTGACCTACACAAACCCAAGGCCCACATATACATGAAATCTCTAGCAATAATTAAAATAAAAATAAAACACATAAGCATCTTATAAGTGATTTGTCCCTATAGTAACATTAGCCCAACATAATATAGGAGAAACAAACAAAATAATATATAGCCGGTGATGAAAAGTAAAACAAAATTATTTTATAACCGTAAATAATTTTAAAGTAAATAAGAGAAGACATTATATTAGAAATTACCTTGGAGAAATCGATGGGAATATAGGAACAAAAGAAAAATCCTTCACCAATAGCGAAGTATCAGGTAGGTAGAAGTCGTCTCTGGAAGCAGAGGAGGTGACTGACCCGAGGAGGTGGGGACAGGTTTATATGGGGAGGGAGATGAAGAACAAGGGGCAATGAGCTCTCTGATTGGCTGAGAGACAATGGGCAAGTTTAATGTGTATTGAGAGAATTTACATTTCAATAGTGTTCTACAGGCTGAAGTCCAAGGAGATGTAAAGTGTGGGGGCTGAACCCTAGACAACCCCTTCCTTATAAATATATTATAGGAGGATTTAGGCTATGCTTTTATATTTAAAAAAAAAAATATATCGCTTTTATCAGTATAATAACCAATATATTACATACTACTCCTGGGACGGCCATGGGGTCGACATTCACCCCAGGTTAAACAACAACCCAATATTCTTAGGTACTGTTATATGTAGTGACATCGTTAATGTGTTTTGGTCGATATTATAGTACAACTGTACATAGTATTAATATAAAAGTTTTCTATTTGTAGTGGAAGGAATATTTGATATTCTGGACATTTGAAATTAATCAGAGAATATTCACGCACTGCAGATTTGTTGTAAAAACTTTTTCACCATCCTCTAGATGTGAATGGGGCTCATAGAGATCTGTCATGTAAGAATCTATCCCTACCATTAGCTTCATTAATATATGGACAGTCTGCACTTTCCCATTACATTGGTTTCATTGATCTCCCGCTAATTCATCACATTTTAGTCACAATGTGATCTGTGAGATGAAGTTTCTGGATTAAATCTGTTATTTTTCTCTAATTCTCTTAATAATTTGTGAAGCTTATTGAAGAGATCAATGACACATCGGGAAAGATATGACGCTCTAGATCTGTAGCTATACTATAGGGAAGGGGAAAAGTGACCTATAGAACATCCCCTGCTGTATCCTGTACATAGTACAATGTCCACACAGTAATGTAATATACAGATTATGTCTCATCCTTCTATTTCTAACAATGCAACTTTATACTTTAGGGGTTTATGTGTTATTGGGGTTTGTTTTCTACTTTGTGACACCATATAACACCATATAAAACTAACTTATAATGTAATAAAAAAAAAAAACCCTTCAGCCTTTCCTTCTGCAGACATCTCCCCATTAGCAGCACAATGGCGGCTCCTCCGGGGTGGGGTGTGATCAGTATCGGGGGAGGCAGGGAGTTTCCCTCCTTTATTCCATCTCATTACCATGATAACCCCCGATCCTGCTTTTATTGTCTCTGGAAGGAACCCTCACTTCTATACTGACTCCTCAGCCCAGCACTACAGAGAGGCCTCCATGTATATCAATCACTATGTATACAGGTATATGAAGGCTCAGATTTATACTATCACATGTAGCAGAGCGGATGAGGTTATGAAATAGTTAATGATGTGCTACATGAAAACTCACTCCATGATTAGAAATCCTTGAATTGAATTTAATGGCATCTCCTTTATTATATTGTACATTTTCTGCAGTATTTATCATGCTATTAGGCTGGGTTCACATCATGTTTTTACGGTCATCTTTTTTCAACCGTTTTTGCAAAAACAGATGGCAAAATGGAAACATTTTTGTGCAGCTGTTTTGATTTTTTTTTTTTTTTTTTACGTCCATTATAAAAAAAAAAAATACATTTTTTTTATCAAAACGTGTACGTTACAACTGATGCGTTTTGATGCTTTTTTATATGGAAGTCAATGGAAAAATGGATCGAAACTGATGCACACAAATTGGTTTTTCTGTCTGTTTTTTTTTTTTTTTTTTTTCAAAAATGGATGAAAAAAAAAGATTGTGTGAACCCAGCCTTTCATATTTTTCAATTCTTTATTTTAAGGCGTGTTCACACATATAAAATATGAATCAATTTTTACGTCCAAATCAACTTGTTTTCATATGAAAACTATTCTCCCATTGACAACGCTAAGTTATTCAAATGGTTTTTAAAATATTTCATTAATTTTTGCAATTTTCATGAGATTTTATGTGGAATTTTTTTTTATTCTCCTCAATACAAAGCATTTGCCTTAGGAAAAATAATAGTTTTAAATAATTATATTTTAAAACTAGAATGTGTAGATGAGACTGCGCCTTATAACAGATTATCCCAGTCACAGATCGCTGCGATTGTCCACAAAATAGATTCCTGCCCTGACATTATCCTCACAATGGCATCTACTTCCCCCATTCAGGTGGGGATTTCTCTTACACCCGCTAACAGGACAGGGAGGTTATTGGGGGGGGGGGGGGGTATGGAATAATAAAGTGATCATCTGTGATATATATAGAAAAGACAAAAATAGAAACTTTAAAGCGACTCTGTACCCACAATCTGGCCCCCCAAACCACTTGTACCTTTGGATAGCTGCTTTTAATCCAAGATCTGTCCTGGGGTCCGTTTAGCAGGGGATACAGTTATTGTCATAAAAACAACTTTTAATCCGGCAGCGCTGTGTCTAACGGCTTACATTTGTATATGCATTAGGCTGGCACCAACTCTGTCCTGCCTCCCCACCCTCCTCATCATTGGGAATGATCCAGGGACATTTACTGCTGTTTGAGCTTTGCACGGGTGTATTAACGATCCAGCCCATGTGCTGTGGTAACACAGGTGGGGAATAGGAAGTAATCTGCCTGGAACATTCCTAGTGAGGAGCAGGGTGGGGAGGAAGGACAGAGAGGGTGATCCAGCCTAATGCATATACTAATCTAAGACCCGTCCGTTAGACACAGCGCTGAAGGATTAAAAGTTATTTTTATGACAATAGCTGCATCACCTGGCAAACGGACCCCAGGACAGATCTTTAATTAAAAGCAGCTATCCGAAGGTACAAGTGGTTTGAGGGGTCAGATTGTGGGTACAGAGTCGTTTTAAGTCCTCATTTACACATCCCGTAATCTATGGATCCGTATTTCCGTGCTCAGTTAGTGCACATTGAGATCTATTGGGCTATTCACACGATCAGTTGATTACGAGGACACAAACCAATCCTGAAAACAAGGACATGTCCTAGAACCAGATTGGTTTGTGGATTCTCTCATGGAAATCAATGGGATCCGCTATTTTATATGGACTGTAACCTTTGTTACTATCGCTATTTCCGGAAAAAAATACGGATGATTCATTAGTCACATGTTGAAAGGTTGTAATTCTAAAAACTAGATTTACAGAAATACAGATGCACTACAGATGACAAATTCGTAATTTTTAGCTGATTGTACAGGTGGATAGTGAGAGATATGCACACATTCAGTATTTTTTTTTCATGTTCGTAGATAAGTCTTAAGGGTCCCATTATACGACCTGATATTGAGGAGGAAGAGAACGCCGACCTGTCCGATCAGCATTTGCTTCTTCCTCGCTCGCTGTCTGTGCTATTACACTTACCGACATCAAGAGGGGAGGAGCGGGGATAGACTGCCTGGACGATCTTTAGATCATCCAGGGGGCCCATAAAAGATGGCGGCAGTCTGCTGCCACCGCTCCTGTTACACGTAGTTATGGGCAGCAGACAAGTCTCTATTATGATTGGGATTTTAGAACATGCTGAAAAACAACGATCAAACATTGTGCATGTCAGCTGATCATTGCCTTCCAACATGAGCAACGATTATCGTCCAGAATGGCTGGTAATCGGCCAAATGCAGTCATTTTTAGTTGTTGAGTTTTAGGGCCTTATTACATGAAACGAATATTAACTCATCTCCTTCAGTGTATCCCAAGTTTTCTTATGTATTCTTATTCTATTCTTATGTATCATCCTATAGTTCAATCTGCACTTTGAGATTAATTGGAACCGTTGTCTGCAAAGAAACTTCCCAGTGTTTCCTTATATTATATTGCCGGGAGCAGTGTGGCCACATATGGAGGCCAATGGATGGTAGAATTGCTTCTGAGATTTTTGACATCATGCAGTTTTAACCCAAATTGATGGAGATTTTTATACATCAGTTTGATATTTTTTAAGGTAATACATAAATGTTCTCATATATACAGGCAAATGCTTTTATAAATCAAGTGTAAGTTTTTATGCTATGCGCAGAAACTCAGTATTAGCCAAAATAATTGCACAAACCCAATGATACATCTGCCCAATGATGTATATTACATGTATCAATCTGAGAATGATTATGGAGAATGTTATAAGTTATTCAAATTACATATAAGAAAAAGTTGATTACCTTGAAGTTCCCTTTGACTAAAAAACAAGAAAGAATAAAGAATACGACTATGTACAAATATACTAAAATATACAAAATACAATAACTATAACAAGATTAATGAATATACTATAACGCAAAGCCATATTAGGTTGTGCTATAAATTGGGGTGAATGTCGCCCCCATGGCCATCCATCCATTGTCAATTACTTGTAGGTAAAAACGAACATTTTTCAGAAAATTTGCACAAATATTAACACGAAAGTAAAATCTGCAGAAAAAGCTAAATTAATTGGCCATGATAATCTGGAGACATCGTTATAGTAATGAGGCCGCCCATCACCAGACCGCCATCTGAGGGAATTATTCAGAGACAATGAAGAGAAAAAACTGCCTGTTCACACTTCTCCTAATAACCGCATGTTACATCTCTATAGCTTGTAGCCGCAGCCTAACGCCCAATGTTAATTTGACAGACAATAGAAGCAGGATCGGGGTGTTATCATGTTAATGAGATGGAATAAAGGAGGGAAATTTCCTGCTGTCTCTGATGCTGAAAACACCCCACCCTGAAGGAGCCGCTATTGTGCTGCTAATGTAGTGGAATTCATGGATTGTAAAGTAACAATGTTACATGTCAAATTTGCTGTAGGAATGTTAAAGTGACTCCGTACCCACAATCTGGCCCCCCCCCCCCCCCAAACCACTTGTACCTTCAGATAGCTGCTTTTAATCCAAGATCTGTCCTGGGGGGATACAGTTATTGTCCTAAAAACAACTTGTAATCCATCAGCGCTGTGTCTAACGGCCGTGGCTTACATTTGTATATGCATTAGGCTGGGACAACCTTTCTGTTCTTCCTCCCCACCCTCCTCATCATTAGGAATACTCCAGGCAGATTGCCTCCTATTTGTCAGCTGTGTGAGCCTGGCACATGGGCTGGATCGATAATACACCTGTGCAAAGCTCAAACAGCAGTAAATGTTCCTGGAGTATACCTAATGATGAGGAGGGTGGGGAGGAAGCACAGAGAGGGTGTGCCAGCCTAATGCATATACAAATGTAAGCCCCGGCCGTTAGACACAGCGCTGCAGGATTAAAAGTTGTTTTTATGACAATAACTGCATCCCCTGCTGAACGGACCCCAGGACAGATCTTGGATTAAAAGCAGTTTTCTGAAGGCACAAGTGGTTTGGGTGGGACAGAATGTGGGTACGGAGTCGCTTTAAAGCTATGAACGTGTTGTATATCTGTACATTGATATCTGTGACCCGGATTCAGGTCTATGAAACTGTGAACAAATCTGCAGTGTGTGAACAGACTCTAAATTGTAAAAAATTCTTCATATTATCCAACTATTAAATGTAAGAGTTTAATAAATAAATTCACCTTTACTTCAAAAATGAAAATAGAAACATAAATTATAATACTATGTACATTTCTTTTATAATAAAGCTAAAAATATACTGTCCCGTCTCTATATATAACATCAATGGATATACATAAAATGCCAAGGAATATTGGGTTTTGTTATAACTTGGGGTGAATCTAGCCCCCATGGGCATCCCAGGAGATTTTACAATATATTGGTTATTGCACAATTATTTGGCGAAAACAGCTTGGGGAAATAACTATGCTAGGGTATGAGTGGAGTGCTGCTGCACAATATGTAGCTAATATTAATCCCCAACCCCTCCGAACATAAACAAAAAAAAAAAAAAATTAAAGAGTGAAACCAGGAGAAATGCTTTTATGAATCAAGCGCAAATTTTTACGCCATATACTTAGTATTAGCCAAATTAATAGCACAAACCCCACAATGCATCTGCCCCATAATGTATATTATAGGTATCAATCTGATAATAATGTAGTAATAATTAACATTCTCCATAATATTCAATTTACATATAAGAAATAGTTTATTATAATAAAGCTCCCTTCTACTACAAAACAAGAAAGACGAAGACTGTGTACAATTATACTATAATAGAATATAATAACTATCTACAACAAGCTTAAAGAATATACAAAAATACCAAGGCAAATTATGTTATTAATTGGGGTGAATGTTGCCCCATTGGCCATCCATCCATTCTGCATTTTTTTATAAAAAAAAAACTAAACTTTTTCTGAAAATTTAAACAGATTAAAAGAAATGTAAAATCTGCAGAAAAAGCTAAATTATTTGGCCATATTAATCTGGAGACATCGGTATACCAATGAGGCCGCCCATTACCAGACCACCATCTGTGTTATAAAGGAATAACTCAGAGACAATGAAGAGAAATGCTGCATGTAAACAACTGTTCACAGTCCTCCTAATAACCGCATGTTACATCTCTATAGCTTGTTGCCACACCCTAACAACCAATGGTAATTTGACAGACAATAGAAGCAGGATCGGGGTGTTATCATGTTAATGAGATGGAATAAAGGAGGAAAATTATTTTCTGCTGCCCAGATACTGATCACACCCCACCCTGGAGGAGCCGCCATTAGCACAATGCTGGCTCCTTCTGGGTGGGGTATGATCAGTATTAGCACACTAATGGAGGGAGAAATTCATTGAATATTAAGTGATATAATCTCACGTTTGCTGTAGAAATGTAATGGCCAAAAACCTGTGCTATAGCTGTACATGAATATCTGTGACTCGGATTCAGGTCTATGGAACTATGAACAAATCTGCAGTGTGTGAATAGACTAAATAGTACAAATTCTTCATATTATCCAAATATTACATGTAAAACTTTAATTACTAAGCTTACTTTTACTATAAAAAAGCAAAAAAGACAGAAAATCAATTTATCCTATAATATAGGTAACAATACAGCATCATGTCTATATATGACATTAATACATATACATAAAATACCTAGGAATATTGGAGTGTATCATAACTTGGGGTTAATGTCGCCCCCATGGCCATCCCAGGAGATTTTACAATATCACTTATTAATCCAATAAAAGTGATATTTTTATGCCATAAAATATAATTTTAATTAAAAAAAATCTTAAAACATTACAACTTTTCTCATACTTAAATTTTATTTCATATTTTTGTTTTATTATACAAGTTCTCAGGATACGCCCCCTATTCCTTATTTGTAGAGGGAAAGTTTGTCCAGTTTTCAGTCTTAACACTTTACATCTCCTTAGACTTCAGTCTGTAGAACACTATTGAAATGTAAATTCCCTCAATACACATTAATCTTGCCCATTGTCTCTCAGCCAATCAGAGAGATCATTGCCCCTTGTTCTTCCTCTCCCTTTCCCATATAAACCTGTCCCCACCTCCTCTGGTAAGTCACCTCCTCTGCTTCCAGAGACGACTTCTACCTCCCTGACACTTCGCTTTTGGTGAAGGATTTTTATTTCGTTATTTCGTTCCTCATTCATCATCGATTTTCTCCGAGGTAATTTCTAATCTCCTGTCTTCTTATTTACTATGAAACTATTATTATTTTCATCAGTCACCATATACATTATATTTATAGATATTATTTCATTTAATTTCTTTTATTATGGATGATTCCTTTTGTTTTATTCTATAAATTAGAAATTCTTAGAACTGAATATTCCGGAATGTATACATGTATATTATTTATTTACTACATTGGATTTATTGAGTTCTGTAGAACTACTAGAGTTAATTTCCTATGAAAGTCATGTAAAGTGAGTATGGACAATGTCTATTGGTAGTTTAATGGTATAAGATATACTTCACATTCAGTATTCGTTATGCCTGGATGAAGCATGAGGCCAAACCAATGACATTATACGTAGTCTGTATAGATATTTGGGTTACCAGGATCACGTAGATGAATATAATGGCCTCCATTTCTAAGTTTGTTGCATATACAGGCTGTACATTGGTATATAAAGATAGAAAATTCTTATTTTTGTATAAGTTTGGCTTTAGTTTCTGTAGGTCGGGTAACTCTGGTAAAGGGAAAGTATAGAAATGATGATCATAAAAAAATTTCTACTTTTCCAGGACTCAATGGCTTCCAGCAGGCAAAATGTTCAGGACATCCTGGATGAGCTCATCTCCGTGGCCTCCCAGCGTCTGCAGGAGATGGATGTAGAAAACACCTACCATCTTGTCCAGGAGCTTGGACATGGTGGCTTTGGGTCTGTACTCATGGTCATACAGAAGGAAACAGGTAAGTGTGGTCAATGATCCATCATTATAGCTATGGAATAGTCTGATGGTCATCGCAGGACACAATCTCCATGGTTTACATACAATAGGGGAGATTCAGGAATAGTGGATGTATTTACCAGGATGTATGGGATTAGGATTCTGCAACGGTTTTCAAAATGGTTCTCAGTAAGATAATGTCTGTTTCACGATACTTTGAAATCAGTGGGGAAGAGAAGGTCAAAGAGAGACCAGAAAGGTCCACAGAATAGTTTTACAACTTTCATAAATCTGATTGGACAATATGAAGAACTCATTGTGTTCTTTTCATTAACAGCTCAACCAATGGCCATGAAGCTCCTGCATAGGAAGAAGACAACTGAATCCTCCTTCCTTAAGGAGATCAGCATCGCCTACTTCCTCTCATCCCATCCCAATATCATCGGAATATATGGTATCGCCTTCAGGACCAACGACTTCTTTGGCTACACCCAGGAGCTGGCGACATATGGAAATCTCCGCTCCCTGATTCCACCCAATGTAAGTAGAAATCCATGAATTACCTAGAGCCCTACATTTCCTATGTCCTCCCTTTCTGCAGTAATATTTCCATTGTGTTGATGTCATTTATTCCTCTTTCAGGAAGGACTCCCAGAAGACGTGGTGAAGAATTGCGCTTTTCAGATCTCCAGTGCCCTGGACTTCATGGAGAGTAAAGGACTTGTACATCTTGACATTAAGCCAGAAAACATCCTGGTGTTCTATGAGGACTGCCACCTTTTCAAAATTACTGACTTTGGACTTTCGCAGGTCAAGGGATCAATGACCATCAGAAGGACGGGCACTAAATCATACATGGCGCCAGAGATCAGGCAACTTACTAAGCAGAAGCCATTGGTTATCGACCCCTCTCTCGACGTCTGGTCCTTTGGTGTTGTCCTTTACATCTTGCTGACAGGGACCTCTCCATGGAAGTCAGCAGATCCCACCGACCAGGAATATTGTAATTTTGTTGAGTGGCAGGACAATTTTGGAAGGATGGACCCACCGTCACAATGGAGGAGACTGTCACCTGAGGTACATACAATGTTGAGCGGTCTCTTAGCCATAGACTCTAATAGGAGGAGTAAATGTACTGCGGTGCTGTTGTTTTTGGGGGAACACTGGAAAGAGAGTTTCTCAGAATCAACGGACAGCTCTGAAGCCAACATTCATCTGTGGAGCCGTAGTCACTTTTTGTCCCTCCCACCAGTGTTTCCTTCATCTGAAATCCTATTACAGAATATTACTATTTGACCCCTGACAATTCCGAGGGTGCGGAGCATCCAGATCATCGGACGGACATCATCCAATATCCATCAGTGCCGGGGGGGTTGAGATGGAAATTGGATGAAGGGAAACCATTCTTCCAAATCTTTCATGGAAACAGTAGGGGGCTTCCTCTCCATGAGTCAGGTAAGAAAATAATTTATTGTAATGTGTAATAAATATATCTGATATTTGTGTTTTCCGTCATTCTTCTTTTTCCTTGCATGTGTCCTGGGTGCCAAGCGGCAGCTCTGTCTACTTGTTCTTGGGTTTTTAGATCTTAGGCAGCAGTGAAGTGAAACCTTTCCATTGGTTGTAATATGAGTGTTTGTAATGACTTTTCTCCATAAGGCCAGGTTCACACTATGTAAAAACAACAGCCATTGTTTTTACATAGTGAAACTGGCCTAAAGTTACTTTTTAAACTAGCTTTTTCCACTGTAAGCCCCCAGTATATGAGAGAAAAGCACAGATTTTCCTACAATACACATCATACCACATGCTACACTAACACACCTGCACATTATATACCGGTCACATAAAAATACATTGTATATGAGGGATGGGGAGCAGGAAAGAGGGTCAGAATTTGTATAAAACACTTTAGACAAAAAGAGAACTGACTAAATCTGTCTTTTTATTCTGTGTTCCAGTTGGGGGGAGCGGCTGCCGCTACTTGGTCGTGCCCTCCACCCCTCCCACCCAGGTGGTTATTATATTTGCCAGTATTAGTTGGGTTCTGCATGCCCAGAGCATAGGCTTATTATATGTCATGGAGAGGTGATAGTACAGTGTAGGGTCCATCCCGGCATGAGGCCACCTTATCGTGGTGGGATGGTTTACACTATTTGCAAATAGTAACTAAGAGCCTCATTATTTTTATAGAGATTTTTTTTAGCAGTTGGGGGGGCTGCTGCTTTTAGTGATTTTCATATCTGTATTAGGTCTGTGTCTTGTCATTAGTGGTGAGCTGTTGCATTTTGTATATTAGCAGAGTGTAAAGCACGGGTAGGGCTGTATACAGATGAGAGAGGAGATGTAGGGAGGTGCAGCACTGTGGAGAGCTTTGTGGGTGAGCAGGAGGAGTTTGTATTGTATTCTGTGCTGTATAGGGAGCCAATGTAGTGACTGGCACAGGGGGGAGGCATCAGTATAGCGGCTGGCACAGGGGGAAGGCATCAGTATAGCGGCTGGCACAGGGGGAAGGCATCAGTATAGCGGCTGGATAGGGAGATCAGCCTGGTTGCTGCACTAAGAACGGACTGAAGAGGGGAGAGGTTAGAGAAGGGAAGGCAGATAAGTAAAGAAATACAGTAGTCTAGACGGGATTCAAGAGAGGAAATAAAAAAAAGTTTGGTTTTACTAAGATTGAGTTGTAGGAATCGGGAGGCCATAACATTAGAGACGGCAGACAGACAGTTACTGGTGTTCTGTAGGAGTGCGGGGATGATATCACGGGAGGGGGTATATAGCTGGGTGATATCACGGGAGGAGGTATATAGCTGGGTGATATCACGGGAAGAGGTATATAGCTGGGTGATATCACGGGAGGAGGTATATAGCTGGGTGATATCACCGGAGGAGGTATATAGCTGGGTGATATCACAGGAGGAGGTATATAGCTGGGTGATCTCATGGGATAAGGTATATAGCTGGTATCATCAGTATAGAGATGGTACTGAAAAGAGCAGAGTCCTTGAGGCGGATAGAGTGGAGCGTGGAGAGGAGGAGCTGGGGGTTTACAATGTCACATGCTGCAGAGAGATCCAGGAGAATGAGCAGAGAGCGGTCGCCATTAGATTTAGCAGTGATGAAATCATTAGTGACTTTACTTATTGCAGTTTCTGTAAAATGGAGAGGACGGAAACCAGAGTGAAGGGGTCAGGAAAAGAGTTATCAGAGACGGCGGGCTAGAAGGGAGAAGAATAGCCATTCCAACAGTTTCGAGATAAGACAAGTGGAAAGTTGGATGTACAGAAATAATAAGACCAGTAATTTTTGCAGCTTTTCTGCCCGATACATCCTGCAGGGGAGATTTCTAGTATAATTTCTCTGTCAGTTTTACCCCAGACTAATCCCTTATGGATATTACGTAATACATTGTGCATTTCCTTGATGATCTTTCTTCTTCTGTTTTTCAGGTGCTGCTTTGGTTTAATGTAATTGTTTTTTAGGTCATTAAATAAAGAGACTTATGTTTTTGGACATGTAGCATCTTCTGTGTCTAGTCTCATGTCTTCCATATAGTGGGGAATGTCAAATTCCTAATTCCCATAAAAAATCACCAGCACTAAGTCTTACTCTGCCGTGACGTCCCTGTTAGGAGATGGTCAAATCAGTCAAATTTGTTTTGTGAGAACAACAAATATTCGGTCTGATTTGTGAATATTAGCGAATCTCATGCAAACAAGTCTCAGCTATTTTTAAAATAAAAAAAATAATCAATTTTCGCCCAGGACAGCAGTGGACTTTGGTTGATCAAAGGTGTAAAATCTATAAACTTTCTAATAAAACCATTTAACATGTTCCAATCCCTTTTCAAGTACCCTTTCACCTCCCCTTATGTGCAACCTTTGTATCCTGTTAGTTTTAGTTGTACCAATAAGTGTCAAGTTAATTTGGATTTAACTACATTGTCCTCTAAGCGTCTTAAGAAGTTTGGCCCTTTTCAAGGTTTGGCCTTTGGAAGCTGGAAAGGTAGCAGTCAAGTGGTTGGAAATGGTGGAAAATGGGGTCATGATAATGGCTGGAGATAAGCGAAGCAGCCGAAAATTCGTTTCGCAAGGTTCGCAAATTTTGGGTCAGATTTGATAATATTCACAATCGAATGCAAAGAAATCTCATGGAAAGAGCCAAACTATAGTAGCTGCAATAGTAGGACTACTATAGAGTAGCAATTTTTTCAACACATGTCACAGAGTCAAAAATTGGAAAAAAACAATTTAATAAAAATGTCAACCAACCAGTCAATCAAAAATTGCAGCGGTATAATAACAATTTTCTTCCAGGACAGCAGTGGATATTGGTAAATGAGCAGGATAAAATTACACTTTCTCTCAGGACAGCAGTGGACATTGGTGGACCAGCGGCATCAAATCAGAGACTCTGGGGGGAATGCTAGACTCACCATGACCTCTCCTGCTGACGCCCCGGCAAGCGAAATTGGTTTTGAGACACCACAGGAGAGGGGGCAAACATCCTGACCTTCCTATGGAATAGTGGTGGCATTCTTCTGGATGCTTCAGTTGACTGATGTCTCTGGGATTGGCTGCTGCCTTCCGTGAAGCTTGAACTTTAAAGGATCCAGTCAACAATCCCAGCCTGGCTGGTGTTCACCTGCCCACAAGGTGTAACTGGTAGCTGAGGCCTTCCTCCAATATGGTTAGGATCACCCCTACCATGACTTCCACTGGCACCACCCTGGGTGCCACCTTGGCAACTGACACTGCCCATACCCTGAGAAGAGCCTGATATTTTTGTGCTTGGACATATTGCTGGTAGTTTGTTTTCTCTTCTAACCCTATGATGGCACCGCTGGAGAGGACCACCACCTACTCCCATTGGAAAGGAAGCAGGATCACTGGATCTTTTAAAGAAGCAAAACGCCTACCAGCACCAGTTATGTTTCCTGTCCCAAGGGAGCAGGATTGAGGGGAGGTATTCCTGTCTCCTCTCCTGTGGATCATTGGATTGAAGCAGGGCATTGGGGAAGGCAGACACAAGGTTCACTCACCGGCATCCCAGGCGGCATAAGTCTCAGCTGTGAGCCATGGCCCCATCTGGTTCCTGCCCCTGCACCTCCCTTAGAAAGGGTCCCTACTTCTTTGCTGGCCCCTCCGGATTGAAGTCGCAGTGTCTTTTCCCTTCGCTCTGCCAGCTGGCACGCACTGGTGGAGGGATGGCAGGGCAGCGTGACTTAATGGGGGATTCCCAGGGAGGTGTGACTTACACCAGGCCATGTTCTGCAGCGCCCGTCAGGGGGAGGATGACATCCAGGCAGCAGGAGTCTGAGCCGCAGCGATGTGGTGGGGGGAGGGTGTGGCCAGCTGGTTCAGTCAGTTTTGGTGCCAAAATCAAAAGTCCAGCAGAGGCTCAGTGGCATAGAAGGCTCTAAGCCCTAAGCAGTAAATTCCTTATGCTGTGTGCCTATCCAGGCTTCCCTGACCCTTCATCCCACGGTTGAGCCTGCTTCAGCTGCTCCTCCTGCTACGCCTCACATTGAGATATCTGGGCCTAGCGGACCCACCCCTCCTTCTCCTTATATTAAAGAGCAGAAACAGTTGTCAGGCTTAGAGGAACCGTGAGAACTGATCTCCGACCTAGAAAGCTCAACAGAGTAATCCGCCAGACCTCTCCTGGCTACGGAGTTGCCGACTCGCTGGTGTGAGCGGTAAGACAGACTAGGGTTGGGGAGTCTCCTCAATTTCCAAAGTCCATTCAAGATGTTATGTTTGAGGGATTGGCTCCTAAGAAACATCTGTTATTTCTACAGCATAAGAGAAAGTATAATTTCAGGCAGGAAGACTGAGTCTTGAGAAGGGGCGCCTCTGCGGTAGCATACATAAACTATCAAGCGGACTCAAGATGTCAGGGGCTCATGAGGCTGAGCCACTTCATCTTCAGATTGGCGGAACCCCATCTTCTTGCCGTCGGCTCCTCCATCTGAGAGGAGTGGAGAGCTTCAAAACAGACATCAGGCCAACCCGGGGCAGTGGGAGTTCTGCCAGGTGGTGTTCCTACAGATTTGTCATCTCTGGGGAACTACAATAGACTTGTTTTCCACTCCCACTGCACAACCATGGGGTGAGGGTCTCCTGTACGCTTTCCCACCTATCAGACTGTTACCATGGGTTATTCGGAACATCAAGCAGGACAAGGTTCATATCATCCTCATAGCACCCTTCTGGCCGAGAACGGTATGGTTTTCCTGGCTGAGGAAAATGTCAGTGTTGGGTCCTTGGACCTCCTCAGCCTAGTTTTACAGAAGAAAAAACATACAATAATTACAATCATTTCCAACACAATTCAGTATACAAATAAATGATACATAGCGT
This sequence comes from Dendropsophus ebraccatus, assembly GCF_027789765.1. Lineage (NCBI taxonomy): Eukaryota > Metazoa > Chordata > Amphibia > Anura > Hylidae > Dendropsophus > Dendropsophus ebraccatus. The sequence continues at coordinate 189,338,952 of NC_091456.1, read as the reverse complement.
AACATCCCAGCCTTCAAGCCCCCCTCCCCCATACCCGGAAAACTCCGGACCCATCTGTGCCCAGGCCGAGGCCGGAGTCCCCCAACCATTCCTAACTACCCACTACCCCCCTCCCCACCCCTGGAAGCGAGAGGTATATAAAAAAAAAAATTGTCAATTAGTTAATGGCTCCCAAACATATTATATCGGTTCTTCTAGTTGTCGTATCGTTCTTATCTTTACTCTTCATTCCAACTTCCCCATTTAACCAAAAACTTTTTAAACCGCTTTTCGCTGTTGCCACAATGCATCCTTTCAATATTTTGTATCCTTGCTACATTTGTTAGCCAACCCCCTTTAGTAGGGGGGTCTGCCCTTATCCAATTTTTCAGAATCAACCATTTCAGAATCAACCATCTAGCAACAAAGAGAAAATTAGAGATTAAGTGTTTCCCCCTTTCTAACTGCATAGTACATCCAAGGATTATATAAAGAGCGTTATAGGGGATAACTACCCCAGTTCTGCTTGTTATGCAGTTTGTGATCTCCTGCCAAAACCGCTGAACATGAGAACAGCTGCACATCATATAGTATATAGTATAGTCTGCTTTCGGCAGATCGCATCTTGGGCAAGAAGCCCCTGGGTGTCTACCCATTCTAGCCACTATCTCTGGTGAATAATGTAATCTATTAACAATTTTAAGCTGACTTTATTTGGTGATTTTTATTAATTGACACAAGTTCCCAACTTGCCATTACGTTATCCCATACTTCTTTGGATAAGATTCCGATCTCCTTTTCCCAAGCCACTCTCTTTTTCTGTCCCGAGCATACCACTAAAGTATCTTTAAGGGATTTATAAATTTGTCTCAGTTCTCCTTTTTTATTACCCTTTACCCCACCTAACGTATCTAGTACTTCATGGTGTTGTACTATTAACATCCTTTTTTCCTTAGTACTATGTGCAGCGTGTGCAATTTGTACGTGATAAAATCTATATATTTCAGGCAACAGAAACTCCCTTTGTAATTCAGTGAAGTCCCTCAAGTGACCATCTGTAAATAACTGAGTGAGCTCATCTATACCTCTACCTTTCCATAGAGTGCCATTTCCTATTTTGTGAAATTCTGGTAAATCCTGATTATGCCAAATAGGTGAAAAGATAGTGCTGTGTTTAATGACTAAGTGTTTAGTGTGCTCCCAAACTTTCCCCCATAACTTCACCTTAGATATAGAGCAATATTTCCCTCCAATCCTATGGGATTCCATATATTCTAAGAGGTCCACAGATCTACATTCATCTTCCTCAAGTAGGAACTTTCCCAAAAGGGAACCATTACCCTTACAAATCTGGTGCAAAACCATAGAGATAAAGTAAATCTTAAAGTCGGGGAGACTGAGACCCCCTTTATTTTTAGGTGCAGAGAAGGTATTATATTGAGCTCTAGGTCTTTTCCCTGCCCATAAACGTCTATTGAGAATACGTTTTAGTTCTCTATAGAAACTTTGTGGTACCCAGATTGGTGCAGCAAATAAAAAAAAAATAAATTTGTGGTTGGAGTATCATCTTAATCAAAGCGGCGCGATCCGCCATACTCTGCGGAAACCTAGCCCATGTCTCAGCTTTTTGTTTAAGTTTGTGTAGTAAGGGTTTCAGATTATATTGATAATATCGGGATACATCCCTAGGGATCTTTACTCCCAAGTATTCCAATCCATCTTCCACCACTTGTAAGCCTAGTGTATCTATTAGTTCACCTTTAGTATTTTCAATTGTCATTATCATAGACTTATTCCAGTTAATCTGGAAGCCCGAGAGCTTCCCAAACTGCTGGAAGCACTCCAAGACATATGGCAAAGTCAGGGGCGTAACTAGAAATGGCTGGGCCCCATAGCAAACCTTTGATTGGGGCCCCCCCTACCCCAAATCCACCCCCACCCCTGACCGACCACTACGCCATCAACACACCCAGATCTACACAGGTTCTGTACTCCATATAAATTACAGTGCAGTTACATCAGGTGACTCACAGGGGACGTCTTCTCTGATCGGAGTTCTTCCCTTTTCATCATCTTCTCCATCTGTCCTGGGCCGTTATGAGAACTTCTCGGAGCCACGAATCCACAGAATCTGCCAGACAGACATATTAGGCTCCTCACTCTGGCACCATCCTCATCTGTATACACACTGCACATCTGTAATGGCCCCTTTGTACCCTCTTTCAGTGAGTAGCCCTGACTCCTTGTATAGGAACATATATATATATATATATATATATATCCCTTATAGTATATGCCCCCCTCTGTGTAGACAGCTTATAGATTGCCCCTTGTTCAGTGCTCCGTATAGATGGCCCCATGTGCATCACCTATATCAGGGGTAGGGAACCTCGACTCTCCAGCTGTTGCAAAACTACAACTCCCATCATGCCTGGACAGCTAAAGCAGTAGTTTTGCAACAGCTGGAGAGCAGAGATTACTTCTGTGTAGTCCTCTTAGAGATGACCCTGTATGTTGTCCACTCCCCCATATAGCCCCCTTATGTTGTCCAGCCCCCATATAGCCCCCAGTGTTGTGCATCCTCAGCCCCCACATAGCCCCCAGTATTGTGCATCCCCTTCCCCACATAGCCCCCAGTATTGTGCATCCTCAGCCCCCATATAGCCCCCAGTATTGTGCATCCACAGCCCCCACATAGCCCCCAGTATTGTGCATCCCCAGCCCCCATATAGCCCCCAGTATTGTGCATCCTCAGCCCCCATATAGCCCCCAGTATTGTGCATCCCCAGCCCCCATATAGCCCCCAGTGTTGTGCATCCCCAGCCCCCATATAGCCCCAGTATTGTGCATCCCCAGCCCCCATATAGCCCCCAGTGTTGTGCATCCCCAGCCCCCACATAGCCCCCAGTATTGTGCATCCCCAGCCCCCACATAGCCCCCAGTATTGTGCATCCCCTTCCCCACATAGCCCCCAGTATTGTGCATCCCCAGCCCCTATATAGCCCCCAGTATTGTGCATCCCCTTCCCCACATAGCCCCCAGTATTGTGCATCCCCTTCCCCACATAGCCCCCAGTATTGTGCATCCCCAGCCCCCACATAGCCCCCAGTATTGTGCATCCCCAGCCCCCATATAGCCCCCAGTATTGTGCATCCTCAGCCCCCATATAGCCCCCAGTATTGTGCATCCTCAGCCCCCATATAGCCCCAAGTATTGTGCATCCCCAGCCCCCACATAGCCCCCAGTATTGTGCATCCCCAGCCCCCATATAGCCCCCAGTGTTCCCCTCTGATAAAAATAAACAAAATACAACTCACCTAACCACACGCTCCCCCGTCGGTCGCCGGTCTCCTCTTCTCTCTTCCTCCGACCAATAAGCCGCTCCCTGCTGAAGTCCCAGGCAGCGCCATCACTGAGCTCAGGCTGCGCCCCAGTGGCTGGGACTTCCTGTACAGGGAACGCAAACCGGAAGTCCCAGCTGCCGCGGCGCTCAATGATGGCGCTGCCCGGGACTTCGGCAGGGAGCTGCACATCGGGCGGGGGCCAGGCGGAAACTCTTGTGATCGCAAGCAAAACGCTGCTTGCGGTCACAAGAGTGATTGACAGCGCGGGAAGCCTATGGTTTCTCGCGCTGTCAATCACGACACTTAACACCCGGGAGGCCCGCTCGGCCCCCGGGTGCTTCAGACAGTCAGCTCTGGGGGGCCCAGGCCACGGGCCCCCTGGTGCCAGGGGCCCCGTAGCGGCCGCTACGGCGGTAGGTCCGCCCCTGGGCAAAGTCATATGTCACTCCAAGTCACTCCAAGACATATGGCAAAGTGTGGTTTGGTTCGCGCACAAAAAGAAGGTCGTCTGCATACAATATGACCTTATCTTTGCAGCCAGCCATCCCGAGGGTTTAGCTTCAGGGAGTTGGCTACTGATTCAATGTAAAATGCAAATAATAAAGGAGACAGGGGGCAGCCCTAACGGGTGCCCCGTGTCAACTTAAATGAAGATGTAATGTTACCATTCAGTACCAAGGATGCAGATGGATTCGTGTACAGCATCTTAATACAATCTATAATACGGTTGCCAAAATTAAATGCATGTAGGGTCTCCCAGAGGAAACCCACTCCACCCTGTCGAAAGCCTTAACGGCATCTATCGACAGGATGGAACAGGGCACCCCAGGATCCAACTGAATATTAACCATTGCCCGTTCTAAGTTGGAAAAGATAGATCTACCAGATACAAAGCCGTTTTGATCCTGACTTATCAGAAGTGGAGCTACATCTCTTATTCTATAAACAATAAGCTTAGCAAAAATTTTAGCATCTGCATTAAGCAGGGATATTGGGCGATAAGACCCAACATCCAATAAATCTTTGTTTTTTTGGGGGGATCACAATTATATTTGCCTCTGCTATAGAGGGGGGAGAACACCTTTATCACAGGATTCATTAATTAATTCATAAAATATTGGAGCAAGGGCCGCTTGATATTTCTTATAGAATTCGAACGGTAATCCGTCCCGGCCAGGTGCTGAACAGTTAGGTAGCTGTCTCAAAATGATATTCAATTCTTCCCTACCAAAGGGGGCATCCAAACTAGCTTTTTGATCTTCTGTTAAGGTCTGAGTTATTGTGGTCTCTAAAAACGCTTTAATCTGATCTGTGGGAGGGATGCCCTCTGATCTATATACGTTTTGGAAAAACTCAACAAATGCGCCCTCTATATCTTGCGTTGTGTTAACTATTTTCCCATGTTTATCCCTAATGGCTCTGATCCCTCTCTTTTCATGTTGGGCTTTAACTATTGCCATACTTTGAGGGAGGAGCCACGAGACAGCATGAGCTAAGCTTCCGGCTCCGGAGCTCTCCGTAGCCCTCCTTACTCTACAAACAATTCAGCCGCTTGGTGAGTGAAGATGCCGAGGAAGTAGTCCCTACTTGGGATGGGAATTGGTTTCGGTCCCCGGACTGGGCCCTGGTGCTGGGGACATGGCGGCCTTGCAAGACGAGCCGCCCGACTTGAGCGGCACGAAGGCTGGAAGCCTGCACCCGGATTCGGGTGTATGGTATGGCACCGAGCAAAGAGGCGGAAGCACACAGTACTGTGTGAAGGGAACAGGCCGGACCGACGTGTCTGTGGTGGATCGCTCCGCAGCCCCTACATACCTCCCTCTCCCTCCCAGGAAGCAACGCGCATCTAGAGTCGGCAGGTCCAGGAAGAGACCGGGCCACTGTATGGCGTCTGCCCGGTAAGAGGGCACACGCGGCACCAGCAACACCAGGTACACTTAACATCTCTAAAGACTCGGGAACATGAACTTGGCAACCCGGAGCTCTAAGTTTAATATGAAATGATGGGATGGCTGAACAGTTAGCCATCAGCTGAATGTATCAGCCTTTGAGAGACAGTTTTGTTTCAATCCCTGCAGCTCTCCCCCCACACGGGAACAAAGGCCCTGTGACCGCCCCGGCAGGAGGAGCAGGGGATACTGTTTAATCTTGACATATAACAAAAGGTATGTGCTGATATATCTGGACACCGCTGTAAGTGGCTGGAATTTTGGTCATACCTTAATATCTTTTATCATGGTTCCCCTTAGGGAGCTGGATAAATGTATGGGGAACTGTGCCGTGTAATCCAGTGCCAGGGGCATAACCAAGCATAACTCCTATCTAACCACCCAAGGTATGTGGAGCGAGTTACTAACACTTTCCTGGACAGACTAACCTACTCCCATATTAACTCTCTCTTCTCCACCCTTTTATATCAGAGAACTCACACAGAGAGAGAAGCCCTCACATCAGAGAACTCATACAGGAGAAGAGGCCTTTATATTAGAGAACTCACACAGAAAGAGAGGCCTTTATATCAGAGAACTCACACAGAGAGAGAAGCCCTCACATCAGAGAACTCATACAGGAGAAGAGGTCTTTATATCAGAGAACTCACACAGAAAGAGAGGCCTTTATATCAGAGAACTCACACAGAGAGAAGCCTTCATGTCGGAGAACTCACACAGAGAGAAGCCTTTATACCAGAGAATTCACACAGTGAGAGAAACCTGCTTCCAATCACTATATATTGACTTATAATGGGGCCTAAACTACAGCATAGGAAATCAGGAGGTACAGCAGACCTACAGCAGCCATCTAAGATAGAAAAATACTTGACGTCACCGCAACAACCCGCTAAGTCTCGTACTAATAAGAGCCCCGTCCCTCCGGCTAAGTCTCAAGCTAAAGGGGCAAGGTATGCCATGGCGGAGGAAGCAAAGGAAGATTAGGAGGAGGAGGAGGAGGAGGAGGAGGAGGGAGAGGGAGAGGGAGAAACCTTGAATAATCCAGCGTTACTACGAATCTTGCAAGAGGTCCAAAAATGTAATGCGGGGCTCCTAGAGGTTAAGACGCAGATGGGAGGCTTTGCCTCTGAACTATCTTTTATTCGCAAAGACCTGAGCAAAATCCGCAGCAGGGTAACAGATATGGAAAAGACCCTCCCTCACCTTCAATCACATGTTAAATCTACACAAGCCTCTGTGGAGTCTCTGAAAAAGAACTATGCAGTAAAGGAAAACAAAATCACAGAAATAGAGGACCGCTCACGGCGGGCCAATATCAGGGTGATTGGCCTCCCAGAGGGGGTTGAGGGTGACTCCCCACTGTCCTTTTGTAGTAATTGGATTAAGGAGGTAGTTGGTGTAGAGAACTTGTCCAGTAACTTTGATATTGAAAAAGCTCACATGGTCCCTTTTAAGAAACCACCACCTGGGGCTCCCCCAAGAACCCTATTATTTAAAACCTTACTGTCCAAAGATAGGGACTAAAATAGCATTTTATCCTGATTACTCTAAAAACACGCAGCGGAAAAGAGAGTCGTATAAAGAGGTTAAAAGAAGGTTATATAACCTGAAGATTCCATTTTCATTGTTATTTCCTTCCAAACTGAGAGTACAACGTGGCAACTCCACTCTCTTTTCCCACTCTGCCCAGGAGGTTCATGAGTGGATGGAGAGAGAGGGACTTGCCACACAAGAAAATGAGGAAATGTAAACTATTCTTCGGTTGGGAATATGGTACATCAATGGTCCATTATTGGTATCTGTTTCAATTGTTAATATGACGCTTGGGGTGTGTGGAAGGGGGGGGGGGGAGGGGGGGAACCGGAGTTGGTGGCAAGTGAAGAGACTCGAACTAGCTATCTAGTCAGAACGGGAGGAAGGGAAGGGAGGGGATGGCGGGGAGGGAAGGGTTGGGGGGGAAGCGAGAGGTATAAGGTGTGTTTTGTTTTTTTTCTTTCTTAATTAAATGCAGGTAATAAGGTTTCTGACTTGGAACGTGAGGGGGACCGCCGACAGAACTAAAAGAGAGGCTATGTTTGACTTAATAGATAGACATCTTCCAGCAGTGATATGCCTTCTGGAAACCCATGTAATTGCAGAGACAGAAAACAGACTTAAAAACGATGGGTCGGCTATGAGTTTCATACCAATTTTTCTAACTATGCAGCAGGCGTATCTATTCTTATTCATCATAGCCTCGAATTCTCGTTAATCCAAAAACAACTGGATGACAGGGGAAGGTATATTTTTCTCCACCGTGCCTTTTGGGGAGAAGAGAAGATACTTGCAGCTGTCTACATTCCCCCTCCGTTCTCTAAAGATGTTCTGCTGAAACTTCTAGCCTTTATGAAAGATAAACCTGATATACCACTCTTTCTGATGGGGAACTTCAATGTGGTAATGGATCCTAATATGGATCGTCGGGGTATGCGGTGTCCTTCCTCCCCCCATCCCCCTTGGCACGTTTGGCCCGGGAGGCGGGATGGGAGGATGTCTGGTGCCGATCGCACCCACAGACGTTCACCTTCTCTTGTTTTAGTACTACACATCCCTCAGCTTCCCGAATAGATATGGTTCTTTGTAACTCTATGGGACTGGATAAAATAACCAAAATGGAATATGAGGCCAAGGCTATTTCAGACCATGCACCAATGATTCTGGAAATACGATGTAATGTGGGGACGGGTCCTAGGGGAGGCGGTAATCTCTTCAGGCTCAATGCACATTGGCTTAACCTTATAGATAACGAGAACAAAATAGACGCTGAGATTAGAGATTTTTGGGATCGTAATAAGGGGACAGCCTCTATCCAAATAGTGTGGGATACCCTCAAGGCATACGGAGAGGTGTGCTCTTGGGGGAAATCTCACACTGTAAAAAGAAATTTCGACAGAAAGAGAGGGAATTAGATCAAAATGTGAAGTTCTGGGAAGATAAGTATGGCATAACAGACACAGAGGAGAACCTCACTAAACTTAGAGAAGCCCAGGAACACTACTCAACATTCTTGATCCAAAAGGAACATAATAAGGTATTGTTCCAGTCCCAAAAGAGATTTACCCAGGAAGGTACCCCTAATAAGATACTAGCCGCAATAGTTAAAGCCCAGATTTCAGCTCTTAGTGCACTTTTTGACTACAAATTACCTTATCATCCTTGGGTCAGGAGGTTGGTTAGGGCTTCTTTCAGATTGTGTCTTGACCAGAAGTCTCAACTTCCTCCTTGGGATTAGAAGAAAAACAAGGGACAGCGCTCCATGGCGCGGATCAGCTGGACTAAAAGGGGTGAAGGGATTGAATATGGTAACCCTCGGACCTGCGCCTGGATCCCCGTTGTTGGAGTTTGGTGGTGTTTTCCTAATTATTTCCTTGGGATCAGAACATAGTGTTGTCTTGGCTAACTAACTCCATTTGAACCCATGGCTGACTCTTAGATAAAATTCTTATCTTGGAAGCTAGCTTTCTTGCCGTCAATTACTTTTGTCAGGAGAGCCAGTGAGAGTAAAGCTTTTTCTATCATTCTCCTTACATGATTGTTAGGAAGGAAGGCTGGGTCAGGGAAGAGGTCAATCCTGTCATCACTAAGGTTGTCCGATTTTCACAGATCCCAAGAGGTTGTTCTCCCTTTGTTTTGTAAAACCCCACTAATGACCGAGAAGCCTTGTTCCATACATTAGATGTCAAAAGTTTTTTTGTAGTATAAAAATCGAGACTGTGTGACTATTCTTTCCCTGAAAGGAAAGAAAAAGATTGAGGAAAGGCGGATAATTCTCAGACCATTGCTAGATAGGAGCATTTTATAGTGTCAGTGGGAGGGACATTCCTGTGGGGTTTGGAGCCCATTCCACGAAAGCAATAGCTACCTCCTGGGCGGAGAGGGCATCAGTGCCCATAGACCAAATATGTAGAATGGCCACTTGGAGCACTCCACATACTTTTTTCAGACATTACAGATTAAAGCTCTCCTCTATGGAGGATAAGTTTGGCCATAGAGTCCTACAGGCTATTGTCCCCACCTAGACGGTGGATTGCTATTCTAGTCTTCAGGGGTGCTGTCATAGGGTGAGAAGAGAAAACATAAATTACCTGTCAGGACTGGCAGGCGTAGACAAGACAAGAGACAGTGGGCCCTAGATCTGAACCCACCCACTGTCACCTGCCTACTTGCCTCAGTCGACCCTAAACGGTCGCGGACAACCACGGAGTCGGTCCCTACACTGCGTAGGTGAATACACGAAACGTAGACAGACAAACAAAACACAATGGAGGATAGTCAACTAGCAGGGTCAAAACCAAACAGACAACGCAGTACAAAATCAGGAGAGCGGATAGTCAAATGTCAAGCAAGAGGTCAGAACACGGGCAGAGCAATAGCAAGGGGATTAGGACAGGGAACGCTGGGGATTAGGACAGGGAACGCTGGGAAAGGAGCAGGGGAGCTGGGACTAGTAACAACTAATAACCAGCAGGGAACTGAGGAGCTGACTGCTTTTTATCCTGGATCAGAGACCAGATCCAGCAGCTGATTGGAGCAGCCCAGATCCCAGCACCAAGCTCAGCTGAACAGACCTAGCAGTGCAGTAACCCCTACACTGCCAAAAGTCTGACAGGCAAGGCAGGTGTGGCTGAGAAGTGAAACACAATTCAGACACAAAATTTAGTGCAACAGCAGACATAAAATCAGCGCTTCCTTGGCCGCCCGACACGGACTGAGGAGCGCAAAGTCACATTCCTAACATTACCAACCGGAAATCTCGTTTCTTTGAGCCCATTACGCACCCCGCCTTTGTAGTTATAAGTAAATAAAATCTAATTATTAAAATTATAGAGTTACACAATATTTTTACACAATTTAATCTACTAATTATAGATTTTCACAATTTTTTTCTGGTTTGTCACTGGAAAAAAACAAGCAAAAAACACACACTGGGAGCGTTCCTGATGAGCGCTTGCAGTTAAATGGGGGACTGTGATTGACAGAGTCAGGAGCTATCGGCTCCTGATCCTGCAAATTATTCATGTCTGAAGGTAGCATTCTGCCTCCGGCTACAAAAGACGAGATAACAAGGATAGTCGAGGTATAAAAGGCGGGGTTTACAGAGCCAAAAGTTAAAGGAACGGACTAGTCAGCGTCAGACTCCAGTCTTCCTCCAGCAGCTGCTGAAATTACAGGTAGTCCTACTTTGTCGTCTTGTTTAGGGATAAGGGTGTCATCTGAAATTGTGTTTAGTGTGGCAGGGGCCATTGGGAAACCCAGGAGGACGAGGCATGCCCCAGTGTAGAGAGGCTGAACCATGTTCAACATATAGTTTTCACAACAGCTCAATGTCTTTACAAAGTGGACCATGCAACCTGTCCCTCCCCCCCCCCCCCCCCCCCAAAAAAAGACTACCCAGACACAAATTCCCATCACTGTTTCACAAAGAGAAAGTTTTTCCTTTTTTGTTACCATAGTAGTAAAGTTTTTATTCACTGGCACTTTTTATGGACACGGCATGGTGACTAGTAAAAAACCCAAGAACAGTTTTAAAGCGACTCTGTACCCACAATCTGAATCCCCCTCCCCAAACCACTTGTACATCCGGATAGCTGCTTTTAATCCAAGATCTGTCCTGTGGTCTGTTCGCCAGGTGATGCAGTTACTGTCATAAAGAAAAAACAACTTTTAAACTTGCAGCCTCGTGCCCTATGGACGTATCTGTGCCCTAACTTTGCACCACCCCTCCGTCCCTCCTCCCCACCCTCTTCATCATTAGGAATGCCACTGGAACATTTACTCCTGTTTGAACATTGCACAGGTGTCTTAACGATGCAGCCCATGTGCTGTGTTCTCACAGGTGGGGAATAGTAGGCAATCTGCCTAGAGCATTCCTAATGAGGAGGGACAGAGAGGTTGCGCCAGCCTAATGCATATACAATTTAGGACAAACCCTTAGGGCACGAGGCTGCAAATGAAAAAGTTGTTTTTTATGACAAGAACATAATCCCCTGCCCAACGGACCCCAGGACAGATCTTGGATTAAAAGCATCTATCTGAAGGTACAAGCGGTTTGGGGGAGTCAGATTGTGGTTACAGAGTCGCTTTAAGCCAGAGATGGGAGAAGTGCTTAGCAATTCCCAAATTTCTATGCAAGTTTGCAAATATTCGTGAATCGAACCTAAGTTAACCGAAATTGAATTCGATGCAAATTCTGCTTCATTGACCTAAAACATATTTTCATTTCAGTTTTGCTTTTGTAAATGTAAAATAGCAAAAATAACTAAAATAACTGGCAACTTTAACCCCTTCACATCAGCAATCTGTATATGTACGTTCCTACTACACATACCCCGTGCAGTTGCAAGGTATATATACATTCCTGACTGAAGGGGCTGTAGATGTGTGTGGGACCGCTACAGTGAGAGGGGTCCCGCACTCAGTGCATCCGGGTCGGAGGTAATGACAAGCAGCTGCGATCCTGTCATTGCAAATTACTAGTCGCAAAAAAAAAAAACGCCTCATGTGAGTCTGTAGGTGGAAAAATGCAATCGCTATGGTCTTTTAAACAGGAGGAGTAAAAAATTAAAGTGCAAAGATGGGGAGGGGTTAAAATTACACCCCACCACAGTCAGTACTCGGACTTTTGCATCTAGAATGACCCATGTCATAAGACCTGCTCCTGATGACGCCCATGACTGGTGAAACTAGTTGAGGGGTTATGCGGCATATGTTTAATATCACTCCACTATCGGTCTCTAGATAGATATTGATGGACCTACTTAGTTAGTAGCTGCAGCTACTTGTGACTAGTCCGTACCGGACATAGGTCATTCTAGATGCTACTGAGTGCTGACTGTGGTGACGTGTAATTTTAATCCAGCAACTAATGTTTCATACTTTTAATAACCAGAGGTTAATAAGTTACTTTATTAGTGGGAGCCAGTCAGGTTTTTTTTTTGTTTTGGGGCCACTTATGGCTATATGTGTGTGTATATATATAATTTTTTTTAGGTTTCACCTACTATTGGGAATACACAAGGAGGGGGCATTTACCATATGGATCCTTTACAGCACATGTCCATGGATCCTCTATGTGGGGACTGTATGAGGTGATATTAGTCTTTGTACAGTAGATTTTAGTCAGTAAGTGGTGATGTTCAGTATGTGGTATTAGTCAGTATGTGGAGGTAATATTGTACTATGTAATCTGGTACTGATGGTATTATTGGTTTTAGTATACTGGATTTGGTCAGTAACAGTATGGCGGTAACAGTGGTGGTCAATGTGTAATGGTAATTCTTGCCTATTGGTATTATTGGTCAGTATACAAGATTTGCCTTCTTGAAATTATTTTTAGCCTAAATAGGCATTCTGTGGATAGCAGATCAGTCTAACTGGTCACTGATGAGTGAGGTGCAGCGCCCCAGACCCCCACTCATCAATTGCTCAGTGTCCAGGCTACACAGTGAGTGGGGCCGGAAGCAGCCAGTCTGTACACTGTAGTGGTGGCGGCCTATAACTGCAGCACTGCTACACAGTACAGAGACAGAAGCTTCCCACAACATTTTCTGTATTATCTGTAATTCCAGTCGTGACCATACAATCTATAGCCATGCTGCACTCACATCATCGTCTTATAACTTGTTACCGTACCGGCCACTGGGCCTGTGTGTTCTGAAACATCAGGGCCGATTTACAGTCCTAGTCCGGCCCTGATGGAAGAAATAGGTTATCATAACTAGATCCAGATGTGACATATACATAGATATAATAAACTCTGTAAATTACATTAAAACAAAACAGCAGCTGAAAAACAAAGATGGAGATCATCAAGCAAATACAAAATACATTACATAATATCAATGGAGAACTATACAAGGTAATGGGGACCATATAAACATCTCATAAGGACAAAGATGGAGGATTCCATACTAACTATACATAGACTATAACACATTACAGGAAGGACAAGTAACAAGTTGCCAGTGTCCGGGGAGGACTACAACCATTATTACTACTACAGATGTGACACTACTGCCCTGTAGTTACTGCCTCCTCCCTACTCCCCTTCCTGTGGATGATACAACATCGGCCGTTCTCCAATCCTCAGGACCTCTCTATCTGTAGCTGATTACCAGATAATGCTGTGTGTATGGTGTATTGTACATTATATATTAGGGGTATACCCGGGGAAGAGACGCCCGTCTGGTACTCTACATTTCTACACCTTGTTGTAGTTCGGGTTAGTAGTCGCCCTCACTGGGGTTTTACAATGACAAATATACAGGAACTTATCTATTGATTAGTAAAACCTTCAGGTTTGGAATAAAATTGACATAATTCAGATCCAGTCCATGATTTTCCTCAGTAGATTGGAGATTCTGAGACAATTTTATCCGACTCATCATCAGGTTGTAATATATTAATACCAATGTATGAAAAGATAGTAAACCCCTCATAAAGCGGCTAAAACCCAATCCAGACCCTACACCACACGTCTCCCCTTCATATACTTCCAAACCTCCTCCTATCCCTCAAATAACCAGTGCGCCTCCCATCCAGGATCATCCAGAAACCTCTCTCCACTGAATCCTCTATTCCTATTAACTTTTGCTAAACTTTTCTACAAATTCTGACACAATCGTCTTCCCCATCCCTGTCTGCAATGTATTATGTGACTAGTATATAGTGTGCTGGGATGTTAGTGCAGCATGTAGGATGATGTATAGTTTCACAACCAACATCTTAGTGGTTAAAAAAATAACTTTAAACTATGCAGCAAAGTATGTTAGATATTCCCCCATATTAATACCAGGTAAAGGCTTTCCCTTTGTTGCCCAAGATCTGTATCTAAATACCCTTGACCAGGATAATACTACTTCCTGGAACCCCGGACACTTACAGGGAACAAAGGAGATGGTAAAAACAAATATCAGATAGATGGAGAATTTTATCATTAAGACTCATTCCAATAAATATTTACTTACCTGATTCATGGAGATGAAGCCGCCATCAGTTTCCATAAAGATGCTCGGAAAAATGGTTTCCCTTCATCCAATTTCCACTTCTGCCCCGAGATAGACCGATATTTCGTCATCTATGAACATTAATGGAGATTGAGTGATGTCCGTCCCATGGTCTGGATGCTCCTCACCATGACAATTGCCAGAGGTCAAATGCCAAGACTCCACACCAAGGACTGATGTGGTAGAGACGTTGCTGTTATGGACGTCTGCTGGACCAGATTCCTCAGCTGAATCGTTGTCCATTGAATCTGCTCCTTCAATTTCTGAGAAATCCTCCTTCCAGCATTCATCCTGAAACACCAACACCTCAGTGCATTTGCTTCTTTTCTTACAGTCTATGGCTAAGAGACCGCTCAACATTCTTAGTACGCCAGGTGGAAGTCCCCTCCATGGAGACGGTGGGTCCATTCTTCCACTGTTCTGCCACTCAACAAAATTACAGAATTCTTCATCAGTGGGATCGGTCAGCAAGTTGTATAGAAGAACCCCAAATGACCAGACGTCCAGAGACGAGTCGATGACTAACGGACTGTGGTCGGAAACTTGGCTCATCTCTGGCGCCATAAATGAGGTGGTGCCTGAACTTTTGATAGTTGTTAATCCCTTGACCTGCGAAAGTCCAAAGTCTGTAATTTTGATAAGGTGGCAGTCCTTATGGAACACCAGGATGTTCTCTGGTTTTATGTCTAGATGAACCAGCTCCTTACTCTCCATGAAGTCCAGGGCACTGGCGATCTGAACCGCGCATCTCTTTACGATGTCTTCTGGGAGTCCTTCCTAAAAAAAACATTGAGAAGGAAATTAAGTCAACACAATGGAAATAATACTACAGTCAGGAAGGAAATTTGGGGCTTGAGGTTATTCAGTGATTTCTACTTACATTAGGTGGAATCATTTCAAAAAGATCTCCGTGTGGTGCCAGCTCCTGGGTGTATCCGAAATAGTCTCCGGTCTTGAATCCAACGCCACTTATGCAAATAATATTGGGATGGGATGACAGGAAGAAGCATGTACTAACCTCCTTAAGGAAGGAGAACTTTGTAGTCTTCCTCCTATGCAGGAGCTTCATGGCCAATTCTTGACCTGTTAATAAAAAGAACACAATGAATTGTACATACATCATATAGGTCACATATAGGTCTCTTTCTTACCTGCCCTCCTGAAATGATTCCATTATATATCATTAAATAATGTATCATGTCCTGTGAACCATTTGATACATTTGCCCCATTTCTACCATTTGTGCACAATCTTAATCCAATACATGGTAAGCACGATAAGGAAGATTTAGTAAATGTATCTAAACCATGGAGATTATTTCACACCATTATGTTGAGGTTTCTCTATAGCTATAATGATTGATCATTCACCACACTGACCTGTCTTCTTCTCCTTCACCATAAGAACATATCCATAGCCGCCGTGTCCAATTTCCCGGATTATTTGATATGTCTTCTGTAGATCTATCTTCTGCAGGTTCTGGGAGGCCACAGAGACCAGACCCTCCATGATGGAATGTACATTACCAGAAGCCATTGCGTCCTGTACAATGTATAGAAAATGTTATCATTGTCATTATGTTTTCCATTAATCTGACCTACACAAACCCAAGGCCCACATATACATGAAATCTCTAGCAATAATTAAAATAAAAATAAAACACATAAGCATCTTATAAGTGATTTGTCCCTATAGTAACATTAGCCCAACATAATATAGGAGAAACAAACAAAATAATATATAGCCGGTGATGAAAAGTAAAACAAAATTATTTTATAACCGTAAATAATTTTAAAGTAAATAAGAGAAGACATTATATTAGAAATTACCTTGGAGAAATCGATGGGAATATAGGAACAAAAGAAAAATCCTTCACCAATAGCGAAGTATCAGGTAGGTAGAAGTCGTCTCTGGAAGCAGAGGAGGTGACTGACCCGAGGAGGTGGGGACAGGTTTATATGGGGAGGGAGATGAAGAACAAGGGGCAATGAGCTCTCTGATTGGCTGAGAGACAATGGGCAAGTTTAATGTGTATTGAGAGAATTTACATTTCAAAAGTGTTCTACAGGCTGAAGTCCAAGGAGATGTAAAGTGTGGGGGCTGAACCCTAGACAACCCCTTCCTTATAAATATATTATAGGAGGATTTAGGCTATGCTTTTATATTAAAAAAAAATATATATGGCTTTTATCAGTATAATAGCCTTTCCTTCTGCAGACATCTCCCCATTAGCAGCACAATGGCGGCTCCTCCGGGGTGGGGTGTGATCAGTATCGGGGGAGGCAGGGAGTTTCCCTCCTTTATTCCATCTCATTACCATGATAACCCCCCGATCCTGCTTCTATTGTCTCTGGAAGGAACCCTCCCTTCTATACTGACTCCTCAGCCCAGCCCTACAGAGAGGCCTCCATGTATATCAATCACTATGTATACAGGTATATGAAGGCTCAGATTTATACTATCACATGTAGCAGAGCGGATGACGTTATGAAATAGTTAATGATGTGCTACATGAAAACTCACTCCATGATTTATTAGAAATCCTACGATAACCAATGAGCCGAAACGGTGATCTGTTATCCAGTAATATCATGTATATCTCCGGTTCTATGAAACTATAGGAAGAAATATTTCATCTCTATCTCTTATTCTTAACTTTATCTTCTATTTTTGTCATTTAATGAAAGTCTTAATGAAATAATTTTCTCATCTGGTTCTATAATCACTCCCGGAGCTCTGGCCTCTACAATGAGTTGTATCTATAAGTCACTTCATGGTTATGAAGCCGTATCCTCATTCAAGAAGAAAACATTCATATCCTCTTTTTAGTTTTTTAAATAAAAAAAAATTGTCCTGTAAAATGTTTTACAGTCTCCAGTATCCTATAAAAAGTTTCCCTATATCTGCTACCCAGACAATGGAAAAATGTTAAGCACAAAAAATTGAATATAATGACATCTCCTTATTATATTGTACATTTTCTGAAGTATTTATCATGCTATTAGGCTGGGTTCACACCGTGTTTTTGAAGTCATCTTTTTTCAACCGTTTTTGCAAAAACAGATGGCAAAACGGAAAGATTTTTGTGCAGCTGTTTTGATTTTTTTTTTTTTTTTACGTCCATTTTTTTTTTTTTTTACGTCCATTATAAAATCATTAGTAATGATCCAGGAACATTTACTGCTGTTTGAGCTATGCACAGGTGTATTAACGATCCAGCCCATGTGCTGTGGTAACACAGGTGGGGAATAGGAGGCAATCTGCCTGGAACATTCCTAGTGATGAGGAGGGTGGGGAGGAAGGACAGAGAGGGTGATCCAGCCTAATGCATATACAAATCTAAGACCCGTCCGTTAGACACAGCGCTGTAGGATTAAAACTTGTTTTTATGACAATAACTGCATCCCCTGCCGAACGGACCCCAGGACAGATCTTGGATTAAAAGCAGCTATCCGAAGGTACAAGTGGTGTGGGGGGTCATATTGTGGGTACAGAGTCGTTTTAAGTCCTCATTTACACATCCTGTAATCTATGGATCCGTATTTCCGAGCTCAGTTAGTGCACATTGAGATCTATTGGGCTATTCACACGATCAGTTGATTACGAGGACACAAACCAATCCTGAAGGACACGTCCTAGAACCAGATTGGTTTGTGGATTCTCTCATGGAAATCAATGGGATCCGCTATTTTATATGGACTGTAACCTTTGTTACTATCACTATTTCCGGAAAAAATACGGATGAGTCATTAGTCACATGTTGAAAGGTTGTAATTCTAAAAACGAGATTTACAGAAATACAGATGCACTACAGATGACAAATCCGTAATTTTTGAGCTGATTGTACAGGTGAATAGTGGGAGATATCTACGAACATGAAAAAAAAAATACTGAATGTGTGCATAAGGCTTAAGGGTCCCATTATACGGCCTGATATTGAGGAGGAAGAGAACGCCGACCTGTCCGATCAGCATTTGCTTCTTCCTCGCTGGCTTTCTGTGCTATTACACTTACCGACACCAAGAGGGGAGGAGCGGGGATAGACTGCCTGGACGATCTTTAGACCATCCAGGGGGCCGATAGAAGATGGCGGCAGTCTGCTGCCACCGCTCCTGTTACACGTAGTTATGGGCAGCAGACAAGTCTCTATTATGATTGGGATTTTAGAACATGCTGAAAAACAACGATCATCAAACATTGTGCATGTCAGCTGATCATTGCCTTCCAACATGAGCAACGATTATCGTCCAGAATGGCAGGTAATCGGCCAAATACAGTCAATATTCGTTTCATGTAATAAGGCCCTAAAACTCAACAACTAAAAATAACTCATCTCCTTCAGTGTATCCCAAGTTTTCTTATGTATTCTTATTCTATTCTTATGTATCATCCTATAGTTCAATCTGCACTTTGAGATTAATTGGAACCGTTGTCTTCAAAGAAACTTCCCAGTGTTTCCTTATATCATATTGCCGGGAGCAGTGTGGCCACATATGGAGGCCAATGGATGGTAGAATTGCTTCTGAGATTTTTGACATCATGCAGTTTTAACCCAAATTGGTGCAGATTTTTATACATCAATTTGATATTTTTTAAGGTAATACATACATGTTCTCATATATACAGGCAGATGCTTTTATGAATCAAGTGCAAGTTTTTATGCTATGCAGAAACTCAGTATTAGCCAAAATAATTGCACAAACCCAATGATTTATCTGCCCCATGATGTATATTACATGTATCAATCTGAGAATGATTATGAAGAATGTTATAAATTATTCAAATTACATATAAGAAAAAGTTGATTACCTTGAAGTTCCCTTTTACTAAAAAACAAGAAAGAATACGACTATGTACAAATATACTAAAATATACAAAATACAATAACTATAACAAGATTAATGAATATACTATAACGCAAAGCCATATTAGGTTGTGCTATAAATTGGGGTGAATGTCGCCCCCATGGCCATCCATCCATTGTCAATTTCTTGTAGGTAAAATCGAACATTTTTCAGAAAATTTGCACAAATATTAACATGAATGTAAAATCTGCAGAAAAAGCTAAATTAATTGGCCATGATAATCTGGAGACATCGGTATAGTAATGAGGCCGCCCATCACCAGACCGCCATCTGAGGGAATCATTCAGAGACAATGAAGAGAAAAAACTGCCTGTTCACACTCCTCCTAATAACCGCATGTTACATCTCTATAGCTTGTAGCCGCAGCCTAACACCCAATGTTAATTTGACATACAATAGAAGCAGGATCAGGGTGTTATCATGTTAATGAGATGGAATAAAGGAGGGAAATTTCCTGCTGTCTCTGATGCTGATAACACCCCACCCTGGAGGAGCCGCTATTGTGCTGCTAATGTAGTGGAATTCATGGGTGGTAAAGTAACATAATGTTACATGTCAAATTTGTTGTAGGAATGTTAAAGTGACTCCGTACCCACAATCTGACCCCCAAACCACTTGTACCTTTGGATAGCTGCTTTTAATCCAAGATCTGTCCTGGGGTCCGTTTGTCAGGGGATGCCGTTATTGTCATAAAAACAACTTTTAATCCGGCAGCGCTTCGTCTAACGGCCGTGGCTTACATTTGTATATGCATTAGGCTGGGACAACCTCTCTGTTCTTCCTACCCACCCTCCTCATCATTAGGAATACTCCAGGCAGATTGCTTCCTATTTGTCAGCTGTGTGAGCCTGGCACATGGGCTGGATCGATAATACACCTGTGCAAAGCTCAAACAGCAGTAAATGTTCCTGGAGTATTCCTAATGATGAGGAGGGTGGGGAGGAAGCACAGAGAGGGTGTGCCAGCCCAATGCATATACAAATGTAAGCCCCGGCCGTTAGACACAGCGCTGCAGGATTAAAAATTGTTTTTATGACAATAACTGCATCCCCTGCCGAACGGACCACAGGACAGATCTTGGATTAAAAGAAAGCAGCTTTCTGAAGGCACAAGTGGTTTGGGTGGGACAGAATGTGGGTACGGAGTCGCTTTAAAGCTATGAACGTGTTGTATATCTGTACATTGATATCTGTGACCCTGATTCAGGTCTATGAAACTGTGAACAAATCTGCAGTGTGTGAACAGACTCTAAATTGTGAAAATTCTTCATATTATCCAACTATTAAATGTAAAAGAGTTTAATAAATAAGTTCACCTTTACTACAAAAATGAAAATAGAAACATAAATTATAATACTATGTACATTTCTCTTATAATAAAGCTAAAAATACACTGTCCCGTCTCTATATATAACATCAATGGATATACATAAAATGCCAAGGAATATTGGGTTTTGTTATAACTTGGGGTGAATCTAGCCCCCATGGGCCTCCCAGGAGATTTTACAATATATTGGTTATTGCACAATTATTTGGTGAAAACTGCTTGGGGAAATAACTATGCTAGGGTATGAGTGGAGTGCTGCTGCACAATATGTAGCTAATATTAATCCCCAACCCCTCCGAACATAAACAAAAAAAAAATTAAAGAGTGAAACCAGGAGAAACGCTTTTATGAATCAAGCGCAAATTTTTACGCCATATACTTGGTATTAGCCAAATTAATAGCACAAACCCCACAATGCATCTGTCCCATAATGTATATTATAGGTATCAATCTGATAATAATGTAGTAATAATTAACATTCTTTATAATATTCAATTTACATATAAGAAATAGTTTATTATAATAAAGCTCCCTTCTACTACAAAACAAGAAAGACGAAGACTGTGTACAATTATACTATAATAGAATATAATAACTATCTACAACAAGCTTAAAGAATATACAAAAATACCAAGGCAAATTATGTTATTAATTGGGGTGAATGTTGCCCCCATGGCCATCCATCCATTCTGCATTTTTTTATAAAAAAAAAAACTAAACTTTTTCTGAAAATTTAAACAGATTAAAAGAAATGTAAAATCTGCAGAAAAAGCTAAATTATTTGGCCATATTAATCTGGAGACATCGGTATACCAATGAGGCCGCCCATTACCAGACCACCATCTGTGTTATAAAGGAATAACTCAGAGACAATGAAGAGAAATGCTGCATGTAAACAACTGTTCACAGTCCTCCTAATAACCGCATGTTACATCTCTATAGCTTGTTGCCACACCCTAACAACCAATGGTAATTTGACAGACAATAGAAGCAGGATCGGGGTGTTATCATGTTAATGAGATGGAATAAAGGAGGAAAATAATTTTCTGCTGCCCAGATACTGATCACACCCCACCCTGGAGGAGCCGCCATTAGCACAATGCTGGCTCCTTCTGGGTGGGGTATGATCAGTATTAGCACACTAATGGAGGGAGAAATTCATTGAATATTAAGTGATATAATCTCACGTTTGCTGTAGAAATGTAATGGCCAAAAACCTGTGCTATAGCTGTACATGAATATCTGTGACTCGGATTCAGGTCTATGGAACTATGAACAAATCTGCAGTGTGTAAATAGACTAAATAGTACAAATTCTTCATATTATCCAAATATTACATGTAAAACTAATTACTAAGCTTACTTTTACTATAAAAAAGCAAAAAAGACAGAAAATCAATTTATCCTATAATATAGGTAACAATACAGCATCATGTCTATATATGACATTAATACATATACATAAAATACCTAGGAATATTGGAGTGTATCATAACTTGGGGTTAATGTCGCCCCCATGGCCATCCCAGGAGATTTTACAATATCACTTATTAATCCAATAAAAGTGATATTTTTATGCCATAAAATATAATTTTAATTAAAAAAAATCTTAAAACATTACAACTTTTCTCATACTTAAATTTTATTTCATATTTTTGTTTTATTATACAAGTTCTCAGGATACGCCCCCTATTCCTTATTTGTAGAGGGTAAGTTTGTCCAGTTTTCAGTCTTAACACTTTACATCTCCTTAGACTTCAGTCTGTAGAACACTATTGAAATGTAAATTCCCTCAATACACAATAATCTTGCCCATTGTCTCTCAGCCAATCAGAGAGATCATTGCCCCTTGTTCTTCCTCTCCCTTCCCCATATAAACCTGTCCCCACCTCCTCTGGTCAGTCACCTCCTCTGCTTCCAGAGACGACTTCTACCTCCCTGACACTTCGCTTTTGGTAAAGGATTTTTATTTCGTTATTTCGTTCCTCATTCATCATCGATTTTCTCCAAGGTAATTTCTAATCTCCTGTCTTCTTATTTACTATGAAACTATTATTATTTTCATCAGTCACCATATACATTATATTTATAGATATTATTTCATTTAATTTCTTTTATTATGGATGATTCCTTTTGTTTTATTCTATAAATTAGAAATTCTTAGAACTGAATATTCCGGAATGTATACATGTATATTATTTATTTACTACATTGGATTTTTTGAGTTCTGTAGAACTACTAGAGTTAATTTCCTATGAAAGTCATGTAAAGTGAGTATGGACAATGTCTATTGGTAGTTTAATGGTATAAGGTATACTTCACATTCAGTATTCGTTATGCCTGGATGAAGCATGAGGCCAAACCAATGACATTATATGTAGTCTGTATAGATATTTGGGTTACCAGGATCACGTAGATGAATATAATGGCCTCCATTTCTAAGTTTGTTGCATATACAGGCTGTACATTGGTATATAAAGATAGAAAATTCTTATTTTTGTATAAGTTTGGCTTTAGTTTCTGTAGGTCGGGTAACTCTGGTAAAGGATAAGTATAGAAATGATGATCATAAAAAAAAATTTCTACTTTTTCCAGGACTCAATGGCTTCCAGCAGGCAAAATGTTCAGGACATCCTGGATGAGCTCATCTCTGTGGCCTCCCAGCGTCTGCAGGAGATGGATGTAGAAAACACCTACCATCTTGTCCAGGAGCTTGGACATGGTGGCTTTGGGTCTGTACTCATGGTCATACAGAAGGAAACAGGTAAGTGTGGTCAATGATCCATCATTATAGCTATGGAATAGTCTGATGGTCATCGCAGGAAACAATCTCCATGGTTTACATACAATAGGGGAGATTCAGGAATAGTGGATGTATTTATCAGGATGTATGGGATTAGGATTCTGCAACGGTTTTCAAAATGGTTCTCAGTAAGATAATGTCTTTGTTTCACGATACTTTGAAATCAGTGGGGAAGAGAAGGTCAAACAGAGACCAGAAAGGTCCACAGAATAGTTTTACAACTTTCATAAATCTGATTGGACAATATGAAAAACTCATTGTGTTCTTTTCATTAACAGCTCAACCAATGGCCATGAAGCTCCTGCATAGGAAGAAGACAACTGAATCCTCCTTCCTTAAGGAGATCAGCATTGCCTTCTTCCTCTCATCCCATCCCAATATTATCGGAATATATGGCATGGCCTTCAGGACCAACGACTTCTTTGGCTACACCCAGGAGCTGGCGACATATGGAAATCTCCGCTCCCTGATTCCACCCAATGTAAGTAGAAATCCATGAATTACCTTGAGCCCTACATTCCCTATGTCCTCTCTTCCTGTAGTCATATTTCCATTGTGTTGATGTCATTTATTCCTTTTTCAGGAAGGACTCCCAGAAGACGTGGTGAAGAATTGCGCTTTTCAGATCTCCAGTGCCCTGGACTTTATGGAGAGTAAAGGACTTGTACATCTTGACATTAAGCCAGAAAACATCCTGGTGTTCTATGAGGACTGCCACCTTTTCAAAATTACTGACTTTGGACTTTCGCAGGTCAAGGGATCAATGACCGTCAGAAGGACGGGCACTAAATCATACATGGCGCCAGAGATCAGGCAACTTACTAAGCAGAAGCCATTGGTTATCGACCCCTCTCTGGACGTCTGGTCCTTTGGTGTTGTCCTTTACATCTTGCTGACAGGGACCTCTCCATGGAAGTCAGCAGATCCCACCGACCAGGAATATTGTAATTTTGTTGAGTGGCAGAACAATTTTGAAAGGATGGACCCACCGTCACAATGGAGGAGACTGTCACCTGAGGTACATACAATGTTGAGCGGTCTCTTAGCCATAGACTCTAATAGGAGGAGTAAATGTACTGCGGTGCTGATGTTTTTGGGGGAACACTGGAAAGAGAATTTCTCAGAATCAACGGACGGCTCTGAAGCCAACATTCATCCGTGGAGCCGTAGTCACTTTTTGTCCCTCCCACCAGTGTTTCCTTCATCTGAAATCCTATTACAGAATATTACTATTTGACCCCTGACAATTCCGAGGGTGAGGAGCATCCAGATCATCGGACGGACATCATCCAATATCCATCAGTGCCGGGGGGGTTGAGATGGAAATTGGATGAAGGGAAACCATTCTTCCAAATCTTTCATGGAAACAGTAGGTGGCTTCCTCTCCACGAGTCAGGTAAGAAAATAATTTATTGTAATGTGTAATAAATATATCTGATATTTGTGTTTTCCGTCATTCTTCTTTTTCCTTGCATGTGTCCTGGGTGCCAAGCGGCAGCTCTGTCTACTTGTTCTTGGGTTTTTAGATCTTAGGCAGCAGTGAAGTGAAACCTTTCCATTGGTTGTAATATATGAGTGTTTGTAATGACTTTTCTGCATAAGGCCAGGTTCACACTATGTAAAAACAACAGCCATTGTTTTTACATAGTGAAACTGGCCTAAAGTTACTTTTTAAACTAGCTTTTTCCACTGTAAGCCCCCAGTAGATGAGAGAAAAGCACAGATTTTCCTACACTACACATCATTCCACATGCTACACTATCATTTCTGCACATTATATACCGGTCACATAAAAATACATTGTATATGAGGGATGGGGAGCAGGAAAGAAGGGCAGAATTTGTATAAAACACTTTAGACAAAAAGAGGTTTCAGTGGGCAGATGTTTCAGTGTTGTAGGAGAACTGACTAAATCTGTCTTTTTATTCTGTGTTCCAGTTGGGGGGAGCTGCTGCCGCTACTTGGTCGTGCCCTCCACCCCTCCCACCCAGGTGGTTATTATATTTGCCAGTATTAGTTGGGTTCTGCATGCCCAGAGCATAGGCTTATTATATGTCATGGAGAGGTGATAGTACAGTGTAGGGTCCATCCCGGCATGAGGCCACCTTATCGTGGTGGGATGGTTTACACTATTTGCAAATAGTAACTAAGAGCCTCATTATTTTTATAGAGATTTTTTTTAGCAGTTGGGGGGGAGGCTGCTTTTAGTGATTTTCATATCTGTATTGGGTCTGTGTCTTGTCATTAGTGGTGAGCTGTTGCATTTTGTATATTAGCAGAGTGTAAAGCACGGGTAGGGCTGTATACAGATGAGAGAGGAGATATAGGGAGGTGCAGCACTGTGGAGAGCTTTGTGGGTGAGCAGGAGGAGTTTGTATTGTATTCTGTGCTGTATAGGGAGCCAATGTAGTGACTGGCAAAGGGGGAGGCATCAGTATAGCGGCTGGCACATGGGGGAGGCATCAGTATAGCGGCTGGCACATGGGGGAGGCATCAGTATAGCGGCTGGCACAGGGGGAAGGCATCAGTATAGCGGCTGGCACAGGGTGGAGGCATCAGTATAGCGGCTGGATAGGGAGATCGGCCTGGCTGCTGCACTAAGAATGGACTGAAGAGGGGAGAGGTTAGAGAAGGGAAGGCAGATAAGTAAAGAAATACAGTAGTCTAGACGGGATTCAAGAGAGGAAATAAAAAAAAGTTTGGTTTTACTAAGATTGAGTTGTAGGAATCGGGAGGCCATAACATTAGAGACGACAGACAGTTACTGGTGTTCTGTAGGAGTGCAGGGATGATATCACGGGAGGAGGTATATAGCTGGGTGATATCACAGGAGGGGGTATATAGCTGGGTGATATCACGGGAGGAGGTATATAGCTGGGTGATATCACCGGAGGAGGTATATAGCTGGGTGATATCACAGGAGGAGGTATGTAGCTGGGTGATCTCATGGGATAAGGTATATAGCTGGTATCATCAGTATAGAGATGGTACTGAAAAGAGAAGAGTCCTTGAGGCGGATAGAGTGGAGCGTGGAGAGGAGGAGCGGGGGGTTTACAATGTCACATGCTTCTGAGACATCCAGGAGAATGAGCAGAGAGCGGTCGCCATTAGATTTGGCAGTGAGGAAATTAGTGACTTTAGTTATTGCAGTTTCTGTAAAATGGAGAGGACGGAAACCAGAGTGAAGGGGTCAGGAAAAGAGTTATCCGAGACGGCGGGCTAGAAGGGAGAAGAATAGCCATTCCAACAGTTTCGAGATAAGACAAGTGGAAAGTTGGATGTACAGAAATAATAAGACCAGTAATTTTTGCAGCTTTTCTGCCCGATACATCCTGCAGGGGAGATTTCTAGTATAATTTCTCTGTCAGTTTTACCCCAGACTAATCCCTTATGGATATTACGTAATACATTGTGCATTTCCTTGATGATCTTTCTTCTTCTGTTTTTCAGGTGCTGCTTTGGTTTAATGTAATTGTTTTTTAGGTCATTAAATAAAGAGACTTATGTTTTTGGACATGTAGCATCTTCTGTGTCTAGTCTCATGTCTTCCATATAGTGGGGAATGTCAAATTCCTAATTCCCATAAAAAATCACCAGCACTAAGTCTTACTCTGCCGTGACGTCCCTGTTAGGAGATGGTCAAATCAGTCAAATTTGTTTTGTGAGAACAACAAATATTCGGTCTGATTTGTGAATATTAGCGAATCTCATGCAAACAAGTCTCAGCTATTTTTAAAATAAAAAAAATAATCAATTTTCGCCCAGGACAGCAGTGGACTTTGGTTGATCAAAGGTGTAAAATCTATAAACTTTCTAATAAAACCATTTAACATGTTCCAATCCCTTTTCAAGTACCCTTTCACCTCCCCTTATGTGCAACCTTTGTATCCTGTTAGTTTTAGTTGTACCAATAAGTGTCAAGTTAATTTGGATTTAACTACATTGTCCTCTAAGCGTCTTAAGAAGTTTGGCCCTTTTCAAGGTTTGGCCTTTGGAAGCTGGAAAGGTAGCAGTCAAGTGGTTGGAAATGGTGGAAAATGGGGTCATGATAATGGCTGGAGATAAGCGAAGCAGCCGAAAATTCATTTCGCAAGGTTCGCAAATTTTGGGTCAGATTTGATAATATTCACAATCGAATGCAAAGAAATCTCATGGAAAGAGCCAAACTATAGTAGCTGCAATAGTAGGACTACTATAGAGTAGCAATTTTTTCAACACATGTCACAGAGTCAAAAATTGGAAAAAAACAATTTAATAAAAAGGTCAACCAACCAGTCAATCAAAAATTGCAGCGGTGTAATAACAATTTTCTTCCAGGACAGCAGTGGATATTGGTAAATGAGCAGGATAAAATTACACTTTCTCTCAGGACAGCAGTGGACATTGGTGGACCAGTGGCATCAAATCAGAGACTCTGGGGGGAATGCTAGACTCACCATGACCTCTCCTGCTGACGCCCCGGCAAGCGAAATTGGTTTTGAGACACCACAGGAGAGGGGGCAGAGGAAACATCCTGACCTTCCTATGGAATAGTGGTGGCATTCTTCTGGGACGATGCTTCAGTTGACTGATGTCTCTGGGATTGGCTGCTGCCTTCCGTGAAGCTTGAACTTTAAAGGATCCAGTCAACAATCCCAGCGTGGCTGGTGTTCACCTGCCCACAAGGTGTAACTGGTAGCTGAGGCCTTCCTCCAATATGGTTAGGATCACCCCTACCATGACTTACACTGGCACCGCCACCTTGGCAACTGACACTGCCCATACCCTGAGAAGAGCCTGATATTTTTGTGCTTGGACATATTGCTGGTAGTTTGTTTTCTCTTCTAACCCTATGATGGCACCGCTGGAGAGGACCACCACCTACTCCCATTGGAAAGGAAGCAGGATCACTGGATCTTTTAAAGAAGCAAAACGCCTACCAGCACCAGTTACTGTTTCCTGTCCCAAGGGAGCAGGATTGAGGGGAGGTATTCCTGTCTTCTCTCCTGTGGATCATTGGATTGAAGCAGGGCATTGGGGAAGGCCGACACAAGGTTCACTCACCGGCATCCCAGGCGGCATAAGTCTCAGCTGTGAGTCATGGCCCCATCTGGTTCCTGCCCCTGCACCTCCCTTAGAAAGGGTCCCTACTTTTTTGCTGGCCCCTCCGGATTGAAGTCACAGTGTCTTTTCCCTTCGCTCTGCCAGCTGGCACGCACTGGTGGAGGGGTGGCAGGGCAGCGTGACTTAATGGGGGATTCCCAGGGAGGTGTGACTTACACCAGGCCATGTTCTGCAGCGCCCGTCAGGGGGAGGATGACATCCAGGCAGCAGGAGTCTGAGCCGCAGCGATGTGGTGGGGGGAGGGTGTGGCCAGCTGGTTCAGTCAGTTTTGGTGCCAAAATCAAAAGTCCAGCAGAGGCTCAGTGGCATAGAGGGCTCTAAGCCCTAAGCAGTAAATTCCTTATGCTGTGTGCCTATCCAGGCTTCCCTGACCCTTCATCCCACAGTTGAGCCTGCTTCAGCTGCTCCTCCTGCTACGCCTCACATGAAGATATCTGGGCCTAGCGGACCCACCCCTCCTTCTCCTTATATTAAAGAGCAGAAACAGTTGTCAGGCTTAGAGGAACCGTGAGAACTGATCTTCGACCTAGAAAGCTCAACAGAGTAATCCGCCAGACCTCTCCTGCCGACTCGCTGGTGTGAGCGGTAAGACAGACTATGGAAATTGAGGAGACTCCCCAAGTCCATTCAAGATGTTATGTTTGAGGGATTGGCTCCTAAGAAACATCTGTTATTTCTACAGCATAAGAGAAAGTATAATTTCAGGCAGGAAGACTGAGTCTTGGGAAGGGGCGCCTCTGCGGTAGCATACATAAACTATCAGGCGGACTCAAGATGTCAGGAGCTCATGAGGCTGAGCCACTTCATCTTCAGATTGGTGGAACCCCATCTTCTTGCCCTGTCGGCTCCTCCATCTGAGAGGAGTGGAGAGCTCCAAAACAGACTTCCTAAGCGGACATCAGGCCAACCCGGGGCAGTGGGAGTTCTGCCAGGTGGTGTTCCTACAGATTTTTCATCTCTGGGGAACTACAATAGACTTGTTTTCCACTCCTACTGCACAACCATGGGGTGAGGGTCTCCTGTACGCTTTCCCACCTATCAGACTGTTACCATGGGTTATTCGGAACATCAAGCAGGACAAGGTTCATATCATCCTCATAGCACCCTTCTGGCCGAGAAGGGTATGGTTTTCCTGGCTGAGGAAAATGTCGGTGTTGGGTCCTTGGACCTCCTCAGCCAGGGCCTAGTTTTACAGAAGAAAAAACAGACAATAATTACAATCATTTCCAACACAATTCAGTATACAAATAAATGATACATAGCGTAACATCCCAGCCTTCAAGCCCCCCTCCCCCATACCCGGAAAACTCCGGACCCGTCTGTGCCCAGGCCGAGGCCGGAGTCCCCCAACCATTCCTAACTACCCACTCCCCCCCTCCCCACCCCTGGAAGCGAGAGGTATATAAAAAAAAAATTGTCAATTAGTTAATGGCTCCCAAACATATTATATCGGTTCTTCTAGTTGTCGTATCGTTCTTATCTTTACTCTTCATTCCAACTTCCCCATTTAAGCAAAAACTTTTTAAACCGCTTTTCGCTGTTGCCACAATGCATCCTTTCAATATTTTGTATCCTTGCTACATTTGTTAGCCAACCCCCTTTAGTAGGGGGGTCTGCCCTTATCCAATTTTTCAGAATCAACCATTTCAGAATCAACCATCTAGCAACAAAGAGTAAATTAGAGATTAAGTGTTTCCCCCTTTCTAACTGCATAGTACATCCAAGGATTATATAAAGAGCGTTATAGGGGATAACTACCCCAGTTCTGCTTGTTATGCAGTTTGTGATCTCCTGCCAAAACCGCTGAACGTGAGAACAGCTGCACATCATATAGTATATAGTATAGTCTGCTTTCGGCAGATCGCATCTTGGGCAAGAAGCCCCTGGGTGTCTACCCATTCTAGCCACTATCTCTGGTGAATAATGTAATCTATTAACAATTTTAAGCTGACTTTATTTGGTGATTTTTATTAATTGACACAAGTTCCCAACTTGCCATTACGTTATCCCATACTTCTTTGGATAAGATTCCGATCTCCTTTTCCCAAGCCACTCTCTTTTTCTGTCCCGAGCATACCACTAAAGTATCTTTAAGGGATTTATAAATTTGTCTCAGTTCTCCCTTTTTATTACCCTTAACCCCACCTAACGTATCTAGTACTTCATGGTGTTGTACTATTAACATCCTTTTTTCCTTAGTACTATGTGCAGCGTGTGCAATTTGTACGTGATAAAATCTATATATTTCAGGCAACAGAAACTCCCTTTGTAATTCAGCGAAGTCCCTCAAGTGACCATCTGTAGATAACTGAGTGAGCTTATCTATACCTCTACCTTTCCATAGAGTGCCATTTCCTATTTTGTGAAATTCTGGTAAATCCTGATTATGCCAAATAGGTGAAAAGATAGTGCTGTGTTTAATGACTAAGTGTTTAGTGTGCTCCCAAACTTTCCCCCATAACTTCACCTTAGATATAGAGCAATATTTCCCTCCAATCCTATGGGATTCCATATATTCTAAGAGGTCCACAGATTTACATTCATCTTCCTCAAGTAGGAACTTTCCCAAAAGGGAACCATTACCCTTACAAATCTGGTGCAAAACCATAGAGATAAAGTAAATCTTAAAGTCGGGGAGACTGAGACCCCCTTTATTTTTAGGTGCAGAGAAGGTATTATATTGAGCTCTAGGTCTTTTCCCTGCCCATAAAAGTCTATTGAGAATACGTTTTAGTTCTCTATAGAAACTTTGTGGTACCCAGATTGGTGCAGCAAATAAAAAGAAAGTAATTTGTGGTTGGAGTATCATCTTAATCAAAGCGGCGCGATCCGCCATACTCTGCGGAAACCTGGCCCATGTCTCAGCTTTTTGTTTAAGTTTGTGTAGTAAGGGTTTCAGATTATATTGATAATATCGGGATACATCCCTAGGGATCTTTACTCCCAAGTATTCCAATCCATCTTCCACCACTTGTAAGCCTAGTGTATCTATTAGTTCACCTTTAGTATTTTCAATTGTCATTATCATAGACTTATTCCAGTTAATCTGGAAGCCCGAGAGCTTCCCAAACTGCTGGAAGCACTCCAAGACATATGGCAAAGTCATATGTCACTCCAAATCACTCCAAGACATATGGCAAAGTGTGGTTTGGTTTGCGCACAAAAAGAAGGTTGTCTGCATACAATATGACCTTATCTTTGCAGCCAGCCATCCCAAAACCCTGAACCCGAGGGTTCAGCTTCAGGGAGTTGGCTACTGATTCAATGTAAAATGCAAATAATAAAGGAGACAGGGGGCAGCCCTAACGGGTGCCCCGTGTCAACTTAAATGAAGATGTAATGTTACCATTCAGTACCAAGGATGCAGATGGATTCGTGTACAGCATCTTAATACAATCTATAATACGGTTGCCAAAATTAAATGCATGTAGGGTCTCCCAGAGGAAACCCACTCCACCCTGTCGAAAGCCTTAACGGCATCTATCGACAGGATGGAGCAGGGCACCCCAGGATCCAACTGAATATTAACCATTGCCCGTTCTAAGTTGGAAAAGATAGATCTACCAGATACAAAGCCGTTTTGATCCTGACTTATCAGAAGTGGAGCTACATCTCTTATTCTATAAACAATAAGCTTAGCAAAAATTTTAGCATCTGCATTAAGCAGGGATATTGGGCGATAAGACCCAACATCCAATAAATCTTTGTTTTTTTGGGGGGATCACAATTATATTTGCCTCTGCCATAGAGGGGGGAGAACACCTTTATCACAGGATTCATTAATTAATTCATAAAATATTGGAGCAAGGGCCGCTTGATATTTCTTATAGAATTCGAACGGTAATCCGTCCGGGCCAGGTGCTGAACAGTTAGGTAGCTGTCTAAAATGATATTCAATTCTTCCCTACCAAAGGGGGCATCCAAACTAGCTTTTTGATCTTCTGTTAAAGTCTGAGTTATTGTGGTCTCTAAAAACGCTTTAATCTGATCTGTGGGAGGGATGCCCTCTGATCTATATACGTTTTGGACAGACTCAACAAATGCGCCCTCTATATCTTGCGTTGTGTTAACTATTTTCCCATGTTTATCCCTAATGGCTCTGATCCCTCTCTTTTCATGTTGGGCTTTAACTATTGCCATACTTTGAGGGAGGAGCCACGAGGCAGCATGAGTTAAGCTGCCGGCTCCGGAGCTCTCCGTAGCCCTCCTTACTCTACACTCACCAAGCGGCTGAATTGTTTGAAGATGCCGAGGAAGTAGTCCCTACTTGGGATGGGAATTGGTTTCGGTCCCCGGACTAGGCCCTGGTGCTGGGGACATGGCGGCCTTGAAAGACGAGCCGCCCGACTTGAGCGTCACGAAGGCTGGAGGCCTACACCCGGATTCGGGCATATGGTATGGCACCGAGCAAAGAGGCGGAAGCACACAGTACTGTGTGAAGGGAACAGGCCGGACCGACGTGTCTGTGGTGGATCGCTCCGCAGCCCCTACATACCTCCCTCTCCCTCCCAGGAAGCAACGCGCATCTAGAGTCGGCAGGTCCAGGAAGAGACCGGGCCACTGTATGGCGTCTGCCCGGTAAGAGGACACACGCGGCACCAGCAACACCAGGTACACTTAAAATCTCTAAAGACTCGGGAACATGACCTTGGCAACCCGGAGCTCTAAGTTTAATATGAAATGTTGGGATGGCTGAACCGTTAGCCATCAGCTGAATGTATCAGCCTTTGAGAGACAGTTTTGTTTCAATCCCTGCAGCTCTCCCCCCACACGGGAACAAAGGCCCTGTGACCGCCCCGGCAGGAGGAGCAGGGTATACTGTTTTAATCTTGACATATAACAAAAGGTATGTGCTGATATATCTGGACACCGCTGTAAGTGGCTGGAATTTTGGTCATACCTTAATATCTTTTATCATGGTTCCCCCCCCTAGGGAGCTGGATAAATGTATGGGGAACTGTGCCATGTAATCCAGTGCCAGGGGCATAACCAAGCATAACTCCTATCTAACCACCCAAGGTATGTGGAGCGAGTTACTAACACTTTCCTGGACAGACTAACCTACTCCCATATTAACTCTCTCTTCTCCACCCTTTTATATCAGAGAACTCACACAGAGAGAGAAGCCCTCACATCAGAGAACTCATACAGGAAAAGAGGCCTTTATATCAGAGAACTCACACAGAAATAGAGGCCTTTATATCAGAGAACTCACACAGAGAGAGAAGCCTTCATGTCAGAGAACTCACACAGGGAGAAGCCTTTATACCAGAGAATTCACACAGTGAGAGAAACCTGCTTCCAATCGCTATATATTGACTTATAATGGGGCCTAAACTACAGCATAGGAAATCAGGAGGTACGGCAGACCTACAGCAGCCATCTAAGATAGAAAAATACTTGAAGTCACCGCAACAACCCGCTAAGTCTCGTACTAATAAGAGCCCCGTCCCTCCGGCTAAGTCTCAAGCTAAAGGGGCAAGGTATGCCATGGCGGAGGAAGCGAAGGAAGATTAGGAGGAGGAGGAGGAGGGAGAGGGAGAAACCTTGAATAATCCAGCGTTACTACGAATCTTGCAAGAGGTCCAAAAATGTAATGCGGGGCTCCTAGAGGTTAAGACGCAGATGGGAGGCTTTGCCTCTGAACTATCTTTTATTCGCAAAGACCTGAGCAAAATCCGCAGCAGGGTAACAGATATGGAAAAGACCCTCCCTCACCTTTAATCACATGTTAAATCTACACAAGCCTCTGTGGAGTCTCTGAAAAAGAACTATGCAGTAATGGAAAACAAAATCACAGAAATAGAGGACCGCTCACGGCGGGCCAATATCAGGGTGATTGGCCTCCCAGAGGGGGTTGAGGGTGACTCCCCACTGTCCTTTTGTAGTAATTGGATTAAGGAGGTAGTTGGTGTAGAGAACTTGTCCAGTAACTTTGATATTGAAAAAGCTCACATGGTCCCTTTTAAGAAACCACCACCTGGGGCTCCCCCAAGAACCCTATTATTTAAAACCTTACTGTCCAAAGATAGGGACTTAAAATAAAATAGCATTTTATCCTGATTACTCTAAAAACACGCAGCGGAAAAGAGAGTCGTATAAAGAGGTTAAAAGAAGGTTATATAACCTGAAGATTCCATTTTCACTGTTATTTCCTTCCAAACTGAGAGTACAACGTGGCAACTCCACTCTCTTTTCCCACTCTGCCCAGGAGGTTCATGAGTGGATGGAGAGAGAAGGACTTGCCACACAAGGAAATGAGGAAATGTAAACTATTCTTCGGTTGGGAATATGGTCCATTATTGGTATCTGTTTCAATTGTTAATATGACGCTTGGGGTGTGTGGAAGGGGGGGGGGAGGGGGGGAACCGGAGTTAGTGGCAAGTGAAGAGACTCGAACTAGCTATCTAGTCGGAACGGGAGGAAGGGAAGGGAGGGGATGGCGGGGAGGGGATGGCGGGGAGGGAAGGGTTGGGGGGGAAGCGAGAGGTATAAGGTGTGTTTTGTTTTTTTTCTTTCTTAATTAAATGCAGGTAATAAGGTTTCTGACTTGGAACGTGAGGGGGGCCGCCGACAGAACTAAAAGAAAGGCTATGTTTGACTTAATAGATAGACATCTTCCAGCAGTGATATGCCTTCTGGAAACCCATGTAATTGCAGAGACAGAAAACAGACTTAAAAACGATGGGTCGGCTATAAGTTTCATGCCAATTTTTCTAACTATGCAGCAGGCGTATCTATTCTTATTCATCATAGCCTCGAATTCTCGTTAATCCAAAAACTACTGGATGACAGGGGAAGGTATATTTTTCTCCACCGTGCCTTTTGGGGAGAAGAGAAGATACTTGCAGCTGTCTACATTCCCCCTCCGTTCTCTAAAGATGTTCTGCTGAAACTTCTAGCCTTTATGAAAGATAAACCTGATATACCACTCTTTCTGATGGGGGACTTCAATGTGGTAATGGATCCTAATATGGATCGTCGGGGTATGCGGTGTCCTTCCTCCCCCCATCCCCCTTGGCACGTTTGGCCCGGGAGGCGGGATGGGAGGATGTCTGGTGCCGATCGCACCCACAGACGTTCACCTTCTCTTGTTTTAGTACTACACATCCCTCAGCTTCCCGAATAGATATGGTTCTTTGTAACTCTATGGGACTGGATAAAATAAACAAAATGGAATATGAGGCCAAGGCTATTTCAGACCATACACCAATGATTCTGGAAATACGATGTAATGTGGGGACGGGTCCTAGGGGAGGCGGTAATCTCTTCAGGCTCAATGCACATTGGCTTAACCTTATAGATAACGAGAACAAAATAGACGCTGAGATTAGAGATTTTTGGGATCGTAATAAGGGGACAGCCTCTATCCAAATAGTGTGGGATACCCTCAAGGCATACGTGAGAGGTGTGCTCTTGGGGGAAATCTCACACTGTAAAAAGAAATTTCGACAGAAAGAGAGGGAATTAGATCAAAATGTGAAGTTCTGGGAAGATAAGTATGGCATAACAGACACAGAGGAGAACCTCACTAAACTTAGAGAAGCCCAGGAACACTACTCAACTTCTTGATCCAAAAGGAACATAATAAGGTATTGTTCCAGTCCCAAAAGAGATTTACCCAGGAAGGTACCCCTAATAAGATACTAGCCGCAATAGTTAAAGCCCAGATTTCAGCTCTTAGTGCACTTTTTGACTACAAATTACCTTATCATCCTTGGGTCAGGAGGTTGGTTAGGGCTTCTTTCAGATTGTGTCTTGACCAGAAGTCTCAACTTCCTCCTTGGGATTAGAAGAAAAACAAGGGACAGCGCTCCATGGCGCGGATCAGCTGGACTAAAAGGGGTGAAGGGATTGAATATGGTAACCCTCGGACCTGCGCCTGGATCCCCGTTGTTGGAGTTTGGTGGTGTTTTCCTAATTATTTCCTTGGGATCAGAACATAGTGTTGTCTTGGCTAACTAACTCCATTTGAACCCATGGCTGACTCTTAGATAAAATTCTTATCTTGGAAGCTAGCTTTCTTGCCGCCACTTACTTTTGTCAGGAGAGCCAGTGAGAGTAAAGCTTTTTCTATCATTCTCCTTACATGATTGTTAGGAAGGAAGGCTGGGTCAGGGAAGAGGTCAATCCTGTCATCACTAAGGTTGTCCGATTTTCACAGATCCCAAGAGGTTGTTCTCCCTTTGTTTTGTAAAACCCCACTAATGACCGAGAAGCCTTGTTCCATACATTAGATGTCAAAAGTTTTTTTGTAGTATAAAAATCGAGACTGTGTGACTATTCTTTCCCTGAAAGGAAAGAAAAAGATTGAGGAAAGGCGGATAATTCTCAGACCATTGCTAGATAGGAGCATTTTATAGTGTCAGTGGGAGGGACATTCCTGTGGGGTTTGGAGCCCATTCCACGAAAGCAATAGCTACCTCCTGGGCGGAGAGGGCATCAGTGCCCATAGACCAAATATGTAGAATGGCCACTTGGAGCACTCCACATACTTTTTTCAGACATTACAGATTAAAGCTCTCCTCTATGGAGGATAAGTTTGGCCATAGAGTCCTACAGGCTATTGTCCCCACCTAGACGGTGGATTGCTATTCTAGTCTTCAGGGGTGCTGTCATAGGGTGAGAAGAGAAAACATAAATTACCTGTCAGGACTGGCAGGCGTAGACAAGACAAGAGACAGTGGGCCCTAGATCTGAACCCACACACTGTCACCTGCCTACTTGCCTCAGTCGACCCTAAACGGTCGCGGACAACCACGGAGTCGGTCCCTACACTGCGTAGGTGAATACACAAAACGTAGACAGACAAACAAAACACAATGGAGGATAGTCAACTACCAGGGTCAAAACCAAACAGACAACGCAGTACAAAATCAGAAGGAGAGCGGATAGTCAAATGTCAAGCAAGAGGTCAGAACACGGGCAGAGCAATAGCAAGGGGATTAGGACAGGGACCACTGGGAAAGGAGCAGGGGAGCTGGGACTAGTAACAACTAATAACCAGCAGGGAACTGAGGATCTGACTGCTTTTTATCCAGGATAAGAGACCAGATCCAGCAGCTGATTGGAGCAGCCCAGATCCCAGCATCAAGCTCAGCTGAACAGACCTAGCAGTGCAGTAACCCCTGCACTGCCAGAAGTCTGACAGGCAAGGCAGGTGTGGCTGAGAAGTGAAACACAATTCAGACACAAAATTTAGTGCAACAGCAGACATAAAATCAGCGCTTCCTTGGCCGCCCGACACGGACTGAGGAGCGCAAAGTCACATTCCTAACATTACCAACCGGAAATCTTGTTTCTTTGAGACCATTACGCACCCTGCCTTATTCCCGCCTTTGTAGTTATAAGTAAATAAAATCAAATTAATAAAATTATAGAGTTACACAATATTTTAACACAATTTAATCTACTAATTTTAGATTTTCACAATTTTTTTCTGTTTTGTCACTGGAAAAAAACAAGCAAAAACCACACACTGGGAGCGTTCCTGATGAGCGCTTGCAGTTAAATGGGGGACTGTGATTGACAGGGTCAGGAGCTATCGGCTCCTGATCCTGCAAATTATTCATGTCTGAAGGTAGCATTCTGCCTCCGGCTACAAAAGACGACTCCCCCCCCCCCCCCCCCCCCCAGTGTCACTTGTGCTCAGACTGGGAAGAAGCAGATGCCAGATGCTGCAGCTTTTTTGTTCCCCTGCATGAGAAAGGGAGAAGTGGGGGAGGATACCCTTATTAGGGGAGGGGGTTAAATTACAAAAGATTGCCTGTATGGTGACAAGGGGTGGATTTATATGGGATTGCCTACACTGGGGCTAACTAACATGATTGCCTACATGGGGGAAGGGGGATGGCTGCATGAAGGAGGTGGGAGGTAACTACCTCCCACCTCCCCCCCCCCCCCAAAAGACTACCCAGGCACAAATTCCCATCACTGTTTCACAAAGAGAAAGTTTTTCCTCTTTGTTACCATAGTAGTAAAGTTTTTATTCACTGGCACTTTTTATGGACACGGCATGGTGACTAGTAAAAAACCCAAGAACAGTTTTAAAGCGACTCTGTACCCACAATCTGAATCCCCCCCCCCCCCCCTCCCCAAACCACTTGTACGTCCAGATAGCTGCTTTTAATCCAAGATCTGTCCTGTGGTCTGTTCGCCAGGTGATGCAGTTACTGTCATAAAAAAAAAAAAAAACTTTTAAACTTGCAGCCTCGTGCCCTATGGACGTATCTGTGCCCTAACTTTGCACCACCCCTCCGTCCCTCCTCCCCACCCTCTTCATCATTAGGAATGCCACTGGAACATTTACTCCTGTTTGAACATTGCACAGGTGTCTTAACGATGCAGCCCATGTGCTGTGTTCTCACAGGTGGGGAATAGTAGGCAATCTGCCTAGAGCATTCCTAATGAGGAGGGACAGAGAGGTTGCGCCAGCCTAATGCATATACAATTTAGGACAAACCCTTAGGGCACGAGGCTGCAAATGAAAAAGTTGTTTTTAATGACAAGAACATAATCCCCTGCCCAACGGACCCCAGGACAGATCTTGGATTAAAAGCATCTATCTGAAGGTACAAGCGGTTTGGGGGAGTCAGATTGTGGTTACAGAGTCGCTTTAAGCCAGAGATGGGATAAGTGCTTAGCAATTCCCAAATTTCTATGCAAGTTTGCAAATATTCGTGAATCGAACCTAAGTTAACCGAAATTGAAGCAGAATTTGCATCGAATTCATTGACCTAAACATATTTTCATTTCAGTTTTGCTTTTGTAAATGTAAAATAGCAAAAATAACTAAAATAACTGGCAACTTTAACCCCTTCACATCAGCAATCTGTATATGTACGTTCCTACTACACATACCCCGTGCAGTAGCAAGGTATATATACATTCCTGACTGAAGGGGCTGTAGATGTGTGTGGGACCGCTACAGTGAGAGGGGTCCCGCACTCATCAGTGTATCCGGGTCGGAGGTAATGACAAGCAGCTGCGATCCTGTCATTGCAAATTACTAGTCGCAAAAAAAAAGGCCTCATGTGAGTCTGTAGGTGGAAAAATGCAATCGCTATGGTCTTTTAAACACGAGGAGTAAAAAATGAAAGTGCAAAGATGGGGAGGGGTTAAAATTACACCCCACCACAGTCAGTACTCGGACTTTTGCATCTAGAATGACCCATGTCATAAGCCCTGCTCCTGATGACGCCCATGACTGGTGAAACTAGTTGAGGGGTTATGCGGCATATGTTTAATATCACTCCACTATCAGTCTCTAGATAGATATTGATGGACCTACTTAGTTAGTAGCTGCAGCTACTTGTGACTAGTCCGTACCTGACATAGGTCATTCTAGATGCTACTGAGTGCTGACTGTGGTGACGTGTAATTTTAATCCAGCAACTAATGTTTCATACTTTTAATAACCAGAGGTTAATAAGTTACTTTATTAGTGGGAGCCAGTCAGGTTTTTTTTTGTTTTGGGGCCACTTATGGCTATATGTGTGTATATATATATAATTTTTTTTAGGTTTCACCTACTATTGGGAATACACAAGGAGGGGGCATTTACCATATGGATCCTTTACAGCACATGTCCATGGATCCTCTATGTGGGGACTGTATGAGGTGATATTAGTCTTTGTACAGTAGATTTTAGTCAGTAAGTGGTGATGTTCAGTATGTGGTATTAGTCAGTATGTGGAGGTAATATTGTACTATGTAATCTGGTACTGATGGTATTATTGGTTTTAGTATACTGGATTTGGTCAGTAACAGTATGGCGGTAACAATGGTGGTCAATGTGTAATGGTAATTCTTGCCTATTGGTATTATTGGTCAGTATACAAGATTTGCCGTCTTGAAATTATTTTTAGCCTAAATAGGCATTCTGTGGATAGCAGATCAGTCTAACTGGTCACTGATAAGTGAGGTGCAGCGCCCCAGACCCCCACTCATCAATTGCTCAGTGTCCAGGCTACACAGTGAGTGGGGCCGGAAGCAGCCAGTCTGTACACTGTAGTGGTGGCGGCCTATAACTGCAGCACTGCTACACAGTACAGAGACAGAAGCTTCCCACAACATTTTCTGTATTATCTGTAATTCCAGTCGTGACCATACAATCTATAGCCATGCTGCACTCACATCATCGTCTTATAACTTGTTACCGTACCGGCCACTGGGCCTGTGTGTTCTGAAACGCCAGGGCCGATTTACAGTCCTAGTCCGGCCCTGATGGAAGAAATAGGTTATCATAACTAGATCCAGATGTGACATATACATAGATATAATAAACTTTGTAAATTACATTAAAACAAAACAGCAGCTGAAAAACAAAGGTGGAGATTATCAAGCAAATACAAAATACATTACATAATATCAATGGAGAACTATCGAAGGTAATGGGGACCATATAAACATCTCATTAGGACAAAGATGGAGGATTCCATACTAACTATACATAGACTATAACACATTACAGGAAGGACAAGTAACAAGCTGCCAGTGTCCGGGGAGGACTACAACCATTATTACTACTACAGATGTGACACTACTGCCCTGTAGTTACTGCCTCCTCCCTACTCCCTTTCCTGTGGATGATACAACATCGGCCGTTCTCCAATCCTCAGGACCTCTCTATCTGTAGCTGATTACCAGATAATGCTGTGTGTATGGTGTATTGTGCATTATATATTAGGGGTCTACCCGGGGAAGAGACGCTTGTCTGGTACTCTACATTTCTACACCTTGTTGTAGTTCGGGTTAGTAGTCGCCCTCACTGGGGTTTTACAATGACAAATATACAGGAACTTATCAGTAAAACCTTCAGGTTTGGAATAAAATTTACATAATTCAGATCCAGTCCATGATTTTCCTCAGTAGATTGGAGATTCTGAGACAATTTTATCCGACTCATCATCAGGTTGTAATATATTAATACCAATGTATGAAAAGATAGTAAACCCCTCATAAAGCGGCTAAAACCCAATCCACACCCTACACCACACGTCTCCCCTTCATATACTTCCAAACCTCCTCCTATCCCACAAATAACCAGTGCGCCTCCCATCCAGGATCATCCAGAAACCTCTCTCCACTGAATCCTCTATTACTATTAACTTTTGCTTAACTTTTATACAAATTCTGACACAATCCTCTTCCCCATCCCTGTCTGCAATGTATTATGTGACTAGTATATAGTGTGCTGGGATGTTAGTGCAGCATGTAGGATGATGTATAGTTTCACAACCAACATCTTAGTGGTTAAAAAAGTAACTTTAAACTATGCAGCAAAGTATGTTAGATATTCCCCCATATTAATACCAGGGAAAGGCTTTCCCTTTGTTGCCCAAGATCTGTATCTAAATACCCTTGACCAGGATAATACTACTTCCTGGAACCCCGGACACTTACAGGGAACAAAGGAGATGGTAAAAACAAATATCAGATAGGTGGAGAATTTTATTATTAAGACTCATTCCAATAAATTATTTACTTACCTGATTCATGGAGATGAAGCCGCCATCAGTTTCCATAAAGATGCTCGGAAAAATGGTTTCCCTTCATCCAATTTCCACTTCTGCCCCGAGATAGACCGATACTTCGTCATCTATGAACATTAATGGAGATTGAGTGATGTCCGTCCCATGGTCTGGATGCTCCTCACCATGACAACTGCCAGAGGTCAAATGCCAAGACTCCACACCAAGGACTGATGTGGTAGAGACGTTGCTGTTATGGACGTCTGCTGGACCAGATTCCTCAGCTGAATCGTTGTCCATTGAATCTGCTCCTTCAATTTCTGAGAAATCCTCCTTCCAGCATTCATCCTGAAACACCAACACCTCAGTGCATTTGCTCCTTTTCTTACAGTCTATGGCTAAGAGACCGCTCAACATTCTTAGTACGCCAGGTGGAAGTCTCCTCCATGGTGACAGTGGGTCCATTCTTCCACTGTTCTGCCACTCAACAAAATTACAGAATTCTTCATCAGTGGGATCTGCTGACTGCCACGGAGCGTCGCCGGTCAGCAAGTTGTATAGAAGAACCCCAAATGACCAGACGTCCAGAGACGAGTCGATGACTAACGGACTGTGGTCGGAAACTTGGCTCATCTCTGGCGCCATAAATGAGGTGGTGCCTGAACTTTTGATAGTTGTTAATCCCTTGACCTGCGAAAGTCCAAAGTCTGTAATTTTGATAAGGTGGCAGTCCTTATGGAACACCAGGATGTTCTCTGGTTTTATGTCTAGATGAACCAGCTCCTTACTCTCCATGAAGTCCAGGGCACTGGCGATCTGAACCGCGCATCTCTTTACGATGTCTTCTGGGAGTCCTTCCTAAAAAAAACATTGAGAAGGAAATTAAGTCAACACAATGGAAATAATACTACAGTCAGGAAGGAAATTTGGGGCTTGAGGTTATTCAGTGATTTCTACTTACATTAGGTGGAATCATTTCAAAAAGATCTCCGTGTGGTGCCAGCTCCTGGGTGTATCCGAAATAGTCTCCGGTCTTGAATCCAACGCCACTTATGCAAATAATATTGGGATGGGATGACAGGAAGAAGCATGTACTAACCTCCTTAAGGAAGGAGAACTTTGTAGTCTTCCTCCTATGCAGGAGCTTCATGGCCAATTCTTGACCTGTTAATAAAAAGAACACAATGAATTGTACATACATCATATAGGTCACCTATAGATCTTTCTTACCTGCCCTCCTGAAATGATTCCATTAAATATCATTAAATAATGTATCATGTCCTGTGAACCATTTGATACATTTGCCCCATTTCTACCATTTGTGCACAATCTTAATCCAATACATGGTAAGCACGATAAGGAAGATTTAGTAAATGTATCTAAACCATGGAGATTATTTCACACCATTATGTTGAGGTTTCTCTATAGCTATAATGATTGATCATTCACCACACTGACCTGTCTTCTTCTCCTTCACCATAAGAACATATCCATAGCCGCCGTGTCCAATTTCCCGGATTATTTGATATGTCTTCTGTAGATCTATCTTCTGCAGGTTCTGGGAGGCCACAGAGACCAGACCCTCCATGATGGAATGTACATTACCAGAAGCCATTGCGTCCTGTACAATGTATAGAAAATGTTATCATTGTCATTATGTTTTCCATTAATCTGACCTACACAAACCCAAGGCCCACATATACATGAAATCTCTAGCAATAATTAAAATAAAAATAAAACACATAAGCATCTTATAAGTGATTTGTCCCTATAGTAACATTAGCCCAACATAATATAGGAGAAACAAACAAAATAATATATAGCCGGTGATGAAAAGTAAAACAAAATTATTTTATAACCGTAAATAATTTTAAAGTAAATAAGAGAAGACATTATATTAGAAATTACCTTGGAGAAATCGATGGGAATATAGGAACAAAAGAAAAATCCTTCACCAATAGCGAAGTATCAGGTAGGTAGAAGTCGTCTCTGGAAGCAGAGGAGGTGACTGACCCGAGGAGGTGGGGACAGGTTTATATGGGGAGGGAGATGAAGAACAAGGGGCAATGAGCTCTCTGATTGGCTGAGAGACAATGGGCAAGTTTAATGTGTATTGAGAGAATTTACATTTCAATAGTGTTCTATAGGCTAAAGTCCAAGGAGATGTAAAGTGTGGGGGCTGAACCCTAGACAACCCCTTCCTTATAAATATATTATAGGAGGATTTAGGCTATGCTTTTATATTAAAAAAAAATATATATAGCTTTTATCAGTATAATAACCAATATATTACATACTACTCCTGGGACGGCCATGGGGTCGACATTCACCCCAGGTTAAACAACAACCCAATATTCTTAGGTACTGTTATATGTAGTGACATCGTTAATGTGTTTTGGTCTATATTATAGTCTATATTATAGTATAACTGTACATAGTATTAATATAAAAGTTTTCTATTTGTAGTGGAAGGAATATTTGATATTCTGGACATTTAAAATTAATCCGAGACTATTCACGCACTGCAGATTTGTTGTAAAAACTTTTTCACCATCCTCTAGATGTGAATGCGGCTCATAGAGATCTGTCATGTAAGAATCTATCCCTACCATTAGCTTCATTAATATATAGACAGTCTGCACTTTCCCATTACATTGGTTTCATTGATCTCCCGCTAATTTATCACATTTTAGTCACAATGTGATCTGTGAGATGAAGTTTCTGGATTAAATCTGTTATTTTTCTCTAATTCTCAAAATAATTTTTGGAGCTTATTGAAGAGATCAATGACACATCGGGAAATATATGACGCTCTAGATCTGTAGCTTTACCGTTCTCCCTCCTG
Source organism: Dendropsophus ebraccatus (assembly GCF_027789765.1). NCBI lineage: Eukaryota > Metazoa > Chordata > Amphibia > Anura > Hylidae > Dendropsophus > Dendropsophus ebraccatus. Next base: position 189,294,223 of record NC_091456.1, on the reverse strand, counting down.
TGCACAGGAGACCCCCATACCCCTATACCATCCGATACTACCACCACCACCGTATGACCTTAGTATAATGTGTATGGGCTCTATAACACTAGAAGATACCCAATGATTGATTGATCCCTGGGAAAGTGACCTATAGAACATCCCCTGCTGTATCCTCTACATAGTACAATGTCCTCACAGTAATGTAATATACAGATTATGTCTCATCCTTCTATTTCTAATAATGCAACTTTATACTTTAGGGGTTTATGTGTTATTGGGGTTTGTTTTGTACTTTGTGACACCATATACCACAATATAAAACTAACTTATAATTTAATTAAAAAAAAAAACCTTCAGCCTTTCCTTCTGCAGACATCTCCCCATTAGCAGCACAATGGCGGCTCCTCCGGGGTGGGGTGTGATCAGTATCGGGGGAGGCAGGGAGTTTCCCTCCTTTATTCCATCTCATTACCATGATAACCCCCCGATCCTGCTTCTATTGTCTCTGGAAGGAACCCTCACTTCTATACTGACTCCTCAGCCCAGCCCTACAGAGAGGCCTCCATGTATATCAATCACTATGTATACAGGTATATGAAGGCTCAGATTTATACTATCACATGTAGCAGAGCGGATGACGTTATGAAATAGTTAATGATGTGCTACATGAAAACTCACTCCATGATTTATTAGAAATCCTACGATAACCAATGAGCCGAAACGGTGATCTGTTATCCAGTAATATCATGTATATCTCCGGTTCTATGAAACTATAGGAAGAAATATTTCATCTCTATCTCTTATTCTTAACTTTATCTTCTATTTTTGTCATTTAATGAAAGTCTTAATGAAATAATTTTCTCATCTGGTTCTATAATCACTCCCGGAGCTCTGGCCTCTACAATGATTTGTATCTATAAGTCACTTCATGGTTATGAAGCCGTATCCTCATTCAAGAAGAAAACATTCATATCCTCTTTTTAGTTTTTTAAATAAAAAAAAAAATTGTCCTGTAAAATGTTTTACAGTCTCCAGTATCCTATAAAAAGTTTCCCTATATCTGCTACCCAGACAATGGAAAAATGTTAAACACAAAAAATTGAATATAATGACATCTCCTTATTATATTGTACATTTTCTGGAGTATTTATCATGCTATTAGGCTGGGTTCACACCGTGTTTTTGAAGTCATCTTTTTTCAACCGTTTTTGCAAAAACAGATGGCAAAACGGAAAGATTTTTGTGCAGCTGTTTTGATTTATTTTTTTTTTTTACGTCCATTATAAAATCATTAGTAATGATCCAGGAACATTTACTGCTGTTTGAGCTATGCACAGGTGTATTAACGATCCAGCCCATGTGCTGTGGTAACACAGGTGGGGAATAGGAGGCAATCTGCCTGGAACATTCCTAGTGAGGAGGAGGGTGGGGAGGAAGGACAGAGAGGGTGATCCAGCCTAATGCATATACAAATCTAAGACCCGTCCGTTAGACACAGCGCTGTAGGATTAAAACTTGTTTTTATGACAATAACTGCATCCCCTGCCGAACGGACCCCAGGACAGATCTTGGATTAAAAGCAGCTATCCGAAGGTACAAGTGGTGTGGGGGGTCATATTGTGGGTACAGAGTAGTTTTAAGTCCTCATTTACACATCCTGTAATCTATGGATCCGTATTTCCGAGCTCAGTTAGTGCACATTGAGATCTATTGGGCTATTCACACGATCAGTTGATTACGAGGACACAAACCAATCCTGAAGGACATGTCCTAGAACCAGATTGGTTTGTGGATTCTCTCATGGAAATCAATGGGATCCGCTATTTTATATGGACTGTAACCTTTGTTGCTATCACTATTTCCGGAAAAAATACGGATGAGTCATTAGTCACATGTTGAAAGGTTGTAATTCTAAAAACGAGATTTACAGAAATACAGATGCACTACAGATGACAAATCCGTAATTTTTGAGCTGATTGTACAGGTGAATAGTGGGAGATATCTACGAACATGAAAAAAAAAATACTGAATGTGTGCATAAGGCTTAAGGGTCCCATTATACGGCCTGATATTGAGGAGGAAGAGAACGCCGACCTGTCCGATCAGCATTTGCTTCTTCCTCACTCGCTGTCTGTGCTATTACACTTACCGACACCAAGAGGGGAGGAGCGGGGATAGACTGCCTGGACGATCTTTAGATCATCCAGGGGGCCCATAGAATATGGCAGCAGTCTGCTGCCACCGCTCCTGTTACACGTAGTTATGGGCAGCAGACAAGTCTCTATTATGATTGGGATTTTAGAACATGCTGAAAAACAACGATCATCAAACATTGTGCATGTCAGCTGATCATTGCCTTCCAACATGAGCAACGATTATCGTCCAGAATGGCAGGTAATCGGCCAAATACAGTCAATATTCGTTCCATGTAATAAGGCCCTAAAACTCAACAACTAAAAATAACTCATCTCCTTCAGTGTATCCCAAGATTTCTTATGTATTCTTATTCTATTCTTATGTATCATCCTATAGTTCAATCTGCACTTTGAGATTAATTGGAACCGTTGTCTTCAAAGAAACTTCCCAGTGTTTCCTTATATCATATTGCCGGGAGCAGTGTGGCCACATATGGAGGCCAATGGATGGAAGAATTGCTTCTGAGATTTTTGACATCATGCAGTTTTAACCCAAATTGGGGCAGATTTTTATACATCAATTTGATATTTTTTAAGGTAATACATACATGTTCTCATATATACAGGCAAATGCTTTTATGAATCAAGTGCAAGTTTTTATGCTATGCAGAAACTCAGTATTAGCCAAAATAATTGCACAAACCCAATGATTTATCTGCCCCATGATGTATATTACATGTATCAATCTGAGAATGATTATGAAGAATGTTATAAATTATTCAAATTACATATAAGAAAAAGTTGATTACCTTGAAGTTCCCTTTTACTAAAAAACAAGAAAGAATACGACTATGTACAAATATACTAAAATATACAAAATACAATAACTATAACAAGATTAATGAATATACTATAACGCAAAGCCATATTAGGTTGTGCTATAAATTGGGGTGAATGTCGCCCCCATGGCCATCCAATCATTGTCAATTTCTTGTAGGTAAAATCGAACATTTTTCAGAAAATTTGCACAAATATTAACATGAATGTAAAATCTGCAGAAAAAGCTAAATTAATTGGCCATGATAATCTGGAGACATTGGTATAGTAATGAGGCCCATCACCAGACCGCCATCTGAGGGAATCATTCAGAGACAATGAAGAGAAAAAACTGCCTGTTCACACTCCTCCTAATAACCGCATGTTACATCTCTATAGCTTGTAGCCACAGCCTAACACCCAATGTTAATTTGACATACAATAGAAGCAGGATCAGGGTGTTATCATGTTAATGAGATGGAATAAAGGAGGGAAATTTCCTGCTGTCTCTGATGCTGATAACACCCCACCCTGGAGGAGCCGCTATTGTGCTGCTAATGTGGTGGAATTCATGGGTGGTAAAGTAACATAATGTTACATGTCAAATTTGTTGTAGGAATGTTAAAGTGACTCCGTACCCACAATCTGACCCCCCAAACCACTTGTACCTTTGGATAGCTGCTTTTAATCCAAGATCTGTCCTGGGGTCCGTTTGGCAGGGGATGCCGTTATTGTCATAAAAACAACTTTTAATCCGGCAGCGCTTCGTCTAACGGCCGTGACTTACATTTGTATATGCATTAGGCTGGGACAACCTCTCTGTTCTTCCTACCCACCCTCCTCATCATTAGGAATACTCCAGGCAGATTGCTTCCTATTTGTCAGCTGTGTGAGCCTGGCACATGGGCTGGATCGATAATACACCTGTGCAAAGCTCAAACAGCAGTAAATGTTCCTGGAGTATACCTAATGATGATGAGGGTGGGGAGGAAGCACAGAGAGGGTGTGCCAGCCTAATGCATATACAAATGTAAGCCCCGGCCGTTAGACACAGCGCTGCAGGATTAAAAGTTGTTTTTATGACAATAACTGCATCCCCTGCTGAACGGACCCCAGGACAGATCTTGGATTAAAAGCAGTTTTCTGAAGGCACAAGTGGTTTGGGTGGGACAGAATGTGGGTACGGAGTCGCTTTAAAGCTATGAACGTGTTGTATATCTGTACATTGATATCTGTGACCCGGATTCAGGTCTATGAAACTATGAACAAATCTGCAGTGTGTGAACAGACTCTAAATTGTAAAAAAATCTTCATATTATCCAACTATTAAATGTAAAAGAGTTTAATAAATAAGTTCACCTTTACTACAAAAATGAAAATAGAAACATAAATTATAATACTATGTACATTTCTCTTATAATAAAGCTAAAAATACACTGTCCCGTCTCTATATATAACATCAATGGATATACATAAAATGCCAAGGAATATTGGGTTTTGTTATAACTTGGGGTGAATCTAGCCCCCATGGGCCTCCCAGGAGATTTTACAATATATTGGTTATTGCACAATTATTTGGCGAAAACTGCTTGGGGAAATAACTATGCTAGGGTATGAGTGGAGTGCTGCTGCACAATATGTAGCTAATATTAATCCCCAACCCCTTCGAACATAAACAAAAAAAAAAGTGAAACCAGGAGAAACGCTTTTATGAATCAAGCGCAAATTTTTACGCCATATACTTAGTATTAGCCAAATTAATAGCACAAACCCCACAATGCATCTGTCCCATAATGTATATTATAGGTATCAATCTGATAATGTAGTAATAATTAACATTCTTTATAATATTCAATTTACATATAAGAAATAGTTTATTATAATAAAGCTCCCTTCTACTACAAAACAAGAAAGACGAAGACTGTGTACATTTATACTATAATAGAATATAATAACTATCTACAACAAGCTTAAAGAATATACAAAAATACCAAGGCAAATTATGTTATTAATTGGGGTGAATGTTGCCCCCATGGCCATCCATCCATTCTGCATTTTTTTATAAAAAAAAAACTAAACTTTTTCTGAAAATTTAAACAGATTAAAAGAAATGTAAAATCTGCAGAAAAAGCTAAATTATTTGGCCATATTAATCTGGAGACATCGGTATACCAATGAGGCCGCCCATTACCAGACCACCATCTGTGTTATAAAGGAATAACTCAGAGACAATGAAGAGAAATGCTGCATGTAAACAACTGTTCACAGTCCTCCTAATAACCGCATGTTACATCTCTATAGCTTGTTGCCACACCCTAACAACCAATGGTAATTTGACAGACAATAGAAGCAGGATCGGGGTGTTATCATGTTAATGAGATGGAATAAAGGAGGAAAATAATTTTCTGCTGCCCAGATACTGATCACACCCCACCCTGGAGGAGCCGCCATTAGCACAATGCTGGCTCCTTCTGGGTGGGGTATGATCAGTATTAGCACACTAATGGAGGGAGAAATTCATTGAATATTAAGTGATATAATCTCACGTTTGCTGTAGAAATGTAATGGCCAAAAACCTGTGCTATAGCTGTACATGAATATCTGTGACTCGGATTCAGGTCTATGGAACTATGAACAAATCTGCAGTGTGTAAATAGACTAAATAGTACAAATTCTTCATATTATCCAAATATTACATGTAAAACTAATTACTAAGCTTACTTTTACTATAAAAAAGCAAAAAAGACAGAAAATCAATTTATCCTATAATATAGGTAACAATACAGCATCATGTCTATATATGACATTAATACATATACATAAAATACCTAGGAATATTGGAGTGTATCATAACTTGGGGTTAATGTCGCCCCCATGGCCATCCCAGGATATTTTACAATATCACTTATTAATCCAATAAAAGTGATATTTTTATGCCATAAAATATAATTTTAATTAAAAAAAATCTTAAAACATTACAACTTTTCTCATACTTAAATTTTATTTCATATTTTTGTTTTATTATACAAGTTCTCAGGATACGCCCCCTATTCCTTATTTGTAGAGGGAAAGTTTGTCCAGTTTTCAGTCTTAACACTTTACATCTCCTTAGACTTCAATCTGTAGAACACTATTGAAATGTAAATTCCCTCAATACACATTAATCTTGCCCATTGTCTCTCAGCCAATCAGAGAGATCATTGCCCCTTGTTCTTCCTCTCCCTTTCCCATATAAACCTGTCCCCACCTCCTCTGGTCAGTCACCTCCTCTGCTTCCAGAGACTACTTCTACCTCCCTGACACTTCGCTTTTGGTAGAGGATTTTTATTTCGTTATTTCGTTCCTCATTCATCATCGATTTTCTCCAAGGTAATTTCTAATCTCCTGTCTTATTTACTATGAAACTATTATTATTTTCATCAGTCACCATATACATTATATTTATAGATATTATTTCATTTAATTTCTTTTATTATGGATGATTCCTTTTGTTTTATTCTATAAATTAGAAATTCTTAGAACTGAATATTCCGGAATGTATACATGTATATTATTTATTTACTACATTGGATTTATTGAGTTCTGTAGAACTATTAGAGTTAAATTCCTATGAAAGTCATGTAAAGTGAGTATGGACAATGTCTATTGGTAGTTTGATGGCATAAGGTATACTTCACATTCAGTATTCGTTATGCCTGGATGAAGCATGAGGCCAAACCAATGACATTATACGTAGTCTGTATAGATATTTGGGTTACCAGGATCACGTAGATGAATATAATGGCCTCCATTTCTAAGTTTGTTGCATATACAGGCTGTACATTGGTATATAAAGATAGAAAATTCTTATTTTTGTATAAGTTTAACTTTAGTTTCTGTAGGTCGGGTAACTCTTGTAAAGGGAAAGTATAGAAATGATGATCATAAAAAAATTTCTACTTTTCCAGGACTCAATGGCTTCCAGCAGGCAAAATGTTCAGGACATCCTGGATGAGCTCATCTCCGTGGCCTCCCAGCGTCTGCAGGAGATGGATGTAGAAAACACCTACCATCTTGTCCAGGAGCTTGGACAGGGTGGCTTTGGGTCTGTACTCATGGTGATACAGAAGGAAACAGGTAAGTGTGGTCAATGATCCATCATTATAGCTATGGAATAGTCTGATGGTCATCGCAGGACACAATCTCCATGGTTTACATACAATAGGGGAGATTCAGGAATAGTGGATGTATTTACCAGGATGTATGGGATTAGGATTCTGCAACGGTTTTCAAAATGGTTCTCAGTAAGATAATGTCTGTTTCACGATACTTTGAAATCAGTGGGGAAGAGAAGGTCAAAGAGAGACCAGAAAGGTCCACAGAATAGTTTTACAACTTTCATAAATCTGATTGGACAATATGAAGAACTCATTGTGTTCTTTTCATTAACAGCTCAACCAATGGCCATGAAGCTCTTGCATAGGAAGAAGACAACTGAATCCTCCTTCCTTAAGGAGATCAGCATCGCCTACTTCCTCTCATCCCATCCCAATATTATCGGAATATATGGTATCGCCTTCAGGACCAACGACTTCTTTGGCTACACCCAGGATCTGGCGACATATGGAAATCTCCGCTCCCTGATTCCACCCAATGTAAGTAGAAATCCATGAATTACCTTGAGCCCTACATTCCCTATGTCCTCTCTTCCTGTAGTCATATTTCCATTGTGTTGATGTCATTTATTCCTTTTTCAGGAAGGACTCCCAGAAGACGTGGTAAAGAATTGCGCTTTTCAGATCTCCAGTGCCCTGGACTTTATGGAGAGTAAAGGACTTGTACATCTTGACATTAAGCCAGAAAACATCCTGGTGTTCTATGAGGACTGCCACCTTTTCAAAATTACTGACTTTGGACTTTCGCAGGTCAAGGGATCAATGACCGTCAGAAGGACGGGCACTAAATCATACATGGCGCCAGAGATCAGGCAACTTACTAAGCAAAAGCCATTGGTTATCGACCCCTCTCTGGACGTCTGGTCCTTTGGTGTTGTCCTTTACATCTTGCTGACAGGGACCTCTCCATGGAAGTCAGCAGATCCCACCGACCAGGAATATTGTAATTTTGTTGAGTGGCAGAACAATTTTGGAAGGATGGACCCACCGTCACAATGGAGGAGACTGTCACCTGAGGTACATACAATGTTGAGCGGTCTCTTAGCCATAGACTCTAATAGGAGGAGTAAATGTACTGCGGTGCTGATGTTTTTGGGGGAATACTGGAAAGAGAGTTTCTCAGAATCAACGGACAGCTCTGAAGCTAACATTCATCTGTGGAGCCGTAGTCACTTTTTGTCCCTCCCACCAGTGTTTCCTTCATCTGAAATCCTATTACAGAATATTACTATTTGACCCCTGACAATTCCGAGGGTGAGGAGCATCCAGATCATAGGACGGACATCATCCAATATCCATCAGTGCCGGGGGGGTTGAGATGGAAATTGGATGAAGGGAAACCATTCTTCCAAATCTTTCATGGAAACAGTAGGGGGCTTACTCTCCATGAGTCAGGTAAGAAAATAATTTATTGTAATGTGTAATAAATATATCTGATATTTGTGTTTTCCGTCATTCTTCTTTTTCCTTGCATGTGTCCTGGGTGCCAAGCGGCAGCTCTGTCTACTTGTTCTTGGGTTTTTAGATCTTAGGCAGCAGTGAAGTGAAACCTTTCCATTGGTTGTAATATATGAGTGTTTGTAATGACTTTTCTGCATAAGGCCAGGTTCACACTATGTAAAAACAACAGCCATTGTTTTTACATAGTGAAACTGGCCTAAAGTTACTTTTTAAACTAGCTTTTTCCACTGTAAGCCCCCAGTAGATGAGAGAAAAGCACAGATTTTCCTACACTACACATCATACCACATGCTACACTAACACACCTGCACATTATATACCGGTCACATAAAAATACATTGTATATGAGGGATGGGGAGCAGGAAAGAGGGTCAGAATTTGTATAAAACACTTTAGACAAAAAGAGGTTTCAGTGGGCAGATGTTTCAGTGTTGTAGGAGAACTGACTAAATCTGTCTTTTTATTCTGTGTTCCAGTTGGGGGGAGCGGCTGCCGCTACTTGGTCGTGCCCTCCACCCCTCCCACCCAGGTGGTTATTATATTTGCCAGTATTAGTTGGGTTCTGCATGCCCAGAGCATAGGCTTATTATATGTCATGGAGAGGTGATAGTACAGTGTAGGGTCCATCCCGGCATGAGGCCACCTTATCGTGGTGGGATGGTTTACACTATTTGCAAATAGTAACTAAGAGCCTCATTATTTTTATAGAGATTTATTTTAGCAGTTGGGGGGGCTGCTGCTTTTAGTGATTTTTCATATCTGTATTGGGTCTGTGTCTTGTCATTAGTGGTGAGCTGTTGCATTTTGTATATTAGCAGAGTGTAAAACACGGGTAGGGCTGTATACAGATGAGAGAGGAGATATAGGGAGGTGCAGCACTGTGGAGAGCTTTGTGGGTGAGCAGGAGGAGTTTGTATTGTATTCTGTGCTGTATAGGGAGCCAATGTAGTGACTGGCACAGGGGGGAGGCATCTGTATAGCGGCTGGCACAGGGGGAAGGCATCAGTATAGCGGCTGGCACAGGGTGGAGGCATCAGTATAGCGGCTGGATAGGGAGATCGGCCTGGCTGCTGCACTAAGAACGGACTGGAGAGGGGAGAGGTTAGAGAAGGGAAGGCAGATAAGTAAAGAAATACAGTAGTCTAGACGGGATTCAAGAGAGGAAATAAAAAAAAGTTTGGTTTTACTAAGATTGAGTTGTAGGAATCGGGAGGCCATAACATTAGAGACGGCAGACAGACAGTTACTGGTGTTCTGTAGGAGTGCGGGGATGATATCACGGGAGGGGGTATATAACTGGGTGATATCACGGGAGGGGGTATATAGCTGGGTGATATCACAGGAGGGGGTATATAACTGGGTGATATCACGGGAGGAGGTATATAGCTGGGTGATATCACCGGAGGAGGTATATAGCTGGGTGATATCACAGGAGGAGGTATATAGCTGGGTGATATCACAGGAGGAGGTATATAGCTGGGTGATATCACAGGAGGGGGTATATAGCTGGGTGATATCACAGGAGGGGGTATATAGCTGGGTGATATCACAGGAGGGGGTATATAGCTGGGTGATATCACCGGAGGAGGTATATAGCTGGGTGATATCACAGGAGGAGGTATATAGCTGGGTGATATCACAGGAGGAGGTATATAGCTGGGTGATCTCACAGGAGGAGGTATATAGCTGGGTGATCTCATGGGATAAGGTATATAGCTGGTATCATCAGTATAGAGATGGTACTGAAAAGAGCAGAGTCCTTGAGGCGGATAGAGTGGAGCGTGGAGAGGAGGAGCTGGGGGTTTACAGTGTCACATGCTTCTGAGACATCCAGGAGAATGAGCAGAGAGCGGTCACCATTAGATTTAGCAGTGAGGAAATCATTAGTGACTTTAGTTATTGCAGTTTCTGTAAAATGGAGAGGACGGAAACCGGAGTGAAGGGGTCAGGAAAAGAGTTATCAGCGACGGCGGGCTAGAAGGGAGAAGAATAGCCATTCCAACAGTTTCGAGATAAGACAAGTGGAAAGTTGGATGTACAGAAATAATAAGACCAGTAATTTTTGCAGCTTTTCTGCCCGATACATCCTGCAGGGGAGATTTCTAGTATAATTTCTCTGTCAGTTTTACCCCAGACTGATCCTTTATGGATATTACGTAATACATTGTGCATTTCCTTGATGATCTTTCTTCTTCTGTTTTTCAGGTGCTGCTTTGGTTTAATGTAATTGTTTTTTAGGTCATTAAATAAAGAGACTTATGTTTATGGACATGTAGCATCTTCTGTGTCTAGTCTCATGTCTTCCATATAGTGGGGAATGTCAAGTTCCTAATTCCCATAAAAAATCACCAGCACTAAGTCTTACTCTGCCGTGACGTCCCTGTTTGGAGATGGTCAAATCAGTCAAATTTGTTTTGTGAGAACAACAAATATTCGGTCTGATTTGTGAATATTAGCGAATCTCATGCAAACAAGTCTCAGCTATTTTTAAAATAAAAAAATAATCAATTTTCACCCAGGACAGCAGTGGACTTTGGTTGATCAAAGGTGTAAAATCTATAAACTTTCTAATAAAACCATTTAACATGTTCCAATCCCTTTTCAAGTACCCTTTCACCTCCCCTTATGTGCAACCTTTGTATCCTGTTAGTTTTAGTTGTACCAATAAGTGTCAAGTTAATTTGGATTTAACTACATTGTCCTCTAAGCGTCTTAAGAAGTTTGGCCCTTTTCAAGGTTTGGCCTTTGGAAGCTGGAAAGGTAGCAGTCAAGTGGTTGGAAATGGTGGAGAATGGGGTCATGATAATGGCTGGAGATAAGCGAAGCAGCCGAAAATTCGTTTCGCAAGGTTCGCAAATTTTGGGTCAGATTTGATAATATTCACAATCGAATGCAAAGAAATCTCATGGAAAGAGCCAAATTATAGTAGCTGCAATAGTAGGACTACTATAGAGTAGCAATTTTTTCAACACATGTCAGAGTCAAAAATTGGAAAAAAACAATTTAATAAAAATGTCAACCAACCAGTCAATCAAAAATTGCAGCCGTGTAATAACAATTTTCTTCCAGGACAGCAGTGGATATTGGTAAATGAGCAGGATAAAATTACACTTTCTCTCAGGACAGCAGTGGACATTGGTGGACCAGCGGCATCAAATCAGAGACTCTGGGGGGAATGCTAGACTCACCATGACCTCTCCTGCTGACGCCCCGGCAAGCGAAATTGGTTTTGAGACACCACAGGAGAGGGGGCAGAGGAAACATCCTGACCTTCCTATGGAATAGTGGTGGCATTCTTCTGGGACGATGCTTCAGTTGACTGATGTCTCTGGGATTGGCTGCTGCCTTCCGTGAAGCTTGAACTTTAAAAGGATCCAGTCAACAATCCCAGCCTGGCTGGTGTTCACCTGCCCACAAGGTGTAACTGGTAGCTGAGGCCTTCCTCCAATATGGTTAGGATCACCCCTACCATGACTTCCACTGGCACCGCCACCTTGGCAACTGACACTGCCCATACCCTGAGAAGAGCCTGATATTTTTGTGCTTGGACATATTGCTGGTAGTTTGTTTTCTCTTCTAACCCTATGATGGCACCGCTGGAGAGGACCACCACCTACTCCCATTGGAAAGGAAGCAGGATCACTGGATCTTTTAAAGAAGCAAAACGCCTACCAGCACCAGTTACTATTTCCTGTCCCAAGGGAGCAGGATTGAGGGGAGGTATTCCTGTCTCCTCTCCTGTGGATCATTGGATTGAAGCAGGGCATTGGGGAAGGCCAACACAAGGTTCACTCACCGGCATCCCGGGCGGCATAAGTCTCAGCTGTGAGCCATGGCCCCATCTGGTTCCTGCCCCTGCACCTCCCTTAGAAAGGGTCCCTACTTCTTTGCTGGCCCCTCCGGATTGAAGTCGCAGTGTCTTTTCCCTTCACTCTGCCAGCTGGCACGCACTGGTGGAGGGGTGGCAGGGCAGCGTGACTTAATGGGGGATTCCCAGGGAGGTGTGACTTACACCAGGCCATGTTCTGCAGCGCCCGTCAGGGGGAGGATGACATCCAGGCAGCAGGAGTCTGAGCCGCAGCGATGTGGTGGGGGGAGGGTGTGGCCAGCTGGTTCAGTCAGTTTTGGTGCCAAAATCAAAAGTCCAGCAGAGGCTCAGTGGCATAGAGGGCTCTAAGCCCTAAGCAGTAAATTCCTTATGCTGTGTGCCTATCCAGGCTTCCCTGACCCTTCATCCCACAGTTGAGCCTGCTTCAGCTGCTCCTCCTGCTACACCTCACATTGAGATATCTGGGCCTAGCGGACCCACCCCTCCTTCTCCTTATATTAAAGAGCAGAAACAGTTGTCAGGCTTAGAGGAACCGTGAGAACTGATCTCCGACCTAGAAAGCTCAACAAAGTAATCCGCCAGACCTCTCCTGGCTACGGAGTTGCCGACTCGATGGTGTGAGCTGTAAGACAGACTATGGAAATTGAGGAGACTCCCCAACCCAAGTCCATTCAAGATGTTATGTTTGAGGGATTGGCTCCTAAGAAAAATCTGTTATTTCTACAGCATAAGAGAAAGTATAATTTCAGGCAGGAAGACTGAGTCTTGAGAAGGGGCACCTCTGCGGTAGCATACATAAACTATCAGGCGGACTCAAGATGTCAGGAGCTCATGAGGCTGAGCCACTTCATCTTCAGATTGGCGGAACCCCATCTTCTTGCCCTGTCGGCTCCTCCATCTGAGAGGAGTGGAGAGCTCCAAAACAGACTTCCTAAGCGGACATCAGGCCAACCCGGGGCAGTGGGAGTTCTGCCAGGTGGTGTTCCTACAGATTTGTCATCTCTAGGGAACTACAACAATAGACTTGTTTTCCACTCCCACTGCACAACCATGGGGTGAGGGTCTCCTGTACCTTTCCCACCTATCAGACTGTTACCATGGGTTATTCGGAACATCAAGCAGGACAAGGTTCATATCATCCTCATAGCACCCTTCTGGCCGAGAAGGGTATGGTTTTCCTGGCTGAGGAAAATGTCGGTGTTGGGTCCTTGGACCTCCTCAGCCAGGGCCTAGTTTTAAAGAAGAAAAAACATACAATAATTACAATAATTTCCAACACAATTCAGTATACAAATAAATGATACATAGCGTAACATCCCAGCCTTCAAGCCCCCCTCCCCCATACCCGGAAAACTCCGGACCCGTCTGTGCCCAGGCCGAGGCCGGAGTCCCCCCAACCATTCCTAACTACCCACTCCCCCCCTCCCCACCCCTGGAAGCAAGAGGTAAATAAAAAAAAAAATAGTCAATTAGTTAATGGCTCCCAAACATATTATATCGGTTCTTCTAGTTGTCGTATCGTTCTTATCTTTACTCTTCATTCCAACTTCCCCATTTAAGCAAAAACTTTTTAAACCGCTTTTCGCTGTTGCCACAATGCATCCTTTCAATATTTTGTCTCCTTGCTACATTTGTTAGCCAAACCCGTTTAGTAGGGGGGGTCTGCCCTTATCCAATTTTTCAGAATCAACCATCTAGCAGTGTTTCCCCCTTTCTAACTGCATAGTACATCCAAGGATTATATAAAGAGCGTTATAGGGGATAACTACCCCAGTTCTGCTTTTTATGCTGTTTGTGATCTCCTGCCAAAACCGCTGAACGTGAGAACAGCTGCACATCATATAGTATATAGTAAAGTCTGCTTTCGGCAGATCGCATCTTGGGCAAGAAGCCCCTGGGTGTCTACCCATTCTAGCCACTATCTCTGGTGAATAATGTAATCTATTAACAATTTTAAGCTGACTTATTTGGTGATTTTTATTAATTGACACCAGTTCCCAACTTGCCATTATGTTATCCCATTCTTCTTTGGATAAGATTCTGATCTCCTTTTCCCAAGCCACTTTTCTGGCCTGAGCATACCACTAAAGTATCTTTAAGGGATTTATAAATTTGTCTCAGTTCTCCCTGTTTATTACCCTTAACCCCACCTAACGTATCTAGTACTTCATGGTGTTGTACTATTAACATCCTTTTTTCCTTAGTACTATGTGCAGCGTGTGCAATTTGTACGTGATAAAATCTATATATTTCAAGCAACAGAATCTCCCTTTGTAATTCAGTGAAGTCCCTCAAGTGACCATCTGTAAATAACTGAGTGAGCTTATCTATACCTCTACCTTTCCATAGAGTGCCATTTCCTATTTTGTGAAATTCTGGTAAATCCTGATTATGCCAAATAGGTGAAAAGATAGTGCTGTGTTTAATGTTTAATAAGTGTTTAGTGTGCTCCCAAACTTTCCCCCATAACTTCACCTTAGATATAGAGCAATATTTCCCTCCAATCCTATGGGATTCCATATATTCTAAGAGGTCCACAGATCTACATTCATCTTCCTCAAGTAGGAACTTTCCCAAAAGGGAACCATTACCCTTACAAATCTGGTGCAAAACCATAGAGATAAAGTAAATCTTAAAGTCGGGGAGACTGAGACCCCCTTTATTTTTAGGTGCAGAGAAGGTATTATATTGAGCTCTAGGTCTTTTCCCTGCCCATAAAAGTCTATTGAGAATACGTTTTAGTTCTCTATAGAAACTTTGTGGTACCCAGATTGGTGCAGCAAATAAAAAGAAAGTAATTTGTGGTTGGCGTATCATCTTAATCAAAGCGGCGCGATGCCGCCATACTCTGCGGAAACCTGGCCCATGTCTCAGCTTTTTGTTTAAGTTTGTGTAGTAAGGGTTTCAGATTATATTGATAATATCGGGATACATCCCTAGGGATCTTTACTCCCAAGTATTCCAATCCATCTTCCACCACTTGTAAGCCTAGTGTATCTATTAGTTCACCTTTAGTATTTTCAATTGTCATTATCATAGACTTATTCCAGTTAATCTGGAAGCCCGAGAGCTTCCCAAACAGCTGGAAGCACTCCAAGACATATGGCAAAGTCATATGTCACTCCAAATCACTCCAAGACATATGGCAAAGTCATATGTCACTCCAAGTCACTCCAAGACCTATGGCAAAGTGTGGTTTGGTTCGCGCACAAAAAGAAGGTTGTCTGCATACAATATGACCTTATCTTTGCAGCCAGCCATCCCGAGGGTTCAGCTTCAGGGAGTTGGCTACTGATTCAATGTAAAATGCAAATAATAAAGGAGACAGGGGGCAGCCCTAACGGGTGCCCCGTGTCAACTTAAATGAAGATGTAATGTTACCATTCAGTACCAAGGATGCAGATGGATTCGTGTACAGCATCTTAATACAATCTATAATACGGTTGCCAAAATTAAATGCATGTAGGGTCTCCCAGAGGAAACCCACTCCACCCTGTCGAAAGCCTTAACGGCATCTATCGACAGGATGGAACAGGGCACCCCAGGATCCAACTGAATATTAACCATTGCCCGTTCTAAGTTGGAAAAGATAGATCTACCAGATACAAAGCCGTTTTGATCCTGACTTATCAGAAGTGGAGCTACATCTCTTATTCTATAAACAATAAGCTTAGCAAAAATTTTAGCATCTGCATTAAGCAGGGATATTGGGCGATAAGACCCAACATCCAATAAATCTTTGTTTTTTGGGGGGGATCACAATTATATTCGCCTCTGCTATAGAGTGGGGAGAACACCTTTATCACAGGATTCATTAATTAATTCATAAAATATTGGAGCAAGGGCCGCTTGATATTTCTTATAAAATTCGAACGGTAATCCGTCCCGACCAGGTGCTGAACAGTTAGGTAGCTGTCTCAAAATGATATTCAATTCTTCCCTACCAAAGGGGGCATCCAAACTAGCTTTTTGATCTTCTGTTAAGGTCTGAGTTATTGTGGTCTCTAAAAACGCTTTAATCTGATCTGTGGGAGGGATGCCCTCTGATCTATATACGTTTTGGAAAAACTCAACAAATGCGCCCTCTATATCTTGCGTTGTGTTACTATTTTCCCATGTTTATCCCTAATGGCTCTGATCCCTCTCTTTTCATGTTGGGCTTTAACTATTGCCATACATTGAGGGAGGAGCCACGAGACAGCATGAGCTAAGCTGCCGACTCCGGAGCTCTCCATAGCCCTCCTTACTCTACACTCACCAGGCGGCTGAATTGTTTGAAGATGCCGAGGAAGTAGTCCCTACTTGGGATGGGAATTGGTTTCGGTCCCCGGACTGGGCCCTGGTGCTGGGGACATGGCGGCCTTGCAAGACGAGCCGCCCGACTTGAGCGGCACGAAGGCTGGAGGCCTGCACCCGGATTCGGGCGTATTGTATGGCACCGAGCAAAGAGGCGGAAGCACACAGTACTGTGTGAAGGGAACCGGCCGGACCGACGTGTCTGTGGTGGATCGCTCCGCAGCCCCTACATACCTCCCTCTCCCTCCCAGGAAGCAACGCGCATCTAGAGTCGGCAGGTCCAGGAAGAGACCGGGCCACTGTATGGCGTCTGGCCGGTAAGAGGGCACACGCGGCACCAGCAACACCAGGTACACTTAACATCTCTAAAGACTCGGGAACATGAACTTGGCAACCCGGAGCTCTAAGTTTAATATGAAATTATGTGACGGCTGAACAGTTAGCCATCAGCTGAATGTATCAGCCTTTGAGAGACAATTTTGTTTCAATCCCTGCAGCTCTCCCCCCACACGGGAACAAAGGCCCTGTGACCGCCCCGGCAGGAGGAGCAGGGGATACTGTTTAATCTTGACATATAACAAAAGGTATGTGCTGATATATCTGGACACCGCTGTAAGTGGCTGGAATTTTGGTCATACCTTAATATCTTTTATCATGGTTCCCCTTAGGGAGCTGGATAAATGTATGGGGAACTGTGCCGTGTAATCCAGTGCCAGGGGCATAACCAAGCATAACTCCTATCTAACCACCCAAGGTATGTGGAGCGAGTTACTAACACTTTCCTGGACAGACTAACCTACTCCCATATTAACTCTCTCTTCTCCACCCTTTTATATCAGAGAACTCACACAGAGAGAGAAGCCCTCACATCAGAGAACTCATACAGGAGAAGAGGCCTTTATATCAGAGAACTCACACAGAAAGAGGCCTTTATATCAGAGAACTCACACAGAGAGAGAAGCCCTCACATCAGAGAACTCATACAGGAGAAGAGGTCTTTATATCAGAGAACTCACACAGAAAGAGAGGCCTTTATATCAGAGAATTCACAGAGAGAAGCCTTCATGTCAGAGAACACCCACAGAGAGAAGCCTTTATACCAGAGAATTCACACAGTGAGAGAAACCTGCTTCCAATCGCTATATATTGACTTATAATGGGGCCTAAACTACAGCATAGGAAATCAGGAGGTACGGCAGACCTACAGCAGCCATCTAAGATAGAAAAATACTTGAAGTCACCGCAACAACCCGCTAAGTCTCGTACTAATAAGAGCCCCGTCCCTCCGGCTAAGTCTCAAGCTAAAGGGGCAAGGTATGCCATGGCGGAGGAAGCAAAGGAAGATTAGGAGGAGGAGGAGGAGGAGGAGGAGGAGGAGGAGGAGGGAGAAACCTTGAATAATCCAGCGTTACTACGAATCTTGCAAGAGGTCCAAAAATGTAATGCGGGGCTCCTAGAGGTTAAGACGCAGATGGGAGGCTTTGCCTCTGAACTATCTTTTATTCGAGAAGACCTGAGCAAAATCCGCAGCAGGGTAACAGATCTGGAAAAGACCCTCCCTCACCTTCAATCACATGTTAAATCTACACAAGCCTCTGTGGAGTCTCTGAAAAAGAACTATGCAGTAATGGAAAACAAAATCACAGAAATCGAGACCGCTCACGGCGGGCCAATATCAGGGTGATTGGCCTCCCAGAGGGGGTTGAGGGTGACTCCCCTTTGTCCTTTTGTAGTAATTGGATTAAGGAGGTAGTTGGTGTAGAGAACTTGTCCAGTAACTTTGATATTGAAAAAGCTCACATGGTCCCTTTTAAGAAACCACCACCTGGGGCTCCCCCAAGAACCCTATTATTTAAAACCTTACTGTCCAAAGATAGGGACTAAAATAGCATTTTATCCTGATTACTCTAAAAACACGCAGCGGAAAAGAGTCGTATAAAGAGGTTAAAAGAAGGTTATATAACCTGAAGATTCCATTTTCATTATTTCCTTCCAAACTGAGAGTACAACGTGGCAACTCCACTCTCTTTTCCCACTCTGCCCAGGAGGTTCATGAGTGGATGGAGAGAGAAGGACTTGCCACACAAGAAAATGAGGAAATGTAAACTATTCTTCGGTTGGGAATATGGTTCATCAATGGTCCATTATTGGTATCTGTTTCAATTGTTAATATGACGCTTGGGGTGTGTGGAAGGGGGGGAACCGGAGTTGGTGGCAAGTGAAGAGACTCGAACTAGCTATCTAGTCAGAACGGGAGGAAGGGAAGGGAAGGGATGGCGGGAAGGGAAGGGATGGCGGGGAGGGAAGGATTGGGGGGGAAGCGAGAGGTATAAGGTGTGTTTTGTTTTTTTTCTTTCTTAATTAAATGCAGGTAATAAGGTTTCTGACTTGGAACGTGAGGGGGACCGCCGACAGAACTAAAAGAGAGGCTATGTTTGACTTAATAGATAGACATCTTCCAGCAGTGATATGCCTTCTGGAAACCCATGTAATTGCAGAGACAGAAAACAGACTTAAAAACGATGGGTCGGCTATAAGTTTCATGCCAATTTTTCTAACTATGCAGCAGGCGTATCTATTCTTATTCATCATAGCCTCGAATTCTCGTTAATCCAAAAACAACTGGATGACAGGGGAAGGTATATTTTTCTCCACCGTGCCTTTTGGGGAGAAGAGAAGATACTTGCAGCTGTCTACATTCCCCCTCCGTTCTCTAAAGATGTTCTGCTGAAACTTCTAGCCTTTATGAAAGATAAACCTGATATACCACTCTTTCTGATGGGGAACTTCAATGTGGTAATGGATCCTAATATGGATCGTCGGGGTATGCGGTGTCCTTCCTCCCCCCATCCCCCTTGGCACGTTTGGCCCGGGAGGCGGGATGGGAGGATGTCTGGTGCCGATCGCACCCACAGACGTTCACCTTCTCTTGTTTTAGTACTACACATCCCTCAGCTTCCCGAATAGATATGGTTCTTTGTAACTCTATGGGACTGGATAAAATAACCAAAATGGAATATGAGGCCAAGGCTATTTCAGACCATACACCAATGATTCTGGAAATACGATGTAATGTGGGGACGGGTCCTAGGGGAGGCGGTAATCTCTTCAGGCTCAATGCACATTGGCTTAACCTTATAGATAACGAGAACAAAATAGACGCTGAGATTAGAGATTTTTGGGATCGTAATAAGGGGACAGCCTCTATCCAAATAGTGTGGGATACCCTCAAGGCATACGTGAGAGGTGTGCTCTTGGGGGAAATCTCACACTGTAAAAAGAAATTTCGACAGAAAGAGAGGGAATTAGATCAAAATGTGAAGTTCTGGGAAGATAGGTATGGCATAACAGACACAGAGGAGAACCTCACTAAACTTAGAGAAGCCCAGGAACACTACTCAACATTCTTGATCCAAAAGGAACATAATAAGGTATTGTTCCAGTCCCAAAAGAGATTTACCCAGGAAGGTACCCCTAATAAGATACTAGCCGCAATAGTTAAAGCCCAGATTTCAGCTCTTAGTGCACTTTTTGACTACAAATTACCTTATCATCCTTGGGTCAGGAGGTTGGTTAGGGCTTCTTTCAGATTGTGTCTTGACCAGAAGTCTCAACTTCCTCCTTGGGATTAGAAGAAAAACAAGGGACAGCGCTCCATGGCGCGGATCAGCTGGACTAAAAGGGGTGAAGGGATTGAATATGGTAACCCTCGGACCTGCGCCTGGATCCCCGTTGTTGGAGTTTGGTGGTGTTTTCCTAATTATTTCCTTGGGATCAGAACATAGTGTTGTCTTGGCTAACTAACTCCATTTGAACCCATGGCTGACTCTTAGATAAAATTCTTATCTTGGAAGCTAGCTTTCTTGCCGTCACTTACTTTTGTCAGGAGAGCCAGTGAGAGTAAAGCTTTTTCTATCATTCTCCTTACATGATTGTTAGGAAGGAAGGCTGGGTCAGGGAAGAGGTCAATCCTGTCATCACTAAGGTTGTCCGATTTTCACAGATCCCAAGAGGTTGTTCTCCCTTTGTTTTGTAAAACCCCACTAATGACCGAGAAGCCTTGTTCCATACATTAAATGTCAAAAGTTTTTTTGTAGTATAAAAATCGAGACTGTGTGACTATTCTTTCCCTGAAAGGAAAGAAAAAGATTGAGGAAAGGCGGATAATTCTCAGACCATTGCTAGATAGGAGCATTTTATAGTGTCAGTGGGAGGGACATTCCTGTGGGGTTTGGAGCCCATTCCACGAAAGCAATAGCTACCTCCTGGGCGGAGAGGGCATCAGTGCCCATAGACCAAATATGTAGAATGGCCACTTGGAGCACTCCACATACTTTTTTCAGACATTACAGATTAAAGCTCTCCTCTATGGAGGATAAGTTTGGCCATAGAGTCCTACAGGCTATTGTCCCCACCTAGACGGTGGATTGCTATTCTAGTCTTCAGGGGTGCTGTCATAGGTTGAGGAGAGAAAACATAAATTACCTGTCAGGACTGGCAGGCGTAGACAAGACAAGAGACAGTGGGCCCTAGATCTGAACCCACCCACTGTCACCTGCCTACTTGCCTCAGTCGACCCTAAACGGTCGCGGACAACCACGGAGTCGGTCCCTACACTGCGTAGGTGAATACACAAAACGTAGACAGACAAACAAAACACAATGGAGGATAGTCAACTAGCAGGGTCAAAACCAAACAGACAACGCAGTACAAAATCAGGAGAGCGGATAGTCAAATGTCAAGCAAGAGGTCAGAACACGGGCAGAGCAATAGCAAGGGGATTAGGACAGGGAACGCTGGGAAAGGAGCAGGGGAGCTGGGACTAGTAACAACTAATAACCAGCAGGGAACTGAGGATCTGACTGCTTTTTATCCAGGATAAGAGACCAGATCCAGCAGCTGATTGGAGCAGCCCAGATCCCAGCATCAAGCTCAGCTAAACAGACCTAGCAGTGCAGTAACCCCTGCACTGCCAGAAGTCTGACAGGCAAGGCAGGTGTGGCTGAGAAGTGAAACACAATTCAGACACAAAATTTAGTGCAACAGCAGACATAAAATCAGCGCTTCCTTGGCCGCCCGACACGGACTGAGGAGAGCAAAGTCACATTCCTAACATTACCAACCGGAAATCTTGTTTCTTTGAGCCCATTACGCACCCTGCCTTATTCCCGCCTTTGTGGTTATAAGTAAATAAAATCAAATGATTAAAATTATAGAGTTACACAATATTTTTACACAATTTAATCTACTAATTTTAGATTTTCACAATTTTTTTCTGTTTTGTCACTGGAAAAAAACAAGCAAAAACCACACACTGGGAGCGTTCCTGATGAGCGCTTGCAGTTAAATGGGGGACTGTGATTGACAGGGTCAGGAGCTATCGGCTCCTGATCCTGCAAATTATTCATGTCTGAAGGTAGCATTCTGCCTCCGGCTACACTGCACTGCACGAGTGTTGTCACTTGTGCTCAGACTGGGAAGAAGCAGATGCCAGATGCTGCAGCTTTTTTGTTCCCCTGCATGAGAAAGGGAGAAGTGGGGGAGGATACCCTTATTGGGGGAGGGGGTTAAATTACAAAAGATTGCCTGTATGGTGACAAGGGGTGGATTTATATGGGATTGCCTACACTGGGGCTAACTAACATGATTGCCTACATGGGGGAAGGGGGATGGCTGCATGAAGGAGGTGGGAGGTGCCTACATAGGAGGGATGGGAGGTAACTACCATGGGAGATGGGTACATGGAGGGGGGAAACTACCAGGGGGTGTTTACCTACAGTGGGGCACCTACATGGGTTATACTAAATACTAGTGGACTTTCTACTGGGGGGGGGGGTAACTTACAGGGGGATGCTTACCTATCAGGGACACTACCTATAGGGGAAATAGCTACATGGGGATACCACCTACTGGGGCGCTACCTGCATAGGTTGACCTAGCTACTATACAGATGCAGAGCAGGGGGTCTGACTACTATATGGGGGGCACAGCCAGGCGGGGGGGGGGCATTCAAAAGTTTGCTATGGGGCCCCGATGTTTCTAGTTACGCCCCTGCCCACTGCTGTCAGGATGTTGTGAACTCACGCAGCCTGGGTGAAGTAAGGCAGAAATTGCATCGGTCCATGGAGGAAGAAATTTCGAAGAGGCTCACCCCCCCACATCTGCAGGTGATCACTGTTGTGATAGATGGGAGGAACATTTACGAGGGAGGGCTGACACATGTTCTGTGCATGGCTCATGTGCTGAATCTTTTAGTGCAAGAGTTCCTACGCTCCTTCCCCGGACTTGAAATATGTGCTGAAGATGCCCCTGAAACTTTGCACCCCCTTCAGCCCCTCCTACATGGCACCAGATCCAACGTCAAATACTCTGCTGGTCACCCACAACAATTACGGTATAAATGACATCATCCCCCTGCTTGATGTCATGGAGACTGCATTGAGGATCATCACCAAGAACAGCAGTGCGAAGGTTCTACCATGTCAACCTGAACCCAGAAAGGAACGAAATGCTGGTGGAGGAAGAGAAGTTGTATGGACAGAGGGTTCTAAATACCAACGAATAGCATCTCTGGCCAAGGTCACACCAAACGGCCAGAAGAGGAACCAAATAACAATCCACAGAAAAGTCAGATCATAATAGCCAAAGGTCAGGGGAACCAGATAACAAGGATAGTCGAGGTATAAAAGGCGGGGTCTACAGAGCCAAAAGTTAAAGGAACAGACTAGTCAGCGTCAGACTCCAGTCTTCCTCCAGCAGCTGCTGAAATTACAGGTAGTCCTACTTTGTCGTCTTGATTAGGGATAAGGGTGTCATCTGAAATTGTGTTTAGTGTGGCAGGGGCCATTGGGAAACCCAGGAGGACGAGGCATGCCCCAGTGTAGAGAGGCTGAACCATGTTCAACATATAGTTTTCACAACAGCTCAATGTCTTTACAAAGTGGACCATGCAACCTGCCCCCCCCCCCCCCCCCCCCCAAAAGACTACCCAGGCACAAATTCCCATCACTGTTTCACAAAGAGAAAGTTTTTCCTCTTTGTTACCATAGTAGTAAAGTTTTTATTCACTGGCACTTTTTATGGACACGGCATGGTGACTAGTAAAAAACCCAAAAACAGTTTTAAAGCGACTCTGTACCCACAATCTGAATCCCCCCCCTCCCCAAACCACTTGTACGTCCAGATAGCTGCTTTTAATCCAAGATCTGTCCTGTGGTCTGTTCGCCAGGTGATGCAGTTACTGTCATAAAAAAAAACTACTTTTAAACTTGCAGCCTCGTGCCCTATGGACGTATCTGTGCCCTAACTTTGCACCACCCCTCCGTCCCTCCTCCCCACCCTCTTCATCATTAGGAATGCCACTGGAACATTTATTCCTGTTTGAACATTGCACAGGTGTCTTAACGATGCAGCCCATGTGCTGTGTTCTCACAGGTGGGGAATAGTAGGCAATCTGCCTAGAGCATTCCTAATGAGGAGGGACAGAGAGGTTGCGCCAGCCTAATGCATATACAATTTAGGACAAACCCTTAGGGCACGAGGCTGCAAATGAAAAATTTGTTTTTTATGACAAGAACATAATCCCCTGCCCAACGGACCCCAGGACAGATCTTGGATTAAAAGCATCTATCTGAAGGTACAAGCGGTTTGGGGGAGTCAGATTGTGGTTACAGAGTCGCTTTAAGCCAGAGATGGGAGAAGTGCTTAGCAATTCCCAAATTTCTATGCAAGTTTGCAAATATTCGTGAATCGAACCTAAGTTAACCGAAATTGAAGCAGAATTTGCATCGAATTCATTGACCTAAACATATTTTCATTTCAGTTTTGCTTTTGTAAATGTAAAATAGCAAAAATAACTAAAATAACTGGCAACTTTAACCCCTTCACATCAGCAATCTGTATATGTACGTTCCTACTACACATACCCCGTGCAGTAGCAAGGTATATATACATTCCTGACTGGAGGGGCTGTAGATGTGTGTGGGACCACTACAGTGAGAGGGGTCCCGCACTCATCAGTGCATCCGGGTCGGAGGTAATGACAAGCAGCTGCGATCCTGTCATTGCAAATTACTAGTCGCAAAAAAAAAAACGCCTCATGTGAGTCTGTAGGTGGAAAAATGCAATCGCTATGGTCTTTTAAACACGAGGAGTAAAAAATGAAAGTGCAAAGATGGGGAGGGGTTAAAATGACACCCCACCACAGTCAGTACTCGGACTTTTGCATCTAGAATGACCCATGTCATAAGCCCTGCTCCTGATGACGCCCATGACTGGTGAAACTAGTTGAGGGGTTATGCGGCATATGTTTAATATCACTCCACTATCAGTCTCTAGATAGATATTGATGGACCTACTTAGTTAGTAGCTGCAGCTACTTGTGACTAGTCCGTACCTGACATAGGTCATTCTAGATGCTACTGAGTGCTGACTGTGGTGACGTGTAATTTTAATCCAGCAACTAATGTTTCATACTTTTAATAACCAGAGGTTAATAAGTTACTTTATTAGTGGGAGCCAGTCAGGTTTTTTTTTTGTTTTGGGGCCACTTATGGCTATATGTGTGTATATATATATATATAATTTTTTTTAGGTTTCACCTACTATTGGGAATACACAAGGAGGGGGCATTTACCATATGGATCCTTTACAGCACATGTCCATGGATCCTCTATGTGGGGACTGTATGAGGTGATATTAGTCTTTGTACAGTAGATTTTAGTCAGTAAGTGGTGATGTTCAGTATGTGGTATTAGTCAGTATGTGGAGGTAATATTGTACTATGTAATCTGGTACTGATGGTATTATTGGTTTTAGTATACTGGATTTGGTCAGTAACAGTATGGCGGTAACAGTGGTGGTCAATGTGTAATGGTAATTCTTGCCTATTGGTATTATTGGTCAGTATACAAGATTTGCCTTCTTGAAATTATTTTTAGCCTAAATAGGCGTTCTGTGGATAGCAGATCAGTCTAACTGGTCACTGATGAGTGAGGTGCAGCGCCCCAGACCCCCACTCATCAATTGCTCAGTGTCCAGGCTACACAGTGAGTGGGGCCGGAAGCAGCCAGTCTGTACACTGTAGTGGTGGCGGCCTATAACTGCAGCACTGCTACACAGTACAGAGACAGAAGCTTCCCACAACATTTTCTGTATTATCTGTAATTCCAGTCGTGACCATACAATCTATAGCCATGCTGCACTCACATCATCGTCTTATAACTTGTTACCATACCGGCCACTGGGCCTGTGTGTTCTGAAACGCCAGGGCCGATTTACAGTCCTAGTCCGGCCCTGATGGAAGAAATAGGTTATCATAACTAGATCCAGATGTGACATATACATAGATATAATAAACTCTGTTAATTACATTAAAACAAAACAGCAGCTGAAAAACAAAGGTGGAGATCATCAAGCAAATACAAAATACATTACATAATATCAATGGAGAACTATACAAGGTAATGGGGACCATATAAACATCTCATAAGGACAAAGATGGAGGATTCCATACTAACTATACATAGACTATAACACATTACAGGAAGGACAAGTAACAAGCTGCCAGTGTCCGGGGAGGACTACAACCATTATTACTACTACAGATGTGACACTACTGCCCTGTAGTTACTGCCTCCTCCCTACTCCCCTTCCTGTGGATGATACAACATCGGCCGTTCTCCAATCCTCAGGACCTTTCTATCTGTAGCTGATTACCAGATAATGCTGTGTGTATGGTGTATTGTACATTATATATTAGGGGTCTACCCGGGGAAGAGACGCCCGTCTGGTACTCTACATTCTACACCTTGTTGTAGTTCGGGTTAGTAGTCGCCCTCACTGGGGTTTTACAGTAACAGATATACAGGAACTTATTAGTAAAACCTTCAGGTTTGGAATAAAATTGACATAATTCAGATCCAGTCCATGATTTTCCTCAGTAGATTGGAGATTCTGAGACAATTTTATCCGACTCATCATCAGGTTGTAATATATTAATACCAATGTATGGAAAGATAGTAAACCCCTCAAAAAGCGGCTAAAACCCAATCCAGACCCTACACCACACGTCTCCCCTTCATATACTTCCAAACCTCCTCCTATCCCACAAATAACCAGTGCGCCTCCCATCCAGGATCATCCAGAAACCTCTCTCCACTGAATCCTCTATTCCTATTAACTTTTGCTAAACTTTTATACAAATTCTGACACAATCCTCTTCCCCATCCCTGTCTGCAATGTATTATGTGAGTAGTATATAGTGTGCTGGGATGTTAGTGCAGCATGTAGGATGATGTATAGTTTCACAACCAACATCTTAGTGGTTAAAAAAGTAACTTTAAACTATGCAGCAAAGTATGTTAGATATTCCCCCATATTAATACCAGGTAAAGGCTTTCCCTTTGTTGCCCAAGATCTGTATCTAAATACCCTTGACCAGGATAATACTACTTCCTGGAACCCCGGACACTTACAGGGAACAAAGGAGATGGTAAAAACAAATATCAGATAGGTGGAGAATTTTATTATTAAGACTCATTCCAATAAATTATTTACTTACCTGATTCATGGAGATGAAGCCGCCATCAGTTTCCATAAAGATGCTCGGAAAAATGGTTTCCCTTCATCCAATTTCCACTTCTGCCCCGAGATAGACCGATACTTCGTCATCTATGAACATTAATGGAGATTGAGTGATGTCCGTCCCATGGTCTGGATGCTCCTCACCATGACAACTGCCAGAGGTCAAATGCCAAGACTCCACACCAAGGACTGATGTGGTAGAGACATTGCTGTTATGGACGACTGCTGGACCAGATTCCTCAGCTGAATCGTTGTCCATTGAATCTGCTCCTTCAATTTCTGAGAAATCCTCCTTCCAGCATTCATCCTGAAACACCAACACCTCAGTGCATTTGCTCCTTTTCTTACAGTCTATGGCTAAGAGACCGCTGAACATTCTTAGTACGCCAGGTGGAAGTCCCCTCCATGGTGACAGTGGGTCCATTCTTCCACTGTTCTGCCACTCAACAAAATTACAGAATTCTTCATCAGTGGGATCTGCTGACTGCCACGGAGCGTCGCCGGTCAGCAAGTTGTATAGAAGAACCCCAAATGACCAGACGTCCAGAGACGAGTCGATGACTAACGGACTGTGGTCGGAAACTTGGCTCATCTCTGGCGCCATAAATGAGGTGGTGCCTGAACTTTTGATAGTTGTTAATCCCTTGACCTGTGAAAGTCCAAAGTCTGTAATTTTGATAAGGTGGCAGTCCTTATGGAACACCAGGATGTTCTCTGGTTTTATGTCTAGATGAACCAGCTCCTTACTCTCCATGAAGTCCAGGGCACTGGCGATCTGAACCGCGCATCTCTTTACGATGTCTTCTGGGAGTCCTTCCTAAAAAAAACATTGAGAAGGAAATTAAGTCACCACAATGGAAATAATACTACAGTCAGGAAGGAAATTTGGGGCTTGAGGTTATTCAGTGATTTCTACTTACATTAGGTGGAATCATTTCAAAAAGATCTCCGTGTGGTGCCAGCTCCTGGGTGTATCCGAAATAGTCTCCGGTCTTGAATCCAACGCCACTTATGCAAATAATATTGGGATGGGATGAGAGGAAGAAGCATGTACTAACCTCCTTAAGGAAGGAGAACTTTGTAGTCTTCCTCCTATGCAGGAGCTTCATGGCCAATTCTTGACCTGTTAATAAAAAGAACACAATGAATTGTACATACATCATATAGGTCACATATAGGTCTCTTTCTTACTTGCCCTCCTGAAATGATTCCATTATATATCATTAAATAATGTATCATGTCCTGTGAACCATTTGATACATTTGCCCCATTTCTACCATTTGTGCACAATCTTAATCCAATACATGGTAAGCACAATAAGGAAGATTTAGTAAATGTATCTAAACCATGGAGATTATTTCACACCATTATGTTGAGGTTTCTCTATAGCTATAATGATTGATCATTCACCACACTGACCTGTCTTCTTCTCCTTCACCATAAGAACATATCCATAGCCGCCGTGTCCAATTTCCCGGATTATTTGATATGTCTTCTGTAGATCTATCTTCTGCAGGTTCTGGGAGGCCACAGAGACCAGACCCTCCATGATGGACTGTACATTACCAGAAGCCATTGCGTCCTGTACAATGTATAGAAAATGTTATCATTGTCATTATGTTTTCCATTAATCTGACCTACACAAACCCAAGGCCCACATATACATGACATCTCTAGCAATAATTAAAATTAAAATAAAACACATAAGCATCTTATAAGTGATTTTTCCCTATAGTAATATAAGCCCAACAGAATATAGGAGAAACAAACAAAAAAACATATAGCAGGTGATGAAAAGTAAAACAAAATAATTTTAAAGTAAATAAGAGAAGACATTATATTAGAAATTACCTTGGAGAAATCGATGGGAATATAGGAACAAAAGAAAAATCCTTCACCAATAGCGAAGTATCAGGTAGGTAGAAGTCGTCTCTTGAAGCAGAGGAGGTGACTGACCCGAGGAGGTGGGGACAGGTTTATATGGGGAGGGAGATGAAGAACAAGGGGCAATGAGCTCTCTGATTGGCTGAGAGACAATGGGCAAGTTTAATGTGTATTGAGGGAATTTACATTTCAATAGTGTTCTACAGGCTGAAGTCCAAGGAGATGTAAAGTGTGGGGGCTGAACCCTAGACAACCCCTTCCTTATAAATATAATATAGGAGGATTTAGGCTATGCTTTTATATTTAAAAAAATATATATCGCTTTTATCAGTATAATAACCAATATATTACATACTACTCCTGGGACGGCCATGGGGTCGACATTCACCCCAGGTTAAACAACAACCCAATATTCTTAGGTACTGTTATATGTGGTGACATAGTTAATGTGTTTTGGTCTATATTATAGTATAACTGTACATAGTATTAATATAAAAGTTTTCTATTTGTAGTGGAAGGAATATTTGATATTCTGGACATTTGAAATTAATCAGAGACTATTCACGCACTGCAGATTTGTTGTAAAATTTTTTTCACCATCCTCTAGATGTGAATGGGGCTCATAGAGATCTGTCATGTAAGAATCTATCCCTACCATTAGCTTCATTAATATATGGACAGTCTGCACTTTCCCATTACATTGGTTTCATTGATCTCCCGCTAATTTATCACATTTTAGTCACAATGTGATCTGTGAGATGAAGTTTCTGGATTAAATCTGTTATTTTTCTCAAATCCTCTTAATTTGTGAAGCTTACTGAAGAGATCAATTACACATCGGGAAAGACATGACGCTCTAGATCTGTAGCTTTACCGTTTTCCCTCCTGTGCACAGGAGACCCCCATACCCCTTTACTATCAGATACTACCACCACCACCGTATGACCTTAGTATAATGTGTATGGGCTCTATAACACTAGAAGATACCCAATGATTGATTGATCCCTGGGAAAGTGACCTATAGAACATCCCCTGCTGTACCCTGTACATAGTACAATGTCTTCACAGTAATGTAATATACAGATTATGTCTCATCCTTCTATTTCTAACAATGCAACTTTATACTTTAGGGGTTTGTTTTGTACTTTGTGACACCATATAACACCATATAAAACTAACTTATAATGTAATAAAAAAAAAAAACCTTCAGCCTTTCCTTCTGCAGACATCTCCCCATTAGTAGCACAATGGTGGCTCCTCCGGGGTGGGGTGTGATCAGTATCGGGGGAGGCAGGGAGTTTCCCTCCTTTATTCCATCTCATTACCATGATAATCCCCGATCCTGCTTCTATTGTCTCTGGAAGGAACCCTCCCTTCTATACTGACTCCTCAGCCCAGCACTACAGAGAGGCCTCCATGTATATCAATCACTATGTATACAGGTATATGAAGGCTCAGATTTATACTATCACATGTAGCAGAGCGGATGAGGTTATGAAATAGTTAATGATGTGCTACATGAAAACTCACTCCATGATTTATTAGAAATCCTACGATAACCAATGAGCAGAAACGGTGATCTGTTATCCAGTAATATCATGTATATCTCCGGTTCTATGAAACTATAGGAAGAAATATTTCATCTCTATCTCTTATTCTTAACTTTATCTTCTATTTTTGTCATTTAATGAAAGTCTTAATGAAATCATTTCCCCATCTGGTTCTATAACCTCTCCCGGAGCTCTGGCCTCTACAATGATTTGTATCTATAAGTCACTTCATGGTTATGAAGCCGTATCCTCATTCAAGAAGAAAACATTCATATCCTCTTTTTAGTTTTTTAAATTAAAAAAAAATTGTCCTGTAAAATGTTTTACAGTCTCCAGTATCCTATAAAAAGTTTCCCTATATCTGCTACCCAGACAATGGAAAAATGTTAAGCACAAAAAATTGAATATAATGACATCTCCTTTATTATATTGTACATTTTCTGGAGTATTTATCATGCTATTAGGCTGGGTTCACACCGTGTTTTTGAAGTCATCTTTTTTCAACCGTTTTTGCAAAAACAGATGGCAAAACTGAAAGATTTTTGTGCAGCTGTTTTGATTTTTTTTTTTTTTTTTTACGTCCATTATAAAATCATTAGTAATGATCCAGGAACATTTACTGCTGTTTGAGCTATGCACAGGTGTATTAACGATCCAGCCCATGTGCTGTGGTAACACAGGTGGGGAATAGGAGGCAATCTGCCTGGAACATTCCTAGTGAGGAGGAGGGTGGGGAGGAAGGACAGAGAGGGTGATCCAGCCTAATGCATATACAAATCTAAGACCCGTCCGTTAGACACAGCGCTGTAGGATTAAAACTTGTTTTTATGACAATAACTGCATCCCCTGCCGAACGGACCCCAGGACAGATCTTGGATTAAAAGCAGCTATCCGAAGGTACAAGTGGTGTGGGGGGTCATATTGTGGGTACAGAGTAGTTTTAAGTCCTCATTTACACATCCTGTAATCTATGGATCCGTATTTCCGAGCTCAGTTAGTGCACATTGAGATCTATTGGGCTATTCACACGATCAGTTGATTACGAGGACACAAACCAATCCTGAAAACAAGGACACGTCCTAGAACCAGATTGGTTTGTGGATTCTCTCATGGAAATCAATGGGATCCGCTATTTTATATGAACTGTAACCTTTGTTACTATCGCTATTTCCGGAAAAAAATACGGATGATTTATTAGTCACATTCACGTTGAAAGGTTGTAATTCTAAAAACGAGATTTACAGAAATACAGATGCACTACAGATGACAAATCCGTAATTTTTGAGCTGATTGTACAGGTGAATAGTGGGAGATATCTACGAACATGAAAAATAATACTGAATGTGCGCATAAGGCCTAAGGGTCCCATTATACGGCCTGATATTGAGGAGGAAGAGAACGCCGACCTGTCCGATCAGCATTTGCTTCTTCCTCGCTGTCTGTGCTATTACACTTACCGACATCAAGAGGGGAGGAGCGGGGATAGACTGCCTGGACGATCTTTAGATCATCCAGGGGGCCCATAGAAGATGGCGGCAGTCTGCTGCCACCGCTCCTGTTACACGTGGTTATGGGCAGCAGACAAGTCTCTATTCTATTATGATTGGGATTTTAGAACATGCTGAAAAACAACGATCATCAAACATTGTGCATGTCAGCTGATCATTGCCTTTAAACATAAGCAACGATTATCGTCCAGAATGGCTGGTAATCGGCCAAATACAGTCAATATTCGTTTCATGTAATAAGGCCCTAAGACTCTAGAACTAAAAATAACTCATCTCCTTCAGTGTATCCCAAGATTTCTTATGTATTCTTATTCTATTCTTATGTATCATCCTATAGTTCAATCTGCACTTTGAGATTAATTGGAACCGTTGTCTGCAAAGAAACTTCCCAGTGTTTCCTTATATCATATTTACAGATACAGAAAAAGTGTTGTACAAGATGGCTGCCGGGAGCAGTGTGGCCGCATATGGAGGCCAATGGATGGAAGAATTGCTTCTGAGATTTTTGACATCATGCAGTTTTAACCCAAATTGATGGAGATTTTTATACATCAGTTTGATATTTTTTAAGGTAATACATAAATGTTCTCATATATACAGGCAAATGCTTTTATAAATCAAGTGTAAGTTTTTATGCTATGCGCAGAAACTCAGTATTAGCCAAAATAATTGCACAAACCCAATGATACATCTGCCCAATGATGTATATTACATGTATCAATCTGAGAATGATTATGGAGAATGTTATAAGGTATTCAAATTACATATAAGAAAAAGTTGATTACCTTGAAGTTCCCTTTGACTAAAAAACAAGAAAGAATACGACTATGTACAAATATACTAAAATATACAAAATACAATAACTATAACAAGATTAATGAATATACTATAACGCAAAGCCATATTAGGTTGTGCTATAAATTGGGGTGAATGTCGCCCCCATGGCCATCCATCCATTGTCAATTTCTTGTAGGTAAAATCGAACATTTTTCAGAAAATTTGCACAAATATTAACATGAATGTAAAATCTGCAGAAAAAGCTAAATTAATTGGCCATGATAATCTGGAGACATCGGTATAGTAATGAGGCCGCCCATCACCAGACCGCTATCTGAGGGAATTATTCAAAGACAATGAAGAGAAAAAACTGCCTGTTCACACTTCTCCTAATAACCGCATGTTACATCTCTATAGCTTGTAGCCGCAGCCTAACACCCAATGTTAATTTGACAGACAATAGAAGCAGGATCGGGGTGTTATCATGTTAATGAGATGGAATAAAGGAGGGGAATTTCCTGCTGTCTCTGATGCTGATAACACCCCACCCTGGAGGAGCCGCTATTGTGCTGCTAATGTGGTGGAATTCATGGGTGGTAAAGTAACATAATGTTACATGTCAAATTTGTTGTAGGAATGTTAAAGTGACTCCGTACCCACAATCTGACCCCCAAACCACTTGTACCTTCAGATAGCTGCTTTTAATCCAAAATCTGTCCTGGGGTCCGTTTGGCAGGGGATGCAGTTATTGTCATAAAAACAACTTTTAATCCGGCAGCGCTTCGTCTAACGGCCGTGGCTTACATTTGTATATGCATTAGGCTGGGACAACCTCTCTGTTCTTCCTACCCACCCTCCTCATCATTAGGAATACTCCAGGCAGATTGCTTCCTATTTGTCAGCTGTGTGAGCCTGGCACATGGGCTGGATCGATAATACACCTGTGCAAAGCTCAAACAGCAGTAAATGTTCCTGGAGTATTCCTAATGATGAGGAGGGTGGGGAGGAAGCACAGAGAGGGTGTGCCAGCCCAATGCATATACAAATGTAAGCCCCGGCCGTTAGACACAGCGCTGCAGGATTAAAAGTTGTTTTTATGACAATAACTGCATCCCCTGCTGAACGGACCCCAGCACAGATCTTGGATTAAAAGAAAGCAGCTTTCTGAAGGCACAAGTGGTTTGGGTGGGACAGAATGTGGGTACGGAGTCACTTTAAAGCTATGAACGTGTTGTATGTCAGTACATTGATATCTGTGACCCTGATTCAGGTCTATGAAACTGTGAACAAATCTGCAGTGTGTGAACAGACTCTAAATTGTGAAAATTCTTCATATTATCCAACTATTAAATGTAAAAGAGTTTAATAAATAAGTTCACCTTTACTACAAAAATGAAAATAGAAACATAAATAATACTATGTACATTTCTCCTATAATAAAGCTAAAATTACACTGTCCCGTCTCTATATATAACATCAATGGATATACATAAAATGCCAAGGAATATTGGGTTTTATTATAACTTGGGGTGAATCTAGCCCCCATGGGCATCCCAGGAGATTTTACAATATATTGGTTATTGCACAATTATTTGGCGAAAACAGCTTGGGGAAATAACTATGCTAGGGTATGAGTGGAGTGCTGCTGCACAATATGTAGCTAATATTAATCCCCAACCCCTCCGAACATAAACAAAAAAAAAATTAAAGAGTGAAACCAGGAGAAACGCTTTTATGAATCAAGCGCAAATTTTTACGCCATATACTTGGTATTAGCCAAATTAATAGCACAAACCCCACAATGCATTTGCCCCATAATGTATATTATAGGTATCAACCTGATAATAATGTAGTAATAATTAACATTCTTCATAATATTCAATTTACATATAAGAAATAGTTTATTATAATAAAGCTCCCTTCTACTACAAAACAAGAAAGACGAAGACTGTGTACAATTATACTATAATAGAATATAATAACTATCTACAACAAGCTTAAAGAATATACAAAAATACCAAGGCAAATTATGTTATTAATTGGGGTGAATGTTGCCCCCATGGCCATCCATCCATTCTGCATTTTTTTATAAAAAAAAAAAACTAAACTTTTTCAGAAAATTTAAACAGATTAAAAGAAATGTAAAATCTGCAGAAAAAGCTAAATTATTTGGCCATATTAATCTGGAGACATCGGTATACCAATGAGGCCGCCCATTACCAGACCACCATCTGTGTTATAAAGGAATAACTCAGAGACAATGAAGAGAAATGCTGCATGTAAACAACTGTACACAGTCCTCCTAATAACCGCATGTTACATCTCTATAGCTTGTTGGCACACCCTAACAACCAATGGTAATTTGACAGACAATAGAAGCAGGATCGGGGTGTTATCATGTTAATGAGATGGAATAAAGGAGGAAAATAATTTTCTGCTGCCCAGATACTGATCACACCCCACCCTGGAGGAGCCGCCATTAGCACAATACTGGCTCCTTCTGGGTGGGGTATGATCAGTATTAGCACACTAATGGAGGGAGAAATTCATTGAATATTAAGTGATATAATCTCACGTTTGCTGTAGAAATGTAATGGCCAAAAACCTGTGCTATAGCTGTACATGAATATCTGTGACTCGGATTCAGGTCTATGGAACTATGAACAAATCCGCAGTGTGTGAATAGACTAGTACAAATTCTTCATATTATCCAAATATTACATGTAAAACTTTAATTACTAAGCTTACTTTTACTATAAAAAAGCAAAAAAAAAGACAAAATCAATTTATCCTATAATATAGGTAACAATACAGCATCATGTCTATATATGACATTAATACATATACATAAAATACCTAGGAATATTGGGTTGTATCATAACTTGGGGTTAATGTCGCCCCCATGGCCATCCCAGGAGATTTTACAATATCACTTATTAATCCAATAAGTGATATTTTTATGCCATAAAATATAATTTTAATTAAAAAAATCTTAAAACATTACAACTTTTCTCATACTTAAATTTATTTCATATTTTTGTTTTATTATACAAGTTCTCAGGATACGCCCCCTATTCCTTATTTGTAGAGGGAAAGTTTGTCCAGTTTTCAGTCTTAACACTTTACATCTCCTTAGACCTCAGTCTGTAGAACACTATTGAAATGTAAATTCCCTCAATACACATTAATCTTGCCCATTGTCTCTCAGCCAATCAGAGAGATCATTGCCCCTTGTTCTTCCTCTCCCTTTCCCATATAAACCTGTCCCCACCTCCTCTGGTCAGTCACCTCCTCTGCTTCCAGAGACTACTTCTACCTCCCTGACACTTCGCTTTTGGTAAAGGATTTTTATTTCGTTATTTCGTTCCTCATTCATCATCGATTTTCTCCAAGGTAATTTCTAATCTCCTGTCTTCTTATTTACTATGAAACTATTATTTTCATCAGTCACCATATACATTATATTTATAGATATTATTTCATTTAATTTCTTTTATTATGGATGATTCCTTTTGTTTTATTCTATAAATTAGAAATTCTTAGAACTGAATATTCCGGAATGTATACATGTATATTATTTATTTACTACATTGGATTTATTGAGTTCTGTAGAACTATTAGAGTTAATTTCCTATGAAAGTCATGTAAAGTGAGTATGGACAATGTCTATTGGTAGTTTGATGGTATAAGGTACACTTCACATTCAGTATTCGTTATGCCTGGATGAAGCATGAGGCCAAACCAATGACATTATACGTAGTCTGTATAGATATTTGGGTTACCAGGATCACGTAGATGAATATAATGGCCTCCATTTCTAAGTTTGTTGCATATACAGGCTGTACATTGGTATATAAAGATAGAAAATTCTTATTTTTGTATAAGTTTGGCTTTAGTTTCTGTAGGTCGGGTAACTCCGGTAAAGGGAAAGTATAGAAATGATATAGAAATGATAATCATAAAAAAAAATTTCTACTTTTTCCAGGACTCAATGGCTTCCAGCAGGCAAAATGTTCAGGACATCCTGGATGAGCTCATCTCCGTCGCCTCCCAGCGTCTGCAGGAGATGGATGTAGAAAACACCTACCATCTTGTCCAGGAGCTTGGACATGGTGGCTTTGGGTCTGTACTCATGGTGATACAGAAGGAAACAGGTAAGTGTGGTCAATGATCCATCATTATAGCTATGGAATAGTCTGATGGTCATCGCAGGACACAATCTCCATGGTTTACATACAATAGGGGAGATTCAGGAATAGTGGATGTATTTACCAGGATTTATGGGATTAGGATTCTGCAACGGTTTTCAAAATGGTTCTCAGTAAGATAATGTCTGTTTCACGATACTTTGAAATCAGTGGGGAAGAGAAGGTCAAAGAGAGACCAGAAAGGTCCACAGAATAGTTTTACAACTTTCATAAATCTGATTGGACAATATGAAGAACTCATTGTGTTCTTTTAATTAACAGCTCAACCAATGGCCATGAAGCTCCTGCATAGGAAGAAGACAACTGAATCCTCCTTCCTTAAGGAGATCAGCATCGCCTACTTCCTCTCATCCCATCCCAATATTATCGGAATATATGGCATCGCCTTCAGGACCAACGACTTCTTTGGCTACACCCAGGAGCTGGCGACATATGGAAATTTCCGCTCCCTGATTCCACCCAATGTAAGTAGAAATCCATGAATTACCTTGAGCCCTACATTCCCTATGTCCTCTCTTCCTGTAGTCATATTTCCATTGTGTTGATGTCATTTATTCCTTTTTCAGGAAGGACTCCCAGAAGACGTGGTGAAGAATTGCGCTTTTCAGATCTCCAGTGCCCTGGACTTCATGGAGAGTAAAGGACTTGTACATCTTGACATTAAGCCAGAAAACATCCTGGTGTTCTATGAGGACTGCCACCTTTTCAAAATTACTGACTTTGGACTTTCGCAGGTCAAGGGATCAATGACCATCAGAAGGTCGGGCACTAAATCATACATGGCGCCAGAGATCAGGCAACTTACTAAGCAGAAGCCATTAGTTATCGACCCCTCTCTGGACGTCTGGTCCTTTGGTGTTGTCCTTTACATCTTGCTGACAGGGACCTCTCCATGGAAGTCAGCAGATCCCACCGACCAGGAATATTGTAATTTTGTTGAGTGGCAGAACAATTTTGGAAGGATGGACCCACCGTCACAATGGAGAAGACTGTCACCTGAGGTACATACAATGTTGAGCGGTCTCTTAGCCATAGACTCTAATAGGAGGAGTAAATGTACTGCGGTGCTGATGTTTTTTGGGGAACACTGGAAAGAGAGTTTCTCAGAATCAACGGACGGCTCTGAAGCCAACATTCATCTGTGGAGCCGTAGTCACTTTTTGTCCCTCCCACCAGTGTTTCCTTCATCGGAAATCCTATTACAGAATATTACTATTTGACCCCTGACAATTCCGAGGGTGCGGAGCATCCAGATCATCGGACGGACATCATCCAATATCCATCAGTGCCGGGGGGTTGAGATGGAAATTGGATGAAGGGAAACCATTCTTCCAAATCTTTCATGGAAACAGTAGGGGGCTTACTCTCCATGAATCAGGTAAGAAAATAATTTATTGTAATGTGTAATAAATATATCTGATATTTGTGTTTTCCGTCATTCTTCTTTTTCCTTGCATGTGTCCTGGGTGCCAAGCGGCAGCTCTGTCTACTTGTTCTTGGGTTTTTAGATCTTGGGCAGCAGTGAAGTGAAACCTTTCCATTGGTTGTAATATATGAGTGTTTGTAATGACTTTTCTGCATAAGGCCAGGTTCACACTATGTAAAAACAGCCGTTGTTTTTACATAGTGAAACTGGCCTAAAGTTACTTTTTAAACTAGCTTTTTCCAATGTAAGCCCCCAGTAGATGAGAGAAAAGCACAGATTTTCCTACACTACACATCATTCCACATGCTACACTATCATTCCTGCACATTATATACCGGTCACATAAAAATACATTGTATATGAGGGATGGGGAGCAGGAAAGAAGGGCAGAATTTGTATAAAACACTTTAAACAAAAAGAGGATTCAGTGGAGAGAGGTTTCAGTGTTGTAGGAGAACTGACCAAATTTGTCTCTTTTGCCTGTGCTCCAGATTGGGGGAGCGGCTGCCGCTACTTGGTCGTGCCCTCCTCCCATTCCACCCCGGTGGTTATTATATTTGCCAGTATTAGTTAAGCCTATGCTCTGGGCATGCAGGACCCATTATATGTCATGGAGAGGTGATAGTACAGTGTAGGGTCCATCCCGGCATGAGGTCACCTTATCGTGGTGGGATGGTTTACAGGATTTGCAAATAGTAACCAAGAGCCTCATTATTTTTATAGAGATTCTTTTTTTCCAGTTTTTTTTTGTTTTTTTTGGGGGGGGGGGGGGGGGGGTCTGCTTTTAGTGATTTTCATATCTGTATTGGGTCTGTACCTTACCAATAGCGGTGAGCTGTTGCATTTTGTGTTTTTTTATATTAGCAGAGTGTAAAGCACGGGTAGGGCTGTATACAGATGAGGGAGGAGATATAGGGAGGTGCAGCACTGTGGAGAGCAGGAGGAGTTTGTATTGTATTCTGTGCTCTATAGGGAGCCAGACAGACAGTTACTGGTGTCCTGTAGGAGTGCGGGGATGATATCATGGGAGGAGGTATATAGCTGAGTGATATCACGGCAGAAGGTATATAGCTGGGTGACATCATTACAGGAGGAGGTATATAGCTGGGTGATATCACGGGAGGAGGTATATAGCTGGGTGATATCATCACAGGAGGGGGTATATAGCTGGGTGATATCACGGGAGGAGGTATATAGCTGGGTGATATCACGGGAGGAGGTATATAGCTGGGTATCATCAGTATAGAGATGGTACTGAAAAGAGAAGAGTCCTTGAGGCGGATAGAGTGGAGCGTGGAGAGGAGGAGCTGGGGGTTTACAATGTCACATGCTTCTGAGACATCCAGGAGAATGAGCAGAGAGCGGTCGCCATTAGATTTGGCAGTGATGAAATCATTAGTGACTTTAGTTATTGCAGTTTCTGTAAAATGGAGAGGGCGGAAACCAGAGTGAAGGGGTCAGGAAAAGAGTTATCAGCGACGGCGGGCTAGAAGGGAGAAGAATAGCCATTCCAACAGTTTCAAAATAAAAGACAAGTGGAAAGTTGGATGTACAGAAACTACGAGACCAGAAATATTTGCAGCTTTTCTGCCCAATACATAACGTCCTGCAGGGGAGATTTCTAGTATAATTTCTCTGTCAGTGTTACCCGAGACTGATCCGTCCCTGTCAGTGTTACCCGAGACTGATCCGTCCCTGTCAGTGTTACCCCAGACTGATCACTCCCTGTCAGTGTTACCCCAGACTGATCACTCCCTGTCAGTGTTACCCCAGACTGATCCCTCCCTGTCAGTGTTACCCCAGACTGATCACTCCCTGTCAGTTTTACCCCAGACTGATCCCTCCCTGTCAGTGTTACCCCAGACTGATCCCTCCCTGTCAGTGTTACCCCAGACTGATCCCTCCCTGTCAGTGTTACCCCAGACTGATCCCTCCCTGTCAGTGTTACCCCAGACTGATCTTTCTTCTGTTTTTTAGCTGCTGCTTTGGTTTAATGTAATTGTTTTTTAGGTCATTAAATAAAGAGCATATTATATGTATGGACATGTAGCATCTTCTGTGTCTAGTCTCATGTCTTCCATATAGTGGGGGAAGGTCCAACTCCTAATTCCCTTAAAAATTTACCAGTACTAAATCTTAATCTGCAGTGACATCCCTGTTCAGAGATGATTGAATCAACCCTCCGGATTGCAGTGGCGGTGTCTTTTCCCTTCGGTCTGTCGGCTGGCATGCACTGGTGGAGGGGTGGCGGGGCAGTGTAACTTAATGGGGGATTCCCCAGGAGGTGTGACCTACGTCAGACCATGTTCTGCAGCGCCCGTCGGGGAGGATGACATCCGGGCAACAGGACCCACCACTCCTTCTCATTCTTTTAAAGAGGAGCAGAAACAGTTGTCACGCTCGGAGAAACCGGGAGAACTGACCTCCGACCTAGAAAGCTTGACAGAGTAATCCGCCAGACCTCTCCTGGCTACAGAGTTTGCCGACTCACTGTTGTTAGCGGTAAGACAGACTATGGACATTGAGGAGACTCCCCAACCTAAGTCCATTCAAGATGTTATGTTTGAGGGATTGGCTCCTAAGAAACAACAGTTTTTCTACGTTAAAATTACACGACACCACAGTCAGTACTCTGACTGTAGCATCTAGAATGACCCATGTCATTAGCCCTCCTCCGGATGATGCCCATGGACTGGTGAAACTAGTTGAGGAGCTATGCGCCATATGTTTAATATCACTCCACTATCAGTCTCTAGATAGATAGACCTACTTAGTATCTGCAGCTACTTCTGACTAGACTGTACCTGACATGGACCATTCTAGATGCTACTAGAGTGCTGACTGTAATAGCGTGTAATTTTAATCCAGCAAATAACATGTGATACTTTTAATAACCAGAACTCAATAATAAGTTACTTAATTAGCGGGAGAAAGTCAGATTTTTTTATTTTATTTTAGGGGGTGGGGCTTATGGCCCTATTTTTTTTTTTTTTTAGGTGTGACCTTCTATAGGCAATGTACAAAGAGGGGGCATTTTCTATATGGAAACTGCATGGAGGGGGTCAACCTACTATAAGGGGACTGCACAATCGAGACTAGTACTATATTGGAGCTGCAAAGAGGGTGTATCTACTATTAGAGTTATGCACAGAGATGTCTATTACAATATAAGGGATGCACAGAGGGACCCAATACTATGTGAGGTCTAAACAGAGGGGTCGAATACTGTATGAGGGCAGTCCTAGTACAGATAAAATAGATGCCTAATACAGTATGGGGGCCTAACCACTAACTATATGAGGGCACTTAGAGATCAAAACAAAGGTTAAGTTTTTAAGGAAATAAGGATGATGTAAGAGATAGAAGCCTTAACTTTTTATCTGGCAGATTCTGTAGAGTCATGACTAGGAGAAATCCTCATGATGGCCAGGCCAGAGAAGAAAAGATAAGGTGAGAGACTTTGGTAAGAGAAAATACCCCTGTGGTTAGCTCAAAGACTTTCCTGTGAATCACTCAGAGAAGACGCCCCCTGTGAGTAACAAGATGGAACTGCACTATACTTGTTTGTGTAGAACAGGATCTACCTCTATATGGGGGCTGTATATTGTAATATTGGTCTTAGTACAGTAGAGTTAATTCAGTATGTGGTGGGATTTAGTCAGTATGTGGTGGGATTAGTCAGTATGCAGAGGTAATATTTGTCCCATAAAATCTGTTGTTGGTATTATTGGTTTTAGTTTTTTTGGTTTTAGTATACAGAATTTGGTCAAAAACAGTATGGCGGTAATAGTGATTTGACTGACAGCTGACTCACCCACTGAGATTGCAAACAGCAGGTGGAGTGCAACACTGGACCCTGCTACAACCAAGAGCAGCAGAGAGGAATATAGCAAAAACATAAACACACGGCCCGAGTACTAACCGAAACACACACCCCCTCCGAGGAGGGGCCTCCAAACCCTTACGAGGACCTCCAGGCTTAGAGGGAAATTTTAGATAAAATTTCCTCAGCAGATCAGGGGCATGGAGATCTCATGCCGTTACCCAGGTATGTTCTTCGGGACCATAACCCTTCCAGTGGACTAAATATTGGACTGAGTTACGCATTTTTCTAGAATCTAAGATGCATTCGATTTCTAACTCAATCTCCCCTTGGACCACCACTGGAGAGGGAGGAGAGCGAGCACCCACTGGAGGAATATATCTCTTCAGCAGACTTTTGTGGAATACTGGGTGTACCCTAAGCAAATGTGGTAATTGTAACTTATAGGAGACTGGA
The DNA here is from genome assembly GCF_027789765.1 of Dendropsophus ebraccatus. Classification (NCBI taxonomy): domain Eukaryota; kingdom Metazoa; phylum Chordata; class Amphibia; order Anura; family Hylidae; genus Dendropsophus; species Dendropsophus ebraccatus. Next base: position 189,251,334 of record NC_091456.1, on the reverse strand, counting down.
TTATGGATTTCAATTATGGAAAAGGGACCAATAAACCTAGGGGCTAACTTAGAGGATGGTACACGGAGATGTAAATTTTTGGTTGATAACCAAACTTTTTCTCCCACAACATAATCAGGTCCCAGGCGAAACTTACGGTTGGCAAATAGTGTGTATTGTTCTTGTGAGTCAGTTAGTTGCCAGACTCTCTGCCCACACTGTGCACAGTTTCTTTGTCAGTTGGTTAACAGAAGTAAAGTGTGATTCGGAATTAGGTAGTGCAGAGAACATGGGGTGATATGCATACATGATTATTTAATGCTCACATGATTATTTAAGGCAAACTCTGCCATAGGAAGGTATTCAGACCACTTGTACTGATTGTCAGATACATAACACCTTAAGTACTGGATTACTGATTGGTTATTAATGCGTTCTGTCTTACAATTAGTCTCTGGGTGGAACGCCGACGAATATGACAAAGAAATTCCCATGAGCTCACAAATGTTTTCTAAAACCTAGAAACAAACTGCACACCACGGTCAGAAACAATAGTATTGGGTACTCCATGCAACCTGAGGATATGAGCTATGAACAGCTTAGCTAGAGTTTTGGCGTTCGGGAATTTCTTTAAAGCCACATTTTACTAAAACGGTCTTCCCTTGTGACTGAGGGAGATCAGTAACAAAATCCATTGAAAGATGTGACCATGGACGAGCAGTTGGGCTAGCCCATTCCAAGACCGCTGATACCTTTTTGGGGTCTATTTGGACTGACTCAGGGGTAATGACGGACCCCAAGAAACCAATCTCTTGTACCCCAAACAAACATTTAGACATCATCGCACAAAGGGTATTTTTATAAATCGTCCACATGACAGCACCACATGGAGGATGTCACCCTTGACCTAGCAGGAACAGGAAATACAGAGAGAGGTAAAAGGGCACTCCCCCAATCCCACCTCAGTGTTTTTCCTGTTCCTGTCAGGATCAAGTGGAATACAGAGCTACCTGTGATCCTTCCAGGTAATGGGTTGGGACTATAAGCCTCAGGGGTGGTCCGGAGTATCACGGAGTATCCCTGCAAATGCCGGCCTTTGGCTGATGGATTCCATGGCGGATACCGCATAGTCCCGGTCTCCCTGCGGCGCTCGACTGGAGTTGATGCAGGGAGACATTCATGCTGCCACGGCCCTCGCGAGTCTGTGGGTGCTCTTGGGCCTAAACGCACGGCGGATCTGTCGCACATGTGACGTCAGACGCCGGCGTACGATCCCCAGCACGGACTTTTGGGATCGCGGCTAGTCGTCTTGGCGCCAAAATTCAAACCTCCTCCTATCCAGTGAGCACTACTTAAGGGTAAGATGTACCTGTCTCTCTCTCTCTGCCATCATGGATTTTCCTGGTGCTACAGGAGAGGCTGCTGAGTCTACTGCCGTGCCGGCTCTGTGAGTTAACCCTTTTGGGGTCACTTATTCTTAGGAATCGATCTTCTCTTGTGAGTTCCTTTCCTATGATTGTTCTTTGGGTCTCTCTTCTCTTTTAGGGAGAAAAGGAGACACAAAAGAAACCAAAAAGTAGAAGATGTGTGGGCTGTACTGATAAATTACCTGATTATTATGCTAAGCAGGTATGTAAAGTATGCTACAATAAGCTGCATCCCCCTTCTTGTGTTTCCATATCAGAGGAACGAAGCAAAGTTATCCACCAGGAAATCAAATCCTCTATGTCCAAATAAACCCCTTCTGCTGCTGCTACTACTTCTGCTTCTGCTCCTGCTACCTCACCAGCTCGCAAATCTCTGCCTCCACCTAAAAAACGTAAATATGTTATATCTGATTCTGAGGAAGAGAAGGAAGCTTCTCAGGAGGGTGAAATTCCTGTTGATCCCGCTCTCAGAGTCTGGAAAATTTAACTTCTCCTCTGAGGACTCAGACACCCTAATTAGAGCCGTAAGAAGTGTAATGGTATTGACGATACTAAACAACCTATGTCTATTCAAGATGCAATGTTTGGAGGCCTTAAGCCAAAGAAAAAGAAGGTTTTTCCCATTCACGAGAATATTAAAGACCTTATCAAGGCAGAATGGAAAGAACCTCAAAAAAGATTGTTTGTACCTAAAGAGTTTAGTAACGGGCTGATATTTTGGACGAAAAGGAAACTGAAACTTGGGCTAGTATCCCCAAAGTGTCCAAGATACTAAAAAAGACTGCTTCCATTTGAAGACGCCTCCCAGCTAAAGGATACAATGGATAGGAAAATGGAAGGGCTGCTGAGAAAATCCTGGGAAGCCTCTGCAGCTGTTATTAATCCAAATATAGCTGCTACAAATGTATCGAGGGCTCTCTTCATTTGGTTGGAGCAGTTAGAAGCACACCTTGGAGGTACTACCTCTCGGGAGGATATACTAAAAACCATACCTATGCTTAAGTTAGCGACAAGTTTTTTGGTAGATGCTTCTGCCGAATCAGTTAGAAAGGGCAGCTGACTGGGAGGCCATCCTAACGCATCCAGAAACATAGAAACATAGAAGATTGTCGGCAGAAAAAGACCACTGGGTCCATCTAGTCCGCCCTTTTAGTATTTTCTTCCTTATTATCTTAGGATAGATATATGTCTATCCCAGGCGTGTTTAAATTCTGTTATTGTAGATTTACCAACCACCTCTGCTGGAAGTTTGTTCCAGGTATCTATTACTCTTTCAGTAAAATAATATTTTCTTACATTGCTTCTGATCTTTCCCCCAACTAACCTCTCACTTTGTCCTCTTGTTCTTGAGCTCAGTTTTTTACTAAAAACACTCCCCTCTTGAACCTTATTTAGTCCCTTAACATACTTAAAGGTTTCAATCATGTCCCCCCTTTTCCGTCTTTCCTCCAGACTATACAGATTCAAATCCTTAAGTCTTTCCTGATATGGTTTATGCCTCACACCCTCCACCATTTTTGTAGCTCGTCTTTGGACCCGTTCTATTTTATCAATGTCCTTTTTTAGATGAGGTCTCCAGAACTGGACACAGTATTCCAGATGTGTCCTCACCAGAGCTCTATACAGCGGGATCACAATCTCCCTCTTCCTACTGGTTATACCTCTAGCTATACACCCCAGCATACGATTTGCTTTCCCCACCGCCTGGTTGCACTGGTGACTCATTTTAAGGCTTTCAGAAATCATTACCCCTAAATCCTTCTCCGCTGAAGTCTTTTCCAACACAGTACTGCCGATGTGATACTCGGATAGAGGATTCCTCCTCCCCAAGTGCATTATTTTACATTTGGAAACGTTGAACTTCAATTTCCACTGTTTGGACCACTTATCTAGCCAAGCTAAATCATTTTCCATATTACTGACACCTCCAGGAATATCCACCCTATTGCACACTTTTGTGTCGTCAGCAAACAGACAAACTTTACCTACCAAACCTTCTCCTATGTCACTTACAAACATATTAAAAAGAATAGGACCCAGAACAGACCCTTGTGGCACACCACTTGTAACCAGTCTCTGCTCGGAATATACACCATTAACAACAACCCTCTGATATCTATCCTTCAGCCAACCACAAATCCACTGAACTATCCAGGGATTTAGTCCAATTTTCTCCAACTTCTCTATCAGCTCTTTATGGGGAACTGTATCAAAAGCTTTGCTGAAGTCCAGATAGGCGATATCCACAGCACCACCAGGACGACTTTAAGAGTAAGGGCAAAGGAGAAAGATGGTCCTATCCTAAGGGACGACGCAGCAAGGGTTTCCTCCTTAATCCCTCTTCTGAGGGAAAAAATAAGTGACAGTTCCAAAGTAGGGGGAAGGTTGTCTTTTCCACAATCAATGGGAGAAGATTACGGACAACCAGTTCATCTTAACCCCTTAGTGACCGCCGATACGGCTTTTTACGGCGGTCACTAAGGGTCCTTATTCTGCTGCTTTTACGGCGATGGCAGAGAATAAGGCTGCGGGGGCCCCCCTAACCGACGATCGCCGCTATTAACGTTATAGCGGCGGCCGTCGGTAAAGGGGATTACCGGTGTCGCCGCCTTTCATCTCCCCCCGCCGTGAATCTACGGCGGGGGAGATGAAATAAGTGTCCCTCAGACCACCCCCCCCCTAGTAGGGCGATCAATAACCCCCCTCCCCCGGCGGCCATCATTTCCAAGATGGCCGCCGCCATCGCCGTGAACCGACTAATGTCTGTTCACAGCGATGGAAAAGTTAAAATGAAAAGTCCCATGCTCTCCGCCACCGGAGGTAGCGGAGAGCATGGGGCAGTCATCGGGGACCCCCCTGTGGGGTCCCGGTACAAGCGATCAGCGGTATATACTATATACCGCTAATCGCTTGCTCCATGTGCTCCCGACACTTTTTATCCCCTGTCACCATGAATGATTGGTGACAGGGGATAAAAAGTGATGTCCCCCCACCACCCAGTCACCCCCCTACCCCTTATACATTACCTGATCCTGGAGCTCCTTACTCCTCGACGTCCTGGCTGGTTATGAAGTGCGCATGCGCTCCACAACCAGCCAACTCTGAAAATTTAAAGTGACAGAGACCAATTTGGTCTCTGTCACTGAACTATGATTACTGTGATAGAAAATATCACAGTAATCATAGTAATACAGTGAAAATGAATGTGTAAAGTACAAAAAGTGACAAACATACAAAAAAATAAAACACACACTTTTTATTATAGTAATAATTGCAGTTTACTCCTAAATTACCCCTAACCCCCCCCCAGATTACCCGTAACCACTGCACGTTGCCCGTAACCACCCCAAATTGCCAGTGACCCCCTCCAGATTGCCCGTAACCACCCCAAATTACATGTACCCACCCCAGATTACCTATAAGCACTTCAGTTTATCAGTAACAATCCCAGATTGTCTGTAACCCTTCCAGGTTGCACATAACCCCCCCAAGGTTCCCCGTAATCACGCCAGATTACATGTAACCCCCCCAGATTGCACGTAACCACCGCACGATGCCTTTGACCACACCACGATACCTCTGAGCACCACACGTCGCCTCTGAGCACCACACGTCGCCTCTAAGCACCACACGGCGCCTCTGAGCACCACACGGCGCCTCTGAGCACCCCAAATTGCCAATGACCCCCTCCAGATTGCGGTGCCCATGTCAGATTACAGGTACCCACCCCAGATTGCCTATAAGAACTTCAGTTTATCCGTAACCACCCCACGTTGCCCGTAACCACCCCAGATTGTCTGTAAGCACTGCAGGTTGCCCGTAACCACCCGACGTTGCCCGTATCCACCCCAGATTGTAAGCACTGCAGGTTGCCCGTAACCACCCCACGTTGCCCGTAACCACCCCAGATTGTCTGTAAGCACTGCAGGTTGCCCGTAACCACCCCACGTTGCCCGTAACCACCCCACGTTGCCTGTAACCACCCCACGTTGCCGTAACCACAGCAGGTTGCCCGTGACCACCCCACGTTGCCCGTGACCACCCCACGTTGCCCGTTACCACCCCAGGTTGCCGTAACCACAGCAGGTTGCCCGTGACCACCCCATGTTATCCGTAACCACCCCAGATTACCTGTAACCACCTCAGGTTGCCCATAACCACCCCAGGTTGCCCGTAACCACCCCACATTACCTGTAATCTCATTTTTTATTTTATTTTAGTAACTGCGCTATTCTAATAACCATTACTAGCTGCGGTTTTGCTCCAGTAAATTGGCGCTCCTTCCCTTCTGAGCCCTGCTGTGTGCCCATACAGTGGTTTATGCCCATATATGAGGTACCATTTTACTCAGAAGAACCTGCGTTACAGATTTTTGGGTACGTTTTCTCTCCTGTTCCTCGTCAAATTGAGAAATTTTAAACTAAACCAACATATTATTGGAAAAATTTGAGTTTTTCATTGTTACTGGCCAATTTTGAATACTTTCCTCTAATACCTGTGGGGTAAAAATGGTCACCACACCCCAAGATAAATTCTTTGAGGGGTGCACTTTCCAAAATGGGGTGACTTTTGGGGGGGATCTATTCTGCTGACACTACAGGGGCTCTGCAAACGCATCTGGCGCTCAGAAACTTCTTCAGAAAAATCTGCACTGAAAATGCTAATTGGCGCTCCTTCCCTTCTGAGCCCGGCTGTGTGCCCATGCAGTGGGTTTATGCCCACATATGAGGTACCTTTTCACTCAGAAGAACCTGCGTTACAAATTTTAGGGCACTTTTTTTCTCTTGTTCCTCATAAAATTGAGAAATTTCAAACTAAAAGAACATAATATTGGAAAAATTCTGAGTTTTTCATTTTTACTGTCTAATTTTGAATACTTTCCTCTAATACCTGTGGGGTCAAAATGGTCACCACACGCCAAGATGAATTTTTTGAGGGGTGCACTTTCCAAAATGGGGTGACTTATGGCGAGATTTTACTCTGATGGCACTACAGGGGCACTGCAAACGCACCTGGCGCTCGGAAACTTCTGCAGCAAAATCTGCATTGAAAAAGCTAATTGGCGCTCCTTCCCTTCTGAGCCCTCCTGTGTGCCCATACAGTGGTTTATGCCCACATATGGGGTACCATTGTACTCAAGAGAACCTGCTTTACAAATTTTAGGGTACTTTTTCCTCTTGTTCCTCGTGAAATTGAGAAATTTCAAACTAAACAAACATATTATTGGAAGAATGAGTTTTTCATTTTTACTGTCTTCTTTTGAAAACTTTCCTGTAATACCTGTGGGGTCAAAATGGTCACCACACACCAAGATGAATTCTTTGAGAGGTGCACTTTCCAAAATGGGGTGACTTATGTTTTTTTTTCTCTCTGCTGACACTACAGGGGCACTGCAAACGCACCTGGCGCTCAGAAACTTCTTCAGCAAAATTTGCATTGGAAAAGCTAATTGGCGCTCCTTCCCTTCTGAGCCCCGCTGTGTGCCCATACAGTGGTTACGCCCACATATGGGGTACCGTTGTACTCAAGAGAACCTGCATTACAAATTTTGGGGTGCTTTTTCTCTCATGTTCTTTTTGAAAATGAGAAACTTTAATCTAAACGTATATATTATTGGAAAATTTTAATTTTCCATTTTTTTTACTGCCTAATTGTGAATACTTACCTCCAGCCCCTGTAGGGTTAAAATGCTCATTATACCCCTAGATTAATTCTTTAAGGTGTGTAGTTTCCAAAATGGGGTCACTTATGGGGGTTTTCAGGATACCAGACTTCTAAATCCATTTAAAAAGAGAACTGGTCCCTAAAAAAATCAGTTTTGGAAACTTTCACGAAAATGTGATAATTTGCTGATAAATTTCTAAGCCTCATACCACCCTAAGAAAGTAAAATATGTTTACCAAATTATGCCAGAATAAAGAAGACATATTGGTAATGTGACTTAGTAACTAATTTATGTGCTACGACGTTCTTTTTTTAGAAGCAGAGAATTTTAAAGTTCATAAAATGCAAATTTTTTTAATTTTTCATGATATTTTGATGTTTTTCACAAAAAACACACAAAGAATTGACCAAATTTTGCCACTAACATAAAGTGCCATATGTGACGAAAAAACAAACTCAGAATCGCTAGCATACGTTTATGCTCTTATAGCTCAGTGATGCTTTAAGTGAGACAGGTCAGATTTTGAAAAATTTGCCTAGTCATTAAGGCCCAAACTAGCTGCAGCACGAAGGGGTTAAATATCCTCAACAGTGGGTATTTAATAGGCTTCTCCTCCCTTCCCCCCTCAAAGTTTTGTATAACCCACTTCAATTCAAATCTTCTGATGGATCATGTGACGAAAGGGGTTAAGGATCTGCTGACATTGGGAGCCATCATTCCTGTTCCCCGGGAAGAAATCGGTTTGGGTCACTACTCAACCCTCTTACTGGTCCCAAAACCCAATGGGACTTACAGAACAATAATCAACCTCAAACCCCTAAACCGATCTATCAAATACAAAAAATTCAAGATGGAGACAATAAAATCTACCATTCCTCTTATCCATTAGTAGGCATCCCTAGCAACTTTAGACTTGGAAGATGCTTACTTTCACATACCCATCCATCCCATCCATCCTGCTCATCAGAAGTATCTCAGATTTGCAGTCCAGACACAGCATCAATTGGTTCACTACCAATTCCAAGCCCTGCCCTTCGGGATCTCATCAGCCCCCTGACTGTTCACAAAAATTATGTTGGAGGTAGTGGCCTATCTAAGGAAACAGGGGGTGACTTTCATTCCATATCTGGACGATCTCCTATTAGTTGCTCCATCTCCATCAATCCTGTCTGTGCACACTCAAATGACTGTTTCTACCTTACAGGATCTCGGCTGGATAGTAAATCTAAAACAAGTTCGACTTGACCCCAGCCAGCAGGAAGAAATTCCTAGGGATGATCCTGGACTCAGACCAACAGAAAACATTCCTTCCTCAAGACAAGGTGAATGCCTTAATGACAAACATTGCCTCTTTCAGGAAGAAAAAGACCACTACAATTCGGAAAGCCATGTCCCTCCTGGGTTCGATGACGGCAACCATCCCGGCAGTACCTTGGTGCCAACACCATGTTCGCATTCTACAAGCCGACATACCTAATGTGTGGAACAGATCCCCCCCTGACGTTGGACAGACGTATGTCCATTTCACAGAAAGTGAAGATTTCACTCCTTTGGTGGCTGAAAGGATACAATATACAGTATGGAAGGGGTGCCCTTGGATTCTGGATCCGGTGATTGGTTCCCTCAAAATCTCCAGTCTGATCGGGGGAGCATGCGCGGCACGACGTAGAGCCGCTGCGGTCTCTCCCCTCTCTCTCCCTACCCCCCTCCCCTCCCTTCTGGCCGCCAGCGTTTGTCTCATGGAGCCGGTATGCTCCCGACCCTTGTTGATGGCCCGATACCTGGAGGGAGAGCTGGGTGGATCCGATCCGGTGGTTGGATGCCGGGGGCAGGATCCATCGCAGGTGTCGCACTTCTGTGTCGCCATGGATGCCGAGGTGTCATGTCACCCATGCCAGGACGCCAGGCGGGCTGAGGAGACAGCGTGGCTCTCTGGGGAAGCAAGACAAGGCAAGCTGATGGACGATCCTTGCGAAGAGGTGGCTTTCCACCAGCACAAACGAGCAGACCCAGGAGGTGGTGAGAAAGGAATGAACCTGGGGAGGAATGCTGAGGACTCAGTCCCCCGGAGAATTGGTTTGGGAAACTCCACAGGGTCTGGAGGCAGTAGATCAGATATCAGCTAATCAGGTCTGGGAAGCCAGTCAATGCTGATATAAAAGCCAGCTGCTACCTCAGTACAGCTCAATTCCCCAGTGCTAGGGGGCCAGCATGGAAGCCCAGGCTGTTTCTCTGACTTTCTGACCTTCCAATAAGGTAATGGGCAACTACAAGAGGTTTACTGGAGGGAGGAAGACTGGCTGATATTGAAACTGTATTTCATCATGTGCTTCCTTAGCCTCCTGATATTGGCAGACATACCTGTGGCGCTGGGGAGGTCTGACAGGGTACAGGAGCCCTTCTCTGCTGCATTCTGCTTGTGGTTTTCTGGAGGCCGTGAGGTAGGGGAAAATCTGGCTCCTTCTCTAACACCTCCACATGTAGCCCTGGCTGAGATGTCTCCCCTCTTGTTGATTGCAGCTGGGAGACAAGCACCATATAGCCTGAAAAGAGCTTTATAATTAAGTTTTCCTGGCTTAAAGAAGAACTGTTTTACTGTACGGACTCTGGCAGTTCCAGTAGGAAAGAAACCAACATGAACAGTGAGTAAAATCCCTCTTTGGAGGTTGAGGATCCTGTATTATAAATCCCAGCTGATATGGGGAAGGTATACAGTAGCCACAATATACAGAAGAACCGTCCCTGTCAGGCCACAAAGGACAGGTCTGTCTCTTTACTGACTCTGAGTATAATAAAAGGGAACTTGTTTATCGATTTACATAAAGGCCTTTGTACTAATGATGAACTACGCTCCAATCATGTATTAAAATCATGGGAACAGTCCCTCTTTTTGACTATGGTAACAATATATGCAAAATGGTGGACGAGAATTTTCTTTTTATTTTTCAATTTTTTTTTTTCTCTATAGAGATTAATTTAAAGCGAAATGGATAACTCAACAAAGCAGAGCGGTACATTTCTATCAAATGGGAAGAGTCTGAGAGAACCAAATTACTTCGCTGAAAAACAAGTTTGAACTCCACAATAGAAAATCTGTCTCTAAATCTTTCTTTTCCCCCTTCCCTTTGAAGTTTGTACTCGGTATCTATTATTGTATCTGCTTGTGTGACTATTTAAGCTGATAGCATTTAATAAGTATCTACTAAGATCGGTTGAGATATCATTAGCTGGAATGCCCCCCCAAGGCATCAGGGAAAAATACAATAAAATCTCCAAGAGACAAGATAGAAAAATTTCTAAAATCTCCCCCTGTCTCTAAAAAAGGCGGCTCTAAGGACAAGCTGTCTCTATGCTCTGGTGGGGGGTCCCCCGGTTCCAGATTTGGGGTCCTGGGGGATCAGACAGAGGGGGAAAGAACTGTAGATAGGGATATGCAGCCGGATTTAGGGGATGTGCTCAATGAGGTTCAGAATTGTGTTAGGGCAATTGCTGACTTATCCACTCAAATCTCTCATGTCTCAGTAGATATTGGCTGCATAAGAGATGACTTATCTAAGGTCAGGGACAGGGTGGGAGCTATAGAAAAGGATATGCCAACAATAGATTTGGTTACTAAACAGATACAAAAAGATGTAGACTATCTTAGAACGGAGAATTTAGATATTAGAACGAAATTACAAGACCTAGAGGATCGCTCTAGGAGATGCAATATTAGGATTGTGGGTCTCCCTGAGAACTCAGAAGGTAATAATGCATCTCAGTTCTGTACAAAATGGCTGACAGAGATAATGGGGGAAGTGGAGCTCTCGGCTACGTTCGGTGTGGAAAGGGCTCACCGGGTCCCAGGCAAATTGTTACCTCCAGGTTCTCCCCCCAGAACATTGATAGCGAAAATTCTCTGTTCAGGAGATAGAGATGCAATTTTAAAAAAGACTAGAGGTATGGGTGAACTTATGTACAATGGTAGTAAGATTGCAATGTTTCCCAATTTTTCAAGAGCTACTCAGACCCAGAGAGAAGGGTTCTCTAGTGTAAAAAAAAAAACTTCACGTAGCTGAAATAAAATTCTCGCGCCTTTTTCCAGCTAAACTCAGGGTCATATATAAAAACTCAGTTTTGTTTTTCAGTAATTAGCCTCTGAGTGGTTGGAGAAGGAGGGATTCTGAATATGGCGGCCAGGCTTTGGGGGGTGGGGATGGGGGGCGGTGAGAGGGAGGGGGAGTTGGAGGATGCTTAGGATAGGGATCCCTGTACTGGTGGTAGGGGTCATCTGGGGGGGATGGGAGGATGGGGAGGGGGAGGGTGCGAGTCAGCTGGGAATTTTTTTCTTTTTTTTTTTTTTTTTGTTGTCCCACTTAAGGCATGGTGCGCATACTGACATGGAACGTGAGGGGACTGGGAGATCCTATTAAGAGAATTTGCATCTTTGATAGGCTTAATAAATTTTTACCCGCAATAGTATGTTTGATAGAAACCCACCTCACTAGTGATACTTTAAGTAAAAATTTTAGGCGGTGGACCTCCCTCACGTTCCACTCGGTGTGTTCGGCATACTCTGCAGGGGTATCTATCCTGGTTCACAGGAAGGTGGACTTGGAGGTACTCCAGGTTAAATCTGACGAGAGAGGGCGGTTTATTTTTCTATTTTGTAAGTTAGAGGGTAGAATTGTAATCTTAGCTTTTGTGTATATCCCTCCTCCCTTCACACTAGAAGTCCTTAGGGAACTATGTAAATTCACTTTGAACAAACAATACTCTGCCTTGTACATATCGGGTGACTTTAATTGCAATATGGAAGCACGAGATAGGAGAGGAACAAGGAATAGACCCCCGGTTAATACTCAATTGAGCAGATTTTGTGAAGAGGTGGGATGGTATGATGTTTGGCGTTGGAAGAACCCCGATAGGGATATCTTTTCCTGCTTTTGTTCATCATACGATTCTGCCTCTCGTATTGATCTCCTTCTCGGCGATTTAGCTGGTCTGAGATCTGTAAGTAAGGTGGAATACGCTCCAAAATCTATTTCCGACCATACTCCTCTAGTATGGGAGGATGAAGGGGCATCATCGGGGAGGAGGCCACCGAGACAGTTTTCCTTGAACCCTCAATGGTTAAAGCTTCTAAATAATGAGGAGAGAATCGTTAGTATAATTCAGGAATTTATGAATCAAAATGAGGGTTCGGCAAGTTGCCAGATAGTCTGGGATACTTTTAAGGCCTTTATCAGAGGGATATACATAAAAGAAATCTGCCATAAAAAGAAAGAGTTTAAGCAAAGAGAAATGCAGCTGGAGCAGAATATCATCATGGAGAGAGAGAAATACTCCCAAAATAATTCCGTAGAGACCCTAAGGTCACTTAAAAATAAACAGGAGGAATATAAGAACTATTTAGAGGAAAAAGGACATAATAAAGCTTTCTTCTGGCCGCAGAAGAGACACTGAGGGTGACAGACCTGGGCGAATGCTCGCCAATATAGCGAAATCACAAAGGGAATGTAATGACATTAGAGCAATTAAATCAAAGTCTGGGAAAGTAGTTAGGAACCAGGAAGAACTGGGGGAAGAGTTTAGAAAGTTTTATTTGTCTCTGTATTCCTCTGAACCAGTAATAGGAGATATTAAGGATGACGTGTTAGACTGTGTCTCACTCCCCTGTTTAACAGAAGACAAAAAAAATGTTTTGGATGCCCCTATAGAACTTCATGAGCTGGAGGAGGCCTTATCCTCCATATCAGGAAATTCTGCTCCAGGCCCAGATGGATTGCCATACGAATTTTACAGGAGATTTTCAAAGACCGTGTTGCCCATTCTGCTGGGGGTTTTAAATAAATCCTGTTTAGAGGGGAGATTGCTAAAATCCATGGAAGAGGCCAGAATAGTTCTTATCAGGAAGAAGGGTAAAGACCCCTTGGAAGTAGAGGCTTATCGCCCTATTTCCTTGCTCAATACAGACTATAAGATCTATTCTAGGCTTCTTGCACGTAGGCTATCACCAGTACTCCACGATATTATATCATCAGACCAAAGTGGCTTTATGCCAAAAAGAACTGTTTTCATAATATTAAAAGGGCTTTTATTAATCTCCAGGTTGGCGAGGGGGAAAATCGGGCGATTGTGGCCTTGGACGTGTCCAAGGCCTTCGATCGTGTTGAGTGGCCATACCTGTGGAGGGCAATGGGTAAGTTTGGTATAGGCCATGGTTTTCTGCAAAAGGTCCGTTTACTTTATAGAAATCCCCAGGCTCGCCTGGTTATTAATGGAACAGTATCTGAGCCCTTTACTATAGCTAGAGGCACACGTCAGGGCTGCCCCCTCTCCCCCATTCTGTTTTGTCTATATGTGGAACCCCTGGCTGAATGGGTACGATCTTGTTGTCAATTTGAGGGCTTTGGTATTAAAGGCCCTAAGGAGAAAATATTGCTATATGCCGACGACTTGCTCCTCTTTGTCTCCAGCCCTGAACTGAAGTTGCCAATCATAATGGAAGGATTTCAGAAATTTGGGGGACCTATGGGGCTGGAGATAAATTGGACCAAGTCGTCTGTATTACCCCTAGATAAGGACTTGGAAGGGCTTAGAGGAAACTTAAAGGTCCTACCTAAAGAAGGAGTATTAGAATACTTAGGTGTGTTACTAACAAGAGATATTGCAGAGTACACCGATAAAAACATTCTGCCCATGATTAAGAGGTTGGAGGGTAAGATTAAGATCTGGGACCAAATGCCCCTATCGATGTCAGAGAGAATCTCTTAAATTAAAATGATAGTTCTTCCTCAGTTAAATTTTTTTCTATGTGCCTCGCCGACATTGATAGGGAAAAATGGTTTAAAAGAATTGAACAGATGTTAACTAGGCTTATCTGGGGACGCAAAAGAGTCAGGCTAAAATACTCCCATTTTTGCCCTAATGTTAGAATGGGGGGTCTCTCTCTTCCTGACTTTGGGGTATACTTTCTAGCTACTCAGTTGGCCTTTTTGATCTCCCAAAAAGATGCAGATTGGCAGAAGCTCTCTCCTTTAGGAGATCGAGAGGAAGATCTGTTTATCAGGTTAGAGTCTGGACCACGGATGCCAGCCAGTCAAGTTGGGGCACCCACATTCAGGGCTTCCATTTTCAGGGTCGTTGGTCGGAGGAGATCAGTGTGCAATCCTCCAATTTTCAGGAACTGGCTGCAGTCTGGGAGACTCTGAGGATGGCGGAATACCTTCTTCTCAACAGCCATATAAAAGGTCTATTCGGACCACTCGACAGTGGTGGCCTATCTTTGCCACTAAGTAGGGACGAGATGCAAGCTTCTGCAGCTATTATCCAGAAAGATTTTCTCTTGGGCAGAGGAAAAGGTGAAATCTATCTCGGTAGTCCACCTGAGAGGAGTGGACAACAAACTGGCAGACTTTTTAAGTCGCAAGACAATAGACCTTGGGGAATGGGAATTCAGTTCCCAGATCTTCTATCAACTTACAGACATATGGAGTTGTCCCCAGGTGGACTTATTCACCTCAATATTCTACAGCCTGAACCCCTTAGATCAGCCTGTCCGATGGGATTGTACGCCCTGCAACAGGACTGGAATTTTCATCTAGCCTATGCATTTCCTCCTCTACCTCTCATCCCCAGAGCCTTGCAAAAGATCCTCTCCAGCAACACCACGGTGATCTTCATAGCTCCCCACTGGCCGAAGAGGAGCTGGTTCAGTCTTCTATCCTCCATGGCGATACAAGACCCTTTTCCTCTTCCTCTCCAAGCAGATCTCCTGTCCCAGAGACCTTTTCATCATCCGGATCCACAAAACCTCCACCTAACCGCCTGGTTACTGAAAAGTCCATCCTCACAGCCAAAGGCTTATCCTCAAGAGTAGTGAATAGAATAAAAGGCATAACATCAACCATATACCTTTAACAATGGAAGAAGTTTTGCTCCTGGTATGGAGACCCTCCACCTGACCTAACCCAGACGGACATTCCAAAAATACTGAACTTCCTTCAAGCTGGATTAGACAAAGGTCTCTTCTTGAGTACTTTGAAAGTACAAGTCTCAGCATTAGGATGTATCTATGATACCAGAATTGCAGATCATCAATGGATAAAAAGGTTCTTTAAAGCAGTATCTAGAATCAAGCCTAAGTTAAAGAATCTGACAGCCCCATGGGACTTAAATACTGTTCTACTAGGCCTCTCAGATAAACCATTTGAGCCCTTACATGAGATTCCTCTCAAGTTAAAGATACGACCTCTAGAAATTCTGGCCCCAAACAGCAGATCAATGGCGCAGTGATACGGATAATGAGGGGGCAGAGCATCGGCAATAATCTAATTAAAAACATCAGCATAGTGCTTAATTAACTCGGGGATCTTAAACAAGTCCTGGACCGAACACACAGCAGGAACTACACAAGACAAATGGGAACCACTGTAACTCCCCACTTGACTAGTTCCGTGGTTCTCCAGTCATACACGGGATTGTGTTGGCACAGCCAAGGTTAAACCTAAAATAATATCTGTTGCTAGATTTTCTAAAACAAAAAATGAAACCTTTGCCAGATGGGGCAGCCCACCTACATGGTAACTTCGGGAGTTCGTTGGTTCACTGATCCAGCTCTTAAAGGATTGGAATCGGCGCCAGCCTCAGTAAATGGATAACATAATGATACCAATTCTAGACCCAATGAATGGGCTTTCTTTCCCTCAACCTACGGTCTATGGTCACAACAAGCGTCATGTAGTCATTGAAGGAGTCAAGAGTGGGGTGACTGACCATTACGTCTTTGGCGACGGACTTAAGTGGGGAGTCCGGCCATCCAGTCAGGGTGCACCATTGGCGGAATTCCGCACAGTACTCTTCTGTGGTGCGACGGCCCTGCTGGACGGATAGAAGATGTGACTCAGCCATCGCTACCCGGTTAGGGTCGTCATAGATCTGTCCCAATGAGGTGAAATATGTTTCCACTGAGTTCCACTCGGAAGCCTAAGCAGGAAGGACAGGGCCCAGTCCTGCGGAGGACATTGAAAAAGAGAAACAATCAGGGCAACCCTCTCATGGGGAAAGGGCGACAGTGAAACTGTCTACCCGACTAGCTAGTCATGCCACCTGTCCAGCGACACCCTGTAGCTGGGTGGTCAAAGCCTCCAGACAGTCAGCAACCAAATTATCAACACTCATGCCTACGTCTGGTAACGAGATATTTTTTTGGGCCTGTGATAATGTCAGGTAGGGGTCTGGGAAGACAACAGACGAGTGCAGCCCGGCAATTGACACCCGCCCCAGCTGGCCTTACCTACTTGGCACAACAGTTCTAAACAACTGCGAACAAATGGGTAACGTTCCCTATGCTGAAACAAGTGCAACACAAAACAAGACAAATTCACACAATGATAGAATAGTCAGTAGTCAGGGTCGGCAACAAACAGGCAGCAAAAGTACAAAGTCAGAATCCAGAAGCGAGGTCGAGGTCACGAAATCGAAAGGTCAGGTAAACAGAATACACACGGTCAGGAGATGCTAGGTCAAGGCACTAGGAACTAAGCGCTATTACAGGCAGAAAACATGAGACAGAATCAAATACTTATAGGACTAAAAGTCCCAGCCCAACCCAGATACTGACAGCTAACTGGGTATGTCAGCTGTCAGTCAAATCACTGAGATTGCAAACAGCTAGTGCTGATCAGCAGGTGGAGTGCAACATTGGACACTGCTACAACCAGGAGCAGCAGAGCAGAGTATAGCATAAACATAGGCATTGTGGTTGCTATGAACACTGAGCCGAACACACTGCTTGAGTCCTAACAATTATCTGTAATTCCAGTTATGGCCGTGACCATACAATCTATAGCCATGCTGCACTCACATCATCGTCTTTATTACCATACCACTGGGCCTGTGTGCTCTGAAACACCAGGGTCGATTTACAGTCCTAGTCCGGCCCTGATGGAAGAAATAGGTTATCATAACTAGATACAGATGTGACATATCCATAGATATAATACTCTTTAAATTACATTCAAACAAAGCAGCAGCTGAAAAACAAAAGAGGTGCAGATTATCAAGCAAATACACAATACATTACATAATATCAATGGAGAACTATACAAGGTAATGGGGACCATATAAACATCTCATCAGGACAAGAAAGGAGGATTCCATACTAACTATACATAACTATAACACATTACAGGAAGGACAAGTAACAAGCTGCCAGTGTCCGGGGAGGACTACAACCATTATTACTACTACAGATGTGACACTACTGCCCTGTAGTTACTGCCTCCTCCCTACTCCCTTTCCTGTGGATGATACAACATCGGCCGTTCTCCAATCCTCAGGACCTCTCTATCTGTAGCTGATTACCAGATAATGCTGTGTGTATGGTGTATTGTACATTATATATTAGGGGTCTACCCGGGGAAGAGACGCCCGTCTGGTACTCTACATTTCTACACCTTGTTGTAGTTCGGGTTAGTAGTCGCCCTCACTGGGGTTTTACAATGACAAATATACAGGAACTTATCTATTGATTAGTAAAACCTTCAGGTTTGGAATAAAATTGACATAATTCAGATCCAGTCCATGATTTTCCTCAGTAGATTGGAGATTCTGAGACAATTTTATCTGACTCATCATCAGGTTGTAATATATTAATACCAATGTATGGAAAGATAGTAAACCCCTCATAAAGCGGCTAAAACCCAATCCACACCCTACACCACACGTCTCCCCTTCATATACTTCCAAACCTCCTCCTATCCCACAAATAACCAGTGCGCCTCCCATCCAGGATCATCCAGAAACCTCTCTCCACTGAATCCTCTATTTCTATTAACTTTTGCTAAACTTTTATACAAATTCTGACACAATCGTCTTCCCCATCCCTGTCTGCAATGTATTATGTGACTAGTATATAGTGTGCTGGGATGTTAGTGCAGCATGTGGGATGATGTATAGTTTCACAACCAACATCTTAGTGGTTAAAAAAGTAACTTTAAACTATGCAGAAAAGTATGTTAGATATTCCCCCATATTAATACCAGGTAAAGGCTTTCCCTTTGTTGCCCAAGATCTGTATCTAAATACCCTTGACCAAGACAATATTACTTCCTGGAACCCCGGACACTTACAGGTAACAAAGGAGATGGTAAAAACAAATATCAGATAGATGGAGAATTTTATTATTAAGACTCATTCCAATAAATTATTTACTTACCTGATTCATGGAGATGAAGCCGCCATCAGTTTCCATAAAGATGCTCGGAAAAATGGTTTCCCTTCATCCAATTTCCACTTCTGCCCCGAGATAGACCGATACTTCGTCATCTATGAACATTAATGGAGATTGAGTGATGTCCGTCCCATGGTCTGGATGCTCCTCACCATGACAACTGCCAGAGGTCAAATGCCAAGACTCCACACCAAGGACTGATGTGGTAGAGACGTTGCTGTTATGGACGTCTACTGGACCAGATTCCTCAGCTGAATCGTTGTCCATTGAATCTGCTCCTTCAATTTCTGAGAAATCCTCCTTCCAGCATTCATCCTGAAACACCAACACCTCAGTGCATTTGCTCCTTTTCTTACAGTCTATGGCTAAGAGACCGCTGAACATTCTTAGTACGCCAGGTGGAAGTCCCCTCCATGGTGACAGTGGGTCCATTCTTCCACTGTTCTGCCACTCAACAAAATTACAGAATTCTTCATCAGTGGGATCTGCTGACTGCCACGGAGCGTCGCCGGTAAGCAAGTTGTATAGAAGAACCCCAAATGACCAGACGTCCAGAGACGAGTCGATGACTAACGGACTGTGGTCGGAAACTTGGCTCATCTCTGGCGCCATAAATGAGGTGGTGCCTGAACTTTTGATAGTTGTTAATCCCTTGACCTGCGAAAGTCCAAAGTCTGTAATTTTGATAAGGTGGCAGTCCTTATGGAACACCAGGATGTTCTCTGGTTTTATGTCTAGATGAACCAGCTCCTTACTCTCCATGAAGTCCAGGGCACTGGCGATCTGAACCGCGCATCTCTTTACGATGTCTTCTGGGAGTCCTTCCTAAAAAAAAACATTGAGAAGGAAATTAAGTCACCACAATGGAAATAATACTACAGTCAGGAAGGAAATTTGGGGCTTGAGGTTATTCAGTGATTTCTACTTAGATTAGGTGGAATCATTTCAAAAAGATCTCCGTGTGGTGCCAGCTCCTGGGTGTATCCGAAATAGTCTCCGGTCTTGAATCCAACGCCACTTACGCAAATAATATTGGGATGGGATGACAGGAAGAAGCATGTACTAACCTCCTTAAGGAAGGAGAACTTTGTAGTTTTCCTCCTATGCAGGAGCTTCATGGCCAATTCTTGACCTGTTAATAAAAAGAACACAATGAATTGTACATACATCATATAGGTCACATATAGGTCTCTTTCTTACCTGCCCTCCTGAAATGATTCCATTATATATCATTAAATAATGTATCATGTCCTGTGAACAATTTGATACATTTGCCCCATTTCTACCATTTGTGCACAATCTTAATCCAATACATGGTAAGCACGATAAGGAAGATTTAGTAAATGTATCTAAACCATGGAGATTATTTCACACCATTATGTTGAGGTTTCTCTATAGCTATAATGATTGATCATTCACCACACTGACCTGTCTTCTTCTCCTTCACCATAAGAACATATCCATAGCCGCCGTGTCCAATTTCCCGGATTATTTGATATGTCTTCTGTAGATCTATCTTCTGCAGGTTCTGGGAGGCCACAGAGACCAGACCCTCCATGATGGAATGTACATTACCAGAAGCCATTGCGTCCTGTACAATGTATAGAAAATGTTATCATTGTCATTATGTTTTCCATTAATCTGACCTACACAAACCCAAGGCCCACATATACATGACATCTCTAGCAATAATTAAAATAAAAATAAAACACATAAGCATCTTATAAGTGATTTGTCCCTATAGTAATATTAGCCCAACAGAATATAGGAGAAACAAACAAAAAAATATATAGCAGGTGATGAAAAGTAAAACAAAATAATTTTAAAGTAAATAAGAGAAGACATTATATTAGAAATTACCTTGGAGAAATCGATGGGAATATAGGAACAAAAGAAAAATCCTTCACCAATAGCGAAGTATCAGGTAGGTAGAAGTCGTCTCTGGAAGCAGAGGAGGTGACTGACCCGAGGAGGTGGGGACAGGTTTATATGGGGAGGGAGATGAAGAACAAGGGGCAATGAGCTCTCTGATTGGCTGAGAGACAATGGGCAAGTTTAATGTGTATTGAGGGAATTTACATTTCAATAGTGTTCTACAGGCTGAAGTCCAAGGCGATGTAAAGTGTGGGGGCTGAACCCTAGACAACCCCTTCCTTATAAATATAATATAGGAGGATTTAGGCTATGCTTTTATATTTTTAAAAAATATATATCGCTTTTATCAGTATAATAACCAATATATTACATACTACTCCTGGGACGGCCATGGGGTCGACATTCACCCCAGGTTAAACAACAACCCAATATTCTTAGGTACTGTTATATGTGGTGACATAGTTAATGTGTTTTGGTCTATATTATAGTATAACTGTACATAGTATTAATATAAATTTTCTATTTGTAGTGGAAGGAATATTTGATATTCTGGACATTTGAAATTAATCAGAGACTATTCACGCACTGCAGATTTGTTGTAAAAACTTTTTCACCATCCTCTAGATGTGAATGGGGCTCATAGAGATCTGTCATGTAAGAATCTATCCCTACCATTAGCTTCATTAATATATGGACAGTCTGCACTTTCCCATTACATTGGTTTCATTGATCTCCCGCTAATTTATCCCATTTTAGTCACAATGTGATCTGTGAGATGAAGTTTCTGGATTAAATCTGTTATTTTTCTCAAATCCTCTTAATTTGTGAAGCTTATTGAAGAGATCAATTACACATCGGGAAAGACATGACGCTCTAGATCTGTAGCTTTACCGTTTTCCCTCCTGTGCACAGGAGACCCCCATACCCCTTTACTATCAGATACTACCACCACCACCGAATGACCTTAGTATAATGTGTATGGGCTCTATAACACTAGAAGATACCCAATGATTGATTGATCCCTGGGAAAGTGACCTATAGAACATCCCCTGCTGTACCCTGTACATAGTACAATGTCTTCACAGTAATGTAATATACAGATTATGTCTCATCCTTCTATTTCTAACAATGCAACTTTATACTTTAGGGGTTTGTTTTGTACTTTGTGACACCATATAACACCATATAAAACTAACTTATAATGTAATAAAAAAAAAAAACCTTCAGCCTTTCCTTCTGCAGACATCTCCCCATTAGTAGCACAATGGTGGCTCCTCCGGGGTGGGGTGTGATCAGTATCGGGGGAGGCAGGGAGTTTCCCTCCTTTATTCCATCTCATTACCATGATAATCCCCGATCCTGCTTCTATTGTCTCTGGAAGGAACCCTCCCTTCTATACTGACTCCTCAGCCCAGCACTACAGAGAGGCCTCCATGTATATCAATCACTATGTATACAGGTATATGAAGGCTCAGATTTATACTATCACATGTAGCAGAGCGGATGAGGTTATGAAATAGTTAATGATGTGCTACATGAAAACTCACTCCATGATTTATTAGAAATCCTACGATAACCAATGAGCAGAAACGGTGATCTGTTATCCAGTAATATCATGTATATCTCCGGTTCTATGAAACTATAGGAAGAAATATTTCATCTCTATCTCTTATTCTTAACTTTATCTTCTATTTTTGTCATTTAATGAAAGTCTTAATGAAGTCATTTCCCCATCTGGTTCTATAACCTCTCCCGGAGCTCCGGCCTCTACAATGATTTGTATCTATAAGTCACTTCATGGTTATGAAGCCGTATCCTCATTCAAGAAGAAAACATTCATATCCTCTTTTTAGTTTTTTAAATTAAAAAAAAATGTCCTGTAAAATGTTTTACATTCTCCAGTATCCTATAAAAAGTTTCCCTATATCTGCTACCAGGACAATGGAAAAATGTTAAACACAAAAAATTCAATATAATGGCATCTCCTTTATTATATTGTACATTTTCTGGAGTATTTATCATGCTATTAGGCTGGGTTCACACCGTGTTTTTGAAGTCATCTTTTTTCAACCGTTTTTGCAAAAACAGATGGCAAAACGGAAAGATTTTTGTGCAGCTGTTTTGATTTTTTTTTTTTTTTACGTCCATTATAAAATCATTAGTAATGATCCAGGAACATTTACTGCAGTTTGAGCTATGCACAGGTGTATTAACGATCCAGCCCATGTGCTGTGGTAACACAGGTGGGGAATAGGAGGCAATCTGCCTGGAACATTCCTAGTGAGGAGGAGGGTGGGGAGGAAGAACAGAGAGGGTGATCCAGCCTAATGCATATACAAATCTAAGACCCGTCCGTTAGACACAGCGCTGTAGGATTAAAACTTGTTTTTATGACAATAACTGCATCCCCTGCCGAACGGACCCCAGGACAGATCTTGGATTAAAAGCAGCTATCCGAAGGTACAAGTGGTGTGGGGGGTCATATTGTGGGTACAGAGTCGTTTTAAGTCCTCAATTACACATCCTGTAATCTATGGATCCGTATTTCCGAGCTCAGTTAGTGCACATTGAGATCTATTGGGCTATTCACACGATCAGTTGATTACGAGGACACAAACCAATCCTGAAGGACATGTCCTAGAACCAGATTGGTTTGTGGATTCTCTCATGGAAATCAATGGGATCCGCTATTTTATATGGACTGTAACCTTTGTTACTATCAGTATTTCCGGAAAAAAATACGGATGATTTATTAGTCACATGTTGAAAGGTTGTAATTCTAAAAACGAGATTTACAGAAATACAGATGCACTACAGATGACAAATCCGTAATTTTTAGCTGATTGTACAGGTGAATAGTGGGAGATATCTACGAACATGAAAAAAATTACTGAATGTGTGCATAAGGCCTAAGGGTCCTATTATACGGCCTGATATTGAGGAGGAAGAGAACGCCGACCTGTCCGATCAGCATTTGCTTCTTCCTCGCTGTCTGTGTTATTACACTTACCGACATCAAGAGGGGAGGAGCGGGGATAGACTGCCTGGACGATCTTTAGATCATCCAGGGGGCCCATAGAAGATGGCGGCAGTCTGCTGCCACCGCTTCTGTTACACGTAGTTATGGGCAGCAGACAAGTCTCTATTATGATTGGGATTTTAGAACATGCTGAAAAACAACGATCATCAAACATTGTGCATGTCAGCTGATCATTGCCTTCCAACATGAGCAACGATTATCGTCCAGAATGGCAGGTAATCGGCCAAATACAGTCAATATTCGTTTCATGTAATAAGGCCCTAAAACTCAACAACTAAAAATAACTCATCTCCTTCAGTGTATCCCAAGTTTTCTTATGTATTCTTATTCTATTCTTATGTATCATCCTATAGTTCAATCTGCACTTTGAGATTAATTGGAACCGTTGTCTTCAAAGAAACTTCCCAGTGTTTCCTTATATCATATTGCCGGGAGCAGTGTGGCCACATATGGAGGCCAATGGATGGTAGAATTGCTTCTGAGATTTTTGACATCATGCAGTTTTAACCCAAATTGATGGAGATTTTTATACATCAATTTGATATTTTTTAAGGTAATACATACATGTTCTCATATATACAGGCAAATGCTTTTATGAATCAAGTGCAAGTTTTTATGCTATGTGCAAAAACTCCGTATTAGCCAAAAAAATTGCACAAACCCAATAATACATCTGCCCCATGATGTATATTACATGTATCAATCTGAGAATGATTATGGAGAATGTTATAAATTATTCAAATTACATATAAGAAAAAGTTTATTACCTAGAAGTTCCCTTTTACTAAAAAACAAGAAAGAATACGACTATGTACAAATATACAATAATATACAAAATACAATAACTATAACAAGATTAATGAATATACTATAACGCAAAGCCATATTAGGTTGTGCTATAAATTGGGGTGAATGTCGCCCCCATGGCCATCCATCCATTGTCAATTTCTTATAGGTAAAAACGAACATTTTTCAGAAAGTTTGCACAAATATTAACACGATTGTAAAATCTGCAGAAAAAGCTAAATGAATTGGCCATGATAATCTGGAGACATCGGTATAGTAATGAGGCCGCCCATCACCAGACCGCCATCTGAGGGAATTATTCAGAGACAATGAAGAGAAAAAACTGCCTGTTCACACTTCTCCTAATAACCGCATGTTACATCTCTATAGCTTGTAGCCGCAGCCTAACACCGAATGTTAATTTGACAGACAATAGAATCAGGATCGGGGTGTTATCATGTTAATGAGATGGAATAAAGGAGGGAAATTTCCTGCTGTCTCTGATGCTGATAACACCCCACCCTGGAGGAGCCGCTATTGTGCTGCTAATGTTGTGGAATTCATGGGTTGTGAAGTAACATAATGTTACATGTCAAATTTGTTGTAGGAATGTTAAAGTGACTCCGTACCCACAATCTGACCCCCCCAAACCACTTGTACCTTCAGATAGCTGCTTTTCATCCAAGATCTGTCCTTGGGTCCGTTTGGCAGGGGATGCCGTTATTGTCATAAAAACAACTTTTAATCCTGCAGCGCTTCGTCTAACGGCCGTGGCTTACATTTGTATATGCATTAGGCTGGGACAACCTCTCTGTTCTTCCTACCCACCCTCCTCATCATTAGGAATACTCCAGGCAGATTGCTTCCTATTTGTCAGCTGTGTGAGCCTGGCACATGGGCTGGATCGATAATACACCTGTGCAAAGCTCAAACAGCAGTAAATGTTCCTGGAGCATTCCTAATGATGAGGAGGGTGGGGAGGAAGCACAGAGAGGGTGTCCCAGCCTAATGCATATACAAATGTAAGCCCCGGCCGTTAGACACCGCTGCAGGATTAAAAGTTGTTTTATGACAATAACTGCATCCCCTGCCGAACGGACCCCAGGACAGATCTTGGATTAAAAGCAGCTATCTGAAGGTACAAGTGATTTGGGGGGGACAGAATGTGGGTACGGAGTCGCTTTAAAGCTATGAACGTGTTGTATATCTGTACATTGATATCTGTGACCCGGATTCAGGTCTATGAAACTGTGAACAAATCTGCAGTGTGTGAACAGACTCTAAATTGTGAAAATTCTTCATATTATCCAACTATTAAATGTAAAAGAGTTTAATAAATAAGTTCACCTTTACTACAAAAATGAAAATAGAAACATAAATTATAATACTATGTACATTTCTCTTATAATAAAGCTAAAAATACACTGTCCCGTCTCTATATATAACATCAATGGATATACATAAAATGCCAAGGAATATTGGGTTTTGTTATAACTTGGGGTGAATCTAGCCGCCCCCATGGGCATCCCAGGAGATTTTACAATATATTGGTTATTGCACAATTATTTGGCGAAAACAGCTTGGGGAAATAACTATGCTAGGGTATGAGTGGAGTGCTGCTGCACAATATGTAGCTAATATTAATCCCCAACCCCTCCGAACATAAACAAAAAAAAAAAAATTTGAAGAGTGAAACCAGGAGAAACGCTTTTATGAATCAAGCGCAAATTTTTACGCCATATACTTAGTATTAGCCAAATTAATAGCACAAACCCCACAATGCATCTGCCCCATAATGTATATTATAGGTATCAATCTGATAATAATGTAGTAATAATTAACATTCTTCATAATATTCAATTTACATATAAGAAATAGTTTATTATAATAAAGCTCCCTTCTACTACAAAACAAGAAAGACGAAGACTGTGTACAATTATACTATAATAGAATATAATAACTATCTACAACAAGCTTAAAGAATATACAAAAATACCAAGGCAAATTATGTTATTAATTGGGGTGAATGTTGCCCCCATGGCCATCCATCCATTCTGCATTTTTTTATAAAAAAAAGACTAAACTTTTTCTGAAAATTTAAACAGATTAAAAGAAATGTAAAATCTGCAGAAAAAGCTAAATTATTTGGCCATATTAATCTGGAGACATCGGTATACCAATGAGGCCGCCCATTACCAGACCACCAGCTGTGTTATAAAGGAATAACTCAGAGACAATGAAGAGAAATGCTGCATGTAAACAACTGTTCACAGTCCTCCTAATAACCGCATGTTACATCTCTATAGCTTGTTGCCACACCCTAACAACCAATGGTAATTTGACAGACAATAGAAGCAGGATCGGGGTGTTATCATGTTAATGAGATGGAATAAAGGAGGAAAATAATTTTCTGCTGCCCAGATACTGATCACACCCCACCCTGGAGGAGGCGTCATTAGCACAATACTGGCTCCTTCTGGGTGGGGTATGATCATTATTAGCACACTAATGGAGGGAGAAATTCATTGAATATTAAGTGATATAATCTCACGTTTGCTGTAGAAATGTAATGGCCAAAAACCTGTGCTATAGCTGTACATGAATATCTGTGACTCGGATTCAGGTCTATGGAACTATGAACAAATCCGCAGTGTGTGAATAGACTAAATAGTACAAATTCTTCATATTATCCAAATATTACATGTAAAACTTTAATTACTAAGCTTACTTTTACTATAAAAAAGCAAAAAAAAAAAGACAGAAAATCAATTTATCCTATAATATAGGTAACAATACAGCATCATGTCTATATATGACATTAATACATATACATAAAATACCTAGGAATATTGGGTTGTATCATAACTTGGGGTTAATGTCGCCCCCATGGCCATCCCAGGAGATTTTACAATATCACTTATTAATCCAATAAGTGATATTTTTATGCCATAAAATATAATTTTAATTAAAAAAAATCTTAAAACATTACAACTTTTCTCATACTTAAACTTTATTTCATATTTTTGTTTTATTATACAAGTTCTCAGGATACGCCCCCTATTCCTTATTTGTAGAGGGAAAGTTTGTCCAGTTTTCAGTCTTAACACTTTACATCTCCTTAGACTTCAGTCTGTAGAACACTATTGAAATGTAAATTCCCTCAATACACACATTAATCTTGCCCTCTGCTTCCAGAGACGATTTCTACCTCCCTGACACTTCGCTTTTGGTGAAGGATTTTTATTTCGTTATTTCGTTCCTCATTCATCATCGATTTTCTCCAAGGTAATTTCTAATCTCCTGTCTTCTTATTTACTATGAAACTATTATTATTTTCATCAGTCACCATATACATTATATTTATAGATATTATTTCATTTAATTTCTTTTATTATGGATGATTCCTTTTGTTTTATTCTATAAATTAGAAATTCTTAGAACTGAATATTCCGGAATGTATACATGTATATTATTTATTTACTACATTGGATTTATTGAGTTCTGTAGAACTACTAGAGTTAATTTCCTATGAAAGTCATGTAAAGTGAGTATGGACAATGTCTATTGGTAGTTTAATGGTATAAGGTATACTTCACATTCAGTATTCGTTATGCCTGGATGAAGCATGAGGCCAAACCAATGACATTATACGTAGTCTGTATAGATATTTGGGTTACCAGGATCACGTAGATGAATATAATGGCCTCCATTTCTAAGTTTGTTGCATATACAGGCTGTACATTGGTATATAAAGATAGAAAATTCTTATTTTTGTATAAGTTTGGCTTTAGTTTCTGTAGGTCGGGTAACTCTGGTAAAGGGAAAGTATAGAAATGATGATCATAAAAAAATTTCTACTTTTCCAGGACTCAATGGCTTCCAGCAGGCAAAATGTTCAGGACATCCTGGATGAGCTCATCTCCGTGGCCTCCCAGCGTCTGCAGGAGATGGATGTAGAAAACACCTACCATCTTGTCCAGGAGCTTGGACATGGTGGCTTTGGGTCTGTACTCATGGTGATACAGAAGGAAACAGGTAAGTGTGGTCAATGATCCATCATTATAGCTATGGAATAGTCTGATGGTCATCGCAGGACACAATCTCCATGGTTTACATACAATAGGGGAGATTCAGGAATAGTGGATGTATTTACCAGGATGTATGGGATTAGGATTCTGCAACGGTTTTCAAAATGGTTCTCAGTAAGATAATGTCTGTTTCACGATACTTTGAAATCAGTGGGGAAGAGAAGGTCAAAGAGAGACCAGAAAGGTCCACAGAATAGTTTTACAACTTTCATAAATCTGATTGGACAATATGAAGAACTCATTGTGTTCTTTTCATTAACAGCTCAACCAATGGCCATGAAGCTCCTGCATAGGAAGAAGACAACTGAATCCTCCTTCCTTAAGGAGATCAGCATCGCCTACTTCCTCTCATCCCATCCCAATATTATCGGAATATATGGTATCGCCTTCAGGACCAACGACTTCTTTGGCTACACCCAGGAGCTGGCGACATATGGAAATCTCCGCTCCCTGATTCCACCCAATGTAAGTAGAAATCCATGAATTACCTTGAGCCCTACATTTCCTATGTCCTCCCTTTCTGCAGTAATATTTCCATTGTGTTGATGTCATTTATTCCTCTTTCAGGAAGGACTCCCAAAAGACGTGGTGAAGAATTGCGCTTTTCAGATCTCCAGTGCCCTGGACTTCATGGAGAGTAAAGGACTTGTACATCTTGACATTAAGCCAGAAAACATCCTGGTGTTCTATGAGGACTGCCACCTTTTCAAAATTACTGACTTTGGACTTTCGCAGGTCAAGGGATCAATGACCATCAGAAGGACGGGCACTAAATCATACATGGCGCCAGAGATCAGGCAACTTACTAAGCAGAAGCCATTGGTTATCGACCCCTCTCTCGACGTCTGGTCCTTTGGTGTTGTCCTTTACATCTTGCTGACAGGGACCTCTCCATGGAAGTCAGCAGATCCCACCGACCAGGAATATTGTAATTTTGTTGAGTGGCAGAACAATTTTGGAAGGATGGACCCACCGTCACAATGGAGGAGACTGTCACCTGAGGTACATACAATGTTGAGCGGTCTCTTAGCCATAGACTCTAATAGGAGGAGTAAATGTACTGCGGTGCTGATGTTTTTGGGGGAACACTGGAAAGAGAGTTTTTCAGAATCAACGGACAGCTCTGAAGCCAACATTCATCTGTGGAGCCGTAGTCACTTTTTGTCCCTCCCACCAGTGTTTCCTTCATCTGAAATCCTATTACAGAATATTACTATTTGACCCCTGACAATTCCGAGGGTGCGGAGCATCCAGATCATCGGACGGACATCATCCAATATCCATCAGTGCCGGGGGGGTTGAGATGGAAATTGGATGAAGGGAAACCATTCTTCCAAATCTTTCATGGAAACAGTAGGGGGCTTCCTCTCCATGAGTCAGGTAAGAAAATAATTTATTGTAATGTGTAATAAATATATCTGATATTTGTGTTTTCCGTCATTTTTCTTTTTCCTTGCATGTGTCCTGGGTGCCAAGCGGCAGCTCTGTCTACTTGTTCTTGGGTTTTTAGATCTTAGGCAGCAGTGAAGTGAAACCTTTCCATTGGTTGTAATATACGAGTGTTTGTAATGACTTTTCTGCATAAGGCCAGGTTCACACTATGTAAAAACAACAGCCATTGTTTTTACATAGTGAAACTGGCCTAAAGTTACTTTTTAAACTAGCTTTTTCCACTGTAAGCCCCCAGTAGATGAGAGAAAAGCACAGATTTTCCTACACTACACATCATACCACATGCTACACTAACACACCTGCACATTATATACCGGTCACATAAAAATACATTGTATATGAGGGATGGGGAGCAGGAAAGAGGGTCAGAATTTGTATAAAACACTTTAGACAAAAAGAGGTTTCAGTGGGCAGATGTTTCAGTGTTGTAGGAGAACTGACTAAATCTGTCTTTTTATTCTGTGTTCCAGTTGGGGGGAGCGGCTGCCGCTACTTGGTCGTGCCCTCCACCCCTCCCACCCAGGTGGTTATTATATTTGCCAGTATTAGTTGGGTTCTGCATGCCCAGAGCATAGGCTTATTATATGTCATGGAGAGGTGATAGTACAGTGTAGGGTCCATCCCGGCATGAGGTCACCTTATCGTGGTGGGATGGTTTACACTATTTGCAAATAGTAACTAAGAGCCTCATTATTTTTATAGAGATTTTTTTTAGCAGTTGGGGGGGCTGCTGCTTTTAGTGATTTTCATATCTGTATTGGGTCTGTGTCTTGTCATTAGTGGTGAGCTGTTGCATTTTGTATATTAGCAGAGTGTAAAACACGAGTAGGGCTGTATACAGATGAGAGAGGAGATATAGGGAGGTGCAGCACTGTGGAGAGCTTTGTGGGTGAGCAGGAGGAGTTTGTATTGTATTCTGTGCTGTATAGGGAGCCAATGTAGTGACTGGCACAGGGGGGAGGCATCAGTATAGCGGCTGGCACAGGGTGGAGGCATCAGTATAGCGGCTGGCACAGGGGGGAGGCATCTGTATAGCGGCTGGCACAGGGGGAAGGCATCAGTATAGCGGCTGGCACAGGGTGGAGGCATCAGTATAGCGGCTGGATAGGGAGATCGGCCTGGCTGCTGCACTAAGAACGGACTGAAGAGGGGAGAGGTTAGAGAAGGGAAGGCAGATAAGTAAAGAAATACAGTAGTCTAGACGGGATTCAAGAGAGGAAATAAAAAAAAGTTTGGTTTTACTAAGATTGAGTTGTAGGAATCGGGAGGCCATAACATTAGAGACGGCAGACAGACAGTTACTGGTGTTCTGTAGGAGTGCGGGGATGATATCACGGGAGGGGGTATATAGCTGGGTGATATCACCGGAGGAGGTATATAGCTGGGTGATATCACAGGAGGAGGTATGTAGCTGGGTGATCTCATGGGATAAGGTATATAGCTGGTATCATCAGTATAGAGATGGTACTGAAAAGAGAAGAGTCCTTGAGGCGGATAGAGTGGAGCGTGGAGAGGAGGAGCTGGGGGTTTACAATGTCACATGCTTCTGAGACATCCAGGAGAATGAGCAGAGAGCGGTCGCCATTAGATTTGGCAGTGAGGAAATCATTAGTGACTTTAGTTATTGCAGTTTCTGTAAAATGGAGAGGACGGAAACCAGAGTGAAGGGGTCAGGAAAAGAGTTATCAGATACGGCGGGCTAGAAGGGAGAAGAATAGACATTCCAACAGTTTCGAGATAAGACAAGTGGAAAGTTGGATGTACAGAAATAATAAGACCAGTAATTTTTGCAGCTTTTCTGCCCGATACATCCTGCAGGGGAGATTTCTAGTATAATTTCTCTGTCAGTTTTACCCCAGACTAATCCTTTATGGATATTACGTAATACATTGTGCATTTCCTTGATGATCTTTCTTCTTCTGTTTTCCAGGTGCTGCTTTGGTTTAATGTAATTGTTTTTTTAGGTCATTAAATAAAGAGACTTTTATGTTTTTGGACATGTAGCATCTTCTGTGTCTAGTCTCATGTCTTCCATATAGTGGGGAATGTCAAATTCCTAATTCCCATAAAAAATCACCAGCACTAGGTCTTACTCTGCCGTGACGTCCCTGTTTGGAGATGGTCAAATCAGTCAAATTTGTTTTGTGAGAACAACAAATATTCGGTCTGATTTGTGAATATTAGCGAATCTCATGCAAACAAGTCTCAACTATTTTTAAAATAAAAAAAATAATCAATTTTCGCCCAGGACAGCAGTGGACTTTGGTTGATCAAAGGTGTAAAATCTATAAACTTTCTAATAAAACCATTTAACATGTTCCAATCCCTTTTCAAGTACCCTTTCACCTCCCCTTATGTGCAACCTTTGTATCCTGTTAGTTTTAGTTGTACCAATAAGTGTCAAGTTAATTTGGATTTAACTACATTGTCCTCTAAGCGTCTTAAGAAGTTTGGCCCTTTTCAAGGTTTGGCCTTTGGAAGCTGGAAAGGTAGCAGTCAAGTGGTTGGAAATGGTGGAAAATGGGGTCATGATAATGGCTGGAGATAAGCGAAGCAGCCGAAAATTCGTTTCGCAAGGTTCGCAAATATTGGGTCAGATTTGATAATATTCACAATCGAATGCAAAGAAATCTCATGGAAAGAGCCAAACTATAGTAGCTGCAATAGTAGGACTACTATAGAGTAGCAATTTTTTCAACACATGTCACAGAGTCAAAAACTGGAAAAAAACAATTTCATAAAAATGTCAACCAACCAGTCAATCAAAAATTGCAGCGGTGTAATAACAATTTTCTTCCAGGACAGTGGTGGATATTGGTAAATGAGCAGGATAAAATTACACTTTCTCTCAGGACAGCAGTGGACATTGGTGGACCAGCGGCATCAAATCAGAGACTCTGGGGGGAATGCTAGACTCACCATGACCTCTCCTGCTGACGCCCCGGCAAGCGAAATTGGTTTTGAGACACCACAGGAGAGGGGGCAGAGGAAACATCCTGACCTTCCTATGGAATAGTGGTGGCATTCTTCTGGGACGATGCTTCAGTTGACTGATGTCTCTGGGATTGGCTGCTGCCTTCCGTGAAGCTTGAACTTTAAAGGATCCAGTCAACAATCCCAGCCTGGCTGGTGTTCACCTGCCCACAAGGTGTAACTGGTAGCTGAGGCCTTCCTCCAATATGGTTAGGATCACCCCTACCATGATTTCCACTGGCACCACCCTGGGTACCACCTTGGCAACTGACACTGCCCATACCCTGAGAAGAGCCTGATATTTTTGTGCTTGGACATATTGCTGGTAGTTTGTTTTCTCTTCTAACCCTATGATGGCACCGCTGGAGAGGACCACCAACTACTCCCATTGGAAAGGAAGCAGGATCACTGGATCTTTTAAAGAAGCAAAACGCCTACCAGCACCAGTTACTGTTTGCTGTCCCAAGGGAGCAGGATTGAGGGGAGGTATTCCTGTCTCCTCTCCTGTGGATCATTGGATTGAAGCAGGGCATGGGGAAGGCCGACACAAGGTTCACTCACCGGCATCCCAGGCGGCATAAGTCTCAGCTGTGAGCCATGGCCCCATCTGGTTCCTGCCCCTGCACCTCCCTTAGAAAGGGTCCCTACTTCTTTGCTGGCCCCTCCGGATTGAAGTCGCAGTGTCTTTTCCCTTCGCTCTGCCAGCTGGCACGCACTGGTGGAGGGGTGGCAGGGCAGCGTGACTTAATGGGGGATTCCCAGGGAGGTGTGACTTACACCAGGCCATGTTCTGCAGCGCCCGTCAGGGGGAGGATGACATCCAGGCAGCAGGAGTCTGAGCCGCAGCGATGTGGTGGGGGGGAGGGTGTGGCCAGCTGGTTCAGTCAGTTTTGGTGCCAAAATCAAAAGTCCAGCAGAGGCTCAGTGGCATAGAAGGCTCTAAGCCCTAAGCAGTAAATTCCTTATGCTGTGTGCCTATCCTGGCTTCCCTGACCCTTCATCCCACAGTTGAGCCTGCTTCAGCTGCTCCTCCTGCTACGCCTCACATTGAGATATCTGGGCCTAGCGGACCCACCCCTCCTTCTCCTTATATTAAAGAGCAGAAACAGTTGTCAGGCTTAGAGGAACCGTGAGAACTGATCTCCGACCTAGAAAGCTCAACAGAGTAATCCGCCAGACCTCTCCTGGCTACGGAGTTGCCGACTCGCTGGTGTGAGCGGTAAGACAGACTATGGAAATTGAGGAGACTCCCCAACCCAAGTCCATTCAAGATGTTATGTTTGAGGGATTGGCTCCTAAGAAACATCTGTTATTTCTACAGCATAAGAGAAAGTATAATTTCAGGCAGGAAGACTGAGTCTTGAGAAGGGGCGCCTCTGCGGTAGCATACATAAACTATCAGGCGGACTCAAGATGTCAGGAGCTCATGAGGCTGAGCCACTTCATCTTCAGATTGGCGGAACCCCATCTTCTTGCCCTGTCGGCTCCTCCATCTGAGAGGAGTGGAGAGCTCCAAAACAGACTTCCTAAGCGGACATCAGGCCAACCCGGGGCAGTGGGAGTTCTGCCAGGTGGTGTTCCTACAGATTTGTCATCTCTGGGGAACTACAACAATAGACTTGTTTTCCACTCCCACTGCACAACCATGGGGTGAGGGTCTCCTGTACGCTTTCCCACCTATCAGACTGTTACCATGGGTTATTCGGAACATCAAGCAGGACAAGGTTCATATCATCCTCATAGCACCCTTCTGGCCGAGAAGGGTATGGTTTTCCTGGCTGAGGAAAATGTCGGTGTTGGGTCCTTGGACCTCCTCAGCCAGGGCCTAGTTTTAAAGAAGAAAAAACATACAATAATTACAATAATTTCCAACACAATTCAGTATACAAATAAATGATACATAGCGTAACATCCCAGCCTTCAAGCCCCCCTCCCCCATACCCGGAAAACTCCGGACCCGTCTGTGCCCAGGCCGAGGCCGGAGTCCCCCCAACCATTCCTAACTACCCACTCCCCCCCTCCCCACCCCTGGAAGCGAGAGGTATATAAAAAAAAAATAGTCAATTAGTTAATGGCTCCCAAACATATTATATCGGTTCTTCTAGTTGTCGTATCGTTCTTATCTTTACTCTTCATTCCAACTTCCCCATTTAAGCAAAAACTTTTTAAACCGCTTTTCGCTGTTGCCACAATGCATCCTTTCAATATTTTGTATCCTTGCTACATTTGTTAGCCAACCCCCTTTAGTAGGGGGGTCTGCCCTTATCCAATTTTTTCAGAATCAACCATTTCAGAATCAACCATCTAGCAACAAAGAGTAAGTTAGAGATTAAGTGTTTCCCCCTTTCTAACTGCATAGTACATCCAAGGATTATATAAAGAGCGCTATAGGGGATAACCACCCCAGTTCTGCTTGTTATGCAGTTTGTGATCTCCTGCCAAAACCGCTGAACGTGAGAACAGCTCCACATCATATAGTATATAGTATAGTCTGCTTTCGGCAGATCGCATCTTGGGCAAGAAGCCCCTGGGTGTCTACCCATTCTAGCCACTATCTCTGGTGAATAATGTAATCTATTAACAATTTTAAGCTGACTTTATTTGGTGATTTTTATTAATTGACACAAGTTCCCAACTTGCCAATACGTTATCCCATACTTCTTTGGATAAGATTCCGATCTCCTTTTCCCAAGCCACTTTTCTGGCCTGAGCATACCACTTAAGTATCTTTAAGGGATTTATAAATTTGTCTCAGTTCTCCCTTTTTATTACCCTTAACCCCACCTAACGTATCTAGTACTTCATGGTGTTGTACTATTAACATCCTTTTTTCCTTAGTACTATGTGCAGCGTGTGCAATTTGTACGTGATAAAATCTATATATTTCAGGCAACAGAAACTCCCTTTGTAATTCAGTGAAGTCCCTCAAGTGACCATCTGTAAATAACTGAGTGAGCTCATCTATACCTCTACCTTTCCATAGAGTGCCATTTCCTATTTTGTGAAATTCTGGTAAATCCTGATTATGCCAAATAGGTGAAAAGATAGTGCTGTGTTTAATGTTTAATAAGTGTTTAGTGTGCTCCCAAACTTTCCCCCATAACTTCACCTTAGATATAGAGCAATATTTCCCTCCAATCCTATGGGATTCCATATATTCTAAGAGGTCCACAGATCTACATTCATCTTCCTCAAGTAGGAACTTTCCCAAAAGGGAACCATTACCCTTACAAATCTGGTGCAAAACCATAGAGATAAAGTAAATCTGTGGCAAAGTGTGGTTTGGTTCGCGCACAAAAAGAAGGTCGTCTGCATACAATATGACCTTATCTTTGCAGCCAGCCATCCCGAGGGTTCAGCTTCAGGGAGTTGGCTACTGATTCAATGTAAAATGCAAATAATAAAGGAGACAGGGGGCAGCCCTAATGGGTGCCCCGTGTCAACTTAAATGAAGATGTAATGTTACCATTCAGTACCAAGGATGCAGATGGATTCGTGTACAGCGTCTTAATACAATCTATAATACGGTTGCCAAAATTAAATGCATGTAGGGTCTCCCAGAGGAAACCCACTCCACCCTGTCGAAAGACTTAACGGCATCTATCGACAGGATGGACCAGGGCACCCCAGGATCCAACTGAATATTAACCATTGCCCGTTCTAAGTTGGAAAAGATAGATCTACCAGATACAAAGCCGTTTTGATCCTGACTTATCAGAAGTGGAGCTACATCTCTTATTCTATAAACAATAAGCTTAGCAAAAATTTTAGCATCTGCATTAAGCAGGGATATTGGGCGATAAGACCCAACATCCAATAAATCTTTGTTTTTTGGGGGGGATCACAATTATATTTGCCTCTGCCATATAGGGGGGAGAACACCTTTATCACAGGATTCATTAATTAATTCATAAAATATTGGAGCAAGGGCCGCTTGATATTTCTTATAGAATTCGAACGGTAATCCGTCCGGGCCAGGTGCTGAACAGTTAGGTAGCTGTCTAAAATGATATTCAATTCTTCCCTACCAAAGGGGGCATCCAAACTAGCTTTTTGATCTTCTGTTAAGGTCTGAGTTATTGTGGTCTCTAAAAACGCTTTAATCTGATCTGTGGGAGGGATGCCCTCTGATCTATATACGTTTTGGACAGACTCAACAAATGCGCCCTCTATATCTTGCGTTGTGTTAACTATTTTCCCATGTTTATCCCTAATGGCTCTGATCCCTCTCTTTTCATGTTGGGCTTTAACTATTGCCATACTTTGAGGGAGGAGCCACGAGACAGCATGAGCTAAGCTGCCGACTCCGGAGCTCTCCGTAGCCCTCCTTACTCTACACTCACCAAGCGGCTGAATTGTTTGAAGATGCCGAGGAAGTAGTCCCTACTTGGGATGGGAATTGGTTTCGGTCCCCGGACTGGGCCCTGGTGCTGGGGACATGGTGGCCTTGCAAGACGAGCCGCCCAACTTGAGCGGCACGAAGGCTGGAGGCCTGCACCCGGATTCAGGCGTATGGTATGGCACCGAGCAAAGAGGCGGAAGCACACAGTACTGTGTGAAGGGAACAGGCCGGACCGACGTGTCTGTGGTGAATCGCTCCGCAGCCCCTACATATCTCCCTCTCCCTCTCAGGAAGCAACGCGCATCTAGATTCGGCAGGTCCAGGAAGAGACCGGGCCACTGTATGGCGTCTGCCCGGTAAGAGGACACACGCGGCACCAGCAACACCAGGTACACTTAACATCTCTAAAGACTCGGGAACATGACCTTGGCAACCCGGAGCTCTAAGTTTAATATGAAATGATGGGATGGCTGAACCGTTAGCCATCAGCTGAATGTATCAGCCTTTGAGAGACAGTTTTGTTTCAATCCCTGCAGCTCTCCCCCCACACGGGAACAAAGGCCCTGTGACCGCCCCGGCAGGAGGAGCAGGGGATACTGTTTTAATCTTGACATATAACAAAAGGTATGTGCTGATATATCTGGACACCGCTGTAAGTGGCTGGAATTTTGGTCATACCTTAATATCTTTTATCATAGTTCCCCCCCTAGGGAGCTGGATAAATGTATGGGGAACTGTGCCGTGTAATCCAGTGCCAGGGGCATAACCAAGCATAACTCCTATCTAACCACCCAAGGTATGTGGAGCGA
This sequence comes from Dendropsophus ebraccatus, assembly GCF_027789765.1. Lineage (NCBI taxonomy): Eukaryota > Metazoa > Chordata > Amphibia > Anura > Hylidae > Dendropsophus > Dendropsophus ebraccatus. Next base: position 189,213,683 of record NC_091456.1, on the reverse strand, counting down.
GTTACTAACACTTTCCTGGACAGACTAACCTACTCCCATATTAACTCTCTCTTCTCCACCCTTTTATATCAGAGAACTCACACAGAGAGAGAAGCCCTCCCATCAGAGAACTCCTACAGGAAAAGAGGCCTTTATATCAGAGAACTCACACAGAAAGAGGCCTTTATATCAGAGAATACACACAGAGAGAGAAGCCTTCATGTCAGAGAACTCACACAGAAAGAGAGGCCTTTATATCAGAACTCACACAGAGAGAGAAGCCTTCTCTCTGTGTGAGTTCTCTGACATGAAGCCTTTATACCAGAGAATTCACACAGTGAGAGAAACCTGCTTCCAATCGCTATATATTGACTTATAATGGGGCCTAAACTACAGCAGAGGAAATCAGGAGGTACGGCAGACCTACAGCAGCCATCTAAGATAGAAAAATACTTGAAGTCACCGCAACAACCCGCTAAGTCTCGTACTAATAAGAGCCCCTCCCCTCCGGCTAAGTCTCAAGCTAAAGGGGCAAGGTATGCCATGGCGGAGGAAGCGAAGGAAGATTAGGAGGGGGAGGAGGAGGGAGAGGAAGAAACCTTGAATAATCCAGCGTTACTACGAATCTTGCAAGAGGTCCAAAAATTTAATGCAGGGCTCCTAGAGGTTAAGACACAGATGGGAGGCTTTGCCTCTGAACTATCTTTTATTCGCGAAGACCTGAGCAAAATCCACAGCAGGGTAACAGATATGGAAAAGACCCTCCCTCACCTTCAATCACATGTTAAATCTACACAAGCCTCTGTGGAGTCTCTGAAAAAGAACTATGCAGTAATGGAAAACAAAATCACAGAAATAGAGGACCGCTCACGGCGGGCCAATATCAGGGTGATTGGCCTCCCAGAGGGGGTTGGAGTTAGTGGTAAGTGAAGAGACTCGAACTAGCTATCTAGTCAGAACGGGAGGAAGGGAAGGGAGGGGATGGCGGGGAGGGAAGGGTTGGGGGGGAAGCGAGAGGTATAAGGTGTGTTTTTTTTTTTCTTTCTTAATTAAATGCAGGTAATAAGGTTTCTGACTTGGAACGTGAGGGGGACCGCCGACAGAACTAAAAGAGAGGCTATGTTTGATTTAATAGATAGACATCTTCCAGCAGTGATATGCCTTCTGGAAACCCATGTAATTGCAGAGACAGAAAACAGACTTAAAAACGATGGGTCGGCTATAAGTTTCATGCCAATTTTTCTAACTATGCAGCAGGCGTATCTATTCTTATTCATCATAGCCTCGAATTCTCGTTAATCCAAAAACAACTGGATGACAGGGGAAGGTATATTTTTCTCCACCGTGCCTTTTGGGGAGAAGAGAAGATACTTGCAGCTGTCTACATTCCCCCTCCGTTCTCTAAAGATGTTCTGCTGAAACTTCTAGCCTTTATGAAAGATAAACCTGATATACCACTCTTTCTGATGGGGGACTTCAATGTGGTAATGGATCCTAATATGGATCGTCGGGGTATGCGGTGTCCTTCCCCCCCCCCATCCCCCTTGGCACGTTTGGCCCGGGAGGCGGGATGGGAGGATGTCTGGTGCCGATCGCACCCACAGACGTTCACCTTCTCTCGTTTTAGTACTACACATCCCTCAGCTTCCCGAATAGATATGGTTCTTTGTAACTCTATGGGACTGGATAAAATAACCAAAATGGAATATGAGGCCAAGGCTATTTCAGACCATGCACCAATGATTCTGGAAATACGATGTAATGTGGGGACGGGTCCTAGGGGAGGCGGTAATCTCTTCAGGCTCAATGCACATTGGCTTAACCTTATAGATAACGAGAACAAAATAGACGCTGAGATTAGAGATTTTTGGGATCGTAATAAGGGGACAGCCTCTATCCAAATAGTGTGGGATACCCTCAAGGCATACGTGAGAGGTGTGCTCTTAGGGGAAATCTCACACTGTAAAAAGAAATTTCGACAGAAAGAGAGGGAATTAGATCAAAATGTGAAGTTCTGGGAAGATAAGTATGGCATAACAGACACAGAGGAGAACCTTACTAAACTTAGAGAAGCCCAGGAACACTACTCAACATTCTTGATCAAAAAAGGAACATAATAAGGTATTGTTCCAGTCCCAAAAGAGATTTACCCAGGAAGGTACCCCTAATAAGATACTAGCCGCAATAGTTAAAGCCCAGATTTCAGCTCTTAGTGCACTTTTTGACTACAAGTTACCTTATCATCCTTGGGTCAGGAGGTTGGTTAGGGCTTCTTTCAGATTGTGTCTTGACCAGAAGTCTCAACTTCCTCCTTGGGATTAGAAGAAAAACAAGGGACAGCGCTCCATGGCGCGGATCAGCTGGACTAAAAGGGGTGAAGGGATTGAATATGGTAACCCTCTGCGCCTGGATCCCCGTTGTTGGAGTTTGGTGGTGTTTTCCTAATTATTTCCTTGGGATTAGAACATAGTGTTGTCTTGGCTAACTAACTCCATTTGAACCCATGGCTGACTCTTAGATAAAATTCTTATCTTGGAAGCTAGCTTTCTTGCCGTCACTTACTTTTGTCAGGAGAGCCAGTGAGAGTAAAGCTTTTTCTATCATTCTCCTTACATGATTGTTAGGAAGGAAGGCTGGGTCAGGGAAGAGGTCAATCCTGTCATCACTAAGGTTGTCCGATTTTCACAGATCCCAAGAGGTTGTTCTCCCTTTGTTTTGTAAAACCCCACTAATGACCGAGAAGCCTTGTTCCATACATTAGATGTCAAAAGTTTTTTTGTAGTATAAAAATCGAGACTGTGTGACTATTCTTTCCCTGAAAGGAAAGAAAAAGATTGAGGAAAGGCGGATAATTCTCAGACCATTGCTAGATAGGAGCATTTTATAGTGTCAGTGGGAGGGACATTCCTGTGGGGTTTGGAGCCCATTCCACGAAAGCAATAGCTACCTCCTGGGCGGAGAGGGCATCAGTGCCCATAGACCAAATATGTAGAATGGCCACTTGGAGCACTCCACATACTTTTTTCAGACATTACAGATTAAAGCTCTCCTCTATGGAGGATAAGTTTGGCCATAGAGTCCTACAGGCTATTGTCCCCACCTAGACGGTGGATTGCTATTCTAGTCTTCAGGGGTGCTGTCATAGGGTGAGAAGAGAAAACATAAATTACCTGTCAGGACTGGCAGGCGTAGACAAGACAAGAGACAGTGGGCCCTAGATCTGAACCCACCCACTGTCACCTGCCTACTTGCCTCAGTCGACCCTAAACGGTCGCGGACAACCACGGAGTCTTTCCCTACACTGCGTAGGTGAATACACAAAACGTAGACAGACAAACAAAACACAATGGAGGATAGTCAACTACCAGGGTCAAAACCAAACAGACAACGCAGTACAAAATCAGAAGGAGAGCGGATAGTCAAATGTCAAGCAAGAGGTCAGAACACGGGCAGAGCAATAGCAAGGGTATAAGGACAGGGACCACTGGGAAAGGAGCAGGGGAGCTGGGACTAGTAACAACTAATAACCAGCAGGGAACTGAGGATCTGACTGCTTTTTATCCAGGATAAGAGACCAGGTCCAGCAGCTGATTGGAGCAGCCCAGATCCCAGCATCAAGCTCAGCTAAACAGACCTAGCAGTGCAGTAACCCCTGCACTGCCAGAAGTCTGACAGGCAAGGCAGGTGTGGCTGAGAAGTGAAACACAATTCAGACACAAAATTTAGTGCAACAGCAGACATAAAATCAGCGCTTCCTTGGCCGCCCGACATGGACTGAGGAGCGCAAAGTCACATTCCTAACATTACCAACCGGAAATCTTGTTTCTTTGAGCCCATTACGCACCCTGCCTTATTCCCGCCTTTGTAGTTATAAGTAAATAAAATCAAATTATTAAAATTATAGAGTTACACAATATTTTTACACAATTTAATCTACTAATTATAGATTTTCACAATTTTTTTCTGGTTTGTCACTGGAAAAAAACAAGCAAAAACAACACACTGGGAGCGTGCCTGATGAGCGCTTGCAGTTAAATGGGGGACTGTGATTGACAGGGTCAGGAGCTATCGGCTCCTGATCCTGCAAATTATTCATGTCTGAAGGTAGCATTCTGCCTCCGGCTACAAAAGACGACTACATTTACTCCTGTTAGCACATGGGCTGCATCGTTAAGACACCTGTGCAATGTTCAGTGTTCTCAAAGGTGGGGAATAGTAGGCAATCTGCCTAGAGCATTCCTAATGAGGAGGGACAGAGAGGTTGCGCCAGCCTAATGCATATACAATTTAGGACAAACCCTTAGGGCACGAGGCTGCAAATGAAAAATTTGTTTTTTATGACAATAACATAATCCCCTGCCCAACGGACCCCAGGACAGATCTTGGATTAAAAGCATCTATCTGAAGGTACAAGCGGTTTGGGGGAGTCAGATTGTGGTTACAGAGTCGCTTTAAGCCAGAGATGGGAGAAGTGCTTAGCAATTCCCAAATTTCTATGCAAGTTTGCAAATATTCGTGAATCGAACCTAAGTTAACCGAAATTGAAGCAGAATTTGCATCGAATTCATTGACCTAAACATATTTTCATTTCAGTTTTGCTTTTGTAAATGTAAAATAGCAAAAATAACTAAAATAACTGGCAACTTTAACCCCTTCACATCAGCAATCTGTATATGTACGTTCCTACTACACATACCCCGTGCAGTAGCAAGGTATATAGCCGAGATCCACACCACTACGGTGCGGTATTTAGATGTGGAAATAATAGTAAAAGATGGCCAGATAGACACTAAACTATATAGTAAAGAAATGGATAGGAATAATTTGTTACACAGGACTAGCCATCATGCCCCTATGACATTCAAAGGGATTCCTAAAGGACAGTTGATGCGTGTCAAACGTATTTGTAAGAATGAAGAAATATGCGAAGCCCAATGTGCTACAATGATGAATAAATTCTGTGCTAGAGGATATAAGAAGGAGGAGGTACATAAAGCATGGGAAGAGGTAAAAACAATACCAAGAGAGAACTTGATTAGAAGACGAGAGAAGGATAGAAAAGATAGTCAGATTACATTTCAGTCTAAATTTGATAAACATTCCAAGATCATTAAAAGAACTATTTTGAGATATTGGGAAATATTAAAACATGATGAGAAATATGGCAAACTATTTTCTGAACCTCCAAGGTTTCTATACAGGAAGGGCCAATCGGTGGCCAATATGGTGGTGAAATAAGACATAAAACCTGTGGCCAAATCGAGACAAATGTTACTTAGAACATGCCGAAAGGGGACATTTGCTTGTCTCATGCCAGAATTGTAATGGCATAATTAAAGGAGACAGTATATGTCATCCTCTGAAGGGACATAAGATCATGATGAAAGGGATGTACACATGTAGAACAAGTAACGTAGTATACATGCTAAAATGTCCATGTGGACGTGTCTATGTAGGACAGACTACACGAGAAATCAGAGTGAGAATAAATGAACACAAATCAGCAATAAGAACGTATGAGCAGAAAAAAGAGGTACAGGAAAAGTTGGGTAATGTGAAAAAATTTGGTGAAACCTCTGTTGCACGTCACTTCTATGATTTTGGCCACAAGGTTTGTGACCTGAGGTGCCTGGTACTAGAGGAAGTAAATGGAGCCAGTATGAGTGACACTAAAAGAAGGTTGTTACAAAAGGAGACATTCTGGATACATCAATTAGAAAGTTTATATCCAAAAGGATTGAATGAAATCTGTAATTTTTCTGTATTTTTATAGAGTTGGAGTGACATGTTTTCATTATCAGACTAGGATGATGTATATAACATATATGGTTTATACTACAGTGAGATTTTTGTAAATATATACTAATGTAGATACCATTATTGTTATAGATCCATAACTTACACTTATTGTGTTTTTATAGTGATGCATTACGTGATTTAGCAATTGCTATAAATATGGTGGAGGGTGCACTTTCATTATGCTTGAGAAAGGGGGCGGACCCCCGAAACGTAGCAAGACGTGCTGTCGTCATCTTACGTCCTGTGGAGAGTGAGAGTCTTCAGTAAAGGAATGGAGTCGACCAGCGCCACGGCGTGAACATCTGAGTCTCCAACCTTTTGAGCACTGTGGTGATATTATTTTCTGTTTATTCTTTTGTGACAAAGTTGTATTACTAAAAGAAAAATATTTATAACAAGAATTTTTTCTAAAAAAGAACTTTTTTGTCCTGGTTTTCATTAACTTGATGCTATATTGACCCAGGTTGGCGACCGGGTACAGGACTATTCACACACAGTGCGATTAGGCACAAAGACTTTTATGATTTTGCAAGGTATATATACATTCCTGACTGAAGGGGCTGTAGATGTGTGTGGGACCACTACAGTGAGAGGGGTCCCGCACTCATCAGTGCATCCGGGTCGGAGGTAATGACAAGCAGCTGCGATCCTGTCATTGCAAATTACTAGTCGCAAAAAAAAAAAGGCCTCATGTGAGTCTGTAGGTGGAAAAATGCAATCGCTATGGTCTTTTAAACACGAGGAGTAAAAAATTAAAGTGCAAAGATGGGGAGGGGTTAAAATTACACCCCACCACAGTCAGTACTCGGACTTTTGCATCTAGAATGACCCATGTCATAAGCCCTGCTCCTGATGACGCCCATGACTGGTGAAACTAGTTGAGGGGTTATGCGGCATATGTTTAATATCACTCCACTATCGGTCTCTAGATAAATATTGATGGACCTACTTAGTTAGTAGCTGCAGCTACTTGTGACTAGTCCGTACCTGAAATAGGTCATTCTAGATGCTGGTGGAGAAAGAAGGTAGTGGATTCCGGCACTCCTGACGATAAACTAAAACTTAACTTTTAATAAATGCATTAAAAATAGATGTCACATAGCGGACCTACGCGTTTCACGCAGTTGCGCTTAATCATGGTCTAGCTATGTGCAAACAACAGATCAATTTAAAAGCAAGGAGACATCCAATATGCGGAAGTTACGTCGTGGTGTATGGGGGTGGATCCAATGGTGAGTATTTTAACCCTTTGGGATCCAGGATACCCTATACATATGGGGTTCATTGGGCAGACAGGGCGAGTATGATAATATTATAAGTAATGAAACAGTAAATCATTTTTGTAGTTCATGCCCCTGGGTCTGCGTGTGTCAAGGCGGAAGATTGTTTCGGCTTCCTTGTGAAGCAACATCTTGCGCCAGTCCCCTCCTCTGTGTGGGTTGTTAACTTTAATAATGCCATAGAAACCAAATGTTGCCAAACTGCCGTTATGTGATTCCAAAAAATGTTTAACTGCTCCTGATGAATTAGTGGAGGTGCCTTTGCGTATGCCGGCGATGTGTTCACTGATGCGATTTTTGAGCTTTCTGATAGTGCAACCGATGTACTTGAGATTGCATTCGGTGCATTCAATGATGTAAATCACATGGTTGCTCTCACAGTTAATAAAATCAGTAATCTCGTAGGATTTAGAATTTGTGCTATCAGTGTAGCGTTTTTTAGTGCTAGTGTGAACACATACCTGGCAACGACTGAGGCCACACCTGAAATTCCCCCTAAGGCGTTGTCTGACGCCAGTTTTAGGGGCACAATACATGCTGGGAGAAAGCATGTCCCCCAGCGATTTACCCTTACGCGACACACATCTGTGGCCTTGCTCCAATATTTCTGTAAGAATATCATCCTGTCTTAAAATAGATAAGTTTTTATTTAAGATTCTCACTATTTCGGGATATTCTGGAGAAAAAGTAGTGGAAAATGTAAGAGGTTGTTGTGGATCTTTATTTGTTTTTTTGGGTTTTGGAGAATTTGGAGAATTATCGTTGTGTTCATGTAACAGGGACTTCCTATTTTTCTTGTCCACTATTTTTTTGGCTCTATTTAGGAGGTGCTTCCCATAACCCCTGGCGCGTAATCGCTTAGACGCCAATTCACATTGGGTGTTGTATTCTGTCCCATCAGAACAGATGCGTTTTATGCGAGTAAGCTCACCAACGGGTATTGCTCGGATGGTGTGTTGTGGGTGTTGGCTGGACGCATGTAATATGGTATTTCCAGCTGTGGGCTTCCTGTACATAGATGTGCTGACATTGGTGTCTGACATGGATGTGATGAGATTTATGTCTAAAAAGGACATGTTTGTGGGATGGTGATGGTGAGTAAAAGAAAGATTTAAATCGTTCTTATTGATGTATTCAATGAATGTTGCAATGTTGGCAGGGTCCCCTTCCCATATCAACAAAAGATCATCAATAAAGCGACCATACCACTTGATGTGGTCCAAAAATGGATTAGTAGGGGAAAAAATGTATGTGGCTTCCCACCATGCCATATACAGACCAGCAAGGGTAGGTGAGAAACGCGCCCCCATGGGGGCTCCCCTCACTTGTAGAAAAAATTCTTCATTAAAGGTAAAAAAATTTGTGTTTTAGTAGATATGCAGTAACATCTATGATATATTCCTTCAGTTCATTGGAATATTCACTGTGTCTGTACAAGTGGTAGGCCAAGGCAGTGATTGCAGACTCATGGGGGATGGATGAGTACAGGGCTGTGACATCGCAAGTAAGCCAGTTGCAATTTTTGGTCCAAGTAAATTTTTCAAAAGCTGTGAGGACCGATCCAGAGTCCTTTAAATAGCCCGGTACACGTGTCACTAGGGGTTGTAAGAGTTTGTCAACCCATTCACATATACGTTCATTAAGGGAGCCGACCCCCGATATGATGGGGCGTAGAGGTGGAGGGCGGATTCCCTTGTGGACCTTAGGGAGTCCGTAAAATATTGGCAATATGGGGTGAGATGGTATAAGATATTCCGCCTGTTTGTCATCCAGGATGCCTAAGGCCACTCCCTCTTGTACAAGATTTCTTAAATTCACTGAAAAATCCGCAGTGGGGTTGTGTGATAGTCTTTTATAGGTAGACACATCATTTAAGATGTTGTATGCCATTGCTTCATATATAGGGGAGTCCATAACTACAATTTTCCCCCCCTTGTCCGCCATCTTAATGACTATGTTTTTATTTCTTTGTAGTTCCTTTATGGCTTGTTTTTCTGTCCACGTTGTGTTATTTTGCTGGCTGTTCATACGAGATTTATTGTATAGATTTTTGAGGTCTCTTTCCATGGCATGTTGGAATTCATCCAAAGCCGTTACTCGGGACTTGAGGGGGTAGTATGTAGGATTGGAGGTTTGGATGTGTACACTGTGTATCTCCTTCTCTTCTTCCAGGTTACCTTCATATTCCAGATCTAGAAGTTCAGTTAAATTTACTTGCTCCGAGAATAATAGGTTAACAAATTCATTTTCATATGAGGACCTAGTGCCAGAATTTAGAACGTTAGTAGTACTTTGGCATGAGCCGTAAAAGTGGCGTTTCAATGTCAGTAGTCTGGCAAATTTATTAACATCCATCATGGTTTGAAAGACCTCAAAATGTTGTGTCGGGACAAAAGTGAGTCCCTTGGATAGGATCTTAACATGGATGGGTTCCAGGGGAAAGGAGGATAAGTTCATTATGCTTTCCGATTTTAAGGGCGTGTTACTATCCGGTATCTCCTTGTTGTCTGACTCCGCATTTAGTGTTTCTTCTTGTATCGCCTGTTCCGTGCGGGATAGCGGCTTTCCTTTTCTGTGTTTTCGTCCCGCACGTCGTATCCGTTTTTTAGAGGTTGTTTGTTGTTTGTTGTGGTTCCCCGTGCACCCTCCTGTTTGTTTTTCTTGGGGTATTTGTAATTTTGCTTAGGTTGGTTATGGCGTTCAGAACTTGAATCCCGCCCCGATTCTGAGTCCGTATAGTCCGTGGTTTCCAAATCCGTGGCGGAGAAGCTGACGTGTGTTGTGTTGTTCAGTTGTGTTGATTCTTTAGGCATTTTCTTTAAAATAGATTTCGGTATGTGTCGTCTGTTGTTTTTCCAAGTGTAAACTTGGTCCTTGGAATAATCATCATTATCTCTCTGAAATTTGCGTTTTTTAACGCTCAGGATGTGTTCCTCTAGTTCCTGAATGCGTTTTTTGGTTGTTTTATTTAATTGATCATATTCTGTTGTGTTGGAGAAAGTTTTCAGCTCTGTCTTGGTTGATTCAAGTTCTGATTTTATGTCCTCCAATTTTATTTGTTCATGTTTTGTAATTATTTTAATTAGGCGAAAAGAAAAGTCATTGATAGCATCCATCCATTCCTTTTGGAAGTCGTCTGATATATTGGCACTGGGGTTCTTGTATATCCGTAGTCCCCTGGGGATCATGTTTTTCTCTGCATAAGTATTCAATGTGTTAAGATCCCACCACAGGCGTAATTCCTGTGATCGGAGTTTTTCCCATTTGTTGAATAATTCCTTGCACTCTGTATTACCAGAGCTCGTTAAGTCAAACACAGTGGTTATTTTGCGCTTTCTTTCCTCCAACAGGTCATTTAGATCAAAATTTTCAATTTCAAGTTCGAGAGGTGCGCCTATCACGGCAGATTCCATGGTAGGTGGGGGTTCTCTTGACATAGTTCACCACACAGAGTAGTTGTAAAATGTATCCGGGTATAAGATATTATTTACAATGACAGTTGCTGCATGTAAATATACATATATTGTACTTTTCCTTTAGGCATGTGGAGGTGCGAGATAAAGTGACTCGCACAGGTACAAATTCATAACCTATATGCCCAAAAAAATATATAATGTGAGGGAGGTTTCTCACCTACCCTTGCTGGTCTGTATATGGCATGGTGGGAAGCCACATACATTTTTTCCCCTACTAATCCATTTTTGGACCACATCAAGTGGTATGGTCGCTTTATTGATGATCTTTTGTTGATATGGGAAGGGGACCCTGCCAACATTGCAACATTCATTGAATACATCAATAAGAACGATTTAAATCTTTCTTTTACTCACCATCACCATCCCACAAACATGTCCTTTTTAGACATAAATCTCATCACATCCATGTCAGACACCAATGTCAGCACATCTATGTACAGGAAGCCCACAGCTGGAAATACCATATTACATGCGTCCAGCCAACACCCACAACACACCATCCGAGCAATACCCGTTGGTGAGCTTACTCGCATAAAACGCATCTGTTCTGATGGGACAGAATACAACACCCAATGTGAATTGGCGTCTAAGCGATTACGCGCCAGGGGTTATGGGAAGCACCTCCTAAATAGAGCCAAAAAAATAGTGGACAAGAAAAATAGGAAGTCCCTGTTACATGAACACAACGATAATTCTCCAAATTCTCCAAAACCCAAAAAAACAAATAAAGATCCACAACAACCTCTTACATTTTCCACTACTTTTTCTCCAGAATATCCCGAAATAGTGAGAATCTTAAATAAAAACTTATCTATTTTAAGACAGGATGATATTCTTACAGAAATATTGGAGCAAGGCCACAGATGTGTGTCGCGTAAGGGTAAATCGCTGGGGGACATGCTTTCTCCCAGCATGTATTGTGCCCCTAAAACTGGCGTCAGACAACGCCTTAGGGGGAATTTCAGGTGTGGCCTCAGTCGTTGCCAGGTATGTGTTCACACTAGCACTAAAAAACGCTACACTGATAGCACAAATTCTAAATCCTACGAGATTACTGATTTTATTAACTGTGAGAGCAACCATGTGATTTACATCATTGAATGCACCGAATGCAATCTCAAGTACATCGGTTGCACTATCAGAAAGCTCAAAAATCGCATCAGTGAACACATCGCCGGCATACGCAAAGGCACCTCCACTAATTCATCAGGAGCAGTTAAACATTTTTTGGAATCACATAACGGCAGTTTGGCAACATTTGGTTTCTATGGCATTATTAAAGTTAACAACCCACACAGAGGAGGGGACTGGCGCAAGATGTTGCTTCACAAGGAAGCCGAAACAATCTTCCGCCTTGACACACGCAGACCCAGGGGCATGAACTACAAAAATGATTTACTGTTTCATTACTTATAATATTATCATACTCGCCCTGTCTGCCCAATGAACCCCATATGTATAGGGTATCCTGGATCCCAAAGGGTTAAAATACTCACCATTGGATCCACCCCCATACACCACGACGTAACTTCCGCATATTGGATGTCTCCTTGCTTTTAAATTGATCTGTTGTTTGCACATAGCTAGACCATGATTAAGCGCAACTGCGTGAAACGCGTAGGTCCGCTATGTGACATCTATTTTTAATGCATTTATTAAAAGTTAAGTTTTAGTTTATCGTCAGGAGTGCCGGAATCCACTACCTTCTTTCTCCACCCACGTCTTGTAATCAGTGCCTGGCCAGCACCGGACTACCGTGCACCCTCCTCCACACACGCTTGCTGCAAGAAAGAACCACACCTAGGTGAGCTGAATCTCAATCTACCGTTTCTTTTTTCATTCTAGATGCTACTGAGTGCTGACTGTGGTGACATGTAATTTTAATCCAGCAACTAATGTTTCATACTTTTAATAACCAGAGGTTAATAAGTTACTTTATTAGTGGGAGCCAGTCAGGTTTTTTTTTTGTTTTGGGGCCACTTATGGCTATATGTGTGTATATATATATATAATTTTTTTTAGGTTTCACCTACTATTGGGAATACACAAGGAGGGGGCATTTACCATATGGATCCTTTACAGCACATGTCCATGGATCCTCTATGTGGGGACTGTATGAGGTGATATTAGTCTTTGTACAGTAGATTTTAGTCAGTAAGTGGTGATGTTCAGTATGTGGAGGTAATATTGTACTATGTAATCTGGTACTGATGGTATTATTGGTTTTAGTATACTGGATTTGGTCAGTAACAGTATGGCGGTAACAATGGTGGTCAATGTGTAATGGTAATTCTTGCCTATTGGTATTATTGGTCAGTATACAAAATTTGCCGTCTTGAAATTATTTTTAGCCTAAATAGGCGTTCTGTGGATAGCAGATCAGTCTAACTGGTCACTGATGAGTGAGGTGCAGCGCCCCAGACCCCCACTCATCAATTGCTCAGTGTCCAGGCTACACAGTGAGTGGGGCCGGAAGCAGCCAGTCTGTACACTGTAGTGGTGGCGGCCTATAACTGCAGCACTGCTACACAGTACAGAGACAGAAGCTTCCCACAACATTTTCTGTATTATCTGTAATTCCAGTCGTGACCATACAATCTATAGCCATGCTGCACTCACATCATCGTCTTATAACTTGTTACCGTACCGGCCACTGGGCCTGTGTGTTCTGAAACGCCAGGGCCGATTTACAGTCCTAGTCCGGCCCTGATGGAAGAAATAGGTTATCATAACTAGATCCAGATGTGACATATACATAGATATAATAAACTTTGTAAATTACATTAAAACAAAACAGCAGCTGAAAAACAAAGGTGGAGATTATCAAGCAAATACAAAATACATTACATAATATCAATGGAGAACTATCGAAGGTAATGGGGACCATATAAACATCTCATTAGGACAAAGATGGAGGATTCCATACTAACTATACATAACTATAACACATTACAGGAAGGACAAGTAACAAGCTGCCAGTGTCCGGGGAGGACTACAACCATTATTACTACTACAGATGTGACACTACTGCCCTGTAGTTACTGCCTCCTCCCTACTCCCTTTCCTGTGGATGATACAACATCGGCCGTTCTCCAATCCTCAGGACCTCTCTATCTGTAGCTGATTACCAGATAATGCTGTGTGTATGGTGTATTGTACATTATATATTAGGGGTATACCCGGGGAAGAGACGCCCGTCTGGTACTCTACATTTCTACACCTTGTTGTAGTTCGGGTTAGTAGTCGCCCTCACTGGGGTTTTACAATGACAAATATACAGGAACTTATCTATTGATTAGTAAAACCTTCAGGTTTGGAATAAAATTGACATAATTCAGATCCAGTCCATGATTTTCCTCAGTAGATTGGAGATTCTGAGACAATTTTATCCGACTCATCATCAGGTTGTAATATATTAATACCAATGTATGGAAAAATAGTAAACCCCTCATAAAGCGGCTAAAACCCAATCCAGACCCTACACCACACGTCTCCGCTTCATATACTTCCAAACCTCCTCCTATCCCACAAATAACCAGTGCGCCTCCCATCCAGGATCATCCAGAAACCTCTCTCCACTGAATCCTCTATTACTATTAACTTTTGCTAAACTTTTCTACAAATTCTGACACAATCCTCTTCCCCATCCCTGTCTGCAATGTATTATGTGACTAGTATATAGTGTGCTGGGATGTTAGTGCAGCATGTAGGATGATGTATAGTTTCACAACCAACATCTTAGTGGTTAAAAAAGTAACTTTAAACTATGCAGCAAAGTGTGTTAGATATTCCCCCATATTAATACCAGGTAAAGGCTTTCCCTTTGTTGCCCAAGATCTGTATCTAAATACCCTTGACCAGGATAATACTACTTCCTGGAACCCCGGACACTAACAGGGAACAAAGGAGATGGTAAAAACAAATATCAGATAGGTGGAGAATATTATTAACTCATTCCAATAAATTATTTACTTACCTGATTCATGGAGATGAAGCCGCCATCAGTTTCCATAAAGATGCTCGGAAAAATGGTTTCCCTTCATCCAATTTCCACTTCTGCCCCGAGATAGACCGATACTTCGTCATCTATGAACATTAATGGAGATTGAGTGATGTCCGTCCCATGGTCTGGATGCTCCTCACCATGACAACTGCCAGAGGTCAAATGCCAAGACTCCACACCAAGGACTGATGTGGTAGAGACGTTGCTGTTATGGACGTCTGCTGGACCAGATTCCTCAGCTGAATCGTTGTCCATTGAATCTGCTCCTTCAATTTCTGAGAAATTCTCCTTCCAGCATTCATCCTGAAACACCAACACCTCAGTGCATTTGCTCCTTTTCTTACAGTCTATGGCTAAGAGACCGCTCAACATTCTTAGTACGCCAGGTGGAAGTCCCCTCCATGGAGACGGTGGGTCCATTCTTCCACTGTTCTGCCACTCAACAAAATTACAGAATTCTTCATCAGTGGGATCTGCTGACTGCCACGGAGCGTCGCCGGTCAGCAAGTTGTATAGAAGAACCCCAAATGACCAGACGTCCAGAGACGAGTCGATGACTAACGGACTGTGGTCGGAAACTTGGCTCATCTCTGGCGCCATAAATGAGGTGGTGCCTGAACTTTTGATAGTTGTTAATCCCTTGACCTGCGAAAGTCCAAAGTCTGTAATTTTGATAAGGTGGCAGTCCTTATGGAACACCAGGATGTTCTCTGGTTTTATGTCTAGATGAACCAGCTCCTTACTCTCCATGAAGTCCAGGGCACTGGCGATCTGAACCGCGCATCTCTTTACGATGTCTTCTGGGAGTCCTTCCTAAAAAAAAATTGAGAAGGAAATTAAGTCAACACAATGGAAATAATACTACAGTCAGGAAGGAAATTTGGGGCTTGAGGTTATTCAGTGATTTCTACTTACATTAGGTGGAATCATTTCAAAAAGATCTCCGTGTGGTGCCAGCTCCTGGGTGTATCCGAAATAGTCTCCGGTCTTGAATCCAACGCCACTTATGCAAATAATATTGGGATGGGATGAGAGGAAGAAGCATGTACTAACCTCCTTAAGGAAGGAGAACTTTGTAGTCTTCCTCCTATGCAGGAGCTTCATGGCCAATTCTTGACCTATTAATAAAAAGAACACAATGAATTGTACATACATCATATAGGTCACCTATAGATCTTTCTTACCTGCCCTCCTGAAATGATTCCATTATATATCATTAAATAAAGTATCATGTCCTGTGAACCATTTGATACATTTGCCCCATTTCTACCATTTGTGCACAATCTTAATCCAATACATGGTAAGCACAATAAGGAAGATTTAGTAAATGTATCTAAACCATGGAGATTATTTCACACCATTATGTTGAGGTTTCTCTATAGCTATAATGATTGATCATTCACCACACTGACCTGTCTTCTTCTCCTTCACCATAAGAACATATCCATAGCCGCCGTGTCCAATTTCCCGGATTATTTGATATGTCTTCTGTAGATCTATCTTCTGCAGGTTCTGGGAGGCCACAGAGACCAGACCCTCCATGATGGAATGTACATTACCAGAAGCCATTGCGTCCTGTACAATGTATAGAAAATGTTATCATTGTCATTATGTTTTCCATTAATCTGACCTACACAAACCCAAGGCCCACATATACATGACATCTCTAGCAATAATTAAAATAAAAATAAAACACATAAGCATCTTATAAGTGATTTGTCCCTATAGTAATATTAGCCCAACATAATATAGGAGAAACAAACAAAATAATATATAGCAGGTGATGAAAAGTAAAACAAAATAATTTTATAACAGTAAATAATTTTAAAGTAAATAAGAGAAGACATTATATTAGAAATTACCTTGGAGAAATCGATGGGAATATAGGAACAAAAGAAAAATCCTTCACCAATAGCGAAGTATCAGGTAGGTAGAAGTCGTCTCTGGAAGCAGAGGAGGTGACTGACCTGAGGAGGTGGGGACAGGTTTATATGGGGAGGGAGATGAAGAACAAGGGGCAATGAGCTCGCTGATTGGCTGAGAGACAATGGGCAAGTTTAATGTGTATTGAGAGACAATGGGCAAGTTTAATGTGTATTGAGAGAATTTACATTTCAATAGTGTTCTACAGGCTGAAGTCCAAGGAGATGTAAAGTGTGGGGGTTGAACCCTAGACAACCCCTTCCTTATAAATATATTATAGGAGGGTTTAGGCTATGCTTTTATATTTAAAAAAATATATATCGCTTTTATCAGTATAATAACCAATATATTACATACTACTCCTGGGACGGCCATGGGGTCGACATTCACCCCAGGTTAAACAACAACCCAATATTCTTAGGTATTGTTATATGTAGTGACATCTTTAATGTGTTTTGGTCTATATTATAGTATAACTGTACATAGTATTAATATAAAAGTTTTCTATTTGTAGTGGAAGGAATATTTGATATTCTGGACATTTGAAATTAATCAGAGAATATTCACGCACTGCAGATTTGTTGTAAAAACTTTTTCACCATCCTCTAGATGTGAATGGGGCTCATAGAGATCTGTCATGTAAGAATCTATCCCTACCATTAGCTTCATTAATATATAGACAGTCTGCACTTTCCCATTACATTGGTTTCATTGATCTCCCGCTAATTCATCACATTTTAGTCACAATGTGATCTGTGAGATGAAGTTTCTGGATTAAATCTGTTATTTTTCTCTAATTCTCTTAATAATTTGTGAAGCTTATTGAAGAGATCAATGACACATCGGGAAATATATGACGCTCTAGATCTGTAGCTATACTATAGGGAAGGGGAAAAGTGACCTATAGAACATCCCCTGCTGTATCCTGTACATAGTACAATGTCCACACAGTAATGTAATATACAGATTATGTCTCATCCTTCTATTTCTAACAATGCAACTTTATACTTTAGGGGTTTATGTGTTATTGGGGTTTGTTTTGTACTTTGTGACCCCATATAACACCATATAAAACTAACTTATAATGTAATAAAAAAAAAAAAAACCTTCAGCCTTTCCTTCTGCAGACATCTCCCCATTAGCAGCACAATGGCGGCTCCTCCGGGGTGGGGTGTGATCAGTATCGGGGGAGGCAGGGAGTTTCCCTCCTTTATTCCATCTCATTACCATGATAACCCCCGATCCTGCTTCTATTGTCTCTGGAAGGAACCCTCCCTTCTATACTGACTCCTCAGCCCAGCACTACAGAGAGGCCTCCATGTATATCAATCACTATGTATACAGGTATATGAAGGCTTAGATTTATACTATCACATGTAGCAGAGCGGATGAGGTTATGAAATAGTTAATGATGTACTACATGAAAACTCACTCCATGATTAGAAATCCTACGATAACCAATGAGCCGAAACTGTGATCTGTTATCCAGTAATATCATGTATATCTCCGGTTCTATGAAACTATAGGAAGAAATATTTCATCTCTATCTCTTATTCTTAAATTTATCTTCTATTTTTGTCATTTAATGAAAGTCTTAATGAAATCATTTCCCCATCTGGTTCTATAACCTCTCCCGGAGCTCCGGCCTCTACAATGATTTGTATCTATAAGTCACTTCATGGTTATGAAGCCGTATCCTCATTCCCTGTGGGATGTGCACGGTATAACTCGTCTAGAAGAAAACATTCATATCCTCTTTTTAGTTATTTAAATTTAAAAAAATTGTCCTGTAAAATGTTTTACATTCTCCAGTATCCTATAAAAAGTTTCCCTATATCTTCTACCAGGACAATGGAAAAATGTTAAACACAAAAAATTCAATATAATGACATCTCCTTTATTATATTGTACATTTTCTGGAGTATTTATCATGCTATTAGGCTGGGTTCACACCATGTTTTTACGGTCATCTTTTTTCAACCGTTTTTGCAAAAACAGATGGCAAAACGGAAAGATTTTTGTGCAGCTGTTTTGATCTTTTTTTTTTTTTTTACGTCCATTATAAAAAAAAAAAAAAAAAACTGATCAAAACGTGTACGTTACAACTGATGCGTTTTGATGCTTTTTTTATACTGAAGTCAATGGAAAAATGGATCAAAACATTTGTTTTTCTGTCTTTTTTTTTACGTCCAAATCAACTTGTTTTCATATGAAAACTATTCTCCCATTGACAACGCTAAGTTATCCAAATGGTTTTTAAAATATTTCATAAATTTTTGCAATTTTCATGAGATTTTATGTGGAATTTTTTTTTTATTCTCCTCAATACAAAGCATTTGCCTTAGGAAAAATAATAGTTTTAAATAATTATATTTGAAAACTAGAATGTGTAGATAAGACTGCGCCTTATAACAGATTATCCAAGGCACAGAATGCTGCGATTGTACACAACACGATAGATTCCCAGCCTGACATTATCCTCACAGTGGCGGCTACTTCCCTCATTCAGGTGGGGATTTCTCTTACACCCGCTAACAGGACAGGGAGGTTATTGGGGGGGGGTATGGAATAATAAAGTGATCATCTGTGATATATATAGAAAAGACAAAAATAGAAACTTTAAGACCTTATTCACACGTCCCGTAATCTATGGATCCGTATTTCCGTACTCCGTTAGTGCACATTTAGATCTATTGGGCTATTCACACGATCAGTTGATTACAAGGACACAAACAAATCCTGAAAACAAGGACATGTCCTAGAACCAGATTGGTTTGTGGATTCTCTCATAGAAATCTATGGGATCTGCTATTTTATATGGATTGTAACCTTTGTTACTATCAGTATTTCTGGAAAAAAATACGCATGAGTCATTAGTCGCATGTTGAAGGGTTGTAATTCTAAAAACTAGATTTACGGAAATATTGATGCACTACAGATGCCCAATCCGTAATTTTTAGTGGATTGTACAGGTGGATAGTGGGAGAAATCTACGAACATGAAATAAATATACTGAACGTGCGCATAAGGCCTAAGGGTCCTATTATACGGCCTGATATTGAGGAGGAAGAGGACGCCGACCTGTCAGATCAGCATTCAATTCTTCCTTGCTCGCTGTCTGTGTTATTACAATTACCAACATCAAGAGGGGAGGAGCGGGGATAGACTGCCTGGACGATCTTTAGACCATCCAGGGGGCCCATAGAAGATGGCGGCAGTCTGCTGCCACCGCTCCTGTTACACGTTGTTATAGGCAGCAGACAAGTCTCTATTATGATTTGGATTTTAGAACATGCTGAAAAACAACGATCATCAAACATTGTGCATGTCAGCTGATCATTGCCTTCCAACATGAGCAACGATTATCGTCCAGAATGGCTGGTAATCGGCCAAATGCAGTCATTTTTAGTTGTTGAGTTTTAGGGCCTTATTACATGAAACGAATATTAACTCATCTCCTTCAGTGTATCCCAAGTTTTCTTATGTATTCTTATTCTATTCTTATGTATCATCCTATAGTTCAATCTGCACTTTGAGATTAATTGGAACCGTTGTCTGCAAAGAAACTTCCCAGTGTTTCCTTATATCATATTTACAGATACAGAAAAAGTGCTGTACAAGATGGCTGCCGGGAGCAGTGTGGCCACATATGGAGGCCAATGGATGGTAGAATTGCTTCTGAGATTTTTGACATCATGCAGTTTTAACCCAAATTGGTGCAGATTTTTATACATCAATTTGATATTTTTTAAGGGTAATACATACATGTTCTCATATATACAGGCAAATGCTTTTATGAATCAAGTGCAAGATTTTATGCTATGTGCAGAAACTCAGTATTAGCCAAAATAATTGCACAAACCCAATGATACATCTGCCCCATGATGTATATTACATGTATCAATCTGAGAAAGATTATGGAGAATGTTATAAATTATTCAAATTACATATAAGAAAAAGTTGATTACCTTGAAGTTCCCTTTTACTAAAAAACAAGAAAGAATACGACTATGTACAAATATACAATAATATACAAAATACAATAACTATAACAAGATTAATGAATATACTATAACGCAAAGCCATATTAGGTTGTGCTATAAATTGGGGTGAATGTCGCCCCCATGGCCATCCATCCATTGTCAATTTCTTGTAGGTAAAAACAAACATTTTTCAGAAAATTTGCACAAATATTAACACGAATGTAAAATCTGCAGAAAAAGCTAAATTAATTGGCCATGATAATCTGGAGACATCGGTATAGTAATGAGGCCGCCCATCACCAGACCGCCATCTGAGGGAATTATTCAGAGACAATGAAGAGAAAAAACTGCCTGTTCACACTTCTCCTAATAACCGCATGTTACATCTCTATAGCTTGTAGCCGCAGCCTAACGCCCAATGTTAATTTGACAGACAATAGAAGCAGGATCGGGGTGTTATCATGTTAATGAGATGGAATAAAGGAGGGAAATTTCCTGCTGTCTCTGATGCTGAAAACACCCCACCCTGAAGGAGCCGCTATTGTGCTGCTAATGTAGTGGAATTCATGGATTGTAAAGTAACAATGTTACATGTCAAATTTGCTGTAGGAATGTTAAAGTGACCCCCCCCCCCAAACCACTTGTACCTTCAGATAGCTGCTTTTAATCCAAGATCTGTCCTGGGGGGATACAGTTATTGTCCTAAAAACAACTTTTAATCCATCAGCGCTGTGTCTAACGGCCGTGGCTTACATTTGTATATGCATTAGGCTGGGACAACCTTTCTGTTCTTCCTCCCCACCCTCCTCATCATTAGGAATACTCCAGGCAGATTGCCTCCTATTTGTCAGCTGTGTGAGCCTGGCACATGGGCTGGATCGATAATACACCTGTGCAAAGCTCAAACAGCAGTAAATGTTCCTGGAGTATTCCTAATGTTGAGGAGGGTGGGAAGGAAGCACAGAGAGGGTGTGCCAGACTAATGCATATACAAATGTAAGCCCCGGCCGTTAGACACAGCGCTGCAGGATTAAAAGTTGTTTTTATGACAATAACTGCATCCCCTGCTGAACGGACCCCAACACAGATCTTGGATTAAAAGCAGCTTTCTGAAGGCACAAGTGGTTTGGGTGGGACAGAATGTGGGCACAGAGTCGCTTTAAAGCTATGAACGTGTTGTATATCTGTACATTGATATCTGTGACCCGGATTCAGGTCTATGAAACTGTGTACAAATCTCCAGTGTGTGAACAGACTCTAAATTGTGAAAATTCTTCATATTATCCAACTATTAAATGTAAAAGAGTTTAATAAATAAGTTCACCTTTACTACAAAAATGAAAATAGAAACATAAATTATAATACTATGTACATTTCTCTTATAATAAAGCTAAAAATACACTGTCCCGTCTCTATATATAACATCAATGGATATACATAAAATGCCAAGGAATATTGGGTTTTGTTATAACTTGGGGTGAATCTAGCCCCCATGGGCATCCCAGGAGATTTTACAATATATTGGTTATTGCACAATTATTTGGCGAAAACAGCTTGGGGAAATAACTATGCTAGGGTATGAGTGGAGTGCTGCTGCACAATATGTAGCTAATATTAATCCCCAACCCCTCCGAACATAAACAAAAAAAAAAATTAAAGAGTGAAACCAGGAGAAACGCTTTTATGAATCAAGCGCAAATTTTTACGCCATATACTTAATATTAGCCAAAATAATAGCACAAACCCCACGATGCATCTACCCCATAATGTATATTATAGGTATCAATCTGATAATAAAGTAATAATAATTAACATTTTCCATAATATTCAATTTAGATATAAGAAATAGTTTATTACAATAAAGTTCCCTTCTACTACAAAACAAGAAAGACGAAGACAGTGTACAATTATACTATAAAAGAATATAATAACTATCTACAACAAGCTTAAAGAATATACAAAAATACCAAGGCAAATTATGTTATTAATTGGGGTGAATGTTGCCCCCATGGCCATCCATCCATTCTGCATTTTTTTTTATTAAAAAAAACTAAACTTTTTCTAAAAATTTAAACAGATTAACAGAAATGTAAAATCTGCAGAAAAAGCTAAATTATTTGGCCATATTAATCTGGAGACATCGGTATACCAATGAGGCCGCCCATTACCAGACCACCATCTGTGTTATAAAGGAATAACTCAGAGACAATGAAGAGAAATGCTGCATGTAAACAACTGTTCACAGTCCTCCTAATAACCGCATGTTACATCTCTATAGCTTGTTGCCGCACCCTAACAACCAATGGTAATTTGACAGACAATAGAAGCAGGATCGGGGTGTTATCATGTTAATGAGATGGAATAAAGGAGGAAAATAATTTTCTGCTGCCCGATACTGATCACACCCCACCCTGGAGGAGCCGCCATTAGCACAATGCTGGCTCCTTCTGGGTGGGGTATGATCAGTATTAGCACACTAATGGAGGGAGAAATTCATTGAATATTAAGTGATATAATCTCACGTTTGCTGTAGAAATGTAATGGCCAAAAACCTGTGCTATAGCTGTACATGAATATCTGTGACTCTGATTCAGGTCTATGGAACTATGAACAAGTCCGCAGTGTGTGAATAGACTAAATAGTACAAATTCTTCATATTATCCAAATATTACATGTAAAACTTTAATAACTAAGCTTACTTTTACTATAAAAAAAAACAAAAATAAAAGACAGAAAATCAATTTATCCTATAATATAGGTAACAATACAGCATCATGTCTATATATGACATTAATACATATATATAAAATACCTAGGAATATTGGGTTGTATCATAACTTGGGGTTAATGTCGCCCCCATGGCCATCCCAGGAGATTTTACAATATCACTTATTAATCTAATAAAAGTGATATCTTTATGCCATAAAATATCATTTGAATTAAAAAAAATCTTAAAACATTACAACTTTTCTCATACTTAAATTTTATTTCATATTTTTGTTTTATTATATAAGTTCTCAGGATAAGCCCCCTATTCCTTATTTGTAGAGGGAAAGTTTGTCTAGTTTTCAGTCTTAACACTTTACATCTCCTTAGACTTCAGTCTGTAGAACACTATTGAAATGTAAATTCCCTCAATACACATTAATCTTTCCCATTGTCTCTCAGCCAATCAGAGAGATCATTGCCCCTTGTTCTTCCTCTCCCTTTCCCATATAAACCTGTCCCCACCTCCTCTGGTCAGTCACCTCCTCTGCTTCCAGAGACTACTTCTACCTCAGTGACACTTCGCTTTTGGTGAAGGATTTTTATTTCGTTATTTCGTTCCTCACTCATCATCGATTTTCTCCAAGGTAATTTCTAATCTCCTGTCTTCTTTTTTACTACAAAACTATTATTATTTTAATCAGTCGCCATATACATTATATTTATAGATATTATTTCATTTACTTTCTTTCATTATGGATGATTCCTTTTGTTTTATTCTATAAATTAGAAATTCTTAGAACTGAATATTCCGGAATGTATACATGTATATTATTTATTTACTACATTGGATTTATTGAGTTCTGTAGAACTATTAGAGTTAATTTCCTATGAAAGTCATGTAAAGTGAGTATGGACAATGTCTATTGGTAGTTTGATGGCATAAGGTATACTTCACATTCAGTATTCGTTATGCCTGGATGAAGCATGAGGCCAAACCAATGACATTATACGTAGTCTGTATAGATATTTGGGTTACCAGGATCATGTAGATGAATATAATGGCCTCCATTTCTAAGTTTGTTGCATATACAGGCTGTACATTGGTATATAAAGATAGAAAATTCTTATTTTTGTATAAGTTTGGCTTTAGTTTCTGTAGGTCGGGTAACTCTGGTAAAGGATAAGTATAGAAATGATGATCATAAAAGAAAATTTCTACTTTTTCCAGGACTCAATGGCTTCCAGCAGGCAAAATGTTCAGGACATCCTGGATGAGCTCATCTCCGTGGCCTCCCAGCGTCTGCAGGAGATGGATGTAGAAAACACCTACCATCTTGTCCAGGAGCTTGGACATGGCGGCTTTGGGTCTGTACTCATGGTCATACAGAAGGAAACAGGTAAGTGTGGTCAATGATCCATCATTATAGCTATGGAATAGTCTGATGGTCATCGCAGGAAACAATCTCCATGGTTTACATACAATAGGGGAGATTCAGGAATAGTGGATGTATTTACCAGGATGTATGGGATTAGGATTCTGCAACGGTTTTCAAAATGGTTCTCAGTAAGATAATGTCTGTTTCACGATACTTTGAAATCAGTGGGGAAGAGAAGGTCAAAGAGAGACCAGAAAGGTCTACAGAATAGTTTTACAACTTTCATAAATCTGATTGGACAATATGAAAAACTCATTGTGTTCTTTTCATTAACAGCTCAACCAATGGCCATGAAGCTCCTGCATAGGAAGAAGACAACTGAATCCTCCTTCCTTAAGGAGATCAGCATTGCCTTCTTCCTCTCATCCCATCCCAATATTATCGGAATATATGGCATGGCCTTCAGGACCAACGACTTCTTTGGCTACACCCAGGAGCTGGCGACATATGGAAATCTCCGTTCCCTGATTCCACCCAATGTAAGTAGAAATCCATGAATTACCTTGAGCCCTACATTCCCTATGTCCTCTCTTCCTGTAGTCATATTTCCATTGTGTTGATGTCATTTATTCCTTTTTCAGGAAGGACTCCCAGAAGACGTGGTAAAGAATTGCGCTTTTCAGATCTCCAGTGCCCTGGACTTTATGGAGAGTAAAGGACTTGTACATCTTGACATTAAGCCAGAAAACATCCTGGTGTTCTATGAGGACTGCCACCTTTTCAAAATTACTGACTTTGGACTTTCGCAGGTCAAGGGATCAATGACCGTCAGAAGGACGGGCACTAAATCATACATGGCGCCAGAGATCAGGCAACTTACTAAGCAGAAGCCATTGGTTATCGACCCCTCTCTGGACGTCTGGTCCTTTGGTGTTGTCCTTTACATCTTGCTGACAGGGACCTCTCCATGGAAGTCAGCAGATCCCACCGACCAGGAATATTGTAATTTTGTTGAGTGGCAGAACAATTTTGGAAGGATGGACCCACCGTCACAATGGAGGAGACTGTCACCTGAGGTACATACAATGTTGAGCGGTCTCTTAGCCATAGACTCTAATAGGAGGAGTAAATGTACTGCGGTGCTGATGTTTTTGGGGGAACACTGGAAAGCGAGTTTCTCAGAATCAACGGACGGCTCTGAAGCCAACATTCATCCGTGGAGCCGTAGTCACTTTTTGTCCCTCCCACCAGTGTTTCCTTCATCTGAAATCCTATTACAGAATATTACTATTTGACCCCTGACAATTCCGAGGGTGAGGAGCATCCAGATCATCGGACGGACATCATCCAATATCCATCAGTGCCGGGGGGGTTGAGATGGAAATTGGATGAAGGGAAACCATTCTTCCAAATCTTTCATGGAAACAGTAGGCGGCTTCCTCTCCATGAGTCAGGTAAGAAAATAACTTATTGTAATGTGTAATAAATATATCTGATATTTGTGTTTTCCGTCATTCTTCTTTTTCCTTGCATGTGTCCTGGGTGCCAAGCGGCAGCTCTGTCTACTTGTTCTTGGGTTTTTAGATCTTAGGCAGCAGTGAAGTGAAACCTTTCCATTGGTTGTAATATATGAGTGTTTGTAATGACTTTTCTGCATAAGGCCAGGTTCACACTATGTAAAAACAACAGCCGTTGTTTTTACATAGTGAAACTGGCCTAAAGTTACTTTTTAAACTAGCTTTTCCCACTGTAAGCCCCCAGTAGATGAGAGAAAAGCACAGATTTTCCTACACTACACATCATTCCACATGCTACACTATCATTTCTGCACATTATATACCGGTCACAAAAAAATACATTGTATATGAGGGATGGGGAGCAGGAAAGAAGGTCAGAATTTGTATAAAACACTTTAGACAGAGGACAGTGGAGAGAGGTTTCAGTGTTGTAGGAGAGCTGACCAAATTTGTCTCTTTTGCCTGTGTTCCAGATGGGGGGAGCGGCTGCCGCTACTAGGTCGTGCCCTCCTCCCATTCCACCCCGGTGGTTATTATATTTGCCAGTATTAGTTAAGCCATGCAGGACCCATCATATGCCATGGAGAGGTGATAGTACAGTGTAGGGTCCATCCTGGCATGAGGCCACCTTATCGTGGTGGGATGGTTTACACTATTTGCAAATAGTAACCAAGAGCCTCATTATTTTTATAGAGATTTTTTTTGCAGTTGGGGGGGCTGCTGCTTTTAGTGATTTTCATATCTGTGGTGGGTCTGTACCTTGCCATTAGCGGTGAGCTGTTGCATTTTGTGTTTTATATTAGCAGAGTGTATTTTTATTTCTCTTAAGTCTCTAATCTGCAGTGATGTCCCTGTCTAGAGATGAGCGAATCAGTCAAAAATTTCTTGTGTAAGATTCGCCAATATTGGGTCAGTTTTGCGAATTTCATGCAAACAAATCTTAATAAAACAGTCAAACCATTGTAGCTACAATAGTGGGACTATTACAGAGTAAAGTTTTGTTCAACAGCTATGGTTTTGACAAAAATTGTGCAAAAATTAGAATGTCAAATTTTTTAAAATGTAAAATTTCACCCTGGACAGCAGTGGACGTTGATGGATGAGGGGTGTAAAATCTATAACTGTTCTTATAAATCATTTAACACATTCCAATCCCCTTTCAAGTACCCTTTCTCCTCCCCTTGTGTATCCCGTTAGGTTAAGTGGCACCAATATTAGTGTCAATTTAATTTTGATTTATTTAATTTAGATTTTTATTAAGTCAATTTTGATTCAAATAAATTGCCCTCTGCAAGGAGCCTTTGCTTCGGCCTCTGTTCTATGTTGACCAGACCTGGCCAGGCCATTCTTCTTGGATAAGGATGCTTCCTGGGTAGGTGCCAGGGCAGTGCTCATCAAAATGATTCCTCGGGGAAGACCAGAGCCTGCGGCTTCTTCTCCAAGACGTTCTACCCTGTCAAGCGTAACTACACCTTTGGGGATCAAGAGCTTTTAGCCATAAAGTTGGCTCTGGAAGACTGGCACCATCTCTTGAAAGGGGCAAATCATCCAATTACCATCTTCTCTGACCATAGAAACCCCCTTTATCTGCAGTCTGCTCAGCATCTCAATCCCAGGTAAGCAAGGTGGTCACTCTTTTTTTCCATGTTCAACTTTTTTCATCCATTTTTGCCCTGCAGAGAAGAACATAAAAGCCGGTGCTCTCTCACAGGCATCTTATGGCCTGGGACAAGAAGACACTCCTTGTCATAGCATCCCTCCCAAACGTCTGGTTCCTGTGGCCACCTCGATTTTGCAGAATGTCCCTCCTGGCAAGACTTGTGCGCCCAGTGCTCAGTAGGAGAGTTCTGAAATGGGGGGTCACTCTTCCCCTTTGGGCATCCAGGAGTCCATAAGACTGGGCAGCTGATCTGCAGACACTACTTGTTGCCCAACCTATCCAAAGATGTGGCTTCTTGCACCACCTGTGCTAAAAACAAGACCTCTCATCTGAGACCAGATGGTCTACTTCAGTCTTTGCCTGTTGCACATATTGCCCTAGACTTTGTCAACGACATCTCTCAGAATCCCTCACCTCTCCAGTCCTATCCATCTGGTATTCCATAGATAAGAATGATGTCATGATGACATCACTCCCAGAATCCCTCACCTCTCCAGTCCTATCCATCCGTTATTCCATAGATAAGAATGAGGTCGTGATGACATCACTCCCAGAATCCCTCACCTCTCCAGTAAGCAGGAAGAGTATGTGTAAGGTGAGGGTTATCATCATCTCCTCCATCTTGGTCCTGCCTCTCTCCATCTTATATAGATGATATCAGTTCCTGTATAACTGGAACATGAATAGAAAGATATGAAATCTACACAAAATTCAATTTACAAGACATAATAAGAGGAAACTTTAGTAGATATAAAGTGTAGATGATGGATTCTCTCTCTCTTCCTAGATCTCCCTTTTTGTATGGATTTTATGGGTTACATAGGAGAATTTCATCCATGTTTGAGGTCAAAGCAGTGTCCTCAGCTAATAGAGCCATCCTCTTATTGTAAGATATTTACGATTCACAGTACAGACCCTATATGGCAAAACTTCCTTTATTTTTACCTATCCAGAAGGTCACCAGCGTGACTCCAATATTTATGCTCTTCAGGGAGTTGCGTTTGTCTTCCTCTTCACCAATCCCATTTACCATCAAAGAAGTCTTCATCAAAATTTTGGAGACTTGTTAAGCAAGGAAGATGTAGCCCAGAAGTTCTGAGAAGAACACTTGGCAGGTTGATGATGGCATTGGACTATGGAGCCTCAGACAGCTCAAGACTAAGGACAAAGCACTTCATTCTTTGAACCAATAAATTGCAATGGCATAGCCCCATCTTGCAGGACCATTACCTTGACCGTCTTTTACATATTCTGGGGCTCCAAAATGGAGAGGAGGGTTTATGCACACGTCCTCAAAAACCTGTCCATGCTCGAATTGGTGTCCTGCAGAGATGACCTTGGAGTTTCCAGCACCATGATTAATTGTTGTCAAACTCAGATACTGCTTGAAAGTTAACACTAGTGTACTGACACAGCTATGCCAGGGAGGTGCTGGAGGAACCGAAACCACCACAAGCCTGACAAGTGCAGGGTGTGCTTAGTGTTGCTTCCCCAGTGCGCCCACATTCCCCCCAGTGATGACTGGGCTCCTGTACCTCTATCCCAGGGTTCCAGCCTCTCGCAGCATAATGTGGGAAGTCCTGAAGAACAAGCGTCACCATATTCCTTGCATGTAGAACTGCAGCTCCTAAGGGGGACTGATACAGACTCTCCCCTCAAAGCTGGACTTAAACTCTGTAGTGCAGAGAATTGAGCAGGTTCAACAAGAAGCCTTTGACTATGTTAAAAGTGATTTGGAGCAGTTAACGCACAGAATCACTGAGATAGAGAATGTCACAAAAGTTTTAGATTCCAGAATCACTGCTTTAAATATGAAAATGAACAGTCTCGGTGCCATATGCAAACACTAGTGTTACAGCTTGATGATCAGGAGGGCGAGGCAGAATATTCCTGAGCTACCAGCTGCAGAAAATGTCTGTAAGAGCTACTTACCATACTTACTGGTCACCCAAATGATGCGACCTTTGCCATAGACTGAGTACACAGAGTCTCCAGAATGTGTAGTATGTAGCAGAGAATACTGGCCCGCGTGACGTCTTATGCCGCCTGCACTATTTTACAGATAGAGATGTTACTGCGTGCTGTACGGGAGAATGGGCTAATAGACTTTGAGGGTGCCATTTCACAGATATACCCTGATGTATTGTCGCGTATACTCTGGAGGGTCTAGAGAAGCGCGAAACAGCTGTCACCTGTACTCACCTAATTGCGTCTTCTCATGCATACCGCAATTTCTGGCGTCTTCTCATGCATACCGCAGCTAAGATGTAATGGCACGTTGTGGAATAAAGAAATTTGCACTGAGTATTGGTGAGTGCTGCATCCTTCTTCGTTGATAGGATTACAAATGGACTTCATACTTGCTTAGCATCATTGTATTTACTTGCCTGCTTATGGAAATCTTGCACACTAGTCTATATTATCCACCAGCGACAGAAGCTGTGCCGGTTGCTTTTTTTTTTCTTGTGTATGTACACCTTACAGTAAACTCTTCTTCTCTTCTTTTTGCTTGGCAAACAGATGGTTCTCCTATGTGTACCAGAGCCACTCAAGACTCAAAAGCGAGGGGAGTTCATATTCTCATCTCTTATTCTCTTCCTTGGAAGTTGCTGGGGAGTCGCACTGATGGGGAGGGTAGACTTCTATGGTTAAGGGTAAAATTTCCTTGGTAACATATACTCTAGTTGCCCTTTATCTACCTAACGCAAGATAAAGCACTGAACCACTTTCTGGAACAAGTGAAGGACTTTGCAGAGGGTACTATTGTAATGGGTGGTGATTTCAATATGGCACTGGACCCCAGGGTTGACACATCTAGGTGCACCTCTCACCTTCCCCCGACTACTTTAAAGTGACTGTACCACCAGGTCCAGGCAGAAGCACTGGAGGCGGGCCGACCCAGCCTTAGTGGGAGGTAACTCTAGCCCCTCTATGATAGGGTTCCATTGATTCCAATGGAGTCACGTCATGGAGGGGCTGGGGTTTCTTCCCACTGGGGGTGAGTCGGCCTGCCTCCAGTGCTTCAGCCTGGGCCTGGTGGTACAGTCACTTTAAGGCGCTTCAGGGCTGCTCTGCGAGATAACCAGCTGGTAGATGTGTGGCGTGTGCTCCATCCCCAGGATAAGGGACTTCTCATTTTACTCCCTGGCTCGAGACATGTACTCCCGTTTGTACTACTTTTTCTTAAAGCATCGCGCCGTACACCTTGCTTGTGAATGCTCATATAGAATGCTTTGCCTTGTCTGATCACCATTAGATTATCTCTTACTAACCCATAACCAATGCAGTGGCCCCTTGAAATTGTTTGTGCGTTCTTGTTCCACCTTGACCAGGAGGTCCTTCAGTACACTGACTGACTACTTTGCCGACAAAAACACGTCAGAAGTTTCTCCAGGAGTAGTGTGGGAAGCAAACACGTGTGGGGCGAGGAATCCTTATTAGGTTAGAGTTGCAATTTAAGAAAGACAGGGCAGTAAAGACACTGCACCTTTTAGATTAAATTTGGTCCCTAGAAAGAACACACAAATGGTCACAGACTAAGGAACTTAGTATAGCCCTTATTGAGGCTCATGACGCTACTTATAAATAAGGTCAAAGCCACATTGACTAATTGTAGAAAAAACTACTGTGGGTGCCGCAATAAAAACTGCAGTCACTTACAAGGGCTGTCATTAACCCCTTCAAATGCTGCTTAATCGCAGGTTTTAAATGTAAGTGACAGGAGAAGTAACAGACTCCAGCTGTGTGACTGTGGGAGTCCCGATCACTTTCTCGGACGGCCGGAGAAGATCTCCTTACCTCCATGTAGTCCTGCTGGCATTCTGCTCATAGTCTGCTACAGGCAGATTCTGTGCAGAACGCCAAAAGCATTGATAAATCGCAATGATCAGTGTATGCAATCTATTACATGTAAAAGTCCCCCAGTGGGCTTTAAAAATTAAAAAAAAAAAAAAAAAAATATCCCAAAAGCCACTCCCCTAATAAAAATAAAAATCACCCCATCCCACTATACAAATTAAACATGTAAAAATAATTAAATTAACATATAATATACTGTAGCGTGTGTAATTGTCCGATTAAAATATAATACTTCCCTTAAGAGGGGAAAAAAAACACCAGGATTGCTGATTTTTTAAAGTGATTAAAATATCCAATCTACACATATGATACAAATAATAACTAAAGTTAATGGCACAAAAAAATTACACCCCATACAGCCCCATAAGTAAAAAAATAAAATAAAACTGTTATAAGAGTCACAGTAGGGCCATTTTAATAATAATTTGCACAAAAAAAGCTTTTAGAAAAAAAAACCACATCAATAAATAGAACATTTGTGTAAACCTGCATACGGTTGTGTTCGGACTGACCTATAGAATAACATTATCATGTCACTTTTACCTTATTGTGAACTACGCAGACACAGGAACCCCTTTTGGGGGTTCCCTCATACATGTTATGGTAAATTGAAAGACGCCAATACAAAGTACATTTGTTCCTGAAAAAAAAACAATAAGCCCCCACATGGCCCTGTATATAGATAAATGAAAGCTATAGCTCTAAGAAGGCGAGATGGAAAAAAAACAAAATGCAAAAATAAAAATTGGTGCGGCCATTTTGGGCAGGATCATGAAGGGGTTAAAATGTAACTGACTTGTAAACAGTGTTCCCAGTGGACAGTTGTGTCAATTTTTCTCAGTGGTGGTTTAATCATGGCACCACCCAAGTAAGCAGGGTGCCGTCATGTCACCACCCAGGTAAGCAGGGTACCGTCATGGCACCATCCAGGTAATCAGTCAACATGCATTATATCGGCTGATCGTTACCTTTCTGCATTAACCAAAACCTTGATACCGATAGTAATGGATCTGCTGGCCAACGCTCCGTGGAACAGGTACAATGGCAGCAGACCACCACTATCTCCTATGGGCTACCCGGACAATCTAAAGACAGTCCGGGCAGACCCCCTTCCCCCCCCTAACATCCCCCCGTCTGTAATAGCACCGACTGCAAACAGGAAATGAGGAGCAAGTGAGCACTGACCTAATCGGGCCCTAAGAGTGCTAAAGGATGGGTTATTTGGAAAGGGAGTCTTTGGTCTGATCTTGGGTTCACTTGTGTGCTGTTTTTTTATTTTTCATAACTGACGTCAATGCAGCTTATAGTGTGGTGACATTTTTATATTCCTTCCCATAGGTTGCATTTCTGGAGCATAGTGGCAAAGCCCACGGAGAAGGACGTACCATCTGTGCAAAGAGAGGGGGAGTCTAAGTTTTCTGTTCAATTGAAGGAACATGTTGTTGTTTTAGGGGAGAAGACCCAGGAAATTAAAAATCTTTCTCAAAGGAAATCTGAAAAAAGGAAAGCAGAGTTAAAAAGGGTCGGGATAACGGTAGAACAGAAGAAAGATGATATCCGGCAAACTGTAGGGGTGAGCGAGGCAGAGTCTGTCTGAATTAGACAACAACCCAACAGATTCAGTTTGGGTAACAGTCTAAAGAGTAAATTTGAAATTTAAGGACAAATATTATTACTAAAGAACAATGACTGGATGACAACGTAATAAATGCCAGTCAGATTCTTTAGTTGAAGTTGCAGAATGTTGCAGGTTTTCTGGACACTTTAATTTTGGTGCATCAAGAAGTATCATCGGCAGATTGCCATCAGATGATGCGGCTACACTGCGATGGAAACTACTGGCTAGTCTCACATAGATTGGGTCATGATGTTACATTATATCATTCTATGCCAGTAACATCAGTTTCTAAAACAATGTCATCTTTCCAAGCTTATGGGCACATCACGACGAGTGGAACGTCACAAACGGCTGCGATTTAGCCTGCCCGGCATACGAGTGACTGCAGCGGTGTGCCGCCCCAGTCACTGACTGGCAGAGAGGGCAATCCATCAACCAGGTTGTGATGTAGCCGGAGGGGAGCTAAGAAAACAGTCAGCTGGGATCCAGGAGCGGAACTGCGTGGGCATTGGGACAGGTGGCTATACATTTCTTTTTTATGTTCCCACATCCTGAAATAATTTTGTCTCACGCTGTATTTCTCCTTTAAGCCTGCAGGTATTTGTTGGAGAAAATAAAATGTTGGAAATGATATAGAGTGACCAAAGATACCAAAGATTGTGGGTTATTCGCAGTTGCCAATACCTTGGCCTTAGTTAAGAGAATTTGAAAAAAAAAAAAATGAATTTGTACAGAAAGAAATGCGGCCACATTTAGTTCGCTGTTTTGATAAGGAACCTTACTATGTCCCCATATAAATCAAAAACAAACAAGAGAATAAACTCCCAATCAAATTAGAAGAACTACTTACTGCATCTGCCACCTTGTCATAAAGGAGAACATGATAGAATAGTCACTGTGCAGATCGTGGTGTCGTCTTTCCTGCGGAAATCTTGAAAAAGATTAAAAATGTGTCGGGATTAAAAAAAAAATAAATAAATAAAAATAGCCGTTTGTACTAATTGACAATTGACACACAGGAAGTATGGAAAAGAAAAACAGTCCGAGTTAAAAAGGGTCAGCAGAACGGCAGAACAGAAAAAGATGTACGGCAAACTGTACAGGTGAGCGAGACAGAGTCTAAATTAGGAACCCAACAGATTCGGTTTGGGTAACAGTCGATAGAGTAAATGTGACATGTGTTCATTCTGACATCTCTACACAGGTGTAAAGGGTAAATTTAGCGGTTTTCATACCTTATTTCATATCATACGTTGTGGTGCTTGTTCAAGTAAAAAGTGTGCTTTTTATCAACTGCAGATTGTATTAAGTGGGCGTGGCCTCGCGTCATTAGCGCCACTTAGCCCCGCCCACAACGGCACCGACGTCACCGCCCCCTTGACTCCCATTGGTTGGCCGACGTAAAAGGGATGGGGTCTAGACCTTTCAGCCAGCCTGTTCCAATGGCCGGCGAGGGGGCAGGGCCAACTGTGGCATTGTGGTTGGGGCTAAGTGGCGCTAATGCCGCGAGGCCCCGCCCACTTAACACAATCTGCAGTTGATAAAAAGATGACTTTTTACTTGAACAAGCACCATGACGTATGATATAAAATAAGGTATGAAAACCGCTAAATTTACCCATTACACCTGTGTAGAGATGTCAGAATGCAAAAAAGGAGGTGACAGTGTCACTTTAAGGACAAAGAGGTCATTGCTAAAGAACAATGGCTGGATGACAACATAATAAATGCCAGTCAGATTCTCTTGTCAAAAAAATAAAAGGATGTTGCAGGGTTTCTGATGGTACATCTTGATGTCCCAAAATTAGATTGACATCATATGAATCAGGTACACTAAGATGGAAACTTCTAGCTAGTCTCACATAGACAGGCTCCTGTACCCCACCAGGTGTCATCTCCTCCCGGTTTCAGGGTACGTCATGACCCAGGCTCAATGTCACAAAGAGGTGGGATTTAGCCCACTCAGCCAATCAGAGACTGCAGCAGTGTCCAGTCCCAGTCACTAACTGGCTGAGTGGGGCATCTGTCAACCGGGTCGTGGCATAGCAGGAGGGGGCGCTGCAAGGCATCAGGACAGGTGACTAGAATTTCTTTATGTTCTCCCGGCCAGAAATAATTTTTTTGTCCTGCACTGGACTTCTATAAGCTGTACCTGCAGTTATTTGTTGGAGAAAATAAAATGTTGGAAATGATATAGAGTGACTAAAGTTACCAAACATTGTTGCTTATTCGCAGTTGCCAATGCCTTGGCCTTAGTTGAGAGAATTCATTTGAAAAAAAAACGGAATTTGTACAGAAAGAAATGCGGCCACATTTAGTTCGCTGTTTTGATAAGAAACCTTACTATGTCCCCATATAAATCAAAAACAAAGAAAATAAACTCCCAACCAAATTAGAAGAACTACTTACTGCATCTGCCACCTTGTCATAAAGGAGAACATAATAGAATGGTCACTGTGCAGATCGTGGTGTCGTCTGTCCTGCGAAAATCTTGAAAAAGATGACAAATGTGTAGGCATTGAAAAAAAAAAATTTAAAAAAAATTTGCCCTGTTTGTACTAATTGAGAATTGACACACAGGAAGTATGGAAAAGAAAAACAGTCCGAGTTAAAAAGGGTCAGCAGAACAGAAAAATGTACGGCAAACTGAGCGTGAATTAGGAACCCAACAGATTCGGTTTGGGTAACAGTCGATAGAGTAAATGTGACATTTAAGGACAAAGATGTCATTGCTAAAGAACAATGGCTGGATGACAACATAATAAATGCCAGTCAGATTCTCTCGTCAAAGAAATAACAGGATGTTGCAGGTTTTCTGGCCACTTTACCGATGGTACATCTTGATGTACCAAAATTAGCTTCCCATCATATGAATAAGGTACAATTTGATGAAAACGTCTAGCTAGTCTCACATAGACAGGCTCCTGTACCTCGCCAGGTGTCATCTTCTCCTGGTTTCAGGGTACGTCATGACTCAGGCTGAATGTCACAAAGAGGTGGGATTTAGCCCACTCAGCCAATCAGGGACTGCAGCAGTGTCCAGTCCCAGTCACTAACTGGCTGAGTCAACCGGGTCGTGGCTTAGCAGGAGGGGAGCTAAGAAGACAGCCAGCTAGCGTCCAGGAGTGGGGCGCTGCACGGGCACCAGGACAGGTGACTATAATTTCTTTGTTCTCCCAGCCAGAAAATTTTTTTTGTCTCACGCTGGACTTCTCTAAGCCGTAACTGCAGTTATTTGTTGGAGAAGATAAAATGTTGGAAATGATATCGATGTGCTGTCAGAAGCAAAAAGTAACAAAAGATTGCGGGTTATTCGCAGTTGACAATGCCTTGGCCTTAGTTGAGGGAATTAATTTGACAAAAATTAAAAATAAATTAATTTGTAGTTGAGGGAATTAATTTGACAAAAATTAAAAATAAATTAATTTGTGCATCAAGAAATGCGGCCACATTTGGTTCACTTTTTTTGAGAAGGAACCTTACTATGTCTCCATATGAATTTGTCAGCATAAAAAAATTTTTTTGCCCTATTTGTACAACTTGAGAACTGACACACAGGAAGTATGGAAAAGAAAAACAGAGTTAAAAGGGGTCGGCAGAACAGAAAAAGATGTACGGCAAACTGGAGGGGGGAGGGGGGGAGCGAGGCAGAGTGAATTAGCAACCCAACAGATTCGGTTTGGGTAACAGTCGATAGAGTAAATTTGACATTTAAGGACAAAGATGTCATTGCTAAAGAACAATGGCTGGATGACAACATAATAAATGCCAGTCAGATTCTCTTGTCAAAGAAATCAAGGATGTTGCAGGGTTTCTGATGGTACATCTTGATGTACCAAAATTAGATTGCCATCATATGAATCAGATACACTATGATGGAAACTTCTAGATAGTCTCACACAGACAGGCTCCTGTACCCCACCAGGTGTCATCTCCTCCCAGTTTCAGGGTACGTCATGACCCAGGCTCAATGTCACAAAGAGGTGGGATTTAGCCCACTCATCCAATCAGTGTCCAGTCCCAGTCACTAACTGGCTGAGTGGGGCATCTGTCAACCGGGTCGTGGCGTAGCAGGAGAAGGGCGCTGCACGGGCATCGGGACAGGTGACTAGAATTTCTTTATGATGTTCTTCCAGCCAGAAATAATTTTTCTTCTATAAGCTGTACCTGCAGTTATTTGTTGGAGAAAATAAAATGTTGGACATGATATTGATGTTTTTCAGAATCAAAGTGACCAAAGATTGCGGGTTATTCGCAGTTGACAATGCCTTGGCCTTAGTTGAGGGAATTAATTCGAAAAAAAATTGAATTTGTACAAAAAACATGCGGCCATATTTCGTTCACATTTATGATCAGAAACCTTACTATTTCCCCATATAAACCAAAAACAAACAAGAAAATAAACTCCCAACCAAATTAGAAGAACTACTTACTGCATCTGCCACCTTGTCATAAAGGAGAACATGATAGAATGGTCACTGTGCAGATCGTGGTGTCATCTGTCCTGCGAAAATCATGGAAACTATGACAAATGTGTAGGCATTAAAAAAATTATAATAAATTTTGCCCTGTTTGTACTAATTGAGAATTGACACACAGGAAGTATGGAAAAGAAAAACAGTCCGAGTTAAAAAGGTTGCACAACCCGCAAGCTCAAAATACGCACGTGTGAACACTTACATGACATTGAGCAACCGGGCAACAGAACCCCATCTGGTGCGTCCAAAAATTTTTTAGAGGCACATCAGGGGTCAACTGAATTTTTTTGCATTTTTGCCATAGAGAAGGTGCATACACCATTCAGAGGGGGGGACACACAAAAATTATTAAAAGATAGAGAAGCCTTTTGGATGTTTTGTTTGAATACATGCCATCCATCTGAGAAAAGAACTCATTTACTATTAAAATTAATCCGCATATGTTTATTTTTCCTCCAGCTTTGCCCCTTCCATATACATCATGATTTTCAATATCCTATGTATAATTCATGTTCTCCACAAGCTATAGTTTTATTCATAATTATCACATAGTTGGATTCATAGAATATTATACATGTCATGCGTTTTGTACACAACTTCCAGTGTGAATTCCTGCTTATCCCCCCATGGCATTACATGGGTCTCCATACAAGTTTCATACAAATACAAATATAGGAATGTATGCATGCATTAATAGGTGCATTGATGTGTTTTTATGATGGATTTTGTTATTAATTACAGTCTTAGTGACTTTCACGGGTGAATTACACTCATTAAGCATGCAGCTGTGCGGGTCGGGCGCAGGCGCAGAGGAATTAGTGGGCGCACAGCTGACCGGCCCCGCCGCCAGCTAGCTGCTATATGGTGTGGCTTTGCCAGTGGAAGGTTAGCCATGATTAAGGCTGCGGTCTAGCAGCTGAAACGCGTAGGCTTTTCTTTTGGGGGCATGCCATCATGTGTGTACGATGACGGAAGGCTTCAATAAAGTGCACGTTATCCCACCTTTCCGGGAGCTGGACTCATCATTTCGCTGCACCGAGTTTAAAAGGGTCAGCAGAACAGAAAAAGATGTACGGCAAACTGTACAGGTGAGTGAGGCAGGGTCTGAATTAGAAACCCAACAGATTCGGTTTGGGTAACAGTCGATAGAGTAAATGTGACATTTGAGGACAAAGATGTCATTGCTAAAGAACAATGGCTGGATGACAACATAATAAATGCCAGTCAGAATCTCTTGTCAAAGAAATCGCAGGATGTTGCAGGTTTTCTGGACACGTTACTGATGATACATCTTGATGTACCAAAATTAGCCTCCCATCATATGAATCGGGTACAATACAATGGAAACTTCTAGCTAGTCTCACATAGACAGGCTCCTGTACCTCGCCAGGTGTCATCTTCTCCCAGTTTCAGGGTACGTCATGACTCAGGCTGAATGTCACAAAGAGGTGGGATTTAGCCCACTTAGCCAATCGGGGACTGCAGCAGTGTCCCGTCCGGGTCGTGGCTTAGCAGGAGGGGAGCTAAGAAGAAAGCCGGCTGAGGTCCAGGAGTGGGGCGCTGCACGGGCACCAGGACAGGTGACTATAATTTCTTTGTTCTCCCAGCCAGAAATAATTTTTTTGTCTCACGCTGGACTTCACCTTTAAACCGTATCTGCAGTTATTTGTTGGAGAAGATAAAATGTTGGAAAT
This sequence comes from Dendropsophus ebraccatus, assembly GCF_027789765.1. Classification (NCBI taxonomy): domain Eukaryota; kingdom Metazoa; phylum Chordata; class Amphibia; order Anura; family Hylidae; genus Dendropsophus; species Dendropsophus ebraccatus. Next base: position 189,174,331 of record NC_091456.1, on the reverse strand, counting down.
GATATCGATGTGCTGTCAGAAGCAAAGAGTGACAAAAGATTGCGGGTTATTCGCAGTTGACAATGCCTTGGCCTTAGTTGAGGGAATTAATTTGAAAAAAAATTTAAAATAAATTAATTTGTGCATAAAGAAATGCGGCCACATCTGGTTTACTTTTTTTGAGAAGGAACCTTACTATGTCTCCATATGAATTTGTCAGCATAAAAAGAAATAAAAAATTTTGCCCTATTTGTACAACTTGAGAACTGACACACAGGAAGTATGGAAAAGAAAAACAGTTAAGAGTTAAAAGGGGTCGGCAGAACAGAAAAAGATGTACGGCAAACTGGAGGGGGGGAGCGAGGCAGAGTGAATTAGCAACCCAACAGATTCGGTTTGGGTAACAGTCGATAGAGTAAATTTGACATTTAAGGACAAAGATGTCATTGCTAAAGAACAATGGCTGGATGACAACATAATAAATGCCAGTCAGATTCTCTTGTCAAAGAAATCAAGGATGTTGCAGGGTTTCTGATGGTACATCTTGATGTACCAAAATTAGATTGCCATCATATGAATCAGATACACTATGATGGAAACTTCTAGATAGTCTCACATAGACAGGCTCCTGTACCCCACCAGGTGTCATCTCCACCCAGTTTCAGGGTACGTTATGACCCAGGCTCAATGTCACAAAGAGGTGGGATTTAGCCCGCTCAGCCAATCAGGGACTACAGCAGTGTCCAGTCCCAGTCACTAACTGGCTGAGTGGGGCATCAGTCAACCGGGTCGTGGCGTAGCAGGAGAAGGGCGCTGCACGGGCATCGGGACAGGTGACTAGAATTTCTTTATGTTCTTCCAGACAGAAATAATTTTTCTTCTATAAGCTGTACCTGCAGTTATTTGTTGGAGAAAATAAAATGTTGGACATGATATTGATGTGTTTCAGAAGCAAAAAGTGACCAAAGATTGCGGGTTATTCGCAGTTGACAATGCCTTGGCCTTAGTTGAGGGAATTAATTCGAAAAAAATTGAATTTGTACAAAAAACATGGGATTTAGCCCGCTCAGCCAATCAGTGTCCAGTCCCAGTCACTAACTGGCTGAGTGGGGCATCTGTCAACCGGGTCGTGGCATAGCAGGAGGGGGTGCTGCACGGGCATCGGGACAGGTCACTAGAACTTCTTTATTTATTCTCCCAGCCAGAAATAATTTTTTTGACTTTTCCTATAAGCTGTACCTGCAGTTATTTGTTGGAGAAAGCAAAAACGTTGGAAATGATATCAATGTGCTGTCGGAAGCAAAAAGTGACAAAAGATTGCGGGTTATTTGCAGTTGACAAAGCTTTGGCCTTAGTTGAGAAAATTAAATAGAAAAAATTGTAATTTGTGTAGAAAGAAATGCAGCCAAATTCCGTTCACTTTTTTTGAGAAGGAACCTTACTGTGTCCCCATATGAATCAAAAACGAACAAGAAAATAAACTCCTAATCAAATTAGAAGAACTACTTACTGCATCTGCCACACTGTCAGTAAGCAGGACGTGATAGAACGGTCACTGTGCAAATCGTGGTGTCATCTGTCCTGCGGAAATCTTGGAAAAGATGACGAATGTGTTGGCACAAAAAGAAATAATTTTGCCCTGTTTGTACTAAATAAGGTTGTTGAGTGTCTCTAGTATTCTGATGACACCTTTTTTAATCAGCTTCTTTTTGTTTGTGAGATTCAAAACAAAACTTTTTTTTTATTAGGCCTATTCTAAGGGTCATTATGCTGCTAACACCATGAAAATAGATATTTGCTGTTTATTATAGAGAGTTTTTGTAGGATTTTATCTATTTTTATAGTTCTTTCATATACATGATCACATATATCTAGTGTTGTGCCCAGGCTCTTGTTGGCCCTATGGTGACAGAGCATCAGCGGGCCCCAACAACCAGCGCCAAAACCGCCCTTTATGCAGCAACTCTCCTGTCACCCATTCTCCTCTCTTCTTCCGGCGCAGGCCGCATGGTACAGAGACATTGCCTGTGTCAGATGTACCCACAGTCTCTATCATTTATCTGCGTGTGTGCATCTTAAAGGCGCACACACAGAAACGATAGAGGGGCTGCAGGGCAGTGGGCTTGCCCTTAATGTTTTTGGCCTCAGATGGCGAGTTCTCCTCTCATTTCTTCCGGAGCAGGCAGTGTTGCACAGAGACGTTGTCTGCGCCAGAAAAAGAGAGGTAAACGCACCGGCAGGGGCCAAAAACATTTGGGGGAAGCCGACTGGGCCCCTAGAGGCCCTGTATGCACTTGCCAGGGTAAGCTAGGTGCTTCGCATCCAGCACACTACAAGACAGCCAGACTAAATCTGCTCATTTTGAAGCTTACACAACAGTCCCCTGAACAAATTGTTATATGTCCCAGTTAAGCGGTGAACTCGCAGTGTGAAATCCGCTGCGGATACGGTACGTGTGAACATGGCCTGAGACTGGATTTGCTCCATGAAGCATGGACGGTGAATCACTGTACTACACTGTTTCCCTGCAGGGCATGATGTATCAAATCTCTGCGGCTACAGGGATTTGCCATCCGTGCTTCACAGAGTGAACACAGAACATGTGACTCAATTTGTTTTCACAGCAAAACAAGTAAAAGAACATTTTAGAACTCTTCCATCTCTCCGTGCAGGGATACGTCAGGACTAGAGATGAGGGAACAGGGTTCAGGTTCGAGTCGATCCGAACCCGAATGTTCGGTATTTGATTAGCGGTGGCTGCTGAACTTGGATAAAGCTCTAAGGTTGTCTGGAAAACATGGATACAGCCAATGACTATATCCATGTTTTCCACATAGCCTTAGAGCTTTATCCAACTTCAGCTGCCACCGCTAATCAAATGCCGAAAGTTTGGGTTCGGATGGACTCGAGCATTCTCCAGGTTCGCTCATCTCTAGTCAGGACCCGATTTTGACATCTTCCTGACATATCCTTGCATCGGATACAAAAAAACATGTCAATATAAACTGCAAATCTTGGGCTGGAGTGAGGAAATACATGGTTACCGATATCAGGCTGAGGTTCCCCACCTCAGGCATATTGCCGATCCTGATGAGACAGGAATGTATCGTAACAGTGAAGAGATTAAAGAGAGAAGCCAACACTGAGCTAGCATATACATATATATATACAGAGGGAAAGTTGGCCGTGATTATAGTTATTGCCTGAAGTCCAGTCCCATTCCCAAAAAGAGAAAACTATAACAAGATACAACTCCCCCTAAGTTCAGGGAGCTGAAAGCAGAATCACTGTATGTGAACTTCTGGGCACCTTATTTGCTGAGATAGAGAACAAAGGGTCACAATTTACACTGCTGTGAGCGCTCCGGGATATCATAATGTACTTAAACAAGTACTTCATTACATACACCACTTTTCAGTATATGCCATTATCACCCCCAAAGATGGCGACAAGAGAGCCAACCACCCCCCCCCCCATATCACCTACGTCTGTGTTATAACTGTGACGTTTCAAACCCCCCCGCCCTAAGCTAACGCCCTTATATCCAGTTATTACTTCTAGTCCAGTGGCCATTTTAGCCCCTGACATTTCTGCCCCCAGTCCCGCCATCTTGTGGGCGGGCACAGGATTCTCCAATAAAGATTAACAACTGTTCTGCACGTCTATTAATGGATGTTTTTAAGTGATGGTTAGGAAAGTTAGACGAAGGTTTGTGCAAAGTAGCTTCAAGGGAAAAGCAATGAAACTGAAAAAGTGGAGTCTATTAGACCAGGCAAGGTCATGAGTAAGTGTGTCACACGGAAGTGTCAGGAGGAGTAAAAGAGAAAAAGCAAGTTATACTATGAACGTCAAGAGAAAAGTGATAATTGGTAAAAATCAAACCCAGAATTTTTTGCACTTATACCATATTAAAAACCCAATGGTATGAGAGCCCGGAGGAACCTATTGTTACTGTAATTTCCATAGTTCTATGTAACTCTGTATAAAAAGTCTTTGTAGATATATATATCTATCCTCCAATAAGTTGTTAGAAAATAGTTTATTATAGTTATAAGTGTGTGTCCCATCGTATGGTATTTTCATTACACAAGGTCTTCAAAGAAGTTTGCCCTCTTACTGCTTAAGGTTAGCCACAAGGGACAGAGCGAGTGCTGAGTCCCTGGGCAACTTACCCATTGCTATCCAGTGAATGACCTTGCTTATGGACAAAGAGAGCAGATTCTTCTGTATAACACTGCGCTGAGGAAGTTTGAGTAGAATTCCTGTTATCTGTCAATGGACTATGAAGAAATGTGTTCATTTAAGTTAATTTAGTTTAAGTTTTAGGTTTGGAAGAACATGCATTGTGCCTGGTTTACTATAAGTTGTCAGGATCAGCGGACGTGAGCCCACTGTGTCATGTGCTCGTCTATCCCTAAGGGCGTTGTCTAAGTGTATCCTCTGTTCTTCACAAGATACTCCTGATGGTGGAGATAGACTTTCCCAGAGGATACACCAGGTCGCTACCTCTTGAAATAGACAAAGCATGTGACATCTGGTCTGGGCAGACTGGATGGCATGGGTGGAACCACCCACGTTGCCAAACTGATAGTACAGACAAATATGCAGACATAGGACACACCGGATGAAAGGAGCAGATGCAGGTGACAGATGCTGGGGACGAACACACAGGTGCCGGTCACACGGTGCAGTTCACACTTGATGCAGGAATGGTAGCTGGTGCAAACACAGGTTGGGTCAGGTTCACACTCAGGTGTACTGGAAGCAACTGGGAGCGCAGGCAGCACTAGCACACAGCAGGAACACTGCGACGTGAGGATACCACAGGAACCAAGTTCAATAGCACAGGAACACTTTTGCATGACCTTGTAGCTCAAGCAGAGCACATGTGCAGCAAGCCTCCTTAAATGTCTAAGCCACAGGTGCGAAGTAATTACGGCACAGAGCCTTAAATCTAGGAAAGGTGCACACGAGCCCCCTCTAGAGGCCAGATCTGTACTACATGCAGAGAGGACATAAGCTACTCCATAAGTCTGGACCTGAAGGTGAGTGAACACACAGCAGCATTTTGATATTAGTTTCTGTCATTTTCTAATATCTTGTTTATCCGAGAGTCAAGTTTTGTTATGTGCAGTGTAGAACTGGTTGTCTAATCACACAGTAAAAGGCAGACTGTAGAAAAAGTGAAAGAATAGGTTAGGTACGAGATGCAGGATATCCTATCTTTATTGACAGTCCTGCGGTCAAGGGACCTAGAGGGGATTGGCTACATCTGTAGTAAGATAGAGGAATAGGGACAGGAGTGATAAGATATTTTGGTATAAGTCAGGTCATTGGAGGAACATGCTGCCACTATGTAGATACTAGGGACATTTTGAGTAATGATAACGGTAGGTAAAGTGGAGAAGATGAAAAGAGGAATAATGTAAAGCAACCTTTTCAACATTCTGAACAGGAAAATGGCTTCTCCCCAATGTGAGTTTTATCTATCTATATCTCTATAGAGCTATAATTTTTGACCAAAACATTCCCCACATTCTGAACAAGCAAATGGCTTCCCCCCAGTGTGAGAATTTTTATGTTCCTCAAAATAATTTTTTGTCCTAAATCGTTTGCCACATTCTGAACATTCATATGGCTTCACCCCGTGTGAGTTTTTGCCACAGAAATGAGTAAAGCATTTGCCACATTCCGAACCTGAAAACGGCCTGGTTTCTGAGAGACTTCTAAGATGGAATACAAAACTTGATTTCACATGAAAACATCTGCCACGTTCTGAACATGAACATGGCTTCTCCCCTGTGCAAATTCTTTGATGTTCAACAAGGCTTGATTTTGCAGTAAAGCATTTCTCACATTCTGAACATGAAAATAGTTCTCCTGTGTGTCTATTGAGATCTCCTTTACGAATAAAACACTTATCACATTCTGAACCACTGAGCCATTGCGGTGAGCTGTTGCATTTTTCTGTGTTTTTGTGCGTTTGCAACTTCAGCCATAGCAACGTGCTCCTGCCTAGTGTGAATGGTGTTCTAGGAGAGATGACCAAATTTGTCTTTTTTTTTTTTTCTGTGTTCCAGATGGGGGAGTGGCTGCCTCTACTTGATCGTGCACCCCACCCAGGTGGTGTAATTACTCTTACTGGTATTAGACAGATCTTGCATGCCCAGAGCATAGGCGTATTTCATGCCATTTAGAGGCCATAGTATAGTGTAAGACTGCCCCGGTATGAGGCCACCGTAACGTGGTGGGGCAGTTTTACACCATTTTCAAGTGGAAACCAAGAGCCTCATTATTTTTATGGAAGTTTTTTTTGGCAGTTGGGGGGGGGGGGGCTGCTTTTAACTATTTTCATGTCTGTAGTGGGTCTGTATCTTGCCATTGCAGTGAGCTGTTGCATTTTTCTGTGTTTTTGTGCGTTTGCAACTTCAGCCATAGCAACGTGCTCCTGCCTAGTGTGAATGGTGTTCTAGGAGAGATGACCAAATTTGTCTTTTTTTTTTTTTTTTTTTCTGTGTTCCAGATGGGGGAGTGGCTGCCTCTACTTGATCGTGCACCCCACCTACCCCACCCAGGTGGTGTAATTACTCTTACTGGTATTAGACAGATCTTGCATGCCCGGATCATAGGCGTATTTCATGCCATTTAGAGGCCATAGTATAGTGTAGGACTGCCCCGGTATGAGGCCACCGTAACGTGGTGGGGCAGTTTTACACCATTTTCAAGTGGAAACCAAGAGCCTCATTATTTTTATGGAAGTTTTTTTGGGCAGTTGGGGGGGGGGGGGGCTGCTTTTAACTATTTTCATGTCTGTAGTGGGTCTGTATCTTGCCATTGCAGTGAGCTGTTGCATTTTTCTGTGTTTTTGGGTGTTTGCAACTTCGGCCATAGCAACGTGCTCCTGCCTAGTGTGAATGGTGTTCTAGGAGAGCTGACCAAATTTGTCTTCTTTTTTTTTTCTTTTTCCTGTGTTCCAGATGGGGGAGTGGCTGCCTCTACTTGGTCGTGCAGTCCACCTGTCCCACCCAGGTGGTGAAATTACTTGTGCCAGTATAAGGCAGGTCTTGCATGCCCAGAGCATAGGCGTGTTTCTTGCCATGGAGAGGCCATAGTACAGTGTAGGACTGCCCCGGTATGAGACCACCGTTTTTAACTGCTTTTAACTATTTTCATGTCTGTAGTGGGTCTGTATCTTGCCATTGCGGTGAGCTGTTGCATTTTTTTGTGATTCTGAACCACAATATTGCTTCTTCTCAGTGCAAGACCTTTCAGTTTTAGATGGGTTGTCGCTTGTTTGTGCTCCTTGATTTTCCTCACTCTTTCTGTGACTTTTATTTTCTCTCACAACCTGTGATGGAGCAGAAGATGGGACTTGTATAACAGGATGAGAGATCTTTGCTGTGAGGGGCTGAGGGTGTATCTGGGATAGTGGACGGCTCCTCATATGTATCTTGTGTGATATCCTGATCCTCCTCTCTAATATCTGGACTTATCACACATCCCTCTGACCTCTTGTACAGTCATCTGCTGAGGAGAACAATGTATTATTTTTAAATAATATAAATGTGACGATCGCTGCTCTAATGTTACATCTCTGAGGTGATGAACACTATTGCGTCTATCAATTCGTCTTATAGCCATGCATCGCTATTACATGTACCAACGCACATTCGATGGCTGATGATTTTAGGTCAGGACCAACAGACATCATCAGTCTATGATTGTTGTCATCAGCTGTACAGCTGCATATTATCAGCCATATAGGCGTTACATCATCCTTATACACTATGGAGGAGGGAATATCAGTCACTGCATGAAGGGGTTAATCCTCCCGCTGTCCCCCAGCTCCTTCCCTCCGCCTGCAGAGCTGTACAGGAGCGGTGGAGGCTAGAATGTAGTTGCCAGAGGTAGGTCTTGAGGACCTTTGATGATGTCATGCCCATGTGACCAGCCTCATGTGTGGGAGGAGCTATCATCCTCTGCTCGGTTTTCTATGAGGCGGCTGGTTTCCCGCTTTTCATGAGGCAGCAGTATAGTGAGTGCAGTGTATATGATCAGCAGGAGGTAAACCACTGTTTTGAGGGGTGTGTGGGTGCACTGTTATGTGATGCTCTGCAGGGTCAGTGTGTGTGGGTGCAATGTTCTGCAGGGAGAGGTTTGTGGGTGCACTGTTATGTGATGCTCTGCAGGGAGAGGTTTGTAGGTGCACTGTTATGTGATGCTCTGCAGGGAGAGGTTTGTGGGTGCACTGTTATGTGTTATGTGATGCTCTGCAGGGACAGGTTTGTGGGTGCACTGTTATGTGATGCTCTGCAGGGACAGGTTTGTGGGTGCACTGTTATGTGATGCTCTGCAGGGAGAGGTTTGTGGGTGCACTGTTATGTGATGCTCTGCAGGGACAGGTTTGTGGGTGCACTGTTATGTGATGCTCTGCAGGGACAGGTTTGTGGGTGCACTGTTATGTGATGCTCTGCAGGGAGAGGTTTGTGGGTGCACTGTTATGTGATGCTCTGCAGGGACAGGTTTGTGGGTGCACTGTTATGTGATGCTCTGCAGGGACAGGTTTGTGGGTGCACTGTTATGTGTTATGTGATGCTCTGCAGAGTTAGTGTGTGCGGGTGCACTGTTATGTGATGCTCTGCAGCGACAGGTTTGTGGGTGCACTGTTATGTGATGCTCTGCAGGGACAGGTTTTTGGGTGCACTGTTATGTGATGCTCTGCAGGGACAGGTTTGTGGGTGCGCTGTTATGTGTTATGTGATACTCTGCAGAGATAGGTTTGTGGGTGCACTGTTATGTGATGCTCTGCAGGGTCAGTGTGTGTGGGTGCACTGTTATGTGATGCTCTGCAGGGAGAGGTTTGTGGGTGCACGGTTATGTGATGCTCTGCAGGGTCAGTGTGTGTGTGGGTGCACTGTTATGTGATGCTCTGCAGGGAGAGGTGTGTGGGTGCACTGTTATGTGATGCTCTGCAGGGACAGGTTTGTGGGTGCACTGTTATGTGATGCTCTGCAGAGACAGGTTTGTGGGTGCACTGTTATGTGATGCTCTGCAGGGTCAGTGTGTGTGGGTGCACTGTTATGTGATGCTCTGCAGGGAGAGGTTTGTGGGTGCACGTTTATGTGATGCTCTGCAGGGTCAGTGTGTGTGTGGGTGCACTGTTATGTGATGCTCTGCAGGGAGAGGTTTGTGGGTGCACTGTTATGTGATGCTCTGCAGGGAGAGGTTTGTGGGTGCACGGTTATGTGATGCTCTGCAGGGTCAGTATGTGTGTGGGTGCACTGTTATGTGATGCTCTGCAGGGAGAGGTTTGTGGGTGCACTGTTATGTGATGCTCTGCAGGGAGAGGTTTGTGGGTGCACTGTTATGTGATGCTCTGCAGGGTCAGTGTGTGTGGGTGCATTGTTATGAGATGGTCTGCAGGGGGGGTGTGGGTGCACTGGTATGCAATGTTCTGCAGGGTCAGGGGTGTGTGGATCCATTGCTTTGGTTGAAAGCCCAGTGCACCCCAGCCGCCAGCAGTGATACCCCCACCCTGTGGCCCTGACCGTACCCCTTTGTCCCCTGGACCTTCAGTGCTGGCCACCACAGCCCCCAACTCCCCTTCCCCCCGCTACCTGGACCCCCCCCCCCCCCCCCCCAGTGATGTTCACAAAGACCGGACACCATCAATCACCCCCACCCGGGACCGCAGTAATGATCCGGCTCTCTGAGTGGCACAACTACACCCCCCCCCCCCCCCGAACTTACTGATGAAGACGGGCTCCGGGCTTCTGCTCCTGAATCGCTGTAATGATCGACTATGCCCGCCGCCCCCCCCCCCCCCCTTCCCCGGACCTCTGCAGTGCTGGCCGTCACAGCCCCTAACCAGCCTGTACCCCCCCCCATCATCCCCCCCCCCCACCCGGGTTCGCAGTTAAGATCATGCCCCCTGAGTGGCACAGCTCCCCCCTCACTGATGAAGACGGGCCCTGGGCTCCTGGACAGCTGAAATGATTAATGATCGGGCCCCCCATTCCTGGATTGTTGCCATGGTGCCCAACTGCAGCTTTAAAGGAAGGCCCCAGCGGGTGAGATGGGGGGACCTCACAGTGCAGAGTGATGAGTGCCCCTCTGACCGGGAGCCCGATGGAGTGGTGCCCCTTGTATAGCGCCCTGCTTGCTTTCCCCTCCGTCCACCTCCACACTCCCCCTTCCCCTGAACCTCAGAAGTTCTCCTACCCCCCCCAACTGAAGCCGAAGATCCCCCACCCGAACCTCAGCAGTCCAACCGTCCCCCGGACAAAGGGGCTGATCCTCCATCCCAGGTCTGACGGACCTCAGCGGTGAAAATATCAGCAGTGACAGCCTGACAGGACCGGAAATTGACAGGAGAGGTGAGATTACCCCCTAAAACTACAACCCCCACCATGTCCTGCTAACAGCTCATGATGGGAGTTGTAGTTTTGAAGCCTGTGGCCATCCAGAACTACAACCCCCATCATGCTTATAGGCTGATCATTTTGGGAGTTTTAGTTCTGCAGCAGATTAGAGGATGACAGCATAGGAGGAGGAGGAGGCGGCAGTGGCATAGTAGAACTACATCTCCCAGCATGGTGTGGTGATATGAAGCACTACAGTACACAAGGGGACATGTGATGTGTGTGGAATGTATGTTGGCACACTAGACCATAGGGCTGGGCGATTAATCAAATTCAATTAATTTGCCCAGAATTTTAGAATTGATTTGAATTTTTTGTGAAAATTGTAAATTCATCGTAAAAATCATTGCGGGCGGTGAGGTGTACGAGGAGAGAAAGAGCTGCACAAGGCTGAACGTGGTTCTTGTGGCCGGCATTCTCTACCGGCCAAACACCAGGAGCGAGACGCCCATCACAGGGGGTGCCTGGGAGCAGAGGGTGCACTCCGTACTGCAGGGGAGAAGGACATGTCCCAGAGAGTGCCGGCCACATGGGGACTACCGCCTCCCTGTACAGCCGGCAGCGGAGCACCCCCAGATGTCACAGCACACTGGCAGCCGGGGGAAGAGCAAGCGGAACAGGTAAATACAGCCCTGCTCCCCGGTCTCTGGAGGAGGCCGCGGGGGCTGCAGGGTAAGGTGATCGCATTGCTATGAGTCCTGGAGCTTTACAGCAGGATCAGGGGATGCAGTGTAAACCCCCAATCCTGCTGTACAGCCCCAGAGCCTGCAGCAATGCGATCACCTTACCCTGCAGTCCCCGCGGCCTCCAGAGACCGAGGAGCTCCATGTGCGGCCGGGAGGAGGTGTGTCCAGCTACCCCAGTCCCATCTGGCACCCCCAGCCCCTCCCCCAGCTGCCCCACTTCACTCTGTTCCCCCCAGATGTCCCCCCCATTCACCCCCAGCCACCCCAGTCCCCCTCTGTCACCCCCAGCTGCCCCAGTCTCCTCTGTTCCCCCCAGCTGCCCCAGTCCCCCACCCTCTGTCGCCCCCAGCTGCCCCAGTCCCCCCCCCCCCCCCCCCCCTCTGTCGCCCCCAGCTGAAGGGGAATTTTTCTGCTCTCATGGTTCCTGGTCAGGCCACCTCCAGTTCGATCAGGCTGTCCATCACTGCTGATGTCTTCACTGCCGAGATCTGAGGTGGGGTAGTTGGGGACAGTTGGGATGTGGAGGATCACTCCTGAGGTCCTGGTGGGATTACGCCTGAGGGGAAGGGGAAGTAGGGGAGCACTTTTGAGGTTCCGAAGGGTCCAGGGTGGAGGATTGCTGTGGATCGGCAGGGACACAAGGGGAGAGCGAGTAGTGCGCTGTGCTCTGCGTTGACACAGCCGGGAGATACAAGGGGTGCTACTCAATCAGGGTACGGGGTGCGCTCCTTATTGCAGGGTAGGGTCCAGGTGGCAGGGGTGAGGGTGGGTAAGGGGAACTCATCGTTGCACAGTGAGGTCTGTAAAAGGAACACTGGGGCACCAAATCAGGAGTTCTGGATGCTTTCCTGGTGTGCATCAGGAAAGCATCCAGAGTTCTGGTGCTCCCGTATAGTTCTACGGGGGCATCTGTGCCAGAATTTCGGATGAAATTAGGACAGAATGTGAAAAATCCTGACCTATTTTCCGTAACAGACGCCCTTCAGAAAAAATCCTGAAATGTGTCCATGACTAATGTACCCCTATGGGTCTGGAAATCTGGACAGATTTTCCGGATTTGTGACACATGATAGGTGTGGGGGGGGGGGGGGGGAGGAGTTGTTTCTTAGCAATTATCACTGCTGGCGAGAATGAGATGGGTGGGGCTGCAAACATCACTGCTGCGGTCCCGGGGGACTTAGCGATCATCATTGTGCTGAGGTTGGGGGGGGGGGGTAGCTAGATAGAGGAATGCTGCCAAGAGTGCCTGTGGTCTGCTCCCAGCCTAGTGCTCCCAGTCTAGTGTCCGCTGCACTGGCACTGTGCCTGCCTGGGAGGGGGGGCTGGTGCCTGCAGCTCCATGCAGGCGCCCGCAGCTCCATGCAGGCGCCCACCCCGGCCTGTCACTTGCACCCAGCCTGGCCTGTCACCAGAATTCCGGACACTTTCCTGATGTGCATCAGGAAAGTGTCCAGAATTCCGGCATTTCCATAGACCTCTATGGGCTGTCTCAGACATCTTTGCGACATATCCCTGCATCGGATACAAAAATACTGAATATAACCTTAATTTTCAAAATAAAGGTATAATATTGATTGCATAAAAAGCCTTGTACACACTATTAGTTTATACAACCAGAACCTGCTGACAGATCACTGTGCAATATTAATCTTTAAATTGTTTGTAATAAAAGTTTATTTAAAAAAAAAATGGTTTCATGTTTTTATTGGGGTGGGGGAGAGCTGGGGGTGTTGTTTCATTGTGTTTATTGGGGTGGGGGAGAGGTGATCAGCTGCTGAGTGGCTGAGCTGACACTGCACAAGTCTTTGCTCAGCCAGTCATCGCCTGCAGCAATGCCCCGCCTCAGCCGCTGAGTGGCTGATGGTAGATTTGAAGAGACAGAGCACAGCACACTAAAAGCTCAGTGTGCTGGGCTGTGGAGAAGGAAGATGTTGAAGGTGAGTATGGAAGCTTTACCCGCACTGCACCCATCCCAGAAAGGAAGGGGGCGTTTAACCCCCTTTCCTTGTGGGGATGGGTAAAGAGTGAGATTGGTCTGGCCACTAGGGAGTTGGTGTGGATACAGTGCATCCTCAAAACCCCATCGTGGGCCACATTGTTCAGTATGGCACCAAAAGGGTTAAGTGGAGATGCGATGCATCCTCACTTAACCCCTTGTGTACCGGAGTGTAAGCAGCATCTGGCAAGATGCTGTATATTGTAAGGTGCAAAACACCTGTCAAAATGATGGGTGTTCTGCTCCTGCCCTTTTTTGTGTCTCCCCTCTTGTTTTTCAGATATTGGTAAACAGGCTTGTGACTGATTCGGTGGACAATGTCAATGACCAGTGTGGTCAACGAGGAGTGTGGGGGGGGGTTATTTTTTGAATAAAACATTATTTTTTTTCAACTTGTCATCTTGGTATAAAATGGCTAACACTAACCCCACCTTCCCCCATTATTACCCCAGTACCCACTGCACCAAGGTTGCTGGGTACCCTATACACACACATACATATATATTCCGAGTGAGTTGGGGGATGCGTCTCCCTGCGTGCTGCTCATTGGCAGGGTTCAGAATGTAAAAGTTACAACATTTCCCCATGTGGGTTAGTTTTTTTATTTTTCTACATTTTTAAGCTTTAGGCTATGTTCACACTGCGTATGAATCCGGCTGTAGTTCGTACGCCGCCGTACATGTGCGGCCGAAACTGTGGGCGTGGGAAAAATCGACATGCGGCCGGATGATACAAACTGCGAACATACGCCTGTAGTAGAGTTATGCTTCCCTAGCTTGTTTCGTAGTGATCTGAAACAGGTCATTTACTTGGAAATCTTCGCCCAGCCCAATAAAACACACAGAACCTTTTGGATCGAAAAATCAAGTTCAATTTGGCTGAAATAAGTACTCCGTACGGGACCGTACTGAAATCCACGGCCGTGAGTTACAACATTTCCGTCCTCAAACAATGGTCTTGTTCATTTTTCATGGCGCCGTATACGATCCGGCCGTAAGCTCATACGTAGTGTGCATTGTGCAGGCGTATATCGTATACTTCCAAGCGAACGCATTAACCTCAAAACTACGTGTGTATATTCGCGGTTTGCACTACGGACGGAAAAATACGCAGTGTGAACATAGCCCCAAAGTGAATCCGTCAGTGACTGGACCCGAGGTGTTAACAGTGTGTATCCCCTTGTGTGCATTGAACCTGTCTACAAAGCCTCTGTGCAGTGGGATTTTTCCACTTTACAAACAGTCTAACCAAGCGTCAAAGAGGAGTGGTGGCTTGGCATTTGTGCCGCATCTCGGCCCGCCTCACCACTACTTCTTCCTCCCCTTTTTAATGCATATATACCTATTCGCCTGCCTCCTGTTCCCCGATATCATTATGTTGCTAATCGTGCATGCGTTGTTGGGCAGAAGTGCAATGCACACATGCTGAGGGCCTGAAGCCAATGCCCTCTGCACCCTCCTCTTCCGCCCTATGGTGCATGCAGGAATGGTGTTATCAGGAGCACACCCTCCGAGGGAATTGTCTGGGCAGATGTGCAACAACGTGACTACGACGGGGAGCAGGAGGCAGGCTAATGGGTAAAATGCATGAAAATGGGGTGAGGCGGGCCGAGGTGTGGCCCAAATGCCAAGCCAGTACTCTTTGACACTTGGTTAGAGTGCGTTTGTGGGAGTTTAAACAAATTACTGCAGGGAGGCTTTGTAGAAAGTGACCATGCACACCTATACTACACTGTCAGCATCTTGGGTCTGGCCCGGTGCTGACAGATTCCCTGTAAAGCCTGCCTATCAGAAACAACCTCTTTTAGATTATACGGCATGGAGAGAAAGGAGCTGCTGCACCTCACACCTATGGCTGACACTAAGGGGCTGTTCACACAGAGCAAGAACGGCGGAATGCCGCCAGCCTCCGTATCATAATGACCTTGTATGGGAGGCGCACGCGGCTCCTCTCCCCGCGCTGAAGAATGAACATGTTCATTCTTCAGCGCCGAGAAATGCAGCGTGCACCTCCCATAGAGTGTCATTAAGACACTAAGGCTGGCGGCATTCCGCCGTTCTTGCTCTATGTGAATGGGCCCTAATGCTTCTCGGCTACATTTAAAAACCAACGCCAGGATGATGGTATGTAATTTGATTAAACCATATTGCCTAGTGTACCACGTGCAGGTCCCCTGAGTCCCTACACTACACAGTGTCGGTCAGTGACCGCAAACCCCGAAAAACGAGCGCAAGCAGGGAAGGGAGGCCATAGAATGGTCCTGCAACCTCTTTTAGATTACTTTATTATTTCCAGTCTGGAGAGCAGGAGAGGTTTTCTATGTGGATTTTCTACTGCTCTGAACAGTTCCTGACACGGACAGAGGTGGCAGCAAAGAGCACTGTGTCAGACTAAAGAGAATACATCACTTCCTGTAGGACATACAGCAGCTAATATATACTGGAAGGTTGGATGTTTGTTAAGGAAATTACATATCTCTGGCACTAACCCTTACAATACCCATGTGCTGACATCTCTCCTGCCTGTATAATGTGGCAGATGGATCAGTGAGTTCCATCCACCTCCCATTCTCCTTGTAGATGGATCAGTTCCCTCTGTGTGGTGTAAGGACTGTGGCTGTCTCTCTCTCTCTGAGCTTGTCAGGCTCAGCTTTTTAGTGAGTGATGAGTTGCCATGTAGGTTACCAAAGCCCCCCACCCCCAATCTCTGACAACCAGGGACTCCAGGGGTAGGACCTACCTCTGGCAACTACATTCTAGCCTGCTCACACTGAATAGGTTAGACTCCGGAGGTAGGAATTACTTTTTAGCCAGGACCTACCTCTGGCAACTACGGGCAACTACAGGCTTCAGGGGTAGGACCTATTTCTGGCAACTACGGGCTTCAGGGGTAGGACCTACCTCTGGCAACTACATTCTAGCCTGCTCATAGTGAATGAGCTAGATTCCGGACTCCAGGGGTAGGACCTACTTCTGGCAACTACGGGCTCCAGGGGTAGGACCTACCTCTGGCAACTACATTCTAGCCTGCTCATAGTGAATGAGATAGATTCCGGACTCCAGGGGTAGGCAACTACAGGCTTCAGGGGTAGGACCTATTTCTGGCAACTACGGGTTTCAGGGGTAGGACCTACCTCTGGCAACTACATTCTAGCCTGCTCACAGTGAATGAGCTAGATTCCGGACTCCAGGGGTAGGACCTACTTCTGGCAACTACAGACTCCAATGGTAAGACCTACCTCTGGCAACTACATTCTAGCCTGCTCACAGTGAATGAGCTAGATTCCAGACTCCAGGGGTAGGACCTACTTCTGGCAACTACAGACTCCAATGGTAAGACCTACCTCTGCCAACTACATTCTAGCCTGCTCATAGTGAATGAGCTAGATTCCGGACTCCAGGGGTAGGACCTACTTCTGGCAACTACAGACTCCAATGGTAAGACCTACCTCTGGCAACTACATTCTAGCCTGCTCATAGTGAATGAGCTAGATTCCGGACTCCAGGGGTAGGACCTACTTCTGGCAACTACGGGCTTCAGGGGTAGGACCTACCTCTGGCAACTACATTCTAGCCTGCTCATAGTGAATGAGCTAGATTCCGGACTCCAGGGGTAGGACCTACTTCTAGCAACTACATTCTAGCCTGCTCATAGTGAATGGGCTACATTCCGGACTCCAGGGGTAGGACCTACTTCTGGCAACTACAGGCTTCAGGGGTAGGACCTATTTCTGGCAACTACGGGCTTCAGGGGTAGGACCTACCTCTGGCAACTACATTCTAGCCTGCTCACAGTGAATGAGCTAGATTCCGGACTCCAGGGGTAGGACCTACTTCTGGCAACTACGGGCTCCAGGGGTAGGACCTACCTCTGGCAACTACATTCTAGCCTGCTCACAGTGAATGAGCTAGATTCCGGACTCCAGGGGTAGGACCTACTTCTGGCAACTACGGGCTCCAGGGGTAGGACCTACCTCTGGCAACTACATTCTAGCCCGCTCACAGTGAATGAGCTAGATTCTGGACTCCAGGGGTAGGACCTACTTCTGGCAACTACGGGCTCCAGGGGTAGGACCTACCTCTGGCAACTACATTCTAGCCTGCTCACAGTAAATGAGCTAGATTCCGGACTCCAGGGGTAGGACCTACTTCTGGCAACTACGGGCTCCAGGGGTAGGACCTACCTCTGGCAATTACATTCTAGCCTGCTCACACTGAATAGGTTAGACTCCGGAGGTAGGAATTACTTTTTAGCCAGGACCTACCTCTGGCAACTACGGGCTCCAGGGGTAGGACCTACCTCTGGCAACTACATTCTAGCCTGCTCATAGTGAATGAGCTAGATTCTGGACTCCAGGGGTAGGACCTACTTCTGGCAACTACGGGCTCCAGGGGTAGGACCTACCTCTGGCAACTACATTCTAGCCTGCTCATAGTGAATG
The DNA here is from genome assembly GCF_027789765.1 of Dendropsophus ebraccatus. Lineage (NCBI taxonomy): Eukaryota > Metazoa > Chordata > Amphibia > Anura > Hylidae > Dendropsophus > Dendropsophus ebraccatus. The sequence continues at coordinate 189,156,808 of NC_091456.1, read as the reverse complement.
GGCTATATTCCGGACTCCAGGGGTAGGACCTACTTCTGGCAACTACAGGCTCCAGGGGTAGGACCTACTTCTGGCAACTACGGGCTCCAGGGGTAGGACCTACCTCTGGCAATTACATTCTAGCCTGCTCAGTAGAGAACAGTCTAAATTCTGTACTTCAGGGGTAAAAATTACCTTTTAGCAACTCCTGGGGTAGGACCTACCTCTGGCAACTACATTCTAGCCTTCTCCTACTGAATGGGCTAGATTCCGGACTCCAGGGGTAGGACCTACCCCTGGCAACTACATTCTAGTCTCAACCGTACAGGAGCCGTGTGCTTCCCCTGTGCTTCCAGGACCTGCCATGATGTCACAGTCATGTGATCAGTCACATGGAGGAGGAGGAGTCACATGATCAGGGGCTGCTGCTCAGTGTATGCAGGACTCTGCTGTGCTGGATGAGCTGAAGTGATGTGTATGCAGCAGAGCTGTGTGTGTGTGATGTGTGTGGAGCAGAGCTGTGTATGTGTGTGTTATATATGCCTGCAGCAGAGCCCTGTGTGTAATGTACATGTAGCTAAGCTGTATATGTGTAATGTACATGTAGCTGAGCTGTATGTGTGTAATGTACATGTAGCTGAGCTGTATATGTGTAATGTACATGTAGCTGAGCTGTATGTGTGTGTAATGTACATGTAGCTGAGCTGTATATGTGTAATGTACATGTAGCTGAGCTGTATGTGTGTAATGTACATGTAGCTGAGCTGTATGTGTGTAATGTACATGTAGCTGAGCTGTATGTGTGTAATGTACATGTAGCTGAGCTGTATATGTGTGTAATGTACATGTAGCTGAGCTGTATGTGTGTAATGTACATGTAGCTGAGCTGTATATGTGTAATGTACATGTAGCTGAGCTGTATGTGTGTAATGTACATGTAGCTGAGCTGTATGTGTAATGTACATGTAGCTGAGCTGTATGTGTGTAATGTACATGTAGCTGAGCTGTATGTGTAATGTACATGTAGCTGAGCTGTATGTGTGTAATGTACATGTAGCTGAGCTGTATATGTGTGTAATGTACATGTAGCTGAGCTGTATGTGTGTAATGTACATGTAGCTGAGCTGTATGTGTGTGTAATGTACATGTAGCTGAGCTGTATGTGTGTGTAATGTACATGTAGCTGAGCTGTATGTGTGTAATGTACATGTAGCTGAGCTGTATGTGTGTAATGTACATGTAGCTGAGCTGTATATGTGTGTAATGTACATGTAGCTGAGCTGTATATGTGTGTAATGTACATGTAGATGAGCTGTATATGTGTGTAATGTACATGTAGCTGAGCTGTATATGTGTGTAATGTACATGTAGCTGAGCTGTATATGTGTGTAATGTACATGTAGCTGAGCTGTATGTGTGTAATGTACATGTAGCTGAGCTGTATATGTGTAATGTACATGTAGCTGAGCTGTATATGTGTAATGTACATGTAGCTGAGCTGTATGTGTGTAATGTACATGTAGCTGAGCTGTATGTGTACACAGTAGATCTGTATATGTGAATAATTCGGGATTGTAGAAGCAAATCTAGGCATGCGTGCTATGTGATCTTTGAAAAGGTCATTCCACGGGGAGGTGCTATTGTCTCTATCTACTGGTGTCACATGACCATGCAATGCTGTACAGATCACTTTACTGCAGCCTCCTCTTATCCCCACAGAGACAACAGGAAGTCTCATCTTAGTTTTAGCCCCAGTGGTGGAATAAAAACTGCAAGATCTCAGAATTATTTAATAATAGAGATCGGAAAAATTAGAAAAAATTTCATTAAAAAATTCTTTTAAAAAAATGTTTACCATAAAAACATTATTTACACAATAAGTCATCTTTGATGACACATTCCCTTTAAGGGCAGGAATAAGAGGTGGGAGATCTGTCGGAAGGTGAAGAAAAAGAAGAGTCCCTTACCTGCAGATCGATCGAAGTCTACAGCCCCCTCCCTTCTCTGGTTGGATCCTTTGGGTTGGGGATGTAAGATGGTCCTGTGTTCGTGTCTCTGTCAGGCTTCGCGTCATCCTGTGCTGTGATGGAGGACACTTGGGACATTTCCTCCATGCTGTGGCCCTGTGCTTCCAGACTAGGCCGCGGTGTCTGTAGCTTCCAGATGTGAGGTAGGCATTGTGCACAGGAAGTGACGTCTGCGGCCTAGTTCCGGTGACTGTGCCCTCTGCGCAAACGTGCCATAAGGTTACACACCAGATAAGTCTACTTTCCATTGCGGGTCGTCCGTCTGATGAGGTCTGATCCACTGCTCACCAATGGATTCTATTGTAGAGTGTTACATCTATGTATGCTAGGTTAGGGGTATGTGCACACTACGGAATTGTTTTCTTGTTCATCGGACGGTTGCTGGCTCTTTTACATAGTTACAGGTTCCAACATCTGCCCCATTTAACACCTTGCTGCAAAATGGCGTTTCAGGAACGTCATAAAAAGCAGGTAGTTCCTGCAACATGCAACATTAAATCCCGCTCCCTAAAAAAAAAAAAAAAATAGAAAAAAAAGTCACATGTACCCAAAAGGTTTACCACTAAAAACGTCCGCTTATGCCGCAAAAAAAAATCCCTCACATAACGCCATTGGCGAAAAAATAAAAAATATTACTGCTCTTACAATATGCAAGACACAAAGGTGGAGATTTATGAAAGGGTGTAAGTATACACCTGGTGTAAGCTACCCACAGCAACCAATCACAGCTCGGCTTTTATTCTACCAGAGCTTATTGTAAACGGCGTACAAAAAAATGATGACAAACAGCTGCTAAATTATGTTTTTATTTATATCACCTCATACATTTTTTTATAAAAAAATGATCAGGGTGTCACATGTCCCCCAGAATGGTACCGATGGAAACGTTAACCCGTTTTACGTAAATATTTTGGCACTGCAAGGCCTCTGTGACATGGTAGAATGGCTAAAAAAAAACCCTGAAATAAAAAAGTCCCCAAAATTCCCCAGGTCTCTGTCATGTCTGCAGCCTGTGGTTGAGTCAGGTGACGCACTGCGGCCGCATATGGGGGATTTCTAGAAACAATGGAATAAGGGGAATAAATAGTGAGTTCCATTTCTCTGTTAGTATTTGCTGTGTTAGAGGAAAAAAATAATTAAAATAGAATATCTGCCAAAAAAATGAAAATTTTAAATTTCCTCTCCAACGTGCTTAAATTTCTGCGAAACACCTAAAGGGTTAATACACTTGTGAAATGTCACTTTGAGGGGTGCAGTTTTTAAAGTGGAGGGATTTATGGGGGTAACTAACATACAGGCCCCACAAATCCACTTCAGAACTGAACTGGTCCCTAAAAAAATCGGAATTAAAAATTTTCCTGAAAAATTGCTGCAAAATATCAAAGCCGTCTAACACCCTAACAAGTAAAAGGACGTTCACCAAATGACGTCACCATAAAGCAGACATGTTGTAGATGTTGCAGTAATAATTAGTTTATGTGATATGACTATCTTATTTAGGAAAAAAGGGATTGAATATAAAGAAACGTAAAATTTTCAAATTTTTCTGCAAATGTTGTTTGTTTTTTTACGAAAAAACTACTGAGTGTATCAACCAAAGTTCACCACAAACATAAAGAGGAATATGTCACGAAAAAAACTCTCAGAAAAACCGCGATAGTTAAAAGCATCGCAGAGTTATCACTACATAGAGAGAGACTGGTTTGCAAAACAGGTCCCGGACATTTAGGCCAAAAGGGGTTAAAGGACCTTTAGCCCTCGTTCACACAACCATAGTCGTCTGCAATTGTATGGACCCACTCACTGGTAAATGGTGATCCATGCCGCAATTTTTTGTTACATGGATCATGACCTTTAAAGAGGTATTCTGCTTACCTTTCCACCCTCCTCCAGTGTCCTTACACAGCATCTTCAGGTTTTGGCTGAACCATCCCACCTCCACTCCCCAGACGGACTTGTTCAGCCAATCACGGACTGATACGGTACAACGCTGCGGCCAGTCATTGATGGTGGGATGGTGCAGCCGGGACCCTAAGATGCCGTAAGAGGTCACGTAAGAGCATGAAAAGGCAAGATTAGGCTGTTTATGTTCTCCCCAAGGGCAGCAATATATTGAGGGTTTAATTTGTGTGGAGTACCCCTTTAAATGCCCCTGATCAAAGTCTAGGGGATTACATTTTTTTTTTTTACAGAACTGGCAAAGTAGAAAAAAAAATGTAAAAAAAAAAGATTTGCTAAAAAACTTTATTGCAGGAGAAAGAAAACATTGACATAAAGCTGATGCCTAAATTCTGTCTGATAAGCAGAATAAGTCTGACCAATCGCCGGCTGTCGTCTGTATCCAACACGTATAACAAATGTAAGATATTCTGTGCTTCTATTTTTATGTATACTCTGTTACCTGGATTGTAGTTGCTTTTTAGGTGAGAGGCACTTATTTTTAATTGTAGATCATTCTTAAAGGGGTACTGGGGTGGGAAAAAAAATTGTTAAATCAACTGGTGTTAGAAAGTTATACAGATTTGTAATTTACTTATATAAAAAAAAATCTCCAGTCTTCCAGTACTTATCAGCTGTTGTATGTCCTGCAGGAAGTGGTGTATTCTTTCCAGTCTCTCAGTGCTCTCTGCTGCCACCTCTGTCCATGTCAGGAACTGTCCAGAGCAGCAGCAAATCAACATAGAAAACATCTCCTGCTCTGGACAGTTCCTGACATGGACAGAGGTGGCAACAGAGAGCACTGGAAAGAATACACCATTTCCTGCAGAACATACAGCAGCTGATAAGTACTGGAAGACTTTAATTCTTTTAAATCCATGAAAAATTTGTAATTTACTTCTGAGTACCCCTTTTAATACTTTAATTTGAATCCTCATTTTAAATTTATTTCCTTTCTATTATATGACAGGTGACTGTGAGATTTCTGTATATTTCTTGTATAATTAGTCAAATAAAAAAATTGAGATTAAAAAGGAAACTCCTATTTTCCTGTGTGAGTTTGTTGATGTTTAAGGAGACGTGATGGGCGGATAAAACCTTTCCCGCATTCTTGGCATGTAAATGGCTTCTCTTCTGTGTGAACTGTTTGATGTTGAACAGGACCTGCTTTCTGCGTAAAACATTTGCCACATTCTGAACATGAAAAAGGTTTCTCTCCTGAGTGAATTGCTTGATGTCTGACAAGAAGTGATTTCAGAGCAAAACATTTACCACATTCTGAACATGCAAATGGCTTCTCACCTGAATGAATGGCTTTATGTCTTGTAAGAGCTGATAACCGAGGAAAACATTTCTTACATTCTGAACAAGAAAATGGTTTCTCCCCCATGTGACATGTAAGATGTTGAAGAAGATATGACTTCTGAACGAAACTTTTTCCACATTTTGAACAGGAAAATGGCTTTTCCCCCGTGTGAGTTTTTTGATGTACATCGAGCTGTAATTTTTTAGTAAAACATTTCCCACAGTCTGAACATACAAATGGCGTCTCCCCAGTGTGAGAATTTTTATGCTCCTCGAGACGTTTTTTCCTGCTAAAGATTTTGCCGCATTCTGAACATGAAAATGGACTCTTTGCCATGTGATGAGTTATTACGTGTCTATCAAGAGTTGTTTGCTGAGTAAAACATTTACCACATTCTGAACATTCATAAGGCTTCTCCCCTGTGTGCTGCCTTTGATGTTGAGTAAGATGTGAACTCCTCATAAAGCATTTTCCACATTCTGAACATTCATATGGCTTCACCCCCGTGTGAGTTCTTTGATGTTTAGTAAGAATTGATTTATGAGTAAAGTGTTTGCTGCATTCAGAACATGAAAACGGCCTGGTTCCTGAGTGAGTTCCCAGATGGAACACAAAACTTGATTTCAAATGAAAACACCTGCCACATTCTGAACATGAATATGGCTTCTCCCCAGTGTGAATTCTTTGATGTTCAACAAGGCTTGATTTTGCAGTAAAGCATTTCTCACATTCTGAACATGAAAACAGTTCTCCTGCGTGTTTTCCCTGATGTCTTTTAAGATCTCCTTTCCGAAAAAAACATTTACCACATTCTAAACATGAATATTCCTTCTTCCCTGTGTGAGACCTTTGACCTTGAGAAGGGTTGTGTGCTCCTTGATTTTTCGCACTCTTTCTATGACTTTTATTTTCTCTTACAACCTGGGATGAAGCAGAAGACGGGAGCTGTTTTAGAGGATCAGATGAGATCTCCTCCTCTCTAATATCTGGACTTATCAGACGTCCCTCTGACCTCTTGGTACAGTCATCTGCTGAGGAGAACAACGATTGGATTATTTAAAATTGAAGGACTGACGAGAAGGAAAAAAGCAACTAGAACAAGATGGACTTGTGTACATGTTATGTGGTAGCAGAGTCAAGGAGTAACATTTCCAAGTAACCTTGGATATTTCTAGAAAGTGAATGTAGCAGAGCATAGGAGGGGATTACTATGGGGCCGAGCACGGGGGGGAGGGATTAGTATGGGGCAGAGCACAGGAGGGGAGGGATTACTATGGGGCAGAGCACAGGGTGGGAATTACTATGGGGCAGAGCATAGGAGGGGATTACTATTTGGCAGAGTCCAGGGAGGGAGGGATTACTATGGGGCAGAACCCAGGGGGGGAGGGGTTACTATGGGGCAGAGCATAGGGGGGAGGGATTACTATGGGGCAGAGCACAGGGGGGGATTACTATAGGGCAGAGCACAGGTGGCGAGGGATTACTATGGGGCAGAGCACAAGTGGCGAGGGATTACTAGTAATTATGTTTGGTTGCCTTCTGACCCGGCCTAGATATACAGTCAGAGGAGCTCCTATGGAGTAACTGTGTTAAGTTGCCCGGCCTAGCACCCTGTCTGAAGGCTCCTATGACTGGATTTGGGAAAGGCTCAATTACCTGCTGGTTAGTGACTCTCTTTGCTACAAACACTTCTCCACACAAGCATGATGACCCTTCTTAAAGGGAACCAATCACTGCGGAATTGTATTGAATACATACACTATATATAGACCTTTCACAACATGTAAGCAATGAACATTGTAAAAAAGAAAACTACTAACCTGGGCGGTTACCTGTAGTGATGTCCTCCTTATACTGCTCAGCACTGCTGTCGTCTGTCTCTTCTTCTTTTACGCTCCTGTCTGTAGCATTGACATAATTCAGACCTTTCCCTGTAGTGATGTCCTCCTTATACTGCTCATCATCGCTCACATCTGTCTCCTCTCCTTCTTCTTTTACCATCATATCTGTAGTGTTAATATTGTTCAGATCTTCCCCCTGGTTCATTAGCTGTAATATAAATATTGTCATCAGACGGGAGGAGAGATAAGGTGGAAAGATTTATATGAGCAGAAAAGATTATTATAATGAGGACCAGAAATGAGGTGACAGGAAGAGTTATCTGAGCCCCAGAGCTGCAGGTCCCCTCAAAGCCGGACATAGATATTAGATGATGGCTCAGTAATAACCTCATACACTGTACAGAAGACATGGCAAGAGGCTTCAGGTTGTCTCAGTAAAAGAGATCGGCCTCAGCCAGACACATCTGGGGTTTGTCTTGAGGGAAATAAAAAATCAGATGGGAATAAATCCAACCAGCCGTCTCCAGAGCCAGAAACTGAGATAAGATCAAGACACCATGTGATGTCTATGGTCGCCTATATCCGCCATCTCCACCTTCCTCATTACACAAGTATAATCCATATAATAGTGTAGGATAAACCCAGACTGAGAGCAAGAGCCTCACATGTACACATCATAGGGAACATCTCCATCTACCTGATCCTGATCCTGTGGGAGAAGAGGACGGGGACATCTCTCTGGTGCTGTTCTCTTACTGGATCTGACTGGAGGGAACACATACAGAGACTGAATTCATTCTTTCCATCCAGATAATACAGAGAGGAGGTGTGTATATAGTCCTGTCTATTACCTGCTGATGGGAGGGGCTGCTGATCCTCCAGCATCACATCCTTGTACTGATCCTTGTGTCCTTCTACATACTCCCACTCCTCCATGGAGAAATAGACCGCCACGTCCTGACACCTTATAGGAACCTGACACACACAATGGTCACACAGTCATCCCCCCCACCCCTCCAGTGGTGTTACTGTATAATGTCCCAGCATTCCCAGCAGCCACAGTCTCACCTCTCCACTCAGCAGCTCCACCATCTTGTTGGTGACTTCTAGGATCTTCTCTTCCTCCATTTCCTCATGTATCAGGGGCCCCGAGATTGGGCTCAGGGTTCTTCCCCATCCTTCACACCCAGGGGCCCCACAGCGCCCACTAGAGGACTTCTTCACTACTGTGTAATCCTGTGTATGGAGAGACACATTACTATCTCTCTATCCATTCCCACAATCCCTCACCTCCCCAGTCCTATCCATCTGCTATTCCATAGATAAGAATGATGTCATGATGACATCACTCCCAGAATCCCTCACCTCTCCAGTCCCATCCATCTGTTATTCCATAGATAAGAATGATGTCATGATGACATCACTCCCAGAATCCCTCACCTCTCCAGTCCTATCCATCTGTTATTCCATAGATAAGAATGATGTCATGATGACATCACTCCCAGAATCCCTCACCTCTCCAGTCCCATCCATCTGTTATTCCATAGATAAGAATGATGTCATGATGACATCACTCCCAGAATCCCTCACCTCTCCAGTCCTATCCATCTGTTATTCCATAGATAAGAATGATGTCATGATGACATCACTCCCAGAATCCCTCACCTCCCCAGTCCTATCCATCTGTTATTCCATAGATAAGAATGATGTCATGATGACATCACTCCCAGAATCCCTCACCTCTCCAGTCCTATCCATCTGTTATTCCATAGATAAGAATGATGTCATGATGACATCACTCCCAGAATCCCTCACCTCCCCAGTAAGCAGGAAGAGTATGTGTAGGGTGAGGGTTATTATCCTCTCGGCCATCTTGTCTCTGTCTCTCTCCATGGTTGATGGGTCGGTCTCTTATATAGAAGATATCAGCAGAGGATCCTGGAATGTTGGGAGATGAATATAGAGAAGATTAGTTATTGTGCAGAGTATATTATGTATTCTCTCTCTCTGTATGAGATGTATAATTTGTTACACAGTCCATCCATATTGCTGGGGGAGCAGGTCTTACCTGTTCTTCTCTCCGACTCTTAGGCTCCATTCACACGTTCAGTGTTTTTCCTGGTCCGTGATTGTAGTCTTCTACCTACCTATGTGATCCGTGCAAAACCGTCCATTTTGCATTTGTCTCTGAGATTTTTCATAGATCTGATTAAAGCATTTTAAATTACATTGGTTACATCACAATCATGTTTTTCACGCATGTACACACATGTTCATCCGTAAAAAAGATTAATCTCATTGATTTCTATGTGTATATTGTTCCGTGTTTCCGTTCCGGCCTTAGAAGTTTACCGTCCTGGTGGGGTGGGGGAGAAGTTGTCACGCTGTGAGCATAGTCTGTGGGTGAGACAACACCTGCACACATTGGGGGAGATTTATCAAACATGGTGTAAAGTGACATTGGCTCAGTCGCCCCTAGCAACCAACCAGATTCCACCTCTCATTTTCCAAAGAGCCTATGAGGAATGAGAGGTGGAATCTGATTGGTTGCTAGGGGCAACCGAGCCAGTTTCACTTTACACCATGTTTGATAAATCTCCCCCAATGTCCTATAGCCGCCACCTCATGTGACTGATGTTGTGGTGACATCCGGCAGCTATTGGATATTATATGTGGTATCTTCTCACCCGCACACAATGCTCCTCACATCTTCTCTCATGGTAAAGGGATTGGAGATTACAATACGACCTCTATGCAGCAAAACTCCCCTTATAGTTACATACATTACAGTGTGACATCAGTATCACACCCATCAGGAAGCTGCACCCAGATTCCTTTCTCATATAACATCGACTTCATGAACAATGTGCTGAGAAGCTGAGGAAATGATGGGACTATGGAGCCTCAGATAACTGAGGGAGGTTACAGCATCGTACGCTAAAGCCCAGAGGCCGCGCCGTAACTGTATAATATGTGTCATCAAGGGGTTAAAGAGTTACCGTCATGTAAAGAAAGTTTCGAAGTACAGCAAACATACCTTACCCAGTGCTTCCAGGACCTGCCATGATGTCACAGTCATGTGATCAGTCACATGATCAGGGGCTGCTGCTCAGTGTATGCAGGACTCTGCTGTGCTGGATGAGCTGAAGTCAGGGGCGTAACTACCACTGTAGCAGCCATAGCGGCTGCTATGGGGCCCGCCACACCAGGGGGCCCCATGGCCTGCTCCTGCAATACACTGGGCCCCCTGAGCAGGTGACCAAACGGGCCTCCCGGGTTCTGCAAATGTCCCTTTAACTGAAAGTGCTTGCAGTTATGACTACACTTGATGGCTTAGTGGTCAGTTGGGAAGGCGGGGGGGGGGGGGGGGGGGGGGGGGGGGGGGGGGGGGAGGGGTGGCCCAATCAAAAATGCCATGGGGCCCAACCATTTCTAGTTACGCCCCCGGGTGTACATGTTGTGTGCCCTCAAAATAACTTCAAAAACAACACCCAAACCCTCAGCGCCAAAGGCCTAGGGTGAAATATAAAGTATCTGTGGGGAGATGCACTTTGAAGCTTAACTTTTATTAATGTGAACTTTAAAGTGGGATGGATGAGTCAGAGAAGCATGATTACCATTTCTCTATGATGTGCTGATCCTACAGTATATTATACAGGAACCTTGACATGGTGTGTGGGCTTATGTAACTATGTCCTGATGTTACTAGTATATAGCGCTGAGAGGCAGAGGGATCAGTGTTAAAGGGGTATTCCGGGAAAAATCAACTTTCTCCCATCCACAGGATAGTAGAAAAGTAGGAAATCTCGAGGGGATCTGACCCCAGTACATCTTCACACCCACCCCCCACCCACGCCAAATGCCTTATCGGGCCCTGTTGGCTCTGTTAAGAATAGAGCCCTGGGTCAACACATGACCCGCGGCTCTCTTCATTCCTATGGAGTGACAGAGCCTAATACATCGCTCTTCTGGCATACTCGTCTCTTTCCGTCACTCCATAGGAATAAATAGCGACCTGTGGCTCTAACTATATCAGAGCTGGCAGGGCCCGATACAGAGATCGCCGGGGGTATAGGGGGTCAGACCCCCTGCAATCTCCTACTTTTCCCCTATGCTGTGGATAGGGGAAAAGTAGATTTTTCCAGAATACCCCTTTAAGTATATGGATCTGCGACCATGTCTGCTTTTCCTCCAGAGAATTATATAATATACTAGAACGTTGCACCTATAGTTTGTAGTCTTGTTAGACCTCAGCCCTGGTGACCTAGATCGCAATTCTCTGACTTGTCCGTTTTATTTTAACGTTCACATTAATAAAAGTTTTTACAATTAAAAGTTACATGCTAGATAGCTGTTAGATCAGACGTGTTACTTTTCATATGTGTCTCCTTGACGTAACAGCAATCTAACAGTGTCAGCAGTTTGGAACCTGAATTGCAGATAACAGATTCACTTTAAAAGATTCTATAATGGGCGTTCCAGCCCTAAGAAGCATGGCACATCCAGTGTGGACATTCTTTGACGTTGCTATTAAGCTGGTGTCACACACCGTGGGGCAGATAAAAACTTCCAATTCTTAGAGTGTGTTTATATAGACTAGACAGCCTAAGGCTATGGTCACATGTTCCGTGACCCAGCCAGGTACCAGCCGGATGATCTTTAGCGCCGTTGAGTTCTGATGTGGGGGCATCAGTGCCCGCCAGCATCAGAACTCCCCACAGCACACAATGAAGCACTGGGTGGAGAGCTAACAAATGGGGATTACCTACAGTGGGATGGGGGAGAGGAGGGGGGCCCAATCAAAAGTTTGCTATGGGGCCCAGCCCTTTCTAGTTACTCCCCTGGCTGAAGTGATGTGTGTGCAGCAGAGCTGTCTGTGTGTGATGTGTGTGGAGCAGAGCTGTGTATGTGTGTGTTATATATGCCTGCAGCAGAGCTGTTTGTGTCTGTGACGCATTGCTTCACTTTTAGTACTTTGCTTCCTGGAGATATAGAGTCTCTATCACCTCATCTAATCATTTAGACATGGGTGGTGTAGTTCCAGGCTGTCTAGTGTAGCTTGAATAGTCTGAGATTTTGGCCACTCAATCCGTCTAACCCAGTTTTGAAACTGCCAAAATCCATTTGTTTTGGGGGGTTTGTTCTATATTGTGTTTCTTTACCTCAGCTGTTCCATCACAGTCCCCCCCCCCCCTGCCAATTCCCCGCCCACAGCTGTTTTAGAACATCTAGGCTGTGTTCACACATTGCAGTTTCATTGTGTTACTGAATTAATTCTAGAAATTTACCATTTCATTCCACCCCCACCCCCACAGCACACTGTATTCTCTACCTGTAACACCACACAGCACACTGTATTCTCTACCTGTAACACCACAGAGCGCTGTATTCTCTACCTGTAACACCACACAGCACACTGTATTCACTACCTGTAACACCACACAGCACGCTGTATTCTCTACCTGTAACACCACAGAGCACGCTGTATTCTCTACCTGTAACACCACAGAGCACACTGTATTCTCTACCTGTAACACCACACAGCACGCTGTATTCTCTACCTGTAACACCACACAGCACGCTGTATTCTCTACCTGTAACACCACACAGCACACTGTATTCTCTACCTGTAACACCACACAGCACACTGTATTCACTACCTGTAACACCACACAGCACACTGTATTCTCTACCTGTAACACCACAGAGCACGCTGTATTCTCTACCTGTAACACCACAGAGCACGCTGTATTCTCTACCTGTAACACCACACAGCACACTGTATTCTCTACCTGTAACACCACACAGCACGCTGTATTCTCTACCTGTAACACCACAGAGAACACTGTATTCTCTACCTGTAACACCACACAGCACTGTATTCTCTACCTGTAACACCACACAGCACGCTGTATTCTCTACCTGTAACACCACACAGCACGCTGTATTCTCTACCTGTAACACCACATAGCGCTGTATTCTCTACCTGTAACACCACACAGCACGCTGTATTCTCTACCTATAACACCACACAGCACGCTGTATTCTCTACCTGTAACACCACACAGCACGCTGTATTCTCTACCTGTAACACCACACAGCACACTGTATTCTCTACCTGTAGCACCACACAGCACGCTGTATTCTCTACCTGTAACACCACACGGCTCTCTGTATTCTCTACCTGTAACACCACACAGCGCTGTATTCTCTACCTGTAACACCACACAGCGCTGTATTCTCTACCTGTAACGCCACTATATTCTCTACCTGTAACGCCACACAGCACACTGTATTCTTTACCTGTAACACCACACAGCGCGCTGTATTCTCTACCTGTAACAGCACACTGTATTCTCTACCTGTAACACCACACAGCACGCTGTATTCTCTACCTGTAACACCACACAGCACACTGTATTCTCTACCTGTAACACCACACAGCACACTGTATTCTCTACCTGTAACACCACACGGCACGCTGTATTCTCTACCTGTAACACCACACGGCACACTGTATTCTCTACCTGTAACACCACACGGCACACTGTATTCTCTACCTGTAACACCACACGGCACACTGTATTCTCTACCTGTAACACCACACAGCACGCTGTATTCTCTACCTGTAACACCACACAGCACTGTATTCTCTACCTGTAACACCACACAGCACGCTGTATTCTCTACCTGTAACACCACACAGCACACTGTATTCTCTACCTGTAACACCACATAGCACTGTATTCTCTACCTGTAACACCACACAGCACACTGTATTCTCTACCTGTAACACCACAGAGCAGTGGGAGCAGGAGACAATGTGAATTGGCACAGAGGACATTTTTCTTCACTTCCCGGATGTCTATCAGCTACCAGTGTGGCAGACCCGCACAGATGTGGTAATACATTATATAGACACATCTATATAACTTTTAATAGAAAAAAAAACTTCTTCCCTATCTGGAGTTCCCCTTTAAATATATTGCTGCCCTTGAAGAGAAGATAACAACATTTAATTTGATCAAGTGCATTTAAAGGGGTACTCCGCTCAAAGTGTAGGGCGAAATAAAAAAAAATTCATGCATAATATTTGCTAAAAAAAAAACTTTATTGCAGTAGAAAGAAAACATTGACATAAAGCAGATGCTTAAATTCTGTCTAATAAGCAACATTTGTCTGACCAATCGCCGGCTGTCAGCTGTATCCAACACGTATAACAAATGTAAAATATTCTGTGCATCTATTTTTATGTATACTCTGTTACCTAAAAAACAACTACAATCCAGGTAAAACGACACTAAAGGTGTATTTGGGTGAGAATAAACATTGATTTTAAATGCACTAGTGTCAGGAAGTTATACAGATTTGTAATTTGCTTCTATTTTAAAATCTCCAGTCTTCCAGTACTTATCAGCTGCTGTATGTCCTGATGGAAGTGGTGTATTCTTTCCAGCCCGACACAGTGCTCTCTGCTGCCACCTCTGTCCATGTCAGGAACTGCCAGAGCAGGAGAGGTTTTCTATGGGGATTTGCTCCTTCTCTGGGCAGTTCCTGACATGGACAGAGGTGGCAGAAGAGGGCACTGTGTCAGGCTGGAAAGAATACACCACTTCCTGCAGGACATGCAGCAGCTGATAAGTACTGAAAGACTGAAGATTTTTTTCAATAATAGTAAATTACAAATCTATTAAACTTTCTGGCATCATTATAGTGCTTGAAAAAGCACTATATTGTAATCCGTATTCTTCTTCCGCTTTCTATTCTTCCAGCCATTCATCTGCGATTAATACAGCCCGAAACGCTTTGCGCAGACTCCGTTTCGATCGGATTTGTCGTTTTTAAGAAATTTACGTTTAAAAACCCCTAATTTCCCATAGGAAAAATGGCCACACTGTAAACGCTAACAGCCAATCACAGCGCATATGCAAATAGCTGACATATAGCAGCCAATAGGAACTCTAAGGACTTGTCAGTGAATGTATCACAACATCCGCACAGTCACATGTCCACTATGGGCCGATGGAAGGTCCTTAACGATTTTGTCTCACTGACATGAGTAAGATTGTCATGGTAACTGAGCAATGATTTTTACCAATATAAGTAGCAGAGTTCAGTCAGTAAAGTAGCAGAGCTGAGGCAGGCATGTAGCAGAGACCTAACCGCACTACGTAGCAGAGCTGAGCCCCGCACTACCTGGCAGATGTGAGTATGTGAAGTAGCAGAGCTGAGTCAGTGATGTAGTAGAGCCGATACCCACATGATACAGCAGAGCTGAGTCAGTGAAGTAGCAGAGGTACCAAAATCCCTCTTAAGGGGACGTTACCCAAGTCGCTCTTAAAGGGATGGTAATAAAGTTGTTCTTAAAGGGCAGGGGTCAAAGTCACTCTCAAAGGGACAGCACTAAAGTTGCTCTTCAAAGGATGGTACCCAAGTCTCTATTAAAGGGACTGTACCAAAGTCTCTCTTAAAGGGAGGGTATCAAGGGTTAAAGTTTCTAATAAAGGGAAGTTACTGCTAAAGGAGCGCTTTTTTCAAGAACATTGGGGGAGATTTATCAAACTGGTGTAAAGTAGAATTGTTGCCACCTTTCATTTTTCAAAGCATCTGTGAGAAATAAAAGGTGGAATCTGATTGGTTGCTAGGAGCAACTAAGACAATTTTACTTTACACCAGTTTGATAAATCTCCCCCTATGTATTTCCCTGGAATTGCAAATCTAGTTTAATTTGAATTCTCATTTTAAACCGATTCCCCTTCCTCTTATATGACAGGTAACTTTACTGTATGATTTCTATATATTGCTTGTATAATTAGTCAAATAAAAAAATGAGATTAAAAAGGAAACTATTTCCTTGTGTGAGTTTGTTGATGTTTAAGGAGACGTGATGGGCGGATAAAACCTTTCCCGCATTGTTGGCATGTAAATGGCTTCTCCCCTGTGTGAACTGTTTGATGTTCAATAAGACCTGCTTTCTGTGTAAAACATTTCCCACATTTTGGGCATGGATATGGCTTCTCTCCTGTGTGACATCTAACATGGTGGAGAAGATATTTTTTCCTTAAAAAACATTTGCCACATTCTGAACATGAAAAGGGTTTTTCTCCTGTGTGAATTGCTTGATGTCTGACAAGAAGTGATTTCAGAGTAAAACATTTACCACATTCTGAACATACAAATGGCTTCTCAACCGAATGACTTGCTTTATGTCTTATAAGAGCGGACAAACGAGGAAAACATTTCTCACATTCTGAGCAAGAAAATGGTTTCTCCCCCGTGTGACATGTAAGATGTTGAAGAAGATATGCCTTCTGAAAGAAACTTTTTCCACATTCTGAACAGGAAAATGGCTTCTCCCCCGTGTGAGTTTTTTGATGTCTATCGAGCTGTAATTTTTTAGTAAAACATTTCCCACATTCTGAACATACAAATGGCGTTTCCCCAGTGTGAGAATTTTTATGTTCCTCGAGACGCTTTTTCATGCTAAAATTTTTGCCACATTCTGAACATGAAAATGGACTCTTTGTCATGTGATGAGTTATTTCATGTCTATCAAGATTTGTTTGCTGTGTAAAACATTTACCACATTCTGAACATTCATATGGCTTCTCCCCTGTGTGCTGCCTTTGATGTTGAGTAAGATGTGAATTCCTAATAAAGCATTTTCCACATTCTGAACATTCATATGGCTTCACCCCCGTGTGAGTTTTTTGATGTTTACTAAGACCTGATTTATGAGTAAAGCATTTGCCACATTCAGAACATGAAAACGGCCTGGTTCCTGAGTGAGTTCTCAGATGGAATACAAAACTTGATTTCACATGAAAACATCTGCCGCATTCTGAACATGAATATGGCTTCTCCCCTGTGTGAATTCTTTGATGTTCAACAAGGCTTGATTTTGCAGTAAAGCATTTCTCACATTCTGAACATGAAAACAGTTCTCCTGTGTGTTTTCTCTGATGTCTATTGAGATCTCCTCTCCGAATAAAACACTTATCACATTCTGAACATGAATATTCCTTTTTCCCTGTGGGAGACCTTTGATCTTGGGATGGTTTGTCGCTTGTTTGTGCTCCTTGATTTTCCTCACTCTTACTATGATGTTTATTTTCTCTCACAACCTGGGATGAAGCAGAAGACGGGAGCTGTTTTAGAGGATCAGATGAGAGATCTTTGCTGTGAAGGGCTGACTGTGTATCTGGGATAGTGGACGGCTCCTCATATGTATCTTGTGTGACATCCTGATCCTCATCTCTAATATCTGGACTTATCACACATCCCTCTGACCTCTTGGTACAGTCATCTGCTGAGGAGAACAATGATTTTAATTAATATAACTTTGACAATGATATTAAGACAGTGGTGATAACCAAACAAAATGATTATCGTTCGAGTTTTCTCGATAACGATTGCATTTGAGCGATAATCGTTCCGTGTAAACACAGCAAACGATCAAGCGACGAGCGAGAAATCGTTCATTTTGATCTTTCAACATGTTCTCAAATCTTCGTTGGTCGTTCGTTCGCTAAAAATTCGCAGATCGCTTCGTGTAAACGTTTTTTTAAAGATTCACCCTATGAAGGGTGGGCTTAAGCGATTTTAAAAAGATCGCTGTAACGATTTTACTAACGATTTTTCTCCGTCTAAACGCTGATCGTTATAAAAACCAAATCGTTGCTTCATAATCGTTAAACGATCGATTGGGCGAATTATTAGCTATGTGGTGCTCATTAGCTAATGAGCACCACATAAAGACGCAGCTGTGACAGGAATCTGTGTACGAGCTGTGAGGAGAAAAGCATCAGAGCGGAGCACGGCTGGAGGTGACAGGCGAGGTTCAGTCAGTCGGTACATAGACGGCGAGTCTGAAGGAGTGACGAGAAGGAAAAAAGCGACTAGAGCAGCAGAATGGACTTGCGTACATGGTATGTGGTAGTCAAAAGGTAAAACTTCAAACTATTTCTAGGAAGTGAACGTAGCGGATTTTGGCCTAGATACCTGTTCAGACAGGCTTCCATGGAGTGACCATCTTTAGTTATCTTCTGGCCTACATCCCTAGTCAGAGAAGCTCCCATGGAGTGTCCGTGTTTAGTTGCCCGGCCTAGCACCCTGTCTGAAGGCTCCTATGACTGGAGTTGGGAAAGGCTCGACTACCTGCTAGTTAGTGACTCTCTTTGCTACAAACACTTCTCCACACAAGCACAGTGACGCTTCTTAAAGGAGAAGTCCGGCCAAAAGTATTTTTTAATATGTTATTACTTAGGGAAAGTTAGACAAATTTCTAATGTACATTAATTATGGGATATGCACATATAGGGCTATTTCCCTTAATTTAGTAGATCATGGAGTGTTAGAACTCTCTCAGATATAGTGATGTCGCGACAAAGGGTGTAATTGTGGAGTGTGCAGCAGGGGGCACTCTATATATAGAAGTCAATGAGTACCATTGACTTCTATATATATATAGTGCGCCCCTGCTGGACACTCTATTGAATCAATGAATGTGTATGTAAAAATGATATGTACACTACGTTTTGTTAAGTGTCCTTGCTCCCCAAAGTATCCCATAAATGTATTCAATGAATACATTTGGAGGGCACCGAGCAGGGAGGGAGAGAAGTGCCTATACATCTACCTCCCCCCTACCTCCCTCCCTCCCTGCTCGGTGCTGGGCACATATACACAGTACTACTACTCCCATCATCTGCTCATAGTATGAGCAGAGGATGGGAGGAGTAGTACCTACGCTATCCCCAGCACATCGGCACTGCCGCCGCCCGCGCTGCTTCTCACACTTCACACATCACTGCAAACATGGGCCGTTCTCGCCGACTGGGATGACAACCTTTCACTGCCTCCCTGGAGAACAAAGGAGCAGGTAGGATGAAATTCAGCAGGTCCGACCTTTGTTGCAATTGGTGAGTAAAATATATGTGTATTCAGTGGTCACTACTCACCTGGACGCTTACCGGTAGTGATGTCCTCCTTATACTGCTCATCACTGCTGTCATCTGTCTCTTCTTCTTTTGCACTCTTGTCTGAAGCATTCATACACTGCAGACCTTTCCCAGTAGTGATGTCCTCCTTATACTGCTCATCACCGCTCACATCTGTCTCCTCTCCTTCTTCTTCTTTTACCATCATATCTGTAGTGTTAATATTGTTCAGATCTTCCCCCTGATTCATTAGCTGTGATATAAATATTGTCATCAGACGGGAGGAGAGATAAAGTGGAAAGATTTATATGAACAGAAAAGATTATTATAATGAGGACCAGAAATGAGGTGACAGGAAGAGTTATCTGAGCCCCAGAGCTGCAGGTCCCCTCAAAGCCGGACATAGATATTAGATGATGGCTCAGTAATAACCTCATACACTGTACAGAGGACATGGCAAGAGGCTTCAGGTTCAGTGGAGATCGGCCTCTGCCAGACACATCTGGGTTTTGTCTCATGGGAAATTAAGAATCAGATGGGAATAAATCCAACCTGTTGTCTCCTTCTACACATCATAGGGAACATCTCCATCTACCTGATCCTGATCCTGTGGGAGAAGAGGACGGGGACATCTCTCTGGTGCTGTTCTCTTACTGGATCTGACTGGAGGGAACACATACAGAGACTG
This sequence comes from Dendropsophus ebraccatus, assembly GCF_027789765.1. Taxonomy (NCBI): domain Eukaryota; kingdom Metazoa; phylum Chordata; class Amphibia; order Anura; family Hylidae; genus Dendropsophus; species Dendropsophus ebraccatus. The sequence goes on along the minus strand of NC_091456.1, from coordinate 189,137,090 downwards.
AATTCATTCTTTCCATCCAGATAATACAGAGAGGAGGTGTGTATATAGTCCTGTCTATTACCTGCTGATGGTAGGGGCTGCTGATCCTCCAGCATCACATCCTTGTACTGATCCTTGTGTCCTTCTACATACTCCCACTCCTCCATGGAGAAATAGACCGCCACGTCCTGACACCTTATAGGAACCTGACACACACAATGATCACACAGTCATCCCCCCCACCCCTCCAGTGGTGTTACTGTATAATGTCCCAGCATTCCCAGCAGCCACAGTCTCACCTCTCCACTCAGCAGCTCCACCATCTTGTTGGTGACTTCTAGGATCTTCTCTTCCTCCATTTCCTCATGTATCAGGGGCCCCGGGATTGGGCTCAGGGTTCTTCCCCATCCTTCACACCCAGGGGCCCCACAGCGCCCACTAGAGGACTTCTTCACTACTGTGTAATCCTGTGTATGGAGAGACACATTACTATCACTCCATCCATTCCCAGAATCCCTCACCTCCCCAGTCCTATCCATCTGTTATTCCATAGATAAGAATGATGTCATGATGACATCACTCCCAGAATCCCTCACCTCCCCAGTCCTATCCATCTGTTATTCCATAGATAAGAATGATGTCATGATGACATCACTCCCAGAATCCCTCACCTCTCCAGTCCTATCCATCTGTTATTCCATAGATAAGAATGATGTCATGATGACATCACTCCCAGAATCCCTCACCTCCCCAGTCCTATCCATCTGTTATTCCATAGATAAGAATGAGGTCATGATGACATCACTCCCAGAATCCCTCACCTCTCCAGTCCTATCCATCTGTTATTCCATAGATAAGAATGATGTCATGATGACATCACTCCCAGAATCCCTCACCTCCCCAGTAAGCAGGAAGAGTATGTGTAGGGTGAGGGTTATTATCCTCTCGGCCATCTTGTCTCTGTCTCTCTCCATGGTTGATGGGTCGGTCTCTTATATAGAAGATATCAGCAGAGGATCCTGGAGTGTTGGGAGATGAATAGAGAGATTAGTTATTGTGCAGTGTATATGATGTATTCATACCTCCCAACTGTCCCGGATTCCACGGGACAGTCCCGTTTTCGGGGTGCTGTCCCGCGGTCCCGGAACGGCACCCAGTGTCCCGCATTATATGTGGCCCTACGGAAAAAAAAAAAACAATAAACCAGTAACTCACCTGTCCGCCGGTCCCAGCAGCTCCTCTCCCGGCAGGGTGCGCACTCCCGTCATCCTCCGGGGCAGGCAGCGGGGTATACAGACACTGACTGTGCCGGAAGTGACCTGCAGCCTCTGTCATGAATTACTTCCGGCACAGTCAGTGTCTGTATACCCCGCTGCCTGCCCCGGAGGATGACGGGAGTGCGCACCCTGCCGGGAGAGGAGCTGCTGGGACCGGCGGACAGGTGAGTTACTGGTTTGTTGTTTTTCTGGTCGGGCCACACAAATGGGGGGATTGGCTACTGTGTGGGGCATTATATGGGGGATTGGCTACTATGTGGGGCACTATATGGGGGGATTGGCTACTATGTGGGGCACTATATGGGGGGATTGGCTACTATGTGGGGCACTATATGGAGGGATTGGCTACTATGTGGGGCACTATATGGGGATTGGCTACTATGTGGGGCACTATATGGGGGCATTGGCTACTATGTGGGGCACTATATGAGGCATTGGATACTATGTGGGGCACTATATGGGGGCATTGGCTACTATGTGGGGCACTATATGGAGGGATTGGCTACTATGTGGGGCACTATATGGGGATTGGCTACTATGTGGGGCACTATATGGGGGCATTGGCTACTAAGTGGGGCACTATATGGGGCATTGGATACTATGTGGGGCACTATATGGGGGCATTGGCTACTATGTGGGGCACTATATGGGGGCATTGGCTACTATGTGGGGCACTATATGGGGCATTGGATACTATGTGGGGCACTATATGGGGGCATTGGATACTATGTGGGGCACTATGTGGGGATTGGATACTATGTGGGGCACTATATGGGGCATTGGCTACTACGTGGGGCACTATAATGGGGCATTGGCTACTACGTGGGGCACTATATGGAGGGATTGGCTACTATGTGGGGCACTATATGGAGGGATTGGCTACTAAGTGGGGCAATATATGGGGATTGGCTACTATGTGGGGCATATATGGGGGGATTGGCTACTATGTGGGGCACTATATGGGGCATTGGATACTATGTGGGGCACTATGTGGGGGATTTGATACTATGTGGGGCACTATATGGGGGATTGGATACTATGTGGGGCACTATATGGGGGATTGGATACTATGTGGGGCACTATATGGGGGCATTGGCTACTATGTGGGGCACTATATGGGACATTGGATACTATGTGGGGCACTATGTGGGGGATTTGATACTATGTGGGGCACTATATGGGGGCATTGGCTACTATGTGGGGCACTATATGGAGGGATTGGCTACAATGTGGGGCACTATATGGAGGGATTGGCTACTATGTGGGGCACTATATGGAGGGATTGGCTACTATGTGGGGCACTATATGGAGGGATTGGCTACTATGTGGGGCACTATATGGGGATTGGCTACTATGTGGGGCACTATGTGGGGGCATTGGCTACTATGTGGGGCACTATATGGGGGCATTGGCTACTATGTGGGGCACTATATGGGGGCATTGGCTACTATGTGGGGCACTATATGGGGGCATTGGATACTATGTGGGGCACTATATGGGGATTGGCGGCTATGTGGGGCACTATATGGGGGCATTGGCTACTATGTGGGGCACTATATGGGGCATTGGATACTATGTGGGGCACTATGTGGGGGATTTGATACTATGTGGGGCACTATATGGGGGATTGGATACTATGTGGGGCACTATATGGGGCATTGGATACTATGTGGGGCACTATGTGGGGATTGGATACTATGTGGGGCACTATATGGGGCATTGGCTACTACGTGGGGCACTATAATGGGGCATTGGCTACTACGTGGGGCACTATATGGAGGGATTGGCTACTATGTGGGGCACTATATGGGGGCATTGGCTACTATGTGGGGCACTATATGGGGGCATTGGCTACTATGTGGGGCACTATATGGGGCATTGGATACTATGTGGGGCACTATATGGGGGCATTGGCTACTATGTGGGGCACTATATGGAGGGATTGGCTACTATGTGGGGCACTATATGGAGGGATTGGCTACTATGTGGGGCACTATATGGAGGGATTGGCTACTATGTGGGGCACTATATGGAGGGATTGGCTACTATGTGGGGCACTATATGGGGATTGGCTACTATGTGGGGCACTATATGGGGGCATTGGCTACTATGTGGGGCACTATGTGGGGGATTTGATACTATGTGGGGCACTATGTGGGGGATTTGATACTATGTGGGGCACTATATGGGGGATTGGATACTATGTGGGGCACTATATGGGGGCATTGGATACTATGTGGGGCACTATATGGGGCATTGGCTACTACGTGGGGCACTATAATGGGGCATTGGCTACTACGTGGGGCACTATATGGAGGGATTGGCTACTATGTGGGGCACTATATGGGGATTGGCTACTATGTGGGGCACTATATGGGGGCATTGGCTACTATGTGGGGCACTATATGGGGGCATTGGCTACTATGTGGGGCACTATATGGGGCATTGGATACTATGTGGGGCACTATGTGGGGGATTTGATACTATGTGGGGCACTATATGGGGGATTGGATACTATGTGGGGCACTGTATGGGGGATTGGATACTATATAGGGCACTATTCAGTCAGCAGCATGTGGTGACTGTAGGGAAGTGGCTATGGAGGGTCACTATGGGGGTGTGGCTATGGAGGGTCACTATGGGGGTGTGGCTATGGAGGGTCGCTATGGGGGCGTGGCTATGGGGACCGTGGCGCACATGTCCCTCTTTGCTCTTTGCAAAAGTTGGGAGGTATGTATATTCTCTCTCTGTATGAGATGAATAGTTTGTTACACAGTCCATCCATGTTGCTGGAGAAGTCTTACTTGTTCTTTTCTCCAACTCTTAGAGGGGGAGGAGTTGTCACGCTGTGAGCATAGTCTGTGGGTGAGACAACGCCTGCACACAATGTCCTATAGTCGCCGACTGATGTGACTGATGTTGTGGAGACATCCGGCAGCTATTGGATATTATATGTGGTATCTTCTCACCCGCACACAATGCTCCTCACATCTCTCTATGCAGCAAAACTCCCCTTATAGTTACATATATTATAGTGTGACATCAGTATCGCACCCATCAGGAAGCTGCACCCATGATAAATTTTACTTTTGTTTTGCCTGACTTTATGAAGCCGGACTTTCCCCAGGATAGAATGGTTCCTAATGAGAGTTAGCAGCTGCAGTTCTGCTTACAACATAAAATCACAGACACAGACAGCTGATGTACGTATCAGTAACATAAGTTGGGGAAGTGCACCCTTTATTTTTTTGTTAGCTTTTATAGACACAATATGGGGCGGAGTTACTCATGCGCAGTGTATTCAAGTATTGCAAACTAAGGGGTAGTGCGGCGTTTAACTTTTATTCACTAAATAACACACATTACAAAGTTATTTAAGTGAATGGCCCCCTTCCCCGTGTTTCCCCCACCCTGGAAGTGTTGGTGCATTATACTTACGTGTTTGCTGTCGACCCCGTACGCCATCTTGTGTCGACGACGTCATCTTCGGGTTGCCAGCCGAATCGTCCCTCACGCCGGCCCCCCTTTGCAGCGTCATCAGCTGCTCAGCTGCGATTGGCTGAGCACAGTTATGCGGGGCAGGGGAACATGGGGAAGGGGGCCATTCACCTAAATAACTTTGTAACGTTGTATAACTTTGTAATGTGTGTTATTTAGTTAATAAAAGTTAAACGCCGCACTACCCCTTTAACATATGCGTCAGAGTTCCTAGAAATTATCATTGTGAGTGAGAGTTCCCATTCCTTTCTTCCTTCCAGATCATCTTTCTGTCACGCTCTGATCATCTTCTAATTCAGAGACCTGTATATATAGGTGTAATCCCACAGGTACGGTGTAAGCAGGTACAATCACATCACCTAGCCTTATCAACCCATATTCCTCTGCTCTCTTCCCATATAACATCGACTTCATGAACATTGTGCTGAGAAGCCGAGGAAATGATGGGACTATGGAGCCTCAGATAACTGAGGGCGGTTACAGCTCCATACGCTAAAGCCCAGAGGCCGCGCCGTGTCATCAAGGGGTTAAAGAGTTACAGCCATGTAAAGATACATTCTAGCATCTACCGTAAAGAAAGTTTCAAAATACAGCAAACATACGTTACCCAGTGCTTCCAGGACCTGCCATGATGCCACAGTCATGTGATCAGTTACATGGAGGAGGAGGAGGAGTCACATGATCAGGGGCTGCTGCTCAGTGTATACAGGACTCTGCTGTGCTGGATGAGCTGAAGTGATGTGTGTGGAGCAGAGCTGTGTGTGTGTGTGTGTGATGTGTGTGGAGCAGAGCTGTGTATGTGTGTGTTATATATGCCTGCAGCAGAGCCCTGTGTGTAATATACATGTAGCTGAGCTGTATGTGTGTAATGTACATGTAGCTGAGCTGTATGTGTGTAATGTACATGTAGCTGAGCTGTATATGTGTAATGTACATGTAGCTGAGCTGTATATGTGTAATGTACATGTAGCTGAGCTGTATATATATAATGTACATGTAGCTGAGCTGTATATGTGTAATGTACATGTAGCTGAGCTGTATATGTGTAATGTACATGTAGCTGAGCTGTATATGTGTAATGTACATGTAGCTGAGCTGTATATGTGTGTAATGTACATGTAGCTGAGCTGTATATGTGTGTAATGTACATGTAGCTGAGCTGTATGTGTGTAATGTACATGTAGCTGAGCTGTATATGTGTAATGTACATGTAGCTGAGCTGTATGTGTGTAATGTACATGTAGCTGAGCTGTATATGTGTAATGTACATGTAGCTGAGCTGTATATGTGTAATGTACATGTAGCTGAGCTGTATGTGTGTAATGTACATGTAGCTGAGCTGTATATGTGTAATGTACATGTAGCTGAGCTGTATGTGTGTAATGTACATGTAGCTGAGCTGTATATGTGTGTAATGTACATGTAGCTGAGCTGTATATGTGTAATGTACATGTAGCTGAGCTGTATGTGTGTAATGTACATGTAGCTGGGCTGTATATGTGTAATGTACATGTAGCTGAGCTGCAAGTGTGTAATGTACATGTAGCTGAGCTGTATGTGTGTAATGTACATGTAGCTGAGCTGTATGTGTGTAATGTACATGTAGCTGAGCTGTATGTGTGTAATGTACATGTAGCTGAGCTGTATATGTGTAATGTACATGTAGCTGAGCTGTATATATGTGTAATGTACATGTAGCTGAGTTGTATGTGTACAGTAGAGCCGTATATGTGTAATGTACATGTAGCTGAGCTGTATGTGTACAGTAGAGCCGTATATGTGTAATGTACATGTAGCTGAGCTGTATATGTGTAATGTACATGTAGCTGAGCTGTATGTGTACACAGTAGAGCTGTATATGTGTAATGTACATGTAGCTGAGCTGTATGTGTGTAATGTACATGTAGCTGAGCTGTATGTGTACACAGTAGAGCTGTATATGTGTAATGTACATGTAGCTGAGCTGTATGTGTGTAATGTACATGTAGCTGAGCTGTATATGTGTGTGTAATGTACATGTAGCTGAGCTGTATATGTGTAATGTACATGTACCTGAGCTGTATGTGTGTAATGTACATGTAGCTGAGCTGTATATGTGTAATGTACATGTAGCTGAGCTGTATGTGTACAGTAGAGCCGTATATGTGTAATGTACATGTAGCTGAGCTGTATGTGTGTAATGTACATGTAGCTGAGCTGTATATGTGTAATGTACATGTAGCTGAGCTGTATATGTGTAATGTACATGTAGCTGAGCTGTATATGTGTAATGTACATGTAGCTGAGATGTATGTGTACACAGTAGAGCTGTATATGTGTAATGTACATGTAGCTGAGCTGTATGTGTACACAGTAGAGCTGTATATGTGTAATGTACATGTAGCTGAGCTGTGTGTGTTACACACAGCTGTGGAACTTGCTTACAGAGCCTATTACATACTTGCCCTGCCGGGGCTGTGTACACATCTCTAGTAATGTTAGTGTGGCCCTTTCGTCTGTACATCTCTTATAACTCAGATGGGCGGCCAAGGGTGGATTATTTTTAAGACAGCGATCGCGGCTTCTATTACACGTAGAAACAATTTGCCAATAATCTCTCTGGCTAATATGGCTTTAAAAAGATATTCCCATCTCATCCAGCACAGCTATTCTTGTAGAACTTCTAGTTAAAGGGAACCAATCAGGTAGATCCTAAGAAACTTTTCAACAAATGGGCCCCGCTGACTGGAGATGAGGATATTACTGGAGTAATTTTGTCAGGATGGGCGGTTATCAGGAAATGTGTTATAAATGAGCGGTGGCGGGAGACATACTTTAAGCTTTCACATTCAGCATTGTATGGATTCAATACCCTTCCGTCACCATCCTTCCCCGATAGAATCACTGAATGCCCTAAATGTCGCACCCCCCTCACCAACCTGTGGCATGGAGTGTGGACTTGCCCTTCCACAGTCTCCCATTGGACCATGGTGATTACTTACATTCACACCACTTACATGATCAAGCTAGATTTAGCCCCGAAGGTCCTCCTATTCCACCAATTGAGACCCCCCGAATCAACATCGGAAGGCAGGGCAATACCACAATTGGTGCACATCACTTTACTGGTTGCCTTACGGTGTTTGTTCACCAATTGGTTATTGTTTGATGTACCTGACCTTGATTTGGTAGTGGCACAGAAGAAGTTTTGGTATCGATAAGATAGATACGGAGAGGCATAAAGACTCTGGTACAAAGAAATTTTTCCAGAAATGGAGACCCTTTATTTTGAAGCATTATAATCCACAGGCCATTCATGACATAGTGAAGCCATTTCAGTTCACAAAATGGTACTGCACGGAGTCATTAAAAGGTACCTTAGGGGCCTTACAACTTCCACATTGATTTTCTTTCTTTGTTACACTGTTCTTACTGACCCCTCTTATTATTCTGCGGTGTGGGTACTTTTCCCGGTATGATATGATGGCCACTCTGTACTATTTGGGGTCTCTTCACATGTCCTGATTTTCTTGTTACGATCCGGTTACCGGCAACTGTTTATTCTATATTTCTGATTTATATGTGTCGCATTGTTTGTGCCTTGCATGGCATATTATTGCTTTTGGCTATAACTTTTGAAAATCCAATAAAAATATTTGGCCAATTGATATGGTTCCCTGCAGCACGGTATAAAGCTCCGATGCAGCTCACGACAGGTACTGACCGTGGCTGCTGCAGCAGCTTTATACCAGAGAAAAATAAATCCCCCGAAACGTGGCAGGTAGTCCTCTGGGCGGCTCCCCGCCCCTGTCAAGTCACTGCTCTCTGCCGGGCAGCGCTCCCAGCAGGGATGAGTGACAGGCAGAGAGCCGTGACTAGACACGGGAGCTACAGTGGTTTGCAATAAATTAGAATGTCAACAAATTTTATTTTTTTCCCAGTAATTCAATTCAAAAAGTGACCTCAAGTATTCAATAGAGTCATTACATACAGAGTGAACTTTTTCAAGCGTTTATTTCTGTTAAAGTTGAGGATTATGGATTATAGCCAAGAAAAACCAAAAGTCAGTATTTCAGAAAATTCGAATAATTAACCCAAAACACCTGCAGTGGCTTCCTAAGTGTTATAAAAGGTCCCTTATGGTGCGTTTACACAGGCAGATTTATCTGACAGATTTTTTAAGTCAAAGCCAGGAACAGACCATAAACAGGGCACGGGTCATAAAGGAAGACTGAAATTTCTCCTCTTTTGAAATCCATTCCTGGCTTTGGCTTCCAAAATCTGTCAGATAAATCTGTCTGTGTAAATGGACCCTTAGTCAGGTTCAGTATGCAACACAATCATGGGGAAGACTGCTGACTTGACAGATGTCCAGAAGGCCGTCATTCACACACTCCACAAGGAGGGGAAGCCACAAAAGTTCATTGCTAAAGAAGCTGGCTGTTCTCAGAGTGCTGTTTTAAAGCATATTCAAGGGGAACTTGGGATAAGAAAAACTTGTTTTCTATTAAAAGTACATTAAAAGTTATATAAATGTGTCTATACAATGTGTGTTTGCTGATGATACAGACAGGGGGCAGGGTGTGATGTCACAGGAGGCTTGGCTGGATCCCCCAATCCCCTGAGTGATTGACCATCTCTGACTGGCCAGAAGCAGGTGCTGCACTAATTTTACTGATTGTAATGGGTGGGGGCTGTGATGATCACATGAGGGAAAGCATTGCATTCTGGGAAATGCCAAACCAGGAAGAAGAGAAACAGAAAACAGAGCAAAAACCTCCCAAACAAATGGATTTTTGGTAGTTTCAAAACTGGGATAGACAGGTAAGTAATGCTATATGCTTCTGCAGAAGTTTCATTTTTTTAACCTCTACCTGGAGTTCCCCTTTAATAGAGAGTGGAGTGGAAGGAAAAAGTATGGTAGAAAAAGGTGCACAAGCAAGCGGGAGAACCGCAGTCTTAACAGGATTGTAACGAAAATGCCATTCAAAAATTTGGGAGAGATTCACAAAGAGTGGCCTGCTGCTGGAGTCAGTGCTTCAAAAGCCACAAGCACATCCAGACATCTGCAGGACATGGGCTACAAGTGCTGCATCCCATGTGTCACTCCTGACCAAGAAACAAGGCCAGAAGCGTCTTATCTGGGCCAAGGAAAAGTAGAACTGGACTGCTGATCAGTGGTCCAAGGAGCTGATTTCCGAAGAAAGTAAATTTTGCATTTCATTTGGAAATCTCGATCCCAGAGTCTGGGATGTCTTATTTTCAGGGGATGTCCTACTTCTTCTCTCCCCCCAGGGGAGAGAGGGAGGTGAGTGTCACGGAACAAGCACGGGAGGGAGGTGAGCAGCAAGGGACAGGCACAGGGAGGGAGAGACAGGTGAGGGACAAGTACGGGGAGGGAGGGAGAGAGGTAAGCGCCACCAGACAGCACAGGGAGGGAGAGAGGTGAGTGCCACCAGACAGAGCACAGGGAGGGAGGTGAGTGGAACTTAACAAGCACAGAGGAGGGAGGGGGTGGGCGGGTGGTGGTGTACAGCCTTATTTTCAGGGGGAAGCCTTACTTTAGAATACGTGCTAGACTAGTTGGGATGTCTTATTTTCGGTACTTCTACATCATTCTTGTATAATTACTCAAAAAAAGTATAAAACTTAAAAGGAAACAGCTATTTCCCTGTATGAGTTTGTTCATGTTTAAAGAGACGTGATTGGTGGGTGAAACCTTTCCCACATTCTTGGCATGTAAATGCCTTCTCACCAGTGTGAATTTTTTGATGGGCAGTAAGATTTGTTTTTCGACCAAAACATTTGCCACATTCTGGGCATGGAAATGGCTTCTCTCCTGTGTGACATTTAACATGCTCAAGGAGGTATCTTTTCCTTAAAAAGCATTGGCCACATTCTGAACACGAAAAAGATTTCTCTCCTGAGTGAATTTCTTGATGGAGAACAAGAAGTGATTTCAGAGTAAAACATTTGCCACATTCTACACATGCAAATGGCTTAATGCCCGAGTGACTTGCTTTATGTCTAACAAGATTTCCTAACATAGTAAAACCTTTTCCACATTCTGAGCAGGAAAATGGGGTCTCCCCTGTGTGAGTCCTTTGATGATGAATAAGATGTAATTTTTGAATAAAACATTTCCCACATTCTAAACATTCAAATGGCTTCTCCCCTGTGTGAGTTCTCTGATGTCTAACAAGCACTGATTTACGAGTAAAAATTTTCCCACATTCCAAGCATTCAAATGACATGTCCCCTGTGTGAGGTAGTTGATGTCTTCCAAGCTCTGAACATGAAAACGGTTTCTCACCTGTGTGAGTGTTTTGATGTTCCTTAAGATCTTTTTTCAAACTAAAACATTTTCTACATTCTGAACATGAAAATCGTTGCTCACCTGTGTGAATTTTTTGATGTTCTTCAAGACTTCTTTTCACAGTAAAACATTTCTCACATTCTGAACATGAAAACGGTATCTCACCAGTGTGAATTCTTTGATGCCTAACAAGCTGTAATTTTTGACTAAAACATTCCCCACATTCTGAACACAGAAATGGCTTCTCCCCAGTGTGAGAATTTTTATGTTCCTCCAAACGTTTTTTCTTATCAAAGCTTTTGCCGCATTCTGAACATATATATGGACTCTTTGCCTTGTGATAAGTTATCTTATGGCTGGCAAGATGTGACGGCTGTGTAAAACATTTACCACACTCTGAACATTCATATGGCTTCTCTCCTGTGTGCTGCCTTTGATGTGTAGCAAGTTGGTTTTTCCTCAAAAAGTGTTTTCCACATTCTAAACATTCATATGGTCTTACCCCTGTGTGAGTTTTTTTATGTTTGTTAAGACCTGACTTATGAGTAAAGCATTTGCCACATTCAGAACATGAAAACGGCCTGGTTCCTGAGTGAGTTCCCAGATGGAATACAAAACTTGATTTTGCATTAAAACACCTGCCACATTCTGAACATGAATATGGCTTCTCCCCTGTGTGAATTCTTTGATGTTGAACCAGACTGGATTTTGCAGTAAAGCGTTTCTCACATTCTGAACATGCAAATAGTTCTCCTGTGTGTTTTCTCTGATGTCTGCTAAGATCTCCACTCCATTTAAAACATTTACCACATTCTGAACATGAATATTCCTTCTTCCCTGTGTGAAACCATTCATTTTTGGATGGGTTGTCGCTTGTGTGTGCTCCTTGATTTTCCTCACTCTTTCTGTGACTTTTATTTTCTCTCACAGCCTGTGATGAAGCAGAGGACGGAAGCTGTTTTACAGGATCAGAGGACAGATCTTTGCTGTGAGGGGCTGAGGAAATATCTGGGATAGTGGACGGCTCCTTATAAGTATCTTCTGTGATAACCTGATCACCCTCTTGAATATCTGGAGTTATCAGACGTCCCTCTGACCTCTTGGTACAGTCATCTGCTGAGGAGAACAACCATTGTATTATTTTTAAGTATTATAACCTTGACAATGATATTAACATATTGGGATATTTATGTATACTGTCAAACGAATTGTAAGGCATGTAGCAAAATGTATTTATTTATTGACTAAGATAGGGGCAGTAACCTAAATGTAGAGCAGGTATCAGTGGATCATGATGTTAGGTCGCCATGCTTGCATGCAGCTGCTCAGACAACCCAAGCCAGGAAGCTCCCGCCCCAGAGTTTGAGGTATTAATGCCAGATAAGGTTTCAAACTATACATAGTAAAAAGAAAGAGACGTATGGCACTCACCCAAAAGTAGTGGGGTCTTCTATTTATTCATGGACACGAAGTGCAGGCAAGGAAGGGAGAAGATGGCAAGCGGGCACGTCTAGAGAGGCAACAGTTTCGCGCTACAGGTGCGCTGGGCTTGGCAAAGCGCACCTGTAGCGCGAAACTGTTGCCTCTCTAGACCCCACTACTTTTGGGTGAGTGCCATACGTCTCTTTCTTTTTACTATTATAGACTGCCTTACCTCCGTGAGTGCATCACCCTAGGAGTCTGTTCAGACACGACCTTTTTTCTGATTGCTCATTTATTATGCTGCTATAGCAGTGGTGCCGACCTCTCTCTCTCCTGGACATTCAAACTATACATGTTTGGAGGTAAGTTCTTCTGTACTACAGCTATTCAAAGCTCCTATTTTTGGTTTATTTTTCCTGTCGCCACCATAACCCTGCTCAGTTATGCATGATTAACCCCTTAACGATGGATGACGAGTATACTCGTCATGCTGCCTGCCATTAGGGGGAGGTCAGAGAGAACTCACAACACGATCCCTCTCTGAACCACGTTGCTCCAAGCTGCTATCAGCCCACAGGTATTAGCTGACGCGGCCGATTACTAGTAAGCCATTTAGATGCAGCTGTCGAAGCCACCACCACTGTGTGAATTGTGGAGGGGCGATCATTGCTTCTTACCTGGCCTTAGCATCGCAATGATCCCGACTTGATTGGGCTCCAGCAGCCCATTGTAAGCAAGCACTGGTCTCATTGACCAATGCAGTATATATATATACTGCATTGATCTCTATCAGAGACCAGTGTAGTAATAATAAAAGTCCCCCAGGGGGACTAAAAGTTACAGTGTAAACATTTGGTATCGCCGCATGTGGAATCGCCCGAACTATTAAATGATCACATTCCTGATCTTGTACAGTAAGCGGCGTAAGTGCAAAAACCCGCTGAAGTGCAAAATAGTGGATTTTTCTGTCACATAAGATCCAAAAAATTGTCATAAAAAGTGATCAAAAAGTCGCATATACACAATCAAGCTACTGATAGAAAGTACAGATCATGGCGCAAAAAAAATCTCACCTCATACAGCCCCATAAACCATAAAGGATAAAAGAATTATAAGGATCAGAAGAGAAATTTTAAGAGCCTTTAAAAAGTAGTTTTTTTATTTAATGGTTTTAATTTTTTAAAAGGAGATAAAATAAAAGTTATATGTTACACATCATTGTATTTGTACTGACTTGAGGAACATTATTTTTTTTTATTTTTTTTTTTAATTTGTATAGCGAACATATATAACATGTCAGTTTTACCATAGGGTGAACAGCGTAAACACTAAACCCCCAAAATTGCATTTTTTTTTTCTTTTTTTCAGTTTCACCGCACAAATAATTTTTTTTCCCGTTTTGCTGCATATTTCATGAACAAATTAAGTCAGTCTTGCAAAAAATAAGGTCTTATGTGGGTCTGTAAGTGAAAAAATACAAGCGCTATGGCCTTTTAAACACAAGGAGGAAAAAAACGAAGGTGCAAAAAAGGAAAATTGGTTCCCTCCTTAAGGGTATTATTACACGGAACGATAATCAGCCGAATTGTCCCTATCTGGCCGATTATCGTTCCGTGTAATAAACATAACGATCAGCCGATAATCATTGCCATCGGCTGATCGTTGATATAGGTTTGGACCTATAATTGTTGACCGCCGACCGCGCATCGCTACGTGTAATAGTGGTGCACGGCTGGCGGCTGACGATTTGCAAAGTAAATGCATTACCTATCCATGGCCCAGGGCTCCTCCTGCGCTCTGCTTCTCCCCGAGTCCCGCACACTGCAGCTTCAGCTTCTTAGCTGACAGGCCGCTCAGCCAATAACTTGCTGGGACTGCCGCGGCCAGTCCCAGGCCGCTCTGAAGCTGCAGTGCGCGGGACCCGGGGAGAAGCGGACAGCAAGAGGAGCCCTGGACCATGGATAGGTAATGTATGCCAGTTCAGCAAGGGCTGCAAGGACATCGGTAACGATGTCCATGCAGCCCTTATTAAACGATTATCAGGCCGTGTAATAGGCCCAGTAAACTAGCGCCGATCTGTTTACAGTTATTATTGGGCCCACATGGGCCCGTGAAATACCACCCTAAGGGTTAATTCAGTGGGGAGAGGAGAATATCCCTCTTCAGTAAAAACGATTAGGCATGCATCATGTCCCAGATGTGGACCTTCAGGGCAGAGTGGGGTTACTATCATACACATTGGTTTGTTAGCTGAGCTTGGACTAATATGTACAGAGCATCATAAGGTAGGAGGACTGGATGCAGAAGAAGAAGAGCTCTAGGGGACAAAGGATTTCACAAGATCATGTAAGATGTAACGTAAGAAAGGATCCATCACTGCGGCTTATCCACGACCACTTAGTCATAACCCTCCATAGCCAGAATACTGGAGCAGAGCTGTACAGGAGCTGCCTGTTCTGCACAGATAGTCACCACCAGTAACGTCTCAAGGAGATAGACCATTTACCAACGACCAATAATATCCACTAATAACTAATGTTATTCACCTGGTTAGGACGGTTCTGGCTTCCCGACCAGCCCGACAGCTGCAAAGAGATCAAACGGGGCCAGGGAGTACTCAATTACAAGAGGTTGTAACTTCATCTAGGGGACATTATGGATATTCCATCAATTTCCCAGAGGGAAATATCCCTTAGCAACCGTCCACCATTGTTGTAGCTAATCTTTGAGCACATTCTGTTTTATTAATATCGTTTTGCAGGTCTCCAGAACCGGACACAGAATTCCAGCTATGATGTCACTAGAGCTCCATACAGCAGGATCACAAGCTCCCTCTGCCTCCCTGGGTGGTTACCTGTAGTGATGTCCTCCTTATACTGCTCATCACTGCTGTCATCTGTCTCTTCTTCTTCTTTTACCCTTATGTCTGTTAAGTTAAAATCATTTTGACCTTTTCCTGCAGGAATGTCCTCCTTATACTGCTCATCACTGCTCATATCTGTCTCTTCTTCTTCTTCTTTTACCATCATATCTTTGGTGTTAATATTGTTAAGATCTTCATTCTCATTCATTTGCTGTGAATGTAATTGTGTAAAAGTCATCAGAGGAGACATTAAAAGAAGTCACATGGAATGTTTTATATAAGCAGAAAAGAGACCAGAAATGAGATGACAGGAGGAGTTATTGGAGCCCCAGAGCTGCAGGTCTCCAAACTGCGGCCCTCCAGCTGTTGTGAAACCACAACTCCCATCATGCCTGGACAGCTAAAGCTTTGGATTTGGCTGTCCAGGCATGATGGGAATTGTAGTTTTGCAACAGCTGGAGGGCCGCAGTTTGGAGACCCATGTCCTACAGTAGATATTAGATAATGACTCAGTAATAACTACTCATATAGTATACAGTAGTAGTAGGGAACATCTCCATCTACCTGATCCTGATCCTGTGGAAGAAGAGGACGGAGACATCTCTCTGGTGCTGTTCTCTTACTGGATCTGACTGGAGGGAACACATACAGAGACTGAATTCATTCTTTCCATCCAGATAATACAGAGAGGAGGTGTGTATATAGTCCTGTCTATTACCTGCTGATGGGAGGGGCTGCTGATCCTCCAGCATCACATCCTTGTACTGATCCTTGTGTCCTTCTACATACTCCCACTCCTCCATGGAGAAATAGACCGCCACGTCCTGACACCTTATAGGAACCTGACACACACAATGATCACACAGTCATCCCCCCCACCCCTCCAGTGGTGTTACTGTATAATGTCCCAGCATTCCCAGCAGCCACAGTCTCACCTCTCCACTCAGCAGCTCCACCATCTTGTTGGTGACTTCTAGGATCTTCTCTTCCTCCATTTCCTCATGTATCAGGGGCCCCGGGATTGGGCTCAGGGTTCTTCCCCATCCTTCACACCCAGGGGCCCCACAGCGCCCACTAGAGGACTTCTTCACTACTGTGTAATCCTGTGTATGG
The DNA here is from genome assembly GCF_027789765.1 of Dendropsophus ebraccatus. Lineage (NCBI taxonomy): Eukaryota > Metazoa > Chordata > Amphibia > Anura > Hylidae > Dendropsophus > Dendropsophus ebraccatus. Next base: position 189,120,643 of record NC_091456.1, on the reverse strand, counting down.
AGAGACACATTACTATCACTCCATCCATTCCCAGAATCCCTCACCTCTCCAGTCCTATCCATCTGTTATTCCATAGATAAAAATGATGTCATGATGACATCACTCCCAGAATCCCTCACCTCCCCAGTCCTATCCATCTGTTATTCCATAGATAAGAATGATGTCATGATGACATCACTCCCAGAATCCCTCACCTCTCCAGTCCTATCCATCTGTTATTCCATAGATAAGAATGATGTCATGATGACATCACTCCCAGAATCCCTCACCTCTCCAGTCCTATCCATCTGTTATTCCATAGATAAGAATGATGTCATGATGACATCACTCCCAGAATCCCTCACCTCCCCAGTAAGCAGGAAGAGTATGTGTAGGGTGAGGGTTATTATCCTCTCGGCCATCTTGTCTCTGTCTCTCTCCATGGTTGATGGGTCGGTCTCTTATATAGAAGATATCAGCAGAGGATCCTGGAGTGTTGGGAGATGAATGGAGAGAAGATGAGACAATGTAATATATTTGGTATATTGAAGTGCGATAATGTCCACACTACCGTTACTGATCTCACATGGTAAACTCCATAAACAAAGTACCGTATTTTCTGGCATATAAGACGACCCCAAGTTTTCCAGTTAAAATACAGAGTTTGGGATATACTCGTTTTATAAGTTTACCCCTTTTCCAATGCACACCAAATAAAAATTGATAAAAAACATCAGACAGCAGTGAGATCAAAGAAGATTTTCCTGGGTTAATAAGCAGTCTTATACACAGGAAAATACAGTAAATAGCCAAATCCAAAGGTCACATCCCTCCACCTGCAGAGCTGTACAGAAGCCGTGTGCTTCCCCTGTGCTTCTAGGACCTGCCATGATGTCACAGTCATGTGATCAGTCACATGGAGGAGGAGGAGTCACATGATCAGGTGCTGCTGCTCAGTGTATGCAGGACTCTGCTGTGCTGGATAAGCTGAAGTGATGTGTGTGCAGCAGAGCTGTCTGTGTGTGATGTGTGTGGAGCAGAGCTGTGTATGTGTGTGTTATATAAGCCTGCAGCAGAGCGCTGTGTGTAATGTACATGTAGCTGAGCTGTATATGTGTAATGTACATGTAGCTGAGCTGTATGTGTGTAATGTACATGTAGCTGAGCTGTATGTGTGTGTAATGTACATGTAGCTGAGCTGTATATGTGTAATGTACATGTAGCTGAGCTGTATATGTGTAATGTACATGTAGCTGAGCTGTATGTGTGTAATGTACATGTAGCTGAGCTGTATGTGTGTAATGTACATGTAGCTGAGCTGTATGTGTGTAATGTACATGTAGCTGAGCTGTATATGTGTGTAATGTACATGTAGCTGAGCTGTATGTGTAATGTACATGTAGCTGAGCTGTATATGTGTAATGTACATGTAGCTGACCTGTATGTGTGTAATGTACATGTAGCTGAGCTGTATGTGTGTAATGTACATGTAGCTGAGCTGTATGTATGTGTAATGTACATGTAGCTGACCTGTATGTGTGTAATGTACATGTAGCTGAGCTGTATGTGTGTAATGTACATGTAGCTGAGCTGTATATATGTGTAATGTACATGTAGCTGAGCTGTATATGTGTAATGTACATGTAGATGAGCTGTATATATGTGTAATGTACATGTAGCTGAGCTGTATATATGTGTAATGTACATGTAGCTGAGCTGTATATATGTGTAATGTACATGTAGCTGAGCTGTATATGTGTAATGTACATGTAGTAGAGCTGTATATGTGTAATGTACATGTAGCTGAGCTGTATGTATGTGTAATGTACATGTAGCTGAGCTGTATGTATGTGTAATGTACATGTAGCTGAGCTGTATATGTGTAATGTACATGTTGCTGAGCTGTATATGTGTAATGTACATGTAGCTGAGCTGTATATATGTGTAATGTACATGTAGCTGAGCTGTATGTGTGTAATGTACATGTAGCTGAGCTGTATGTGTGTAATGTACATGTTGCTGAGCTGTATGTGTGTGGAGCAGAGCGGTCTGTGTGTGTGATGTGTATGCAGCAGAGCTGTGTGTGTGTGATGTGTGTGGAACAGAGCTGTGTATGTGTATGTTATATATGCCTGCAGCAGAGCGCTGTGTGTAATGTACATGTAGCTGAGCTGTATATGTGTGGAGCAGAGCTGTCTGTGTGTGTGATGTGTATGCAGCAGAGCTGTGTATGTGTGTGGTGTGTGTGGAGCAGAGCTGTATGTGTGTTATATATGCCTGCAGCAGAGCGCTGTGTGTAATGTACATGTAGCTGAGCTGTCTGTGTGTGATGTGTGTGGAGTACCGAACGTTCGGTATTTGATTAACTGGGGCTGCTGAACTTGGATAAAGCTCTAAGGTTGTCTGGAAAACATGGATACACAAACAAAACACAACAATCACTGAACTCAGGGAGAACAGCGAAAAAATCCAATGGAGTACTCATTTACGAGTCTCCACTGATTGCCCCCTACAAAATTTGAATATGCAAAGAAGGGGTCCGTGGAGCCTCAGTTACGAGTCTCAAAACATGGTAATAGCCAGATATCTCTCTCTCCAGGGAAGGAAGCCCATTGCCAAGGGGTGCCTCCTAGTGGGGAGAGCACCAAACCACCCTGATACATAGTCCCTCAGGTCCTCACTCTGTTATGAGCTTTGGGACCTAAATAGGGAAACACCAGGGTGGCCCCTGTAAGTCAAAGTCTAACTCTGTGGCGAATATAATGACATAAGACAAGGGTTACCAAGGTTAGGCATCCAATCAATGTGTGACGGGTCGCACTCTTCAAAGTAGTTGCTGGGTGGAAATGATCACTGTATAAGTAACTGTTGCCACCCAAAATCGCTAGTAAGTAGATTGTCCACAAAATTTGCAGATGCTTTGAATATAGTTTATTGTGCAAAAGGAAGGGGGAATCCACAGACTAAAGAGTTTAGTCGATGTTTCGGTGAGTCATACACCTTTATCAAGATGTCTGTGGTACGGAATACAAAATAGACAGTATAAGTATCTAGTAAAGTTACTGGACATGGTGCATAACAATAGATAAATAATCATATACATAAAGATAATGGAAAATTTCCAACATGTAACATCTTCCGATCTGCAATTACGGTGGTTGTACATCGTTATCATAATAATTACATCGGTGTGAGTCATATAGAAATATATTTTACATGCTCAAATCCATAGGTGGAAAAACCTTTATGTCCAGTCAGAAAGGGTGATGGCGTGGCTATGAATAAATATATGAACTAGGGCTGGGCGGTATACCGTGAAAATACCGATACCGTCCCTGGCCTCGGTTAACCGACCTCAAGTTCGCCAGGACGGTATCTGCGGTATTTTCACCCGCCCGCCCCAGGACACTGACAGGTTATACTCCCCTTCCGGCCGCTCTCACAGCATCTTCTATATACAGCATACAGTGCTGGGGGTCCCGGGCCGCGCTCCCTTGCCTTGAGACGCGATGCGGGGACCGGCGGTGAACCGAGCACTGACACCAACAGGTGCCGTGCTGAGGCTGGGGAGGGGGCTGCGCGCAGTTATAGGGAGAGGTCCCTGAGTGCCGCTGCGGGGGTGCCAGAGGCTGGAGATAGAGGGGTGTGGAGTAGGGCTGAGCCGGCACTGACCTGCTCCTTCCTATAATGGAACGAGCTCTCCGGTCTCTGTAGGAGGGGGCCGCATGGACAGCTGGGTTCCTGTGATTGGGGCTGTGGTGACAATGCAGAGAGCGGAGGAGGAGATGTGCCTGTGAGGATCAGCGTGGCTGTGAGGTGGGGGAGGCCGGGACTCAGGAGTCTGCCGCTGCGGAGATCAGTGATAATGCGGTGGGAATCAATTCATCACACTGACAGGGAAGCAGGGTGTGTGAGGAGGACGCTGCAGCCCCCGACATTGCAGCCTGCTGATCTGTGTGACGGACAGATCAGGACAGAAACCAGTGAGCTGCGGCGTTCTGTGTGGTGACCTGTGACCTCTGCCAGGTGTGCCTCCTCCCTCCTCAGCAATTCCTGCAGCGTCCAGTATCCTTTGCCCATGCTGTAAGTCTTCTCTCTCCTCTGTCTAGCTACTACTCCCATCATACCCCAACAGCTAAACAGTGCATAACTACTGCCCCCAGCATACCCCAACTGCTGAAACAGTGCATAACTACTGCCCCCAGCATACCCAACAGCTGAAACAGTACATAACTACTACCCCCAGCATCCATCATAGCTGAAACGGTGCATAACTACTGCCCCCAGCATCCATCATAGCTGAAACGGTGCATAACTACTGCCCCCAGCATACCCAAGAGCTGAAACAGTGCATAACTACTGCCCCCAGCATACCCAACAGCTGATACAGTGCATAACTACTGCCCCCAGCATCCATCATAGCTGAAACGGTGCATAACTACTGCCCTCAGCATACCCAACAGCTAAAACAGTGCATAACTACTGCCCCCAGCATACCCAACAGCTGATACAGTGCATAACTACTGCCCTCAGCATCCATCATAGCTCAAACGGTGCATAACTACTGCCCCCAGCATACCCAACAGCTGCATAACTGTGCCTGTTTTCTGGGTGCATTGCACCGCTCTGGAGAGGCAGAGGAAAGCCATATAGCTGGCCGCTATAATGAGGGACAACAGGTGTAAAGTTTTATTATACAGCACAAAGACAGTAAATCCAATATTTTTAACAATGCTATTTTATTTAAGAACAGCTATAAGATAGCCAACCCCTTTTAAGGCCACATTACCACATGCATGCAAACACATGTGCTTGAAACCTAGCCAATGGCATTCTCCAGCAGTTGCACAATGTTTCTGGGATTAGAATGCATTTGCATGCATGTGAGATTGTGGCCTAAAGTGGCTATCCAATCTTTAAAAAATAATATATCCTCAGGATAGGCCACAAGTATCGGTATGGTGGGGGTCAGCATGTCGGCTCACTTGCTGATCAGCTGTTTAAAAAGGCTGCAGGCCCTTCAAACAGCTGATTAGTGTGATCGCCCGCCAGTCTGTCCCTCAACTATACCTGTACTAATACACCCCTCTTCTGTACCTGTACTACTACTACACCCCTCCTCTATACCTGTACTACTACTACTACACCCCTCATCTGTACCTGTACTACTACACCCCTCATCTGTACCTGTACTACTATTACTACACCCCTCATCTGTACCTGTACTACTACTACACCCCTCCTATATACCTGTACTACTACACCCCTCATCTATACCTGTACTACTACTACACCCCTCCTCTATACCTGTACTACTACACCCCTCATCTATACCTGTACTACTGCACCCCTCATCTGTACCTGTACTACTACTACACCCCTCAGCTATACCTGTACTACTACTACACCTCTCATCTATACCTGTACTACTACACCCCTCATCTATACCTGTACTACTACCACCACACCCCTCATCTATACCTGTACTACTACTACACCCCTCATCCTATACCTTTACTACTACTACTACACCCCTCATCTATACCTGTACTACTACACCCCTCATCTATACCTGTACTACTACTACACCCCTCATCCTATACCTTTACTACTACTACTACACCCCTCATCTGTACCTGTACTACTACTGCACCCCTCATCTATACCTGTACTACTACCACCACACCCCTCATCTTTACCTGTACTACTACTACACCCCTCATCCTATACCTGTACTACTACTACACCCCTCATCTGTACCTGTACTACTACTGCACCCCTCATCTATACCTGTACTGCTACTACACCCTCATCTATACCTGTACTACTACTACACCCCTCCTCTATAGCTGTACTACTACTACACCCCTCCTCTATAGCTGTACTACTACTACACCCCTCCTCTATAGCTGTACTACTACTACACCCCTCCTCTATAGCTGTACTACTACTACACCCCTCCTCTATACCTGTACTACCACTACTACACCCCTCCTCTATACCTGTACTACTACTACACCCCTGCTCTATACCTGTACTACTACAACCCTTATTCACTATACCTCCACTACTATACCCTACCTAGATGGAAGCACAAAGATCTCCTATACTATAGGAGATACTATATACACTGGGAAGCAATATAGTTGTTGTCTCAAATGTTCTGTTTATTTAGCATAAAGGGGAAAAAAATGAGATTTAAATGGAGAATCTATCCTAGTGTGAAGCTATCACATGGCCTACTTGCTGTATAGCGCTGACAATTAGCAGGAGCTGGAGCTTTCTTTACATGGGATTGGACCCCTTGTGATCTGGTCACTTTATTGTACTGTCACTTTATTGCTCTTTTCACACCTGTGTCCAAGTTTTCGTTGAGAACAGTGCAGGATCCAGCCACAGTTGACCTGCACCTGGTGAACCCCAATAACAGACAGGGGGGCTGTTGGGTTCCATATTTTATTTCTGTAAGTGATAATTGAATGTGACATCAATGTGAACAAAGCCTCAGTGTGTGTGTATGTATGTATGTATGTATGTGTGTGTGTGTATATATATATATATATATATATATATATATATAAAATATATAATATATACACACACACACATATAGGAAGTTCTGTCTTCTAGCAGTACCTGATCATAATAGATTTTAATGCAGTGCATACGCTACAATATGGGATATACCAACCTCGGACTTTCCGGTATAAAAACAGATGACACATCTGAGGGGGAATATTTTCCTCAGTCAGATCCAGAGGACTGCACCTACAGGGGTTTTCACCCTGCCTTCCTAGTCTGCACTGCTCCTACAGCTGTAGTGTGTACATGGCTGTATACCTGTAAATACACATCCTGTCGTATGTACATACTATGTACACACTGCAGGACGTGTGTGTATACAGCCATGTACATACTACGGAATGTGTACATACAGGTATACAGCTAGGTACACTTTACGGGACGTGTACATACAGATATACAGCTAGGTACACAATACGGGATGTGTATATACAGGTATGCTGTGTATACAGGTATGGCTGTATATAATTATCGTTCAATTATCATTACCGCGGCTACATCTACGATAAACCGCAATATTAATTTAGGCCAATATCGCCCAGCCCTAATATGAACCCAATTAGATAATGTAAAATTGGCTATCGTATATCGAGTAGAATAGTAGCATAACATGAACATGGGGGTCTTTAGTCAAGGGTAGAGTCATTAGTAGCAGGAGGTTATAGAGAGAGGGGTGAAGGATGTTACCTGTGTACTGTGAATCTGGGCAGTCCTGACGTGTCTCTCTATGTGTGCTGGAGCAGACTGCTGCAAAGGAGAGGAGGAGGGATACGTAAGGAGGAGAAAGGATGCATATGAGGGAGGGAAGCCGGAGTATCCGTGTGTCCGGATCCCGGGCGGTAGGGTAGTTACCTGTGGGCAGACTGAGCTGCATGTGGCTGGCGATATGGATCGCGGCGTCTTGTGTGTGTTGCGGCTCGGACCCGGTATTTATGTGCAGGGCGCATGCGCAGATGGTTCGGTGTGATGACGCGCTGTCCGGCGTGAGCCGGCGTGATGACGTGCTGCCTGGCGTGATGACGTATGTCGGAGGGCCGTACTGTGTCGTTGCTAAGGACGCTATTGTGAGTTTGACTGACGGTGATCCGCATAATAGGGGGATAATTGAGCTCTAGCTCTCAGCCAGTGTGCAGGAGAAGTGGCTAGGAATATGTAAGAGTAAGTCAGGATAGCAGCGGTTTGGAAACAGACTGGGATGATGTATGGTGTCCATGAAGGAGGATATTAATGAATAAATGTAACAGGGTAATAATTGATATGGATCTCTGTTGTATGCAAGTAGGTGAAGAAAGAGGACAAAAGGGAAAAAAAGGGAGGGGGGGAGAACAAGAGAAAGGAGAGACAGGAGAAGAAGCGTCAGGCTGAGCTGGGGGGAGAGATATCATACTACCTGTCTAATAGTCGTATGGCGTAAAAAGTCCTAGGAAACCTGGGGAGAAAGTCACAATATATTAGAAAACATGATATATGATAAAACCCGACAGAAGCTAATATGAGAGTCATAGTGGGTTATAGAGTGAACCATATAAGCAAGTAATTAGGTACGCAATACTTCATACTCTCTATTGAGTCCGTGAGGTTCTAAGGTATCCAAAGTGTGGATCCAATAGGCCTCACGTTCCTTCAGTCTTTTTATCCTGTTGCCACCTCTTCGTGCGAGTGGTACCTGTTCGATCACTTGGAACCTTAGTTGAGCCACATTGTGTTTTGCTTCCGTAAAGTGAGCTGGTACTGGAAGTAGAATCTTTTGGCAGCGGATAGTAGATTTATGTTGGGCTATGCGGTCGCGTATATGTTGGGTAGTTTCGCCCACATATCCGAGGCCACAGGGGCACTTGATCAAATAAACCACATAGGATGATTCACATGTGAAGAAACCTCTTATGGGGTAATGTTGACCTGTACGTGGATGGGTGATGTACGCATTCCTGGTTATGTTGGAGCATTGGTGGCAGTGAAGACATGGAAAAGTACCCTTCTTTTGTGTTTGTAGAAAGGTTTGGTGTTTTATTTTGGAGAAGGAGCCTATATCGGCTCTGATCAGTCTGTCTCTGAGGTTCGGTGGTCTCTTATGACAGATGAGGGGGGCAGTTTTAAATTCATCAATGTCAGGATAGGCTTTCTGTAGGATATGCCAGTTTTGTTTTATGGTTTTCTGGATCAGGGGAGAGAAGGGATGATATGTATTGACAAAGGCTATACGTGGTGGTTTGTTTGTCTTTGTTTGTATGTTTTGGTTAGGATGATTGGGTGTGAGGAAGTTGTCAGGGTATCCCCTCTGGGTGAATTTTTGAGCCATCTCTTGTAATCTGGTTTCCCTTACTCTCTGGTCAGTGACTATCCTTGTGACTCTACAGAATTGTGATTTGGGCAGGGATTTTTTCATTTGTTTGGGGTGACAGCTGGTATAATGAAGAAGACTATTTCTATCGGTTGGTTTGACATACAAGTCTGTGGTCAGGTGTCCTGCCTCATTTTTTGTGACTGTTGTGTCTAGAAACTGGATTGAGGTGTTACTGTGCTGCATGGTGAATTGTAGGCCTGTGGTATGGGTGTTGAGGTCATTGAAGAATACAGTGAGTGAATCGATTGTGCCATTCCAGATGCAAAACACGTCATCAATAAATCTTTTCCATAAGATAATGTTGTTTGAAGATGGGTGAGTAAAGACTGCATTGTCCTCAAAGTGTGCCATAAAGGCATTAGCATAAGGGGGCGCTACATTAGACCCCATGGCTGTGCCGGCTGTCTGAATGTAAAATTGGTCTCCAAAGAGGAAGTAATTCTTGGTGAGGACTATTGTGAGGAGGTCTATGCAGAACCGTTTCTGTTGTTCTGTGAGGATAGTGTCCTGATCCAGTAGGGACTTAGTGGCCATGATGCCTTTGTCATGTGGAATTGATGTGTACAGGCTATTTACGTCCATGGTAACAAGAATGCTTGTTGGTGGTATGGGTGTTATTTCACTGAGATTTTGTAAGAAGTCTGAGGTGTCAAGAAGGAATGATTTTGTCTTACGTACTAGTGGTGTGAGTATTTTTTCCAAGAACTGAGCTAAAGGGGAGAAGATGGAGTCTGTAGATGCCACTATAGGGCGGCCTGGTGGTTTCTGAAGGTTTTTGTGAATTTTTGGTAATGTGTAGAAAACGGGTGTGACTGGATGTTGATTATAGAGAAACTCTTGTAGTTTAGAGTCTATAATGTTGTCGGATTTGTATTTGTCCAGGAGTGTTGATATCTCTTTGGCGGTTTCACTGGTGGGGTTTCTGTCAATAGGTCTGTATGTTCTGGTGTCTTGTAGTTGTGACTTAATTTCGTCAATGTAGTATGATCGGTCCATAACTACTATGGCTCCGCCCTTGTCTGCTGGTTTTATGATCAAGTCTCTGTCTTGAGCCAATGTCTGTAATGCTCTATGGTCGGTGGCATTCATGTTGTGATGTAGGTGGTAGTTGCCTTTTTTGATGGAGTTCAGTGTATGTCCAATGTCTCTTTTAACTATGTCAATGTACGTTTCAATGGGGTGTTGGTTTTTGGGAGGCATGTAATTGCTGAGAATACGAAGGCCTGTCTTTTTAAGTGTGAACATACCTGTTGTTTCCGAATTCATGTCGGGACCGGGATCTATTTTGTGAAAATGTGCCTTGAGTCTTAATGATCTGTAGAACCTTTCTAGTTCCTGTTCAAGGAGGAATGTGTTAAAGGTAGGGGTAGGGCAGAAAGACAGTCCCTTTTGCAAGAGGTTAGATTCTATAGGGGACAGGTTTTTTGAGGAGATGTTATAGACTAGGGGGAGAGGACCTACCTGTGATCTCGTTTGCATCATCTCAGAATGTGTATATGATTGGCCTCTACGTCCCCCCCGGGGTCCCCTGGGGCCTCTTTGTCCACTCCATCTTCTCCCCTTTAGCTCAGTTCTTGGAAAAAATACTCACACCACTAGTACGTAAGACAAAATCATTCCTTCTTGACACCTCAGACTTCTTACAAAATCTCAGTGAAATAACACCCATACCACCAACAAGCATTCTTGTTACCATGGACGTAAATAGCCTGTACACATCAATTCCACATGACAAAGGCATCATGGCCACTAAGTCCCTACTGGATCAGGACACTATCCTCACAGAACAACAGAAACGGTTCTGCATAGACCTCCTCACAATAGTCCTCACCAAGAATTACTTCCTCTTTGGAGACCAATTTTACATTCAGACAGCCGGCACAGCCATGGGGTCTAATGTAGCGCCCCCTTATGCTAATGCCTTTATGGCACACTTTGAGGACAATGCAGTCTTTACTCACCCATCTTCAAACAACATTATCTTATGGAAAAGATTTATTGATGACGTGTTTTGCATCTGGAATGGCACAATCGACTCACTCACTGTATTCTTCAATGACCTCAACACCCATACCACAGGCCTACAATTCACCATGCAGCACAGTAACACCTCAATCCAGTTTCTAGACACAACAGTCACAAAAAATGAGGCAGGACACCTGACCACAGACTTGTATGTCAAACCAACCGATAGAAATAGTCTTCTTCATTATACCAGCTGTCACCCCAAACAAATGAAAAAATCCCTGCCCAAATCACAATTCTGTAGAGTCACAAGGATAGTCACTGACCAGAGAGTAAGGGAAACCAGATTACAAGAGATGGCTCAAAAATTCACCCAGAGGGGATACCCTGACAACTTCCTCACACCCAATCATCCTAACCAAAACATACAAACAAAGACAAACAAACCACCACGTATAGCCTTTGTCAATACATATCATCCCTTCTCTCCCCTGATCCAGAAAACCATAAAACAAAACTGGCATATCCTACAGAAAGCCTATCCTGACATTGATGAATTTAAAACTGCCCCCCTCATCTGTCATAAGAGACCACCGAACCTCAGAGACAGACTGATCAGAGCCGATATAGGCTCCTTCTCCAAAATAAAACACCAAACCTTTCTACAAACACAAAAGAAGGGTACTTTTCCATGTCTTCACTGCCACCAATGCTCCAACATAACCAGGAATGCGTACATCACCCATCCACGTACAGGTCAACATTACCCCATAAGAGGTTTCTTCACATGTGAATCATCCTATGTGGTTTATTTGATCAAGTGCCCCTGTGGCCTCGGATATGTGGGCGAAACTACCCAACATATACGCGACCGCATAGCCCAACATAAATCTACTATCCGCTGCCAAAAGATTCTACTTCCAGTACCAGCTCACTTTACGGAAGCAAAACACAATGTGGCTCAACTAAGGTTCCAAGTGATCGAACAGGTACCACTCGCACGAAGAGGTGGCAACAGGATAAAAAGACTGAAGGAACGTGAGGCCTATTGGATCCACACTTTGGATACCTTAGAACCTCACGGACTCAATAGAGAGTATGAAGTATTGCGTACCTAATTACTTGCTTATATGGTTCACTCTATAACCCACTATGACTCTCATATTAGCTTCTGTCGGGTTTTATCATATATCATGTTTTCTAATATATTGTGACTTTCTCCCCAGGTTTCCTAGGACTTTTTACGCCATACGACTATTAGACAGGTAGTATGATATCTCTCCCCCCAGCTCAGCCTGACGCTTCTTCTCCTGTCTCTCCTTTCTCTTGTTCTCCCCCCCTCCCTTTTTTTCCCTTTTGTCCTCTTTCTTCACCTACTTGCATACAACAGAGATCCATATCAATTATTACCCTGTTACATTTATTCATTAATATCCTCCTTCATGGACACCATACATCATCCCAGTCTGTTTCCAAACCGCTGCTATCCTGACTTACTCTTACATATTCCTAGCCACTTCTCCTGCACACTGGCTGAGAGCTAGAGCTCAATTATCCCCCTATTATGCGGATCACCGTCAGTCAAACTCACAATAGCGTCCTTAGCAACGACACAGTACGGCCCTCCGACATACGTCATCACGCCAGGCAGCACGTCATCACGCCGGCTCACGCCGGACAGCGCGTCATCACACCGAACCATCTGCGCATGCGCCCTGCACATAAATACCGGGTCCGAGCCGCAACACACACAAGACGCCGCGATCCATATCGCCAGCCACATGCAGCTCAGTCTGCCCACAGGTAACTACCCTACCGCCCGGGATCCGGACACACGGATACTCCGGCTTCCCTCCCTCATATGCATCCTTTCTCCTCCTTACGTATCCCTCCTCCTCTCCTTTGCAGCAGTCTGCTCCAGCACACATAGAGAGACACGTCAGGACTGCCCAGATTCACAGTACACAGGTAACATCCTTCACCCCTCTCTCTATAACCTCCTGCTACTAATGACTCTACCCTTGACTAAAGACCCCCATGTTCATGTTATGCTACTATTCTACTCGATATACGATAGCCAATTTTACATTATCTAATTGGGTTCATATATTTATTCATAGCCACGCCATCACCCTTTCTGACTGGACATAAAGGTTTTTCCACCTATGGATTTGAGCATGTAAAATATATTTCTATATGACTCACACCGATGTAATTATTATGATAACGATGTACAACCACCGTAATTGCAGATCGGAAGATGTTACATGTTGGAAATTTTCCATTATCTTTATGTATATGATTATTTATCTATTGTTATGCACCATGTCCAGTAACTTTACTAGACATTTATACTGTCTATTTTGTATTCCGTACCACAGACATCTTGATAAAGGTGTATGAATCACCGAAACGTCGACTAAACTCTTTAGTCTGTGGATTCCCCCTTCCTTTTGCACAATAAACTATATTCAAAGCATCTGCAAATTTTGTGGACAATCTACTTACTAGCGATTTTGGGTGGCAACAGTTACTTATACAAGGTTAGGCATCCATCCACAGACTGCAGTTTTGGGGTATTTGCCCCTCATCAGTGTGGAGTAGGATTCTGGCTACCGGGGGCAATGATAAATAGACCAACAAAACACAACAATCACTGAACTCAGGGAGAACAGCGAAAAAATCCAATGGAGTACTCATCTACAAGTCTCCACTGATTGCCCCCTACAAAATTTCAATATGCAAAGAAGGGGTCCGTGGAGTCTAAGTTACGAGTCTCAAAACACGGGAATAGCCAGATATCCCTCTCTCCAGAGAAGGAAGACTCGTAACTGAGACTCCACGGACCCCTTCTTTGCATAAAACATGGATACAGCCAATGACTATATCCATGATTTCCACATAGCCTTAGGGCTTTATCCAAGTTCAGCAGCCACCGCTAATCAAATGCCGAAAGTTTGGGTTCAGATGAACTCGAGCATGCTCCAGGTTCGCTCATCTCTATTGTGGAGCAGAGCTGTCTGTGTGTGATGTGTGTGAAATGAAATATGAAATGAGGAAAGCGACTCCAACACCAGTTTAAATAAAACTGCATTTTACTGAAACATGTAAAAGTCCCAAAGATACTAGAAACTCCCAAAATAACATACAATCAGACTTAAATGGGTAGTGCAGCGAAAATATTTTTACCCCATTCCTTCCCCACATGAAAAGTTATATAGATCCATAATATATATTAATAGCGAATTCCAGCCCCTTACCCGACTTTTCCTGGTCCCGCTGGCTATCAGAAGAGGCTTAATTCCGGGTTTCGGCCAGGACCATGTTACAGCAATCTGGGGTCGACACGTAGGGCCCATACGTCACAATTAGAGATGAGCGAACCGGGTTCGGGTTCGAGTCCATCCGAACCCGAACGATCGGCTGGGGCTGCTGAACTTGGATAAACTGCTAAGGTTGTCTGGAGAACATGGATACAGCCAATGACTATATCCATGTTTTCCACATAGCCTTAGGGCTTTATCCAACTTCAGCAGCCACCGCTAATCAAATGCCGAAAGTTTGGGTTCGGATGGACTCGAGCATGCTTGCTTGAGGTTCGCTCATCTCTCGTCACAATACATTCCTGAGGTTCCCGGCGCTCCCCCCAGCCCTGGCACGCCTCCTAAGCTCTGCTATTGGTTATTTTCTAGCACAGTAATTCCACTACTATTAGAACTGCAAGCCCCAGCGCACCCGATGTCCATACACTGAACTGAAATGTTTTGGGTGCACTGGCACTTGCAGTACTAATAGTAGTGACATTGCTGTAGATAGCGCGGCAGGGTAAAGCAGGTCATACAACGACTGACAGTGTACAACCTGCTCTGGAGCGGCAGACGGGCTTAGCGTGTCTCGGGGCTCCAGAGCCGTTAGCGCTGCTCACCGGCCGCCCCCTGCCACTGCATGAGGTGTGATGCTCTCTGCGCCTCCTGGGCTCTCCGGGGCCGGTGCACTGTAGGAGGTGGAGAACGGTGCGGGGTGGTCGCGGCTGATAGCTCTGGAGCCCCGGGACACGCTGAACCCATCTGCAGGAGCGGCTCAGCAGGAGCTGTCAGCGCTGCTCACCGGCCGCCTCCGGCTTCTGTATCCTTATAATTGCGGCTCAGGGCATCCCCGGGAGTAGGGGAACAGTGCGGGGTGGAGGGTTGATCACTGCTGGGCTCTCTGTGGACAAGAAACTACGGGGTCAGCTCCCCCTGTATAGTGTATGGGGAACGGCAGCACATGTGGGTGTATATGCGGTAATGTGCGGCAGGGTAAAGCAGGTTGTACACTGTCAGTCAGTGTATGACCTGCTTTACCCTGCCGCGCTATCTACAGCAATGTCACTACTATTAGTACTGCAAGTGCCAGTGCACCCAATGGCCATACACGTCAGTTCAGTGTATGGACATCGGGTGCGCTGGGACTTGCAGTTCTAATAGTAGTGGAATTACTGTGCTAGAGGATAACCAATAGCAGCGCTTAGGAGGCGTGCCAGGGCTGGGGGGAGTGGCGGGAGCCTCAGGAACGTCTTGTGACGTATGGGCCCTACGTGTCGACCCCAGATGGCTATAACATGGTCCTGGACGAACCCGGAAGTAAGCCTCTTCCGGTACCCAGCGGGACCAGGAAAAGTCGGGTAAGGGGCTGAAATTCGCTAACAATATCTATTATGGATCTATATAACTTTTCATGTGGGGAGGGAATGGGGGAAAAAGTTTTCCGCCGCACTACCCCTTTAAGCCGAGACCCCTGTGCTACACTATGTGCCTCCCGGAAATATGTATAAATACAAAGATAATAACTTTACCTATTAGTGAGCTCAGATAGGCTGGCCGCCATATATCTATTAATCCCCTAAATAATCAGGAACAATTATATAGGGGTGTGTCTCATGGGTGTTTGGGGGGGGGGAGGACAGCAGCTCACATCCTATAAACTATATTTAGGGTGCCTTTACCCACAGCGTATTTCACAATACAGATTTACAGCGAAATCCGCTGCGGATCCAGTGTCAGTGCATCCCTATAAGAATACATACTCACAGCGGGATTGACATCCCACTGCGAGTATGTAAGTGTCCCCCCCTGCCCCGGCAGCCGGAGAATACATCACCTCCTCCCCGCTCCGGCTTGCTTTGGGGGTTCTCGGCGGGGCAGTGCACTGATTGGCTGCGTGGGACGAGCAGACGCCGGGAGCCTCTGAAGCAAGCCGGGATGGGGAGGGGGTGATGTATGCTCCAGCCGCCGGGGGGTTAACTTACATACTTGCAGAGGGATGTCAATCCCGCTGCATATATGTATTCTCATAGGGATGCACTGACACTGGATCCGCAGCGGATTTCGCAGTGAATCTGCATTGTGAAATCCGCTGCGAATCGGGTGTGTGTGAAGGCGCCCTTAGGGTGTGTTCACACCTACCGGATCCGCAGCTGATTTTCATGCTGCGAGTTTGCAGCGAAATCAGCTGCGGATCCTTTACTGTGAATCTCAATGGGTCCCATACACGCAGCGGATCCGCTGCCTGCATGGGTCCCGGCCCCTATAACCCCTGCGCCGCCACCAATCACCTCACCTCAAGATGGCGGTTGTTTCTCTTCATAACTGGATTTGACACAGCTCCTATACTGTCTCAGCAAATTAACAGGACCCGGTCACAGACTAGTATAGCTGCTCTCCATAGCCGTTGGGGGGTCCCAGAAGAAGGTTACTTCATGTGTCAGGCCTCAGTCTGCATCTGCTATAGACAGCTCTCTCATCAAAATGGCTGCTCCAGACTTACCTCATCTGCTTATACTTTTTCCCTCAGGTCACATCTTCCAACTGCCAGGTTCGTCTCCCTTGACAACAACACAGGCTGTGTACTGCAAAACAGCGACATCTTGTGGCCAAATGTAGAATGTCAGTTTGAAACCATAAAACATATATATTACTATACATAGTATAAAAATACAATAAAGACAGCACATAAGGCTGTGGTGAGGGGCCATTGTATAGCCCTGGGTTTGCTTCAATAGAGAGATGGACAGGCAGCCCTACAATCTGCTAGACAAACTGTAAAGGATCTAGAGCGCTCATTGGCGGCTCACTCCTCTTTGCGAACACTGAGCAGATTGGTGGCAGTCAGAGCCCATCTAAAAGAACTGTCTTTGGTTAAGCTGGAGCGTCTCCTCCTATACTCCAGGCAACGTTTTTATGAGAAGAGTAACTAAGCATACGAGCCAGGAGGGTGTGAGCTTTATGATCGCTCGGCTGCTCAGTCTCCGCAGGCAGTTAGAGATCACCAAGAGAACCCCATGTGTGTATTTCTAATGTCTTTCTGAGATACTTTGCTAACCTTTAGGGTGCATTCACACGTAGAGGATCGGCAGCAGATGTGATGGTGCAGATTTGATGCTGTGTTCAGTTATTTAGATCAAATCTGCTGCGGATTCGCAGCAGAAAATCCGCTGCGATACGGTACCTGTGAAGCCACCCTTATTCTCTCTCTTTGGCTCTACCCTCAGACCCGGTGGCACATAGTGAAGGGATCATTGCCTTTTTGGCAACCTGTGATTTGCCGACCTTTCCTTCCCAGGCTGTGGGGGAACTGAATGCTCCCATTACGGCTGAGGAATAGAGAAGATCGAACAGCGGAAAATCTTAGGTTATATAGAACCTTCCCCATTTGATTCCCGATGCCTTCCCGGTCCGTGGGGAAGGAGGAGACAGCCCGGGTACCACCTGGAATTCTGGGATTCAGCCTAGGTAATAGGCTATATCCTGGAATTCCAGGTGGTACCCAGGCCGTCTCCTTTTCCAGGTCACTGGAGCTATTGAGAAGTCGTTAAAGCTGGAGACAAACGTCTTAATCCGGGTACAGGACCAGTCGAACCTCTAAACAATGGCAGCCATTTGCATTAGGGAAAACTCTATAGACCTGAATGATGGATGGAGGCGTCCGTGTTCCCATGAAAGGTTTTTATACTTGTGACTCATTGTACATCATATTCCTGATCACGTGCCCCTGTGACCTCAGATACTTGGAGGAGACTACCCCGAGGATCCAAGATGGCGTACTACAGCACAAGTCTACTATCCTCTGCCAGAAACCATCACAGCCGCACATACAGGTCCTGGACTATATTCTCATGTCACGCAGTGGTGGTAACAGGATACAAAGGTTATTAGCATTAGAGTTCTTCTGGATACACACTTGGAACCCCATAGACTAAACAGAGAATACGAGATATTCTACCATTAAGGACATGAGCCCATCATTTTGTTCACATTGGTATATTAAGTTGATAGGGTTTTTTTCTTTTTTTTTTTTATACAGGCTTTATCCCCTTCCATCCTTTGCCTTTTAATTTTCTGTACCTTTTGTATATAAGGCTATAGACTTGCACTTTTTCACTTACAGACCCACATGAGCCCTTATTTTTTTTTTGCGACACTAATTGTACTTTATAATGACAGACGTAATTTTTCCATAGAATATGCTGCAAAAGCGGGAAAGAATTATTTGTGCAGGGGGGATGTCGTGTTTACAGCATTTGCCCTATGGTAAAGCTGACATGTTATCTATGTTCCTCAAGTCAGTACGATTACAATGAATGGAAGATCTGGAAAACAGATCTAGCAGAAACAATCTCCGGATTGTAGGGGTCCCTGAAACAGTACGCCAAAAGGTCCTTATTAACCTCTGTGAAACTATTATCCCTGGACTGCTGGGAATTACTCACCCCTGTAAAGAAGAACGGGCACATCGCCTAGGACCAGATCTACGCCAGGGCCCAGATACAGGGATAGCGCCCAAAATGGTTTAAAGAGAGAGACCTTGCCATGTAATAGTAAAATATCTTGACTTTACAGATAAGGTCTCAAAACAAAGAGCCTTCTGGAAAAAAAAAGGGATGGTCTTCTACTGGACGGACAGAAGTTATTAATTTTTGGAGACTTCTCGGTAGAGGTTACCAGACGGCCGAAATTGTTCTCCCCTTTGTGCACAGCCTTGTTCCGCCAACAGGCGCGCTTCGGGCTAATTTACCCTGCAACATTAAGGTTGTTCCATGCAGATGGCTCTTTCTCCACCTATACGCATGTGGATGACGCTACGGAGGCTCACAAAGATTACCTGAGACCAGGGACTCCACGCTCACAAGATGGCTCCCTGCAGAATGGACGCTCTCCTGAACTCTCGCATTCCTGGTTACCGCTGGGAATTAGCAAAGGGATGGAGCCACGGCAGCCTGTCTCGGCTCCATGGGACCAGCCCCCCAAAGAACAGAGACCCCGGAGAGACACATTGACACCTAACTGAGGACCTCTGGCCGTTGTGAAGTACATTACATAGCCATGTGTTGATGCCCGGTTATGTGCTGTGCCTGTCCTGCTGGCGAATGCTTGCTTTGCACCCTGGGAGGCGCGGTACCCCTCTCAAGATTCAGCTGACTGCTAGTTCCAAGATATATTTGTCTGCAACTGGCCCCACTGCTAGAATTCCCCCATATTATGTGCGTTTAACTTTAACCCTAAGCTCCTTTTTCCTTCCCTTCCAAGTTTCTCCCCCCCCCCTTCCCTTTTCCCCCTTCTTTTCTTCGGTTTCTTCCCCTTTTCCTCCACTGTTCCCTCCTTTCCTATCCCCCATCCCCTGTCTGCCCTAACTTTCTCACCCACCTTCCCTATCCCTCCCTCCCCGCCCCCCATCCTCCCCTCCTTCTCTCATTCTTTCCTCTGAGGAGCTCATCCTCTCTGGTCACATTCCTCTATGTAGTCAGAACGACGCTGTTTTGTTTTGTTTTTTCCCAAAAGACTGTGGCCCTGTGGTAGTATATTGGATATGTGTCTTCTCTCTACAGTCTGGAAAAAGTTTCTAGCCCTTCTTTCCCGGGATGTTTGGACTGCTGGCATCCTGGCAAGGGCTCAAATGTTTACGTTTTGTTCTTTTACTGTTAGGGATTTGGGGTTGGGGTTGGAGTTGGGAGGGTGGAGGGCGGGATACTCACAGTCTGTTCCCAATGTAAAGAAGAGGCGTGTTAGGTACAAACGAACACACAATCTGTTATGGTCTGCATTATTTCATGAAACGTGAAGGGGCTACGGTCCCCACATAAAAGACTAATGATATTGTGCCATCTAAAATAGTTAGCACCTGATCTAGTCTTTCTACAGGAGACACATCTTTTGTCCTCTAACTTTTTCAGAATGCGCAAGCAATGGGTAGGACAGGTCTTTGGCTCTGCAGCCAAAGATAGGAAAGCCGGGGTACTTATCTTGGTACATAAAGCATTTAATTGTGAAATTGTCGATGCATGGTCTGACGATGAGGGCAGGATTTGTAAGCTTCATGTTAAAACACCAGCCGAAGAATTCCTGGCAGTTAATGTTTATGGTCCTAATGATACTAATTCTACATTTTTCTCCTCTTTATCATCCCTAGTGCTTAAACATCACACTTCTTTATAAAGTCATCAATGGTGATTTTAATGCCGTGATGCACCATCTGGAGGATAGGCGATAGGGACAAGACAAGTCGGTACCTCCCAGACACAGAGATAAAGCCTTGTCTACCTGGTCGGCCTCAGTGGGAGTGACAGACGTATGGAGGTGGTCCAACCTGGATGCCTGAGAGTTCACACATTTCTCTCACCCACATAACTCCTGGTCAAGGTTGGACTATCTCTTTCTATCACCCTCACTACTCCCTCAAGTAGACCAAGTTATGATTAAAGATCTTGTTATCTCTGATCATGCCCCGGTCATTCTCACACTTCATGATATCCTCCCGAAAGGGACCGACTTTCTATGGAAGTTCCCCGCGGGTCTTACCAGGGATGAAAATTTTAAGGCCTTTTTAAGAGGCTGGTGGCTAGAGTATGCGTCACATAACTCTGAACATACGTCCAATCCTCAGTTGTACTGGGATGCAGCAAAATCAGTACTCCGAGGCAGAATAATGGCTTATGTCTCTTCCTTAAAGAAGAAAATCCAAGGGCAGTTCCAAGCCTATACACTACTTTTACACAGCATCCTTCTCCGGGGGCAAAAAATGCGTGGACTGCGGCTGTCTTCTTATGAACACTGGCTTGACATGAGAGAGAACATTTACAGGTCACATTGTGATGCCCTTCTTTTTAGGTATGGCAATAAGCCGGACAGGCTACTGGCTAAGCTCGCCAAAGGCCCTCTCACCACTTACCATATTCAATCCCTGCGGGATGATCAGGGGACTGCTAATAGGGACCCTTTCAAGGTGAATGCGATTTTGTGTGACATCTTTAAGGACCTTTATGAGGACTCCCCTCCTCAGTCTACCCCATCAGAGACTGCCTAAAAGATTCTAGGCTTCCTTCCTTGACGGAGGAAGAGAAAGACATGTTGAATGCCCCCTTTACCTTGGAAGAGATTGGTAGAGTTGTCAAAGACTTGAAACCTAATAAAGCCCCTGGTCCGGACGGATTCACGGGGGCCTTTTATAAACTCTTGATTGGCGAGATAGGCCCTACCCTCTTGTCATTGTATAACTCCTTTCAACAAGGCTCTCCAGTATCTCGGGATATGAATACAGCTATCATAAGAGTATTACCCAAAACTGGGAAGGACTTGTCAAGCCCAGGGGGGTACCGGCCTATCTCAATAATAAACATTGATCTTAAAATCGCATCCAAAGCTATGGCCGACCGTCTGGCGCTAGTACTACCACGTCTTATATCCCTAACCAAGTTGGGTTTGTGAAGGGCAGGTCAGCAGTTACAAATGTGAGGAAAGTCATTGCAATTCTGGATAATAGACAACGCCACCCTGAGCTACACCCCTCCCCCGCAATATTATCCATTGAAGCCGAAAAAGCATTCGATAATGTGCGGTGGGAGTGGGCGTGGCAGGTGATGCAGCAAATGGGATTTGGGGGAGCCTTCATGGGATATCTGAAATCTCTCTATACATCTCCCCAGGCTAGAATAGGCACTCCCGGTTTCTTGTCTTCCCCCTTATACGAGGCAGGGATGCCCTCTATCGCCCCTATTATTTAACTTAGCTATAGAGCCATTGTCAAGAGTTCTAGCCAGTCACCCTGGGGTCCAAGGGATTACGGTAGGGGGCATTCCTGTTCGTATCGCGCTGTTCGCAGATGACCTTCTAATATTTCTGGAGGATCCAAAGAGAGATCTAAAAGAAGTATTTGACACCATAACAGACTTTGGAATCCTCTCGGGATTTAGAGTTATTGTTGTCAAGAGCACAGTTTTAGATCTCTCTAGAGGGAGGGATGGGATTTTAGCATCCAATCTTAGTGTACCAGTGACTATTACCCGTGCTCAGATAAGTATCTCGGGATAACCATAAGGAGGGATCCAGGTACCCTGTACGGTTTGAACTTCCTACCACTTTTCCAATCGAAATCACTGCCACTTTCTTTTGTGTCCAGATGTCATCTTATTAAGATGATGGCGTTCTCTCGTCTGTTGTACCCTATGCAAACTATTCCCGTATTACTGAAACATGTGGACATAAAAAAAAAATCAACACAGCGTTCTTGCAATTCATTTGGGGAGGCAAACACCCTTGTATTGCTCTCAAACAACTAATGCTGTTCAGGTATCGGGGAGGCCTAAACTTTCCGGATGTACGTCGCTACAACTTAGCATGCCTGTTACGGCACAGGATAGATTGGATAAGGGTAGGGGAGGCATATACTAATGTAAAACTGGAGGAAGCAATGGCGTATCCCTGGGCATTAGAGGCCCTGCTCTATACCAAATTACCTGCTGTTCACTCTCACGTCAGTGTCTCCAACTACGTAATACCATGATTGCGTGGAAATCATGTTTAAAGGACGTGAAGTTGACGTTTGCGATTGGCAAATTTATGCCACTGTGGTCCCACCCAGAATCGCCTGCAGAAGTTAGGAACAGGTTCTCCCGAGTCTGGTCTCTCAAAGGCATCACAAATGTTTTGCATCTTTTACACGAACTCGAAAATAGATACCTTGAGTTTGCGGAACTACAATCAAAGTTTTCTCTAAACCCGGTTCATTTCTTTGTTGTACGGCCAAATAACTTCCTTCTTCTTTATGTTTCAATCTAACTTCATTGACGATGTAACCTGGGTGGAATCACCAATACATTCTCTATCTTATCTCTACAGGGCCCTTAGACACCAAGTCTCGAAGCTAGATCCATAGCATGTATTTAAATACAGGGAGTCCTACTTTCATTAGGAGGACTTCACAAAACCCATCTTGGATGAGTGGCTCCTAATTCGTAAGGCAATAATAAATGAAACATTGAGAGAGACCCAGTATAAACTTATACATCATGCTACATACGGTTTTAATCTCCCAAAAACGCCAGAAAAAACAGATTGTATTGAGGCTTGTCCCAATTGTAATGCCAGACTTACGGACTTGGTCCATGGCCTTGTCACGTGCCCCTAAGGGAACTTCTGATGAACAAACTCAAGGTTTCTGTACCTTTAGACCCTTTAACACTTTTATTTAACATCCCTCGAGATAGAGTGAAGATATCTACCCTATGTCATATATTTATTCTAGTAGCAAAGAGGTGCCTTCTCTCTAAATGGCTGATCCCCCAAATGCCACACCTGGATGAAGTGATTCATCAAGTTAAAAATTTATGCTTTTTGACCAAATGGAAGTTTCGCGCTCAATAGAAAAACTAAGAAACGGTTTCTTCAAAAAGTGGAAAACATTTATTTGCTGTTTTCTATCCAATGAAGAAATCCAACAACTGATGGTACATTTTAAAAGACACAACATGGTACCTCCGGAAAGATGTGGCAGACACATTAGGCAGATTGAAGATCATAGGATAATATTATAGCATTTCTCGGGTCACCATTTGATACCCCTTGACTATAAACCTATACCCAAGATCTACAGGAATCAGACCGTGAGTAGGTGGGAAGGTTTACTTTACTTGCCATTCTTGCCATGTTGGACTTCAACCTCTGGTTACTGTTTAGCCAGTAGGTTATATACTCTGTCATTATTGTCTGGTGGAATTTTGTGTCCACTGTTTGTGCACCTTACAAAATTTTTGGAAAATTTTATAAAATATATATATAAAAAAAAAATGCTGATCTTTCTTAAGAATCATTTAGAACTTTTTATTTTCATTTACCTCATTGTGAACAAGATAATGACTTCTCCCTTTTGTGAGTTTTTTGATGCTTATAAAGACTTGATTTCCAATTAAAACATTTCCCACAATCTGAACATGAAAATGGCTTCTCCCCTGTATGAGTTCTCTGATGTGTAACAAAGAGGTATTTCTCAGAAAAACCCCTCCCACATTCTGAACATGAAAATGGCTTCTCCCCTGTGTGGGTACCCTTATGCCTAACAAGTTCTGTTCTGTGAGTAAAACATTTCCCACATTCCAAACATGAAAATGGCTTCTCCCCTGTGTGAGTTCTCAGATGCGTAACAAGTTCTGATCTCTGAACAAAACATTTCCCACATTCCAAACATGAAAATGGTTTCTCCCCTGTGTGAGTTCTCAGATGCGAAACAAGATCTGATTGATGAGAAAAACATTTTTCACATTCTGAACATGGAAACGGTTTCTCCCCTGTGTGAATTCTTTGATGGTAAACAAGATATGATTTATGAGTAAAACCTTTCCCACATTCTGAACATGAAAATCTATTCTCCCCAGTGTGAATTCTTTGATGGGAAACAAGATTTGATTTATGAGTAAAACCTTTCCCACATTCTGAACATGAAAATCTATTCTCTCCAGTGTGAATTCTTTGATGGCGAAGAAGATTTGATTGGTCAGTAAAACATTTCCCACATTCTGAACATGGAAAAGGTTTCTCCCCTGTGTGACTTCTTTGATGGATAACAAGCTTTTGTTTCTTAGCAAAACATTTACCACATTCTGAACATGAAAATGGCTTCTCCCCTGTGTGAATTCTTTGATGCATAACAAGCTTTGATTTCTTAGGAAAACATTTCCCACATTCTGAACATGAAAATGGCTTCTCCACTGTAAGATTTATTTTTTGGGTAAAGCATGAGGGTATATCTGGGATAGTGGACGGCTCCTCATATGTATCTTGTGTGATATGATCCTCTGAGGAGATCTGATGTCCCCCTGAGCTCCTGGTAGAATCATCTGCAAAGGAGAAAACACCATTTCTCTTATTTCCCAGTAATAGAAGCTTAAACATATTGCAGAAATGGAAAGTTACTCTTTTTTTATGTAACATAATAAGAATGATCAGATCTGTTCCCATCCACAGGAAGTGTCAGGGAGAAGAATCTAGAAGCTGGAGGCCGGGGAGATGACGTCCTTAGTAGGAAAAAATAACGGAAACTTTTCTTAAATAAAAAATAGGACTATTGAGCCCCTACATACCGATAACCTGCTGGACCCCAACCAGCATGGCATTACTGGGGGCAGATCACCGCTTTTTCTCTTATTTTCTGCATAAGTCACGTGGTGCAGTGACGTCCCCGACCCGGCCGGCCTCTGGCTACATACGTCCTTGGTAAGTGGTCAGAGCCTTCCAAAGCCAGGTATCCATACATAGCACTGTGAAACCGCTGTCTGTGGATGGATACCTGGCTTTGGCATTTCCCTGGTCATATCATCGGACTCATAATTGAGTTGGATATTGGCTGAATGGGCCACTTACTATGGTGGTTTTGGTGGATCTCTCTATAGGAGCCATCCCTCTTCTAGGCCCTTCCCTGCAGGGATATCTGCCTTGTCCCTTGCTTTGAGACTCGTAACTGAAGCTCCGTGAACCTTTTTGCATATTGATGTTACCCAGGGGGCAATGCACCTAGGATTTCACTGTAATGAGCCTTAACCAGCAGCCGACTGTGTCTTCTTTGGCCGGTCTCCCTGAGATCAGTGATCTGTTTGCCATTTTGAACAAGACATATCATAGTGACTCCCTGGTCCAGGGCCTATGCTGTCAGTGTGGAGGCGGGTTCTCCCCGGACAAAGAATACGCATGTTCCTCCCGGCTACTTGCTACACTCAGTGCCTATTCCAGCAGCAGTGCTCTCAGCTGGCAGACGCTCTGTGTGTGAGGCCGGAGACAGCGCTGGAACGTGAGAGGTAAGTACATAGCACTACTCTGAGGGCACAGCGTGTGTGTGTGTGTGTGTGTGTGTGTATATCATAAAAATGAAAGTCTGTGTCCGTCTGTCCTCTATAGACTTCCAAATGCCTGAACCATTTGACCCCAAGTTTGGCACACAGATACATTGGGTGCCTGGGAAGTTAGAGCGGAAATTGCCAGATGTACAATAGGGGAGGGGGAGGGGGAAGAGCGCCCCATAGAGATGAATTGGAGAATCTCCACACTGCACACACAGGAGATATAATTAGCAGTGCAGCTCCCCAGCAGTAATGGCAGTTGAAAGCCTTAGCAACCAATAGGATTACTAATTTCATTTTCACAGGGAGATGGATTCGGATTGGTTGCTAGGGCCAGCTTCCTGAGAAAAGATCCACAGAAATAAATGGTAGACTCATTACTCCAACTATACAGTACAGGTATACAGGAAACTACAGGCATACAGGACTCCAAAACTACACACTAAGGGTACACAGGACCTCCACCAACTATACACTACAGGTATTCGGGACCCCCAAAACTATACACTGCAGGTATACAGGACCCCCAAAACATATACTTCAGGTATACAGGACTTCCACCAACTATATACTACAGGTATACAGGACCCCCCCAACTCTACACTACAGGTATACAGCACCATTACCAACTATACACTAGAGGTGTACATGACCCCCCCTCAACTGTACACTACAGGTATACAGCACTCCCCCACCCCAACTATACATTACAGGTATACAGGACCCCTAAAAACTATACACATTAGGTATACAGAACCCCTCCAACTATACATTACAGGTATACACGAATTCCACTGATTAACTCATATGAAACAATACCTTTTAGACGATTGTAGTTTCCTGTTAAGCACCATTTGCAATGACAATTAACAAGGCCCAAGGCCGATTACTGCAGGTGGAAGCATAAATCTGGATTCTGCATTTTTTCCACATGGACAATTGTATGTTGCCGCTCCAGAGTTGTATCAGGTAAAAGTCTTTATGTCAATGCACCTGGCAATAACACTGCCAATGTTGTATATAACCAGGCTGTATATAACATTGCCAATGTTGTACATAACCAGGCTGTAAACTGTATACCACTGCCAATGTTGCATATAACTAGGCTGTATATAACACTGCCAATGTTGTAGATAACCAGGCCCTGTATATAACACTGCCAATGCTGTATATAACCAGGCTGTATACAACACTGAAAATTTTGTATAAAACCAGGCTGTATATAACACTGCCAATGTTGTATATAACCAGGCTCTGTATACAGTCTGATCACATGACATCTCAGTTTGGCTTTTAGGATGTTTAAAGTTTTTAGTTTATTTCTAATGTGCATAAGCTACAATTTACATAGACAGTGCAGAACTATCGGCTATATAGGGCCCCTGGTAATTTCACCTTAAACAAAAAAAAACAAGGGCATCGATTGGCCTCCTTGGCACTCTTGGAAAACACACACACACATAAAGGAGGCACATATGGCTACTTAGGAGGGCATACGGAGGGGGAGGTGTTGCCTTCAACATGGATTCTAAAATTTGAAATACAACAAATATCACAGAGTATGGTGGTGACTGTGCGGAGGGTGTTACAGGGGGTATGTGGTATAGTAAGAGACAGAGAGGGATTAGAGAGAAGGGAGGAGAGGGGGCAACCTTGTGCTGTTCCTGTGAAGATGTCGAAGGGCAAAGTATTAAGTCTGTTAATCTGGAGTTACCGTCAGTTTCTGTATAAGCTATAATATATTGGGAGAATATAGGGCCAAACCGTCTACGCTGAATAGTGGTGGGAATACAGGGCCATGAGGTCTTGTCGGAGGCCTTTCCTGCATCCAAACTCGTTTGGTCTCTTATTTGAACAAAGAAAAGACCAAAAATCCACACGAAGGAAACATGGATCACAGTTCGGTCGCATTTATAACGTTCATTGACATATAAATATTTTTTTTCTTTAAAATAAAAGCCAGTATATTATATGACTGGCGATCACAACCCCGGTTGATTTCTTAAATAATTTCACAACAGGTGCGCTATAAGATGAGGACAGTCACTATAGATGCAGCAGCAGGAGACTGATAGTGATATATTGTCCGCTGGGACTGTGCTGTATATTAGAATTTAGGCTGAATGATTATATAGCTGGAAAACTGACAGGACACAGAGCTTATAATATTCCACACAGAATAGTTACAGCCGGTGACTGAGGAGAATGTGTGACTGTTCTCTGCATTTAGTGGTCACTACTCACCTGGGCGGTTACCTGTAGTGATGTCTTCATACTGCCACTCATCGCTGTCATCTGTCTCCTCTTCTTTTATTATCTTGTCTGTAGCATAACTAGAGTTCAGATCCTTCCCTGTTGTGTTGTTCTCCTTATACTGCTCATCACTGCTCACATCGGTCTCTTCTTTTATTATCTTGTCTGTAGTATAAAAGGAGTTCAGATCCTTCCCTGTTGTGATGTCCTCCTTATACTGCTCATCACTGCTCACATCGGGCTCTTCTTTAATTTTTATCTTTATAATATTGTTCCCATCTTCCCCCTGATTCATAAGATGTGAGAGAAATATTGTAAAAGTCATCAGACAGGAGGAGAAGTCAGGTGGGATGTACAGATCATAGGGAACATCTCCATCTACCTGATCCTGATCCTGTGGGAGAAGAGGACGGGGACATCTCTCTGGTGCTGTTCTCTTACTGGATCTGACTGGAGGGAACACATACAGAGACTGAATTCATTCTTTCCATCCAGATAATACAGAGAGGAGGTGTGTATATAGTCCTGTCTATTACCTGCTGATGGGAGGGGCTGCTGATCCTCCAGCATCACATCCTTGTACTGATCCTTGTGTCCTTCTACATACTCCCACTCCTCCATGGAGAAATAGACCGCCACGTCCTGACACCTTATAGGAACCTGACACACAGTAAGTATTACACATGACAAGAACTGTAGAGTCCGTTAGCATATCTAGGCAATGAGGCTGGCACATTATGTAACTTGCTCAAACCACATACATCAAGTCAAAAAAGAATGTTCTCAGAATTATGATCAAGGCACCGAGGTGAGCATAATTAGCTAATGGGGACATTAGGTAGAGTAGTAACAGCAACTCACAAGGATGAAACAAAAACTAAAATGGGTATATCTTCCTGTTATTCTAAACTTGTACAAGTATAAGAAAGTATACCTTCTCAGCAATCAAAGGGAAGAATCGGAGAACAAAAAGGGGGAAAAAAAAAAAAAAAAAAAAAAGAGAGCAGGAGACAGGGTTCAGGTGAGATTCGGCCAAACCATTCGGTATTAATACAAGGATGTTGTTTGTCGATAAGGGAAATGTCCAGGATGCCCTGAGCGGCAACCACAGTCAGATGCAATAAGGTAAAAGAAACGGTACACATCACATAGTAAGCCGCGTCCTCTCCTCTGGGGGGTTGCAGAGAGGTGACACTGCCGCACCAGGGAGAAGCTAAATTTTTGCCAGTGGGAACAGGTTTTTGAAAAAATTTTTGGATTTCCACAGGGTAAAGGCCAGCAACTCCTCCATATGTTGGATATGGGCGACGTCCGTGAATCATTCTTCTAAGGACGGGGGCTCAGTGGACCACCAATGTCTTGGGATAATCATCTTGGCGGCTTATAATAGATGCTGTGTTAAATATTTCTTACATTTAGACTGGGGCATAATGAACAAAAATAAATGGGCAGCATCCGGGTTACTAGGTGTTTGCATCCCTATTATTTCAGATTCGTTGGAAAACAGACATCCAGAATGGCTGGAGTCTCGGGCAACTCCACCAGATATGAGTCATGTCTACATCAACCTCACATCTCCAGCACTTATCAGAGACCTCCAGGTACCATCTATGGAGAGCCTCAGTAACCGTGTACCACCTGGTCAGGATCTTATAGCAGGTTTCCTGAAATTTTGTGGCTATAACTGCTTTGTGGGTTAAAAAGAAACATTTTGCATATTGAGCCTCAGTTCCTCCTCCCAATTTACAATAAATCAATAAATCTCTTAAAAACATCTCCAGAATCCGCCCATTTCTCACCACTGACACAGCTCAGACTCTTACTGTCGCCCTGATCCACTCTCGTCTTGACTACTGTAACTCCCAACTAAGGCTGGGTTCACACCGCGTTTTTGCAATCCGTTTTTTGCAACAAAAAAAAAAACGGATTAAAAAACGGATACCTTTGTGTGCATCAGTTTTGATCCGTTTTTCCATTGACTTCCATTGTAAAAAAAAAACAAATCCGTTTTTTTTTTTGACGGACACAAAAACATAGCTGACACTACTTTTGTGTCCGTTAAAAAAACGGATCCGTTTTGATCCGTTTTTTTTTTACAATGAAAGTCAATGGAAAAAACAGATGCAGACAAATGCATCCATTTTTTTCATCTGTTTTTTGCACAAATCGGATAGAAAAAACGGATTGCAAAAACACAGTGTGAACCCAGCCTAATCAGTCTTCCTTTCTCTAAGCTCTCCTCTCTCTAGTCTATCCTGAATGCAGCAGCCAGGCTCATCTTCCTCTCCAGCCGTTACACTGACGTCCCCCCCCTGTACCAGTCACTCTCACCCATAAAGCTCTCCACAACTCTGCCCCTCCATACATCTCCTCCCTCATCTCCACCTCCCATCCTACCCGCACTCTACGTTCTGCTAATGATCTTACACCAACATCTTCCATAATCAGAACCTCTCACTCCGGCCTCCAGGACTTCTCTCGTGCTGCACCAGTTCTCTACCCAAAGACATTAGACTCATACCAATACTCAGTTTCAAGCGTGCCCTGAAGACTCATCTCTTCAGGCTCGCTTATAACGTTCCCTAAACTTGTTCCCTTCTGTTGTCTCCCTCGCTCTATATCTCTGACGGTTCCTGCACTTTATATGTTTACTTGCAATAAGATACTGGCATTGTTACTGGCTCATCCTGTATTTCTCACTATGTACAATGGCTGCACCATGGACAAATAACGTACTTATGCCTGGTGTCAACCCAAGTTGTGGCCTGTAAGCTTCAACCAGCAGGTCTCGTTTATACTTTGTATTTTTATGTTATTTTTATTTATTCTAATTATTTCACTGTGTATTATGTACCTCTGTACTGTATGTATAGAAAAAAAGCGCTGCGGAATGTGTTGGCGCTATACAAATAAATATATTATTATTATTATTATTATTATATGGGAAGGACTTGAGACCTGGAAGACATCAGCAATTCATAGATGGTGGAGATGGGGTGGCATGGACAGGATTTTGATAAGCAAAGATTTTTGAAATCCGCAAGGGAGCGGTGTGCCTCGAGATGTGGTTGTGTAAAAGTGGGGTAGTTGGACATATGCACATGGAGCACGATTCAACGCTGTGTCTTTTTGCACTATATCAGAGAGCGGCAGGATAAGTTATTGGAAAGTACACTTTACGGGTTACGAAAGACATGTGGGAGGTTTCTGAGTGAGCTGGAGACCAGGTCCAGGGGAGTGTGGAGATAGAGGACAAGTCTTGAGCTATACAAACCCATACTTTGGAGTTCTCATTATGGAACATGTTCAGAACACGAGAACGGACAAGTAGAACAGATGGCATTTGGACAATCCCGCCCAAGAGCTTGGCCCTAGAGGGAACCACTCTGTTGATTCAAGGGTGTCTCAATGCCCACATAAAAGGTCCCAAAACACCTCTGAAGTTTATGGAATAAGGATGAAGGAGGGAGATGGGTATGGTTTGCATAAGGAAGAGGAGGCGGGGAAGGAGGGTCATTTTAATTATGCTAATCCTCCCAAACCTGGAGAACTTGGAGCAATCTCAGTCTACCAGATCTTTTTTTAATCGGAAAAGCATAGGAGAAAAAATTGCCAGGAGGGAGTTTTTGACTCCTAGGTATATGATCCCTTGCAAGGGTCAATTAAATGGAAAGGAGACCTTCAGGGAGAAAAGTTTGCTTAAGCAACGAGAGATCCAG
This sequence comes from Dendropsophus ebraccatus, assembly GCF_027789765.1. Taxonomy (NCBI): domain Eukaryota; kingdom Metazoa; phylum Chordata; class Amphibia; order Anura; family Hylidae; genus Dendropsophus; species Dendropsophus ebraccatus. Next base: position 189,088,662 of record NC_091456.1, on the reverse strand, counting down.
CGCCTCAGATTTGAATAGGTTGATCTTATAATTCGACCTAGAGCGGAAGTCTGACAAGCAGGCCAAAGATGGGATAGAGATCGGGGGTTGGTAATATACCAAAAGATCGTCCACCAACGCAGAGCATTTATATTCCCCTTTCCCCTATAGTGATGTCCTAAATGTTAGGGTCCGAACGTATAGTGGACAGTAAATATTCAAGAATGATAATGTAAAATAGAGGGGAAAAGGGGCATCCTTGATGGTACCATTGTGAATGGGTCAAATTGTGCACAATTAATTTTTAAATGGGCAGAGGGGGATTTATTAAGTGTAAGGACTGGGCCTTTACCTATGTGATGCAGGGTCTGTGCCAGGGAGGACCAGAAGATCCTACCAAAATCCTTTTCAGCGTCCAGGGAAAGAACCATAAGCTGCCTTTATGAGACTGAGCATGAAGTATAATGTCTATGGTTTTTATAGTGTTGTCTCTGGCTATGAGCTTGGAATATATTTTTAAAAGGGGAAATGGGGCGGTAACTGCCACATAACGGCAAATCTTTCCCGGGTCAGCCAAGACCGCTATAAGAGCCAGAGTGGAGTTCATCGGGATAGGGGAGATGTCAATGAAAACCGACAGCATCAAAGGAGCCAAATCAATTGAGAATTCTATATAAAACGTGGCCGTGAAGCCATCTGGATCCGTTCCCCCCCCCATCCCCTGCAGAGCCCCAATCATCGAGGCTAAAACTAAAACGGAAAAAGGCTCCTCTAGGGGACAAACGGGTCGCTAGGGAAAGGCAAAGGCAGGGTAATTGGAATATGGTAAAAACGTGAGTGCAATTGTGCTGCTATATCTTGGGGAGTATGGACCCTGGGGTCTCTCTGAGATTTGATGCAAGGGATATAAGATTGGGCCAAGAGGCGTTTCACTTCCAACCTGGCAAGCTCCAAGTCCCTTAAAACAGGGACCGAGAGTGCCTGTTTGTGAGTCAGTTCCAGCTTTGTAACCTTTCGGAGAGCAGTCGATGAGTGGGCCTTTTCTTTTTTAATGCTCAACCGTGCAGCAGACATCTTGCAACAAAGACTCATTCAGTCTCCACGACCATGCCGATTTATTAAGATCAGATAGGCGTAAGGTACAGAATACTGGGGCGAAGGTCCGACCACAGAATATTAGCTGTATGTGAGGAGGTCAACTAGTGTCTCGGTCTGAAGGGTGCATTCACCTCCAGGAGTTACAGAGTTGAAGCTGTAAAAGGGAACATATAACCCTCTTGATAGATAAGTATGCTACGGCTGAACGACCTGAAGAATTGTCCAGGGTCGGGTCACGAGTAAAATTAAAGTTCCCGCATAGCAGAACAGTCCTCCGGATTAGAGGTAGAGATATATCTTTGAGGAGTGTGAGAAAGTCTGACCGATTATAGTAAGGGGCATAGGCATTCATGATCATGAAGTCGCGACCGCTTATTGAAAGATTAAGCATCATATAATGGGCAGCAGGGTCCACAGTAGATTGGTGGATTATGTATCGGTACTGCTACGCTTTTTGACATTTTGACACTGGATCTGGTTTGGATCATTTGAGCAAGGAACCTTCTATGTTACGGAACCTTCTCAGCGTGCCGAAGCCTTCCACCAGCCTACTTCTTGTAATACCTCCCACATTCCCTCCCCCCAGTGACCACTACCCAATCTGAAGTAAGAACCACACAACACCACCCAGCCATCATCTCCCATATGATTCCTCAGCGTTTGCTGCTGCCTCTGCTGTAACAAGATGGAGGCAGCCAGCTCCTCTGCACTGTATAGTTGCTGTATGACAGATGAGCGGGATTATGGCATCTATGCAACGCTGAAGAACTGACTGCTACTGAGGCCCAGTGATGTCCCTGCATGTACAGTATATACATGCTCTATTGGATGGGGGGGGGGGGAGTAGTGGTTACTATTCTCTCTTTCCATAGAGCACAGATGGTCCAAGTCTTCTGCCCAGAACTCTGCACTATTAGGCAGCAGGGTCAATCTCTGTGATACTATTGGCTCTGAGGGACCATGTGATGAAGGGTCTGAAGAGCACGGTCAATGGCTTAAAAGGAACAAGACACAAAGTGGAACAAATAGGAATTCAGATGCCCAGATATTGAAATTATCCTTGAGGAAGGGGACCAATTAGAAAAGACTCCCTCACTGCCAGGACCGCCCAGTGCCATGACATGTTCTGTGATGGATTGGCACAAAATGGAGGACAGTAACATGTATTGTTACCACGAACATAGAAATTTTTAGAAATACAGAACTTCCTTGGCAGCTGTAGAGGTGGTAAAAGTCATTGAAAATAACCAGACCAGAACTGGAAGCATCTGGGTTATGTATAACTTTAGGAAAGGGACAGAAAGGCAAAACAGTTCCTCCTTACTATCCCCCCATCCATACTGCCCCCCTCCTTACTATCCCCCATCCATACTGCCCCCCTCCTCCTTACTATCCCCCCATCCATACTGCCCCCCTCCTCCTTACTATCCCCCCACCCATACTGCCCCCCCTCCTCCTTACTATCCCCCCATCCATACTGCCCCTCTCCTCCTTACTATCCCCCATCCATACTGCCCCTCTCCTCCTTACTATCTCCCCACCCACAGCGCACCCCCTCCTCCTTACTATCCCCCCACCCACAGCGCCCCCCTCCTCCTTACTATCCCCCCACCCACAGCGCCCCCCTCCTCCTCCTTACTATCCCCCCATCCATACTGCCCCCCTCCTCCTTACTATCCCCCCATCCATACTGCCCCCCTCCTCCTTACTATCCCCCCATCCATACTGCCCCCCTCCTCCTTACTATCCCCCCATCCATACTGCCCCCCTCCTCCTTACTATCCCCCCATCCATACTGCCCCCCTCCTCCTTACTATCCCCCCATCCATACTGCCCCCCTCCTCCTTACTATCCCCCCATCCATACTGCCCCCCTCCTCCTTACTATCCCCCCATCCATACTGCCCCCTCCTCCTTACTATCCCCCCATCCATACTGCCCCCTCCTCCTTACTATCCCCCCATCCATACTGCCCCCTCCTCCTTACTATCCCCCCATCCATACTGCCCCCTCCTCCTTACTATCCCCCCATCCATACTGCCCCTCTCCTCCTTACTATCTCCCCACCCACAGCGCACCCCCTCCTCCTTACTATCCCCCCACCCACAGCGCCCCCCTCCTCCTTACTATCCCCCCATCCATACTGCCCCCCTCCTCCTTACTATTCCCCCATCCATACTGCCCCCCTCCTCCTTACTATCCCCCCATCCATACTGCCCCCCTCCTCCTTACTATCCCCCCATCCATACTGCCCCCTCCTCCTTACTATCCCCCCATCCATACTGCCCCCTCCTTACTATCCCCCATCCATACTGCCCCCCTCCTCCTTACTATCCCCCCATCCACAGCGCCCCCCTCCTCCTTACTATCCTCCCATCCATACTGCCCCCCTCCTCCTTACTATCCCCCCATCCATACTGCCCCCCTCCTCCTTACTATCCCCCCATCCATACTGCCCCCCTCCTCCTTACTATCCCCCCATCCATACTGCCCCCCTCCTCCTTACTATCCCCCACCCACAGCGCCCCCCTCCTCCTTAGCATAGCTGGATGCCCCCTCTCCCCTGAACACTGTAAGGCTGCATTCACACGTTCCGGGAAGCTGTCCGTGCTCACGGACAATTTTACAGTCCATTGCTTTCTATGGGGCTATTCAGATGTTCCGTGATTTCACGGATCTGTGATCCGTTCCGTAAAAAAAAAGGACGTCATTACTCGGAACGGATGCACGGAAAGGATTCCCCATAGAAATCAATGAGATCCGTGTTTTTCACTGATGTACACGGATGTGATGTAATCAATGTAATTTAAAATGCTGTAAGACAGATCCGTGAAAAAAAACGGACACGGATACAAAACGGATGAAAAACGGACTGTTTTGCACGGATCACGGAGGTAGCTGCCGGATCACAATCACGGACCAGGAAAATCACTGAACGTGTGAATGCAGCCTAAATCTCCTACCTGTCTGGCAGCCAGTGGGCAGATCCCAGGAGGAAGAGGAAGCAGCAGAGCACACTAGCAGGAGGAGGGGGAAGAATGTATTTCCACCTGTACCTCTGGCCCCGCCTCCTCTCCAGTGATTGGCGCTCAGGAGGCAAGGGGCGGGGCAGAGAGGTGAGCAGTGACCCAGCATTAGTACATACTGTGGGCAGGGAGCGGGCGGGACAGTCCAGCAGCAGCTGATAAGTCAGGAAGCCGCCTGCAGAGCTGTATAGGAGCCGTGTGCCTCCCCTGTGCTTACAGGACCTGCCATGATGTCACAGTCATGTGATCAGTCACATGGAGGAGGAGTCACATGATCAGGGGCTGCTACTCAGTGTATGCAGGACTCTGCTGTGCTTGATCAGTTGAAGTGATGTGTATGCAGCAGAGCTGTGTGTGTGTGTGTGTATGTTATATATGCCTGCAGCAGAGCCCTGTGTGTAATGTACATGTAGCTGAGCTGTATATGTGTAATGTACATGTAGCTGAGCTGTATATGTGTAATGTACATGTAGCTGAGCTGTATGTGTGTAATGTACATGTAGCTGAGCTGTATGTGTGTAATGTACATGTAGCTGAGCTGTATATGTGTGTAATGTACATGTAGCTGAGCTGTATATGTGTAATGTACATGTAGCTGAGCTGTAAATGTGTAATGTACATGTAGCTGAGCTGTATATGTGTGTAATGTACATGTAGCTGAGCTGTATGTGTGTAATGTAAATGTAGCTGAGCTGTATATGTGTAATGTACATGTAGCTGAGCTGTATGTGTGTAATGTACATGTAGCTGAGCTGTATATGTGTAATGTACATGTAGCTGAGCTGTATATGTGTAATGTACATGTAGCTGAGCTGTATGTGTGTAATGTACATGTAGCTGAGCTGTATGTGTGTAATGTACATGTAGCTGAGCTGTATGTGTGTAATGTACATGTAGCTGAGCTGTATGTGTAATGTACATGTAGCTGAGCTGTATGTGTAATGTACATGTAGCTGAGCTGTATATGTGTAATGTACATGTAGCTGAGCTGTATATGTGTAATGTACATGTAGCTGAGCTGTATGTGTGTGTAATGTACATGTAGCTGAGCTGTATGTGTAATGTACATGTAGCTGAGCTGTATATGTGTGTAATGTACATGTAGGTGAGCTGTATGTGTGTAATGTACATGTAGCTGAGCTGTATGTGTGTAATGTACATGTAGCTGAGCTGTATATGTGTAATGTACATGTAGCTAGTGTGAGTGCAAGCACATTATAGCAGCAGTGTGTATAGCTGAGTGTGAGTGCAAGCACATTATAGCAGCAGTGTGTATAGCTGAGTGTGAGTGCAAGCACATTATAGCAGGAATGGAGAGGATGGGAAACACAATGACTGATAGAGACTGCAGGGAGCATGAAGGAATGAGCAGGGCAGATGTGGATACAGTATAGCAGCACTCTCTGTCCGGGGAGAGAGGGGTTAAAGCTATAAAGAGATTACCCCTGTGCTACACAAACAGCCCCCCACCCCCCGGAAATATGCTGTATAAATACCACGATAATAACTACTTATTAGCAGGCTTAGATAGGCCGGCCGCCATATACCTATTAATCCCCTAATCAGGAACAATTATATGGGGGTGCGTCTCATGGGCGTTTGCGGTGTAGCACAGCAGCTCACATCCTATAAACTATATTTACACTAGTCCCCATCCACAAATAACAAGAGAAATGGCCGAGTATGTTCCACACACAATATAATGTGGCCTGTCACAGACAATAGCCCTGACTAAACTATCTACAGGCCCAATATCAGGCTCAAAAAGTTTAGCGTGCACACTATTGACCCAGGTCTCCTTTAGACCAGTGCTTCTCACACTGAGGCGCCCCCTAGTTGCTGGTGAGGTGTAGCTTAGGAGGAACTTCTCACAAAAGTGACCACAAGCTGCACTGTCTTTTCCCTGACTGCAACAATCTCTGCTTTAGGAACATTTTTGACTAATTATGTACCTATTTAATGTTATACAGAGATTGGGAGACAAATGAAGGGTAGACTGAGCCATAGTTTTCTCCTCTCGCCCTATGACGGCACCCCTGGAGAGGACCACCTCCTCCCATTGGACAGGAAACAGGACCACTGGACCTTTAAAAGAAGCGCTCCGCCCCAAACACACCAGTATCTGTTTCCTGTCCCATGGGAGCAGGTCAGCAGGTGGTCTTTCCACCTGCATACTGGATTCTTTTTAGATTGAGCTGAGGCACCCGGCTTTTACCTGGCCGACATCCTGAGCTGTGTAAGACTCCGCTGCTGGAGCCACGGCTGAGTCTGAGTCCTAGCCCCCACACCTCCAGAAGAGGGTCCCTGTGCTCCCCTGGCGCCTCCAGGACCTGGGCTGTGGGTCTCCGGCTGCTTGCCTGCCTGAGAGCCATGGCGTGCGCGCGGCGCGCACGCTCCGGCGGCCCATGTGACTTGCGGCCGGGTGCGTGTGCGCGAGCGTGAGGACGTCACTCGCCGGGACAGGGTCGCGGCCGGATGACGTCGGCCCGGGCTCCCTGTGAGTAGGGATTACCCGTAGGCCTTGCCGTCGGTATCCGGGCTGCGGCCTGTCGGGGGGCAGGATTGCTTCCGGGCACAGGAGGGTGAGCCGCATCAGTGCCGCGGCAGGGGGCGGGGCCAGCCAGCTCTGACGTTTTTTTTGGCGCCAGATTTAAAAGTGGACGCAGGGCCTTTGCTCTGGGTAGGTCCAGGATTATCTGGTGTACTGGAGTGCTTCCCTTGTGGGGGTACTCTGCTGTGGCTCCTATCAACTCTGCAAGTGTGTGTCATGGAGTCCCTGGGCGCTGAGACATCTGGAGACCCTCAACCTGTGGCTGCTGCGGTATGGTTGGGTAAGTGGGGTCCCCCCCCAGTCTTATCATCTATGCTTTTTTTCTAATGCATGATTGTTTGTTATACACAGGAGGAAGCTAAGAAATTTAGGAGTAAACCTAGAGAATGTCCTATTTGTAAGAAGCGTCTCAGTAGCGCTTATAATAAAACTTTGTGTGGCGGATGTATGAACAGGGTTCTGGATGATCAAGGGCCAGCATTTTTGAGAAGTATGAAGGGGTTAATTAAGAGGCAAATTCGGGCCTCTCTCCCTTCTACAGCTACTCCTACCCCACCTACGGTGGTTATTCCTGTTCACGAAGCCCCAGTAGAGATTCCGGGGCCTAGTGGTGAGGCTCCCCCCTCCCAATATGATGATGAGGAGGAGGAGTTGGAGGAGGAAGAAATAGAGGGGGATGAACAATTGTCTGGCCTAGAGGAACCTGGAGAGCTTCCAAATACCATAGAAGCCTCAGGGGAGGATTCGGCTAAAAAGCTTATGCCGATTGAGTTGGTTGACAGTATTGTAAAGGCTGTGAGACAGCTATGGCCATTGAAGATAACCCTCAGCCTAAGACTATTCAAGACAGCATGTTTGAAAGCCTGGCTCCTAAACAGCGGTCTGTCTTTCCCATTCACCAAAGTATAAAGACTTTGATCTCCAATGAGTGGTCTCGCCCGGATAGAAAATTCTTTGTTCCTCGGGCTTACAAAAGAAAATATCCATTTGATATGGCGGAATCGGCTTCTTGGGACTCCACCACTGGGAAGCCACCACCGCCTCATTCAAACCTCTTACTGCAACAACTTCGGTTGCCAGGGCGACAGAGGTCTGGCTTACACAACTAAAAGAGGATATCAGATCCGGTGCTAGTAGTGGGGAACTGTTATCAAAATTTCCTATTATTGAAAGTTCAGTAACATTCATGGCTGAGGCTTCCGCGGACGCCCTAAGGTTGTCCGCCAGATCAGCGGCTCTTTCCAACTCGGCAAGGAGAACCTTATGGCTTAGAGATTGGAAGGGTGATGTAACCTCTAGAGCTAAGCTCTGTGCTGTTCCCTGTCAGGGCGATCTCTTGTTTGGCTCAGCTCTGGGAAAAAGTTCTAGAAAAGGCCTCAGACAAGAAGAAGGGCTTTCCACTTGTCTCTAGCCAGACAGCCAGACCTTCCAGAGGTAGAGGCAGAAGAGGCAGAGGTGGCACTCAGCCTGGAAGAAAGGATTGGAGACCCCCCAAGAGAGGTAGAGGTCTCATGTTCTCAGGGGGGGACACCTCTAAAAAGCCGTCACAATGACGCTAGATTCCTGTGGGAGGGCGACTTCAGTTTTTTTGTTTGGAATGGTGTGCAATTTCAAACAGTGCTTTTGTTTGCAATATAATAAAGTATGGCCTTAAAATTTCTTTTTTGTCCTCCCAAGGAGAAAGATTTGTTATCACCAATCTTACCTCTAACCCTGATAAACATGCGGCTATGGTAACAGAAGTTAAATCCTTGTTAGACAAGATAGTCCTAATACCAGTACCAGATGAACAGAAGGGCAGGGGGGTTTATTCTACCCTCTTTTTTTGTTAAAGAACCTAATGGTTCGTTTCGAACCATTATTAATCTCAAACCGCTTAACCAGGTTCTTACTTATGAGAAGTTTAGGATGGAGTCAATTTCATCTGCTATCCTAAACTTATCTCATAATTGTTTTATGGCAACAATAGACCTTAGGGATGCATATTACCATATCCCTATTCATCCGGATCACCAGAGATTTCTTAGGGTGGCTGTGAAGATAGATGTATCAGTTTGCCACTACCAGTACACGGCCATGCCCTTTGGCATCTGTCAGGCTCCCAGAATCTTTACCGAGGTCATGGCGGAGGTTATGGCACACGTCAGAGAAAGACATTATCATAATCCCATACCTTGATGATTTTTCTTATTGTTGGTGATTCTGTTTCCACAGTAGCATCTAACATTACCTTGGTCGAGGAGGTCTTCGCTAAGCTTGGATGGGAGGTGAACAATGAAAAATCTAATAAAATCCCATCCCAATATTGCAAATTCCTGGGGATCTGGCTAGATTCTGTGTCCCAGAGATCTTTTTTACCCGAGAGTAAGATAACCCTTGTCACTCAGAGGGTTCAGGGTCTGATAGATAACTCACAAGTTTCTATTAGAGGAGCCATGTCAGTTTTGGGTCTGCTCACCTCTTGTATCCCTGCAGTTCAGTGGGCTCAATACCATTCAAGATCTTTACAGGCTCAGGTACTAGAGGTCTGGAATGGAAATAATGACAATCTGGACGATGTATTTATTTTGTCTCCACAGACCCTCAGGTCTCTATCCTGGTGGACAAAGAGGGACAATTTAGACCAGGGTGGATAAAAATCAATGATTTTTTTAAAAAAATCAAAAAAATCGGATTTTTTTGATTTAAATCGGATTTTTTTTATTTAAATCGGATTTTTTTCAATAAACTGCTTTTTGAGGAAAATATTTTACCATCCAAAGGTTCTTCCATCATGAGATAAAGCTGAGTTGTTTAACTCAGTAGAATAAAGGCTGTATATGTTCTCAAATGTTACAACATGAACAGAGTTGAGAAAAAGACCTTAATCCTATTGTTCTACAAACCTATGAATACAGAATCATCCCCTTCAGTACCAAGTCCAAGAAGTTAGACAATATGTTTCTGATTGTTTGGACTATTTTTTTTTTTTTTTTTTTTTGTTTAGCCAAATTAGTTAACATGGATGTTTGTTTAAGCAAATAACGTATGCTGTAATGTTGTTATTGTTTCAGTTGAATAAATCCATTTAAATTGTTATTAAGTTCAGGATTATTTTTCTCCTTCCTAAGTACAACAGAACAGTGGTGTCCAAATATGAATGATTAACCCATTAAACTGGGGAGAAAAAAGTAATATAAAAAGTGATTCTAAAAATCTTCATCTACTTGCATGTTAAAGTAGCAAGAACTAGTTTAGGTAGAAACTTTGATTTAAATCACTGATTTAAATCAAGCCTTCCGGACTAGTGATTTAAATCGTGATTTAAATCGTGATTTAAATCAGTTTGATTTAAAACAAATCCACCCTGATTTAGACAAAGGACTGCCATGGAACATTCAGGATCTGCTGACAATAACAACGGATGCAAGTTCTTACGGATGGGGAGCTCACTCAGACTCCCTGGTGCTCCAAGGGGTCTGGAGCCCAGAACACTCCAGAGACTCGCAGAACACGAGAGAGCTAAGAGCAGTGTTCCTAGCATTAGCACAATCCCTTCCAGTCATCAGGGAAAGAAATGTAAGGATCCTCACAGACAATGCCACCGCAGTAGCGTATCTAAACCATCAAGGGGGCACAAGGTCAGTGGAACTAATGAGGATTGCGCATTTCATTTTCAAACTTGCAGAGCTTCACCTTCTCTCCCTGACAGCTCTACATCTCAGAGGGGTGGACAATGGCAGAGCGGACTTCCTAAGCAGGCACCAGCTCCATCAGGGGGAGTGGGAATTAAGTCAGGAAGTGTTTCATCGGATTTGTCAGCTATGGGGAACCCCACAAATAGACCTGTTCGCCTCCCGGCAGAACAGAAAGATCAAAGCCTCCTATTCCCGATGTCAGTCAGACAGACCACTAGCCCTGGATGCTCTAGCGCAATCGTGGCAGACAGGCCTGTTATACGCCTTCCCTCCGATAAGGCTCCTGCCCCGAGTAATCAGGAAGATCAGGCAGGACCAAGCAGAGGTGATATTGATTGCCCCATTTTGGCCAAGGAGGGTGTGGTTCACCTGGCTACGCAAGATGTCACTGACGGATCCTTGGGTTTTGCCAGAGCAAGTGGATCTCCTGAGCCAGGGCCCAGTATATCACCCAGGAGTAAAGAACCTCCATCTAACAGCCTGGCTTTTGAGAGGCAGCTTCTAAGAGATCGTGGTCTGTCGGAGGAAGTGATATCCACTTTGTTAGCCAGTAGAAAGAGAGTCACCTCGGACATCTATTTCAGAACCTGGAGAACTTTTCTTAAGTTCGTTGGTCACCCGGTTAATGTCTTGGAGCCACCCAACATTCTGTTAATACTGAATTTCCTTCAGGAAGGTCTCAATAAGCATTTAAGACCCAGCACCATTAAAGTGCAGGTGTCTGCCTTAAGCGCTCTTTATGATTCTAGACTGGCAGAACACCCTTGGATCAAGCGTTTCATTAAAGCAGCAGTGATTCTTCACCCTTCCATAAAGAGCAAGCTTCCACCTTGGGATCTAAATCTGGTCCTCTCAGGATTAACATCAACCCCATTCGAACCAATATCAGATATACAGATGAAATTCCTTTCCTGGAAGATGGCATTTCTCCTAGCCATTACTTCTGCAAGGAGGGTTGGAGAGATCAGAGCCTTCTCCATAGCTCAACCATACATGGTCATTAGGGACGATAGGGTCACTCTTTCCCCTGACCCAGCCTTCCTTCCTAAGGTAGTATCAGACTTCCACAGATCCCAGGAAGTGGTCTTACCGTCCTTTTGTGCACATCCATCGAATGACAGAGAGGCCTCCTTTCACTGTTTAGATGTTAAGACGTGCATTAGTTCACTACCTAGAAGTCACTAAGGAGTGGAGGAAAGATAATAATATTCTGATAGCTTTTCAAGGGAAGAATAAAGGTAGAGCAGCCACCTCTCAGACTATTTCTAGGTGGATTAAGCAAGCTATTAAGGAGTGTTACAGGATCAGTGGTAAGGACCTTCCTATCTCCATTACTGCTCACTCTACTAGATCAGTGTCTACCTCGTGGGCAGAGAGGGCTTCAGTATCTATAGAAGAAATCTGCAGAGCAGCTGCCTGGAGCACACCGCATACATTCTTTAGACACTACAGATTACAGCTCTCTCCTTCAGAAGACCTCAGATTTGGGCGCAGAGTGTTAGAAGCAGTGGTCCCCCCCCCCAGGCGGTTATTCCTAGTCTAATCTCCAGGGGTGCCGTCATAGGGCGAGAGGAGAAAATATAAAATTACTAACCGGTAATTTCTTTTCTTTGAGCCTATGACGGCACCCCGCCTAAACCCACCCATTAGGGGAATTTACATATATAATGTAAAGCTAGATTTAATATAGATTCATATGTATATAAAATAGAATACTTTCATTTGAACAGACTTATAATTTGGTCTGGTTGACACGTGTTACACTTTTTTGCTGTGTGTTTTTCTACATGTGTGTTTTTAAGCCTTCGCTCCTAGGTTCTTGCTGACAGACTGGTGTGTTTGGGGCGGAGCGCTTCTTTTAAAGGTCCAGTGGTCCTGTTTCCTGTCCAATGGGAGGAGGTGGTCCTCTCCAGGGGTGCCGTCATAGGCTCAAAGAAAAGAAATTACCGGTTAGTAATTTTATATTTTCGTATTTGCATGGACTTCTATTATAGATGGTGAGGCCCCAGCATCCTCTTGGTCAGTTTGGTGAGGCCCAGGTATCATTTTGTCTGTTGGGTAAAGGCTCCAGTGGAAAAAGTTTGAGAAGCACTGCTTTAGTCGCTTATGGTCCTTTTACACGGAACGATTTATCGTTCGAATTTGCGCGATGACGATCGAATTCGAACGATAATTGTACGTGTGAACGCAGCGAACGATCAAACGACGAGCGATAAATCGTTCATTTTGATCTTTCAACACGTTCTCAAATCATCGTTGATCGTTCGCTAAAAATTCACAGATCGTTCAGTGCAAACAGTCTTTCAACGATTTCACCTATGTGTGAGATAGGCTTAAACGATCGCATAGCCAATTTTCCGTACAATGTATCGTTCCGTCTAAACGCTGATCGTTATAAAAAAAACATCATTCAAAATCGTTAATCGTGCGAATTATCGCTCCGTGTAAAAGTACCATTACAGAACAAGGGGGCCCCTCTTGCCAAAGTTCTGTAGCAAAGATGGCGGTCGTTTCTCTTCATAACTGGATTTGACACAGCTCCTCTACTGTCTCAGCAAAGCTCACAGCAGGACCCGGTCACAGACTAGTATAGCTGCTCTGCACAGTAGTTGGGGTCCCTGAAGAAGGTTACTTCATGTGTCAGGCCTCAGTCTGCATCTGCTATAGCCAGCTCTCTCATCAAAATGGCTGCTCCAGACTTACCTCATCTGCTTATACTTTTTCCCTCAGGTCACATCTTCCAACTGTCGGGTTCGTCTCCCTTGACAACAACACAGGCTGTGTACTGCAAAACAGCGACATCTTGTGGCCAAATGCAGAATGTCAGTTTGAAACCATAAAGCATATATATTACTATACACCAGCGTTTCCCAACCGGGGTGCCGCGGGATCCCGGTGGGAAATGTGCGCTGTCTCTTTAAGCATCCCGAGAAGCTGCGGCCGCGCAGCTTCTCGGGATGCACAGAACACTTTGATTTTCCGCCCGCACTATGAGCGGGCAGGACATTAAAGTAAGCAGAATATAGGAGCAGGAAGTGTCAGCGTCCTGCTCCTATATTCACTCCCGTAGGCCGCCGACACTTCATACCAGCAGCCTATGGGAGGCCGGGCCGTGACCTCTCCGGCAGGCGTGATGATGTGACGTCATCACGCCTGCCGGAAGTCCCGTCCCCGCGGCTCGCAAGATGGAGCCAGAAGAGGAGGAGGAGAGATTCTGCCTGCAGCCACAGCGCGGATTAGGTGAGTAGGATGTTTGGTTTTTTTTAGGGGCAGAGCAGGGGGCATTATTAGTTCATGGGGGGCACCTCTGGGGGCATTATTAGTATATGGGGGCACCTCTGGCGGCATTATTAGTATATGGGGGCACCTCTGGGGCCAGTATTAGTATATGGGGGCAGTATTAGTATATGGGGGCACCTCTGGGGGCATTATTAGTTCATGGGGGCACCTCTGGGGGCATTATTAGCTCATGGGGGCACCTCTGGGGGCATTATTAGTTCATGGGGGCACCTCTGGGGGCATTATTAGCTCATGGGGGCACCTCTGGGGGCATTATTAGCTCATGGGGGCACCTCTGGGGGCATTATTAGTATATGGGGGCACCTCTGGGGGCATTATTAGCTCATGGGGGCACCTCTGGGGGCATTATTAGCTCATGGGGGCACCTCTGGGGGCATTATTAGCTCATGGGGGCACCTCTGGGGGCATTATTAGCTCATGGGGGCATTATTAGCTCATGGGGGCACAGCAGGGAATCCTACATACAGGGGGCATCCCACACAGCGCAGTTACTATGGCAGCCTACAGGAGGGAGGAAGGGAAGGAAGGTGCTAGAAATGTGCGGAGCCTAAATTGTTTGTCTCGCAGGTTCTGAAAAGATGAAAAGTAGCTGGAAGAAATCATCATGGCGGATGGAGAGGAAAAGGGAAAGTGACTCCTCAGATCAAAGAAGACGTCACCTGTGAGTCCCTGTATGATGGTTTTCTTATTTTGTAGAACATTATTCAGTAGGGGTGCCGCGAGGTGGAAAAGGTTGGGAAGCACTGGTCTACACAGTATAAAAATACAATAAAGACAATTGGGGCTGTTTCACAATCTCACATATGAAAGACTGCTGTGCTGGATGAGCTGAAGTGATGTGTATGCAGCAGAGCTGTCTGTGTGTAAAGCAGAGCTGTGTATGTGTTATACTGTATATGCCTGCAGCAGAGAGCTGTGTGTAATGTACATGTAGCTGAGCTGTATATGTGTGTAATGTACATGTAGCTGAGCTGTATGTGTGTAATGTACATGTAGCTGAGCTGTATGTGTGTAATGTACATGTAGCTGAGCTGTATGTGTACACAGTAGGGCTGGGTTCACACTACGTATATTTCAGTCAGTATTGTGGTCCTCATATTGCAACCAAAACCAGGAGTGGATTAAAAACACAGAAAGGATCTGGTCACACAATGGTGAAATTGAGTGGATGGCCGCCATATAACAGTAAATAACTTCCATTATTTCAATACCACAGCCGTTGTTTTAAAATAACAGCAAATATTTGCCATTAAATGGCGGCCATCCACTCAATTACAACATTATGTGAACAGAGCCTTTCTGTGTTTTTAATCCACTTGTTTTGGTTGCTATACAGCCTCAAATATACGTAGTGTGAACCCAGCCTAAAGCTGTATATGTGTAATGTACATGTAGCTGAGCTGTATATGTGTAATGTACATGTAGCTGAGCTGTATGTGTGTAATGTACATGTAGCTGAGCTGTATGTGTGTAATGTACATGTAGCTGAGCTGTATGTGTGTAATGTACATGTAGCGGAGCTGTATATGTGTGTAATGTACATGTAGCTGAGCTGTATGTGTAATGTACATGTAGCTGAGCTGTATTTGTGTGTAATGTACATGTAGCTGAGCTGTATATGTGTAATGTACATGTAGCTGAGCTGTATATGTGTGTAATGTATATGTAGCTGAGCTGTATGTGTAATGTACATGTAGCTGAGCTGTATATGTGTGTGTAATGTACATGTAGCTGAGCTGTATATGTGTAATGTACATGTAGCTGAGCTGTATGTGTGTAATGTACATGTAGCTGAGCTGTATATGTGTAATGTACATGTAACTGAGCTGTATATGTGTAATGTACATGTAGCTGAGCTGTATGTGTGTAATGTACATGTAGCTGAGCTGTATGTGTACACAGTAGAGCTGTTTATTGGGCCGGGTAATATGGTCCTTATGGTCAGGATCTTCTCCAGTTGCAGAGAGGACAGCAGACTCTGTGGAGATGGCTCCTCTTCCCCCTCCGTCCAGCAGTACAGGACTCTCACAACAACCCTGCAACCTTCGCTGCTGGGATGGGGGCAGAGCACAGGATTCTTGGAATATGTGTGTTATTGGCTCCCTCCGTCAGTCACTCTTGTGGCCGCTCTCCCCTTCTGGTGTCGGCGCTCGAGTGACGTTACTGCGCCGGCGTCAGGGGAGAGCGGCCTCTTGTGACCGCTGAAGTGCGGCCACAAGAGGGAAGAGGAGACGCCAGACCAGGGTGAGTATAAGTGTTTTTTTTTTTTTTTTATGTCACATGCTGTATGGGAGTAGGAGAGTGCACAGGGGGGCTATGTGGGAGGGGGAGAGCACACAGGGGGCTATATACTACAGGGGGAGAGCGCACAAAGGGCCTATATACTACAGGGGGACAGCACACAGGGGGGCTATATACTACAGGGGGAGAGCGCAAAGAGGGCTATATACTACAGGGGGAGAGCACACAGGGGGTTTATATACTAAGGGGGAGAGCGCACTGGGGGGGCTATATACTACAGGGGGAGAGCACACTGGGAGGCTATATACTACAGGGGGAGAGCGCACAGGGGGGCTATATACTACAGGGGGAGAGCGCACAGAGGGCTATATACTACAGGGGGAGAGCGCACTGGGAGGCTATATACTACAGGGGGAGAGCGCACTGGGAGGCTATATACTACAGGGGGAGAGGGCACAGGGGGGCTATACATTACTGGGGCAGTCACCCCCGTTGTACCTAATTTCAAAGGGCTGGTGAAAGAGAAAAAATGCCAGTTTTCCCCACTAATAAGCAGCAATTCTGTATGTAAATAGTTGAACATTTGTGAAAAGTAACAAAACACGTTTCCTACTGATGTTCAGCTCGGACCTTCACCTGACAATAGACCCCGGTAAGTGGCCCTTCATTTAAACTGTTGAGTACCCCTGGTATAGTGTATAGTACAGAATACACTATACTATCGGGTCACTGAAGCTATTGAGAAGTCGGTAGAGCTGGAGGCAAACCTCTTCATTCGGGTCCAGGACTAGTCGAACCTCTAAACAATGGCAGCCATTTGCTTTAGTGAAATCTCTATAGACCTGTATGATGGAAGGAGGCGTCCGTGTTCCCATGAAAGGTTTTTACACTTGTGACTCATATTGTCACAAGTGTTACGTCATGTCATCATTGTACATCATATACCTGATCAGGTGACCCTGTGACCTCAGATACTTGGCGAAGACCACCCCGAGGATCCAAAATGGCGTACTACAGCACAAGTCTACTATCCTCTGCCAGAAACCAGCACAGCCGCACATACAGATCCTGGACTATATCGCCATGCCACGCAGTAGTGGTAACAGGATACAAAAACTAATAGCATTACAGTTCTTCTGGATACACACTTGGAACCCCATAGACTAAACAGAAAATATGAGGTATTCTACCATTAAGGACATGAGGCCATCACTCTGTTTACATGTTTTGCCTTTTAATTTTCTCTTCATTGTGTATTAAAATCCATAGCACTTGCACTATTTCACCTACAGACCAACATGAGCCCTTATTTTTTTTGGCGACACCAATTGTAATTTGCAATGATTGACTTACATTTTCCATAGAATATGCCGCGAGACCAGGAAAAAATTGCTGTAAATCGTGTTTACAGCATTTGCCCTATGGTAAAACTGACATGCTAAGTCAGAACGATTACAACAATAGGCAACTTATATCACGTTTATATAATGGCTTTTTTTTTTTTTTTTAAATGTACTTTTATATTTTTAAAAATAACTAAAAGTTCTTTAAATTGCTCAATTCTGATCCTTAGAACACTTAAATTTTTTGGTCTATGGGGCTGTGTATAATGTCTTTTTTTGCGCCATGATCTGTTCTTACTGTTCCTTTCGGTACCATGATTGCATATATGCCACTTTTTGATCACTTTTTACTGCAATTTGTCTGGATTTGATGTAGCCAAAAATCAACAATTTTGCACTTTGGCGAGTTTTTGCCCTTACAATGTTTACGGAGATCAGGAATGTGATAATTTAAAAGTTCAAGCAATTCCAATATGTTTATTTATTAATATGTTTTCATTTATAAAATCATTCAAACTGTTATTAGGGAAGGGGATTTTTTTTTTTTTCTCCACTTTTATTATTACTGCACTGATTCAGCGCGCGCCTCCCATAGACTCCCATTATGAGCGGGAGGCTAACGGCATTCTGCGGCGGACAATTCCACTGCGGAATTCCGCTACTTTTGCTCAGTGGGAACGGGGCCTAACAGCAGCAGGACAAGCATACTCATCCTCCACCATTAAGGGGTTAGGATTAGGGATGGTCCGAACCTGCCAAGGTTCGGGTTCGTATGGCCTATGGCTATATCCCAGTTTTCCAGGCGGTCCTCCGGCTGTATCCACCCTCTCCACGGAGTGGCCAGACAGTGGGAATCATTGCAGAGAGTTCAGGTTCGTACGAACCCGAACCTTGGCCGGTTCGGACCATCCCTAGTTAGGATTGTTCCCTTATGTTTGTAGCCGCTGTTTCGATATGATGAATGGAATAAAGGTCCAGCAGGTAGTATGACACCATCTCCTGCACACAACACTTCTCACTTCTATCCTCTTTCACCTCCAGCTGCTCCTCTCTATTACCTCCATCCTTTATGTGTCTTATAGTGTCCAAAATGTGTTATTTTTGGCCCATTAATGCCCGTATATGTCTATTGAGGACACTGGGGGAGGGGCATGGGCACGGCCCTCTTATGGACAGAATCACCAGAGCAGGACGACACAGCCTGGAGGAGGGAAGCCTGATTATAGCTCTATGGGGTACACAGGGAGCTGCTGTCAGTAAGTGCAGTGAGTACAGTTACTAATATTATACACTGAACTATTTTACTATAAAATGCAGATTTTTCTTAAAGCGGCACTATCAGCACATTCTTCCCAGAGAACCTGCTGATATGCCACTGTAGCTGCATCCCTCAGTAGTATATTGCAATTAGTTACACCCCTGTCCTCCCCCGCATTGTTTCTAAAAACGCTAAATGCTCTTATGCAAATTACTAGTATAAGAGCATTTAGGGCGTTGTTCAGGGCCACGCCCTGCCTTCCTGTTCACTTTGCATATTCATAACTGCATAATAGGCTCTGTACAGGACGGCTGCGCAGGGAAGCAGGCCCATCGGAGACGGGCTGCTTCCTGCACATACGCAATCCTCCCCGTGATCACTCAAGACGTGAGTATAAGATAGACTTATACTTACGTCTTTAGGGACTTTCCGGAGGATAGTCGGCGGCAGCCTGGGGGAATCACGCATGCGCAGGAAGCAGTCCGTCTCTGACGGGCCTGCTTCCCTGCGCAGCCACCGTGTATAGAGCCCACTATGCAGTTATGAATATGCTTACTGGGCAAGACTGGAGGGGGAGGGCTGGGCGGGGCGATGCTCTTCGGCCCAGAGCAACGCCCTAAATGCTCTTTATTTGCATAAGTGCATTTAGCGTTTTTAGAAACAATGCAGGGAAGGATAGGGGTGTAACTAATCGCAATATACTACTGAGGGATACAGCGGCATATCAGCAGGTTCTCTGGGAAGAACCTGCTAAGAGTGCCGCTTTAATAATCACTGGAACTCTATATTCTTTTACCTTATTGTGGACAAGATAATGACTTTTCCCTTTTGTGATATTTTTGATGCTTATAAAGACTTGATTTCCAATTAAAACATTTCCCACAATCTGAACATGAAAATGGCTTCTCCCCTGTGTGACTTCTCTGATGCGTAACAAAGAGGTATTTATCATTAAAACCCCTCCCACATTCTGAACATGAATATGGCTTCTCCCCTGTATGGATTCTCTTATGCCTAACAAGTTCTGTTCTGTGAGTAAAACATTTCCCACATTCCAAACATGAAAATGGCTTCTCCCCCGTGTGCGTTCTCTGATGCATAACAAGTTCTGATTTCTGAGAAAAACATTTCCCACATTCCAAACATGAAAATGGTTTCTCCCCTGTGTGAGTTCTCAGATGCGAAACAAGATCTGATTGATAAGAAAAACATTTTTCACATTCTGAACATGAAAAAGGTTTCTCCCCTGTGTGAATTCTTTGATGGTGAACAAGATATGATTTATGCATAAAACCTTTCCCACATTCTGAACATGAAAATCGATTCTCCCCAGTGTGAATTCTTTGATGGGAAACAAGATATGATTTATGAATAAAACCTTTCCCACATTCTGAACATGAAAATCGATTCTCTCCAATGTGAATTCTTTGATGGCGAAGAAGATTTGATTGGTCAGTAAAACATTTCCCACATTCTGAACATGAAAAAGGTTTCTCCCCTGTGTGACTTCTTTGATGGATAACAAGCTTTTGTTTCCTGGCAAAACATTTCCCACATTCTGAACATGAAAATGGCTTCTCCCCTGTGTGAATTCTTTGATGCGCAACAAGATCTGATTTCTTAGGAAAACATTTCCCGCATTCTGAACATGAAAATGGCTTCTTCACTGTAAGATTTCTTTTGTGAGTAAAGCATGATGGTGTATCTGGGATAGTGGACGGCTCCTCATATGTATCTTGTGTGATATGATCCTCTGAGGAGATCTGATGTCCCCCTGAGCTCCTGGTAGAATCATCTGCAAAGGAGAAAACAGCATCTCTCTCATTTCCCAGTAATAGAAGCTTAAACATATTGCAGACATGGAAAGTTACTCTTTTTTATGTAACATAATAAGAATGATCAGATCTGTTCCCATCCACAGGAAGTGTCAGGGAGAAGAATCTAGAAGCTGGAGGCCGGGGAGATGACGTCCTTAGTAGTAAAAGTAATGGAAACTCTTCTCAAACAAAAAAGGACTATTGACCCCCTACATACTGGTTACTCAGGGGGCAATGCACCTACGATTTCACTGTACTGAGCGCCTTAACCAGCAGCCAACAGTATCTTCTTAGGCCGGTCTCCCTGAGATCAGTGATCTGTTTGCCATATTGAACAAGAGACATGACAGTGACCCCCTGGTCCAGGGCCTATGCTGTCAGTGTGGAAGCAGGTTCTTCCCAGACACAGAATACGCATGTTACTCCCGGCTAATTGTGATACGCAGCCTGTATTCCAGCAGCAAAGCTCTAATCTGGCAGACGCTGTGTATGTGAGGAAGGAGACAGTGCTGAAACGCGAGAGGTAAGTATGTAACACTGCTCCGAGGGCACAGTGTGTGTACGAGTGTAAATATATACACATATACATACAGGAGGCATATCTGGCTACTTAGGGTGGGACATACGGGGGTAGGTGTTGCCAAATATCACAAGAGTATGGTGGTGAATGTGCGGAGGGTGTATGTGGTATAGTAAGAGACTGAGTGATTAAAGAGAAGGGGGAGAGGGGGCAACCTTGTGTTGCTCCTGTAAAAATGTTGGAGGGTAAAGTATGACGTCTGTTTATCTGGAGTTGCCGTCAGTTTCTGTATAAGCTATAATATATTGGGAGAATATAGGAAAAAAACGTCTACGCTGAATAGTGGTGGGAATAAAGAGCCATGAGGTCTTGTCGGAGGCCTTTCCTGCATCTAAACTTGTTTTTTCTTTGTTCAAAAAAGAGACCAGACCAAATATCGACACGAAGGAAACATGGACCACAGTTCGATCGTATGTATAATGATCAGTGAACGATATACTTTTTAAAAAAAAAATAAATAAAAGCCACTATATTACATAACTTGCGATCCCAACCCCTCTTAATTTCTTTAAAAATCTCACAACAGGTACGCAGTAAGATGAGGACGGTCACTATAGATGCAGCAGCCTGAGACTGATAGTGATATATTGTCTGCTGGGACTGTGCTGTATATTAGAATTTAGGCTGAATGATTATATAGCTGGAAAACTGACAGGACACAGAACTTATAATATTCCACACAGAATAGTTACAGCCGGTGACTGAGGAGAAGGTGTGACTGTTCTCTGCATTTAGTGGCCACTACTCACCTGGGCGGTTACCTGTAGAGATGTCCTCATACTGCCACTCATCGCTGTCATCTGTCTCCTCTTCTTTTATTATCTTCTCTGTAGCATAAGTAGGGTTCAAACCCTTCCCTGTAGTGATGTCCTCATACTGCTCATCACTGCTCACATCTGTCTCCTCTTCTTCTTCTTTTATCTTGTCTGTAGCATAAATAGAGTTTAGATCCTTCCACGTTGTGATGTCCTCCATATATTGCTCATAACTGCTCACATCTGTCTCTTCTTCTTTTATTATCTTGTCTGTAGCATTGACAGAGTTGAGATCCTTCCCTGTTGTGATGTCCTTACACTGCTCATCACTGCTCACATCGGGCTCTTCTTTAACTATTATCTTTATAATATTGTTCCCATCTTCAACCTGATTTAGGATGTGAGAGAAATAATGTAAAAGTCATCAGACAGTAGGAGAAGTCAGGTGGGATGTACAGATCATAGGGAACATCTCCATCTACCTGATCCTGATCCTGAGGAAGAAGAGGACGGGGACATCTCTCTGGTGCTGTTCTCTTACTGGATCTGACTGGAGGGAACACATACAGAGACTGAATTCATTCTTTCCATCCAGATAATAGAGAGAGGAGGTGTGTATATAGTCCTGTCTATTACCTGCTGATGGGAGGGGCTGCTGATCCTCCAGCATCACATCCTTGTACTGATCCTTGTGTCCTTCTACATACTCCCACTCCTCCATGGAGAAATAGACCGCCACGTCCTGACACCTTATAGGAACCTGACACACGATAAGTATTTTATTTTAATTATACTCCTAAATACAGAGACAGTAGTATTACACATGACAAGAACTGTAGAGTCCGTTAGCATATCTAGGCAATGAGGCTGGCACATTATGTAACTTGCTCAAACCACATACATCAAGTCAAAAAACAATGTTCTCAGTTATAGAATTATGATCAAGGCTCCGAGGTGAGCATAATAAGCTAATGGGGACATTAGGTAGAAAAATAACCGCAACTCACAAGGATGGAAAAAAATAATCTAAAACGGGTATATCTTCCTGTTATTCAAAACTTGTACAAGTATAAGAAAGTATACCTTCTCAGCAATCAAATGGAAGAATTGGAGAACAAAAAGGGAAAGAAACTAAAAAAAGAGAGATCAGGACATAAGGTTCAGGTGAGATTTGGCCAAACTATTTGGCAATAATACAAGGATGTTGTTTGTCGACAAGGGAAATCTCCAGGATGCCCTGAGCGGCAACCACGGTCAGATGCAATAAGGCAAAAGAAATGGTACACATCACATAGTAAGGAAGTGACACTCCAGCACCTGGGATAAGCTTAAAATTCCTGCCAGTGGGAACAGGTTTTTGAAAAAAGTATTAAGTCTTACTGGTAAGACGTTTTCTCTGAGACCTTCACAAGGCCACCACAGGAGTTAACTCGTACCCTAGGGACAGAAAAAACACACGAGAGGTTAAAAGCCCCTCCCCTTCCCACTTTCACCAGTGTAATTGTCACCATATCTGGCACCATGTGGGTATTATATTATACATACAATATAGGGAGGGATGTTGGTGCCATCGTGAAGGTCTTGGAGAAAATGTCTTACCAGTAAGACTAATTTTTTTTCTCTCATTACCTTCACGACGGCACCACAGGAGAATACCAAGCATTACGTTAGGGCGGGACTACAGCTTGAAGAACCTTTCTACCAAAAGGCAAGATGGTATGTTGCAGCTGTAGTCTGTAGTGCCTTGTAAAGGTATGTGGAGATGACCAGGTTGCAGCTCCACAAATTTGGTCTATGGATGCGCAGGCTCTCTCCAGCTCTGGTGGAGTGAGGTTTAATTTAAAGAGGAGAGATTGGTATGCCTCTTCTATGGCCTTCCGTATCCAACGAGAAAGTACACTCTTTGAGACCTTCTTCCGTTTATTGGGACCTTAAAACTGTATTAAGAGAGACTGATCTTTTCTCCAAGGTTTACAAGACTGACCGTCCTCCTTACATCTAAAGAGTGACATTTACTCTTTAACTAATTCTTGGGAGAAGCACAGAAGGAAAGAAGTACTATCTCTAGAGAATGATGAAATGATGTCATCACTTTTGGCAGAAAACTAGGATCTGTTTTGAGAACAATGCGGTCTTCCTGAATAGGGCAGTATGGTTCCTGTATGGTGAGAGCTTCACTCTTCTGGCTGAGACAATCGCTACCAAAAAGGCCGTTTTAAATTAAAGAAACTTTAGGCTGGCTTCTTAAATTGGTTCAAATGGAGGATTTGATATTCCTTCTAGTACAACGTTCAAATCCCATGCAGGATGTAAGTTCCTAATAGTGGGACTTATCGCACTTTGCATAAATTTCTTAATCCAACGATGTTCTGCAATGTTGTGATCATAAATGGCAGAAAGGGCTGCTACCTCCCCCTTTAAGGTGGCTGGTTTCAGACCTTTCTTTAACCCTTTCCCGCACGAGGACGTAACTGTACGTCCTCGCGCGGGTGCGGGCGTTCAGAACTGCGGCGGTCCTGGGTGCCGCTTGTAGCCCGGGACCGCTGGTATTAGCGCGCACGGTCCGATCACCGTGCCCGCTAATACAGTAATCAGATGCAGCTGTCAAACATGACAGCTGCATCCGATTACCGGCTGCAGCACTTCCCTGGTGTCTAGTGGCGGAGATCGCTCCTCCAGGACGTTGTCCCTGAGGAGCGATCTCCCTGTCTGGTGCCGGACGGGGACTTGTCCAAGATGGCGCCGTCCCCGGCTCGGCACTCGTTTGTATTCGGCTGCAGCAGCCGAAAGCAAACGAGTGCCGATCTCATTGATCTTTGCTGTATATCTATACAGCAAAGATCTAAATGAGAGATCAAAGTATATATACTAGTATATGCTTCTAGTATATGTGTAAAAAAAAAAAAGTATTGTTATTAGTAAAAAGCCCCCTCCCCTAATAAAAGTCTGAATCACCCCCCTTTTCCCAGGTTATAAATAAAAGTAAACAAATAAATAAATAAATAAACATGTTTGCTATCGCCGCGTGCGTAATCGCCCAAACTATTAATCACATTCCTGATCTCGCACGATAAACGGCGTCAGCGCAAAAAAATCCCAAAGTGCAAAATTGTGCATTTTTGGTCGCATCAAATCCAGAAAAAAATGTAATAAAAAGCGATCAAAAAGTCGTATATGCGCAATCAAGGTACCGATAGAAAGTAAACATCATGGCGCAAAAAATGACACCTCATACAGCCCCATAGACCAAAGGATAAAAGCGATATAAGCCTGGGAATGGAGCGATTTTAAGGAACGTATATTTGTTAACAATGGTTTGAATTTTTTACAGGCCATCAGATACAATATAAGTTATACATGTTATATATCGTTGTAATCGTAACGACTTGAGGAACATGCATAACAAGTCAGTTTTACCCCAGGGCGAATGGCGTAAAAACACATTCCCCCCAAATAAAAGAAATGCTTTTTTTTTTTTTTCAATTTCACCACATTTTGAATTTTTTTCTGGTTTCGTAGTATACTTTATGCAAAAATTCAGCCTGTCATTGCAAAGAACAATTAGTGACGCAAAAAATAAGGGCTCATGTGGGTCTGTAGGTGTAAAAATGCAAGTGCTATGGCCTTTTAAGCACAAGGAGGAAAAAACAAAAACGCAAAAACGAAAATTAGCCTGGTCCCGAAGGGGTTAAGCCTGCTTGTAAAAAAATCCAAAATAATAGCAAAATTTGGCTCATCAGGAAAAGATTGGATGTTTTCAGGACACTAGGAGGAGAAAATCTTTCCAGACCTTGAGATATATTTTCGAGGTCATTGGTTTCTTGCTCATCAGCAGTGTAGTTATTACTTCTTCTCAGAGGCTCCTGCTCCTAAGCATTGTCCTCTCAGGATCCACACTGACATTTTGAAAGATACCAGGTCTGGATGGTATAGAGGCCCTTGGTGTAAAAGATCCGGTACCCTTGGTAAACGTATTGGATGTTCCAAGGCCAGGATCTTCAGAAGGCCGAACCAGGCTCTTCTCGGCCAATAAGGTACCACAAGTATCACTGTTGTTCCTTCCGACTGGATCTTTTGTAACGTACTTTGTATTAGGGGTATCGGAGGAAACCCATATGCCAGAGAGAAGGTCCATGGTGGGGAGAGCATCTACCACCTTCGGACCTTCCCTAGGATCTCGTGAAAAAAAGGTCTGTACCTTCCTGTTTTTCTCTGTCGATCTGTGGTAGACCCCACCTACGTACTACTGTCATGAAGGTCTTGTCCTGGAGGAACCATTTGCCTGGATGAATGGTGTGTCTGCTCAGATAATCAGCATGAATGTTGTTTGACCCTCTGAGATGAGTTGCTGAAAGGGAAAGAAAATTATTTTCTGCCCAAACAAAAATTTGATTTGAAAATCTGACGTAGCGCATTTTGTTTTGCGCTGCCTTGATGTCTTAAATTAGCAACTTTTGTTATTGAGAGATCAACGTACCTGTGGAGATAGAGAATTTTTTTTGTCTAGACCTGACTTGCGTTTATTCTGCAATTCTCGAGAACGGTCTTAACTCCATGGAGTTGCTGGAATATAGGCTGTCACGGACCCCAGAATTAACATGTCCTCTCTAATACGACAAGATGATTTCCTTCTAAAGAGTCTAATCTTTTGTATCAGAGCCTGCCCTTTGTCTGCGGGAAGAGAAGACATCTGTTTTGTGGAGTCCAAAAGTATACCTAAAAATACCTTGTGTGTGCCCGGAGTGAGGTCTGATTTTTGATAATTAATCAGCAAGCCCAGAGACTGCAGAAGATCAGCCACTGTCTTCAGGTCCCGAAGAAGGTTCTGTGAGGAGTCTGAATTAAGCAACAGATCATCAAGATAAGCCACAATGCCAATACCCTGTATATGGAGGAAATATGTTATTTCTCCCATCACAGCAGTAAATATACGAGGGGCGGAAGAGATTCAGAACGGAAGAGCTCTAAAGTGATAATGTTGTACTTTACCGCTTATGCATAAAGCAAACCTCGGGAACTTTTGGGAGGACTGATGTATGGGAATAAGACAATAGGCATCGGTTAAGTCTTTTGAGGCCATTACTGCATCTTTTTGAATCAGAGGAGTAGTGGACCTGATTGATTCCATTTTAAATCTCTTGTATTTTAGAAACTTGTAAATTCTATTCTGTAGCCTTGTTCGATGATGTCTAGAATCCAAAAATTTTGTGTTATGTTTGCCCGGTACCTGGTCATTCTCTCCCCGACCTAGACAGTGTCATTGATTGTTCTGGAAGGATATGGGTAGCTCCAGCGTCCGCTTTTACCATATCCCCTATAGCTTTCCTGAAATTTGGGTCGCGTGTACTGCTCCTTTTTCTTTAGCGTTTTCCCTTCTGGGAGCGCTTTTTTCTTGTCTGCGGATTTTTCAACCATTTTGTCCAATGCTGACCCAAACACATATTTTCCTTCAAATGGGATGCCACATAACTAAGATTCTGAAATATTGTCAACCGACCAGTTTTTTTAACCATAGGGCAGCGTTGGTTAGAGTGCCATCCTTGGCTGCTACACGAACAGAATCCGCTGTAGAGTCCGCTAGGAATGCTGCCGCAGGAAGAGAATCAATTTGCTTCCTGGACATTTTCTTGTCTCTAAGGTGTTCCTCAAGTTGCCCTATCCAAACATGCATGACCCAGGCGACATAAGTGGCGGCAATGTTATTTTCCAAAGAATATGTCACCGTCTCCCATGATTTTTAAGAAGACTTTCGATCCTTAAGTTGAGAGGAGTCCTCAAATGGCAAAGTTGTTTTTTTGCTAACTTTCGCCACCTGTACAACTATTTTGGGGACATCCCCCCAATTTTAAAGATCTTTTTTTAAAAGAAGACGTTTCCTCATTTCACTTGAAATAACAACCCTCCTTTCAGGTTCCTGCCATTCATCAGTGATAAGTGACTGAAGCGTCTCATGCACAGGGAAGACCAGCTTATCTTTTAATTTAAGGCCAGCAAACATTTTGTCCTTTGCAGACAGCTCCTCCTGAACTTCCTCCATCCCCAAAGTATGTCTGACCGCACGTAACAAGTGTCTTGTGTGATCAGAGGGAAAATAATACTTTCTCGTTTCAGTAAGTGAATCCCCTTCATCTGAAACAATCATGACACAGTCAGAGACCTGACCGGATTCGTATTCAGATTCTGAGGAAGATTGTCTGCATCTTTTGGATCTGACAGGTTGTTCAGACACACCTCCTTCTTCCACAATAGATTCTGATACAAACAATATAATTAGTGGAGCCGCAGAAGGCAAGGAGACTAGAAGAGAAACCGGATGAGTAAGAGTCTCTAAGATGGCAATAGGAGCTGGAGGAGGCTGTGAAACTGGCTCTATGGGGGCAGTGGCAGCAGGAGCAGGAAGAACTCTCATCATTTCCCTAATCTCAGATAGGGAAGAGAGCCTTGCATTGCAATTAAAGCATCTCCTATAGGAGCAGGCTTTGTTTTTTCTTTGCCTTTACTTGTCTCCGCTACCGCACAGCCCAGGCCCCCCGGAGCGACCCGCCCCCCTGCACGGCCGATCATCTGGGATGCACAATGTCTGGGGGCCTCTGAAGCAGAGGGACCCATGCACAGTCCAATCACTCAAAAGGGAATGGCGCCGGGCCATCCCTTTACCTCAGGATCAGCGATCCACCCAGCTACCCTCATGGAAGGAAGGAGGCGAACCACGATCGATCCACTGGCGAGGTGCATGTTTTCTTTTTGCCTTTGAAAAGGGGGATCCTCATCTTCACTTCAGATCCCCACCTCTCCTGCCTGCCATGCAGGGACAGGAAAAACACTGGTGAAAGTGGGAAGGGGCTTCTAACCTGTCCCTAGGGTACAAGTTAACTCCTGTGGTGCCGTCGTGAAGGTGAGGAGAGAAAATTTCTTGGATTCCCACAGGGTAAAGGCCAGCAACTCCTCCATATGTTGGATATGGGCAACCTCAGCAAACGATTCTTCTAAGGACGGGGGGCTCAGTGGACCACCAATGTCTTGGGATAAACATCTTGGCGGCTTATAATAGGTGCCTTGTAGAGATGAGCAAATCTCGAGCATGCTCGAGTCCATAAGAACCCGATCGCTCAGTATTTGATTAGCGGTGGCTGTTGAACTTGGATAAAGCCCTAAGGCTATGTGGAAAACATGGATATAGTCATTGGCTGTATCCATGTTTTCCAGACAACCTTAGAGCTTTATCCAACTTCAGCAGCCACCGCTAATCAAATGCCGAACGATCGGGTACGGATGGACTTGAGCATGCTCAAGGTTCGCTCATCTCTAGCGCTGTGTTAAATATTTCTTAAAGAGGACCTGTCACCCCCCGTTAGAGCCCCCTATACTCACCTAATCCCGCCGGGTCCCGCTTCTGGATCCGGTCGGGTGACGGAGATCTCAGCCGCTGCAGCCTGGCACGCGCGCTGAGAGATGAGTCCAACGCTCATAGAGAATGACAGGAGAGTCTGAGGCTCCGTCATTCTCTATGAGCGTTGTACTCATCTGAGGAGCGCGCCTGCCGGGCTGCAGCGGCTGAGATTAGGTGAGTATAGGGGGCTCTAACTGGGGGTCGGGAGCCTGTCACCCCGGCACAGGGGGTGACAGGTTCCCTTTAAATTTAGACTGGGGCATAGTGAACAAAAATAAAAGGGCAGCATCGGGGTTAGTTGGAGAACTGACATCCAGAATGTCTGTAATCTCGGGCACTTCCACCAGCTATGAGTCATCATGCCTACATCAACCCCACAACTCCAGTAGTCATCAGAGACCTCCAGGTACTATCTATGGAGAGCCTCAGTAACCCTGTACCACCTGGTCAGGATTTTATAGCAGGTTTCCTGACATTTTGTGGCTATAACTGCTTTGTGGGATAAAAATAAACACTTTGCATATTGAGCCTCAGTTCCTCCCCCCAATTCTTACAATAAATGGAAAGTGCTTGAGACCTGGAAGACACCAGCAATCCTTAGATGGTGGAGATGGGGTGGCATGGACAGGATTTTGATAAGCAAAGATTTTCGAAATCCGAGAGGGAGAGGCGTGGCTGCTTGCCTCGAGATGTGGTTGTGTGAAAGTGGCGTAGTTGGACATATGCAAATGGAGCACAATTCAACAAGGGAAGATAACTGGTGTGAGGGGTCTGTATACAGGAGGAGAGGACTGGTGTGTGGGGTCTGTATACAGGGGGAGAGGACTGGTGTGGGGGGTCTGTATACAGGAGGAGAGGACTGGTGTGTGGGGTCTGTATACAGGGGGAGAGGACTGGTGTGTGTGGGGTCTGTATACAGGGGGAGAGGACTGGTGTGTGGGGTCTGTATACAGGGGGAGAGGACTGGTGTGTGGGGGGGTCTGTATACAAGGGGAGAGGACTGGTGTGTGGGGGGTCTGTATACAGGGGAGAGGACTGGTGTGTGGGGGGGTCTGTATACAAGGGGAGGGGACTGGTGTGTGGGGGGTCTGTATACAAGGGGAGAGGACTGGTGTGTGTGGGGTCTGTATACAGGGGGAGAGGACTGGTGTGTGGGGTCTGTATACAGGGGGAGAGGACTGGTGTGTGTGGGGTCTGTATACAGGGGGAGAGGACTGGTGTGTGGGGTCTGTATACAGGAGGAGAGGACTGGTGTGTGTGTGGGGTCTGTATACAGGGGGAGAGGACTGGTGTGTGGGGTCTGTATACAGGGGGAGAGGACTGGTGTGTGTGGGGTCAGTATACAGGGGAGAGGACTGGTGTGTGGGGGGTCTGTATACAGGGGGAGAGGACTGGTGAGTAGGGTCTGTATACAGGAGGAGAGGACTGGTGTGTGTGGGGTCTGTATACAGGGGGGAGAGGACTGGTGTGTGGGGTCTGTATACAGGGGGAGAGGACTGGTGAGTAGGGTCTGTATACAGGAGGAGAGGACTGGTGTGTGGGGTCTGTATACAGGGGAGAGGACTGGTGAGTAGGGTCTGTATACAGGAGGAGAGGACTGGTGTGTGTGTGGGGTCTGTATACAGGGGGAGAGGACTGGTGTGTGGGGTCTGTATACAGGGGGAGAGGACTGGTGTGTGGGGTCTGTATACAGGAGGAGAGGACTGGTGTGTGTGTGGGGTCTGTATACAGGGGGAGAGGACTGGTGTGTGGGGGGTCTGTATACAGGGGGAGAGGACTGGTGTGTGGGGTCTGTATACAGGGGAGAGGACTGGTGTGTGGGGTCTGTATACAGGGGGAGAGGACTGGTGTGTGTGGGGTCTGTATACAGGGGAGAGGACTGGTGTGTGTGGGTCTGTATACAGGGGGAGAGTACTGGTGTGTGTGGGTCTGTATACAGGGGGAGAGGACTGGTGTGTGTGGGGTCTGTATACAGGGGGAGAGGACTGGTGTGTGTGTGGGGTCTGTATACAGGGGGAGAGGACTGGTGTAGGGGGTCTGTATACAGGGGGAGAGGACTGGTGTGGGGGGTCTGTATACAGGGGGAGAGGAATGGTGTGTGTGGTCTGTATACAGGGGGAGAGGACTGGGGTGTGGGGTCTGTATACAGAGGTCTGTATACAGACCCCACACAACAGTCCCGTTCCCCTGTATTCCCCCAAGTTACTGTGGATACCAGAGAATAATGCAGCAGCTCACTGCTTCCTGATTGTGAGGAGGAGTCACATGATCAGGGGCTGCTGCTCAGTGTATGCAGGACTCTGCTGTGCTGGATGAGCTGAAGTGATGTGTATGCAGCAGAGCTGTGTGTGTGTGATGTGTGTGGAGCAGAGCTGTGTATGTGTGTGTTATATATGCCTGCAGCAGAGCCCTGTGTGTCATGTACATCTAGCTGAGCTGTATATGTGTAATGTACATGTAGCTGAGCTGTATATGTGTAATGTACATGTAGCTGAGCTGTATGTGTGTAATGTACATGTAGCTGAGCTGTATGTGTAATGTACATGTAGCTGAGCTGTATGTGTGTAATGTACATGTAGCTGAGCTGTATGTGTGTAATGTACATGTAGCTGAGCTGTATGTGTGTAATGTACATGTAGCTGAGCTGTATGTGTGTAATGTACATGTAGCTGAGCTGTATGTGTGCAATGTACATGTAGCTGAGCTGTATATGTGCAATGTACATGTAGCTGAGCTGTATATGTGTAATGTACATGTAGCTGAGTTGTATATGTGTAATGTACATGTAGCTGAGCTGTATGTGTGTAATGTACATGTAGCTGAGCTGTATGTGTGTAATGTACATGTAGCTGAGCTGTATATGTGTAATGTACATGTAGCTGAGCTGTATATATGTGTAATGTACATGTAGCTGAGCTGTATATGTGTGTAATGTACATGTAGCTGAGCTGTATGTGTGTAATGTACATGTAGCTGAGCTGTATATATGTGTAATGTACATGTAGCTGAGCTGTATGTGTGTGTAATGTACATGTGGCTGAGCTGTATATGTGTGTAATGTACATGTGGCTGAGCTGTATGTGTGTAATGTACATGTAGCTGAGCTGTATGTGTCTAATGTACATGTAGCTGAGCTGTATGTGTGTAATGTACATGTAGCTGAGCTCTATATATTAGTGTAATGTACATGTAGCTGAGCTCTATATATTAGTGTAATGTACATGTAGCTGAGCTGTATATGAGTGTAATGTACATGTAGCTGAGCTGTATGTGTGTAATGTACATGTAGCTGAGCTGTATGTGTGTAATGTACATGTAGCTGAGCTGTATGTGTGTAATGTACATGTAGCTGAGCTGTATGTGTGTAATGTACATGTAGCTGAGCTGTATATGTGTAATGTACATGTAGCTGAGCTGTATGTGTGTAATGTACATGTAGCTGAGCTATATGTGTGTAATGTACATGTAGCTGAGCTGTATGTGTGTAATGTACATGTAGCTGAGCTGTATGTGTGTAATGTACATGTAGCTGAGCTGTATGTGTAATGTACATGTAGCTGAGCTGTATGTGTGTGTAATGTACATGTAGCTGAGCTGTATATGTGTAATGTACATGTAGCTGAGCTGTATGTGTGTAATGTACATGTAGCTGAGCTGTATATGTGTAATGTACATGTAGCTGAGCTGTATATGTGTAATGTACATGTAGCTGAGCTGTATATGTGTAATGTACATGTAGCTGAGCTGTATGTGTTTAATATACATGTAGCTGAGCTGTATATATGTAATGTAGCTGAGCTGTATATGTGTGTAATGTACATGTAGCTGAGCTGTATATGTGTAATGTACATGTAGCTGAGCTGTATATGTGTGTAATGTACATGTAGCTGAGCTGTATGTGTGTAATGTACATGTAGCTGAGCTGTATGTGTGTAATGTACATGTAGCTGAGCTGTATATGTGTAATGTACATGTAGCTGAGCTGTATATGTGTAATGTACATGTAGCTGAGTTGTATATGTGTGTAATGTACATGTAGCTCAGCTGTATATGTGTGTAATGTACATGTAGCTGAGCTGTATATGTGTGTAATGTACATGTAGCTCAGCTGTATGTGTGTAATGTACATGTAGCTGAGCTGTATATGTGTAATGTACATGTAGCTGAGCTGTATGTGTGTAATGTACATGTAGCTGAGCTGTATATATGTGTAATGTACATGTAGCTGAGCTGTATGTGTGTAATGTACATGTAGCTGAGCTGTATGTGTGTAATGTACATGTAGCTGAGCTGTATATGTCTAATGTACATGTAGCTGAGCTGTATATGTGTGTAATGTACATGTAGCTGAGCTGTATGTGTGTAATGTACATGTAGCTGAGCTGTATGTGTGTAATGTACATGTAGCTGAGCTGTATGTGTAATGTACATGTAGCTGAGCTGTATGTGTGTGTAATGTACATGTAGCTGAGCTGTATATGTGTAATGTACATGTAGCTGAGCTGTATATGTGTAATGTACATGTAGCTGAGCTGTATATGTGTAATGTACATGTAGCTGAGCTGTATGTGTGTAATGTACATGTAGCTGAGCTGTATGTGTGTAATGTACATGTAGCTGAGCTGTATGTGTAATGTACATGTAGCTGAGCTGTATGTGTGTAATGTACATGTAGCTGAGCTGTATGTGTAATGTACATGTAGCTGAGCTGTATGTGTGTGTAATGTACATGTAGCTGAGCTGTATATGTGTAATGTACATGTAGCTGAGCTGTATGTGTGTAATGTACATGTAGCTGAGCTGTATGTGTGTAATGTACATGTAGCTGAGCTGTATATGTGTAATGTACATGTAGCTGAGCTGTATATGTGTAATGTACATGTAGCTGAGCTGTATGTGTGTAATATACATGTAGCTGAGCTGTATATATGTAATGTACATGTAGCTGAGCTGTATATGTGTAATGTACATGTAGCTGAGCTGTATATGTGTAATGTACATGTAGCTGAGTTGTATATGTGTGTAATGTACATGTAGCTCAGCTGTATGTGTGTAATGTACATGTAGCTGAGCTGTATGTGTGTAATGTACATGTAGCTCAGCTGTATGTGTGTAATGTACATGTAGCTGAGCTGTATATGTGTAATGTACATGTAGCTGAGCTGTATGTGTGTAATGTACATGTAGCTGAGCTGTATATATGTGTAATGTACATGTAGCTGAGCTGTATATGTGTAATGTACATGTAGCTGAGCTGTATATGTCTAATGTACATGTAGCTGAGCTGTATATGTGTGTAATGTACATGTAGCTGAGCTGTATGTGTGTAATGTACATGTAGCTGAGCTGTATGTGTGTAATGTACATGTAGCTGAGCTGTATGTGTAATGTACATGTAGCTGAGCTGTATGTGTGTGTAATGTACATGTAGCTGAGCTGTATGTGTGTGTAATGTACATGTAGCTGAGCTGTATATGTGTAATGTACATGTAGCTGAGCTGTATATGTGTAATGTACATGTAGCTGAGCTGTATGGGTGTAATGTACATGTAGCTGAGCTGTATATATGTGTAATGTACATGTAACTGAGCTGTATGTGTGTAATGTACATGTAGCTGAGCTGTATATGTGTAATGTACATGTAGCTGAGCTGTATGTGTGTAATGTACATGTAGCTGAGCTGTATATGTGTAATGTACATGTAGCTGAGCCGTATATGTGTAATGTACATGTAGCTGAGCTGTATATGTGTAATGTACATGTAGCTGAGCTGTATATGTGTGATTTATTCGCCTGGAGCAGAGCTGTACAGGAGCTGTCACATAACACATTACTACAGACCCCTGACGCCACAGAACATAGCAAAAAATGCCCCCAGAGAGAAGCTTACCGATTTGAATGCCTATAAACTCCTCACACGGCCATTACTGTCATCTTCTACCTCACAGAAAGCCGGGGACACAGACAGACCCTGCAGCAACACAGTCCTGACTGACCCTGACCGGCTGCTTCCTCACTACTGCTAGGAAACACTGGGAAATCATAAGCTCCTCCCACACAAGCCACATGGGCGTGGTCATCAATGCTATATAGCATCTACTGTGTGCTTCCAGGACCTGCTATGATGTCACAGTCATGTGATCAGGGGCTCTGCTGTGCTGGATGAGCTGAAGTGATGTGTGTGGAGCAGAGCTGTGTGTGTGTGATGTGTGTGGAGCAAAGCTGTGTATGTGTGTGTTATATATGCCTGCAGCAGAGCCCTGTGTGTAATGTACATGTAGCTGAGCTGTATATGTGTGTAATGTACATGTAGCTGAGTTGTATATGTGTAATGTACATGTAGCTGAGCTGTATATGTGTAATGTACATGTAGCTGAGTTGTATATGTGTAATGTACATGTAGCTGAGCTGTATATATGTGTAATGTACATGTAGCTGAGCTGTATGTGTGTAATGTACATGTAGCTGAGCTGTATGTGTGTAATGTACATGTAGCTGAGCTGTATATGTGTAATGTACATGTAGCTGAGCTGTATGTGTGTAATGTACATGTAGCTGAGCTGTATATGTGTAATGTACATGTAGCTGAGCTGTATATGTGTAATGTACATGTAGCTGAGCTGTATATGTGTAATGTACATGTAGCTGAGCTGTATATGTGTAATGTACATGTAGCTGAGCTGTATATATGTGTAATGTACATGTAGCTGAGCTGTATGTGTGTAATGTACATGTAGCTGAGCTGTATATGTGTAATGTACATGTAGCTGAGCTGTATGTGTGTAATGTACATGTAGCTGAGCTGTATATGTGTAATGTACATGTAGCTGAGCTGTATGTGTACACAGTAGAGCTCCCCAGGATACAGCGAAGTCACAAATGAGGAAAGCGACAACGACAGTTTAAATAAAACTGCACTTTACTGAAACATGTAAAAGTCTCGAAGGTTCTGACAACTCCTGAAATAACATACAATCAGGCTTGAGCCGAGATCCCTGTGCTACACAATGTGCCCCCCGGAAATATGATGTATAAATACAAAGATAATAACTTTACTTACTAGCGGGCTCAGATAGGCCGGCCGCCATATACACCTAAATAATCAGGAACAATTATATGGGGGTGCGTCTCATGGGTGTTTGGGGGGTAGCACAGCAGCTCACATCCTATAAACTATATTTAGGGTGCCTTCACACACAATGGATCCGCAGCGGATTTCACACTGCAGATTTGCATTGAAGTCCACTGCGGATCCAGTGTCAGTGCATCCCTATGAGAATACATTATCGCAGCGGGATTAAAATCCCGCTGCGTGTATGTAAGTTAACCCCCCCGGCGGCCGGAGTATGCAGCTTCTTCTCCCTGCTCCGGCTTGCTTTGGGGTTTCCCGGCGGGGCAGCACACTGATCGGCTTCGCGGGACGAGCAGACGCCAGGAACCCCCGAAGCAAGCCAAAGTGGGGAGGAGATGTATGCTGCGGCAGCCAGGGGGATAACTTACATACTCGTAGCGGTATGTCAATGTATGTATTCTCATAGGGATGCGCTCACACTGGATCCGCAACATGAAATCGGATGTGGATCCAGTGAGTGTGTGAAGGCACCCTTAGGGTAGTTTCACACCTACCGGATCCGCATGCGGATCTCACACTGCAGGTTTGCAGCGAGATCTGCTGCGGATCCAGTACCATTCATCCCTATGATGGCACATACTCACAGCGGGATTGACATCCCGCTGTGAGTATGTGCTTTAACCCCCTGCCGCCCGCATCCCCATCCCCGCAGCCGCACCGCCGAGCAGGTAATGTTTGTTCTCGTCGGCGAGCTGCAGGATGCGGCGGGGCTGATGGGGGCAGGGATACGGGCGGCAGGATGATGGGGGCGGCGGGGCTGCAGGCAGCAGGGGTTTAAAGAGAACCAATCACGGGAAAATGTTTTTTTTATTGCTCCATTTAATAAGATTTAATTTTTAATAAATTTTTGTAAATATAATTAATCAATTTTTTTGCCGGGTTTTTAATATATTTGCATTTCCGTTCATTGTCGCGCGCCGGCTCTTTTCAAAAGAGCCGGCGCGCGACAGGAAACTCCCGGAATGCCGAGCGGCGGGAAGAGCTCCCATGAGCCTTTGCCCGCCGCTCTGTAAATACACAGTGATCCCGCGCTATACAGTGCGAGATCACTGTGTATAAATGTCCTAACTGACAGTTTAGGAAAATAAAGAGTAGGTTCACCTCTCAACCACAGAATATGCTTAATCAACGGTACTGGTTCATACCTTGTAACAGCGTGTCTTTTAGGATCCAGAGCGGTGCATACACAATCCAGGAGCTTGCTGGACATGCAACATATCAATCAGAAAGTCTCTGTAGCACTCAAGCTCATAAAATCAGGGTCCTTTATTTGTCACGAACACATATACATCCAAAAGATACACAAGGAGTGTGCAGCAACGCGTTTCAACGTAACCGTCTTTTTCACAGCTTATACACTTAATACATAAAAAGCTCACATATATATCAAAAATTAAAAACAACAGGAAACGGACCACTTACCCCCTCCTCCCACTGGCGTCTAGGTGAATGTAATGCGCATGTGTCAAATCAAGACGCGCTAATAACACCTGTATACAGACGCTGTGGTAGTGGTGGAGATAGGTGATCCCCCTAGTGGATGAACTTGAACATTGCACACTGTATAGAAAAAAAGTAGAAAAACAACAGGAATAAATAATTTTCCATATTCTAATTTTATATTAATTAATAAATGTACATCAAATCGGTTTTATAATTAAGTCCTTTGGGGAAGCGAGTGTCCATATTCAAAATCCAGAAAGCTTCTCGATTGAGAACCTTCTGGGACCAGTTCCCTCCTCTACAATCTTTGTGAACTTTTTCCAGCCCAAAGAAAGAAAAATATTGCAAGTCACCATTATGTGTTGTTATAAAATGCTTGGCTGCACCCGACACATTCTCGCCCTTGCGGTTGATGTCATAAATATGTTCCGCAATGCGGGTTTTTAACTTTCTTGTGGTGCAGCCTACATATGATTTTCTGCAAAAAGAACACGAGATGGTATAAATTACATGATCTGTGTTACAATTTAAAAAGGATTTAATGCAAAAATTCTTCTTACAATCATCTGTATCAAAACTAGTTGTTTTCTTCGCATATTTGCATACATTACAACGGGGTCCGCCACATGGGAAAAAACCCCTTTGAGATAACCAGGTCTTGCCTCTATTCACATTATGCTTAGGTACTGTGGGGGAGATGATGTTACCAATTGTAATTCCTTTCCTAGCAACTACCTCACATCCCCCTTTCAAAATCATATTTAATTTCTCATCTTGATATAAGATAGGTAGATGTTTATAAAAAATCTTTTTTATTTCAGAGAATTGTAAACTATATGGTGTACTGAAAATTACATTCTTCTTAGATCTATCATCTCTCCCGCTGTCTCCACCGGCATTTGGAGAGAACAGCAGAGACGAACGATCTCTCTCAGCTGATAGCTGTCTGGCTCTATCTAACATCCAGGGGGCGTATTTTCTTCTACGTAATCTCTTGTCTATCTGATTAACCTCTTTGGCATAGTCCTCCTCTCTGGAGCATGCCCTTTTTGTTCTAAGATATTCTCCTTTAGGAATTGCCGAGATCACGTGTTTAGGATGACAACTGGTAGCCTCCAAAATGCTGTTACAGGCGATCGACTTCCTATACAAAGAGGTGATAACCGTGCCACTAGTTCCATCCCCCGTAAGGGTAAGGTCAAGGAAGTCGACCGTGTCCAGCAGGCCAGTGCTAGTGAATCTAATGTTGTAATCATTCCCATTAATGTATCCAATGAAATCCTCTATGGGCGGTACATTGCGATCCCAAATGAACAGGAGATCGTCAATGTACCGCCCATACCACACAATACATTCTTTAAATGGGTTTTTGTCCCCAAAGAGGAACATGTCCTCCCACCACGACATGTACAAGTTTGCAAGCGTGGGGGAGAAACACGACCCCATCGGGGCTCCTGTCACCTGGAAAAAATATTCCCCTTCAAACAGAAAATAATTATTCTTGAGCAGATAATTAACAGCTGACAGAATAAATTCATTAATTTCCTTAGAATATATGTTCGCTTTCTTAAGATGATACTCCAATGAAACCAGTGCTAGGTCGTGAGGGATACATGAATAGAGACCCACTACATCGCATGAGAACCACTTATATGATTTTTTCCATTCAAAATTACACATAGATTTTAAAACCTCCTTGCTATCCTTTAAGTAGGCTACGCAATTTTTAACTATGGGTTGTAGCAATTCATCTACCCATATGCTGATTTTCTCAGAAAGGGAACCTATGCTAGAAATCACTGGTCTCAGAGGGGGAGGAAATGTAGCTTTATGAACCTTGGGACACTCGCTTCCCCAAAGGACTTAATTATAAAACCGATTTGATGTACATTTATTAATCAATATAAAATTAGAATATGGAAAATTATTTATTCCTGTTGTTTTTCTACTTTTTTTCTATACAGTGTGCAATGTTCAAGTTCATCCACTAGGGGGATCACCTATCTCCACCACTACCACAGCGTCTGTATACAGGTGTTATTAGCGCGTCTTGATTTGACACATGCGCATTACATTCACCTAGACGCCAGTGGGAGGAGGGGGTAAGTGGTCCGTTTCCTGTTGTTTTTAATTTTTGATATATATGTGAGCTTTTTATGTATTAAGTGTATAAGCTGTGAAAAAGACGGTTACGTTGAAACGCGTTGCTGCACACTCCTTGTGTATCTTTTGGATGTATATGTGTTCGTGACAAATAAAGGACCCTGATTTTATGAGCTTGAGTGCTACAGAGACTTTCTGATTGATATGTTGCATGTCCAGCAAGCTCCTGGATTGTGTATGCACCGCTCTGGATCCTAAAAGACACGCTGTTA
Organism: Dendropsophus ebraccatus; assembly: GCF_027789765.1. NCBI lineage: Eukaryota > Metazoa > Chordata > Amphibia > Anura > Hylidae > Dendropsophus > Dendropsophus ebraccatus. Next base: position 189,048,698 of record NC_091456.1, on the reverse strand, counting down.
CAAGGTATGAACCAGTACCGTTGATTAAGCATATTCTGTGGTTGAGAGGTGAACCTACTCTTTATTTTGCTATATTGTGCTGAGCTATTCACCACTCCCAAGTGCTTGGAAGGACTTTTATACTGGTCATTCCTGTTTATATGCCTAGTGTCTAGAGTCACGAACACGTTTTCCATTGATCATTGTTCACACTGTATGCGACATGTCTAACAACGGAGAGTCTCCTCTACAAGATGAGCGGTTTGACCGACTCCTGGAAATGTTCAATAAAGCAGAAGGAGTATCATCAGAGGAGGACTACAAAAGTTTATTAAATAAATTGGAGAAGCTTTTAGCGAGTGAACAAAGAACTTGGTGGGATTTCAACACACTAAAAATGTATGTTCAGAAATCCATGATTCCACGTGGATTACGCATTAAGAAATTGGCGACCACCATTTTCTCCGAGAAATTTATGGAAGCATGGAATGAAATATTAACGGAGTGCTCGCTAAAATTGATGTCCCTAATCATAAAAGAGGAAGAAATAAAACTTGCTAATATAAAAGTGGAAATACAAACCATTAAAGACCAAATCTCCCCCTTCATCGGCATAGATGATTTTGATGATCTGCACAATAAAATGAAAGCGAATATTACACAGTTGGAAAAATCCATTATTGAAATCAAACAAAAGAAATTACAAAGAGACACACAGGACTATGCAACTGATGATGTATATAATTGGAAACGGTACAAAACTCCAAAATCAATCCTAAAAAAATCAAAAAGAACCACCAATCGCACAGTAAGCTTCTCTTCAACTGAGATGGATACCACAGATGAAGCCACAACATCTGAACCTCAAACATCACCAGCCCCAAATATAAATGTGAACACAACCCAAAAGAAATCAAAAAACGCAAAAGGAGGAGGGGGGGCAAAAGGAGGAAAAACAACGAAAGTGGTCAAGACTTACAAAACCAGACAGAGCGAGTCATAGACAATGTATTCATTCTGTCTCCAACAATTCTAACAATGGAACAACAAAGAATTCTACACAAAGGCCTCAATTTTGCCCCGGAACAGAATTTCCATCTATTTCATACATTATTAGATGTAAACAAATTCACAAGGTTACTAACGGTGAAAAGACACTTCCTCGATACCGAAATGAATGGAGGTGAAAACACACGACCACCTCACGGTAGAGAGGATGTGCCTACTATGGCTATATGTGACTTCAATGAACAAATGATGGTAACATATTTAAAAGATCTTCAATCTGAATGTAATGATGGTTTTTCCTCCGCAGCTCCGTTACCATCCCGAGTTAAGAGCAATCCGGGGTTCTACCCCAAAAAGTCGAGGGTACCTGCCCTCGACACTTTTCAGTATGCAGTTGAGAGGGATCTGAAGTCCCTGCACGACCTTGCCCCCAAAAATACCGCTCTCTCTCATATGTCTAAAGTTCTGTCTGAACTAAATACCAGTAAATTAATTGTTAGAAAGGCGGACAAAGGGGGGGCTGTGGTCGTGATGGATTTCGATCTTTACCTACAACGAGCATACATCATTCTTAACGATAATCATACATACAGAAAGATAGACCAAAATCCAGAGGATGTGTGCAAAACATCATTACATAGGTTGCTCCAGGAGGGCAGGGGTTTGGGTATCCTCACTGAAAATGATTGTAAATTTCTGATGGTTGAGGACCCCATAACCCCTGTCTTTCATGGCCTCCCCAAGGTTCATAAAGCTACATTTCCTCCCCCTCTGAGACCAGTGATTTCTAGCATAGGTTCCCTTTCTGAGAAAATCAGCATATGGGTAGATGAATTGCTACAACCCATAGTTAAAAATTGCGTAGCCTACTTAAAGGATAGCAAGGAGGTTTTAAAATCTATGTGTAATTTTGAATGGAAAAAATCATATAAGTGGTTCTCATGCGATGTAGTGGGTCTCTATTCATGTATCCCTCACGACCTAGCACTGGTTTCATTGGAGTATCATCTTAAGAAAGCGAACATATATTCTAAGGAAATTAATGAATTTATTCTGTCAGCTGTTAATTATCTGCTCAAGAATAATTATTTTCTGTTTGAAGGGGAATATTTTTTCCAGGTGACAGGAGCCCCGATGGGGTCGTGTTTCTCCCCCACGCTTGCAAACTTGTACATGTCGTGGTGGGAGGACATGTTCCTCTTTCGGGACAAAAACCCATTTAAAGAATGTATTGTGTGGTATGGGCGGTACATTGACGATCTCCTGTTCATTTGGGATCGCAATGTACCGCCCATAGAGGATTTCATTGGATACATTAATGGGAATGATTACAACATTAGATTCACTAGCACTGGCCTGCTGGACACGGTCGACTTCCTTGACCTTACCCTTACGGGGGATGGAACTAGTGGCACGGTTATCACCTCTTTGTATAGGAAGTCGATCGCCTGTAACAGCATTTTGGAGGCTACCAGTTGTCATCCTAAACACGTGATCTCGGCAATTCCTAAAGGAGAATATCTTAGAACAAAAAGGGCATGCTCCAGAGAGGAGGACTATGCCAAAGAGGTTAATCAGATAGACAAGAGATTACGTAGAAGAAAATACGCCCCCTGGATGTTAGATAGAGCCAGACAGCTATCAGCTGAGAGAGATCGTTCGTCTCTGCTGTTCTCTCCAAATGCCGGTGGAGACAGCGGGAGAGATGATAGATCTAAGAAGAATGTAATTTTCAGTACACCATATAGTTTACAATTCTCTGAAATAAAAAAGATTTTTTATAAACATCTACCTATCTTATATCAAGATGAGAAATTAAATATGATTTTGAAAGGGGGATGTGAGGTAGTTGCTAGGAAAGGAATTACAATTGGTAACATCATCTCCCCCACAGTACCTAAGCATAATGTGAATAGAGGCAAGACCTGGTTATCTCAAAGGGGTTTTTTCCCATGTGGCGGACCCCGTTGTAATGTATGCAAATATGCGAAGAAAACAACTAGTTTTGATACAGATGATTGTAAGAAGAATTTTTGCATTAAATCCTTTTTAAATTGTAACACAGATCATGTAATTTATACCATCTCGTGTTCTTTTTGCAGAAAATCATATGTAGGCTGCACCACAAGAAAGTTAAAAACCCGCATTGCGGAACATATTTATGACATCAACCGCAAGGGCGAGAATGTGTCGGGTGCAGCCAAGCATTTTATAACAACACATAATGGTGACTTGCAATATTTTTCTTTCTTTGGGCTGGAAAAAGTTCACAAAGATTGTAGAGGAGGGAACTGGTCCCAGAAGGTTCTCAATCGAGAAGCTTTCTGGATTTTGAATATGGACACTCGCTTCCCCAAAGGACTTAATTATAAAACCGATTTGATGTACATTTATTAATTAATATAAAATTAGAATATGGAAAATTATTTATTCCTGTTGTTTTTCTACTTTTTTTCTATACAGTGTGCAATGTTCAAGTTCATCCACTAGGGGGATCACCTATCTCCACCACTACCACAGCGTCTGTATACAGGTGTTATTAGCGCGTCTTGATTTGACACATGCGCATTACATTCACCTAGACGCCAGTGGGAGGAGGGGGTAAGTGGTCCGTTTCCTGTTGTTTTTAATTTTTGATATATATGTGAGCTTTTTATGTATTAAGTGTATAAGCTGTGAAAAAGACGGTTACGTTGAAACGCGTTGCTGCACACTCCTTGTGTATCTTTTGGATGTATATGTGTTCGTGACAAATAAAGGACCCTGATTTTATGAGCTTGAGTGCTACAGAGACTTTCTGACTAACTGACAGTTTAGTTTATCTCTGAAGATACAGTCTGCCTTTGCAGTCTGTATCTTATATTTTACCTAATCCATCCTAGCGGCGCAGTAAGGCCGAGCGCGGCCATCTTGATTATGTCCCTTGCGTTCCAATGGTGCGTTCCACCGTCGGACCGCAAGTGACGTCATCAAGATGGCGCCCGGCTTTACTGCACCGCTACAGAGGACTGGGTAAAGTATAAGATACAGACTGCAAAGGCAGTCTGTATCTTCAGAGATAGACTTAGGGAGAGAGGAACTTTTACAACAGGGACAGTTAAATTTAGGCTATTGGTCCTCTTTAAAGCACATACTCACATAGCTGCTCTCAGTAGTTGGGGGGCCCAGAAGAAGGTTACTTCATGTGGATGTGTCAGGCCTCTCAGTCTGCATCTGCTATAGCCAGCTCTCTCATCAAAATGGCTGCTCCAGACTTACCTCATCTGTAGAGATGAGCGAACCGGATTCGGCTTCGAGTCGATCTGAACCCGAACGATCGGCATTTGATTAGCGGGGGCTGGTGAACATGGATAAAACTCTAAGGTTGTCTGGAAAACATGGATACAGCCAATGACTATATCCATGTTTTCCACATAGCCTTAAGGCTTTATCCAACTTCTGCAGCCACCGCTAATCAAATGCCGATCGTTCGGGTTCGGATGGACTCCAGCATTCTCCAGGTTCGCTCATCTCTACTACCTACACTACTTTACATTCAGCCAACTATCCTCATTTATTTTGTGAAATCAAGTCCTTGATGACTAAGTGGTCCTCCCATTATATTTCCCTTTTGGGTCGTATTGCCTCAGTTAAAATGACTGTTCTTCCAAAAATCTTTTACCATTTTGAGACTCTGCCATTGCGGATAGCGATGCATGAGCTAAAGACCATACAGAGTGCCATGTTCAAATTCATATGGCACATCAGGCAGGCATCGTATTCCAACGTCAGTCATGATGAGCAGTAAAACCCAAGGGGGACTGGCAGTCCCGAACGTTCAATACTATTATTGGGGGACACACCTGAGACACACTGTAGCTTGGTCTAAATATCACGCGTATAAAAAGTGAGTAGATATAGAACGGATATGGTTTGCCCCTTTCCAACCTAACTCTTTCTTCTGGCATGCTTCCCTACTTGGCTCTTCACGCCTTCAATCTGGTCAGCTGTGCCTCTAGATTTGAGCTGTTTTCCCTGGCCTCTTCTCTCAACTCCTTTCTAGAGTTGATCGAAACATGGAAAATCCTAAGTTTGATCGAACTCGAACATTCCTGAACCTTCCGCATTAGATTGCTGATGCCTTCCCGGTCCGTGGGGAAGGAGGAGAGTGCCCGGGGACTGCCTGGAATTCCGGAATTCAGCCTAGGTAATAGGCTGTATCCGGGAATTCCAGGCGGTCCCTGGGCACGCTCCTCCTTCCGCACAGACCGTGAAGACATCAGCAATCTAATGCGGAAGGTCCAGCTAGGTTCGAGTTCAACCAAACCTAGCTTTTTCCGATGATCAATCAAACCTACTCCTTTCTGCTCTATCCAGATTTCTCTCCAGGTTTGGACTCTTCCATGGTGAAGGCATGGTCTTCTAGGAAACTATTCCAGTTTGCTGACATAGTCGATTCCATATCCCGCACATTGCTCTTTTGAGAAACTGGCGGAGAGGAATGATCTAGCCACCACTGAGCGCTTTTCTTACATGAAAGTGTGCCACTTCATGTTGACCCCTCTGGGGACGCTTACAGTCACTAAGTCTACAGCCTTTCAGCAGTTAGTGCGCATGGTAACATCCACTAGAGGGCTTATCTCATATAATATCCTCAACTCTCCGGTGGGTAATACCCGTTAGGCCCCGTTCACACGTAGCAAAACTAGTGGAATGCCGTTAGCCTCCCTCTCATAATGTGAGTCTATGGGAAGCACGTGCTGCTGTTCTCACAGCGTCTCTCCGCCTCCCATAGACTCCTATTATGAGAGGGAGGCTAACAGCATTCCACGGCAGACAGTGAACCTAGCCTTAGGCAAAAATATATGAACAGGTTGGAAGAGGGTTTTTCCATCGGAAGTATGTGGCTTGGCCACCAGGATCTTTGAAAAGGATATTCCCCCAGAATAACCCCAGAAGAAACAACAGTATATAGAATAATATAGTGTATAGTACAGTATATCATATTGAAGAAACAGAAAATCGGGTCACTGGAGCTACTGAGAAGTCAGTAGAGCTGGAGGCAAACGTCATAATCCACATCATATACCTGATCACGTACCCCTGTGACCTCAGATACTTGGAGGAGACCACCCCGAGGATCCAAGATAGCGTACTACAGCACAAGTCTACTATCTTCTGCCGGAAACCAGCACAGCCACACATACAGGTCCTAGACTATATCCCCATGTCACGCAGTAGTGGTAACAGGATACAAAGATGATTAGCATTAGTATACTTCTGGATACACACTTGGAACCCCATAGACTAAACAGAGAATACAAGATATTCTACCATTAAGGACATGAGGCCATCATTCTGTTCACATCTGTTTATTATGTCGATAATATGTTTTTTTATACAGGCTTTATCCCCTACCCTCCCGGGCCAATTTTTTATTTTTGCCTTTTAATTTTCTTATCCTCATGTTTATAAGGCCATAGCTCTTGCACTTTTTCACCTACACACCCACATGAGCCCTTATTTCTTTTGCAACACCAATTATAATTAATATGTTTTCATTTATAAAATGATTCAAACTTTTCTTAGGGATGGGAATTTTTTTTTTTTTTTACTCCACTTTTATTATTACTGCACTGATCGGCTGCTGGAGCCCACTGCAATCCATCACCGAGCTGGGATCAGCGTCATTGAGATGTTGAGTCCTGGTTGGGTAGGATGAAGGGATCATCCCCTCCACGAACACAGTGCCAGGGGAAATCCCCCCACTAGACACCAGGGATGACTTTAACAGCTGCATCTAAATGGTTAATTAGCCGAGCAGGGCTGATGGGAGCAGTGAGCCCTCTCTGCTTCCCCCTAACAGCAGCAGGACAAGCATACTCATCCTCCACCATTAAGTGGTTAGGACTGTTCCCTTATGTTTGTAGTCACTGTTCCGATATGATGAATGGAATAAAGGTCCAGCAGGTAGTAGGACACCATCTCCTGCACACTTCTCACTTCTATCCTCTCTCCAGCTACTCCTCTCTATTACTTCCATCCTCTATGTGTCTTACAGTGTCCAAAATGTGTTATTTGTGGCCCATTAATGCCTGTATATACCTATGGAGGACACTGGGGGAGGGGCATGGGCACGGCCATCTTATGGAAAGAATCACCACAGAGCAGGACGGCACAGCCTGGGGGAGGGGAGCCTGATTATAGCTCTATGGGGTACACAGGGAGCTGCTGTCAGTAAGTGCAGTGAGTACAGTTACTAACACTATACACTGAACTATTTTACTATATAATGCTGATTTCTCTTAAGAATCATTTAGAACTTTTGATATTCATTTACCTCATTGTGAAAAAGATAATGGCTTTTCTCTTATGTGAGTTTTTTTATGCTTATAAAGACTTGATTTCCAATTAAAACATTTCCCACAATCTGAACATGAAAATGGCTTCTCTCCTGTGTGACTTCTCTGATGCGTAAGAAAGAGGTATTTATCAGAAAAACCCCTCCCACATTCTAAACATGAAAATGGCTTCTCCCCTGTGTGGGTCCTCTTATGCCTAACAAGTTCTGTTTTGTGAGTAAAACATTTCCCACATTCCAAACATGAAAATGGCTTCTCCCCTGTATGAGTTCTCTGATGCGTAACAAGTTCTGATTTCTGAGCAAAACATTTCCCACATTCCAAACATGAAAATGGTTTCTCCCCTGTGTGAGTTCTCAAATGCGAAGCAAGATCTGAGAGATGAGAAAAACATTTTTCACATTCTGAACATGAAAAGGGTTTCTCACCTGTGTGAATTCTTTGATGGGAAACAAGATTTGTTTTATGATTAAAACCTTTCCCACATTCTGAACATGAAAAAGGTTTCTCACCTGTGTGAATTCTTTGATGGTAAACAAGATTTGATTTATGAGTAAAACCTTTCCCACATTCTGAACATGAAAATAAATTCTCCCCAGTGTGAATTCTTTGATGGGAAACAAGATTTGATTTATGAGTAAAACCTTTTCCACATTCTAAACATGAAAATCGATTCTCTCCAGTGTGAATTCTTTGATGGCGAAGAAGATTTGATTGGTCAGTAAAACATTTCCCACATTCTGAACATGAAAAAGGTTTCTCTCCTGTGTGACTTCTTTGATGGATAACAAGCTTTTGTTTCTTAGCAAAACATTTCCCACATTCTGAACATGAAAATGGCTTTTCCCCTGTGTGAATTCTTTGATGCATAACAAGCTTTGATTTCTTAGGAAAACATTTCTCACATTCTGAGCATGAAAATGGTTTCTCCACTGTAAGATTTCTTTTGTGAGTAAAGCATGAGGGTGTAGCTGGGATAGTAAACGGCTCCACATATGTATCTTGTGTGATATGATCCTCTGAGATCTGATGTCCCCCTGAGCTCCTGGTAGAATCGTCTGCAAAGGAGAAAACACCATTTCTCTTATTTCCCAGTAATAGAAGCTTAAACATATTGCAGAAATGGAAAGTTACTCTTTTTTATGTAACATAAGAATGATCAGATCTGTTCCCATCCACAGGAAATGTCAGGGAGAAGAATCTAGAATCTGTAGGCCGGGGAGATGACGTCCTTAGTAGTAAAAGTAATGGAAACTCTTCTCAAATAAAAAGGACTATTGACCCCCTACATACCGATAACCTTCTGGACCCCAACCAGCATGGTGTTCCTGGGGGCAGATCACGGCTTTTTCTCTCATTTTCTGCATAAGTCACGTGTTGCAGTGACGTCCCTGACCCGGCCGGCCTCTGGCTACATACGTCCTTGGTAAGTGTTCACAGCCTTTCAAAGCAAGGTATCTATACATAGCACTATAAAACAGCAGTCTGTGGATGGATACCTGGCTTTGGTATATTCCTGGTCATATCATCAGACTCATAATTGAGTTGGATATTGACTGAAGGGGCAACTTAATATGGTGGTTTTGGTGGATCTCTCTATAGGAGCCATCCCTCTTCTAGGCCCTTCCATGCAGGGATATCTGCCTTGTCCCGTGTTTTGAGACTCGTAACTGAGGCTCCACGGACCTTTTTGCATATTGATGTTACCCAGGGGGCAATGCACCTAGGATTTCACTGTACTGAGCCCCTTAACCAGCAGCTGACAGTGTCTTCTTTGGCCGGTCTCCCTGAGATCAGTGATCTGTTTGCCTTATTGTACAAGAGACATCACAGTGACCCCCTGGTGTGGAGGAGGGTTCTTCCCGAACACAGAATACTCATGTTGCTCCCGGCTACTCGTGATACTCAGCCTCTATTCCAGCAGCAGTGCTCTCATCTGACAGTGCTGGAATGTGAGAGGTAAGTATGTAACACTGCTCTGAGGGAACAGTGTGTGTATGTGTGTATATATTTATATATATATACATACAGGAGGCATATCTGGCTACTTAGGGGGGACATACGGGGGTAGGTGTTGCCAAATATCACAGATATGATGGTGAATGTGCGGAGGGTGTTACAGGGTATATGTGGTATAGTAAGAGACAGAGGGATTAAAGAGAAGGGGGAGAGGGGGCGTAAAAGTATTACGTCTGCTAATCTGGAGTTGCGGTCAGTTTGTGTATAAGCTATAATATACTGGGAGAATATAGGGCCAAACCGTCTACGCTGAATAGTGGTGGGAATAAAGGGCCATAAGGTCTTGTCGGAGGCCTTTCCTGCATCTAAACTCATTTGTTCTCATTTTTTGAACAAAGAAAAGATCAAATATCAACACAAAGGAAACATGGATCACAGTTCGATCGTATGTATAACATTCATCGAACCATATACATTTTTTTTTTTTATGAAAGCCAGTATATTATATGACTTGCGATCACAACCCAGGCTGATTTCTTAAAACATTTCACAACAGGTATGCAATATGATGAGGACAGTCACTATAGATGCAGCAGCAGGAGACTGATAGTGATATATTGTCCGCTGGGACTGTGCTGTATATTAGAATTTAGGCTGAATGATTATATAGCTGGAAAACTGACAGGACACAGAGCTTATAATATTCCACACAGAATAGTTACAGCCGGTGACTGAGGAGAATGTGTGACTGTTCTCTGCATTTAGTGGTCACTACTCACCTGGGCGGTTACCTGTAGTGATGTCCTCCTTATACTGCTCATCACTGCTGTCATCTGTCTCTTCTTCTTTTATTATCTTGCCAGTTGCATTGATATAGTACAGATCCTTTACTGTAGTGATGTCCTCCTTATACTGCTCATCATTACTCACATCTGTCTCTTCTTTTTCATTAATTATCTTGTATGTAGCATAAATAGAGTTCAGATCCTTCCCTGTTGTGATGTCCTCATACTGCTCATCACTGCTCACATCTGGCTCTTGATATGTCTCTTCTTCTTTTATTATCTTGCCAGTTGCATTGATATAGTACAGATCCTTTACTGTAGTGATGTCCTCCTTATACTGCTCATCATCACTCACATCTGTCTTTTCTTCTTTAATTATCTTGTCTGTAGCATAAATAGAGTTCTGATCCTTCCCTGTAGTGATGTCCTTCTTATACTGCACATCACTGCTCACACCTGGCTCTTCTTTAACTATTATCTTTATAATATTGTTCCAATCTTCAGCCTGATTTAGGATGCGAGAGAAACATTGTAAAAGTCATCAGATAGTAGGAGAAGTCAGGTGGGATGTACAGATCATAGGGAACATCTCCATCTACCTGATCCTGATCCTGTGGAAGAAGAGGACGGGGACATCTCTCTGGTGCTGTTCTCTTACTGGATCTGACTGGAGGGAACACATACAGAGACTGAATTCATTCTTTCCATCCAGATAATACAGAGAGGAGGTGTGTACATAGTCCTGTCTATTACCTGCTGATGGGAGGGGCTGCTGATCCTCCAGCATCACATCCTTGTACTGATCCTTGTGTCCTTCTACATACTCCCACTCCTCCATGGAGAAATAGACCGCCACGTCCTGACACCTTATAGGAACCTGACACACAATAAGTATTTTATTTTAATTATACTTCTAAATACATAGACAGAAGTATTACACATGACAAGAACTGTAGAGTCCGTTAGCATATCTAGGCAATGAGGCTGGCACATTATGTAACTTGCTCAAACCACATACATCAAGTCAAAAAAGAATGTTCTCAGTCATAGAATTATGATCAAGGCACCGAGGTGAGCATAATTAGCTAATGGGGACATTAGGTAGAGTAGTAACCGCAACTCACAAGGATGAAACAAAAACTAAAACAGGTATATCTTTTAGTTATTCAAAACTTGTACAAGTATAAGAAAGTATACCTTCTCAGCAATCAAATGGAAGAATCGGAGAACAAAAAGGGAAAGAAACTAAAAAAAGACAGCAGGAGACAAGGTTCAGGTGAGATTCGGCCAAACCATTCGGTATTAATACAAGGATGTTGTTTGTCGACAAGGGAAATGTCCAGGATGCCCTGGGCGGCAACCACAGTCAGATGCAATAAGGCAAAAGAAACGGTACACATCACATAGTAAGCCGCGTCCTCTCCTCTGGGGGGGGGGGGGGGCAAAGAAGCGACACCCCAGCACCTGGGAAAAGCTAAAACCTCCTGCCAGTGGGAGCAGGTTTTTGAAATTTTTTGGATTCCCACAAGGTAAAGGCCAGCAACTCCTCCATATGTTGGATATGGGTGGCCTCAGCGAACCATTCTTCTGAAGGACGGGGACTCAGTGGACCACCAATGTCTTGGGATAATAACCATGGCGGCCTGTAATAGGTGCTGTGTTAAATATTTCTTAAATTTAGACTGGGGCATAGTGAACAAAAATAAAAGGGCAGCATCGGGGTTACTAGGTGTTTGCATCCCTATTTCAGATATTAGTTGGAGAACAGACATCCAGAATGGCTGGAGTCTCGGGCAACTCCACCAGCTATGAGTCATCATGCCTACATCAACCCCACATCTCCAGCACTTATCAGAGACCTCTAGGTACCATCTATGGAGAGCCTCAGTAACCCTGTACCACCTGGTCAGGATTTTATAGCAGATTTTTATAGTTTCCTGAAATTTTGTGGCTATAACAGCTTTGTGGGTTAAAAATAAACACTTTGCCCATTGAGCCTCAGTTTCTCCTCCCAATTCTTACAATAAATGAAAAGGGCTTGAGACATCAGCAATTCATAGATGGTGAAGATGGGGTGCCATGGACAGGATTTTAATAAGCAAAGATTTTCGAAATCCGCGAGGGAACGGTGTGGCTGCTTGCCTCAAGATGTGGTTGTGTAAAAGTGGCGTAGTTGGACATATGCAAAAGGAGCTTCAACACTGCGTCTTTTCGCACTATATCAGAGAGCGGCAGGATATAGTTATTGGAAAGTATACGTGTAAATCTTAGGGGTGAGGATTTAAGGGTGGCGAAAGACATGTGGAAGGTTTCTGAGTGGGTTGGAGACCAGGTCCAGGGGAGTTAGACTTGGACTGAGAGGACAAGTCTTGGGCTATACAGACCCATACTTTGGAGTTCTCATTATGGAACGTGTCCAGAACACGAGCATGGACAGGTAGTACAGATGGCATTCGGACAATCCCCCCCCCGCTCAAGAGCTTAGCCCTAGACTGAACCACTCTGTTGATTCAAGGACGTCTCGATGCCCACATAAAAGGTCCCTAAACACCTCTGAAGTTTATGGAAAAAGGATGAAGTGAGGGAGATATGGTCTGCATAAGGAAGAGGAGGCAGGGAAGGAGGGTTATTTTATAATGCTAATCCTCCCAAACCTGGAGAACTTGGAGCAATCCCAGTCTTCCAGATCTTTTTGAAATAGGAAAAGCATAGGAGAAAAAAAAATATTAGTCTTACTGGTAAGACGTTTTCTCCGAGACCTTCATGGCGGCACCACAAGTTAACTAGTACCCTAGGAACAGGAAAAACACACACGAGGTTAAAAGCCCCTCCCCACTCTCACTAGTGTAATTGTAACCATATCTGGCACCACTTGGGTAATTATATATACACACACACACACACACAATACAATACAATACAATATAATATAATATAGGGAGGGGTGTTGGTGCCGTCGTGAAGGTCTCTGAGAAAACGTCTTACCAGTAAGACTAATACTTTTTTCTCTCTTCCCCTTCACGACGGCACCACAGGAGAATGCCAACCATTACCTTAGGGTGGGACCACAGCTTGAAGAACCTTCCTACCAAAGGTGAGATCTGCATTACGTTGAAGCTGTAGTCTGTAATGTCTTGAAAAGGTATGTGGAGATGACCAGGTTGCAGCTCGACAAATTTGGTCTATGGATGGGCAGGCTCTCTCCGCCCATGTGGTGGATAGAGCTCAGGTGGAGTGAGCTTTGATTTAAAGAGATGATAAATCTTGAGCTTTATATGCCTCTTCTATTGCTTTCTGTATCCAGCGAGAAAGTACACTTTTTAAGACTCTTTTCTTTACTTGGACCTTGTCCAAGTGATCTTTCCTCCAAGGTTTACAAGACTGTAAGTATTGGATGAACGTTTTTCTAACGTCTAATGAGTGAAATTTTTTTTCTCTAAATTATTTCTTGGAGAAGCACAGAAGGAAGGGAGTACTATCTCTTGAGAACGATTGAATGATGTCATTACTTTTGGCAGGAAACTAGGATCAGTTTTGAGAATAATAAGATCTTTTTGAATAGAGTAGCATGGTTCTCATATGGTAAGAGCCTGAATCTCGCCCACTCTTCTGCCTGAAACAATAGCTACCAAAAAAGCAGTTTTAAATGAAAACCTCTTTAGACTGGCTTCTTCAACTGGTTCAAATGGTGGATTTGATAGACCTTCTAGAACAATGTTAAATCCCATGGAGGATGTAAGTTCCTAATTGTGGGACTCTGCCTTATTGCACTTTGCATAAATCTCTTGATCCAACGATGCTCTGCAATGTTGTGATCATAGATGGCAGAAAAGGGCTGCTACCTGTCATTTTAGAGTGGCAGGTTTCACACCTTTCTTTAAGCCTGGTTGCAAAAAATCCAAAATAGAAAAATTTGGTTCATCAGGAAAAGTTCTGACATTCTCAGGACACCAGGAAGAAAAAAAACTTTCCACACCTTTAGGTATATTTTTGAGGTCACTGGTTTCCTGCTCTTTACGATGTGTTGATTACTTCTTCTGAGAGACCTTTGCTTTTAAGCATTGTCCTCTCAGGATCCATGCTGATATCTTGAGAGATACCAGGCCTGGGTGGTATAGAGGTCTCTGGTGCAAGAGACCGGGTATCATTGGTAGATGTATTGGAGGTTCCAAGGCCAGGATCTTCAAAAGGTCGAACCAGGCTCTCCTCGGCCAATAAGGTACTACAAGTATTACCGTTATTCCCTTTGTCTGGATCTTCTGCAATGTCCTTGGTATTAGGGGTATTGGAGGAAACTGCCGTCGGACCCTCCCTTGGATCTAGTGAAAAAAAGTTCTGTACCTTCCTATTCTTTTTTTGTTGCAAAGAGGTCGATCTCCGGGTGAAACCACCTGTGTACCAGTGTCCTGAAAACGTCGTCTTTGAGACACCATTCGCCTGGATGAATGGTGTGTCTGCTCAGATAGTCTGCATGAATGTTGTCTGAACCTCTGAGATGGGTTGCTGAAAGGGAAAGTACATTCTTTTTTGCCCAAACGAAAATCTGATTTGAAATCTGACGTAGAGCATTTTGTTTTGTAATATTGTCTGTAAGAATATGAACATGAGATTGGTTTACTATACTCTCAGCCTGTTGTAAAGAAGTCAATACTGCCATGAGTTCCCTGAAATTTGAGGACCTTGTCGCGATCTCTGCTGTCCACAGGCCCTAAAAAAGCTGAGTCTATCCGAGCTCCCCATCCGGCTTGACTCGCATCTGTTGAAATAATCTTTTTGGGAATTGGATTCCAGTGAACCCCTTTCTCTAAGTTGGATGACACCATCCACCAGTCGAGGGATCGAGGTACCTGTGGAGATAGAGAAATTTTTTTTGTCTAATCCTGACTTACGTTTATTCCAGGTAGATAGTATCTGACTTTGTAACTCTCGAGAGTGGGCTTGACTCCATGGAGTTGCTGGAATACAGGCCTTCATCGACCCTAGGATGGACATGGCCTCTCTAACACAACAAGATGTTTTTCTTTTGAAGAGCCTAATCTTTTGTATCAGGGCCTGTTTTTTCTCTGTAGGAAGAAAAGACATCTGTTTTATGGAGTCCAAAAGCATACCTAGAAATACCTTTTTTGTGTCTGGAGTGAGGTCTGATTTCTGGTAATTGATCAGTCAGCCCAGAGATTGCAGGAGATCGGCCGCTGTCTTTAGGTGCTGAAGAAGACTTTGTAAGGAGTCTGAAATAAGTAATAGATCATCAAGATAGGCCACAATACTAATACTTTGTAGATGGAGGAAAGATGTTATTTCGCCCATGACATCGGTAAATATACGAGGTGCAGAGGAGATTCTGAATGGAAGAGCTCGAAACTGAAAATGTTGTACTTTACAGTCTATGTGTAAGGCAAACCTCAGGAAATTCTGAGAGGACTGATGTATGGGAATGTGGTAATAGGCATCGGTCAAGTCTATTGAGGCCATCACAGCTTCCCTTTGAATCAGGGGGTAGTGGACTTGATTGATTCCATTTTGAATCTTTTGTATTTTACGAATTTGTTGACTGGCTTTAGATTTATTATTAATCTGTAAGTCCCGTTCAGTTTCGGCACCAAAAAGAGACTTGAATAATGTCCCCTCCCGAGTTCCATCACTGGGACAAGGACCACTACTTCTGTGGAGATCAGTTTTTTCAGTGACTTTACCAATTATTCTTGTATCATTAAAGAAGACTGTCGGGAAATTAGGAACTTCTTGGGGGGAGGAGCTGTAAATTCTATTTTATAACCTTGGTCGATGATGTCTAATATCCAAGGGTTTGTTGTTATGTTTGCCCAGGCTTCCCGGTACCTTGACAATGTCCCCCCAACCCGGACAGTGTCATTGTTTGTCCTGGGAGGGTTTGGGGTTGTAAAAAATATTTTAACCTTTTCCTCCCCCTTGAGGGTAGCTCCAGCGTTCACTTTTGCCTTTCCCCCTATAACTTTCCTGAAATCTAGGACGTTTGTACTGCTCCTTCTTCTTTTGCGTTTTCCCTTCTGGGAGCGCCTTTTTCTTGTCAGCAGATTTTTCAACAATTTTGTCCAGCGATGACCCGAATATATATTTCCCTTCAAATGGGATGCCACATAACTTAGATTTTGAAATATTGTCACCCGACCAATTTTTTAACCATATGGCTCTTTGGGCACAGTTGGTTAGAGCACCATCCCTGGCTGCTACATGCACAGAGTCCACTGTAGAGTCTGCTAGGAAAGCTGCAGCGTCCTTAAAGGGAACCATTCACCCCGTGGCCCCCGTTAGAAACAGACATACAGTGACATAAAGGTCAATATACTTACCACATCGCTCCCGGTCCCGTCCCGGATCTCGTTGTTGACACGGAGAAATCGCCGATTCTTCTTCTCGCGCCCATTATGGTAATGAGCGCCGCCGGCCCGAAGTCCAGCCTTCTCCCCGCCTCCGACACTTGATTGACGCCGGGTCTTCTTCCTCCTCGTCTTCTTTCTTCTCGCCGGATCCCGCGCAGGCGCCGTGACGGTCGTTTTCGGCGCATGCGCAGTTCACAATTGAAGCCGCTCTGCAGCTCCACTGTTTACTGCGCGTGCGCCGATTGGCTCGAACACGCATCCTGTTTACCGCGCAGGCGCAGAAGAGGTGACGAGACCATCGCAGCGGCGCCTGCGCGGGAATTCGGCAGAAGACTGAAGACGTCAATCAAGTTCCAGGAGGCGTGGATGGGCGGCGACGAGAAGAGGACCTCATGAATAAGTTGGACTCGTCCGTCGTTTCCTATGGACGTTGGACTCATCTCAGCTCATTACCATAATGGGCGGGAGAAGAAGAATCAGCGATTTCTCCGTGTCAACAACGAGATCCGGGACGGGACCGGGAGCGATATGGTAAGTATATTGACCTTTATGTCACTGTATGTCTGTTTCTAATGGGGGCCACGGGGTGAATGGTTCCCTTTAAACACCGGTAGAGAGTCAATAATTTCCTCTCTGGAGGTTTTCTTATCTTTAAGATGATCCTCAAGTTGCCCTATCCAACATGCATGGCCCTGGCAACACAAGTTGCCGCAATATTATTTTTCAAACAATATGATACGGTCTCCCAGGATTTTTTAAGATTTTTTGCCTTTCGATCCATTGCATCCTTTAGTTAGGAGGAGTCTTCGAGTGGCAAAGTTTTTCTTGTTACTTTTGGAACCTTAGCATCTATCATAGGTACTTCGCCCCAATTTCCTCATCTTGTCTCTAAACGTGATTCTCCTTCATCAGAGACAATTACGACCGAGTCCGAAATTTGGCCTGACTCATATTCAGTCTTTTGGATCTAACCGATTGACCAGACACACTCCCTTCTCCCACCGATTCAGAGCTGCAAGAAGAGAACCAGTGGAGAAACCGGAGGAGTAACTGTCTCTACAACCACAGGAGCTGTAGGAGGCTGTGAAACTGATTCAGTAGAGGAAGTGGTAGCAGAAGCAGGAGTAGGAACTGCAGCAGCAGCCTGAGATGCTTTTATTTCATCTGTCATCATTTCCCTAACATCAGCTAGGAAGGATGATCTATCTTTCTTTATGATGTCATTTACACATGCAGAGCAAATATTCTTTTGCCATGAGGAAGAGAGCCTCACATTGCAGTTTATGCATTTTCTAATGGGAGCAGGCTTTGATTTTTCTTTGCCTTTATTCTTCTCCTTCTCCTATGGACAGAACATGATAGGAATGTAACTGTCCCCACTTAAATGAAGTACAGAAATGGAGGAGAGGATGGATAATCTCATATTATATATATATATATATATATATATATATATATATATATATATATATATACACACACACATCCCCCGCAAGGTGTGGCTGACCGAGGTAGGCACACTTACCGCCGGCAGCGGATGAGAGGGCTTATCTGACGTGGTGGGCGAGGATTCTTCCATGATGTATCCCAGCAGACCTCAGACCAACGGGAGACCTGCTGCTTTTAAACTTACCGCTCTGATGTCCATATGGCGAAAACCGGAAGAGACATCACTTCCGGCGTGTGACGTCAGGACTCACGTCTTCACGCAAGACTTGGTCCCAGGCCTAGCTTCTGCCGGAAGTCAGTGAATACACAGCCGGAAGTAGGCCGCACCGGATTCCCGATGCCTGTACTGCGTAGCCCGAGCCCCACCGGAGCGACCCGCCCCCCTGCACGGCCAAGCTATAGGCAGGAAAATGGGACGCACGCTACCCGGGAGTCTCTGCAGCAGAGGGACTCATGTACAATCCTCGTCACACCGAAGGGTATGGCGCAGACCCGCCGGGCCATCCCTCTACCTCAGGATCAGCGATCCCACCAGCTGCCCTCCCAAGGAAGGAAGGAAGGAGGCGATCCCCGATCGATCCTGCTGGGGAATCTCCTCATATTCTCGCTGGATCCCCAACTTTCGTGCCTGCCCTGCAGGGACAAGAAAGACACTGGTGAGAGTGGGAAGGGGAGGGGCTTGTAACCACTTGTGTGTGTCTTTCCTGTCCCTAGGGTACAAGTTAATTCCTGTGGTGCCGTCGTAAGGGTGAGAAGAGAAAATTTGTCGTAAATAGAGGCAATAAGTCAGGAGGGAGTTTGACTCCTAGGTATGTGATACCTTGCGAGGGCCAATTAAATGAAAAGACCTTCAGGGAGAAAACAGTTTGCTTGAGAAACGAGACATCCAGTGCCTCAGATTTGAATAGGTTGATCTTACAATTCAACCTAGAGCGAAATTCCGCGATGGGATATAGATTGGGGGTTGGTGATATAGACCAAATGATTGTCCAACGCAGAGCATTTATATTGCCTTTTCCCTATAGTGATGTCCTAAGTGTTGGGGTCCAAACGTATAGTGGGCAGAAAATATTCCACAATGAGAACGCAAAATAGAGGGGACAAGGTGCATCCTTGACGGTGCCATTGTGAATGGGTCCAATTGTGTGCAATTAATCTTTAAAGCGTCTCTGTACCCACTGTGCAAGGCCCCCCCAACTGCTTATACCTTTTTGTAGCTTATGAGAAGTCCTTTCTACTAGTATCATTCTAAACACTGGTTGGGCTTTCCTGAGTTCGACAACCAAACTTCAGTTGAGGTGTAGCGGTGTCAAAGAGGTGTGGCCTATAGCATTCGTGCCCTACACCAGCGCCGCCCTGTGTGGTGGTGGTCTCCGTCTCCACCTGCCTCCCATTCCGCCCCGTCTGCCCGCAGTGTTAGATATCAGTGCGCAACCCCCGGCGCTGCTGCAGTGATGTTGCCGGGTCCACGCCACCTCTAGTGTGTTCTCTCCGAGTCGTACCCACCCCGTGGTATTGACACGCCCGGCCCTGCACCGCCTCTCCTGCCTGTCCCCGCCCACCACCCTATTTCACGCATACCATGGTGCCGCCCGCTGCCTGAGTCATCTTCTTCAATTCTTTGTTCAGGCGCTGTTGCGCACTGATCCTGCGCAGGTGCAGTGGCGTGAACGAGCTTCTTTGACTAGGCTAGTGCGTCACTGTGCCTGCGCGGGATCGGCGCGCAATGGGGCATATGCAAAGAATTGAAGAAGATGACTCAGGCAGAGGGCGGCACCAAGGTATGCGGGAGGGGGGTCGGTGACAGGCAGGAGAGGCGGTGCAGGGCCGGGTGCGACGCAGAGAGGACACACCACAGAGGCGGTGCGGACCCGGCAACGCCACTGCAGTGGCGCCGGGGCTTAAAACAATGGCGCATGAGCACTGACATCTAACACTGTGCAGGCGGAAAGGGGGCAACGGAGACCACCACCACCACCACACAGGCGGTGCTGGCCTAGGGCACAAACCCGCTGGGACATGCCTCTTTGACACGGCTACACCTCAACTAAAATTTGTTTCTCGGCCTCAGGAATGCCCAACCAGTGTTTATAATGATACCAGCAGAAAGGACTTCTCATAAGCTACAAAAAGGTATAAGTAGTTTGGGGGGGGGGGGGGGGTTGCACAGTGGGTTCCGAGTTGCTTTACATGGGCAAAGGGGGATTTATTAAAGGACAACTCCGGCGGGACCCCCCCCCCCAAAAAAAAACACAGACACCATACTTCCGAAACTGGGGGAAGGGGGGCGACCGGGTATTTAACCACATTACAAAGTTATATAGCTTTGTAATGTGTGTTAAATAAGCTAAAAAAACATTTCGTGGGAGTCATCCTTTAAGTGTAAGGACTGGGCCTTTCCCTATGTGATGCAGGGTCTGTGCCATGGACTGGACAACTGGACAGCTAAGAGCTTGGAATATATTTTTAAAAAGGGAAATGGGGCGGTAACTGCCACATAACTGCGAATCTTTCCCTGTTTCAGCCAACACCACTATACAAGCCAAAGTGGAGTGCATCGGGATAGGGGAGTCAGGGACGCCGACTGCATCAAAGGAGCCAATTGAACCAAGAATTTCTTAAAAAACGCCATCTGGATCTGTCTCCCAATTCCCCCCCCCCCCATCCCTGGCAGATCCCCAATCACCGACGCCAATTCTAAATCGGAAAAAAGCTCCTCTAGGTGGCAGACGGGTCGCTAGGGAGAGTAGGAAAAGGCAAAGGAATATGGTACAAATGTGAGTATGGGGAGTATGGACCCTGGTGTTTCTCCGAGATTTGATGCAAGGGATATAAGATTGGGCCAACAGACGTTTCACTTCCAACCTGGCAAGCTCCAAGTCCCTTAAAACAGGGACCGAGAGTGCCTATTTGTGAGCAAGTTCGAGCTTTGTAACCCTTTGGAGAGTATTCGATGAGTGGGCCTTTTCTTTTTTAAAAAGTCTGGAACCATGTTAGATTAGCACCCCTCTCAAAACACATTTTAACCCCTTAAGGTCAAAGCCAATTTTCGTTTTTGTGCTTTTGCTTTTTCCACTTTGTTTTGAAGACCATAGCTCTTGCATTTTTTCACCTAGAGACCCATATGAGGCCTTATTTTTTGCAACACCAATTGTACTTTGCAATGACAGACTATTTTCCCATAAAATATGCTGTGGGGAAAAAATAATTTGCCCGAACAGATCTCCCCCTACATGTAGCTGAGCTGTATGTGTACACAGAGCTGTATATGTGTAATGTACATGTAGCTGAGCTGTATGTGTGTAATGTACATGTAGCTGAGCTGTATATATGTGTAATGTACATGTAGCTGAGCTGTATATATGTGTAATGTACATGTAGCTGAGCTGTATGTGTGTAATGTACATGTAGCTGAGCTGTATGTGTGTAATGTACATGCAGCTGAGCTGTATGTGTGTAATGTACATGCAGCTGAGCTGTATGTGTGTAATGTACATGCAGCTGAGCTGTATGTGTGTAATGTACATGTAGCTGAGCTGTATATGTGTAATGTACATGTAGCTGAGCTGTATATATGTGTAATGTACATGTAGCTGAGCTGTATATATGTGTAATGTACATGTAGCTGAGCTGTATGTGTGTAATGTACATGTAGCTGAGCTGTATGTGTGTAATGTACATGTAGCTGAGCTGTATGTGTGTAATGTACATGTAGCTGAGCTGTATGTGTGTAATGTACATGTAGCTGAGCTGTATGTGTGTAATGTACATGTAGCTGAGCTGTATATGTGTAATGTACATGTAGCTGAGCTGTATATGTGTAATGTACATGTAGCTGAGCTATATGTGTGTAATGTACATGTAGCTGAGCTGTATATATGTGTAATGTACATGTAGCTGAGCTGTATGTGTGTAATGTACATGTAGCTGAGCTGTATGTGTGTAATGTACATGTAGCTGAGCTGTATGTGTGTAATGTACATGTAGCTGAGCTGTATATGTGTGTAATGTACATGTAGCTGAGCCGTATATGTGTAATACACATGTAGCTGAGCTGTATGTGTGTAATGTACATGTAGCTGAGCTGTATGTGTGTAATGTACATGTAGCTGAGCTGTATGTGTGTAATGTACATGTAGCTGAGCTGTATATGTGTGTAATGTACATGTAGCTGAGCTGTATATGTGTGTAATGTACATGTAGCTGAGCTGTATGTGTGTAATGTACATGTAGCTGAGCTGTATGTGTGTAATGTACATGTAGCTGAGCTGCATGTGTACACAGTAGAGCTGTGTATGTGTTATATATTCCTGCAGCAGAGCTGTATAGGAGCCGTCACATAACACATTACTACAGACCCCTGACACCCCAGAAAGTAGCTTACCAATTTCACTGTCCAGAAACTCCTCACACGGCCATTACTGTCATCTTCTACCTCACAGAAAGCCCGGGACACAGACAGACCCTGCAGCTACACAGTCCTGACTGACTCTGACCGGCTGCTTCCTCACTACTGCTAGGAAACACTGGGAAACCATAAGCTCCTCCCACACAAGTCACATGGGCGTGATGTCATCAACAGCACATAGCATCTACTGTGTGCTTCCAGGACCTGCCATGATGTCACAATCATGTGATCAGTCACATGGAGGAGGAGTCACATGATCAGGGGCTGCTGCTCAGTGTATGCAGGACTCTGCTGTGCTGGATGAGCTGAAGTGATGTGTGTGGAGCAGAGCTGTGTATGTGTGTGTTATATATCCCTGCAGCAGAGCCCTGTGTGTAATGTACATGTAGCTGAGCTGTATGTGTGTAATGTACATGTAGCTGAGCTGTATATATGTGTAATGTACATGTAGCTGAGCTGTATATGTGTAATGTACATGTAGCTGAGCTGTATGTGTGTAATGTACATGTAGCTGAGCTGTATATATGTGTAATGTACATGTAGCTGAGCTGTATATGTGTAATGTACATGTAGCTGAGCTGTATGTGTGTAATGTACATGTAGCTGAGCTGTATGTGTGTAATGTACATGTAGCTGAGCTGTATGTGTGTAATGTACATGTAGCTGAGCTGTATATGTGTAATGTACATGTAGCTGAGCTGTATGTGTGTAATGTACATGTAGCTGAGCTGTATGTGTGTAATGTACATGTAGCTGAGCTGTATATATGTGTAATGTACATGTAGCTGAGCTGTATATGTACACAGTAGAGCTGTATATGTGTAATGTACATGTAGCTGAGCTGTATATGTGTAATGTACATGTAGCTGAGCTGTATATGTGTAATGTACATGTAGCTGAGCTGTATGTGTGTAATGTACATGTAGCTGAGCTGTATGTGTGTAATGTACATGTAGCTGAGCTGTATATGTGTGTAATGTACATGTAGCTGAGCTGTATGTGTGTAATGTACATGTAGCTGAGCTGTATATGTGTGTAATGTACATGTAGCTGAGCTGTATATATGTGTAATGTACATGTAGCTGAGCTGTATGTGTGTAATGTACATGTAGCTGAGCTGTATATGTGTGTAATGTACATGTAGCTGAGCTGTATATGTGTGTAATGTACATGTAGCTGAGCTGTATATGTGTGTAATGTACATGTAGCTGAGCTGTATATGTGTGTAATGTACATGTAGCTGAGCTGTATATGTGTGTAATGTACATGTAGCTGAGCTGTATGTGTGTAATGTACATGTAGCTGAGCTGTATGTGTGTAATGTACATGTAGCTGAGCTGTATGTGTGTAATGTACATGTAGCTGAGCTGTATGTGTGTAATGTACATGTAGCTGAGCTGTATGTGTGTAATGTACATGTAGCTGAGCTGTATATGTGTAATGTACATGTAGCTGAGCTGTATGTGTACACAGTAGAGCTGTATATGTGTAATGTACATGTAGCTGAGCTGTATATGTGCAGTATCACAACTATGGACCAGACGTCTATCAGGACAGTAAAACTTTCACACTTATCCTCAACAATTCCCCGTTATGTAATATGTGAGAGGCTGTGGAGGTCTCCCGGCTCCAGAGATGGTGGAAATCTGGGATCACTCTGTGTGGCCTTTGGATGTTGCCTCAGCGCTTTTATTGCATTGTACGGACCGCACAGAAGGACTCACATGTGCACAATGGAGATGAAATACAGATGTTACATTTGTAATATACCCATATTAGGCTTGATTCACACATACCGTATCCGCAGCAGATTTCACAGCGAAACCACTTTGGATACCAAACTGTCATTTTCAATGAGGTTACATACAGCAGGATTATCATCCCGCTGCTAGTATGTAAATGCCGGCCCCCATAATCCCCCCTCCTGCTCCACGCTCCGGGTAAAGTGAGCTCCGGGGGTTAAAGGGGCCGGCTTCTACATACTAGCAGCGGGATGATAATCCTGCTGTATGTAACCTCATTGAAAATGACAGTTTGGTATCCGTAGCAGGAAATCCACTGCAGATACGGTATGTCTGAATTTAGCCTTATGGGCATAGAATGTGTGTCTATGTGTTTCATGTGAAACCGTCCTAAAACAAAGGGACACAAGCAGGGACCCTCATTTCTCTGCAGCTGGTAATGCCAACCATGTGGAGTACAGATTCATAGAAAGTATAAAGTGCCCCCTCCCCCCCCCTCCTCCATTCTCCGGGAGCCCTATGTCTGTGTCATCACACCACATGCAGATATAGACAGTCTATGTTGCAATATCATAAAATGACCAAAAAAACCTTTTCAGATGGTATACAGCAGAGATGTCACACATGTGGCCCTCCAAGTTCGGCACAACTACAATGTCTATCATAACCAATGCTTAAAGGGGTTTTCCAGCATTAGAAAAACACGGCCACTTTCTTCCAGAATGGAGCTTACTTGTACACCACACCTGACCTAGAGACAAGAGCGGTGCTGTCTCTGGAAGAAAGTGGCCGTGTTTTTTCTAACACTGGATAACACCTTTAAGGCGTAACTGTCATTTCAGGGTCATTTTTCAGAAAACAATAAATATCAATAGTACAAGCGATTTTAATAAACTCTGTAATAGGTTTTATTTACCAAAAGAGTTTCCTTCTGTACTGAAAAAGCTGTTTTTCTAGGTCCCCCCTCACTTCAGAAGAAGCAGGATTTCTGTGTCCATTATGCTCTATGGAGAGGGGAGGGGCTGAGAGGAGTGAGTGAGCACAGAGCAGTCCTGCACAGCACAACACCCTGCAATCTTCTCTCAGCAAGTTCCTAGATAAGCACTGACCTTTCTGACCCCTGAATCCAGCGTTTTAGGTGCCCAGACAGTCTACAAACAGCTGACCTTCATGTCTCCTCTTCCTGCTCAGTCATCTCCCTCGGCCCCTTCCCCCTCCATAGGATATAACGGAGACAGCAGAACCCGCCTTTACTGGCTTCTCTCTAATGAAGACGTGTTTGCCTGATAACGCACAGATAAGAAGTCGGCGGGGGGGGGGGGGGGGGGAGGCTTGGAAATTGCTTTTTGAGAACAGAAAGAGGCCTACAAAGTTTCTTAAAATCATGACAGGGGGGAAATGACAGTTACACTTATAGGTTGTATATCCATGATGGAGATTGTGGTTTATCTGAGAGTCGATAAGGGTAGAATGAAAAGCAATACCCGCATTTTTTGCCTTTTTCACCATAGACTAACATACAGGGGATACAGCAATTTCTATATACATATACTTGTTATTATCTATTCAGTCTCCTTCCCCTAGTTCTGAGCTGCTGCTTTCTGTTAAAGACACAAAAATCTGTGTGTGAGCTTTTCCCACCGTCTCCCCCTCCCTTCTGAGATGGCTGATGTAAACAAGTCCCTGGCAGGCTTTGGCTATGTTCCCACAACGTTTTTTTCCTGTCTATTTAAAAAAATTTAAATTGACATCAGTCATTCCGCAGATTGGTTGTCCGTACAATGATGGCTGTTGGTGCATTATTCCAGATCAGGTGGACTGATTGCTCTTTAACTAAAAAGTCCATTGAATTTAAAGGAGAAGTCCGGCCAAAATAAATTTTTGATATGTTGTTACTTATGAAAAGTTATACAAATTTCTAATGTACATTAATTATGGGAAATGCACATATAGAGCTATATCCCTTAATTTAGTAGATCAGGAAGTGTTAGAAATATCTCTAAAGAAGTGACGTCACGACCCAGGGTGTAATTCCTATGGAGTGTCCAGCAGGGGGCGCTCTCTATATAGAAGTCTATGGGACTTTATTGTTTCTATGGGTTTCTATGTAATGTAATGTAGTGTACAGTGCTTTATTGAATGAATACATCTATGGAATACTTTGGGGAGCAAGTGTCCTTGCTCCCCAAAGTATTGCATAAATGTATTCATTCAATACATTCAATACACAGTAAGCCCGCCGATCCGCCGCATTTCCGCCGAATTTCCGCCGCATTCCCGCCAATCCGCCACACGCTGATCCGCCGCATTCCCGCCGATCCGGACCATATACATTGAACTACAGCTCCCATCATCTGCTTATAGTATGAACAGGTGATGGGAGCTGTAGTTGGGTAAGGGATATCACATGCCGCCGCTCTCCGCTCACATATACCGGCTCCCGGCATCAGCGCGGACACCAGGATGCATCGGGAGCCGGTATGTATGGGGGGGAGAGCGGAGAGCGGCGGCCAGGCAGGGACTCAGCATTGGTATAGGCGGAAGTTATCACGGAAGGAGGAGGAGGAGGGGGGAGCGCTCCTGTGTACTGAGCGGCTCCCCCCTGCGCCCGGCGGCATGTCATATCCATTACCCAGCTACAGCTCCCATCACCTGTTCATACTATAAGCAGATGATGGGAGCTGTAGTTCAATGTATATGGTCCGGATCGGCGGGAATGCGGCGGATCAGCGTGTGGCGGATCGGCGGGAATGCGGCGGAAATGCGGCGGATCGGCGGGCTTACTGTGTATTGAATGTATTGAATGAATACATTTATGCAATACTTTGGGGAGCAAGGACACTTGCTCCCCAAAGTATTCCATAGATGTATTCATTCAATAAAGCACTGTACACTACATTACATTACATAGAAACCCATAGAAACAATAAAGTCCCATAGACTTCTATATAGAGAGCGCCCCCTGCTGGACACTCCATAGGAATTACACCCTGGGTCGTGACGTCACTTCTTCAGAGATATTTCTAACACTTCCTGATCTACTAAATTAAGGGATATAGCTCTATATGTGCATTTCCCATAATTAATGTACATTAGAAATTTGTATAACTTTTCATAAGTAACAACATATCAAAAATTAATTTTGGCCGGACTTCTCCTTTAATAGTAAAGATGGTAGAAAAAGAAAAAAATGTGTGAACAACTAAAAAGTACTGTACGTTGGTTGCAAAAAAAAAACAAAAACAAACATCTGTGAATAATTGTCATTATTTTAAAGGGAGGCAGGATAATTATAAAACAAGTTGCCTATTATCGGCATAAGCCACACATATCTGGGAAAAAAGGAGGCAGACTGCTACTATCCAAAGGTAAATGACTGTACAACCGTAAGTCCAACAGAGTAACATATAAAAAATATAATACATAAATAAAAAAAGTGCAAGGTATAAAGACAGGGGAACCAAAATAACAAACAGAAGATACTCTCCTTCTCAGGGAGGATTATAAGGGAGATCCACCTGAGGCGCCGGGAGGAGAATTCTGTGACTTGGCTCTTCTGCCTTACAGGTTGCCACACTCCACCGGGAGGGGGAGCAACAGTCCACCAGGAAATCTGTGGTGTGGGGATGTCGAGAGTCTCACAAAATGTAGGGAGGTTAGCCAGGTCACGCAGGGTAGCCAACCTGCCCTTATTCCGAGCAATCAAAGTAAAGGGGAAATTCCAGCGATAGGTAGCTTGACTGTCCCTTAAAGTTGTAAGGAGAGGACGCAGTTACCTTTGTTTTTTGCATGGTGATCCACGAGAGATCTGGAAAGAGCTGGATAGGTGCACCATCAAACTCGAAGGCCTTAAAGGGGTTATCCAGCGCTACAAAAACATGGCCATTTTCCCCCCTACTGTTGTCTCCAGTTCAGGTGCGGTTTGCAATTAAGCTCCATTTACTTCAATGAAACGGAGTTTCAAAACCCCACCCAAACTGGAGACAACAGTAGGGGGAAAGTGTCCATGTTTTTGTAGCGCTGGATAACCCCTTTAAGAGCCCAAGCCATGATGTGGGCCTTGAAGGCTGACTGGATGCCTGTGCCAAGTTCCAGGCAGAAGAAAAGTCTTGCTCTGGGGATAACAGAAGCTGGGGCTCCCTGGGTGAGGAAGTTCCAAGGTTTGGACGCGGCTCTGCCGGTGGGTGAGTGGCTTGGGTGTCAGCATTCGTCCTCCAATCTTCTTCCCTATGTGCTGGGTAACTATACAAGTGTCGGGATATGGCGCTTTAGGCCAGGTGCAAAGCTGCACGGAGGAAGCTCCTGCCTCACACATCCCTACACATGGCCGGTTCGCTCTCTGTGTGAATGTTTTTATGGTAAAAAACACTTCATTTCCGAACAAAATCCTTCCCACATTTCGAACTTGAAAACGACTTCTCCTTTGTGTGAGTTCTCTGATGCTTAGCAAGATCGGATTTTTGAGGGAAACATTTCCCACATTTCGAACATGAAAATGGCTTCTCCCCTGTGTGAGTTCTCTGATGAATAACAAGAGCTGATTTGTAAGTAAAACATTTCCCACATTCCGGACATTTAAATGGCTTCTCCCCCGTGTGAGTTCTATGATGCATAACAAGGTCTGTATTCCGAGCAAAACACTTCCCACATTCCAAACATGAAAATGGTTTCTCCCCTGTGTGAGTTCTCTGATGCTTAACGAGGTCTGCTTTCCGAGCAAAACATCTCCCACAATCCGAACATAAAAATGGCTTCTCCCCTGTGTGAATTTTCTGATGCTTAACAAGGTCTGACTTATTTGTAAAACATTTCCCACATTCCGAACATGAAAATGGCTTTTCCCCCGTGTGAGTTCTCTGATGGAGAAGAAGAGCTGATGTCCGAGTAAAACTTCTTCCACAGTCTGAACACGAAAATGGCTTTTTGTGAGTTTTCTCATGATTAACAAGGCTTGATTTTTGATTAAAACATTTGCCACATTCTGAACATGATAATGCGATTTTATGAGTAAAGCATAGTTTACATTGTGTACATGAAAACTGAGACTTTCCTGTCTTTTCTCTTTGATGTTCATGGTCTTCTCTGTAAATGTCAGCTTGCTGTGATGGATCAGAAGATGGGACTTGTATAACAGGATGAGATGAGAGATCTTTGCTGTGAGGGGCTGAGGGTGTATCTGGGATAGTGGACGGCTCCTCATATGTATCTTGTGTGATATGATCCTCTGAGGAGATCTGATGTCCCCCTGAGCTCCTGGTAGAATCATCTGCAAAGGAGAAAACACCATTTCTCTTATTTCCCAGTAATAGAAGCTTAAACATATTGCTGACATGGAAAGTTACTCTATTTTATGTAACACTAGAAAATGTACCCGGCGCTGCCCGGGTATAAAGTGTCAGTGTGTTAATTAGATTTATTCTAAGGTCCCCAGGAGGCCAAGCTAAAGGTAGTATAGAGGTGGTGAAGGTCCTGTATACCTGTAGTGTATAGTGTTGGGGTCCTGTATACCTGTAGTGTATAGTGTGGGGTCCTATATATCTGTAGTATATAGTTGGTGGAGTTCCTGTATACCTGTAGTGTATAGCTTTGGGGTCCTGTATACCTGTAGTATATAGTTGGTGCTGTATACCTGTAATGTATAGTTGTTGGAGGTCTTGTATACCTGTATTATATAGTTTGGGGGTCCTGTATACCTGTAGTATAGAGTTGGTGGTGGTCCTGTATACCTATAGTGTATAGTTTTGAGGTCCTGTATACCTGTAGTGTATAGTTTGGGGTCCTATATACCTGTAGTATATAGTTAGTGGAGTTCCTATATACCTGTAGTGTATAGTTTTGGGTCCTGTATACCTGTTGTATATAGTTGGTGGAGGTCCTGTATACCTGTAGTGTATAGTTTTGGGGTCCAGTATACCTGTAGTGTAAAGTTTGGGGTCCTGTATACCTGTAGTATATAGTTGGTGGAGGTCCCGTGCACCTGTAGTTTATAGTTTTGGGATCCTGTATACCTTTAGTGTCCTGTATACCTGCAGGGTCGTATTTACCATTAGGCACCCATGGTCTGGTGCGTAGGGTAGCACCTTGCAGAGGGGCAGTACCCTCCCGTTCATACTTGCCAGAAAATCTGGTGTCTTTTCGAGGGGGGTATGGTGGTATTGGTCAGGTCTGGTATAGCGGTGTTATCCAGTCACAGTATGGCGGTATTGGTCAGGTCTGGTATGGCAGTGTTATTTAGTCACAGTGTGTCGGTATTGGTCAGGTCTGGTATGTCGGTGTTATCCAGTCACAGTATGGCGGTATTGGTCAGGTCTGGTGTGGCGGTGTTCTCCAGTCACAGTGTGGTGGTATTGGTGAGGTCTGGTATAGTGTTGCTATCCAGTCACAGTATGGCGGTATTGGTCAGGTCTGGTATGGCAGTGTTACCCAGTCACAGTATGGCAGTATTGGTTAGGTCTGGTATGGCAGTGTTATCCAGTCACAGTATGGGGGTATTGAACAGGTCTGGTATGGCAGTGTTATCCAGTCATAGTATGGCGGTATTGGTCAGGTCTGGTATGGCAGTGTTACCCAGTCACAGTATGGCAGTATTGGTCAGGTCTGGTATGGCAGTGTCATCCAGTCACAGTATGGCGGTATTGGTCAGGTCTGGTATGGCAGTGTTATCCAGTCACAGTAGTGGTCAGGTCTGGTATGACAGTGTTATCCAGTCACAGTATGGCGGTATTGGTCAGGTCTGGTATGGCAGTGTTATCCAGTCACAGTAGTGGTCAGGTCTGGTATGACAGTGTTATCCAGTCACAGTATGGCGGTATTGGTCAGGTGTAGTATGACAGTGTTATCCAGTCACCGTAAGGCGGTATTGGTCAGGCCTGGTGTGGCGGTGTTATCCAGTCACAGTAAGGCGGTATTGGTCAGGCCTGGTGTGGCGGTGTTATCCAGTCACAGTATGGCGGTATTGGTCAGGTCTGGTGTGGCAGTGTTTTCCAGTCACTCTATGGTGGTATTGGTCAGGTGTGTTATGACAGTGTTATCTAGTCACAGTGTGGCGATATTGGTCAGGCCTGGTATGGCAGTGTTATCCAGTCACAGTATGGCGGTATTGGTCCGGTCTGGTATGGCAGTGTTATCCAGTCACAGTATCGCGGTATTGGTCAGGTCTGGTATGGCAGTGTTACCCAGTCACAGTATGGCGGTATTGGTCAGGTGTGGTATGACAGTGTTATCCAGTCACAGTAAGGCGGTATTGGTCAGGCCTGGTGTGGCGGTGTTAAATGTGACGTGTGGAGCTATTACTTACCTATCCTGATGCTAATTGGTGAGTGAGGATGAGGCATCTTCAGGTTTAGTGCTTAGGGCAGCAGCAGCTGGTAATACTGCCCTGTATACATGTACTGTATAGATGGAGTAGGGGGCCCAGTATACATGTACTGTATAGATGGAGTAAGGGGCCCTGTATACCTGTACTGTATAGATGGAGTAAGGGGCCCTGTATACCTGCACTGTATAGATGGAGTAGGGGGTCCTGTATGCATGTACTGTATAGATGGAGTAGGGGGTCCTGTATGCATGTACTGTATAGATGGAGTAGGGGGTCCTGTATACCTGTACTGTATAGATGGAGTAGGGGGCCCTGTATACATGTACCGTATAGATGGAGTAGGGGGTCCTGTATACCTGTACTGTATAGATGGAGTAGGGGGTCCTGTATAAATGTACTGTATAGATGGAGTAGGGGGTCCTGTATAAATGTACTGTATAGATGGAGTAGGGGGTCCTGTATACATGTACTGTATAGATGGAGTAGGGGCTCTGTATACATGTACTGTATAGATGGAGTAGGGGGTCCTGTATACATGTACTGTATAGTTGGAGTAGGGGGCTCTGTAGACATGTACTGTATAGTTGGAGTAGGGGGTCCTGTATACATGTACTGTATAGATGGAGTAGGGGGTCCTGTATATACATGTACTGTATAGATGGAGTAGGGGGTCCTGTATATACATGTACTGTATAGATGGAGTAGGGGGTCCTGTATATACATGTACTGTATAGTTGGAGTAGGGGGTCTACCAGTTATTTCTGTGGATCTGTTGTGAGGCAGCTGCCCTAGCAACCAATCAGATTCCAGCTCCCTGTGAAAATGAAAGTAGTAATCCTATTGGTTGCTAAGGCTCCCAACTGCCGTTTCTCCTGGGCAGCTGCAGCTAATTATATCACCTGTGTGTGCAGTGTGGAGATTTTCCCATTCATCTCTATGGGGCACCACTCTTGCCCCTCCCCCTCCCCTCCTGTACATCTGGCGGGGACGGGACCTTCGCTATAACCTTCCCGGGTACCCAATGTATCTGTGGGCCGAATTTAGGGGTCAAACGATTCAGGCGTTTGGAAGTCTATACGGGACAGACTTACATTTTTATTATATAGATAATAAGAATGATCAGATCTGTTCCCATCCACAGGAAGTGTCAGGGAGAAGAATCTAGAATCTGGAGGCCGGGGAGAGGACATCCTTAGTAGTAAAAAAAAAATGGAAACTCTTCTCAAATAAATAATAGGACTATTGACCCCAACCAGCATGGCGTTACTGGGGGCAGATCACGGATTTTCTCTCATCAGTTTAGCGGATGCCTTCAACATGGATTCTACAATTTAAAAACCAGCTGTGACAAATTGATCCATCTTCCCTCCATGTCTGTTCCCTGCAGATGGTATCAGGAAGCTGGACTGGAGGTTATTGCTATGTTATATGCCCGAACATCTGGAAAGTTCCGGCCCCAATTAGATTTGGGTTCTTACAGAATATGGAACAGGATTGTTGCTCTGCCATTCTTCCAGATGAAGGAGCGATTCCCAGATATGTGATTGTGGAGGAACACCAGTGGAACAGGTAGACATAGGTCCAGTGTGGAAATGGAGGACCTGGAAGCAATAGGGCTTCTGACTTGTCTATGTATATGGTATAACCTGAAAGCTTATCTAAAGCCTGGAGGTCGCCCAACAAAGGGGAGAGAGTAGAGAGAAGGTTCCTGATGATAAGAAGTACATCCTCTGCTAATGCAGCCATGGTAATATCACAGAGTATGGTGGTGACTGTGCGGAGGGTGTTACAGGGTGTATGCGGTATAGTAAGAGACTGAGAGGGATTAGAGAGAAGGGAGAGAGGGGGCAACCTTGTGCTGTTCCTGTGAAGATGTCAAAGGGCAAAGTATTACGTCTGCTAATCTGGAGTTACCGTCAGTTTCTGTATAAGCTATAATATATTGGGAGAATATAGGACCAAACCGTCTACGCTGAATAGTGGTGGGAATAAAAGGCCATGAGGTCTTGTCGGAGGCCTTTCCTGCATCTACACTAAGTATAATGGTCAAAGGTCATGAATCCGATCATGGAAAAATTCTCGACTCATTACTGAGCCATGTCTGTGAGCGCTGGGACTTTCTGTGTTCAGTCTTTTTTTTTTGAATAGAGAAAAGACCAAATATCGCCACAAAGGAAACATAGAGCACAGCTCGGCCATATGGATAACATTGATTTAACCATATAAATTAAAAAAAGTTAAAGTGAATATATTACAAAACTTCTTGCGATCACATGCCTTGTTGATTTCTTTAAAAAAATTTCACAACAGGTGCGCTGTAAGATGAGGACAGTCACTATAGATGCAGCAGCAGGAGACTGATAGTGATATATTGTCCGCTGGGACTGTGCTGTATATTAGAATTTAGGCTGAATGATTATATAGCTGGAAAACTGACAGGACACAGAGCTTATAATATTCCACACAGAATAGTTACAGCCGGTGACTGAGGAGAATGTGTGACTGTTCTCTGCATTTAGTAGTCACTACTCACCTGGGCGGTTACCTGTAGTGATGTCCTCCTTATACTGCTCATCACTGCTGTCATCTGTCTCTTCTTCTTCTTTCAACATAGTATCTGTAGTATTGGTAGAGTTCAGTGCCTTCCCTTTAGTGATGTCCTCCTGATACTGCTCATCACTGCTGTCATCTGTCT
This sequence comes from Dendropsophus ebraccatus, assembly GCF_027789765.1. NCBI lineage: Eukaryota > Metazoa > Chordata > Amphibia > Anura > Hylidae > Dendropsophus > Dendropsophus ebraccatus. The sequence goes on along the minus strand of NC_091456.1, from coordinate 189,014,655 downwards.
CCACTTCAGATGTTGTGTCTGTATCATTAATAGAGTTCAGATCCTTCCCTGTAGTGATGTCCTCCTTATACTTCTCATCACTGCTCAAATCTGTCTCTGGAGCATTAATATTGTTCCCATCTTCCCCCTGATTCATAAGATGTGAGAGAAATATTGTAAAAGTCATCAGATAGGAGGAGAAGTTAGGTGGGATGTACAGATCATAGGGAACATCTCCATCTACCTGATCCTGTGGGAGAAGAGGACGGGGACATCTCTCTGGTGCTGTTCTCTTACTGGATCTGACTGGAGGGAACACATACAGAGACTGAATTCATTCTTTCCATCCAGATAATACAGAGAGGAGGTGTGTATATAGTCCTGTCTATTACCTGCTGATGGGAGGGGCTGCTGATCCTCCAGCATCACATCCTTGTACTGATCCTTGTGTCCTTCTACATACTCCCACTCCTCCATGGAGAAATAGACCGCCACGTCCTGACACCTTATAGGAACCTGACACACACAATGATCACACAGTCATCCCCCCACCCCTCCAGTGGTGTTACTGTATAATGTCCCAGCATTCCCAGCAGCCACAGTCTCACCTCTCCACTCAGCAGCTCCACCATCTTGTTGGTGACTTCTAGGATCTTCTCTTCCTCCATTTCCTCATGTATCAGGGGCCCCGGGATTGGGCTCAGGGTTCTTCCCCATCCTTCACACCCAGGGGCCCCACAGCGCCCACTAGAGGACTTCTTCACTACTGTGTAATCCTGTGTATGGAGAGACACATTACTATCACTCCATCCATTCCCAGAATCCCTCACCTCTCCAGTCCTATCCATCTGTTATTCCATAGATAAGAATGATGTCATGATGACATCACTCCCAGAATCCCTCACCTCTCCAGTCCTATCCATCTGTTTATCCATAGATAAGAATGATGTCATGATGACATCACTCCCAGAATCCCTCACCTCTCCAGTCCTATCCATCTGTTATTCCATAGATAAGAATGATGTCATGATGACATCACTCCCAGAATCCCTCACCTCTCCAGTCCTATCCATCTGTTTATCCATAGATAAGAATGATGTCATGATGACATCACTCCCAGAATCCCTCACCTCCCCAGTAAGCAGGAAGAGTATGTGTAGGGTGAGGGTTATTATCCTCTCGGCCATCTTGTTCCTGTCTCTCTTCATCCTTGACCAGTTCAATATGAAAATTATCTTATATAGAAGATATTAGCAGATGATGTTATTGTAGGAACCTGAATGAAGAAAACATAGGGAAAAACCATGTAAAATCTTATGTTTAAACAAAACCAGCACATACTGGAGATAACATTTAAAGGGAAACTATTAGCAGGTTAGACTAATGTCACCTGATATGTCCCTTTTGAGCACGGGGTGCTGAGGATGAAGGTCAGTTTCTTACCTTCATCCTCGGCGCAGTCTCCATGTAGTTAGTAGTTATATCCTTAGGATAAAACAATGGATTAGAGCAGTGGGGACAGGACTACCACCCTAACAGCACTGATCTATCCCCAGCCAGCCCACCCCTCCTAGTGAATATCAATGGAGCGGGGCCAGCTGGGGGCAGATCGGTGCTTTTGGGGTGTTAGTCCCTTCCCCTTGTTTTCCAAACCACCATCGTAGCCTAAGGATATAACTACTAACTAGATGGAAACTGCGCAGAGGATAAAGGTAAGAAACTTTCCTTCCCATCACAGCTAATATAGTTATACTTGTAGAACTTGTCACATTAAATATGTTTAAATATACTGCTCTTTCCCTCCCATTGTTGATACTTCATTGTCTATTTAACCGACCACCACTCTGCTCTAAAATCAGTGGTCTGGCTGATGTGTATATATAACATAGATATAGATCCACCCACAGAAAGTAAAAATGACCCAAGGACGGTGTAGCTTGTGTGTAGGTGCTGGTGCAATGATCACTGAGTCCCAGTAGAATAAATAAACTTTTCTTTACTAATAGTCTCTGGTAATACAGGATAATATGTGACTGTTGAGATACAGACTTGTGTTCACTTAATCGGTGCTGAGAGATGCATGAGGTAGTGAGTAGAATAACAGTGCTGACTTGGTTGCATGCTGAGAAGAGTAGAGAGTTCAGAGGAGTTTGTCGTGAGAGTCCCAACCCAATTGAGAAGTGAATACTTGAGAGAAGAATATTTGTGCCCGTGTCTCGACCTTTGTTGCTATTAACCACCCTTTGCTCTGTAGTGTCGAGTTACCCGTCCTACAAGGATGACACAAGCCCCAGTCCTGGTTACTTGAGTTGAGCAAAGTGTCTGAAATTATTCAGCGTCACCTCCGCTGCAAGATAGAGTACGTAGGCCCTTGGCTGCTTTACGCTAACCGTATCAGTTCCTCTGCTTTAGGATACTGTTCTGCACTTTTAGAGATGTTCACGATGCCCATCCTTTTGTTCACGATGCCCATCCTTAGCACTGCATCTTCTGCATGTCCGCGGAATTCCGTCAGCTGTCCGCCCGCACGGGCACGCGCTTTTCCGCCGGCTCCATAGACTTCATTCTATGGGCCGGCGTATTCCGCGATCCGCTAAAAGAAGTGACATGACACTTCTTTCAGCGTATAGCGGAATATGCCGGCCCATAGAATGGCGTCTATGGGGCCGGCGGAAAGGCGCCCAGATGTGCGGGCGGACAGCTGACGGAATTCCGCGGACATTGTCCGCGAGAATTCCGTAGTGTGAACCCGCCCTAAGACTGGGCCTTTACTTCCTCTCCTCATGTGACTACTTCCTACAGGGTGTGTGTAACAACCTCTGTTAGTGGTGGAGAAGAGAGTGTGAGAAGGAAAGAGAATAGAGATAGGTAGAGTAAGAACAGCATCTCTCATAGGTGCACAGAATCCCAAAATACAATACAGTAACCCTTAGATGACCGTAGTGTCTAAATCCCATACCGTACACGGACCTCGCTGAGGGCGCGCACACAGCTCTCCAGGCAAGCCCTGCCCCGGCCAGATTTCATTGGATGCTCCACTCCAGGCTTCCTAGCAGCCGAAAACAGACCCTGCCGGACCCCCGACCCTAATCCGAACGTTTAGTTTTAGGGGGCGGATTAGACTTACGTCCCACTAATTTGTCATGTTCTAACCCTCCCCACAGCCCCAACCTTAACCCTAACCTTACTGATTAGCACCAACCCCGAGGGTTAGGATTGTTGTGTGGGCAGGGCATAGTTAAGTAATATGTTGGTAGTAACCTTAAAGGGACTGTACCATCAGGCCTGGGCTGAAGCACTGGATGCAGGCTGACCCACCCCCAGTGGGAGGAAACCTCCGCCCCTCTATGACACTGCTCCATTAGAATCAATGGAGCTGAATCATAGAGGGACAGAGGTTTCCTCCCACTGGGGGTGGGTCGGCCCGCCTCCAGTGCTTCAGCCCAGGCCTGATGGTAGATTCCCTTTAAGCCGACCCCTTACCCTAACTCTAAAACTACATGTTCGGATTAGGGTCGGGGGTCCGTCAGGGTCTGATTTTGGCTGCTAGGAAGCCTGGAGGGGAGCAGCCCATGAAACCGGCCAGGGTAGGGCTTGTCTGGGAGCTGTGTGCGCCTGTACAGTAAGGGATTTAGTCACTACCCTTAGATGACTACAGCTGTGCAATATATAAAGAAATATACATACTACTGCCATCTAGTGGCAATACTAATACATAATCACCATAATCACTTCATCACCACTTTACTTTTGAAGTACAAGGCTTTTGCAATGGTAGAGCCTAGAATGTATCCTCTCCTTTGAGTTTCTCACTGTAGGGGATACATTCTAGCATCTACCCTTTTGCAATGGGTGTTCAAAGCAGAAACACCCGTATTGGGAAACCACACATATAGCGACCAATCACAGCTCATCTTTCACTTTTAATATTGCTCTGGTAAAATAAAAGCTGAGCTGTGATTGGTTGCTATAGGCAACAAAGGAGAATCCTATTATGAGGCTGAAAAATAACAAAGATACAAACTCACTGCACAAACAGCAACAACAGCGGAGAAACAGGAGGAGCCGCAGCCGAGAGCAATGGAAAATAATAAGAAAACCTCGTCCTTCACACCCAAAACTGCCCCATGCTAAAGGGGTTAATCCTCCCGCTGTCCCCCAGCTCCTTCCCTCCACCTGCAGAGCTGTACAGGAGCCGTGTGCTTCCAGGACCTGCCATGATGTCACAGTCATGTGATCAGTCAAATGCCGGAGGAGGAGTCACATGATCAGGGGCTACTCAGTGTATGCAGGACTCTGCTGTGCTGGATGAGCTGAAGTGATGTGTATGCAGCAGAGCTGTGTGTGATGTGTGTGGAGCAGAGCTGTGTGTGTGTGATGTGTGTGGAGCAGAGCTGTGTATGTTATATATGCCTGCAGCAGAGCCCTGTGTGTAATGTACATGTAGCTGAGCTGTATGTGTGTAATGTACATGTAGCTGAGCTGTATGTGTGTAATGTACATGTAGCTGAGCTGTATGTGTGTAATGTACATGTAGCTGAGCTGTATATGTGTAATGTACATGTAGCTGAGCTGTATGTGTGTAATGTACATGTAGCTGAGCTGTATATGTGTAATGTACATGTAGCTGAGCTGTATATGTGTAATGTACATGTAGCTGAGCTGTATATGTGTAATGTACATGTAGCTGAGCTGTATATGTGTAATGTACATGTAGCTGAGCTGTATGTGTGTAATGTACATGTAGCTGAGCTGTATATGTGTAATGTACATGTAGCTGAGCTGTATATGTGTAATGTACATGTAGCTGAGCTGTATATGTGTAATGTACATGTAGCTGAGCTGTATATGTGTAATGTACATGTAGCTGAGCTGTATATGTGTGTAATGTACATGTAGCTGAGCTGTATATGTGTGTAATGTACATGTAGCTGAGCTGTATATGTGTGTAATGTATATGTAGCTGAGCTGTATGTGTGTAATGTACATGTAGCTGAGCTGTATATGTGTAATGTACATGTAGCTGAGCTGTATGTGTGTAATGTACATGTAGCTGAGCTGTATATGTGTAATGTACATGTAGCTGAGCTGTATGTGTGTAATGTACATGTAGCTGAGCTGTATATGTGTAATGTACATGTAGCTGAGCTGTATATGTGTAATGTACATGTAGCTGAGCTGTATGTGTGTAATGTACATGTAGCTGAGCTGTATGTGTGTAATGTACATGTAGCTGAGCTGTATGTGTGTAATGTACATGTAGCTGAGCTGTATGTGTGTAATGTACATGTAGCTGAGCTGTATATGTGTAATGTACATGTAGCTGAGCTGTATGTGTGTAATGTACATGTAGCTGAGCTGTATATGTGTGTAATGTACATGTAGCAGAGCTGTATATGTGTGTAATGTACATGTAGCTGAGCTGTATGTGTGTAATGTACATGTAGCTGAGCTGTATATGTGTGTAATGTACATGTAGCTGAGCTGTATGTGTGTAATGTACATGTAGCTGAGCTGTATGTGTGTAATGTACATGTAGCTGAGCTGTATGTGTGTAATGTACATGTAGCTGAGCTGTATATATGTGTAATGTACATGTAGCTGAGCTGTATATGTGTATAATGTACATGTAGCTGAGCTGTATATGTGTAATGTACATGTAGCTGAGCTGTATATGTGTAATGTACATGTAGCTGAGCTGTATATGTGTAATGTACATGTAGCTGAGCTTTGTGTGTAATGTACATGTAGCTGAGCTGTATGTGTGTAATGTACATGTAGCTGAGCTGTATATGTGTAATGTACATGTAGCTGAGCTGTATATGTGTAATGTACATGTAGCTGAGCTGTATATGTGTAATATACATGTAGCTGAGCTGTATATGTGTAATGTACATGTAGCTGAGCTGTATATGTGTAATGTACATGTAGCTGAGCTGTATATGTGTAATGTACATGTAGCTGAGCTTTGTGTGTAATGTACATGTAGCTGAGCTGTATGTGTGTAATGTACATGTAGCTGAGCTGTATATGTGTAATGTACATGTAGCTGAGCTGTATATGTGTAATGTACATGTAGCTGAGCTGTATGTGTGTAATGTACATGTAGCTGAGCTGTATGTGTGTAATGTACATGTAGCTGAGCTGTATGTGTACACAGTATAGCTGTACAGGGGCGTTGCTAGGGTCCTAAAACATCTGGGGCACGGGCCCCCGCAACTGCCCCCCCCCCCCATCCCGGCTACATTACTCACCAACGTGCAGAACACTACGCCACTTGACCCATCCCCACACACACACTATCCCAGTTGACCCATCCGCACCCACACTACACACACTACCTGACCCATCTTCTCCCCCCACATTACACCTCCTCAGTCCTCCCCCCCACATTACACCTCCTCAGTCCTCTCCCCCCACATTACACCTCCTCCATTCTCCTCAGTCCTCTCCCCCCACATTACACCTCCTCCATTCTCCTCAGTCCTCTCCCCCCACATTACACCTCCTCAGTCCTCTCCCCCCACATTACACCTCCTCCATTCTCCTCAGTCCTCTCCCCCCACATTACACCTCCTCCATTCTCCTCCCCCCACATTACACCTCCTCAGTCCTCTCCCCCCACATTACACCTCCTCAGTCCTCTCCCCCCACATTACACCTCCTCAGTCCTCTCCCCCCACATTACACCTCCTCAGTCCTCTCCCCCCACATTACACCTCCTCCATTCTCCTCAGTCCTCTCCCCCCACATTACACCTCCTCCATTCTCCTCAGTCCTCTCCCCCCACATTACACCTCCTCCATTCTCCTCAGTCCTCCCCCCACATTACACCTCCTCCATTCTCCTCAGTCCTCTCCCCCCACATTACACCTCCTCCATTCTCCTCAGTCCTCCCCCCACATTACACCTCCTCCATTCTCCTCAGTCCTCTCCCCCCACATTACACCTCCTCCATTCTCCTCAGTCCTCTCCCCCCACATTACACCTCCTCCATTCTCCTCAGTCCTCCCCCCACATTACACCTCCTCCATTCTCCTCAGTCCTCTCCCCCCACATTACACCTCCTCCATTCTCCTCAGTCCTCTCCCCCCAAATTACACCTCCTCAGTCCTCTCCCCCCAAATTACACCTCCTCAGTCCTCTCCCCCCAAATTACACCTCCTCAGTCCTCTCCCCCCAAATTACACCTCCTCAGTCCTCTCCCCCCAAATTACACCTCCTCAGTCCTCTCCCCCCACATTACACCTCCTCAGTCCTCTCCCCCCACATTACACCTCCTCAGTCCTCTCCCCCCACATTACACCTCCTCAGTCCTCTCCCCCCACATTACACCTCCTCAGTCCTCTCCCCCCACATTACACCTCCTCAGTCCTCTCCCCCCACATTACACCTCCTCAGTCCTCTTCCTCCACATTACACCTCCTCATGTTGTCGGACTGGGGTACCTGGGGCCCACCAGAGGAAATGATCATTGGGGCCCACCAATGAACAACCAGCAAGACACCAGGAATCTTACCTGCCTCACTGATTAATTGTGATGTCTTGCGCACCTCTGCTCTCCACTAAAATAATTGACATGTCCTTAAGCGGAGGCACGTGAGACATGACATTGAGTCAGTGAGGTAGGCGAGATTCCCAGCGGAGTCTGCGGCGTGGGCTCCACAAGGAATTTCCACCTGTTTTGATCAGTGTTAATGTACCCCAACTCAGCTTTTCAAGGATTATGAATACATAAACTAACATTATGTTTTGCTTGCAGGTACTATGGGACACTAAAGAGTAGTACAAGTACTCATACTATCTATCTCCTATCTATCTATCTCCTATCTATCTATTATCTATCTATCTCCTATCTATCTATCTATCTATCTCCTATGTATATCTATCTATCTATCACCTATCTCTATCTATCACCTATCTCTATCTATCTATCACCTATCTCTATCTATCTATCACCTATCTCTATCTATCTATCTATCTCCTATCTATCTCCTATCTGACTATCTATCTATCTATCTATCTATCTATCTATCTCCTATCTCTATCTATCTATCTATCTCCTATCTATCTATCTATCTATCTCCTATCTCTATCTATCTATCTATCTCCTATCTATCTCCTATCTATCTATCTATCTCCTATCTATCTATCTATCTATCTATCTATCTCCTATCTATCTCCTATCTATCTATCTATCTATCTATCTATCTCCTATCTCTATCTATCTATCTCCTATCTATCTCCTATCTATGATGATAGATGGAAGATAGATAAATAGATAGATAGGAGATAGATAGATAGATAGATAGTCAGATAGGAGATAGATAGGAGATAGATAGATAGATAGATAGGAGATAGATAGATAGATAGGAGATAGATAGGAGATAGATAGATAGATAGATAGATAGATAGATAGATAGGAGATAGAGAGATAGATAGATAGATAGATAGATAGATAGGAGATAGATAGGAGATAGATAGATAGATAGATAGGAGATAGATAGATAGAGAGATAGATAGGAGATAGATAGATAGGAGATAGATAGATAGATAGGAGATAGATAGGAGATAGATAGATAGATAGGAGATAGATAGGAGATAGATAGATAGGAGATAGATAGGAGATAGATAGATAGGAGATAGATATATAGACAGACAGACAGACAGATAGATAGATAGATAGGAGATAGATAGATAGAGAGATAGATAGATAGATAGATAGATAGATAGATAGATAGATAGGAGATAGATAGATAGGAGATAGATAGATAGATAGATAGATAGGAGATAGATAGATAGATAGATAGGAGATAGATAGATAGATAGATAGATAGATAGATAGATAGATAGATAGGAGATAGATAGATAGGAGATAGATAGATAGGAGATAGATAGATAGATAGATAGATAGGAGATAGATAGATAGATAGATAGATAGGAGATAGATAGATAGATAGATAGATAGGAGATAGATAGGAGATAGATAGATAGATAGATAGGAGATAGATATATAGACAGACAGACAGATAGATAGATAGATAGATAGATAGATATATAGACAGATAGATAGATAGATAGATAGATAGATAGATAGGAGATAGATATATAGATAGATAGATAGATAGATAGAGGCACAGGTAGACATGGAGAGAGGGAGACAGAAGACCCTGGAGGCTGCACAGGGAGATTGAAGAGGAGGAGGCACACAAGCCGTGCACAGGTCACCACACTGCAGGGAAGCACGGCCAGATAACCCTACAGCTGCCTCACACACAGACTACACAGCACAGAGTTTAGCAGGCTGTATGGGCAGCTGGAGGGTTATCTTATCTCCTCCTCCTCCTGCAGGCCTGACAGTGACAGGAGGAGAAAGCGCTCCCCCCTCCTCTCACTCACACAACACGACTCTTCAGTGTACTGCTCCCTTCCCCAGTCGGCACTCGCAGGGTTAAAGCTCCTCTCCCAGGCCCAAGTCATGAGGAGCCATGCAGCAGACAGGTAAAGATCAGGGACTCGGATCTGGGCTGGGGGAGGGGCCTCAATCCTGCAAGTGCCGACTTACTGTTCAGGGGAAAGGACTGAACCATCGGGTCCTGCGAGGGGGCATACACTGCCTGTGCCGCTGTGACAATGTCTGCAGCAGGGGGCCCGGGACTGTCACATTCAGTGTGCCTGTGTGAGTCTGCAGGTGCTGGACTGGGGGCCCACCAGAGGATCCTCCGGTGGCCCAGTCCGACACTGCCTCAGTCCTCTCCCTCCCTCTTGGTAGCCGGCATTACCTCTCTTCTTGTTCTTCATCTCTTCTCCCGTCTGTCATATCGTTTCCCCGCCATCAGCACTCTCTCATCAGGCTACTCTCCCGGCCCTAGGCAACAACAGAGCGACACTTCCGCTTCTGTTTGCCCCATCCAATCAGGAACAAGCAATGCTTGGCCCGCGCGGGCTGCTAAGAATTAGAACATCAGTGTAAACAGTGTGCGGGGCAGGAGTGTGGCGCCGGCATCCAGGGAACAAGTGACGGGTGACGTCACTATAACAGCGTCTGGGAGGTACATGGAGCGGGCAATACATGGTGAGGCCAGGCCAGGGATCACAGCGGCTGCTGTCATTTTGGTGCAGGCAGTAGGGAGGTGGCGGGAGCAGAAAAACTTTCGGGGCTAGGCTGAAATCATTCGGGGCTTCAACCCCGAAAGATTGTGCCTAGCGACGCCACTGGGCTGTATATGTGTAATGTACATGTAGCTGAGCTGTATATGTGTGTAATGTATATGTAGCTGAGCTGTATATGTGTGTAATGTATATGTAGCTGAGCTGTATATGTGTGTAATGTATATGTAGCTGAGCTGTATGTGTGTAATGTACATGTAGCTGAGCTGTATGTGTGTAATGTACATGTGTAGCTGAGCTGTATGTGTGTAATGTACATGTAGCTGAGCTGTATGTGTGTAATGTACATGTAGCTGAGCTGTATGTGTGTAATGTACATGTAGCTGAGCTGTATATGTGTAATGTACATGTAGCTGAGCTGTATGTGTGTAATGTACATGTAGCTGATCTGTATGTGTGTAATGTACATGTAGCTGAGCTGTATGTGTGTAATGTACATGTAGCTGAGCTGTATGTGTGTAATGTACATGTAGCTGAGCTGTATATATGTGTAATGTACATGTAGCTGAGCTGTATATGTGTAATGTACATGTAGCTGAGCTGTATATGTGTAATGTACATGTAGCTGAGCTGTATATGTGTGTAATGTACATGTAGCTGAGCTGTGTGTGTGTAATGTACATGTAGCTGAGCTGTATGTGTGTAATGTACATGTAGCTGAGCTGTATGTGTGTAATGTACATGTAGCTGAGCTGTATGTGTGTAATGTACATGTAGCTGAGCTGTATATGTGTAATGTACATGTAGCTGAGCTGTATATGTGTAATGTACATGTAGCTGAGCTGTATATGTGTAATGTACATGTAGCTGAGCTGTATATATGTGTAATGTACATGTAGCTGAGCTGTATATGTGTAATGTACATGTAGCTGAGCTGTATATGTGTAATGTACATGTAGCTGAGCTGTATATGTGTGTAATGTACATGTAGCTGAGCTATATATATGTGTAATGTACATGTAGCTGAGCTGTATATGTGTAATGTACATGTAGCTGAGCTGTATATATGTGTAATGTACATGTAGCTGAGCTGTATGTGTGTAATGTACATGTGTAGCTGAGCTGTATGTCTGTAATGTACATGTAGCTGAGCTGTATATGTGTAATGTACATGTAGCTGAGCTGTATGTGTGTAATGTACATGTAGCTGAGCTGTATATATGTGTAATGTACATGTAGCTGAGCTGTATGTGTGTAATGTACATGTAGCAGAGCTGTCTGTGTGTAATGTACATGTAGCTGAGCTGTATATGTGTAATGTACATGTAGCTGAGCTGTATGTGTGTAATGTACATGTAGCTGAGCTGTATGTGTGTAATGTACATGTAGCTGAGCTGTATGTGTGTAATGTACATGTAGCTGAGCTGTATGTGTGTAATGTACATGTAGCTGAGCTGTATGTGTGTAATGTACATGTAGCTGAGCTGTATGTCTGTAATGTACATGTAGCTGAGCTGTATATGTGTAATGTACATGTAGCTGAGCTGTATGTGTGTAATGTACATGTAGCTGAGCTGTATATATGTGTAATGTACATGTAGCTGAGCTGTATGTGTGTAATGTACATGTGTAGCTGAGCTGTATGTCTGTAATGTACATGTAGCTGAGCTGTATATGTGTAATGTACATGTAGCTGAGCTGTATGTGTGTAATGTACATGTAGCTGAGCTGTATATATGTGTAATGTACATGTAGCTGAGCTGTATGTGTGTAATGTACATGTAGCAGAGCTGTCTGTGTGTAATGTACATGTAGCTGAGCTGTATATGTGTAATGTACATGTAGCTGAGCTGTATGTGTGTAATGTACATGTAGCTGAGCTGTATGTGTGTAATGTACATGTAGCTGAGCTGTATGTGTGTAATGTACATGTAGCTGAGCTGTATGTGTGTAATGTACATGTAGCTGAGCTGTATATGTGTAATATACATGTAGCTGAGCTGTATATGTGTGTAATGTACATGTAGCTGAGCTGTATGTGTGTAATGTACATGTAGCTGAGCTGTATGTGTGTAATGTACATGTAGCTGAGCTGTATGTGTGTAATGTACATGTAGCTGAGCTGTATATATGTGTAATGTACATGCAGCTGAGCTGTATGTGTGTAATGTACATGTAGCTGAGCTGTATATGTGTAATGTACATGTAGCTGAGCTGTATATGTGTAATGTACATGTAGCTGAGCTGTATATGTGTGTAATGTACATGTAGCTGAGCTGTATGTGTGTAATGTACATGTAGCTGAGCTGTATATGTGTAATGTACATGTAGCTGAGCTGTATATGTGTAATGTACATGTACCTGAGCTGTATATATGTAATGTACATGTAGCTGAGCTGTATATGTGTGTAATGTACATGTAGTTGAGCTGTATATGTGTAATGTACATGTAGTTGAGCTGTATATGTGTAATGTACATGTAGCTGAGCTGTATGTGTGTAATGTACATGTAGCTGAGCTGTATGTGTGTAATGTACATGTAGCTGAGCTGTATGTGTGTAATGTACATGTAGCTGAGCTGTATATGTGTAATGTACATGTAGCTGAGCTGTATGTGTGTAATGTACATGTAGCTGAGCTGTATGTGTGTAATGTACATGTAGCTGAGCTGTATGTGTGTAATGTACATGTAGCTGAGCTGTATGTGTGTAATGTACATGTAGCTGAGCTGTATGTGTGTGTAATGTACATGTAGCTGAGCTGTATGTGTGTAATGTACATGTAGCTGAGCTGTATGTGTGTAATGTACATGTAGCTGAGCTGTATGTGTGTAATGTACATGTAGCTGAGCTGTATATGTGTAATGTACATGTAGCTGAGCTGTATATGTGTAATGTACATGTAGCTGAGCTGTATATGTGTAATGTACATGTAGCTGAGCTGTATATGTGTAATGTACATGTAGCTGAGCTGTATGTGTGTAATGTACATGTAGCTGAGCTGTATATGTGTAATGTACATGTAGCTGAGCTGTATGTGTGTAATGTACATGTGTAGCTGAGCTGTATGTCTGTAATGTACATGTAGCTGAGCTGTATGTGTGTAATGTACATGTAGCTGAGCTGTATATATGTGTAATGTACATGTAGCTGAGCTGTATATGTGTAATGTACATGTAGCTGAGCTGTATGTGTGTAATGTACATGTAGCTGAGCTGTATATGTGTAATGTACATGTAGCTGAGCTGTATGTGTGTAATGTACATGTAGCTGAGCTGTATATGTGTAATGTGGCCAGACGTCTATCAGGACAGTAAAACTTTAACACTTATTTCCACAACAATATACCATTATGTAATATGTGAGAGGCTGCGGGGGTCTCTCGACTCCAGAGATGGTGGGGATCGGGGATCACTCTGTTTGGCCTTCGGATGTTGCCTCAGCTCTTTTATTACATTGTACGGACCGCACAGAAGGCCTCACATGTAGGGCTGGGCGATATACCGTGAAAATACTGATACCGCCACTGCCGTCAGTTAACCAACCTCAACTTTGCCATGACGGTATTTGCGGGATAATAAGGGGGTGCACAGGGGGATAAGGAAGCACAGAGGGATAATAGGGGGAGGACAGATTCCACTTTTCATTCCTCACAGACTCTTTGGAAAATGAAAGGTGGAATCTGATTGGTTGCTAGGGGCAACTGAGCCAGTTTCACTTTACACCATGGTTGATAAACTTCCCCCATAATGCCCGCACCCCGACTGCTCATATAACACTGTTTACTGTATAATTTGACATTTTATCTATTTTCTGAAGGTCCGTTCATTGCAGGGATACAATTTATGGACCCTTTATTTTATTACTAAAAAAAAAAAATTAAAATGACCCCACTTGCACTCTATGGCTATGTTCATACAACGTCAAAAATATTGAAAAGGCGGACGATTTTCATATTTAAAATCACGTCAGTTTTTGCCGCGCTTTAACTGACCGCAATGGCAATGCATTGAAGTCAATGGGAAGACGGACGTCCAATGCACACAATGCATTGAATAACGGACGCTTTTGCCGCGGACGCCAAAATAATGAACATGATCATTATTTTTGGACGTCTTTTGCAAACAGTGGACGTTTTTTATTAGTTGTTCACACACAGTTTTCCTTTAATCACCGTTCTTTCTCCATTTTTACTATTAAATTCAATGGACTTTTCAATTAAGCCGCAACCAAAGAGCAATTAGTAACCAAACTAGAATAATGTACCAACAGCCGTTGCAGCAAGGGGAGGCCAGGTTGCTAAATAACGTCCGTTATTTTAGACTCAAAATAACGGACATCATTTTAAATGGAGCTAAAAAAAACGTTGTGTGAGCATAGCCTTTTTTATCTTTCATCCTGTAGGGCTGTGTGGTGTTCATTTTTTGTGTCGTGATCTGTAGCTTTGATCTGTATCACATTTTTATTTATGTAACTTTTTGATCCCTTTTCTGTTACATTTTTTTCCAGGATGTGATCAAAAAGCATCAAAGTTGGACTTTGGCGTCTTTTTTGGTGCGTGTGCTGTTTATCGTGTGAGATCGGAGATGTGATAATTTAATAGTTCGGACAATTATACGTGCAATGATGCAAAATGTTTTTACTTTTTTTGAAAAATGGGAAAAAGGGGGGACTACTAGAAATTTTAATATTTTTTTAATTCCCCTCTAGGGACTTTTTTTTCATCAATTATTTGTCTGATCTATGGATCTGTGCAATGCTATATAGTATTGCTATAACATTGCATAAACCAGTGAGATTGATGCTTCTCGATTAGAAGAGAGAGTGTAGACCTCGGGCTGTGATGTGACCCATTGGCACACTGCAGTCACATTGCGGGGATGACGATTGGACACTTGAAAGGCACCTGTCAATCATCCATTTCAATGCTATAATCACGTTACAATACGACATTGAAATGGTTAAATGACTGCCGCCAGTAAGATTGTGGGCCGCAGTCATTAGCAGTGGGGGGCCTGCTTCATAAAGTAGCTGCTGCGTGTGGATTGGCTCAGCAGGGGTTAAATGCCACTGTAAGTTGTGACATCGGCATGTACACAGTAAAATAGCCGGTACAAGCGATTGCTAAATGTCAGCTTTTTGAAGTTGGTACCAAACCGTTTTATCCCCCCGGAGTATTAACCCTTTGAGGACCAGGCCCAAAATGACCCAGTGGACCGTGCAAATTTTGATCTTAGTGTTTCCGTTTTCCCTCCTCCCCTTCTAAGAGCTCTAGCACTCTCAGTTTTCTATCTACAGGCCATGTGAGGGCTTGTTTGTTACAGGAATAGTTGTACTGTGTAATGGCGTCTTTCATTTTACCATAACATGTATGATAGAATCCCAAATATATTATTTATGAAGATATAAATTGGTGAAATCGCAAAAAAGAATGCAATATGGTAACGTTTGGGGGGTTCCTGTGTCTACGTAATGTACTATATGGTAAAAGCGACATGATACTAATATTCTATAGGTCAGTCCGAACACAACCATATGCAGGTTACACAGATTCTCTAATGTTATATATTTTTTTTAAATGAAATCCTTTTTTTTGGCAATTAATTATAAATAAAATGGGCCTATTGTGACGCTTATAACGGTTTTATTTTTTCACCTACGGGGCTGTATGGGGTGTCATTTTTTCCGCCATGATCTCTAGTTTTTATTAATACCATATTTGTGAAGATCGGACGTTTTGATCACTTTTTATTAATTTTTTTATATATATAATGTAACATAAAATCGGTAATCCGCGCACTTTTTTCCCTCTTTTCGTGTACGCCGTTTACCGTTCGCAATGACGCTTGGTATATTTTAATAGATCGGACAATTACGCACGCTACGGTATATTATATGTTTATCTATTTATTTATTTTTATATGTTTTATTTATATAATGGGAAAGGGGGGTGATTTCAACTTTTATTGGGGGAGGGGTTTTGGGGTTGTGTGTTAGTGTTTTTAACTTTTTTTTTTTTTACACATTTGAAGTCCCTTTGGGGGACTTTTACATTCACTACTTGGATTTTTACACTGATGAATGCTATGCCATAGGCATAACATTGATCAGTGTTATCGGCGCTCTGCTCATTGAGCCTGCCTGTGCAGGCTCAGTGACCAGAGCGCCGATCGGACCGCACGGAGGCAGGTGAGAGACCTCCGGCGGCCCGTCTTACCGATCGGGACCCCCGCAGTCACACTGCGGGGGTCCCGATCGGTAAGTGACAGGGGACTCCCCCTGTCACTTACACTTAAACGCCGCGGTCGCGCCGCGATCGCGGCGTTTAAGGAGTTAATGACACGCGGCAGCGCGATCGCTGCAGCGTGTCATTGCCGGTGAGGTCCCGGCTGCTGATTGCAGCCGGCCCCCACCTGCTATGAAGCGCGCTCCGCTCCGGAGCACGCTTCATAGCGTGAGAAACACCCAGGGCGTACAGTTACGCCCTAGGTCGTCTGGGGACAGACTTCCATGGCGTAACTATACGCCCTGGGTCGTCTAAGGGTTAATATTAGTATCGATATTTTGGTGCATCGTGCATCACTAGGGGCAATTAAGTTCCATCAAAGTGAATGGAGCTTAATTGTAAAACACAACTGACCTGGAGCGGTGCTGTCTCTGGAAGTGATAAGAGAAACAGATCGCTGATCTCAGGGAGACCAGCCAAACGATAACACTGCCGACTGGCGGTTAAAGCGCTCAATGCAGTGAAACCCTAGGAGAATTGCTCCCTGGGAAACATGAATATGCAAAAGAAGAGCCAGCGGAGCCTCATTTAAGAGTCTTGAAACACAGGACTAGCCAGATATCCCTACGGGAAGGACCCAGCCAAGGGGCGGCTCCTGTAGGGAAACCACCAAAACCACCATATTAAGTGGCCCTATAAGTCACTGTAATGACAAGGAAAAAACCAAGGCCAGGTATCCATCCACATACAGCTGTTTCTGGAAGTGTCCATGTTTTTCTAATGCTGGATAACCCCTTTAAAGGAGTACGCCGGCCCAGGGGTATTTTTCAGCTATGGCCGGGGATGGGGTTGTTATGGATGGCAGAGGTCACATACCTCCCTGGTTCCAGTGTCGGGTCCAGGATCTCGCCGCCCGGTACACCCGTCCAGCGGCCACTCCCTGGTGTGAGCTGCCGCATCAGACGTGACGTCTCAAGGCAGCTCAGCTATTCAGCGGCCGTAGCAAAGTCCCGCCTTGGACGCTGAATAGCTGAGCTGCCTTGAGACGTCACGTCTCATGTGGCAGCTCACACCAGGAAGCAGCCGTGGAACGGGTGTACCGGGCGGCGCGATCCAGGACCCGGCGCTGGAACCGAGGAGGTAAGTGACCTCCGCCGTCCATAACCACCCCATCCCCAGCCATTGCTGAAAAAAAAAAAAAACGGGCCGGAGTACCCCTTTAAGAGTAGGCTGTACACGCATGATGGAGACTGTAGTTTATCTGGGAGTCAATGGGAGAAGAATGAAAAGCAATACCCACAGGAGGTTTTCTGCTATGGTGTTATTCAGTACATTTGCAGACTCCGCATTTTTTCTTTTTCTCCATAGACTGATATAGAGGGGATAAAAACACCATTTGGTATTGGTGTATTTTGGAGTGTTTTTCCCCAATTCTTCAACAGAAATTCTGGCATCACAAGATAAAGGATCATGTGACTTGCACAAAAAAAAAAAAACTGTAGGGGATAAAAATGTCTATAGTAATTTATACATTAGGGTGGGTTCACACGTGATCCAGCTTGTTCTGTGGTTCCCGGCGTCTGGACATCCCATCGCAGGTACCATCGCTTTTGCAAGGTAATCCAGAAGAGATCTGGAAAGAATCCTTGAGAGCCCGAGCTTTAACCATGATGCGGTCCTTCAAGGCAAGGTTGTGCACACAGCAGATGATGTTGGGGGGGGGGGGGGCGTTGTTTGACTTAGGCTGAAGTGGTTGGTGCAACCTATCCAACTTAATTTTGTGGACTCTGGCTCGCCTAGGATAGCATTAAAGATGGCTGCACATCATTCAACGCATTGGACTGCGCAGCCATAATAAAATGCAATTGGGTAACATATGAGCGAGTGGTGTCGTGATCCTCCTTCAGACCTTCAACCCGATCAGTGATATGTAAGATATCTTTGTGGACCTCTATGATCTCCATTCTACAGACATCTTTGACTTTAGAGAGCCTGGAAGTCGCTTTTTGTAGGCCGCTATGAAAGGATCTTACGCATGTCACCTTGTGACTGAGGTCCAAAGAGAGAAGAGTCAGAGTCTGCGCCAGATTGCCACACATCAGGATGAGAATTCACCATATCAGAATGAAACCCCTAAATCCTTGGCCTTAGGACGGGGTTGCTATGATAGTTTAGAGCGAGACTTATCTCCCTTAGGAGGTTGAGGAACCATAGCCATAGTAAGAGTGGAAAGCAGAGGAAGTACAGATATAAACGAGCAGTCAGGCAATGAGAAAGACTCTGTAACCGTAATCTCTTCTGTATTGGGCCGGCCATGTGGGCAAGTTGGCGCCCGTCTTCCTCCCCGGTAAGTAAACCGTGTCTGCAGCTTCACTTCCTCTGATGTTGGGGAGGCTGATAAAATGCTGCAGCGGGACACAACAGGGTGGCTGACTGGAAGCCCGCGCAAAAGAAAAGGCTGGATCCACGGTCTTCCTTTAAGGATGACAGAAGCTGGGGCTCCCTGGGTGAGGAAGTTCCAAGGTTTGCACACGGCTCCCTCAGCGGTTGAGTGGCTTGGATGTCAACGTGCGTCCCCCAATCTTCTTCCCCATGTGCTAGGTATCTATATAGGTGCCGGGATGTGTCGTTTTAGGCCGGGTGCAAAGCTGCACGGAGAAAGCTCCTGCCTCACATGTCCGTTCACCAAGCCGGATCATTCCGCCTCTCTGTGTAAATGGTTTTTATGGTAAAAAAGACTTGATTTCCGAACAAAACCCTTCCCACATTCCGAACATGAAAATGGCTTCTCCCCTGTGTGAGTTCTCCGATGCCTAACAAGATGTGCTCTCTCATTAAAACATTTCCCACATTCCGAACATGAAAATGGCTTCTCCCCTGTGTGAGTTCTCTGATGCATTACAAGAACTGATTTGTGAGTAAAACATTTCCCACATTCCGAACATTTAAATGGCTTCTCCCCTGTGTGAATTCTCTGATGCATAACAAGGTCTGGTTTCCGTGCAAAACACCTCCCACATTCCGAACATGAAAATGGCTTCTCCCCTGTGTGAGTTTTTTGATGCCTAACAAGGTCTGATTTTCGATTAAAACATTTCCCACATTCTGAACATGAAAATGGCTTCTCCCCTGTGTGAGTTCTCTGATGCGTGATAAGATCTGAATTATAAGTAAAACGTTTCTCACATTCTGAACATGAAAATGGTTTCTTCCTTGTGTGAGTTCTTTGATGCCTAACAAGATCTGAATTATAAGCAAAATGTTTTCCACATTTTAAACATGAAAATGCCTTCTCCCTTGTAAAGCGTTTTTCATGTTGTAAATATGAATTTTTTTCCCCTGTATTTTCTCTTTGATGTTCATCGTCTTCTCTGTAAATGTCAGCTTGCTGTGATGGATCAGAAGATGGGACTTGTATAACAGGATGAGATGAGAGATCTTTGCTGTGAGGGGTTGAGGGTGTATCTGGGATAGCGGACGGCTCCTCATATGTATCTTGTGTGATATGATCCTCTGAGGAGATCTGATGTCCCCCTGAGCTCCTGGTAGAATCATCTGCAAAGGAGAAAACACCATTTCTCTTATTTCCCAGTAATAGAAGCTTAAAGGGGTAGTGCGGTGGTAAAAGATTATTCACAGAATAACACACATTACAAAGTTATACAACTTTGTAATGTATGTTATGTCCGTGAATGGCCCCCTTCCCCGTGTCCCACCACCCCCACCCGTGTACCCGGAAGTGTAGTGCATTATACATACCTGATCCGTGCCGACACGCGTCCGCCATTTTGTGCCAAACGTCATCAGCCGCTGAGCGGCCGCGTAATCAGCCGCTGGGCCGCGATTGTCCGAGCACAGTTATGCTCAGCCTATCACGGCTGAGCAGCTGATGATGCGGCCGGCACTCGGGAAGATCGGAGGTGTTCGGGCCGGCCGGACGAAGATGACGTTTGGCACAAGATGGCGGACGCTTGTCGGCACGGATCAGGTATGTATAATGCACTACACTTCCGGGTACACGGGTGGGGGTGGTGGGACACGGGGAAGGGGGCCATTCACAGTCATAACATACATTACAAAGTTGTATAACTTTGTAATGTGTGTTATTCTGTAAATAATTTTTTACCGCCGCACTACCCCTTTAAACATATTGCAGACATGGAAAGTTACTCTTTTTTATGTAACATAATAAGAATGATCAGATCTGTTCCCATCCACAGGAAGTGTCAGGGAGAAGAATCTAGAAGCTGGAGGCCGGTTACCTGCTGTACTTAAGTCTAACTTTACATTGCCTAACATGTATCATACCATATCAATCTATGTTTTTCTTGTTGTCATTTATATTAACGACATGAGTATGGCGAATAGGCTCAATGTAATGTCATGGATAAACGGTATGCAATGTTTGATGCTCTGCGTCAGTATCATCCTGCGGTATTGTATTTACAGTAAACACATCTCACTACTGACACTACTCAATGGCTACGCCACACATGGGTGGGGTGGAGCTATGATTCAGTGCATACTCAATACTCCGGAGGTGTGAGTATCTTAATACATAAAGATTAGAGATGAGCGAACCTGGAGCATGCTCGAGTCGATCCGAACCCGAGCGTTCGGCATTTGATTAGCGGTGGCTGCTGAACTTGGATAAAGCCCTAAGGCTATGTGGAAATCATGGATATAGTCATTGGCTGTATCCATGTTTTCCAGAGAACCTTAAAGCTTTATCCAAGTTCAGCAGCCCCTGCTAATCAAATACGGAACGTTCGGGTTCGGATCGACTCGAACCCGACCCTGATTCGCTCATCTCTAATAAAGATAGTCCCTTTGCCTGCATTGACTGTCCTCGCTGCACAGGGTCCCGGCGTACAGCTCTCCTGCGGGAGAGCAGTACGCCGGGACCCCGTGCAGCGAGGACAGGTAATGTATACAGAGCAGGAGCCGGGCGGCAACAGAAGGGGTTAAGCGGCCGGCAGAATTACATACACGCAGCGGTCGTTCAGACCGCTGTGTGTATGTAGTGAAAGTGATCTGCCAGGACCTAGCCAACTCGCAGCGTTATTAACGCTGCGAGTCGGTACGTGTGAAGCTACCCTTAGGGGTTCTGCATTCCTCCAGGTGGAATAGGACGCCAGGAAGGCCTTCCTTTGTGGACACTTTATATGACAATTAAAGGGGTAAAGAGGAGATGAGGGCAACTGCGCCAAGCACTGCTGAGGGGCTTACAGGAGGAAGAGGAAAGGCATACTCTCCAACCAACCGTGGCTATTGCCCAGAGACTCCAAGGAGCTCAAAAGGCTCTTACTGTATTTGATAAAGAATCTACAGCTCATAAAAGCACCTTTGCTAAACACTCATTTATTGTTGAAGGGGGAAAGGCGAGGCATATCCTGGTAGTAGTAGCTAATGCACAGAGAGACCCAACATACAGTACTGGTATCCAAAATTCTGAAGAGAGGGTGGTGACGACCTTAAATGTTACATTGGAGGCGTTTAGAGACTATTATCAGATACTGTAGTCCTCACAATTGGAAGCAACTACTGTCCAATTAGCTCAGTTTTTAGAGGAAAGAACACTATACACCCTACCCTGAACAATGGGACTTCTTAGACTCCCCACTATTTCTTGAGGAATTGGAGGTAGCAGCAGTTTCTTTGCCCAATCATAAAGCCCCAGGTTTAAATGGGTTCCCTTACTCCCTAAACTGTTAGAACTATGGAACGCCTCTCTAGAATCAGGTACTCTTCTGGCGATCATAGTGGTTTTACCTACACCTGGGAGGGACCCTTAAATTCCCGGATCATATAGACCCATTTCCTTATTTCCAGTTGATATCAAGATCATAGCTAAGGCCCTAGCCACTCGGTTGTCTGTGGTCATATCCTCCCTAATACACCCTGACCAGACGGGGTTCATCCCTGCTAGATCCACAGCACTAAACATACATAGACTGCATCTTAATTTACAGATACCTGTGGACAACTCGGGAGCCCGTGCCATTTGCTCATTAGACACTGTCAAGGCATTAGACAGCATCAAATGGGCTTATTTCTGGGCAGTGCTAGAGAAGATGTACTTTGTCGGGTATTTCTGTCATCCTTCCAATTATTATACTCAGCCCCAATGGCCCCAGCCCCAGTTTGCGTATAAACAGAGGATTGTGGGAACGACTTTCCTGCTCCATAGAGGGACATGGCAGGGATTTAAAATATCTCCCCTGTTGTTTGCATTGGCCATAGAGCCATGGGCGTCCTTGTTACACTCTCATCCTAGGATGGTCGGTTTGAAGAGAGGAGTTAGTGAGGATAAATTGTCGCTGTAGGCCGATGATTTACTGCTCTGAGTGATTCCTCCTCCTCCCTTTGTACCGCAATGGGCCTAATTAATGACTACCATAAATTGGGAGAAATCTGTCATTATGCCCATAGATTCCACAGATACCGTACAACTGGAATCAACCATCCTGTTAAAGAGCGTTGACTGGGTGTAGTCATATTTAGAGATGTTAGATGCACAACTATCTGAGGAAGAAAGCTTATGCTTTTGAAACGCGTAATACTCTGTGCGTATTCTAAATAAACCTTTTAAATATTACCATCATCGTTCCTGTGATTCCTCTGAGGCAGCGCTGGCATCTAGGAATTTGACGCAAAATTTTTTTTTTTTCCGCTATTTGCCTGCAAAAACTGAATTTAGTGCCTATAATCTCCTAATTTCAGCAGAACCTTGCCATTTGGTGTAAGTTGCCTTATCAGTGGTGGGAAGAGCAAATCTTGTGAAGATGATCTAGATACCACAATTATTGTATCTTTTGCACAATTGTCTGATATGGATCCCTGAATCGTTGAAAAGGCCAAAAGACGACCGGGGGGGGGGGGGGGCCTAGTGAACTCGAAAACAGCCATGTACTTCTTGGCGGCACAGTTGCAACACCTACGGGGTTGGAATGCTTCTGACAGAAGGAGCTGAATAAGGCCAGGGGTTCTCCACCTGGAGAGATGTGGGACTTAAGAAAATTATGCAGCTGTATGACGGTTGCCAGCAAACCAATTTGCACTGCCTCACACTCAATTTTATAAATATCTGCAGTTGCGCCATGCTTGTGAGGTAGAAGGTGATGTGCTTAAGTCAGGAGTGCAGTATCTGCCCCCAATGAATATAGCGGAGTTATCGGAATCTACTAAGGGTCTGATATCCTGCCTGTATAGACAAATCCAAGTACCTGGATAAGTTTCCAATGACCTTAAGGGAAAAGTGGGAAGCTGATATCGGCCCTATAGAGGAAGGAAATCTTGGAAATGACGCCCAAATTGTTGCTAGGAGAGCAACACCATCTCTCACACTTGTATTCGGTGCACCGTGTCTATGGTACACCGCAGTTTCTATTCCGCATCAACGTGCAGAATACACCTCTGTATCCAAGATGTCAAACCTATGATTGGGGCCTCCTACACATGTTTTGGCAATGTCCCAAGTTATTTTGTTATTGGAGAGGGGTGACGTCATCCATACATAAGGCTTACTCTGTAGAATTACAGCAGTCCCCACTGGTATACATACTAGGGTATGTAGATGACTTAGCTCTACATACTGTGGAGCAGACTGCAGTGGCTCTTATTTTATTCATGGCACGATAACGAATTGCCAAACATTGGCTTGACTAGACTCCTCCATCAGTTGCGGAATTTATAAGGAAGAAGGTCAACTGGTTGATAGGCATAGAGAAATATCCGTATGAGAAATGGAAAGCTACCATAAAATTTAATATAATTCGTAGAGAGATAGGAATAATGTGGCACTCACCACTGTATACGTGAAAAAAATCAGTGCTTGTTTTTCCGTCCAAAACTGACAGACATATTTTCTTAGCAGATAAGACACCAACAACTCATGATGACCCCCAGGAAGGTTGGGGGGGGGGGGGTATGCCCTCCCAGGGTTTTGTTTGTATTTGGGGGGGGGATTTCCAAAAATCTCAATAAAAAAGAATTGACTTAAAACAAAACAAAAAAAAAATCTGCTGGCCCCCAACCAGCATTGCTTCACTGGGTGCAGATCACAGCCTTTTCTCTAACTTTCTAAATAAGTAATGTGGTGCAGGGCTGTCACCGACCCGGTCGGCCTCTGGCTACATATGTCCTAAATAAGTGTTCAGAGCCTTCCACACAGCTCTCTGGATGACCCTCCCCGAACATCACAGCGACTCCCAGTCCAGGAACATAGAATATGAGAGGTAAGTATTTAACACTACTCTGAGGGCACAGTGTGTGTATGAGTGTATATATACTCATATTCAAACAGGGGGCATACCTGGCTACTTAGGGGACACATACGGGGGGGGGGGGGGGGGGGGGGGCGGTTCCATCAACATGAATTCTAAAATTTGAAATACAGTTGTGACAAATTCATCCATCTTCCTTCCATGTCTGTACCAATGCAGATGGTACCAGGAAGCTGGACTGGAGGTTATTGCTATTTTATATGTACGAACACCTGGAAAGTTCAGGCCCCAGTTAGATTTGGGTTGTTTTAGAAGATGGAACAGGATTCTTGTTTGCCATTCTTCCAGATAAAGGAGCGATTCCCATATATGTGATTGTGGAGGAACACCAGTGGAACCTGAAAGCTTACCTAAAGCCTGGAGGTCGCCCAACAAAGGGAAGAGAATAGAGAGAAGGTTCCTGATGATAAGAAGTATATCCTCTGCTAATGCAGCCATGGTAATATCACAGAGTATGGTGGTGACTGTGCGGAGGGTGTTACAGGGGGTATGTGGTATAGTAAGAGACAGAGAGGGATTAGAGAGAAGGAGGAGAGGGGGCAACCTTGTGCTGTTCCTGTGAAGATGTCGAAGGGCAAAGTATTATGTCTGTTAATCTGGAGTTGCCGTCAGTTTCTGTATAAGCTATAATATATTGGGAGAATATAGGGCCAAACCGTCTACACTGAATAGTGGTGGAAATAAAGGGCCATGAGGTCTTGACGGAGGCCTTTCCTGCCTCTAAACTAAGTATAATGGTCAAAGGTCATGAGGGGTCATATACTCGGGCATTGAAAAATTCTTAACTCTAGTAACAATCCAAGAAAAAGTCTCTCAGCAGCACAGTTATAGAATAAGTAATGTGGGCGCACGCCTCACCAAACCAGACCAGGTTGGCATCAGGTAATCCAAAAACGAACAATGGAGCAATGAATCCTTGGAGATCATTACACACCAGTGCAAATTTTCGGCATAGCAGCCTTTTTTAAGCAGTGCTGGTGTGTTATAAACTCCAGGATTGCTTTTGGATGGGCTAACTCTAGTAACTCTAGTAACAAGCACTCAAACCTTTTAGTGCTCACTGAACACTATTGCCAGTCAATACTGAGCCATGTCTGTGAGCGCTGGGACTTTGTGTGTTTGGTCTCTTTTTTTTAACAGAGAAAAGACCGAATATCGGCACAAAGAACAGGGAGCACAGTACGGCCGTATGTAAAACATTGATTTAAACAGAAAGAAGTATATTCCAAAACTTCTTGTGATCACATGCCTTGTTGATTTCTTATATTTTTTTCACAACAGGTACGCTGTAAGATGAGGACAGTCACTATAGATGCAGCAGCAGGAGACTGATAGTGATATATTGTCCGCTGGGACTGTGCTGTATATTAGAATTTAGGCTGAATGATTATATAGCTGGAAAACTGACAGGACACAGAACTTATAATATTCCACACAGAATAGTTACAGCCGGTGACTGAGGAGAAGGTGTGACTGTTCTCTGCATTTAGTGGTCACTACTCACCTGGGCGGTTACCTGTAGTGATGTCCTCCTTATACTGCTCATCACTGCTGTCATCTGTTTCCTCGTCTTTTATCTTCATATCTGCAGCATTAATATAGTTCATATATTTCCATGCTGTAGTGTCTTCTTTATACTGCTCATCACTGCTGTCATCTGTCTCCTCTTCTTCTTTTACTATCTTGTCCATAGCAATATTATGGTTCAGATCCTTCCCTGTAGTTATTTCCTCCTTATACTGCTCATCACCGCTCACATCTGGAGCATTAATATTGTTCCAATCTTTCCCCTGATTCATAAGATGAGAGAAATATTGTAAAAGTCATCAGACAGGAGGAGAAGTCAGGTGGGATGTACAGATCATAGGGAACATCTCCATCTACCTGATCCTGATCCTGTGGGAGAAGAGGACGGGGACATCTCTCTGGTGCTGTTCTCTTACTGGATCTGACTGGAGGGAACACATACAGAGACTGAATTCATTCTTTCCATCCAAATAATACAGAGAGGAGGTGTGTATATAGTCCTGTCTATTACCTGCTGATGGGAGGGGCTGCTGATCCTCCAGCATCACATCCTTGTACTGATCCTTGTGTCCTTCTACATACTCCCACTCCTCCATGGAGAAATAGACCGCCACGTCCTGACACCTTATAGGAACCTGACACACACAATGATCACACAGTCATCCCCCCCACCCCTCCAGTGGTGTTACTGTATAATGTCCCAGCATTCCCAGCAGCCACAGTCTCACCTCTCCACTCAGCAGCTCCACCATCTTGTTGGTGACTTCTAGGATCTTCTCTTCCTCCATTTCCTCATGTATCAGGGGCCCCGGGATTGGGCTCAGGGTTCTTCCCCATCCTTCACACCCAGGGGCCCCACAGCGCCCACTAGAGGACTTCTTCACTACTGTGTAATCCTGTGTATGGAGAGACACATTACTATCACTCCATCCATTCCCAGAATCCCTCACCTCCCCAGTCCTATCCATCTGTTATTCCATAGATAAGAATGATGTCATGATGACATCACTCCCAGATTCCCTCATCTCTCCAGTCCTATCCATCTGGTATTCCATAGATAAGAATGATGTCATGATGACATCACTCCCAGAATCCCTCACCTCCCCAGTCCTATCCATCTGTTATTCCATAGATAAGAATGATGTCATGATGACATCACTCCCAGAATCCCTCACCTCTCCAGTCCTATCCATCTGTTATTCCATAGATAAGAATGATGTCATGATGACATCACTCCCAGAATCCCTCACCTCCCCAGTAAGCAGGAAGAGTATGTGTAGGGTGAGGGTTATTATCCTCTCGGCCATCTTGTCTCTGTCTCTCTCCATGGTTGATGGGTCGGTCTCTTATATAGAAGATATCAGCAGAGGATCCTGGAGTGTTGGGAGATGAATAGAGAGAAGAGGAGACAATGTAATATATCTGGTATTGCTCAAAATCTGAGAAAAAAACACTTCATACCTAAAACTTGATAAAGTTCAGACCTGAAGGGGTTAATCCTCCCGCTGTCCCCCAGCTCCTTCCCTCCGCCTGCAGAGCTGTACAGGAGCCGTGTGCTTCCCCTGTGCTTCCAGGACCTGCCATGATGTCACAGTCATGTGATCAGTCACATAATCAGGGGCTGCTGCTCAGTGTATGCAGGACTCTGCTGTGCTGGATGAGCTGAAGTGATGTGTATGCAGCAGAGCTGTGTGTGTGTGATGTGTGTGGAGCAGAGCTGTGTATGTGTGTGTTATATATGCCTGCAGCAGAGCCCTGTGTGTAATGTACATGTAGCTGAGCTGTATATGTGTGTAATGTACATGTAGCTGAGCTGTATATGTGTAATGTACATGTAGCTGAGCTGTATATGTGTGTAATGTACATGTAGCTGAGCTGTATATGTGTAATGTACACAGTAGAGCTGTATATGAGTGTAATGTACATGTAGCTGAGCTGTATATGTGTAATGTACATGTAGCACAGCTGTATGTGTGTAATGTACATGTAGCTGAGCTGTATGTGTGTAATGTACATGTAGCTGAGCTGTATCTATCTATATATATATATATATATATATATATATATATATATATATATATATACATACACACACTACCGTTCAAAAGTTTGGGGTCACATTGAAATGTCCTTATTTTTGAAAGAAAAGCACTGTACTTTTCAATGAAGATAACTTTAAACTAGTCCTAACTTTAAACAAATAGACTCTATACATTGTTAATGTGGTAAATGACTATTCTAGCTGCAATATCTATCTTTGGTGCAATATCTACATAGGTGTATAGAGGCCCATTTCTAGCAACTATCACTCCAGTGTTCTAATGGTACAATGTGTTTGCTCATTGGCTCAGAAGGCTAATTGATGATTAGAAAACCCTTGTGCAATCATGTTCACACATGTGAAAACAGTCTAGCTCGTTACAGAAGCTACAAAACTGACCTTCCTTTCAGCAGATTGTGTTTCTGGATCATCACATTTGTGGGGTCAATTAAACCCTCAAAATGGCCAGAAAAAGAGAACTTTCATCTGAAACTCGACAGTCTATTCTTGTTCTTAGAAATTAAGGCTATTCCATGCGAGAAATTGCTAAGAAATTGAAGATTTCCTACAACGGTGTGTACTACTCCCTTCAGGACAGCACAAACAGGCTCTAACCAGAGTAGAAAAAGAAGTGGGAGGCTGCGTTGCACAACTAAGCAAGAAGATAAGCACATTAGAGTCTCTAGTTTGAGAAACAGACGCCTCACAGGTCCCCAACTAACATCTTCAATAAATAGTACCCGCAAAACACCAGTGTCAACATCTACAGTGAAGAGGCGGCTGCCGATTTTGGCCTTCAGGGCAGAGTGGCAAAGAAAAAGCCATATCTGAGACTGGCCAATAAAAGAAAAAGATTAAGATGGGCAAAAGAACAGACATTGGACAGAGGAAGACTGGAAAAAAGTGTTGTGGACGGATGAATCCAAGTTTGAGGTGTTTGGATAACAAAGAAGAACGTTTGTGAGACGCAGAACAAATGAAAAGATGCTGGAAGAATGCCTGACGCCATCTGTTATACATGGTGGAGGTGATGTGATGGTCTGGGGTTGCTTTGGTGCTGGTAAGGTGGGAGATTTGTACAGGGTAAAAGGGATTCTGAATAAGGAAGGCTATCACTCTGCACCGCCATGCCATACCCAGTGCACAGCGCTTGGTTGGAGCCAATTTCATCCTACAACAGGACAATGACCCTAAACACCTCCAAATTGTGCAAGAACTATTTCCAGCAGAAGCAGCAGCTGCTATTCTATCATAGGTAATGGAGTGGCCAGCGCAGTCACCAGATCACCACCCCATTGAGCTGTTGTGGGAGCAGCTGGACCGTATGGTACGCCAGAAGTGCCCATCCAACCAATCCAACTTGTGGGAGCTGCTTCTAGAAGCGTGGGGGGCAATTTCTCCAGCTTACCTCAACGGATTAATAGCTAGAATGCCAAAGGTGTGCAATGCTGGAATTGCTGCAACAAGAGGATTCTGTGACGGAAGCAAAGTGTGATGTAAGAACAATGTTATTTCACATACAAATCATTATTTCTAACCTTGTCAATGTCTGGACTCTATTTTCTATTCATTTCACAACGTCTGGGGGTGAAGAAGTGTGACTTTTCATGGAAAACACAAAATTGTTTGGGGGACCCCAAACTTTTGAACGGTAGTGTATATATATATATATATATATATATATATATATATATATATGTAGCAGTCTGTAGTGAGGGGATATCAGGGAGGATGGAGGTTATGATGAATAAAAGAAGATATATCCTGTCAGAGGCCGAGTGGTAATAACTCTCTCCCGCCTCCTGAGGTAAATACGGCCACAGAGGTTACAGAGAGGGACGGCACGCAGGTGTTTGGTGATGATGATATTTGCAAATGTGAAACAACTAAAGTGTTAGAAGAAAGAGAAGTTTCATTATAGCAATGTTTGTTTACTCTGCAAATCACTTCATCCAATAATGGAGGAGGAGGGGATTTCTATTTTTGGGCTGTAACAAGTCTAGCCGCTAATAGAATATGGTTGTCAGGAACTTACCCGACCGCGCTCCAGCGACGTCTGCTCCGACCGGAGCGCAGCGCCGCCTTCCTCTCCGGGGCCGGGTGACGTCATGGAGACCCGACGGCGTCCTTGGTTACCAGGGACGCCGCGGGCTCCGATGACGCGCGGCGGCTCAGCTGAGCGTTGTATGCTCAGCTGAGTAGTATTAGGCTCAAGCTGAGTGGCAGACGCCTCTGCCACCCGGCTTGCAGCCTACACATGTGAATTGATCAGGACTCAGGAGTCCGGACCAATCACATCCTGGTCCTGTATTTAAAGAGCCAGTGGTCATTCACTGATCGCTGGCTATTAGGTGTATTCCTGGTCCCAGCTCTCCCTTGTATATTCCTGCGCTCCCCGTCCTATCCCTCCTACTGCTTGACTCGTTATTCTGACCTCCCGCCTGACTTGTGACTACTCTTTTGGATTGCTGATTTTGTACTGCGTTGCCCGTGTGGTTTGACCCGGCCTGGTTTACTATTCCTTATTGTGTTCGTCTGTCCGTATTGTTTCGTGTATCACGTATATAGCGCAGGGAATGTCTCCGTGGTTGTCCGCAACCACCTAGGGTCGGCTAAGGCAATTAGGCAGGGACAGTGGGTGGTTCAGATAGGGCCCACTGTCTGGTTGTGTCTGTGTTAGTCTGACAATGGTGACCCACAGTTCTATAAGAGGGAGGGATATCAGACAAATGTAGATGGAGAATTGCAAAGTCGGGAGTGTTCTGTGAACTGGGAGTTTTAAAGTGAGTTAGTAATGTAAAGATTTCTTCCACAAAAATAGTGAGTTTTGGACAAAACCACCACATATGTAACCGGATAGCTTTTTGAGCGCAACATCGACAACATAAATTGTAGTAATTTCGAGTCATATGTGCTAGTCTACTTGGGGTGAGGTACCACCTGATCTGAATCTTTCTCATTAAATTAGATGAATTAGATAAATTTAGGTTTCTCACTGAATAATTTCCCGAACTTATCATCATATTGCAAGATAGACCAATGTTTTAAAATAGTTTTCTTTATTAAGTTAGCATGAGCGTCGTATTTAGAATAAAACGCTATCCTTTCATTATTAGTCTCATTTTTATTCTTCCTCTTTAACAATTGCTCCCTTGGTATCTCTCTTACTTCTTTAGCTGTATCGACTACATTTCTCCTGTCGTACCCCCTGTTGACAAATTTCTCTACCATTACCTCACTTTGTTTATCATTGTCCTCTGTGCTACTACGTATTCTCTTAGCTCTCATGAATTGTCCTTTCGGAATTCATTTGAATGTAGTTGGTGCATGGTAACTGGATCTGCGTCATAAATTGTTTCTATCAGTCGGCTTAAAAACCAGTTTCGTAACCATTTCCCCATTTCTTTTTTCTACCTCAACATGAAGATAATGTATTTTAGTCTCATTAATCTCAGCAGTAAATTCTATCAAATGATGACAGCTGTTAAGATACTGGACATATTGTTCCAGCTCTTCTCTATTTCCTTTCCATAGGATGATAACATCATCCACAAATCTTAACCATAATGCAAGATGTTCAAAATGTTTATGTCCTTTCAAGCATCAATCTTCTAAGCTAGCCATAAAAATATTAGCTATACCTGGAGCTACAGGGGATCCCATCGAGACCCCCTGTAGCTGCAAGTATAGATCAGACCCAAATTTGAAATAATTTTTAGTCAGCACCAATTCTAACAGAGTCATCAAGAGTCTGATATACCGATTATCCATAGTACCATCTTCACACAATTTCTCCTTGACAATGTCAAGTGCTTCTTCTGTCGGTATATTAGTGTACAGACTCTTGATGTCAAGAGTACAGAAGAGGGTAATTTCTTCTAGATTTACATTTTTGATACGCTCAAGGAAATCAGTGGGGTCGCGAAGACACCTAGGTAGATTTTTTACAATAGGGTGTCCAGGGGGGTTCTCTAACCCCTTGTGTATTTTTGAAAGCAGATACAGCAGTGGTACTATAGGATACTCACTGCTGAGACTGCTTACTACTTCCTTTTCCAAAATGCCCATTTCGTAAGCTTCATTTAAGACATCATCAATCATTTTCTTGTACGACATGGTGGGATCCTCATCTAGTTTTTTTATACACCAATTCATCACCTAATGGACCACTGGCCTCGAGCAGATATGCACTCTGATCCCAAATCACAGTAGCCCCCCCTTTATCTGCTTTCTTAATTATTATTTGTTTATCTTTTCGCAGATTTTTCAGGGCCATCTGTTCATCTTTAGACAGATTTGGTTTCAAGTGCATAGCGCCCAAGTCCCACTGGTCAAGAACCTCGTTCACAACAACCTTCTGAAAGCTTTCTAACATAGCTGATTCGACTTCTGGGTCAAATGTACTCCGGGTTTTATTTACTACACTTCTTTTTTCTACTGTATAGGTGCGTTTTTTATTAACCCCCATAAAATGCATTTTCAGTCTAATCGATCGACACATTTTATAAAAATCAACCATGAAGTCAAATTTAGACATTTTACGTGAAGGAATAAACCCCAGTCCTTTATTCAACACCAGTCTCTCAGGTTCTGATAACACTTTTTTAGATAAGTTCACTACTAACTCACCGCTCGCTTCTTTGGAGCACTTTTCTTTGGTTTCGCTCCTGTGTTCCTGTTTACACCTGGCGGCTTTTGGTTGGAATCTTTGTCTAAAAAACGATCACCTTTAGTTGTCGATCTCAAAACACGCCCTCCTTCATCACTCAGACTTCTTGCGCTTGTCACTCTCATCACCTTTTATATTTTTGGATCTCCTTTTCCTTTCCCTCCGTTCGTCCATCCATGGATAGACCTTATCATGGAGGTAGTCCTGAGTGTCTCTCTCGAATTTATTTAATTTATTCTCAAACAGGGATGATTTTAGTGAATCGATTTTCTGTTTCAGCTCAGTGTGAACTCTGTCATAATCTTTGATTGTGGTGCTATTTGTTTTAAAGTCCAGGTCCACCAGTTCGATTTCTTTCTTTATATTTTCAATAGCACCCTGTAGATGTTGAATAGTCAGATAAATCAGGTCTAGCGAAAATCTATTACATAGGGCAAACCACTTTTGTTGGTAGATAGTATCATCTTTTAAGAGCATAGGTCGAAGTTTGCTCCTTAGACCTCTTGGGATCCTTTGTACTTTGGCATATTCTGTTAGCGTAGAGGCATGTAACAGCAGGTTAGTTTCTTTAATCTTAAGCTGTTCCAATTTTTTAGGAAAATCAATCTTTACATCACTTTTGATGCCAGCAAAATTCAAACCTGCTGTATCGGCTAGTTGCAAGATGGAACTGCGTTCTCCCTCCGTCAAGGAAAAAGTCTCTGCTTTCTTATCTGTTATCTTTGCAATCTCTTCAAACGACATATTTGCTTAGATGATAATCTTTAATAGCACGGTGCTCAAGGCGTAGTATACTCTCAGACCAAACACACAAAATGCACTAACTTGCTTTGGGTGTGGTGTGTCAATGTTAGGGGAACGCCTCAAATCCCCTTTCACATAAAGCTCCAAAAATAAAATATACTGACACAACTGTTACAGTTCTCTTGTCTTTTATATTCCGTATTTCATACTTTTACAATAGTCCAGTATCTTAACAGCTGTCATCATTTGATAGAATTTACTGCTGAGATTAATGAGACTAAAAAACATTATCTTCATGTTGAGGTAGAAAAAAGAAATGGGGAAATGGTTACGAAACTGTTTTCTAAGCCGACTGATAGAAACAATTTATGACGCAGATCCAGTTACCATGCACCAACTACATTCAAATGAATTCCGAAAGGACAATTTATGAGAGCTAAGAGAATATGTAGTAGCACAGAGGACAATGATAAACAAAGTGAGGTAATGGTAGAGAAATTTGTCAACAGGGGGTACGACAGGAGAAATGTAGTCGATACAGAGAGATACCAAGGGAGCAATTGTTAAAGAGGAAGAATAAAAATGAGACTAATAATGAAAGGATAGCGTTTTGTTCTAAATACGACGCTCATGCTAACTTGATAAAGAAAACTATTTTAAAACATTGGTCTATCTTGCAATATGATGATAAGTTCGGGAAATTATTCAATGAAAAACCTAAATTTATTTACAGAAAAGGGAGGTCTATCTCCAATAGTCTGGTGAGAGCTGACATTGGAGATAGAACCAAGTCCAGACAAGCCCTTTTGGCAACAGAAAGAGTTGGCACTTTTCCATGCCTGCAATGTCAGAATTGTACCAGTATCATCAAAGGTGGTAAAATATCACATCCTAGGAAAGGATACACCATACATGGGCTATGCAGTTTCCAATTTTTCCTATAAATTGAGCGTAAGCCAGGCTAGGGCGCCACCTGGTGGTGGAATTCATAATAGACTTTGTA
This sequence comes from Dendropsophus ebraccatus, assembly GCF_027789765.1. Lineage (NCBI taxonomy): Eukaryota > Metazoa > Chordata > Amphibia > Anura > Hylidae > Dendropsophus > Dendropsophus ebraccatus. Next base: position 188,980,072 of record NC_091456.1, on the reverse strand, counting down.
TCTTCATTTAAAAGTTATAAATGTTTGATTATGTATGTAATTGTATAACTAATGAGAAGAAACATGATATAATGTCTATATAAGTGAAATTGTGTTTTATTATCTTTTAGTTCAGATTGTGATGTCATAATCGGAAATTGGAATACGTCAGATCTGTTATAAATGGTGATGGTATTCACTTATGGTTATACGCTTGAGAAAGGGGAAGGTCTCCCCGAAACGTTGCGTGCGTCTATACGCCACCATCTGGCCTCCCGAACATCATGGAGATCTCTGCTGATCGAATGATACGAGGACTCTAACAGCTACCATGCTGGAAGCAACGACGGGGTCCATTTAAGTATCTTTTTGCACTTGGGTGTGAGTTATTTTCATGAATTTTCTATTGTAAAAGTATGAAATACGGAATATAAAAGACAAGAGAACTGCAACAGTTGTGTCAGTATATTTTATTTTTGGAGCTTCATGTGAAAGGGGATTTGAGGCGTTCCCCTAACATTGACACACCACACCCAAAGCAAGTTGGTGCATTTTGTGTGTTTGGTCTGACAGTCAGTTTATATACCCTGGGGACGTGTGTTCTTCTACTAAGGCCTGTGTCAGTACTTCATTGGCTGAGGTACAAAAGGAGTTAGTTACGTAGCACTAGTGTTACTAACATAAGCTGTAAGGAATGTAATATCTCTACTTGTTTAGAAGGTCAGCGCCATATTGTAATAGCTGCAATAAATATACAAAATCACATAATTAACAGTCCCCCCTTTGAAGCCATTATCAAGAGCAGATGACCTTTATTGCTAGCTCAAAAGGCTTACAATCTGTCTCACAGTGTATGTGTTCATCACATTTGGGACAACCCATCTCTAGCAGATAGGCTACCTCTTAACCCCTTAAGGACAGAGCCAATTTTGATTTTTGCGTTTTCGTGTTTTCCTCCTTGTGCTTAAAAGGCCATAGCACTTGCATTTTTCCACCTAGAAACCCGCATGAGCCCTTATTTTTTGCGTCACTAATTGTACAATGGCTGAATTTTTGCATAAAGTACACTGCGAAACCAGAAAAAAATTCAAAGTGTGGTGAAATTGAAAAAAAAAAAAACGCATTTTGTTTATTTGGGGGAAATGTGTTTTTACACCATTCGCCCTGGGGTAAAACTGACTTGTTATATATGTTCCTCAAGTCATTACAATTAAAACGATATGTAACATGTATAACTTATATTGTATCTGATGGCCTGTAAAAAATTCAAACCATTGTCAACAAATATACGTCACTTAAAATCGCTCCATTCCCAGGCTTATAGTGCTTTTATCCTTTGGTCTATGGGGCTGTGTGAGGTGTCATTTTTTGCGCCATGATGTGATCTTTCTATCGGTACCTTGATTGCGCATATACAACTTTTTGATCGCTTTTTATTACAATTTTTCTGGATTTGATGCGACCAAAAATGCGCAATTTTGCACTTTGGGATTTTTTTGCGCTGACGCCGTTTACCGTGCGAGATCAGGAATGTGATTAATTAATAGTTCAGGCGATTACGTTTGCGGCGATAGCAAACATGTTTATTTATTTGTTTACTTTTATCAATAACCTGGGAAAAGGGGGGTGATTCTGACTTTTATTAGGGGAGGGGGCTTTTTACTATTAACAACACTTTTTTTTTACTTTTACACATATACTAGAAGCCCCCATGGGGTTAGGGTTATTCCCCCTAGGGGACTTCTAATATAAGTGCTTTGATCTCTCATAGAGATCTCTGCAGCATAGATATGCTGCAGAGATCCATGAGATAGGCACTCGTTTACTTCCGGCTGCTGCAGCCGGAAATAAACGAGTGCCGAGCCGGGGACGGCGCCATCTTGGAGCGGTCCCCGGCCGGCTTCAGTTACGGAGATCGCTCCTCCGGGATAACATCCCGGAGAGCGATCTCCCCACTAGACACCAGGGATGACACTGCGTCCGGTAATCGGCCCCGCTCTGAACGTCCCTAACGGCATCAGGGCGTAAATATACGCCCTATGTCGTTAAGGGGCTTAGACAAATTAAAGTCAAAATTCAGATTCTAGTCTATTCCTGTATAATATGAGATATAAGGGGGTGGCTGCGCTTCTTCTTTGTTCATTGGTTTCAGGCTTTTGTATTCCTTTTAATCGTCTGTGGCGGTGAAATCGGCATACATAGTTGGAGTTCCTTCTTTAATATCTGGGATGGTTATAACATCTGGATGTTGTTCAACGACATATTGTTCTTCCTCCTGGAAAAATATCTATAAGCATCAAGTTAGTTTCAACCCCTGAGGTTAGCGGAAAGTGAAAATTGGACTTAATCCCTGGATAGTTCAGTAGATTTGTGGCTGATGAAGGATATATATTGGGGTTGTGGTTAATGGTGTGTATTCTGAGCAGAGACTGGTTACAAGTGTGTAATATGATAATGATTTAGCTTTGCTAGATAAGTGGTCAAAACAATGAATCCAATGTGTTTTGGAGGAGGGAGCCCTCCACTATCATTCACAACAGTACAGCAAGTGATTCCATTTTATACTACTGTCTATCACTTGGACATCGATTACTCTATCCTAATATTCTGTACTTATATGCTTGGAACTCTTTAATGCTGTGCATTGGATTACACATGTCTTACACATGTGTCACCCTGCCTCAGACTCTCATATAAGGAACTCAGAAGATCTTTCCCTGAGGGCTATGGAGTGACTATTGTCTCGTAGACTGTAGTATGTGACTTATAATACAATCTTTACCACATTGACTCTGGCTATCCAAGATAAAGGTAATCGGGATAATCTATTACTTTCTGAATAAAGATCTTTTAGTAGAGTTAAAGGGTTATATAATTTTGTTATGTGTGTTAATCATCTGCCTGGAGCTGTTCCGCTTCTTTTTCCCCCTCTGCCCCCCCCCCTCGAGATGTAACAAAACTATACACATTTAATGTCGACCAGGTCCTCTTCTCCCGACGCCATTTTCTAACAATGTCGTCCCAAGAGGGAGGGGGGGGGCGGGACCTGGTATTCTACAGCGGACTTCAAAACAAACAACCAGGGGGAGTGGGAATTGTCTCAGGAAGTATCCAGACAGATCTGCAGACTTGGGGAATCCCAATGATGGACTTATTTGCCACTCAAGTTATTTGCAAAATCAGGACAGGACAGAGCTCACGTTATCCTCATTCTACCCTTCTGGCCCAGAAGGGTGTGGTTCGCCTGGTTGAGGAAGATGTCAATATAAGACCCTTGGGTTCGGCCGGAGAGACAGGATCTTCTCTGCCAGGATCCATTGTACCACCCGACAGCAGTGAACCTTCAGAGCGGGGCCGCAGTCCCAGGTGCTGCTTGTAGCCCGGGCCCGCGGCATGCCATGCCCACTATTTAAGTATTCAGATGCAGCTGTCAAAGTTGAAAGTTGCATCTAAATACTACTTGACGTGGTTCGTTGGTGGTATAGTGGGGGGATCGGCCCCCTGCGAAGCTGCAGCGCGTCATTAACGGTGAGGTGCCGGCTGCTGATTGCAGCCGGCCCCTACCTGCTATAAAGCTTCATAGCTCAGGACGTACCGGTACGTCCTTGGTCGTCTGGGCACAGACTTCCAGGAGGTACCAGTACGTCCTAAGTCGTCTAGGGGTTAATATTTTTTCTGGTTTTGCAGTGAACTTTATGAAAAAATTCAGTCTGTCATTGCAAAGTACAATTAGTGGTGCAAAAAATAAGGGCTCATGTGGGTTTCTAGGTGAAAAAATGCAAGTGCTATGGCCTTTTAAGCACAAGGAGGAAAAAACGAAAATGCAAACGCAATTATTTTCATTTCACCAAAAAAAAAAAAAAAAAACACACACAAAGCCTTGTTCTATGTTTTGTTTTGTTATTAAAGAGGATGTACCACCAGGTACATCCTCTTTAATCTGAACCGACGGATCGAACGGCGCCGTCACGGGGAAGCCGGTGCCGTGGTTCGTTTTTCGGACCGAGGCCCCGTTCCCGTGCACGGCGACGTTCTATGCAACGGAACAGGCCGGGCCGCCCTTAGTGGGAGGGAATTCCCTCCCCTCTATGACGTGGCTCCATTCATTCTAATGGAGCAGCGTCATACAGGGGAGGGAATTCCCTCCCACTGGGGGCGGGCCGGCCTACCTCCAGTGCTTGAGCACCAGCCGGTTCCGGTGCATAGAACGGCGCCGTGCACAGGAACCGGGCCGCGGCGCCGTTCGATCCGTCGGTTCAGATTAAAGAGGATGTACCTGGTGGTACATCCTCTTTAAGCTTCGTTCCTAGGATCCTTGCTGACAACTGGTATGGGAGAGGCGAGGCGATTCTTTTAAAGGTCCAGTGGTCCTGTTTCCTGTCCAATGGGAGTAGGAGGTGGTCCTCTCCAGGGGTGTCGTCATGGGCTCAAAGAAAAGAAATTACCGGTTAGTAATTTATGGGGTTTTTTTATACATAAAATATTAAATAAGACTTAATATCAAGAAAGGTTACAGGTTGGACAAGATCTGGCTGAGACATTGGCAGTCTGGAATATCAGTACGATGGGCATTCATCAAGCTTATGCGAGATCAACTTGCCATCATCAGACCACTACAATGGACAATGTGAGATTGTATGTAAGATCGCCACGGTATAGGTTATCATCAGCAATCGCATGCTAGTTCATATACAAAGGACAGTTGGATAACCAACAAGGTATATGTGGGGCCAGATTGTTTGCCTTGGATTTGGATCATAAACTCAGCCCCTGCTATGCACTTCAGAAGACTTAAGGAGTGTGATGTTCTCTTATCTGTGTGGAGGGCAATTGGGATGGCAAACTGATACATACCCTGGGTAATACCCTTAGGCTCAGTGGGTATTCAAAAGTGCAAGGACGCCACCAGCAGGAGATAGGGGAATATCGATACAAACTGGTGAAACGACCCCTATCGTAATAACCTGATTGGATGAACTGTTGTAAGGAAGGCCGGAATAGTTAGGGTATTAGTTATGTATATGTTTAGGTATTACTTATGTATATAGTTAAATATTAGATATGTATATAGTATTAGGTATATAGGTTAGTTATATTTGTATATAGTATAGTAGCATGTTACTTTGTTTTATTGCATGTATAATTTAGGTATAGAACATCGAAGGAAGGTTTTGCTTGTTATTCTGTTACCAATTTCTTTGGTTAAAGGGGTGGGGTTTGCTTTTTTGCTGGGACTGGGGAGGAGGTGGCTGAGGGAAAAGACGTCCACTCACTTCCCCGCGTCAGACACCAGGAAGTGGCTGGGGACCGGAGCGCCGCGATGCGGGACCTGCCGCTGGTACCGGGGAGGTGAGTGGACGTCTTTTCCCTCAGCCACCTCCTCCCCAGTCCCAGCAAAAAAGTGCCCCCCTGCTGGAGTACCCCTTTAACCTTTACTTTAACCCTTTGAGGACCAGGCCCAAAATGACCCAGTGGACCGCGCAAATTTTGATCTTAGTGTTTTCATTTTTCCCTCCTCCCCTTCTAAGAGCTCTAGCACTCTCAGTTTTCTATCTACAAGGCCATGTAAGTGCTTATTATTTACAGGAATAGTTGTACAGTGTAATGGCGTCATTCATTTTACCATAACATGTATGACGGAATCCCAAATATATTATTTATGAAGATATAAATAGGTGAAATCGTAAATAAGAATGCAATATGGTAACGTTTGGGGGGTTCCTGTGTCTACGTAATGCACTATATGGTAACAGCGACATGATACTATTATTCTATAGGTCAGTCCGAACACAACCATATGCAGGTTACACAGATTCTCTAATGTTATATATATTTTTTTTATGAAATCCTTTTTTTTGGCAATTAAATATTAATAAAATGGGCCTATTGTGACGCTTATAACGGTTTTATTTTTTCACCTATGGGGCTGTATGGGGTGTCATTTTTTCCACGATGATCTCTAGTTTTTATTAATACCATATTTGTGAAGATCGGACGTTTTGATCACTTTTTATAGATTTTTTTAAATATATAATGTAACATAAAATCGGTAATGTGCGCACTTTTTCCCTCTTCGTGTACGCCGTTTACCGATCACAATGACGCTTGTTATATTTTAATAGATCAGACAATTACGCACGCTACGGTATATTATATGTTTATTTATTTATTTTTATGTTTTATTTATATAATGGGAAAGGGGGGTGATTTAGACTTTTATTGGGGGAGGGGCTTTGGGGTAGTGTAATAGTGTTTTTAACTTTTTTTTTTTTTTACACATTTGAAGTCCCTTTGGGGGACTTTTACATACACTACTTGGATTTTTACACTGACCATTGCTATGCCATAGGCATAGCATTGATCAGTGTTATCGGCGATCTGCTCATTGAGCCTGCCAGTGCAGGCTTAGTGCAGCAGATCGCTGATCGGACCGCACGGAGGCAGGTGAGAGACCTCCGGCGGTCCGTTTCAACGATCGGGACCCCCGCAGTCACACTGCGGGGGTCCCGATCGGTAAGTGACAGGGGACTCCCCCTGTCACTTACACTTAAACGCCGGGGTTTAATGACACGCTGCAGCGTGTCATTACCGGTGAGGTCCCGGCTGCTCACTGCAGCAGGCCCCCACCTCCTATGAAGCGCGCTCCGCTCCGGAGCGCGCTTCATAGCGGGAGAAACACCCAGGACGTAGAGTTACGTCATGGGTCATCTGGGGGTTAAAGGGGTAGCATTGTTTATTATTACTCTTTTTGTGAGTTATCAATTGCTGTAGGAATTTACTGATTTTCGGGTAGCCCTATACATACAATTTTGGTCTATATAGGAAATATATCAGCCAGTCAGTGGCAGAGGTGGGATCCCTGCGCTAAATTATAGGGGTTGCTATAGTAAGATGCTAATTTCTGTTATGTCAAACGGGTTGTACATGAGATGACCTGGCTGAGATTTGATAGATGCTACTTGATGTTTTGCTGCATGAAATTTCAGGACCTATTGACGAAGCACGGAAATGCGGAGCACGTGTCGGACGGTCCTAGGGATACTGGTGGAGTAAGGCAGCAGTGATATGTGTTTTCCTTAAATATTTTCTTTTTTTGTAAAAAATAAATTTCTGGTCTCTCTTTACCTTTTAATTTTTTTCCTGGCTTTTTTTAGTGCTTCTTTTGCCTTTTTCTCCTTTCTGTGATGTCAGTGTAAGGGTAGGTTCACACTACAGAATCTGGGCGGATAACCCACCGTGGTTTCCGCTACTCACCCTCTCTCGTGGCGGCGTGCATCTCCACCCGTGCCATAGACTCCATTCTATGGTCGGGCAGATTCGGCCATCCGCCAAAAGAATTGAACATTAATCCCCTTTCTGTGTGAGTGTGCGTGTATGAGCTGTGTATGTGCATGTATGAGCTATCCGAGTGTATGAGCTGTCCGTCTGAGTGTACATCAGGGATGAGCAAATTTATGGCAGTAGCAAAGTGCTTCACTACACTCGGCCATCGGCTAGTCAGCTGGCTGCATTTGAGCTCTGCTTCGGGTGCCTAGAAAAGTAGGATACAGTCCTGGGTGAAGTTTCGCAGGACTGTATCCAGATTTTACAGACATCAACAGCTCAAATGCAGTCGGGTGACAAGCTGACGTCCGAGCGCAGTGGAGCACTTCACCACTACTGTAAATCTGCTCATCCCAAGTGTACAGGCCTGAGCTTTCTATATGAGTGTAACAACAGTACTATGTAAATGCGGAGGATGGAAGGTGTGAAGTACGGAAGTGTGGGCAGGCAAACTGTATGAGGTTCTGCAGCATCTGCAGGTGTATTATGATGTTCTACACCAGCTGAGGTGTATTATGATGTTTTGCACCAGCTGAGGTCTGTTATGATGTTCTACAGCTGCTGAGGTGTAGTGCGATGTTCATTACATGTAATAGAAGGTCTTTGGGTCCTATTACACCTGGAAATTATCATCCCAATCAGGCAGGTATCACCCCATGTAATAGACATAACGATCAGCCGAGAAGCCAATTATCAGATGATCGTTCTTTCAGGAGTCTGCTGACCGCCCATCGCTATGTGTATTAGTAGAGGTAGGGAGGTGCCTGGTTGGTGGCCGATGAAACTATATAGAAAATAATAAAGTAATACTTACCTGTCCACATGTATCCATGCAGCCACTACTAAGCCTTCTGAGGCAGTCTTTGAAGTGACATGCTGCTCAGCCAATCACTGATCGCGGCACTGTCTTGTCTCACTCAATGATTGGTTAAGCAACCTGTCACTGAAGAGATGTCAGTGGTGAGCAGGGAGAAACTAGTAGGACACCAGGGAGCGTGGACACGTATTACTTTATTTTCTATATACGCAGCAAGTGCTGCACGGACATGAATATCTATGTATACACACAAAGCCCTTGCTGCATGATCATGGAGCTGTGTAATGGACAAGCACAGATATAATGTCGGGTGGGGTAATATGGTCCTTACTGTCAGGAGCTTCTCCAGTTGCAGGGAGGACAGCGGACTTTGGGCAGACAGCTCCTCCTTCTCGCAGTACAGGATTCTCACAATAACCCTACAACCTGTGCTGCTGGGATGGGTGGACAGCACAGCATTCTTGCTGTATATTTATGAATTTTTATGTTTGTATCTACAAGTACACTAAAGAACAAAATTAATTATTAATTCCTGGTAAATGATTCTCTTTAAGCTCCGGTTCAGAGGCATCTTCCACTATGAAAAATAAGTGTTTCCGAAAGGACGGCAGAGAAATCCAACAATATAAAGTACAGTGATCCCTCAACTTACAATGGCCTCGAGATACAATATTTTCAACATACAATGTTCCTTTTTGGACCATCGTGACTTGAGATCAGACTCGACATACATTACTACAGACAGTCCAGATCTGCGGAACATGTAAAATAACTAGATGTTCAACTAATTAAACTGGCCATTTTACTGGTAAAATCCCAGTATTAGTGAAGTGCAAGCACTGCATTGCTCTTTACCTGCACCAGGATCAGCTGCTCCATTGGCCACCAGGTGAGGGCGGCTTCATTTTATTTTTCTGGGACCCTGTGTGATCTGTACAGGACTCCGAAACAGCTCCAGTCCTCTACATAGAAAGAAATTTACAGTCTCTTGTAGCTCTTTCTGACTGTTATATGTAAGAAATAATAGTTAATATTAATTAGCTGCTTATTTTCCTTTACATTTTCATTTTTTCAAATTTTGGACCAATTACCAGTTTTCCATAGAGTTTTGGTCTCAACATCCAATAGTCGTCCTGGAACAAATTAACCCCTTAGTGACCGCCGATACGGCTTTCTACGGCGGTCACTAATGGGCCTTATTCTGCTGCCATCAGCTTTTTACGGCGATGGCAGAGAATAAGGCTGCGGGGCCGGGACGGCCCCCACCCCATCCCCCCGGCTACCGGAGGTAGCTGAGGGGTTGGGGCAGTGTGTGAGGTCCGTCCCGGCCCCCCCCCTTACCGACGATCGCCGCTATTAACGTTATAGCGGCGGCCGTCGGTAAATGAGAGTACCGGTGCTGCCGCCACCTTTCATCTCCCCCCGCCGTGAATCTACGGCGGGGGGAGATGAAATAAGTATCCCCCAGACCTCAGATCAGCCCCCCCTAGTGCCCCGATAACTAACCCCCCTCCCCCGGCGGCCATCATTTCCAAGATGGCCGCCGCTATCGCTGTGAACCGACTAACGTCGGTTCACAGCGATTAAAAGGTTAAAATGAATGAAAGCCCCATGCTCTCCGCCACCGGAGGTAGCGGAGAGCATGGGGCAGTCATCGGGGACCCCCCTGTGGGGTCCCGGTACAAGCGATCAGCGGTATATACTATATACCGCTGATCGCTTGTGCCATGTGCTCCCGGCACTTTTTATCCCCTGTCACCATGAATGATTGGTGACAGGGGATAAAAAGTGATGTCCCCCCACCCCCCAAGTCGCCCCCCACCCCCCCTGTCACCCCCGTCCCCCAGTCACCCCCCCCTTCCCCATATACTCACCGGATCGACGGAGCTCCTTCCTCCTCGACGTCCTGGCTGGTTATGAAGTGCGCATGCGCTTCACAACCAGCCAACTCTGAAAATTTAAAGTGACAGAGACCAATTTGGTCTCTGTCACTGAACTATGATTACTGAGATAGAAAATATCACAGTAATCATAGTAATACAGTGAAAATGAATATGTAAAGTACAAAAAGTGACAAACATACAAAAAAATAAAACACACACTTTTTATTATAGTAATAATTGCAGTTTACTCCCAAATTACCCCTAACCCCTCCCCAGATTACCCGTAACCACCGCACGTTGCCCGTAACCACCGCACGTTGCCCGTAACCACCGCACGTTGCCCGTAACCACCGCACGTTGCCCGTAACCACCGCACGTTGCCCGTAACCACCGCACGTTGCCCGTAACCACCGCAAATTGCCAGTGACCCCCTCCAGATTGCCCGTAACCACCCCAAATTACATGTACCCACCCCAGATTACCTATAAGCACTTCAGTTTATCAGTAACAATCCCAGATTGTCTGTAACCCTTCCAGGTTGCACATAACCCCCCCAGGTTCCCCGTAATCATGCCAGATTACATGTAACCCCCCCAGATTGCACGTAACCACTGCGCGTTGCCTCTGACCACGCCACGATGCCTCTGACCACGCCACGTCGCCTCTGACCACCGCACGTCGCCTCTGACCACCGCACGTCGCCTCTGACCACCGCACGTCGCCTCTGACCACCGCACGTCGCCTCTGACCACCCCAAATTGCCAATGACCCCCTCCAGATTGCGGTGCCCATGTCAGATTACAGGTACCCACCCCAGATTGCCTATAAGAACTTCAGTTTATCCGTAACCACCCCACATTGCCCGTAACCACCCCACGTTGCCCGTAACCACCCCAGATTGTCAGTAAGCACTGCAGGTTGCACGTAACCACCCCACGTTGCCCGTATCCACCTCAGATTGTCTGTAAGCACTGCAGGTTGCCCGTAACCAGCCAACGTTGCCTGTAACCACCCCAGATTGTCTGTAAGCATTGCAGGTTGCCCGTAACCACCCCACGTTGCCCGTATCCACCCCAGATTGTCTGTAAGCACTGCAGGTTGCCCGTAACCACCCCACGTTTCCCGTAACCATCCCAGATTGTCTGTAAGCACAGCAGGTTGCCCGTAACCAGCCCACGTTGCCCGTTACCAGCCCACGTTGCCTGTAACCAGCCCACGTTGCCTGTAACCAGCCCACGTTGCCTGTAACCAGCCCACGTTGCCTGTAACCACCCCACGTTGCCTGTAACCACCCCACGTTGCCTGTAACCACCCCACGTTGCCGTAACCACAGCAGGTTGCCCGTGACCACCACACGTTGCCCATAACCACCACACATTGCCCGTAACCACCCCGCGTTGCCTGTAACCACAGCAGGTTGCCCGTGACCACCCCATGTTGTCCGTAACCACCCCAGATTACCTGTAACCACCTCAGGTTGCCCATAACCACCCCTGGTTGCCCGTAACCACCCCACATTACCTGTAATCTAATTTTTTTTATCTTATTTTAGTAACTGCGCTATTCTAATAACCATTACTAGCTGCGGTTTTGCTCCTGTAAATCGGCGCTCCTTCCCTTCTGAGCCCTGCTGTGTGCCCATACAGTGGTTTATGCCCACATATGGGGTACCGTTGTACTCAGGAGAACCTGCGTTACAGATTTTGGGGTACGTTTTCTCTCCTGTTCCTCGTCAAATTGAGAAATTTCAAACTAAACCAACATATTATTGGAAAAATTCGAGTTTTTCATTTTTACTGGCCAATTTTGAATACTTTCCTCTAATACCTGTGGGGTAAAAATGCTCACCACACCCCAAGATGAATTCTTTGAGGGGTGCATTTTCCAAAATGGGGTGACTTTTGGGGGGAATCTATTCTGCTGACACTACAGGGGCTCAGCAAACGCACCTGGCGCTCAGAAACTTCTTCAGAAAAATCTGCACTGAAAATGCTAATTGGCGCTCCTTCCCTTCTGAGCCCGGCTGTGTGCCCATGCAGTGGTTTATGCCCACATATGGGGTACCGTTCTACTCAGGAGAACCTGCTTTACATATATTGGGGTGACATTTCTCTCCTGTTCCTCGTGAAATTGAGAAATTTCAAACTAAAGGAACATATTATTGGAAAAATTCGAGTTTTTCATTTTTACTGTCTACTTTTGAATACTTTCCTCAAATACCTGTGGGGTCAAAATGCTCACCACACCCCAAAATAAATTCTATGAGGGGTGCACTTTCCAAAATGGAGTGACTTATGGCGAGATTTTACTCCGCTAGCACTACAGGGGCGCTGCAAACGCACCTGGCGCTCAGAAACTTCTTCAGCAAAATCTGCATTGAAAAAGCTAATTGGCGCTCCTTCCCTTTTGAGCCCTCCTGTGTGCCCATGCAGTGGTTTACGCCCACATATGGGGTACCATTGTACTCAGGAGAACCTGCGTTACAAATTTTGTGGTACTTTTTTCCTCTTGTTCCTCGTGAAATTGAGAAATTTCAAACTAAAAGAACATAATATTGGAAAAATTTGAGTTTTTCATTTTTACTGTCTACTTTTGAATACTTTCCTCTAATACCTGTGGGGTCAAAATGGTCACCACACACCAAGATGAATACTTTGAGGGGTGCACTTTCCAAAATGGAGTGACTTTTGGGGGGGTTCTCTTCTACGGACACTACAGGGGCTCTGCAAACGCACCTGGCGCTCGGAAACTTCTGCAGCAAAATCTGCATTGAAAAAGCTAATTGGCGCTCCTTCCCTTCTGAGCCCTCCTGTGTGCCCATGCAGTGGTTTATGCCCACATATGGGGTACCATTGTACTCAGGAGAACCTGCGTTACAAATTTTGGGGTATTTTTTTCCTCTTGTTCCTCGTGAAATTGAGAAATTTCAAACTAAACGAACATATTATTGGAAGAATTCAAGTTTTTCATTTTTACTGTCTTCTTTTGAATACTTTCCTGTAATACCTGTGGGGTCAAAATGGTCACCACACACCAAGATGAATTCTTTGAGGGGTGTACTTTCCAAAATGGGGTGACTTATGGGGGGTTTTCTCTCTGCTGACACTACAGGGGCACTACAAACGCACCTGGTGCTCAGAAACTTCTTCAGCAAAATCTGCATTGGAAAAGCTAATTGGCGCTCCCTTCCTTCTGAGCCCTGCTGTGTGCCCATACAGTGGTTTACGCCCACATATGGGGTACTGTTGTACTCAAGAGAACCTGCATTACAAATTTTGGGGTGCTTTTTGTCTCATATTCCTTTTGAAAATGAGAAACTTTAATCTAAACGTATATATTATTGGAAAATTTAAATTTTCAATTTTTTTACTGCCTAATTGTGAATACTTTCCTCCAGCCCCTGTAGGGTTAAAATGCTCATTATACCCCTAGATTAATTCTGTAAGGTGTGTAGTTTCCAAAATGGGGTCACTTATGGGGGTTTTCAGGATACCAGACTTCTAAATCCATTTAAAAAAAGAACTGGTCCCTAAAAAAAATCAGTTTCACGAAAATGTGATAATTTGCTGATAAATTTCTAAGCCCCATAACACCCTAAAAAAGTAAAATATGTTTACCAAATGAAGCCAGAATAAAGAAGACATATTGGTAATGTGACTTAGTAACTAATTTATGTGCTACGACTTTCTTTTTTTAGAAGCAGAGAATTTCAAAGTTCATAAAATGCAAATTTTTTAAATTTTTCATGATATTTTGATGTTTTTCACAAAAAACACACAAAGTAGTGACCAAATTTTGCCACTAACATAAAGTGCCATATGTCACGAAAAAACAGTCTCAGAATCGCTAGCATACGTTAAAGCATCACTGAGCTATGAGAGCATAAAGTGAGACAGGTCAGATTTTGAAAAATTAGCCTGGTCATTAAGGCCCAAACTAGCTGCAGCACAAAGGGGTTAATATTGTATCTTGAGGAACCATTGTACTGTATATGGTATTGTATTTAGTATAGTATATGGTATCAAAACAATCGGGTCACTGGAGCTATTGAGAAGTCAGTAGAGCTGGAGGGAAACTTCTTAATCCAGACGCAGAACCAGTCGCGCCTCTAAACAATGACAGCCATTTGCTTTAGGGAAAACTCTAGACCTTAAAGGGGTTATCCAGCGCTACAAAAACATGGACACTTTCCCCCTACTGTTGTCTCCAGATTGGGTGGGGTTTTGAAACTCAGTTCCATGGAAGTAAATGGAGCTTAATTGCAAACCGCACCTGAACTGGAGACAACAGTAGGGGGAAAAGTGGCCATGTTTTTGTAGCGCTGGATAACCCCTTTAATGATGGAAGGAGGCGTCCATGTTCCCATGAAAAGTTTTCACACTTGTGCCTTATTGTACATCATATTCCTGATCACATGCCCCTGTGACCTCAGATACTTGGAGGAGACCACCCAGAGGATCCAAGATGGCGTACTACAGCACAAGTCTACTATCCTCTGCCAGAAACCAGCACAGCCGCACATACAGGTCCTGGACTATATCCCCATGCCACGCAGTGGTGGTAACAGGATACGAAGACTTATAGCATTAGAGTTCATCTGGATATGCACTGAGTCCCATAGACTAAACAGAGAGTACAAGATATTCTACCATTTCATACAGGCTTTATAGCCTTCCCTCCTGAGCCTATTTTCATTTTTGCACCCTCGTGTTTATAAGGCAGTAGCACTTGCACTTTTTCACCTACAGACCCACATGATTTTTTGCAACACCAATTGTATTTTGAAATGACAGACTTATTGGGAACCATTCACCCCGTGGCCCCCGTTAGAAACAGACAAACAGTTACATAAAGGTCAATATACTTACCATATCGCTCCCGGTCCCGTCCCGGATCTCGTTGTTGACACGGAGAAATCGCCGATTCTTCTTCTCCCGCCCATTATGGTAATGAGCTGAGATGAGTCCAACGTCCATAGGAAACGACGGACGAGTCCAACTTATTCATGAGGTCCTCTTCTCGTCGCCGCCCATCCACGCCTCCTGGAACTTGATTGACGTCTTCAGTCTTCAGTCTCCTCACGAATTCCCGCGCAGGCGCCGTTGCGAAGGTCTCGTCATCTCTTCTGCGCCTGCGCGGTAAACAGGATACGTGCTTGTGACGTTCCTGTGTACCGCGCATGCGCGAAGTCCAACACGTCACTTCAGCTCTGACAATCGGCGCACGCGCAGTAAACATTGAAGCTGTGGAGCGGCTTCAATTGTGAACTGCGCATGCGCCGAAAACGACCGTCACGGCGCCTGCGCGGGATCCGGCGAGAAGAAAGAAGACGAGGAGGAAGAAGACCCGGCGTCAATCAAGTGTCGGAGGCGGGGAGAAGGCTGGACTTCGGGCCGGTGGCGCTCATTACCATAATGGGCGCGAGAAGAAGAATCGGCGATTTCTCCGTGTCAACAACGAGATCCGGGACGGGACCGGGAGCGATATGGTAAGTATATTGACCTTTATGTAACTGTTTGTCTGTTTCTAACGGGGGCCACGGGGTGAATGGTTCCCTTTAATTTTTCCACATAATGTGCTGCAAGACCGGAAAAAAATGATTTATGCAGTGAAATTGAAAAAAAAAAAAAAAAAAAATATTTTGTAAGGGGTTTTGTGTTAATGCCGTTCGCCCTAAGGTAAAAATGACATGTTATCTATGTTCCTCAAATCAGTACGATTTCAATGAAATTCAACATATATAACTTTTATTTTCTTTGATGACTTAAAAAATGAAAGCATTTAAAATAACTAAAAGTTCTTCAAATTACTCAATTCTGATCCTTATAGAGCTTTTATCCTTTGGTCTATGGGGCTATGGGAGGTGTCATTTTTTCACCATGATCGGTACCTTACTTGCGTATATGCCACTTTTTGATCACAATTTTTCTGGATTTAATGTGACAAAGAAAATCAGCAATTTTGCACTTTAGCGGCTTTTTTTGCGCTTACGCAATTTACCGTGTGAGATCAGGGATATCGTAACTTAACAGTTCAGATGATTCCAATATATTTTTTTAATGATTTTTTATCTATAACATGGGAAAAGTGGAGTGATTAAAATTATTAGGTAAGAGATTTTTTTCTTTTTCTTTTATTTTTTTACTGCACTTTAACTTTTAGGCCCCCTGGGAGACTTTTATTATAACTGCACTGATCATCTAAATCAGTGCCGTATCGATAAGATCAGTGCTGGATTACAACGGCTGCTGGAGCCCACTGCAATCCATCCCCATTGCAATGCTGAGGCCTAGTTGGATATGATGCAACACATTGCGGGGGCGATCCCTTCCCACTAGGCACCAGGGATGGCTAAGACAGCTGGATCTAAATGGTTAATTAGCCGTGCGCGGCTGAGAGCAGCCGGGAGCCATGCGCAGCAGAGAGGGCCTGAACTGTGGGCCCTCTCTGCTTCCCCCTTAAAGCGGCAGGACAAGTATACTCGTCCTGCACCATTAAGGGGTTAAGATTGTTCCCTTATTTTGTATTCACTGATTCGATAGGATGAATGGAATAAAGATTCAGCAGACTATGAACACTATCTGCTGCACACAACACTTCTCACTTCTATCCTCTTTCCCCTCCAGCTGCTCCTCTCTATTACATCCTTCCTCTAGGTGTCTTATACTGTCCAAAATGTATTTCAGGCCCATTAAAGTCTGTATATATCTATGGAGGACACTGGGGGAGGGGCATGGGCACGGCCATCTTATGGACAGAATCGCCACAGAGCAGGACGGCACAGCCTGGAGGAGGGAAGCCTGATTATAGCTCTATGGGGTACACAGGGAACTGCTGTCAGTAAGTGCAGTGAGTACAGTTACTAATAATATACACTGAACTATTTTCCTTCATAATCATATAGAATGCTTATATTTATTTACCTCATTGTGAGCAAGACAATGGCTCCTCCCTTTTGTGAGTTTTTTTATGTTTATAAAGACTTGTCTGCCAATTAAAACATTTCCCGCAATCTGAACATGAAAATGGTTTCTCGCCTGTGTGACTTCTCTGATGCGTAGCAAAGAGGTATCTATTAGAAAAACACCGTCCACATTCCCAACATGAAAATGGCTTCTCCCCTGTGTGGGTTCTCTGATGCCTAACAAGTTTTGATTGCTGAGTAAAACATTTCCCACATTCTGAACACGAAAATGGCTTCTCTCCCGTGTGAGTTCTCTGATGCACAACAAGAACTGATTTCTGAAGAAAACATTTCCCACATTCTGAACATGAAAATGGTCTCTCCCCTGTGTGAGTTCTCTGATGCGTAACAAGATCTGTTTTATAAGCATAACTTTTTCCACATTCCAAACATGAAAATGGTTTCTCCCCTGTGTGAGTTCTCTGATGCATAACAAGATCTGATTGATGAGAAAAACATTTTTCACATTCTGAACATGAAAAAGGTTTGTTCCCTGTGTGAATTCTTTGATGGTAAACAAGATTTGATTTATAAGCAAAATCTTTCCCACATTCTGAACATGAAAATCGATTCTCTCCAGTGTGAATTTTTTGATGGCGAAGAAGATTTGATTGGTCAGTAAAACATTTCCCACAATCTGAACATAAAAAAGGTTTCTCCCCTGTGTGACTTCTTTGATGGATAACAAGCTTTGATTTCTTAGCAAAACATTTCCCACATTCTAAACATGAAAATGCCTTCTTCCCTGGAAGATTTTTTTTCTGAGTAAAGCATGAGGGTGTATCTAGGACAGTGAACGGTTCCTCATATGTATCTTGTGTGATCTGATCCTCTGAGGAGATCTGATGTCCCCCTGAGCTCCTGGTAGAATCATCTGCAAAGGAGAAAACACCATTTCTCTTATTTCCCAGTAATAGAAGCTTAAACATATTGCAGACATAGAAAGTTACTCTTTTTTATGTAACATAATAAGAATGATCAGATTTGTTCCCATCTTATAGATCAGCGCTTCTCAAACTGTGAGGCGCGCCTCACTGGTGAGGCGCAGCTCACAGTCCGGTGAGGCGCGAGGTCTGGTGCGCAGGATGACACTTACAGCTGGAGCTGCTGCTGTGTGCTGCAGTGCCCGAGCTGTAGCTGCTTCCTGAGGAACCCAGTCACCCTGCAGTGCGTCACACATAATACTGACCCTGTCTGCCCTGTCTGCAGGGGGTGCCAAGGAGGCGTTGCCGGGTGTACTAAGGGAACATGGGGTGCTCTCCCCGCAGGACCTGCTAGTGCACCTGTCACCAGCCTCTCTTCCAGATTTGCAGTGAAATCCATCGCTAATCCAAAAGTCCGTGGAGACCCGAATATTTGGATTAGCGGTGGATGTCACCGCTAATCCGGAAGCGCGACAGGTACCAGGTGCACTGTTAACTGCAGACACCGGGGACCGGGACATGGCCGCATCGGGACGTCACATGGCAGAGCTGCTGGAGGCTGGGGAGCACTGGAAGGCGATGGGTAGGAGCAACCCCGGTATACGCTTGTTTAACAGCTGCATGCATTCATGGGTCTGTCACAGACCCATGAAAGCACGCAGCTGTTAAACAAGTGCCGGAGTCGAGTGGGGGTTCTGCCCGCATCTCGGCCGTTCTCCAAGCCGGTGTCCTGCCCTGACACAGCTGGGGCCCCACCCACATCCCGCCCGTCCTAAATGGGCACCGCGGAGCCACCCATTCACCGCCCTCACATCCTGGCCGGTCAGTGCGGGCACCAGAGCCAGGTGGGAGCCCAGCCTGTGTCATGCCCGTTCTCCCCTGGTCACCAAATAGGCCCCGCCAACGTCCACGCGTCCTAGCCAGGGGTCTGTTGGTGATTGAATGTGCATGTTATTCTGTAACTATTTGGCACTGCTGGGGGAATTAAGGACGTGTGAGGCTCTGTTGTGGCACTTTAAGGGGACTTATCTATTTGTGGGGCGCTAATGTGTTACTACTGAGGGAAATACCTATTTGTGGGGCACTATTATGGTTATTAACTATTTGTGGGGTTAGAATACACCTATAGATTCTGAATTCTACAATAAAGAAACAATACCCAAAAAGAAAAGGGGATCCCCGAATGGTCTCTACTCATAGAACTAAACACCTATAAACCCATCCGGTATAAATGTAAAAAAGTTTGAAATGAGAATTCACTGGTATATACAAGAAACTTTATTGAAAATCATCGCAAAACAAAAAAAAAAAACTCACACTCCTCCAACGTCGTTTCGATATTGGCTTCTTCAGGGAGTGAAGTGTGAGGTGGGAGGCCTGAGGCTTTGGGAAATTCATTCCCGGGTAACCTTGTTTGTGTGCACTTGCTAACATTTTGGTTAGATTTAGCCATGCAGCCTGTGGTTTGGTATATACTGTAGCACTTGCACTTTATTTTACTGTTTACAACCTGGCTGCAATGAGCTATGTTATCTGTACCTAATATCTGCACCTGCACTTTATTTGTAACATATACCTGTCCTCTTGTACGGTCTCCCACCTCCCAGGTTTTTATTTTCTTCGTTTTCCCTGTTCCTTTTTTTTTGTTTTGCGATGATTTTCAATAAAGTTTCTTGTATATTCCAGTGAATTCTCATTTCAAACTTTTTTACATTTATACCGGATGGGTTTATAGGTGTTTAGTTATTTGTGGGGTATTAACTATTTGTGGGGCACTATTATGGTTATTAACTATTTGTGGGGCACTAGTAGGGTTATTAACTATTTGTGGGGCACTAGTAGGGTTATTAACTATTTGTGGGGCACTAGTAGGGTTATTAACTATTTGTGAGGCACTAGTAGGGTTATTAACTATTTGTGAGGCACTAGTAGTGTTATTAACTATTTGTGGGGCACTAGTAGGGTTATTACTCTGACAGTGCCAAGAGCGCCGCATGCACAGTGATGGGGTTAGTAGGAGAGAGGGAGCTGCAACAGAAAGCACTTCGGTGCTTATTTGGCACTGCTCTGGGATATAATGTGCACTACATGGTGGTATTTGGCACGGAATAGTAGTATGTGTTTGTTGGTGAGACCCGAGCATCAATATGGAGCCCTAGGTGAGGCCCGAGTACAAAAAGTTTGAGAAGCACTGTTATAGATTGTAAGCCCTCGCGGGCAGGGTCCTCTTCCCCTATGTACCGGTCTGTCTTTTGCCCTCATGTAATTTGTTCTGATCTTGTATTGTTCCTTTTTGTTACCCATATACACACACACACACACACACATTAATATATATATATATATATATATATATATACACACACACTAGAAAATGTACCCGGCGCTGCCCGGGTATAAAGTGTCAGTGTGTTAATTAGATTTGTTCTAAGATGCCCAGGAGGCCAAGCTAAAAGGTATTGTTTCATCTAATCAGTGGAATTAGTGTATACCTGTAGTGCATAGTTGGAGGGGTTCTGTATACCCACAATGTATAGTTTTTAGGGGTCTCGCATATCTGTAGTGCATAGTTGGGGGGGCTGTATACCTATAGTGTATAGTTGGGGGGTCCTGTATACCTGTAGTGTGTAGTTGGGGGGGGCTGTATACCTGTAGTGTATAGTTGAGGGAGGTCCTGTATACCTGCAGTGTACAGTTGGTGAAGGTCCTGTATACCTGTACTGTATAGTTCGGGGGTCCTGTATACCTGTAGTATATAGTTGGTGCTGTATACCTGTAATGTATAGTTGGTGGAGGTCTTGTATACCTGTAGTTTATAGTTTAAGGGTCTTAGATATCTGTAGTGTATAATTGGTGGAGGTCTTGTATACCTGTAGTATATAGTTCGGGGATCCTGTGCACCTGTAGTGCATAGTTTGAGGGTCCTGTATAACTGTAGTATAGAGTTGGTGGAGGTCCTGTATACCTGTAGTGTATAGTTTGGGGTCCTATATACCTGTAGTATATAGTTGGTGGAGTTCCTGTATACCTGTAGTATATAGCTTTGGGGGTCCTGTATACCTGTAGTTAAGAGTTGGTGAAGGTGCTGTATACCTGTAGTATAGAGCTGGTGTAGGTCCTGTATACCTGTAGTGTATAGTTTTGAGGTCTTGTATACCTGTAGTGTAAAGTTTGGGGTCCTGTATACCTGTAGTATAGAGTTGGTGTAGGTCCTGTATACCTGAGGTGTATAGTTTTGAGGTCCTGTATACCTGTAGTGTAAAGTTTGGGGTCCTGTATACCTGTAGTATACAGTTGGTGGAGGTCCCGTGCACTTGTAGTGTATAGTTTTGGGGTCCTGTATACCTGCAGGGTCGTATTTACCATTAGGCACTTATGGTCTGGTGCGTAGGGTAGCACCTTGCAGAGGGGCAGTACCCTCCCGTTCAGACTTGCCAGAAAATCTTTGGTCAGGTCTTGTATAGCGGTGTTATCCAGTCACAGTATGGCGGTATTGGTCAGGTCTGGTATGGCAGTGTTATTCAGTCACAGTGTGTCGGTATTGGTCATGTCTGGTATGGCAGTGTTATCCAGTCACAGTATGGCGGTATTGGTCAGGTCTGGTGTGGCGGTGTTCTCCAGTCACAGTGTGATGGTATTGGTCAGGTCTGGTATAGTGGTGTTATCCAGTCACAGTATGGCAGTATTGGTAAGGTCTGGTATGGCAGTGTTATCCAGTCACAGTATGGCGGTATTGGTCAGGTCTGGTATAGCAGAGTTATCCAGTCACAGTATATGGCAGTATTGATCAGGTCTGGTATGGCAGTGTTATCCAGTCACAGTATGGCGGTATTGGTCAGGTGTGTTACGACAGTGTT
This sequence comes from Dendropsophus ebraccatus, assembly GCF_027789765.1. NCBI lineage: Eukaryota > Metazoa > Chordata > Amphibia > Anura > Hylidae > Dendropsophus > Dendropsophus ebraccatus. The sequence continues at coordinate 188,958,326 of NC_091456.1, read as the reverse complement.
ATCCCGTCACAGTATGGTGGTATTGGTCAGGTCTGGTATAGCTGTGTTATCCAGTTACAGTATGGCGGTATTGGTCAGGTCTGATATGATGGTTTTATCCAGTCACAGTATGGCGGTATTGGTCAGGTCTGGTATGGCGGTGTTACCCAGTCACAGTATATGGCAGTATTGGTCATGACTGGTATGGCAGTGTTATCCAGCACAGTATGGTGGTATTGGTCAGGTCTGGTGTGGCAGTGTTACCCAGTCACAGTTTGGTATACGTGTATTGCCCTGTATATACATGTACTGTATAGATGGAGTAGGGGGTCCTGTATATACACTCACCGGCCACTTTATTAGGTACACCTGTCCAACTGCACGTTACCACTTAAATTCTAATCAGCCAATCACATGGCGACAACTCAGTGCATTTAGGCATGTAGACATGGTCAAGACAATCTCCTGCAGTTCAAACCAAGCATCAGTATGGGGAAGAAAGGTGATTTGAGTGCCTTTGAACGTGGCATGGTTGTTGGTACCAGAAGGGCTGGTCTGAGTATTTCAGAAACTGCTGATCTACTGGGATTTTCACGCACAACCATCTCTAGAGAATGGTCCGAAAAAGAAAAAACATCCAGTGAGCGACAGTTCTGTGGGCGGAAATGCCTTGTTGATGCCAGAGGTCAGAGGAGAATGGGCAGACTGGTTCGAGCTGATAGAAAGGCAACAGTGACTCAAATAGCCAACTGTTACAACCAAGGTAGGCAGAAGAGCATCTCTGAACGCACAGTACGTCGAACTTTGAGGCAGATGGGCTACAGCAGCAGAAGACCACACCGGGTGCCACTTCTTTCAGCTAAGAACAGGAAACTGAGGCTACAATTTGCACAAGCTCATCGAAATTGGACAGTAGAAGATTGGAAAAACGTTGCCTGGT